>NW_027509197.1:15820000-18220000 GCF_051911475.1 Siphateles boraxobius | reverse complement strand
TCACACAACTCTCTCGAATTCAGATTCTTAACTGCATTATTGATCCCATAATTGTCCCTGGTAGCCACTTTTCTACATAGATTTTCATCAGTTATTTAGTGTGCATTAGTTTGTTTGTTTTTTAACGCCATATCAGCTTCTTTGGCTATTTTCATTGCGAGAAAATGTATAGGTAAAACTATATGAGGTTTTTACAATCAATCTTTGCTAAAAACTCAAATCCTGTATTTGGTTTAACTTTATGAAAAAAATGATAGGAGTGGTAAAGTTTTTTACAGGGTCAAAACCAGCACAATCTAATAAAACATGCAGGTTTTGACAGAAAGAACATGTTGGCGGATCTTCTCCTAATATTAAGTCATCCTGGAATGGCCTATTCGGCAACGGGTATAAACAATCTGGTTTGTTTTGATATATATGTTTCTTGAGCAGCAAATAAGCATATTAGAATGATTTCTGAAGGATCATGCGACACTAAAGAGTGGCGGTATGGAAAGCTGAATTGTCAGCATCATCACAGTAATAAATTACATTTAAAAAATATTCAAATATAACAATTTTTTTTAAATTTTTGAATAACTATTTATATTATTATTTCATTATTATTCATCAATTATTTAAAAAAACATTTTATAATTATTAATTGCCAACTGATCAGTGTTGCCAGATGTATGAAAAAATCTTAATTTTACGATAATTTTGACCTCTGTACGCTGTACGAAAAAAAATCTCATAATGTACAAAAATTTCTGAATTGTGTGACACTTCAAATGATGGTCGTTGTAATCATAGGGCTTCTATACTCATTGATCCAGCTGTGGATTCTACGTCTACTGTGAGAAGAACGTGAACGTGGTGTTGCGCATGTCTTCCATCTCATCTCACGTTATGTCTTCTCTGCCAATCATCGTGGAGAATGACTCTCTGATGAGCACAAGTTAATGTTCTTTTTGTATATTGTATGCAAAGTTGTATATCATTAGAATGTCATCTCTGTATGTTTTGCAAGAAGAAGAAAAAAGTAAGTAAATGTTCCTTCCGCTTAGGTCAGTTTTTTCCAAGCTGAGGTCGATATTTTAGCAATAAAGTTATTTTCATGTCGTTTCAAAAAGTTGTTGGTCAATAAATATTTGTATTCTGTACGTTTGACTCGTGTATGATAATTTTTTTTCCAAATACTATCATTTTGAGCTTCTGGCACCATAGTTAAACATTTCCAATCTGGCAACACTGCAACTGATTTTCTACATAGATTTTCAAAATGGCAACACACTAACTGCAACTTTTTCCATCCAATTTGTGTCCGTTCTTGGTTTGTTTCCGTTTTAATAATTATTTTGTAATAACAAGTTTTCATTTTGTAATTTTTTTATTAGTGGATTCTACAAGTACTACTACTGAAATGTTACATGTATTGTCCTCCTGATTGTCAGCTATGTGTATTAAAAGATTTTGACCTTTCCATCAATGTAAATAACCCGTTTTCCTGTGGTTGTGCCATGTTCAAATTCAATCCTGTGCACACCATCACACAAAGCCACTTCCCACACAGCTACAAGATCTCCAGACATCCTCCAGAACCTAACAGAGATATGAGTATAGATATGAGTGAATCGCTCATTAGATCACATGGGAAGTGACATTAGTAATAGTCCACACGATAATAGACTGAAATAAACAGAGAACAGAAAAGATGAGTAACGTTACAGAGTAATTGCAGATGTACACACATACATAAAGAGAAACTGTCGTGTATAAAAAATCAATAACATTCAAGTCAAGTCAAGTCATCCTCATTTATATAGCGCTTTTAACAATGTAGATTGTTTCAAAGCAGCTTTACAGAGATAAAGATATAATTTAAGGTAGCAGAGATTGGTTTGGTTTTATAGTGGCTCTTGAAAAATGTTTTTTCCAGCTAAAGTTAGTTTTGATTGATTCACTTCCGTCTAAATGATAGTTTGTTATTAAATTAGGGGCCGCTAAGACAACACCGTTCTCTCTAAACAGACTTTAAACGTGAACCTGTGATAGACGCTGATGGCGTTCACTTGCGCATTAAGAATTGATTCTATAGTTATGTGCGTTTGAATATATGTGCGCAGGTTTGTAATTCCTTACAAACCATGCCTAAACAAACTACTTGTCTTGTCTATATATTTTGATGCAGAATTTTATTTGTAAAATAAAATATACGTACATTACGTATGTGATATAAATAAATACATGTGTGCAACGATTCATGTTTGACTTGATTTACTGCAGTAAATCTGTTGTAAATGTAACATACAAATCAGCAGTGGATTTTGAGCGACATAAAAAGTCTTGTTTCATACCCAATAAACGCTAAACATTAACGTTAACGTTACGTATAATAAAGAATAAACTCTAACATCAACAATCGCGTTGTTAAACGGCCTTACGTAGAGAAATGAAATAATTGTGGTCTGAAAATAATTTGGTTAACGCTAACCTTAACGTTAGCTGCTACGTGACTTACTATTCTTTGGTAAGAATATTTAACGTTAAAAACCTTGACTACACATGATCTATGATACAGAACAAGCTGTCGGTCGTTCAAAATACAGATTCAGAGCAGTAAAGACAGTAAGTTAATTAATATATGTAAGTTAACGTTAATTACCGATCCCAGTCACAGCAGAAATAAACCGTTTCTCTGTATATTTGACAAGGCAGCCAAATTTTAACACAACTGTCGCCCACAGCATCAAAACACTAGCTCCAAAATTAGCCAACAACAAATCTGCTCCAGCTAACAACAGTAACTATAGCAACAGCTTATTCTTCTTCTGTCCTCGGTTCTGTGAGTTTAAACGCCACAGTTGACTTTACTGACACCTATTGGCAATAAATTACGAGCCGTGTAATGTGAGCAGATGTGCTGACTGAGATCCTTCTGACATCGTATAGGATTCAGATGATGGGATTAGAAGTGAATTTCTGCTGTGTACCAGCTCATATAGGAGTAAAAGGGAATGAGATTGAGATCGCAGATGAGTGTGCAAAGGAAGCAACAAATAAAACTGACATAGACATTAAGGTAAAATATAGTAAGGCTGAAATGAAATGATTGATCAAACAACATGTAAGAAATAGATGGCAAAAACAGTGGGAGGAAGAAAAAACAGGAAGATGGTTTTATAACATTCAAAGAATCGTAAAGGCAGAATAACAGGGAGAAATTGAAATGAAGAAACAATAATTCAAGGCAAGTGCTTGAGTGTCTAGAAACCACTCAGTTTTAGCATGTGCAGAATGAGGCCTGGCATTGTCTTGCTTCCCAGGAAAGATGTAATCTTGCTCGCAGTTTTTGTCTCTGTACAATCCAAATATATGCCTCCATGTCAATGGTACCTTCACAATAATGCAAGTTGCCCATACCGTTTGCAATGATGCACCTCAATACCAGGACAGATGTTTGCTTTTGCACCTGTCGCTGGTGAAAGTCTGGTTGGTCCCTTTCGTCTTTGGGACTGAGAACTCGATGTACATTTTTTTTCCAAAAACAAGCTGAAACATGGACTCATCTGACCTCAGCACACATGTCCACTGTCTTCTAGACCATCTGAGATGAGTTCAGGCCCAGAGTACTCGCCGGCATCTCCACATAGAACTGATGTAAAGCTTTCTCCTTGCGTAACAGAGATTCAAGTGGCATTTCTTGATGCAGCGTCAGACTGTGTTCAGTGAAAATGGTTTTCCAAATTACTCCTGAGTACATGTGGCTGTATTTAACGGATTAGCATGATGGTATCTTGTGCAATGCCATCTGAGGGCTCAAAGGTCACGCACATTCAACAGAGGTCTACTGCCTTACCCAACACAGACTGAGATTTCTCTGGATTCCCTGAATCTTGTGACAATATTATATATGGAAGATGATAAAAGACATAAATTCTTTGCAATCTTGCATTGAGAAATGTGTTTTTTTTTTTTTATCGTTTGACAATTCTCTCATGATATTTGGCACAAAGTGATGAGCCATGACCCATCTTTGCTTAAAAAGACTGAGAAGCACTTTTACACCCAAACACGATACCCTCAACTATTACCAATTCACCTTCTCATTGTGGACCGTTTCAAAAGCGTTGGATAATCTAATTTGGATAATGTTTTCACGTTTATTTAGTCTCTGTCCCAACTTTTTCGGGGTGAGTTGCAGCCATCAAAATCAAAATTTGTATGTTGGTCAGTGAAAACATTGGAAAACATTTCTTTGTACTTTTGTCAGTTAAAACAAAAGTTTAAATAGAATTAACAAATCACAAATTCATTTTGCATTGCACAAATGCATTTTACAAAATGTCCCAACTTTTTCTGATTTGGGGTTGTATATATATATATATATATGGATGTATGTATATATATATATGTATGTATGCATATATATATATATATATATATATATATATATATATATATATATATATATATATACTGTATATGTGACCCTGGATGACAAAACCAGTCTTATGGGTCATTTTTTTGAAATTGAGATTTATACATCACATGAAAGCTGAATAAATAAGCTTTCCATTGATGTATGGTTTGTTATAATAGGACAATATTTGGCCGAGATACAACTGTTTGAAAATATGGACTCTGAGGGTGAATAAAAAATCGAAACATTGAGAAAATCGCCTTTAAAGTGGTCTATTTATGTTCGCGATTGTGCTGCATTCACTCATAAATGTTTTATACATTTACGGTAGGAAATTTACAAAATATCTTCATGGAACATGATCTTTACGTAATATCCTAATGATTTTTGGCATAAAAGAAAAATGTATAATTTTGACCCATACAATGTATTGTTGGCTATTCCCACAAATATACCCGTGCTACTTAAGACTGGTTTTGTGATCCAGGGTCACATATAGGAATAGTATAATGGGTGATGCCATCTTGACCCACACTCCTAACTAGCAGGTGGCGGTAATGCACCTAAAAGTTGTATGCCAACCCCCATAAACAAGCAAGAAGAAGAAGAAGAAGAACCACATGACGCACCCATGACGCATTACTGTCGCGACGCGACACAGAGATCCTTCGGCGACATTGAGGATCATCAGACTCGCTGGAGTTTCTGAAGTTTTGCCATGTCGTTGCGGTTATTTCGGCTGGTTGTGCCCTCGGGTGCAGCAGCTTGGAAAGCAGTATCGCCTGTGTCGACGGTAAGATTGAAAGAAACAGCCTCTAACGTTACACTCCAGAACGAAAGGTTCATCTATTCTGTCGGGCCTCATGTAGTCCAGACTGAAGGACAACAACAGAACTACAACAGTGGAAATCACTTCTTACTGTCAAATTGTTGCATCTATTCATATGTTTATTGAATCAATGCAACTTAGATTGTAACATGCATTCACGTTTGTTCAGACATGACCAATATATAACAATGGATAACCGTGTCCTACTGACACTAGTTCTGTCAAAACATACTTGTTTTGTATTTAAGAACTGTGTCAGCAGTAATTAATCGCTTCAATCCATATATAGATACTTCAGCTGATCAGGACATCATATGTAGCTTGCTGTCAGACTACATCACCTTAATGGTAGGAAACATAACAGGATATTTCGATACTCTCCAGGGTCAAATCCACACTAGTGCTGTCAGTAACCTGCGGTATGGATGGTGGGCTTATACTCTGGGGGAGAGGACAACCTCCCGCTTCAAGGAAAACAGCAAGATCATTTCCATTGATGGCAACTTGGCATCTGGAAAGGGAGCACTTGCACAAAAATTGGCTGATAAACTGGGTAAGACAATTTCTGGCTCCCTCGTTTAAAAAAAAAAAAAACTATACACACACTCACACTCTGAATGTCTTTGGGATGTACTGGAATAGAATATTTTCTATTCTTTACTATTCCTATTTCCCAAAAGTATTCGTTCAGTTTTCAATGTTTCTCTCTTTAGGGATGCTGTACATGCCAGAGCCAGACACGCACTATGTTGACAAAATGACAAAGGAGAAAGTTCCTCTAGATCAGGCTTTTAATGGAAACTGTAGTTTGGAGAAGTTCTACTTGGAGCCCAAAGCCAGTGACGGTAACTCTTACCGCCTGCAGTCTTGGATGTACCTCATGAGGCTGCTGCAGTACTCTGATGCTATTGAACACCTGCTCTCTACAGGTAACCAAAGCTGTTGGTATTGTGAATAAAATTGAAAACCCTACAGCATGAACGGATTTTCAATAGTTGTGGGAATGCACAAACGAGTTTAGGATATTTATGTCATTCTTTCTTCTCTGTTTCCCTTGCTCAGGACAGGGAGTTGTTCTGGAACGATCTCCATTTAGTGACATGGTTTTTTTGGAGGCCATGTTCAAAGAAGGCTACATCCGCAAGCAGTGTGAGTGATTATGTCTGAAATTCATATTATAAAGTATTATAGAAAGTAGGGCTGTAATCTCCCAGTCGACTAGTCGATTTATTGGTCGATTCGTTCTGGCTCGACTAAAATTCTGATTGGTCGACTTTTTGCCGTATTAATTTCATTACATTCATTTCATCACTAATTGTTAATGGAGGTGTTTTCAGAGCACCCCTGTTTCACATGTAACAGTCTGTCTTCAGAGCATCCCCCAGACCACACTGGAAACATTTTATGGTTCATTTTATTATTGTGACCATTTATTTCTAGTATTATATATTGGATTTGGGCACTTTATTATTATCTTTATTATTATTATTATTATATTTTTTTTGGAGCCTAATGCACAATTTCCCTGTGCCCACCGTTTGTATTTGTTTTGAGCCTATGCTTTATTTTTCAGTTATGCACTTTATTTAATTTCTGTTCTCGTCTTGATCTGGTTTGTTTAATACATATTCTTTTTTATTAAAGTGGACGTGCCTTGTGTGTTTAAGAGTAAAAGCTTTAAATTAATAGTCTATCCGTGTCTCAGCCGCGAAGCTGATCGAGCTCCTATGTTCAGCCTCGCTCCGTGCGAGGACATGCACAGAGCGGCTGAAATGATAGTGTCTGTAAGTTATTATAACATATGACAAAAACAATTGTTTAAATTATGTTGCATGTTTCTCAACAGTTCTTGTGTTGATATCACTAGTTGACATAGTACTATTTTCGGAAATCATAGGCTATATTGCGCAGGTGCATGTGATGCAACGCTGTCAGAGCCGACAGACTCGAGTGTGTCATTTCAGTGCAAAATAATTAGGTCAAAAAACGATTTAATATAGCCTACTGCAAATAGCCTACTAGTTTTTTATGTTTATTTATAATTAATTTAGGCGGACAAGGCTACCCAGTACTGCGCAGCTAATTAATCTAACGTTTTTTTAATCCACCCCCCCACAAGTCAACTAATTAGTTGAAATTTCAGGACTTCAGTCGACCAAGATTTTCTTTGGTTGATTATAGCCCTAATAGAATGCAGGTAAAATGCTGTTGGTGATTGAAGTTGTATTGCAACTGATAATATAGCAAAGCTGTTTTTTTTGATTGAATGAACTCTGTGTTGGTTGCTATTCTGCAGGTGTGGACCACTATAATGAGATTAAGAAAATCAGTATCTGTGAGTTTCTGCCCCCTCATCTGGTCATCTACGTCGACTCACCTGCTGAAGAGGTCCAGAAGAATCTCAAGGCATCAGGAAAGGTGTGTGTGTGTGTGTGTGTGTGTGTGTGTGTGTGTGTGTGTGTGTGTGTGTGTGTGTGTGTGTGTGTGTGTGTGTGAGAGAGAGGATCTTGTTTGTCCAAATAATTCACATTTTGATTATAATGTTTTTAAGATTTTATAAGATTTTCATTATCACACAAAATTATTGATTACAAAATGATTAAATTATGGCTGGATTTAATGTATAGTTTTGTTTGAATTTTGCATAATTGTAGTAATATTTAAAAAATTCCATGTTGCTGGAGGCTTTTATTTAAGGAGAAATGTTTCAGTAGATTTTGATTGATTCAGGAAGCGCAGATTATACAATGATGACTGAGTGACTAACATCACATCAGTGAATTTTAATTTTCATTGCATTATAGTCATACCTCCAGAATGTTCCTTTAAGCTACCTGAAGAGCATTGAGACTGCATACAAGAAGACCTTCCTTCCTAAAATCAGGTCAGCACTTAATATTCATTATATGTATTATATACATATAATGTATATGTATATTTATATGTATATAAATGTTATAATTAATACAAGTACTCTAATTATTTGTAATTGTATAAAAAAATAAAAATAAATATATATATATATATATATAGATATAAATAAATATAAATAAAAGTAGGTCCTTCTCAAAAAATTAGCATATTGTGATAAAGTTCATTATTTTCCATAATGTAATGATAAAAATTAAACTTTCATATATTTTAGATTCATTGCACACCAACTGAAATATTTCAGGTCTTTTATTGTTTTAATACTGATGATTTTGGCATACAGCTCATGAAAACCCAAAATTCCTGTCTCAAAAAATTTGCATATTTCATCCGACCAATAAAAGAAGTGTTTTTAATACAAACAAAGTCAACCTTCAAATAATTATGTTCAGTTATGCACTCAATACTTGGTCGGGAATCCTTTTGCAGAAATGATTGCTTCAATGCGGCGTGGCATGGAGGCAATCAGCCTGTGGCACTGCTGAGGTGTTATGGAGGCCCAGGATGCTTCGATAGCGGCCTTAAGCTCATCCAGAGTGTTGGGTCTTGCGTCTCTCAACTTTCTCTTCACAATATCCCACAGATTCTCTATGGGGTTCAGGTCAGGAGAGTTGGCAGGCCAATTGAGCACAGTAATACTATGGTCAGTAAACCATTTACCAGTGGTTTTGGCTCTGTGAGCAGGTGCCAGGTCGTGCTGAAAAATGAAATCTTCATCTCCATAAAGCTTTTCAGCAGATGGAAGCATGAAGTGCTCCAAAATCTCCTGATAGCTAGCTGCATTGACCCTGCCCTTGATTAAACACGGTGGACCAACACCAGCAGCTGACATGGCACCCCAGACCATCACTGACTGTGGGTACTTGACACTGGACTTCAGGCATTTTGGCATTTCCTTCTCCCCAGTCTTCCTCCAGACTCTGGCACCTTGATTTCCGAATGACATGCAAAATTTGCTTTCATCCGAAAAAAGTACTTTGGACCACTGAGCAACAGTCCAGTGCTGCTTCTCTGTAGCCCAGGTCAGGCGCTTCTGCCGCTGTTTCTGTTTCAAAAGTGGCTTGACCTGGGGAATGCGGCATCTGTAGCCCATTTCCTGCACACGCCTGTGCACGGTGGCTCTGGATGTTTCTACTCCAGACTCAGTCCACTGCTTCCGCAGGTCCCCCAAGGTCTGGAATCGGTCCTTCTCCACAATCTTCCTCAGGGTCCGGTCACCTCTTCTCGTTGTGCAGCGTTTTTTGTCACACTTTTTCCTTCCCACAGACTTCCCACTGAGGTGCCTTGATACAGCACTCTGGGAACAGCCTATTTGTTCAGAAATTTCTTTCTGTGTCTTACCCTCTTGCTTGAGGGTGTCAATGATGGCCTTCTGGACAGCAGTCAGGTTGGCAGTCTTACCCATGATTGCGGTTTTGAGTAATGAAACAGGCTGGGAGTTTTTAAAAGCCTCAGGAATCTTTTGCAGGTGTTTAGAGTTAATTAGTTGATTCGGATGATTAGGTTAATATCTCGTTTAGAGACCCTTTTCATGATGTGCTAATTTTTTGAGATAGGAATTGTGGGTTTTCATGAGCTGTATGCCAAAATCATCAGTATTAAAACAATAAAATACCTGAAATATTTCAGTTGGTGTGCAATGAATCTAAAATATATGAAAGTTTAATTTTTATTATTACATTATGGAAAATAATGAACTTTATCACAATATGCTAATTTTTTTAGAAGGACCTGTGTATATATATATATAAATAAATAAAATGATCACACTCTAGATTAGGGTTTAATTCTTACTTTTATTTAACAATTAACCACTCAATAAACTACTAATTACTGCTTATTAATAGTTTTATTTTTTGAAAAACTGTATCTCGTTTTCAGTGAAGAGGCAGAGGTTCTTGCCTATGACACAACCCAAGCCCAGGACATTGAGAGGGTAAGGTTCACACCTGTATGTGGATCACATTGAGGCATGCAAATGTCACTGCTCTGTGACTCTACTTTGCTTTTGCAGGTTGCAGAGGATCTTGAATACTTCAAGTTTGAGAAGGGCCCTTGGCTGGAGCAAGATGATGTCACTTTCCACCATATGCGAATGTTGTAAGTGCTTGATTTATTTACATTTCACTCATGTTTTTTACTTTTTTTTCTTCTTCCATAGACATTTGCTAGTATTGGCTGTAATTATTATCTTTCCAGCTTGGCCACATCCTTGAGCACATTGAATAAATGTACCCTTTTCCCATATTCACTAGTGTGGAAGACAAGCAGAGGGTAGCCAACCTGACCTGCATCCCCAGATATCTCCCAGAGGTCACAATCGGTGCTCATGAGTTTGATGCTGCCTACTATGCTTTCAAATCGGTATGTGCCCTCCACTGAAACTGTAACAGTAAATGTAAAAGACTGATAATAAGCCACATATAGTTTGGTTTGCCAAACAAAATAATTTTGAACAATGTTGGTATTCAAACAGCTGACTTTCATAGCATTTTTTTTCATGCTATGGACGTCAATGCCCATTAACTGTTTGGTTACCCATATTCTTCAAAATATCATCTTTTGTGTTCAGCACAAGAAAGAAATTCATACAGGTTTGGAACGACTTGAGTAATGACAGAATTTACATTTTTGGGAGAACTAGCCCAGATCTAATTATGACCATGTGCAGCTATGCATATCTTGCTTAAACTATTAGCAATTCCAAAATTCTTATTTTTTATTACTAGTGACGGTTAATATTGACTAGGGCTTGCATGATTCCTCGATTAAATTCGAGTACTTGTTAAAAAAAACCCGTCGATTGCAAAGGATCAATGAAACGCATTATTAGACCAATACATTAAAAACATTTAAAAAAACATACTATAGCATAGTGCTATTGTGAATTCATAAAGGCTGCGATTCAGTTAAATAAATGTATGCCCTGCAGGTTTAATATATAATTAATTGTCTCAATCTCCATCTCTGCATATGCTGTGAGTTTAGGTTGCGTACAACGCTCATTTGGGAAAGCAATGTGCGCCATTTAATCAGATTTGTAAGAGAAGTCATTTATAAATCTACACCAACACAGGAGAATACATAATCAATATTTTTCCAAATATGCGAAATGTTCATTGCGTTTCAAAATAAGTTTAAACCCTCGCTCTGAGTTTGCATGTTTTGATGTCCACACATTCTTGTTCAATAAATTACAGTGACTATCGTTCTCTCGTAAAGAACTGGCCAAATATTAAAGATTAAGTTTAAATTAAAATGTTTTGTCGTTTGAGCAATATTAACGATTCAATCATGCTGTGAAGTGTAACAACACCAGGCCGTTGGCGCACTTTGCAGGCATTTGTTATGATATATAATGTGCATAAGATAATTGTTTATATTATTTATTTTAAGTATTGTTCTATAAAACCATATGATTGCTTTTGATACTTTATTTGAACAAATTATGATTGCCTCATTTGTATTATATAATGTATGAATTAAGTCATTTTAAAAGTTTGTTTAGGTCTTTTTGTTTAGGTCTATTTTTATTACCACAAAAAAGAAAATTACTCTATTAATCGTCAAAATAATTGATCAATTACTAAAACAATCGTTAGCGACAGCCCTAATATTAACTGTATGTATTAAAGAGAGTATGAAAGCAGTGATGCTTTAGGTGCCTCGCTGATGATAGATCTACCTTAAATTATGTTTCTGACAGATACATTTGTGTACAAGTAATTGCATATGTCCAGGAGCCCAAACAGTGTCCCTTCAAATGCCTGCACAATGATTGAGTGTTTTCACAGAGCAGGAGTGTCACCTGAGGACATTCAGTGATGTCGGTGGCATTACAAAATCAGTAGACAGATAGACTTCTTTAGTGGGTGACAGAAGCACTTTGTATGGCCATTAGTGATTTGATTTGGCAATATTATGTTGATCTTTGGGAGCGCTGTGTTCAGCCGTCAGATTTTTCATCTGCTCATCTGATCACCACCTAGTCAGTGTTTGTGCTAAAACATATGGAGCTTTACCTCAGCCCAGAGAACATGTGGAAGTGGAGCTCATGAATGTACAGTAGATTAAATGTCTAGTCTTTTACTTTCTATTATTTTCAGTGCATTTCTTTAAAGGTCACAGTAAAATGTTGCCATTGCACACCAGGGCTTTAAAGAATCTAACATGTGATATGAATATCTCTCCTTAGCTCCCAGGAAAGAAGTATGCTGAAGGCTATAATGAAGACGTTGGTGACAAAGGCATCTGGCTGAAGTGAGAAACGCCAGTGTCGCTGGAGGAAAGGACATCTGAAAGACAGATTCCTTGTGGAATTTCAACCATTTGTCCATGTCCTGTGGAGAAAGATGTATTCTGCTCTTCTGCAGCTGAAGATATCATTGTACATTGCTATTAAAACATTTATTGTATATGTGAAAAAACGGTGTCCTTTCATTTCGAGTCAGTTGTTGTTCATGGGTGGATCTTTTTGAGTTAAACTCAAGTTTTGGTTTGAAGGTCACGGTCCAAGGAGGCTCCTGGGCATGATTTTGCGCCCGCTTATACGTTCCTACACCAAGGGATCCAGGGCCCCTGGTGGTTGGTTCCTGTCTAGGCCTATCTGAATTTAGGGGCACAGGGCGGGTCAAACTGAATCTGCTTAGGACACTGGTGATCAGCTTCCTTTGGCAGTTTCAGGCCATGTTGCTTTAGAGGCCCCTGGCAATCAGAGGCCATTAAAACTAGATATGAGACTAAAGTACAGTAGTCACGTATTATTTTTTTTATATATCGTAGAAAAACGAAAATGATGCAACGAATGTGACATCTAACTGAGGTAGCTATGTAAGGGAAAAATCAATCAATATCTTTTGTTTCATTGCGGTGAGACAGTGACTAAACACCCCAATTAAAATACTTTTTATTTGAAATAGCACAGTGCAAACTGGCCGCAGCTCATTAGACACCTGAAACCAGTCGTTTCTCGTCACTCAGATGAGATGAGAGGAGATTATATGAGTCTGCTGCCGGTAAGAGAGCGGCCGAGGGTCCAGGAATAGAGCCGCTGCTCGTCTGTTCCTGAGCGCATCTCACATTACCATCATTTCTCATATTCTGCCCTTTATGGGTGATTATTCACCAAAATCTGCAATGACGCTGAAATAAAAGTGGCTGTTTGGACAACGCCGGCCTTCAGATTCCTTTAGCTTTCATAAATTTTAACACTCCTCTGAGTCCCTCTATAAAAGGAAGTGGGATTCCATAATTTTAGATTAATATAATACTTTGGGAGAATTTGTTTTCCTATTGAGCTGAAAATATGTGAGTGGAGAAAATCAAGAAAAAGCCCTAAAAGTTCCAAAATTAGTCTCAAAGGAGATCACAAAGGACTGTAAGTACAAGTTTATTTCATTGTAAAATGATTACGAATAACATTGACGTGTGGTTGTGTTCGCCGCCATAATTTCTCATTTGTTCATGTTTTTAATCATGTCAGCTTGGCGTTTTAAATGTGTCATTGCAAGTAGTTTTGAATGGAAACCACCAGAGGGAGCTCAACATAGTTTGAGAATTACTAGTGCCACAAGATACCGGTAACTGTTATTTTATTGCCTTTGTTTTTGCCGTAGCCCTATATGAAAGGGATATTTCACCCCCCCAAAAATTAAGATTTTAAAAAATGAAGTCATTTATTTTAGTATGATTTTCTTTCTTCCGTGGAACACAAAATAAGACCGTCTCAATCACCCTTCCCTTTTATTATATAAAAGAGATGCAATGAAAGTGAATGGTTATTGGGGCTGTCAGGCTCAATTCTGGATTGATTTTGAATTTAAGAGAAGAAAGAAAGTCATAAGGATTTGAACAAGATGCTAGAATGTCAATTATCGGATGGATGTCCCTTGAAGTTCTTCTTGTCTTGCTTTCCTCAGAGGAGGGCACTGTTGTACTTCCATCCTAAACCACTCTTCAAGTCTCTAATGGATTCATGTCTCACATAGCAAAACACTTTTCACTTGTTTCTTGTGTATTTGACTTTATGAGGCTTTTATTTTGACAACACTCTTTTAAATGCATAAATATTTCATACAGATCCTCCCACAGCTGTTATTATATGCTCTTTCAGTGCAAGTCTATTAATGACTTGGCAGGCAAATAGGACTCTGAATTTAAATTTAAAGTGGGTTGAAAAGTGCTACATTTGAATTAAACTACATTAATGCATTTTCAAAAAGGGCTTAAAAAAGGCTGAATTAAAGCGGTTAGTGAATTTGTTGGATCTCTGTATTTAGTGCTGCTGTGGATGAAGGATTGTCACATTGCTACTTGAGTTGTCGGTTATTGGTGGTGTTATCAGGCAGCTTGGAGGGGTGGTCTGCTAAATGAAGAGGATGGAAAGATAAACAAAGCTATTATAACAGTGCTGAGCTGACAGACAATAGACACACAGCAATGCCCTGAAGCAACATGAATGGTTGTAAAATGAATCCTGAATAACGTCAATGACAAAGCAAAATAAACTCAACCTGAGGGATAACAGTGACAGCTTCAACTTCTGTTTACATGCAACATTAGTTTTCTTTATAAAACAGCTTATGACTTAGCCTACACTGAAGGTCAGTACGTTTTTTTGAAAGAAAGTCATAATTTTAATCCGCAAGGATACATTAATTTATCAATTAATTAAGATTTACCATCAGAAATAAATTATATATATATATATACATTTAAATTGTAATTATGTTTCACAATATTACTGATTTTTACTGTATTTTGCTCAAATAAATGCAGCCATGTTGAGCATAAGAGAATTCTTTCAAAAACATTAAAAAAAAATTGTACTGAGTGCTGACCCCAAACTTTTGAATAGTAGTGTATGAATGTACAACAGATGAATTTCTAGTAGCAGTAGAATAAATGTGCTGCCAAAGCAATACATCTGCAGAGTATTCAGAATATCTGAACCTTGACATTGATTATAAACCATTAATATCAAATATGACATAAAATACTCCATTATAATTTAAGAAAGAGCCCAAGGTCACGTTTAGTTACATTCATCCAGTAGTTCTATATCTTTCTATAGCCTATGGTTTTCTGATGTATGAATTTGAAGATATGATAATTGCTGAGATCTGCCACACCTGAAAGTTCAAGACCTTTTGTGTCCCTCTAAAGAGAAGCTTTCACACTGCTTAAAAACCTGGGGCCACAATTTCACAGTCAGACCATCACGAGTGGGTCTCCTTTTGACAACTCTGTTTTTCCTCATGTGACTATAATCAGATTTCACACCTCGTTTTAAATGAATCATTAACATGCCAGGAGAGAACACTATTTGCTGGCTTTGATTACGTGTGTACTCTTGTCAAAGTGATTGTGGGTTATTTTTGAATTTCTGGGGACTTTTCGTCTTTTTTTTAAACGTAAGACGAGTTTTAAGTATAGCTACCAAATAGGAGCAGAATTTGTTGAGAAACAATATGCTGCCACAGTATTTATTCACATAAACTGAAACAGTGAATATAAACTGTGACACAACCAGCACCGTTGCTAAACTTCATTGCCCCCTTGTCAAATTTGTATGTCCCCACAAAGATAGTAAAATCACAAATCATCTACAGGACATTGTGAGGTTTCTGTGAGCGTTAACTTAGTTCAGTATACCTATATAAAAACAATAGACCCCATAATGGTAAATACATTTAAAATTAGCTAACAAATAGTAAAGTGATGATGTGAATGTGAGAAAGTTCCTCAAAACCATGCCAAATTCCAAATTAGCAACTCAACATACAAACTAGCCACTCAGTAATTGCTTTAATGGTCAGGCTACTTTTATAGGTTATGATATCACCTTTGAGAACAGCGTCAGTTCTCTTTGATGTCTCTCAGTGTCCATATTTCTCATGTTATGTCAGACTTGTTCTCTATGATTTCTACAGTGTTACATGCATGGGTTCTAAGCTGCCATGATGAAAACATTTTCAGGTATTCTTACCCCCTCTTCTATCAGATAAATCATTTGTCAAAAACTGTTCAGGTTGAGGCGCTTTCATGTCAAATCTTCAAATCTTCAAATCAGGGTACCATGCTTGGCTGAGATTTTCGTCAGACCTTGAAGTCACTATTAAAAACAAGTGCACATATTTCAGCTCCTATTGACAAAGTCTTTCACATACATTTTAATCGTCTGGCCTTTAAATAGATGCTTTAATCATATTTCCATATGTTAAACACACTCAATGGGAAAAAAAGGGGGAAGTTTCTTGAGGGAATCTCTGGAAATCCAGTTAATGCTCTCCGGCTAGAATTAAGCCCGGAGCCATCATAAATTACCATTTCATTAAGATTCAGAACCCAAACAGATTTAAATATTCATGGATTCCCTCCTTTCTCTGATTAGATTTTAATTACACGATATTGTCTTAAACAAATGAGGGACGTTCGCATAAAGGAGCTATTTGTTTTGAGGGATAATGAACACCTGAAAGGTAGAGCTGCTTCAAAGAGCAGAAGCATTTACCCACCGAGACACAAAGGGTCCCTCCGAGCCCTGGGTTTTGTCTTGTTTCTGTCAAAGAAAAAAGACAGAAGGAAATAAAAAAGCACCCTACACACCGAGCACTCTGCGTCACACCTGGTCAGAACCTCCCCAGTTTGCTTTTCAAACCATTTATTCATTCCTTCCTTTCCTCCCTGCCTTTGTTGAAAATTAATGACCTTTAGTAATTATTCAAAGTGGTGCAATACAGGACTCGTGTACATGATGCTTTATTTTATAATGCAAGTTACACCCATCAGCTTTTTGGCTCTTTTCCCCAATGACTATTCAGATATTCATGTTAATTTTCTCCAATTTAAATTCAAGGCAAGAGAAACATGATGCACCTGTCGTGACCAAGGTCGATGTAGAGGTTGCTGTAGACACGGTGTTTGCAACAGGGTTAAGGGCATTAACTTTATAATTTAGCATTCTTGTTTGCTTTTTTTAAGAAAAATGTAAAATTATATTTTTACTCCCCCACTGTAGCTGATTAAATATTTACAAAGCTCTGCACGACCATTCATTCGTTTAGTAAAACACCTTTTTTTCTGGTGTCATATCATCTTGTTTTTCCAGCCATGACGCTGAAATGTTAAACCGAAAGCAAAATAATGAATGCTTATCAACTTTTACTGATTATTTTGGTTTGAAGCCAGGCTTCAAAAAAAGCAATATCCAAAGGTTACAAATAATTGCTGTAATACAGCAGTCCCATCTTACAGTACCATGAATGCCTCTTTTCACAACAGAGATGTCAGCTCTTCACTGCAATGGCCTCATTAAATTCACTTGCAGGTGAGCAAAGTGTACAATGCTGTGATGGCATATCAAAGCCACAGCGTGTTTGCCACAATAGTGCTGTCCAAAAATGCGAACGAGCACTTAAACGAGCATGTAGCTTGTTTAGCCCAATATTTATGAAGTATTCACACAGAGCTGAATGTCCAGGGTGGCCACATCCACCCATTACAAATACAGCACCACTTTCCCAATAAACAAACAAATCGACTGCTCTTTTCCATAAGGTGGCTGTCTTGTCCACCTAGCACTCTTGGTTTCAAGGAATAATAGGTTGTGATGAGCAGAGATAAATCAGCTCATTCAGGTAATTGTGCCTTATGGGGATTTCCAGCCTTGTGTAATGGCCCTCTTAAACACACCGCATACGATGACCATGGCTGACTCATCAGGTTTGAGCCGACTGCACACATTTTCTTTCTCAGAAAATATCCTCTGCTTGAAACTATTCGACGGTTTTACTGCCCATTGTGTGCTTGGAGAGACTAAAACCTCTGATTTATGCGGAGCGAGTCAGAAGAGTTGAGCAACACTTTGAGTTATATGTTGAGAGGCATTAATGGACTTTAAAGACTTCAAAGACTCCCTGTGAATGAATTGTTAATAGTTTGCACATGTTGTCTGGGCTGTTTTAGAGCTTCGTTCACTAAAATAATTATGCAAGTGAGGTTACAATGCAAACACGACCAAAATATTAAGGCTGAACAGAACACAATTTGGACAGCACAGTGATCTGGGTATTACATTATGGAGGATGCACCAGACTACTTCTATCTGATATACTTGACATTGACTTTAAAGCATCGCTTCACCAGTGTGAGCCAGACACCTCAAACAGACCCTTAAAAAATATGAAATTGCACTCAAGTACACATGCATCTGTATATATGCCAATTCTGATGCTTTCAGTTCATCATTGGATCATCATTTGATGAATCATTGCTGCCGTGATCAATAGAAAATGTATGCAAACATCTCACCAGATTTACAAGGGTAAATTGCTCAAGTTTTGGACCGAGCAAATAGTGTTTTAAACAATAAGGTCTAATCTGGAATGACACAAATTTACAGTAGCACTTTATTTCCTGTTCACTATGTGTTGTGTTCTGTGTAATTGCATTAGAGGGCACTGTCTAATGAGTTCAAGTGGAGGCAGAAGAAAAAGAGAGAAGAAGAGGGACAATTGATAATAGCCATGGTTGATTTGAGTTCGTGAAATAGTGTGAAATAAAGAAGTTAAATCATTCTATTTACCTCGTCAATATGTTGATGTCCTAGAGTTAACTGCTTACTTATTATCAAAATACAACACCATGTACATATGTATTTATTATAGTAATTACAGTAACTGGGTAATAACTAATTACTAACTCTGAACCTATCCCTAAACCTAACCTTAACCCATGTAGTTACCTTATATTACCCAGTACTTTCGTCAGTACATGTACAGTAAGTGCACATACTGGAAAATAAAGTGCAACCAAATTTCAAGAGGCATGTTTTTGATTTAAAAATGACACTGATTAAATTTAAATCCAGCACAGCGGAAATTAGCACCTGGTTAAGATGATTTGCTGGATTTTTTTTTTTTTTGTGCTGAGATGTTAATTGTTTATTGAGTGTTTATTGAATTTTAACCTATACGTCTACATCATGAATAGATTTATTGTTTGTCTGATGCTTAAAAGATGAACTAAGAAATGTAATTTTGTTGTCAAACCAAAAGAATGAAAGTTATACAGATTTGTTTTAAATATAGCTTTAATGCTTAGATTTCTGTCCAAGAGTTCTTAGTGGAACTTAGCACCATTCTTCAAGAAGTCAAGTCTACTGTTTTTCTAGCAGAAAATCTGCTTTAAAACATCCATTAGAGCTTCAGATCAGGTCATCGGGGAGGTCAGGGAAAGTTGTTTTCTCATGAAACCAAATTCTAAATTCTTAAATGCATTTTGCAGTTTTTACGGGGGCTCCAATCGCCCTGGCATATTGGAATATCACAGGGCAACCATGTTAGGAACATATCAGGTACCTGTTCCTGTAAAAACCTCATATTACTTGGCTGAGCAAACATAAGATTTAATGACTTTTCCAAGACAACTGCCCACACCAGTACAGATCCCTCACTACATTTAAGACCTAACATCTTTTGTCCAGATGTAAACCTGTCCGGGAGTCTTGGTTACAAACGGTTTCCTTTTTCATATTGTGTTTATGTTATTTCATACATCCTCTGTACTGTCTAATGATCTGTGGTGAGCAGTTTGTTTCCTCTAGAGTGTTAACACTGTTCAGGAATGCTGACTCGATATGGAAATTTCATCAGGTGTTTACAAAGTGTCCTTTAAGGACCATTGGCGATTTTTAAGTATTTGCTGTCTCAATATGTTTCTGAAAAGATAATAAAGGACTGCCAGGCAAGCACTGTCACTGGCATCCTTTTCTGAGAAGAAAATATCTATATAAGATAAAAGGGATTATTTGAACAACTTTTGAGTTGTATTTAATTAAAATACTGTAACAGTATACTGTTGCAATAGGAGATGAGGACCGTGTAGAATATTTTCACACATTGTGCATAATTTGACAAAATTACAGCTTGAATAAAAATATGATATTTAAAAAAAGTGATATGTACTGTACCTTGATTTGTAGTTAAACTGACATTGTTGTCTTCTTGCTAAATTACAAAGAAATATAATTAGATAATTAAAATTGAAAACAAACTTTAATAAGACCTAAATTGTTTGTTGTGACCGAAATAATTGACACACATGCACACATGCACACGCACGTGCGCGCACGCACACACACACACACACACACACACACACACACACACACACACACACACACACACACACACACACACACACACACACACACACACACACACACACACACACACACGCACGCAGACACACACATGCACGCACACACACACACACACACACACACACACACACACACACACACACACACACACACACACACACACACACACACACACACACACACACACACACACACACACACACACAATAATAACAAGACTAATGACAAAACAAATCCACATGACAACACAAGAATAAGACAAAAATAATCAATTAAACTACGGTGACCAGACGTCGGGACAGTCTCGAAATCTAAGCTGTTGTCCTGAAATCCCGAATCCAGCCCAAATGTCCCGAAAATTATACTAAAGCAACATCTTGAGTAGTATTTGTCTGATAAAACATTTAAAACTGTCCGTGGAGGTTGAGTCGTCCTGCAGCCAGCCCCCGCCGGCTGCTCATTGGCTGCAGCATGTTTTTTGTTTCTTTTTTTGAAGTTCTACAAAGATACGCATTGATAAGCTAATTTTCCTTCAAAATATGAATGGCTATAGCCTGAAAGGTCTGATTAACGCACTGTTACAACAGTCATTGTAACAGTGACCCCCCGTCCCCCATCCCGGATTTCAGCCAATCTCATCTGGTCACCCTAAATTAAATCCAGCCGGTACAAACCCTTTTTTTGTGTAATTAATTTCAAAGTGAAAGGCCAGTTGTGTTCATCTCAGTTGTCCTTCGATCTTTTGGTTAAAAAAAAACAGAACCAAAAAAGATTAATTCCAAAAATTCAGTCCAAAAAAGCTTCTCTTCATTCTCCACCCACCTGAGTGAGTAAAGTTCTCTGACAGAGGAATCAAAGCACCTTGGCTGTGGATTTAAGCGAGTTCAATAAACATAGCCAGGCCACACTCTCCTGTGGAGCTGCAGAGGGCATCAAGGTCGCACTGAGTCACAGTCATTTTCAAGATGAACAACCTTGTCCTCATGGTCTAAATATATCTGCCGGATTTCCAGTTGTGCAGACCAGCTCCCTCAAGCCACCCCACTAAGGACAGATGTCAGCCTTCTATGAGCCTGTCAGTGACACACAGCTGGATGGGGCGAGCAGATCTGGAACAGTTTCTACAGTGCAGTGGCTGAAGATGGTATGTTGTTGTGAGCATTATGTCGGTGTGTGATCCCAGTGCACCGATGGCTGAATTCAGAACTAGGAGGGGAAAGTAGGTTAATGGAAATCATAGTGTGCTCTCACCTTCTCTTCCTCTCTTTCTCATACAGGTTTGCAAAGACATACAGCGGGGTTCATTATGGCTACATTTAGTCTTGCAAATCTGTCTCAATTTAAATGGAAAATAAGCACTCTACAAAAGACAAAGCTTTGAGGTTTACATTCGAGGACACGTGAGGCTGTCTGAAGCCAAAGGAAACTGTCTTGCTGCTTTAATGCCCAGCCAGTCAGTGACTTCACAGGCAATGTGTTCCCTTTCGAGAACGTTCACTTCGTATTGCGTAGCTATGCGCAATGGGAAAACTCCTTTTCTCGAGAATATTGAAGCCATTATTTTAAAACGCAGTGCAGCTGCACAGCAAGCACAGAGCAGAGCGTCTAGCTTGCTCATTGGCTGTGCTGCAGCAACTGCACAAACCTATGGCGAGGCGGCTGAGACACGCAAACCAATCGGGTCGCTTCGCACCCAGTGCGCGTAAGAACCCACCAGAATGAGCCTGGCTTATGCCTATATAAGCAGATCATTTCGCCATAGAATCAGATTTAATCTCCTTCAGCGAACACTTTCTTCACTGATCTCCGAGCCTTCGCCGTCGATGAGCCCTTGCAGTCGAACGAGCGACCTGAATCAGCGGACGCTACACCTTCAATTCGGTGCCGCCTTCCCTGAATCACCGTTAACCATGCGGCCATCTGGTGAGAGAGAAGCCTTATATCCTTTTCGGCTACTTCGGTGTGTTTGCCGTCGCGACACTCTAGAAGCTGAAAGAGCACATTTTCTAAACGCCATTGTAGTGCTGGGCGGTATACCGGTTCATACTGAAAACCGGTGTATATTTTTGTTATGATATTAATTTTTAATATACCGCCATACCCATGTATTTAATTACACAACGTTCGGAACGAACGTTACGCTGCGCCGCGCGACACTGTTTCAGACGGACCCTTTACAATGTTGCACTTCTAAGCAACGACTGCGAGACGAGGGTAAACCTTTTACAGTCTATGGGGTAAACAGCAGTGCTCTGGTGTTACGCTACAGGGAAGATGGATGCTGCAGAACTATGGCGTTATTTTCCTGTCAAATGTTGAGAGCGAATTATTGTAGCGCGAAAGTACATTAATATAATGCGCAAGCGCGAATCTCTCTGCTCGCGTGCGGAATATATCGTGCCGCGCTCTCAGATACATGCTGCTCTTGTTAGAATAGGTCTATATTCTCTGGGCTCGCTCAGAGAATCCTGCACTTAAAACGTGTTCAGTGCAATCGCAAATCTCTCCACTTCCCCAGCTAACAATTTTAGGTCATAAGAACGTTTTCATTACGTTTCCATTAAGTTATAAAAACGTTATTTCTGAATGTTCTAGGAACATTCAAAACGTCCAGTGTTTTAGACGTTGTATTAACGTTATTTCTTGGATATAAGAACTTTTTTCAAAACATTATAAGAACGTTCAATTCTCCCGTTATATAAACGTTGTATTAACGTTTTTGCTTGGTTATAAGAACATCATTCAAACATCATTAGAACGTTCAATTCTCCCGTTATATAAACGTTGTATTAACGTTATTTCCTGGTTATAAGAATGTTATTAAAACGTTAAGAAATAACAATTTTAGGTTATACTGGGTGCTATTCTATTTTACAATATTCACTAATGACAGTAAGATAGACCATCCTAAGTCAATTTACTGCAGTAATTCCTCTCCCAACCAGTAGAAAATGCTTTGAACACCTGATTATGCATGAAAAAAAAACCCGTCATAAACCGGAAAACCGGCATAATTTTGAAAAAAAACGTGATATGAATTTTTGGTCAAACCGCCCAGCACTACGCCGTTTTTTCAAATGCCGCGTTCCGGATGCACTTCATGCTAAGCCTATCTGCATGAAACTGACGGACACAGTGAGTGCACCCCATGCCTGGGCCTCGCCCACACAGAGACTGAGAGCCTTGCCATCTCCATCCTGCGCTCGCGGCTAGCTCTCCTCTTGGACATGGACCGCACCCCCCGCCTTCCTTCTCTCTTCAAGCCTCGACGGACGAAGCGACGAGGTCAAGGGATGCCTGAACCGAACGAGCCCACGCTGGCCCAGTCCCCGTGTGCCTCGCTCTCTCCTCGCGAGACCCCTTCACCGGTGCTTTTTGTTTGGCGCATCTGAGGAAGAGGGTGACGACAGCCTATCTCTGGCTACATCTGACGTAGAATATTGGCAGGGCTCGACAATTGACCCCGCCCCTCAATCCCAAGCCAGCGGAGACTGCGTTAAAAAGAGTGGGCCGAAAGCCGTCAAGGGCCTCGACATTGAGTGGTCTCCGCCTCAGGAGACCTGACTCACTGACACACCGTTCCCGGTGCACACCGGTGACCCAAGCTTGTGTTGGACTCTGACAAAAGTCAAATGTCAGGAGGGAAAAGAGAGGGTTTAAGTCCCGCTGCGGCCGTAGAAAAGAAGAAAGCTTGTGCACTTCTCTCTGTCCCCTCTTCAGTTCAGGTGACTGGAGATGTTTTAACTGTAGTAAGTGGGCCGTTACAAAACACACACCCCTACAAACAAACGCTGTTTTAACAGCCACCCAAATAAAGCACAAAAAGAGCACTTTTCTATTAACCCCCCATATAACTACAGCCAATGGGCCCGCTGTATATGTTATCCCGGGAGACAATGTTCCCCCAGGGAATGGTCTCTCCACCTTCAGATGGTTCACATGATCTGGAGCACTTTTGGCAAGGCAGAGGTCGACCTCTTCGCCTCAGAAGACAATGCTCACTGCCCAATATTGTAGATATAATACTGCAGCTGCACTGCATTTTAAAATAATGACTTCAATATTCGTGAGAAAAGGAGTTTTCCCACTGCGTATAGCTACACAATACTCGTTCCCTACTCTCAGGGAACCGAGGTTACGTTGGTAACCGAGTACGTTTGTATGGGAACTTCCTTGGGAAACTGCTTTTAGACAGACTTCCAATGCACCATAATGTCATGTCTAATGATCAAGAACAAATTCAAGTGAGCTTATAGAAGCCTCAGAGCCACACATCTTTGCATCAGATTAATGGTGTTTATAAGCCGGAGCAAACTTTTCCGGAAATTTCGCTGTGGCAGGTTGTTTTGAACTCCAGAAAAAAGCTCCAAACAAACTTCATTTTGGCCTGTTTAAAAAAAAAAAAAAAAGACATCACACAAGTTTGTTCTTTGATTTCACTTGAATGCAGGGTCTTAAGTGAAGAATGAAAAAGAACTTGAGGGCACTGCGGCCTTTAGAGATAACCAAGAGAACATGAAATGACTACAATGCTTGTTTGTCATTTGTATTGGAATCGTGACCTTATGATATCCATTACACAAGAGTAGATGTTAAAACTTCATGCTGATTTGTACTCGGCTTTCGCCAAGATAAGCACCAACTAAGACGTAGCTTTACAGTAATCTATGCTTCTCCATCCATTTACGCTTCTTTCCGTATGGTGATGTGAATCTCCTTCTGTCTGGTGTTAATAGCTGCAGTGTATTTTGCGCTTTGCTCACACAACGGCTGCAACCACAGTGTGGTTTCCCCATGACAACTGTCTGGATTGAGCCGAGTAGGGGACATCTCTAGGGTCTTCAAGTGGGCACCTTCCGTCCTCAGTGTTTCGTCGACTAGCCCACGACACCTCAAGAGGGCTCGACAGTAATTCTGGCGTCCCAGAGTCACCCCCCACCGTCCCCCACTTAACTCAGCCCAGCTAACTGACCTTTACATCCCTCCTGCTGCTGAGCTTGCTCTTTCCTCGTAGTTCACATGTGACCTAACCACAATCTCTCACAATCTCTCCGCAACCCGCCCATACGCGCCAACCCGTTTGACTAAGGCTGTCGAGCCCCACTGCCGACGTTAAAGCAGGTCAGTGGCAACGTTTCCGTATGGCATACTACCTGTCCAAACACCAATCCTCATTCACGCAAAATACACAGGAACGTAATAACTGTAATTACTTTCCAACCTATACAAATAAACCAACAGACTCTTCAAGTTTTTCAATAATTATTAGAAACCGTAGCGTGGCGGCCTGTACACAGCCAGACATAATCTTTCCGTCTCAACCACAGCCAGTTGCTGCTCCTCTCTGCTGCTTGAGATAAGTTCTTTACTGTGCGACGCAACTCTTTGGCACTGAATCCGACGTCTCTGCGGAACCGGGTTGTGGAGTGTGCCACAAATCCTCGACAACCCACTTCCACTGGATATACCCGTACTCTCCATCCTTACTGTTCTGCTTCAGTGGCCAGCTGAGCATACCGCAGTTTTTTCCTCTCATATGCCTCATCTACAGAATCCTCCCATGGCACTGTTAACTCTATTAGTTTAACAATGCGTGCTGATCCAGACCACAAAACAATATCTGGTCGGAGGTTAGTGGTGGCAATCTCAGATGGAAAAATAAGCCGTTGATCAAGATCAGCCAGCATTTTCCCGTCCCTAGCAGCTTCCAGTTGTCCTGGGCGAGAATTGGTTTTAAAACCTTTTCTTGGTGGTTGCTCGCCTGGGCGGAGGAATATTGTCTTCTGTGTGTAATGTTTTGCTAGAACAGGTGGCAACTTATTGGTCATGTTACGCTTGTCTTCCAATGCTAAAGCCAAACATCGGAGTACTTGGTCATGGCGCCAAGTAAACCGACCTTGGCTAGGAACCACCTTACATCCTGTCAAAATGTGCCTTAATGTGGTAGGTGATGAACACAAAGGACAAGAGGGATCCTCTCCTATCCAGAGGTTTAGGTTCTCTGGTGATGGGAGAACATCATATGTTGACCTGATAAGGAAACTGATCCTACTCTCTTCCATTGACCAAAGGTCTTGCCAGCCTATCTTACATTGTTCCACACTCTCCTATCTCATCCACTCTCCCTGCTTGGCCTGGGAAATGACCTTTATGCACCTCATCCTCTCCTCCTGCTTTCGCACCTCGTTGACTACCAGCTTCCTCCTTTGAGCTGGGGCTGCCTTGTGCCATTTAGGAGGAGCTAAACTGAGCCCAAAACCCCCTCTTCCATGCTGTACCTGTCCCATGATATAACCAATTTGAAGGGCAGCCTTTGCCTCTTCCACAGATTTCTTTGCTGACCACTTTCTAACAGTTTTTAACACAGGTGCTGCCTTCCTTACACATTTGTCACGTGACTCTACTAAGGTCATTTCCAGTCTGACTTGGCGCACTTAAGTTCCTCGGTTAAAGCAGAGACTGGCAGCTGCAATATTCCTTTACTATAAAGTCCAACTCTGCTGAGGCAGCGTGGAACTCCCAACCATTTCCTGATATATGAAGTTATTAGCGCTTCCAGCTTATCCACTGTTGTCAAAGAAACCTCGTACACAGTCCAGCACCGGAGTTTTAGTTTGCCTGGTAGAGCGCAGCTGTTTATATTCTTCAACCCTTCCACTGCTTGTCGTCTAACTTCTCCCACTCGAACTGTGTCCTTTAGTTGCCTTTCAAGGGAACTCGAGCTGCTTCAAACGCTGTGGGAACGCCCCTGCGTTGTGCGTCATGAAGCACGTATGGAATCAGCCCAATGGAGAGATGGAACGTCATAGGCGGGTGACGTCATCGACCAGAAAACTATAAAGCACCCCATAAACACAAGCGCAACAGCTTTCTGTGCCTTCAGTCGCGCTATATGTGAATCTGTCCCTGTGTGAATATTGTCTGTCTTTACATACTCTGCACCACACAAACAATTTTTTTATATATATATATATATATATATATATTAAGAGAGATATGGCGAACGAACAGCAGTTTAGGAAGTGTGTCCCACCCTGCTCGCGTTATTTTACGAGTGGGGAGACACACGTTCTTTGTGTTGTTTGTTTGGGAGTGCAGCATGCCCAGTCAGCTCTTGAGGGAGCTGATTGTGAGCATTGCGAGCGTCTGCCATTAAGGACGCTCTGCTCCCGCCGGGCGCTCCACTGAGGGTGGTCCCCACCGAGGCGGAAAGGCGTTCACCTCTTTCTACGGTGCCTATTCTTCCTCGGTGCCCTCAGGGGCCCGTTCTGCCAACCCCACCTTCATGCCGGGGCGCAGACGGTCCCAGCGAGCGATTTCCCGAGGGACGCTCGCTCCCTCTGAGGAGGGTTTCAGAGCGGTTAGACCAGTTGTTCCCTGCCGGTGTGCCGTTACAGGGCGCTGCGTTTGCTGCTCAAGTTACACCAGAGGCCAGTCTCGAGAGACTGGTACTCTTAGTAGAATTTCTGGCAGAGTGGAAAAGCCTTCCAAAAATATCTCATTGGGTCCTGCAGACAATAGAAAGGGATTATGCTATCCAATTCAGGTGTCGTCCAACAAGATTCAGAGGGGTTCTGCCTACAGTGGTGGGCCCCGAGCAGGCTCTAGTTATGGAACAAGAGGAGAAAGCACTCCTTCAAAAGGAGCCTATAGAACGGGTTCCTCCTCCCAGTGTGGAGTCAGGCTATTACAGCCGATATTTCATCGTTCCAAAATAGGATGGGGGGTTGCGTCCAATTTTAGACCTGCGCCTATTGAATCGCTCGGTAGGGAAGCCAAAATTCAAGATGCTCACTATCAAGCAGATCGTGTCACAAATCAGATCCGACGACTGGTCTGTCACGATAGATCTAAGGGATGCGTACTTCCACATTTCCATCCTTCCACAACACAGGAAGTTCCTGAGGTTCACCTTCGGGGGCGAGGTGTACCAGCACAGGGTTCTTCCGTTTGGCCTAGCTTTATCTCCCCGCACTTTCACGAAATGCATGGACGCAGCACTAGTGCCCCTGAGGCTTCAGGGTGTTCGTGTCCTCAATTACATCAACGACTGGTTGATTTTAGCTCAGACAGAGCAGATGGCAGTTCGACATTGAGATGTCGTTCTCTTTCATATCAGGAAGTTGGGGTTGAGGCTGAACGCAAAGAAAAGTGTATTATCTCCTCAGAAGACTACTTTTCTGGGTGTCGTTTGGGTTTCGGTTTCGATCTAGGCGCGACTCGCTCTGACCCGCATCGTTTCGATTCTCTCAGCTGTGAAACAAGTAAAGCTAGGCCAGCTACTTACTGTAAAACAGTTTTAGAGACTGTCGGGTCTGATGGCAGCAGCGTCCGACGTTATACCTTGCGGCCTGTTGTACATGAGATCGCTACAGTGGTGGCTCAGGACCAAGGGATTCTCCCCGAGGGGAAATCCGCTCCGCACGGTCAAAGTCACGCGGCGCTGCCTTCGTGCTCTGGTCATGTGGAAACAAACTTGGTTCCTATTCAAAGGGCCTGTGTTGGGGGCTCTTTGTCGTCGCGTAACGCTAACGACGGATGCTTCCCTCACAGGGTGGGGGGCGGTCACGAGTGGTCATCCAGCCCAAGGGCTGTCGCAGGACCATCATCTATCACGGCTTATAAATTGTCTAGAGGTGTTGGCGGTGTTCCAGGCTCTGAAACACTTCCTAGCAGACCTGAGAGGTCATCATGTGTTAGTTCAGTCAGACAACACGTCGGTGTTCTCTTATATAAATCATCAGGGGGGCCTGCGGTTTCGACGGCTTTACAAGTTGGCCCGTCAGATCCTCCTGTGGTCCCAAGGGAGGTTACTATTTCTGAGAGCAATGTATCTTCCTGGGTATTTGAATGTGGTAGCAGACTCCCTGTCGAGACAGGGGCCGAGGCCGGGGGATTGGAGACTCCATCCCGAGGTGGTGGAGCTCCTTTGGTTGAGTTTCGGTCGCGCCGAGGTGGACCTATTCGCTTCCAAGGAGACCACGCATTGTCATCTGTGGTTTTCCATCAGCCATCCAGCCCCTCTGTGGTTGGACGCTATGGTGCAGCCGTGGCCGAGGTCACATCTGTTTGCCTTTCCCCCGATTGCTCTGCTACCTGGAGTTCTGGAGAGGGTTCGCCGGGACGGGGTCAGCCTACTATTAGTAGCCCCGTTCTGGCCGGCCCGAGTATGGTTTGCGGACCTGATTTCTCTCCTGGACGGCTCTCCTTTGGAGCTCCCGGTCAGGAGGGATCTACTCTCTCAGGCGGGCAGCATGATATTTCACTCCCGCCCAGTATTGTGGGCTTGGCCTCTGAGGGGGCCCAGCTCATGAACTCTGGTCTCTCAACCGAGGTTGTTGAGACCATTCTTCACTCCAGAGCTCCATCCACGAGGAAGCTTTATGCCTTGAAGTGGAAACTCTTCACTTCTTGTTGTGGACAGCACCTGCAGGACCCAGTTAACTGCCCAGTGGGTGCAGTGCTGGAATTCCTGCCGGAGCGCTTCTCCACAGGGCTATCCCCCTCCACACTAAAGGTGTATGTGGCGGCACTGGCTGCTTACCACGTCCCTTTCAGTGGAGTTTCTCTTGGGAGACACCCGCTTATAACCCGTTTCCTTCGTGGCACACTGAGGCTGAGGCCAGCAGTTCGTACGAGGGTGCCGGCCTGGGATCTGGCCATCGTATTAGAAGGTCTTTCCCTAGCTCCTCTTGAACCTATCGAAGAAGTTCCTGAGAAGTTTCTCACGTTTAACACTATATTTCTTCTTGTTATCTCCTCACTAAAGAGAATCGGAGATTTGCAGGCTCTGTCGGTTTCACCCTCGTGCCTGGAATTTTCGCTTTTCTGCATCCTAGACCAGGTTACGTTCCCAAGGTCCCTACTATTGTTGTTAGACCTACAGTTCTGCAGGCCTTTTGTCCTCCTCCATTTCTGTCGTCTGACCAGGAGAAACTTAATTTACTCTGCCCTGTTAGGGCGTTAGACGCCTACGTCAACAGAACTGCCCTGTGGAGGAAGTCAGAACAACTATTTGTGTGCTTTGGGCCACCCAAGAAGGGGTGTCCCGCGTCTAAACAGAGAATGAGCAAGTGTGTGGTCGAGGCTATCTCACTTGCCTATGAGTCGGCTGGTCAGCCTTCACCTTTGGCTGTACGAGCCACTCTACCAGGGGTATGGCGGCTTCTAAAGCCTTACTGTCAGGAGTTTCCCTCAGTGATGTTTGTGATGCGGCTGGATGGTCTTCACCGCATACTTTCATTAAGTTCTACGACCTAGACTTAAGTTCTACCCCTGGGGCACAGGTGCTCTCGTCCTCTGTGTGCTAGTTCTCACATGGCGGTCACTTGGTCCTATGGCGACGTGGGTATTAGCGTTCCCACAGCGTTTGACGCAGCTCGAGTTCCCTTGAAAGGGAACGTCTCGGTTACGTATGTAACCCATGTTCCCTGATAGGGAACGAGACGCTGCGTCATTCCACTATACTCCCGGCATTCCCGCTAGCGCTTCCTTCAGGCCTATCAGAAGCTGTTGCGTTTGTGTTTATGGGGTGCTTTATAGTTTCCTGGTCGATGACGTCACCCGCCTATGATGTTCCATCTCTCCATTGGGCTGATTCCATACGTGCTTCATGACGCACAACGCAGGGGCGTTCCCACAGTGTTTGACGCAGCGTCTCGTTCCCTATCAGGGAACTAGGGTTACATACGTAACCCAGACGATCCCCATCGTACCATCTCCCAAGACTCTTCACTGGCTTCTGAGAAACTGTTGGTATTGCCTCACCATTAATGAAGAATGTTTTATCTACTACCTTGCCTTTAATTATCGAGATGCTCCTTGATTTAGAGGGCTTAAATTGCATTCGTGCCCATTCAATGTTATCGGTTAACTTACCCAATAACCGATTAGTGCAGGCTACTGTTGTAGTCATTGCTGTCATGTCATCCATGTATGCTCTGATTGGTGGTAGTCGCATCCCAGAAGCCAAGCGCTCTCCTCCTACTACCCGTTTTGATTCCCTAATGATTACTTCCATTGCCATGGTAAAAGTCATTGGAGAAATGGTGCATCCTGCCATTATTCCAACCTCTAAGCATTGCCATGTAGTGCTGAATTGTGGAGTTGAGAAACTAAATTGCAAATCTCCAAAATAGGCTTTCACTAAATTTGTTATCGACATCGGTACCCTAAAAAAATCGAATGCTGCCCAAAGAAGCTCATGTGGCACTGAACCATATGCATTAGCCAAATCCAGGAATGTCACATTGAGCTCCTTCTTCTCCTTTTTTAGCTGATTGAATTCGTTGCCAGATAACATTGATGTGTTCTAAGCATCCTGAGAACCCTGGAATGCCCGCTTTTTGAACTGAAGTGTCAATGAAGATATTCTTTAATAGGTAGGTTGACAATCTCTGAGCAATAATGCTGAAGAAAATCTTACCTTCGACGTCTAATAGTGAAATAGAACGAAATTGGCTGATGCTTGTAGCATCTTTTTCTTTGGGTATAAAGACTCCACCTGGTCTGCGCCATGCTCTAGGTACAACCTGCTTTTCCCATGCCGCTTTTATCAATTTCCACAGAATTCATAGAACTCCTGAAGCACTCTTGTACACTCTGTACGGAACTCCATTAGGCCATAGAGAGGATGAAGCCCTTGCCTTTCTCACAGCCTGCTCTATCTCTTTCCACTTAGGTGCACAGACCTCCATTTGGTATTCTGGTGGATTGATAGGTGGGATGTCTGACGGAATTGACATTGGCTCATGCCTTTTTGCATCTGTATGCGTTTCCTCCAAATATCTCTCTAGTTCAACCCTAGATGCTTTTAAAGTGCCATTCTTCTCACTGGTGAATACGTTCTTTACAAATTTGAATGGGTCTTTATAGAAATTAGCCCTCCATGCTTCTTTTTTTTGTAGCGTTTCCGTAGGCACTCAGCTCTGCGTAGTGTTGCAAGCTTATCTTTTATGGCCTTTTGTAAGAGATTGAGTCCCTCCTTCTGATTTTGTTCTGCTCTTTTCCATTGCTTCCTCAGCTGTCTCCTTTCTCTAACTAACCCTTCAAATTTCTGTTGCCGTCTAGACATTCCAGGAGTAGTTTGTACTTTTTCCTTCCTTTTTTCCACACCAAACCTCTCACTTCCATGCGTAAATGATGTCCCCAAATTAATATCAATGTTGAAAACTCTTGTGCTGCTTAATATTTTTGTAGAAACAATGCTTTTTTAGGATTCTTTGATGACTAGAAAGTTTATTGAAAAAGAAATCTTAGTAACTCCAAACATTTTAACAGTATTGTATGTGCTCTTGTGATAAATAAACAAACTTTACACACTTTTTAAAAAGATGAATTAGGAAAGCAGCACTCTGTATTGAAGCTGTAGCTTTGATATTCAACACATGTCAAATAAAAAGCCTGTCAAGCTTTAAACTCAGTTGGGGACAGTCTTGAGACTTTATTCCCCTCCAGTGTTATATTTGTAAAATCAAAATAGGTTACAAAAGCAATTTGTTTGGCAAGAGCTACCGTATTTCATGTGAAGAGAGATTCTGAATACTCGATCATCAGAAATGTCACAGAGGAGTGTTCTGCTTCAAAAGTTGAAAACTGATGTGCTGATGGCTTCTTTCTGCTCATATTGGTTTCAGTTTTATGTTCTCTTTTGTATTGTTTTGTTAACAAATCCATGTCTGATTTCAAGTCTTCCTCACAACTAAAAAAAAAATGCATTATTGACATTCCCCTAAATTGCAATATAATTGCTGTGTAAAACATACTATTTAAAAGTTTAAAAACTATAAATATACTATTCAAATGTTTGAATATAACTCTTGAGGAAGAAGTGCACCATTTAGGTCACCATGAAATCTAAATATTTTTTTAGGGATACTGCAGTCTTTTACTATAAATTATTTATCTGTATACATTTTTTTTAATGCGCCCTCGTAATCTTTAATTAAAATAACTTCCCCTCCCTCTTGCAGCAACATCTTTTCTCATCTCAGATGACATGTTTACTAGCGTGAGGGTGGGACAACCTGTCACTCACATGAGATCACAGCAATAGCAAACCACATTGATCCAACAATCCAATCAATTCCCAATGGACAAAATAAAGTCCTGTCCTAGATATTTTCTTGTTTGAGAAGCTGTTTCATTCTGACATACCTCACAATAGGGGAAAAAAATCTATCGCAATGTCCGTTTCATGCCAACTTTAAAATATACATACACAGAGCATTGCTGCACTAACCTTAAGGCATGTCTTACAGTTCACTTCAAAATGACCGCCAGGTGTTTTTTAAGCATATGGAGTGTCAGGTTTGCTGGATCACCCCTGGCTTTCTGTTGTGCTGTGAAATATACAGTAAGAATAGCTAAAGGTTCTCCCAATTTCCTGTGGAAGCAGATTCTGAAAGGCCTGCAAATGATTTGAACACCAATATTCTTCAGTTCATTTGATCATTCTTCAAATAGCAAAAATAACAAAATAAATGTAACCCTTAACCTCGGGCCTTAGTGACCAGGGGCCTCATTTATAAAACTGTGCGTAGGATCCTTACTAAAAGTGTACGTGCGCCAGAAAGGCAAAAATGGTTTACGCAAAAAAATATTCAGACTTATAAAACCGTTCGTACGCCAGAACCTGCACAGAATTCACTTTATAAATCCCAGTTAGCGGAAGATTGTGCGCACATGCGTCTCCTCCCCGAAACAACCATATATTGAGCTTACAACGCCTAGTTTTACTATGCATATCCTCATCTGCGTATCAATTGCATAAGATTATTCATCCACGTGATAACATGTTTAACGCTACAACACATTAGGAAAATATGAAATACGGATGTGCTGTCACATTAGTCACATTAATAAAAATCATTAAGTAGCCTATCCTTGCCTTGTTTTTGAATAAATAAATCAAATAGTGTAAAATACAGTTCAGAGAAAGTTTTTCTCAATCTTTCCCACTGGCCAAAGAGTATTTTTAATTGATTTACATTTTTAATGGAAACAGATAGACCTTGTTGTGCATTATTTGCAAGAAACTATTTTCTCAGACAATTTGCTATTATCATGATAAGCAATTATCTCTGTTGTTAAAACATTAAAACACAGCATGCCAGAGGAAAAGTGTTCGAAAGCATTGCATCCATAACAAATATTTCTATTTATTGATTGTAAAAAATGTTGTAACTTCTCAGTAATGTTTTCATGTAATTATTTAATCTAAATGTTTACGTTTAAAACAAAGTTTTAATCATTCTTTTATTTATTTAAACTGTTATTGTGAACATGCACTGTATTTATGATTAGGACTTATAATGAAGATTTACGGTTTTATAGATAGGCCAAATGCGTCAGTTTCACTAAACGGCCCAACGCGCTCGCTGGCACGGACATTTAAGAAGGGATGGATGTTTGCTTCATGTGATTGGCTTGGTGAGTGACATTTTATTTGTATTATCTTTCTGTATATGTATAATTTTCTTTAGATTTTCTGTCTAAAAGTGACAAAAAAGACATGTAACAAGCTCACCTTCGGTGTCGCCAAACTGCTCCATCTCCAAAATGTTCGTACGCATGGGTCAGAGTTTGCGTGCAGATGCGCAATTTTTCCCGTCAAGTTTGTTTTTATAAATCACAACTTGTGCGTCGGAAGTGGCGTACGCCTCTTTCAGGGCCTGTTTTGTGCGTACGCAATGGTTATAAATGAGGACCCTGGGATGGCATACACTACCCTCTTAGCTTATTATTTTTTTCAAGTTAGACGTCAACCTTCTTATTATTCCTCAGGCAATTCATTATAAACAATATAACAAAAAAATTATTAAAGAATGCCTGTTTTTCCATTTCATTTTTTGTAAAAATGGTATATGGTCGCTAATTACCCAACGTGTAACAGCATAGGTATATTTTTTTCTGCACAACAATAATTTAATCTTTGATGAAATAAGTGCAATTAACCTTTATTCCAAAAGGCATGTCTGATACACAATGATGAAGTGACGTTTCACTCTTAATTACCGCAGGCAGGAAACAAAAGAAGAGGAAGTATCATCAGCAAAACTTGAAATGGCTCAGCCATTTACTGCAGAGCAAGTACCGAACACAGTCAAATATTAGTGTCACTGTCACTTGATGGTCTGGTGAAGAAGCTGTCAGCGATCAAAATATTGATTTTAAAGATGTTGAAAATTATAGTTTTGAGAATAGGTATGAGATCGTGAATATGAGCCAGATGCTGAATTTGAAATTAGCTCTGACGAGGTCAGTGAAGATGGTATAAAACATCTGCTCAAACTGAACCCTTACAAGCTCCAAAAGGTAACAAAATATGCTTTATTTTATGCTTCTGTAATTGCTACTCTAATATCAGAAGAGTTCTCTTACGAGAGGTTCTCTCGTATTGCGTAAGTTTAGCTTACGCTACCGGAAAGATTCATCTTCTCGAGATATTGAAGCCAAAAAATTATCCTTAATTTTGTAATCATTGTCAACACAGTGCAGCAGCTAGCAGACCTAGAGCAGGCCATTCCGCGTGCTCATTGGCTGCCCTGCGGGCAACTGCTGCAGCCTACCAGTGAGCCCGGCGTGACGTCACGCCCAATGGCGGGCGCCTGCGCCTTCATAGCGTCACAGCCCGCCGGAATGGGCGTGGCTTAGCGTATAAAAGTAGAGGCTGTAGGCTGACTTCCCTGATTTTTCGTCTCTTCAGTGAGCTCTTCGCATCCCTGGATCTGAGAGAAGCCACCGCCGCCGTCGAACAGCGAACAGCCAGCTTAGGACAGCGCTAAGGAAGCCGGCCGTCTTTGCCACCTTCAGCCATCCGTGCAAGCTACGCTATCCGGCGACGTATCCTTTACCTTGCTAACCTATTCTAAAAGAGCTTCCTGCGGCTCGTGTAGAGCCCCGCTCAGCACTGGAGACCGCCACTTGATCTGCGCTCTCTGCCTGGGCCTGGAACATGGCTCGACTCGAAGCCTTCAACACCGCAGCAGTCACTCCGCCCTCTGTGGGACCGCGCAGGAAGGAGCGCCGTTCCCTGAGACAGCCGGAACCTGTGGCCACAGCGACGTGCTCGCCGGAGAACCTCCCTCGAGCCTCGCTTTCGCCTTCCCCACCCCTCCTCACCGGCGCGCAGCTGCCGCTCACGAGCCTCACTGCCGTCGCATCTGAGGATGAGGCCGAGGGACACGCCACGAGAGACTGCTGCTCCATCCTGGCATCAGACAGCGAGGAATGGTCGCTTCACTCCGCCTCCTCTTCGATCCAGGAATCCACCCGTACCTGCGCTGGAGCTGATGCGAAACTGATGTGCCTGCTGACGCAGGCTGTTGACTGTCTCGGGCTCCTGTGGAAGAGGCGGTCGCAGCGCACCTTTGCCCGCCCTCCGTGAGATGGCGGTCACGGTCAGCTCTCCCGTCAAAAGCCTGCATAGCCACGTCCGCTTTGGTCGGCCGCGCATTTGCCGCCTCCGGCCAGGCCGGGTCTGCTCTTCACTCCATGGCTGTGCTACAGATCCTGCAATCCGACCTCCTCTGTGAATGGGATGAGAAGGACCAGGATCCAGCTGCGGTTACAGACCTGAGAAGTGCGACGGATCTCTCTCTCCGCGCCACTAAAACCCCAGCTCAAGCCATTGGACGAGCCATGGCCGCGTTGACTGTAACAGAGAGGCACCTCTGGTTGACGCTCGCGGATATGAGGGAAACTGAGCGAGCCACCTTCCTGAACGCGCCGCTCTCCCCCACTGGTCTCTTCAGCCCAGCGGTGAACGGGATCGTTGACCGTTTTTCTGAGGTACAGAAGACCCCGCAGGCCATGAACCTCTTCCTGCCGCGACGCTCAAGCTCCGCTACAGGCCGCTCTCGCGAGAGACAAAGCCAGCCTCCTGTGCGAGCCAGCGCCCAGCGTCCAGCACAGCCTCAGCCTTCGCAGCGACGTCAGGGCGGCCGCCCTAGGTTGCGCTCAGACAGCCGTCACAGACCGCCGCCCCCCAGAGGGCCTCGGCAGAAGATCACGCTGAAGTCTGATCACTCGAAGCCCTCTTAACAAAGAGAGAGAAAAGACGTGCGTGTCCCGCTGCGGCTGGACCGCCGTCAAAATTTATTTCCCTGTCAGTCCCCTTCAAACAGGCTACTGCAGTGGTTCATTTAGCAGCCAACGAGCCGGTTTATTCACCCTCTCGCCTGCACACAAACGCCGTTTTCACGGCGACCCAGAGAAATCTCAAAAAGAGTATAATGTCTGGTCCGGCTCACGCCGTCTGTGTTTTAAGTGTAGTGAAAGTGCCCACGCCCCATTGTTCACCCCTACACACAAGCACTTCGAATCTCGTGTCACTCACAGAGCACACTCTCATAAAGCGCAGAAAAGCCGCTCAAGTGTTGAATGTAAGAAATGTGTACACAGGTCTGTGCCCACTATTTGCCCGCTCTGTTACACGATCAAAAAAGTAGGTTATGAATGTAAGTCTCGTGCCCGCCAGAGAGCGTTCACGCTTGCTAACACAAACCTCCCCCCGTAGTGCTGCTTGCGCATCAAAAAGTGAAAAAAGAATGTTCCCCATCCCTTATGATTGGGACATCTCACATAAATCAGCCGGTTTCGGCTTTCAGCAAGAAGCCATTGCCCAGAACCGAGAGCACGCACGACGCGCTTTCGGCTCCGGTTCAGTTTCACAAGCCTGCAAATGGCGGCGTTCTGAAGCCGGAGGCCATTCGACCCCTAGCGGCTCACATAGCTGCGTGGGAAACTATCCCAGGGATTTCAGAATGGGTGCTGAGCACAAGTAGGGCTATACACTTCAATTCATTCGCCGTCCCCCAACCTTTCAAGCCCGGACCGCGACGATAGTGAATGCGGAAGTAGCACACCTACTTCACGCAGAAATATCAAAGCTGCTGAGCAAAGGGGCTATAGAAAAGGTACCGCCTTCTCTGAACGAGTCAGGTTTTTACAGCCGATATTTTCTCGTACCCAAGAAGGACGGAGCCTTCATACCTATCCTAGATCTTAGACATTTGAACAAAGTGCTTGCGAAAAGACCGTTCAAAATGCTTACGACCAGGAAAATCCTTGCGCACGTTCACCCGATCGACTGGTTTATTTCTCTAGATCTGAAGGATGCCTATTTTCAGATTCAGATAATACCCCGTCACAGACCTTCGACGGTCAGGTATATCAATACACCGTCCTGCCGTTCGGCCTGTCCCTAGCACCCCGTACATTTACGAAGTGCATGGACGCGGCGCACGCCCCCCTGAGAAGTCAGGGGCTCCGAATAATGAACTATCTGGATGATTGGCTGATATTGGGACAGTCAGAGACAGAACTGCTATCTCACAGAACAGTGCTTCTCAGTCACCTGGAAAGCTTGGGTCTCACGTTCAACTGGACCAAGAGCTCATTACTGCCCAGCCAGTCAATTACCTTTTTAGGAATAGAACTGGACTCAGTGACCATGACGGCTCGTTTATCGACATGTTCGCCACCTAGCCGCATCTTTCCAGAAGGGCAGCTTTCTCCCTTTGAAAACATTTCAAAGGATGGTTGGGCTGTATGGCATCAGCTGCAGCAGTGCTTCAGCTGCGCCTACTGCGCATGCGCCCGCTCCAACGCTGGTTGAATGCTCGCTCGTCCTGCCGAGCCTGGGTTTCTGGTGGCCAGAAAATCAGAGTGACTCAGACCTGCATAGCGGCTCTGCAGCCCTGGTTAGTAGCCGACTGGTACCAGCAGGGAGTGATGATGGGAACCATCTCTTATCGGAAAGTCATTTCGACAGACGCGTCCAACTCGGGTTGGGGCGCGCTGTTCGAGGGCAGACCGGTCTTCGGCCAGTTGTCAGACCAAGAGAAGTGTTTTCACATAAACTGTCTGGAAATGATAGCGGTCGAGAACGCGCTAAAGCGCTTCCTCCCGTTCATACAGGACCAACATGTTCTTGTCCGCTCGGACAACATGTCTGTGGTATCCTATGTAAACCGTCAGGGCGGTGTCAGATCCAGAAATCTCTGCAATCTGACGGAACGCCTCCTTATTTGGTCTCAGATGCACCTGCATTCGCTGAGGGCGGCGCATGTGCCTGGCCATTTGAACGACGGCCCAGACAAACTGTCCAGGGACAATGTTCCCCCAGGGGAATGGTCCCTGCACCCCCAAACGGTCCAGAAGCTGTGGCGCCTATTCGGCAGAGCGGAAGTCGCCTATTTGCGTCAAAAGACAACGCTCAATGCCCGACGTTCTTCTCGAAGGACAAGGACGCGCTGGCCCAGGTTTGGCCCAGCCTCCGGCTATATGCTTTCCCTCCGGTCTCTCTGTTACCACAGGTGATCGAGAGAATCAGGGAAACATGCCACTCGGTGCTCCTCATAGCCCCGCGTTGGGAGAATCAGATTTGGTTCCCGGAACTAGCACGGCTGCACTTACAGCTCCTTGGCCGATTCCGGTGGGGGCAGATCTCCTCTCTCAGGCTCGCGGCGCGATCTGGCATCCCCATCTAGAGCGCTGGTCTCTGCACGCATGGTTGATCAACGGGTACTCGTTGCCCTGTCAGAAGGAGTGATGAACACGATCACACAGTCTAGAGCTCCTTCCACGAGAAGGCTCTACGCGTGTAAATGGTCGCTGTTCTCCTGATGGTGCACCGACAGAGGTCTGGACCCACTGACATGCGGGGTGGAGCATCTGCTCACCTTCCTACAAGTGCTGTTGGATAAGGGGAGGTCCCCATCCACGCTCAAAGTATACGTGGCGGCCATGGCAGCGTTCGCAGAATCGACGCACGGCCAGTCACTGGGAAGACATGAGTTGGTCATCCGCTTCCTTAGAGGAGCTAGAAGGATGAACCCGCCGCGCCCCCCGTCGGTTCCTATGTGGGATCTTTCATTGGTGCTCGAGGCCCTGAAAGCCTTTCCATTCAAACCACTAGAATCCGTAGGGTTGAAATATCTATCACTGAAAACCGTCTTTCTGACTGCACTGTCGTCAGTAAAACGTGTGGGGGACCTGCATGCGCTGTCTGTCAGAGCCTGTCCAGATGGATAGTGGACGCTATAGCAGCTGCATACGCGCCAAAAGGTCTGCAATGCCCTCTGGGCATCAGGGCTCATTCCACGAGAGGCATGGCCTCGTTGTGGGCGTGGTCCTGTGGGATTTCTATCCATGACATATGTGTAGCGGCAGGCTGGAGCTCTCCGTCTACCTTTGACAGGTTTTATAACCTAGAAGTTCCTGCCTTGCAGGCTAAACTTTTGTCAGTTTGAAGGAGAGGTGTATTCTGCCCAGATCTTCCTGCTCAGATCACTCTCACGTGACTCAGCTCTCCTGGTTGAGCTGCACTAGTAGGGTATGTGCCTATACAGACCAGCGCGCTGCTCTGTATTCCCTATGTGTGCTTATGTACAAGTGATGGCCCGCGTGGCTGGCCACCTTATTTTTTCCACTTATGGGGTTCCCCTGAAAGTTCGGGGTCTCATGGTGGATGCTTGGCGCGCACGGCGTTGACAAAGTGTTCCCGTAGCGTAAGCTAAACTTACGCAATAAGAGAGAACCTCTCGTAAGAGTACGATAGTCGGTTACTAAACGTAACCTCGGTTCCCTCTAGAGAGTATTGCGTAACCGGCCGTGCTCGCGCCACGAGCGACTTCGCTTCAGTCGGCGAAAAACCAGGGTAGACAGCCTACAGCCCCTACTTTTATACGCTAAGCCACGCCCATTCCGGCGGGCTGTGACGCTATGAAGGCGCGGGCGCCCTTCATTGGGCGTGACGTCACGCCGGGCTCACTTGTATGCTGCAGCAGTTGCCCGCAGGGCAACCAATGAGCACGCGAGATGGCCTGCTCTAGGTCTGCTAGCTGCTGCACTGCGTTGACAATGAATACAAAATTAAGGATAATTTTTCGGCTTCAATATCTCGAGAAGATGAATCTTTCCCGTAGCGTAAGCTAAACTTATGCAATACTCGTTCCCTCTCTAGAGAGAACCGAGGTTACGTTTAGTAACCGAGTATCGTTTTATATTATCGTGACGTGTAGAGATCCATCCCTTATAGATCCGGGTCACTAAAGACCCGAAAATGCAAAACTGATTGGCCAAACATTCACATTTAAGGGTTAATATGTGGTGCATGAGGCTAGATTTTATTGTATCCAATTTAGAATTAATCAATGATAATGAATTAATTAATTCAATTTAGAATTAATGAATAAATTAATTAATTAATGAAGGAAGGAAGGAAAGGAAGAAGGAAAGGAAGGAAAGAAGGAAAGAAGGAAAGAAAGAAGGAACATATAAATAAAAATGAAGCCTATTTTTTGAGAGCATATTTAATCTTTTTTATCATTTGAAGTTTAAAGTATAATTTAGGTTTTCACGAACGGTTAAGAAATTATGAAGTGATGTGACTGTAGGAAACACGTTTATTTTGAAGCATTGTGGGAGGTGATAATTGTGTCCTCATGCACATCTCACTTGCTAATCATAGAAGTGTCAGTGTTGATTATCAAAATATAAGTGATGACAGGCATTCTAGCTATTACACAAATTTGTCCTTTCAGTTGTTAACTTCATTGTCAAAAAAAAAAAAAAGACGCAGGAGAAACCTTTATTGGTGAGGTGTCATTAATCAAGAGCGCTGGACGGAGGAAGAGGGGAGTGAGAAGGTGAGATGAGATTTGGTGCTCAGGGCTTATTTTCAGCCTTCATCCTTGAAGCAAAGAATTAATCAAAAGAAAAATATCTCTCACTCGTGTCGGATTCTCGCAGTGCCGCTCACCTCCTAAGTGTCTGGCATTTTCATTTTGTTGCATCAGCATCTGTACTGGCCTTTGGATAATGTGTACATTTTTCGGTAAAAATCTTCCACAAGAGATCTCATTGAAAAATGATTTATCACGGTACACATCAACTGAAATAATATTTATAGTACTCCATGTCCCACTGCCATGCAAACTGTTTGCTTGAGATAACATTTCTGTTTCCCACAAGTGAATAATGCAACACCTGTACTAATTACTCCCCCATGTAGAGGAACTGAATCTATCAATGGCCCGAGGCCTGGTTGTTTGATCCAAAATAACTAATAGCAACAGCATGAGCTCACTTTACTACCACCAGTGAGCTTAAAGGAAATAGTTCAAAAGAAAAAATGAAAAATCCATGTCTGCTGCTCACTATTCACTACATTTATTGTGTAGAAAATGTATCTGCTATAAAAAAGTAATTTCATTCTCAAAGTTTTTAAAAAGATACAAAGCTGAGTAAAAAAAAAATTTTTTACAAACTTTTCATTTGTGCGTGTAGTTTTTCTTTTCTTGTCATTTCTTTTTTTAGACCTGTGCTTTTCCCTTCAAAATACTGATAAAATTGTGGAAAAAAATCAAAAACAACTAGCACAAGAAGCAATGTTGTTCATTGTAGTTGTTGCTAAAGAGTTGATATATGAGAAATAAACAAAGTCAACCCTTTCATTAAATTAGTCCTACAATTAGATCTTAGAAATTTTTCTTTTATTCACAACCAGAAGAAAAAGTTATTTTCAGAATCATCAAAGTAAAAACAGAACCATGTAAATGGTTAATACCGTATTAATATGGATGACATATTTTCCCCAATGGCTCTTCTTGAATATTTTTCCTAGTGTCAACATAAATGTTCTTGTTCTCATATTCAGAACTTTCGAAATAATTTTAAAATAATTGCACTTAAAGGTGCAGTAAGCGATTTCTGAGAAACACTGTTGATATTTATACTTATAACTTTATACTTTATACTATAACTAATAACATTTTTATGAACAGCTTTGAATTCTTAACTTCTTAACGTCTTTCTTAAGAATATTTTAATGAATCTGCCCCCATGTGCCACGTAGCCTATAATATATAGATGTGAGAGACCAATTAATTTCACTTGTTTGAAAAGTGTTTTTTTGTTAATCCTACCAATTAAATGTCTTGAAATATCACTTTCCATTCATATTCAAATCCTGTCTAAGATCAATGGCTTTCCTTTCCTTTATCTGAATACCATCACATTCTCCAATAGGAGAACATCATCTTATCCACACTCAAATGTTACCTCTTTTATTCCTGCCCGTTCTCATCCCAAGGCGTCATCTAACTGACGCTTTTGACCATGCTTCAACATCCGACGCACATGGCACCCTTTAGCGTCAATATGAGACGCTAACCCTACCCCAGACCTAAACCTACCCATAACGGAAGCGTCATATAACTGACGCTAAAACCGGAAGCGACATCTAACTGACGCTAAAGGCTTTAGATGACGCCCGAGGATGAGCGTCATCTACCTGACGCTAAAGGGTGCCATGCGTGTCGGATTTTGAAGGATGGTCAAAAGTGTGAAAAAGATGACGCCTTGGGAGAACGCCTTGAGAATGCGTTGTTTATTCAGGAAAAAAATATATAAATGATGTCAGTTATTGAAATATATAGGAATTTCATAATACTCTTCTTGTTTGGTTCTATTCGCGGAGAGCTCTGTCAGCTACTTCACTGCTCTAGCAAACAGCATTAAGGCATCATGTAAGCCAAGTTGGGCTATCTATTGTGCCTCATATGAAATATTCTTTCTTGCTCTCATCCATGGCGTCCTGCAAGGCTGGGTCTCTACGAAGAGCGGAATCTGCTGTCTCGGAAAACTCTGTGCCCTTGGCCTCATTGGTATGATATGTGCCTTTGTGTTTGTACATGTATCGCAGAATGATGCCCAGGAGGAGGAGCAGGACCAGAACCACCACAGCAATGACAGCTAGGAGAGAGAGAGAGAGAGAGAGAGAGAGAGAGAGAGAGAGAGAGAGAGAGAGAGAGAGAGAGAGAGAGAGAGAGAGAGAGAGTTTATATTTGAAGATAACCTGTTGGCAGCAGCTATAAGGTGCGACTGAACTAAGAACAATTTAGTCTGTTTATTTCAGGATGTTCACTGAAGTATTACTGGCTTTACCGTTTATTTTAGTGGTTGACAGATAACGTTTTTTTTATAGGAATATTCCAGGTTCATTACCACAATTAAAGGAAATTAGTTCACCCAAAAATTCTTTCATTAATTGCTCACCCTCATGTTGTTTCAAACCTTCGTTCATCTTCGAAACACATTTTTGATAAAATCCGAGAGTTTTCTTTTCTTTTTCTTTTTTTTTTTTTTGCTCAGCCAGAGATCTTCTGAGGCCAGGAAATATATTGTGCACAAATTACTTGTCATTTGTACAGAAATCATCAAAGCCTCTTTGACCATCATCAATGTTCTGTTCTCAAAATGTTCTCATAACTACACACTCTGGAGGCAAAAAGTTCCTTTCGCCCCTGACACCCATGCATTCTGAATAAATAAAAAATGTTGCAAGTAACAATAATAATAATAATTCATTATGGCATACAGGAGATATTTTATCAGTGCCCAGTTTTGTTTTGAAGAGTTCATTAAAGCGTTAAATAGACTGGATATTCAGAAATGAAAATCGATGTTTTCCCCTGCCTGATGCTTTTCATATCAAAGATCAGAATAGTTGTTAGAAAAATGTTTTGGATTGTGCATGTTCCTGCCATCTATCACATCATTTTCTGTGCCTTCAAAGTAGTCACATGATATCAACAGCTCAGGTGATTGGCTTAAAGCAATTGTGCACAGAACTACACATGTGAGTTGTGTATGTGAGTTGAGGGCATATTGGATATCTGTACGTTTGTGAGCTGTTACAACACTTACCTCCAACTATGGCTTCAAAGTATGGTCCTGGTCGCTCTATAGACAAAAAGAGAAGAATATTTAAAAAACGGTAATGTATATGTATATGACAAAACAGAATGGTCACATCAAATAGGCTGTCCCCTTGTTCATTTTAAAATTTAAAGTGGTTTCACTCATACATTTAGGTAAGAATTTCTAATAGAAGCAGATGTCAAGTATTAAACAGAGAAAGGCAATACAGTAGAATAAAGGAACTGTCCTTAAACATGCCAGTTCTAGTTCTGCTGCTGTTCTGCTGATTTTAAGTGTATATGTCTTTACGTGTCATTAAAGTTTATTGTTCTGTTTGATCTTTTCTCAGTGGCTAGAGTTCTGAAACATTTTCAAGATGACTGTTTTTAGGAGTGCTGCAGTGCAGCCATGTACTGTATCTCTACAACCAAATCCTTCAACGCCTCACTGATCCCTCGCAAAACACGTACTGTTGACTTTCTTCCTGTGTTGTAATAACACACGTGAATCTTTCATGATGCTTTGTTTTTATAGACAGCTGTCTCCCCCGCTGTATTGTAGCGAGACTCATTCTCTCCATCAACATGGGGACAAAAAGCTTGTTAAAGAAAGTGACTGAAGATAATCATGAATTATTGCAAAGGCAACATCTGCTGCCTTGACTTGACTTTCACTGAAGGACAGGCAAATCAAAGATGTTGCTTTCAAAATGGAGATGAATCTAGTGAGACCCCCAAAATATTTTTAAACAGAAAGTATAATGCAGGTTTGACCAAGCAGATGCCCCCAAAACATGAACAATTAAGCTCCCTCATTAGTGTCTAATAACCTGTTACATTGTGATTAAAAGCTCATTGTGATTTGGTGTTTACAGCGAGACTATATTTGGAGTAATTAAGGAGACAGAACATTCACATTTGGGTAATGTGAAGGGCATGAAGGTGTGTTTGAAGGTACAACATCCACTCATGTGATCTTTAATGTCTCATTATATGACTTTAGTAATTAGTTGTCCTTTAGAAAGGGTGGTATATATATATATATATATATATATATATATATATATATATATATATATATATATATATATGTATATACATATAAAATTCACAAGCTCACAGAGGCTCTGAGGCAAGAGGAGTGAATTATTTTTAAATCATTCAAGTGCTTCCAGCTCTACCAAACCACATGTTAGAAAAACAAAGACTTTGGATGAAATATATCTCTATAATAGAGTTGGTCTTTATTTCACAAAGCAGACTTTTTCTGGGAATCGTCGTCATTTTAACACCCAGATGTGTGACCTCAAAACTTCCTTTATCTTCCTCTAAGCAAAGTTAAGTCAGTGACATACACTCAACATAGTAAGACAGACATTCAACATAGTGAGTAAAAAAAAAAATTGGACATCTTTTCTGGAAAATGGACCCCAGAACATATTGGTTTATTTATTAAAACTAGGTAAGCTCTGTGTACCTCCTAGAGTAAATAATAAACTAACTACTGAGAAGAGAAACAAAAGTTATGTTATTTTGAAAATAATGACAAGCACCTTTTCAGTACAATTACTAAAATTCACCCTATTTATTTTTTAAATGCATGTTTTTGATCCTATTGTGAACGATTCATTAATGCATACATTTCATTTTTTTCTCTCTGATGTATGATGGACTTCCAGCCAACCCCCCTTCTAACAATCAACTGCAAGCTCACATTCAGAACTTGCCACCATCTAATCAACAACCAAGATTGAACCAAGACCCCGCCCAACATTTTTTTCGTTTTCAATAATCCATTTTATTCAGATGCACGTCACAATTTGGAAGAAAATATCTGTCGCTACTTCCGTTACATCCCGACTTCAAATGTGCATTCCTTGTTGTTCATCATTAAAAAGTTTTACAAATAAACGTAATAGTTGTGTAACAAGGTTTGTAACCGGAGAATGTTAAACATAACTTTAATAATAAAATAAAGATAAAGATCAAAATGAAAGTAAACTAATATAAAGCACCAACATAAAGTCCAGGCCTGGTCCTCTCTCATCCTTCACTGTCGTCACTCCTCCTTTTATGCTTATGGAGCTCATCCTTGGGTCGCGAGACCGGTGTGGTTTATTAGCACTCGTACCACAGGCCTCACTCCATTCCCATGCCTCTGCCCCGCCCTGCTTGCCACAAGTAGTATTTTTAAAAATCTATTTAAAACCATATACACTAAGCTGAGATTGAGACTACAGTTGTATAAGTAAACTAATAGAAACTGTTTGTGTTTTAGTAATCCCCCTGTTAGTGTACACTTTCCTTGCAGATTAAATTAATAATGGCTGACTGCAAATTTCCACAATGGCACTGGCAACTTTTCTTTTGTAATGCTACATCCACACCACTAGGTGTCAGTATAAGCCCAAGACAACATTGATTTCAACCAGCAATAAACAAAATAGCATTTCCCCTTTAAAGTTGGCATGAAATGGAAGTTACAATAAGTCTTTTCTTACTTATTGTGATGTATATTTTAGGGTGAAAGTGCTCCTGGAATGAGAGAAAAAAAAAATTAGGACGGGACTTGATTTCATAATCTGAAATTGATTGGACTGTAGGAAGTTGGACGTTGAGAACTAAATGGACATCTAAATACCAGTTTGCAGTCATTTGTGGGGGATATTTAGAGAACAGATGTTGCTTTGAGGGGGAGGAGAGGTTAATGTTTTTTATCAAAGATTATGAGGGAATTTGAATTTAAAAAATAAATGTTAAATAATAAATAATTTAGAATAAACACTGCAACTTTCTGTAAAAAAATAAGAAGAATTGCCCATTTTGATTTAATGGTGACTTGAAGAATGCTAAATGTCCAATGGTTCTAGCTGGTAGGGAAGTTGGGAAAGTTTGATTATTCAAAAGGGTTATGAAGGACACAGTTATTTTTATGTCTCACAGGTCATATTTTTGTTTCCATTCAGTGAACAGAGAGGCAAACTGTTGAAATCTATTTAGGACTTGAAGCTGAAGTGTGGAATTTCTGCACCACTAGCTGCACCGAACCAAATTGCAAAAATAATGATTGGTTTCAAATAGAAAATCTTGCAACAAACTCACCACTGACTGAGCCAATGTTGGATGCTGAAACAAATAGAGTGATGTTTTGACAACGCCACAAAACAGAGATGCCACACATATTGGGAACATCAACCAACAAATGGCTTACTCTGCATTAAATTGGGTTAGTAGAATGTATTTTAATTGCACTATTCACCTTTAAATGGAGTGTACACAGTAATGTGTTGTATGGGGAGTCTTGAAATTTCAGGCTAATATATACTTATGTTCTCATTCTACAGCAGAAATTCTTGGTATAGTGGATGTTAAGTCAGTTATAAAAGATCTTTCTAAGTCAAACTCAGCGTAGAGCCATAACACTCCAGGACGGATTAAATCTCTGCTAAATTTGCCATGCAAACACGAGGGAGCCTGTCTCGCCTGGAGGCGTCCCCTCGTTAGCCTCGTTAGTGAAATCCGCCAGCCGCTGTGACATGGAGGAGGACATCTGTGCTGCGTGGCCAGATCTGAAGAACAGTTTCTTTTTTTTCACAGCCTGCCATGAAACCCGATGGGTTGGACCTGAAAGATGATAAGGGCCAAAGGCATTCCACCCTCTCTCTCACTTCTGCCACACAGACCCAGGGCACAGCAGACCCAGCAGCGAGACATTTGCTTTCATCACCTTCCCAGAAGTGGAGCTAATCTTGCCCAAAACCGGCTTTTGAAGCGCACTGGTAATTGTCTCCCGATAGGATGGGCAGCAAAACCACGAGCCAGAATGAATTCCAGTCCCTTCAGTTCTTGGGTGGGAAACGCATTAAGCTGATAATTTTCCAGCTTGAATTAATGCAAATTTCTCATTGTTGCTATGCCCAGTGCCCAAACTGGAGAACTACCAAAGCAATGGCATTTAGCTCTGATCGGAACATTTTATTCATGGGGACAACCAATGATCTGGCTCTCATCCGTTAGCCTCCAACACATTGGATAACAAGGTAAGCAGCCCTAAATAGTATACTTTTAAGGTTTGGTCATATTAGGCGCACATAAGGCAGGTCCGTTGTCTAATACCAATAGTGTAAAGATATGTAAAACACTGCTCACACAAAAGTCACTTATAACCGAAGCAGCATGACTGGATTTCTCCTGTGAAATTTCGCTAAACAACTTTAAATGTGACTTCATCAGATCTTGAAGTCATTAGATATTTGCCTACCATAAGTCAGAAGAGACCTAAACTACTGTTTCCTTTCCTAATTTGCATACAGAACTTTGCATGCTGAGTTGGTTGATTCTTCTGCTCCCTTTAATTTCACTAAGGTAAAATGTACCACAAAAGGCCCATCACCTCCCTGGGCGTAGCTCTATAGTACATTGTCAAAACCGCAGGAACAGAGGTCCTTGTCTTATCTGTGAGGTGATGTGTCAGGGCAGGCCTTTGTGTTTCATGGTGAGAATTAACAGCTCCTTCGATGTCTGTCAGGAAAGCACTCAACTGTGGCCAACTGCCTGAGCCAAACTGAGAGTGAAAACAGCCACTAAACGCCTGACTAAACTCTCTCTTGGACACTACTTTCCTCTCACTCTTTGTCTCTCTAGCACCTCTCAGATGATGTCTGTTGTTTACTATTCATCATCCTTTTAAAAGAGCAGCTTAAAAATGGACAGACACAGGTGCACTTGAAAACTAGAAATCCATCTCATTCAGGCAATCAGTCGTTCTAATTTCTTCTAATGCACAATTATTCGGCAAGTTGTATTTTTTAGGATTCATTTTATTATTGAAAAACTACAGTGCTCTCAGTCAATCCAAAATATTAATAAACCTCAAACCTGAATATTATTTAAAAGTGAGGTTTTGGTTTTCTTATGAGAATATATATATATATATATATATATATATATATATATATATATATATATATATATATATATATATATATATATATCTGTGTGCAGAATTATGCAACAAAATGAAAAACGAAAATGTTCTAATTCCATATATTCAAGTTTCATTCCATAGATTCAGAGTTCCATTCAATATATTTAGAGTTTCATTCAATATACTGTACTCAAAAATTCATATTATAAATACAATAATTTCCTAAAATATATATAATGTTGCTTTTGACACAGCTCCAATAATCAAGCAGGGTTTCTTAAAATTCTTAAAATTAATGTGTACAAGTGCACTATCAAATAACTATTATTCTAAACAAAATATTTGCCATTGGTCAGACAAACAGGCAGTCCCAGTCAAAACCACTGGTTGAGCCAATGTTGCTTTGCTGGACTGGCAGGATGCAATGTTTTATTATCATAGAGACAGTGTTTTCTGGGAAATCAACCTTGGTAGTAAAATGTAATCCCAAATCCTGCTCTGTGAAGAAGCATTAAAAGCTAAGCAGCTTCCTCTTAAATAGCCCATTGCCAATGAGGACATTGACAATAGATGATAACCTGAGGGAGCTGCAGAGCAGCCTTAGCTTATAATGAACCTCTAACAAACCATACAAATGCTCAGTCCTAGTTAATCAACATATTTTAATTAGATACATTTTCCAATGGTGCAGCAGTCACAGTGAGCAAGAATAAGGCCACCGCATAGTCGAAAGTGTATGTATTATCCTGTAAAAATTCCTAATGGTTTTCACACTGTTTTACATATTTTCTGCTCCTCAGAGAAGGTAAGAATGAGAATTCATTCCCACAGTCCTAAGGCAAGGTGTTCAAGGGAGCCCAATGGAAATGTTTGGTGGTCCTTGTGGAAAGTTAAATAAATAAATATTTATCATGGTAAGGACAAAAAAATTGGGAACTGTGATGTACTATAATTATTCTGACATTAATATATAGCCAATGTGTACATGATACATAAAAAAACTATAATTGGAAAGGATCATTTGGGTGTCTATAGATTTTTTTTTTTTTTTTAAGTTTGAAGGTACAACTAAAACTGACCCGCTGTCTTCACAGGAATATATTTTTATGTTTTACGCTCAGAATGACTTGTAGTAACCATTTATCAGACTTGGGATTGTAAAAAGGAAATATTGATCATAAAGTTATTTACTATGTCTGCAATGCACAGATCCACATCAAGAAAGGCCTCAAAACAGCCTTGAGTGAAAGCATTGTGAGCCCATCAATAAATCTCTCATTTACAGGTCAGAAGCTCTTCTCAGATTCCATACCACCTCTATACACCACCAAGGCGATTCAGACCTTTAAATCCTCCTCTTAAACAGGTTTTATGATAGTCATTTCTATCAGACTTGAGAGAACTAGCCACTGTATTTCTGCACTGTATTGTTGGTGATGTGATTGCTTTGCAAGATCATGTAAGAAAATAGATTGAGGAGGCTTGTGTCAAGGCCAAAGGATGTTCATCAGCATTCACAATGTGATGAAGAATCGCTCTATAGAACCAGAAACCAATGACTTACACTGTTTTACACCTTTAAGGTGTGTTCAAATTAGTGAAGTTTCATTGAAATTGCATTGTCAAAAAGGGTCCATTGTTGTGTAATGTCAATAATGTAGTGATGTATGAAGCAAATCTAACACAGAACTCACTTTCAAACCAGGAAACAGTCTGTTAAATAATGCGACAAATTCGCATAAGCAACTTAAACCTGTTGTGAAATCTGCATTGGGGAATTCTTTCAGCCTCATGCAAAACTTCTGATTGCATAGATTCCAACTGAAATGACTAATTTTGGCAGCAAAAAATTCACAGAACAACAGTAAATGCGACTGAACCTTTATACAGAAATATGCTTTAAACCGTTGCTGGATAGTCAGTTAACATGTTAGAAACACACACACACACGCCCTGTTGCAAGTCATATATATCATAATCAAAAAACATTGCTGTGAGAAAAATAAATGCAATATAATTTATTTTTTGTAAACAATATCTTAAATCTTTGCTTCTCAATTAATTTATCTTGAGCATAAATGAGCAAACAAGCCAATGTAATTTACAGTTTATTCCCATTGCTTACAGACTAAAACCGAATGCTTAGACCAAAGCCTCAATAACTAAATTGCTTGTAGCATACCTTAAACACAGTGTAACCATAGCTTAAACACAATGTCAACTTTGCACTTTGTTTGGAATTCTGTAACGCACTTCTTGCGAAACACTACACACGTTTTCTTACATTAGACACTTTGTTCAAAAACGAAATCACCTGTTATCATTGGGAAAACACTCTGTACAAAATGCAAAACTCATCTGGCAATTGTAGCAATTACACACACACACCTGAAAACACTTGCACAGAAAACAGAATAGCAATCGGTCTGAGCCTTAGCACTACAAATAGGCCTCAGGTAAGCCAATTTGAGAACTTTGCAAGCATGGAGGCAATGAGAGTCAGAGTAAGAGGAGGACAAAGAGAGAGAGGAGGCGGATGTGGAAGAGGACGAGGACCAGTGCGGAGATGTGTATCAAATGACATCAGGGCTACTCTGGTGGACCAAGTGATAAATCATGGCCTGTCCATGAGGGAGGCTGGGCAAAAAGTCCACCCTAACCTCAGTCGCTACACAGTAGCATAGATAATAAGGACATTCCGACTGGAGAACAGGTATATCTTCAAGTTTCTACTCCAGACTTTATCTACTGTTGTGTCACATGATTCTGTATCATATTACAGTATTACTGTACTAACTGTACCATTGAAAAATGGGTAGTGCTGTGAAGTATATGTAAAGGAATACCATTGTGATGTAACAGTACTGTGTACAGTTTGAAAGTACAGTGTGTGAAAAGAACCTAACTAATGTCATCTTGTAATGTCAACAGAATGGTTGGACGACCTCCTCAAGTTGGAAGGGAACGGCTCTTCACTCAACAAGAGCTTGCCATAATTGAAATGGTGTGAGAAAATGATGCAATCTGACTTTGTGAGTTGCAACAACGCATAATTGCAAATAGAAATATATTCAACAATATCAACAGGGTCAGCATTTCTACACTAAGTCGCATCCTACAGAAACATAACTTTAGAATGAAGCAGCTGTACAGGGTGCCATTTTAGAGGAACAGTGTCAGGGTCAAGGATCTGCGTCATGATTATGTGCAGGTATGTGTCACTTTACTTTATTTGATGTGGGAATGAGGGTTTTTGCTGCCACCTGCCCTGCCTGTAGCTTGTAGTTTTTGTCTATAATGACCCAACCCAGCCCCTACTTGTGTGAAAATATAGACATTGTAGTCACTATATGTGTTTTCAGTAACACTATACAATATTTTCTGTTACAGACAGTTCTGGATTTTGATACTGCCGCATGAGTTGATCTACTTGGATGAGGCAGGCTTCAATAGGCCAAAACCAGGCATCGGGGCCATAACGTAGTTGGAAATGGGCTGTTGTAAATGTCCCTGGGCAGCGTGGGTGAAATATCACCTTCTATGCTACAATTAGTGTCCAAGGAGTCCTGCATCACCATGCCACTCTAGGTCCCTACAATAAAGGACAGATCATTGCATTTCTAGATGCACTACATACAGTTGTGCAGGACATACCAGAGCAACCCAGGTTTGTTGTCATCTGGGATAATGTTAGTTTCCACCGGGCTGCTCTGGTCCAAGATTGGTTCAACAATCATAACCATTTCGCACTTTTATACCTGCCCCCTTACAGCCCCTTTCTACTGTAAATGCAATCAATTAATTCTTTTCAGCGTGACGGGGGAAAATATGATCGGCAATCACACACCCGCATGACTCTGCAAGCAATGGAAGAGGCATGCCGAGACATTGAGGTGGGATTAATCCAAGGCTGGATTCGGATCCTAGCCCGCGAGGACGTCGCCTGTGATTACAGAAACGTACACCGTAATTTCGGTTTACTTACGCAGTTGTTTGCGGGTCGTAATATAAAGTGTTACCGAAATGATTTACAGGCCAGAGAGTTTTTTTTAATAACATGTTTGCAGTGTTGAGCGATGTAGGCAATCACAGACATATGTGTTGATTTCTTGAACACAATGGCCAATCAGTAGCATTTAAATCCCCCTGGCAAATCCTCTAATTATAACAAACAAAGTGTATATATTATGAAAGATTCATTGTGCAGTCAGCTTCATTGATAATAACAGAGATGTGTGAGATCGCGATGAACTGATGTCAGCTTTTTAGTAATTATTAAGGGAGCGCACTTTGACCTATATGCATAGCTGTTTAATGTTTGCATTAATGTAGGCTAGTCATCATCCTACCATGGGGAATAAAAGCTCTTGCTATTGCATTAATTTAAAATTAATTAATTACTGGAGGAGCGAAAATAAATATTGATAGTGTGGGTAAAACACTTCCTGGCTTGGAGGACACAACTCAATGCAAGGATTATTGTTTAGTGCAGAAGATGCGCTTTTAAAGGGATAGTTCACCCACAAATGAAATTTCTGTCAGTATTTACTCACTCTCATGTTGTTCAACCCCGTAAGACCTTCGTTCATCTTCGGAACACGAATTAAGATATTTTTGATTAAATCTGAGATCTGGATCACTCCTCCATAGGCTTCTTTAGGGATTGAAACTTGTTCCCCGAAAAGTTATTAAAGATATTGTTAAAATAGTCCAAGTGACTACAGTGCGGGGAGAATTCTTTTTGTGCGCAAAACCAAACAAAAATAACGACTTTACTTCAACTATTCATTTCCTTCTCTGTGGGCCTCAAGTCAGTTAACGTAGTGTGATAGCGTAGTGCCACATCACATATAGGCTCACTATTGGCCGACGCTGGTCATGTGTGTGATGCGTGTGACGTATAGAAACACTGCGCTATTACACTAGTGAACTGACTCGAGGCCCACAGAGAAAGAAATTAATAGTTGAAATAAAGTAGTTATTTTTGGGGGGTTTTGCGCACAAAAAGTATTCTCGTTGCTTGATAAACTTGAGCCACTGTAGTCACTTGGACTATTTTAACGATGTCTTTAATAACTTTTCGGGGAACAAGTTTAAATCCCTTAAGAAGCCTATGGAGGAGTGATCCAGCTCTCAGATTTCATCAAAAATATCTTAATTCGTGTTCCGAATATGAACAAAGGTCTTACGGGGTTGGAACAACATGAGGGTGAGTAATTACTGACAGAGATTTCATATTTGGGTGAACTATTCCTTTAACGGGGATTATTGGCGAGACAGCAAGAATGAACGAACGGTCATAATGAAAGATCATTTACACCTGCCACTAGGTGGCGAATTCATTCAGTCTGTCTGTATTTTTTGTGCAGTGGAAAGGTGGCTTTACATTAATTTAAGACACGACCGACTGTGTTTATGTGAATATTCTCCAAGGCGGGAATTTTTACACAATTTTGAGTTTCTGGCAGTTCCTGAAACAGCAGTTCTACCAGAAAGACTCGGGAGATAAATTGAAAACCTGTATACATTTATTGTCAGTTCAGCAAGCATAAATTTATGAGTTCTTTGGCGTAGGCCCCGTCCTTAGCGAGCAAAGCGAGGTTAGCCGAATCTGCATGTCCCGCCTGAGATGAAGGCGGGGGTGCAGCCGACCCCCTGGAGGTAAGGAAGGGACCATCCTGGTTGTGGTGATGGGGAGGATGGAGGGGAAGGTACCATCTTGGTGGTGGTTGGGGAGGATGGAGGTGAATGGAGCGTCAGCATCTGCGAACTCAGACAGGTGTAAGTACCAATCTTTTATAGTGTGACTGTTAACACCTGATTGGATAAGAATGAGGTAATACGTGACGCGCTGATTGAGTCTTCCTGACAGAACTTAAGCTAAAGCTTTCATTTCATCAACTGCTCAGATTTCAGCAACTCACTCGAGCCGCATAGCCTACATGTAACGTTAGGCCTAACATTACACGTTGTTTTAATACTGCCGTCAGTAATGATTTATCCCATCTACCCGCGACCCACCTGCAATCAATCAGAATGTTATTTTTTTATTAGGCCTAACGTTATTTTTTAGTGTTAACGTTAGCCCACCCGCCCGCGGATTATCCACAGCGCCCGCGCCCATGGATATAACTGCGATCCGTGCATTACTGGACGGTGCACGTCACTCTTTAACTAGTAAGTCAATTCACAAGTTCTAACTATATAATGACATTCAGTGAATAATATCTGATAGTATATTTTACTAGATACTTTACCTTAAAGCAGTTTGAATGAGCACAAAAACAACTTCTTTATTCTGATCTTGGTCGCACGATGGAATGGATCCAACAGGAACATGTAAAATCATTTGATTTACTTGCATCTCGCCCAAAAATTGTGATAGGCTATTTGGTAGTCCTATTAAGCCTGCAATTAAAGTTATTGTATATACGAAAATAAAATGACATAGGCCTATTTAAGTATTTGAAATACAAAATAGAGCCTCTCAAAGTATTTAAGTACAAATTACATTTGATTTTTTGGTGTTAGGGAAAATACAAATTACAAAATACTCAAAAGTAATTAAATACGTATTTCAAATACATGTAATTTAAACACTGCCCATCTATGCATGCAGTAGCCTGATTGCTTTTATGTTATAACAGTGGTTTGTGTGTTAATGCTTTAATAACAAATAATTTATCAGGAGCATTTACTCGACGCCTGTGAAGAGACGACTCAACGCCGGTGATTTGTTATGCCCTAAATTAATACATGATTATCTGACTGTATTTTTCTATGTACATTTCCGAAATGCACTTTCTGTAGAGCTGGTCTGAGACAATGTGTATTGTGAAAAGCGCTATACAAATAAATTTGAATTGAATTGAATTGAAATTTATACTGATGTGTATGATGGCGACACGTAGGCTAACTTGAAAGTATTTGGAGGTACAGTCTATTTGCGGGCTTTTGCGGGCGGGAGCGGGACAAAACATAAATGTTGCGGGCGGGAGAAAGTAACGTAGAAAGTAGTTGAGAACGTCAGTTATAACTACCCACGTATAAAAAAATGGTCGGGTTTAAATCGGGTTTGGGCTCATAATTACAGTTAATGTGTCAGGCCGGGCTCGGACACAACGTGCACGGGCTCGGGTAGGGTCGGGCTTGATTTTTTGGTCCCGATCTAAGCTCTAGTGTTGACCCTTGAGCAGTGCACGAAAGCGGTGCAGAGCAAGGCGTACTGCCAGCAACTCGAAGCAATTGACATGCCAAAGGCGCTGGGGTCCTGTCCAGGAGCTTGCGGCAGCATGTCCATTGCACATGGCGCCCCAGCCCTTGGTGGAGGCATCTGTTGAGACAACAACATGCCTGGAAACTCGTTCCAGGGGCACTCCGGCCCATAGAAAGCTGAGGTTTGACCAGGGGGTGAAGGTCTGATGGCAGGTCGGAGCGGTCAAGAAGCGGACCGCTGAAGCGGTCTCATATGAAGCAATCCGAGCGCCGTTGCCGCGGCTGCAGATGCCATTTGCCACAGGAGCCTCTGAAATAACTTCAGTTGAACCGCACTCTTGCCCTCGAATTGTCTCATGCATGTCAGCAGTGACTGCGCGTGCTCACTCATAAGCTACGCGGACATGGCGACCGAGTCGATTTCCATTCCGAGAAAAGAGATCCTCTGCACGGGGAAAAGTTCGCTCTTCTCCCAGTTGATCCGAAGGCCCAGACGAGCTAGGTGCCGGAGCACTAGGTCCCTGTGTTCGCAAACCTGGTCTCAAGAGTGAGCTAGTATCAGCCAGTCATCGAGATAGTTCAGGATATGAACCCCGTGTTCCCGTAGGGGATCAAGGGCTGCCTCGACGACCTTCGACAGGGCTAGCCCGAATGGGAGAACCGTGTACTGGTATGCCTGCCTCTCGAAAGCAAATCGCAGGAACGGCCAGTGTCGAGGGAGAATGGAGACATGGAAGTAGGCGTCCTTCAGGTCGATCGCTGCAAACCAATCCTGCGGCCGCACACACTCGAAGATGCGTTTGGTCGTGAGCATCTTGAACGGCAGCCTGTGAAGGGATTGGCCGTAACCCACAAGATTTCTTCGGGACAATGAAGTAGGGGCTGTAGAACCTGGACCTCATTTCGGCTGGAGGGACAGTCTCGATCGCACCGTTCGCCAGTAGGGTAGCAACCTCTGCTCTCATGATAGGGGCATTGCCACCGGCCATAGTGGAGCGGACTCCCCTGAAGCGGGGAGGAGACCGTGCAAACTGAATCGCATAGCCGAGCCCTTCGTGTGACCCAGAGGGACAGGTTGGGAAGCTCTAGCCAGGTTCCCAAGAACTGTGCCAGCGGGGTCCTGTTAACCACAGATGTCCCCTCGGTGGTGCAGTGAAGCGGAATGACTGGCCCGACAAGGACAGCATAGCAGCCCGGTCATTAACCGCGACCTGACTGAGGAGGCCAGGGAAGGACCAGTGTTCCGAAGCGGCCTGCTCTGCCAGGGGTCTGGCGACAGAGGCGGATGAGAGTGGTGCGGCCCGGGGGCGGCACACACTGTCATCCGAGAACTCTGAGACAGAGGGGGACGACAGTGGCGAGGCCCGTGGGCGGCGTGCCAGGGGTTGAACCGACTAGTCGATTAGTCAACTAGTTGACCTTAATGCAATGCCGTGACACTTTAGATTTAGATTAGATTTAGATTCCTTTATTTGTCATTTTCATGGTGTACATAAAAACGAAATTGTGTTTCACACCTCTACCACTCAGTAATTCAGTGCAATAGTAACCAACCAATATAATAAAATACACTAAAAAAAGAACAAAAGAATAAATACATAATAATCAATTTCAAATTTCAAATCACGTTCTCTGGTTAAGCAGTCTAACAGCTGTGGGGAAACAGCTATATAATAGCCTATTAGTTATTGCTCTAATGCTTCTGTATCTTTTACCAGACTGAAGGAGTATGAACATGTCACGTAAGAAATGAGTGAAGTCCTTAATAATTCTATTTGCTCTATGCACACAGCGCTCTGAGTAGATGTCCTGAATACGTGGCAGTGAAGCACCAATGATTTTTTCAGCAGTTCTCACAATCCTGTTCAGTTTATGTCTCTCGTCTGCCGTACGGTTTCCAAACCAGCAAGAGATGCAATATGTGAGAATGCTCTCAATGGTGCCTCTGTAGAACATGGTCAAAGCTTGAATAGGGAGATTCACCTTCTTCAGTCTACGAAGAGAATGAAGGTTGGGCCGTTGGGCCCTCTTGATTATTACTGTTGTGTTATCTCTGGAGGTTAACTCATTGGTCAGATGGAACCCCAGGAACTTAACAGTGTGTACTATATCCACCTCTGAACCGTTGATGGTCAGTGGGAGATGGTGCCGATGACTAGTCCTCCTGAAGTCGACAAACATCTCCTTGGTTTTTTTGGGTGTTAAGGGCAAGGTTGTGTATTTTAAACCATGCTATCAACTGCTCAACATCCTCTCTATAAACCGACTCGTCATTGTCAGTGATGAGGCCAACAACTGTGGTGTCGTCAGCAAACTTTAAAATATGATTGGTGTTAAAACTAGCAGAACAGTCATGTGTCAACAAAGTGGCTAAAGGGCTAAGTACACACCCTTGTGGTGATCCCGTTCTCACTGTGGTTGTCTTTGATATTTTGTTACCTATTCTGACTGTCTGCCGCCTATCCGTCAAAAAGTCCAAAATCCATCTGCACATGCCAAGATCCACTCCCAGCAATAGCAACTTTTCAATGAGTTGTTGTGGCAAAATTGTATTACAAGCAGAGCTAAAATCAATAAATAAAATTATTACATAAGTATTTCTGTTCTCCAGATGTGTCAGACTGTGGTGGAGCAGAGTAGATTCAGCATCCTAACCTGATCGGTTTGGTCTGTATGCGAACTGCAATGGGTCCAAACTGGTTGGGAGACATGATTTGATGTGATTCATAACAAGCCGCTCAAAGCATTTCATGGCTATTGGGGTCAGGGCTACGGGACGGTAATCATTCATGGTTGCTGGATTTGGCGTCTTGGGCAGAGGTATTATAGTTGCGAGATGTTGAATATGTCTGTAAAGACATCTTTCAGCTGTTTTGGGCATTTCTTCAACACACAACCTGGGATGTAATCTGGACCAGCCGCCTTTCGTGTGTTAATTTTAGAGAAGACCCTCTTCACACTATCTGACGTCAGCTGGACTGCTTGGTTGATAGGAGGCAGCACCTGCCTTTGTGCTAGTTTGTCATCTGTAATCTCAAACTGAGAGAAAAAGGTATTAAGATTATCTTGTAAAGAGGGATCATTTTCCGTTGACCGGACAGTAGGCTTATAGCTTATAGCTGTCTGAAATCCCTGCCATAGACGCCTTGTGTCCCTAGTGTCATTAAAATTACTTGCCAGCTTTTTCCCATACTCACTTTTAGCCTCTCGAATTGCTCTCTTTAGATCACTTCTTGCTAAATTGTACGCTTCAGTGTCACCAGATCTAAATGCAGAATCCCGAAGCCTTAGCAATGATCGAACCTTTGATGTAAGCCAAGACTTATCAGTTGAACGCATCTTGACAGTTTTTGTAATAGTCACATCATCAATGTATTTGCTAATAAATCCCAACACAGTCTCTGTATTTACATTTATTCATTTAGCTGACGCTTTTATCCAAAGCGACTTACAATTGCTATATATGTCAGAGGTCGCACGCCTCTGGAGCAACTAGGGGTTAAGTGTCTTGCTCAGGGACACATTGGTGTCTCACAGTGGATTCGAACCCGGGTCTCTCACACCAAAGGCATGTGTCTTATCCACTGCGCCATCACCACCCCATGGTATATTCCTCTAGGTTTATACAGTCCTCATACGTTGCTGCTTCCTTAAAAATGTTCCATTGTGTACACTCAAAGCAGCCCTGTAAGGATGAGAAAGCCTCATGTTGCCACACTCTAATCTCCTTGACCACTGGTGGCTCCTGTCTCACTCTGGGTTTGTATTCAGGTTTCAACAGAATAGTCAAATGATCAGAGCTGCCAATGTGAGGTAATGGTGCTGCAACATATGCATTCTTGATGTTTGTGTATAGATGATCAAGTGTATTTTTCCCTCTTGTTGCACATGTAACATGCTGGTAAAAATGAGGTAAAACAGACTTCAGATTAGCCTTGTTAAAATCCCCAGCAACGATATAAAATGCATCTGGATTGGTTGTCTGTAGCTGACTCAGAGTTGTTAAAGTTCTCCCATGGCCTGCTTTACATCTGCATTCGGAGGAACATACACTGCAGTAATAAAAATCGCTGCCAGTTCACTTGGTAAATAAAAAGGTCTGCATTTCACAGTCATAAACTCAACATCAGGAGAACAGGATTTAATAATTGTCCTAGCATCATAGCACCACAAATTGTTTGTTTAAATTGCCTAGCCTCCTGCTCAGAGCTTACCCGATGTTGACATCACTCTATCCGCACTATGGAGTGTTAGCCTCTCTAGCTCAATACCGGAGTCTGGGATTTTGTCCGTCAGCCACGTTTCTGTGAACACAAAGACGCAACAGTCCCGTACTCCACGCTGTAACGATCTCCAAATACTGATGTAATCAATTTTAGTGTCCAATGAACGAACATTTGCCAACAAGGCCGAGGAAACAGCCAGCTTGCAGGGGTTAGCCCTTAGCCTAACGCTAAGGCCTCCTCGCTTCCCCCGCTTAAGTGTTCTATCACAGCGCCGGTGATGGTGCTTCCTCGTCGCGGTGGCTCCAAGTGAGCCCGGTGTGCAGCCTCGATGTAGCAGTCTGAGCTTGCTAAGCCGATCTAGGTCTCTCGGTTGCCTTTTGTCACTGTCTAATGTCTAATTGAAAGTCGCGGTCATATACATGTTTTCGCCCATTTGCTTTGCAGGGCAGTGACGAACCTATATTTTTTAGCACTGAAAAACTTTCACTAGTATCAGCAGAGGCCGCCGCAAACATCGGTTCGCGCCGCCATGATAGCCATGCTTTAACCTTGACGTCGACTAGTCGCGTTGATCATGTGACACTGTGATTGCACTAATTTTTATATTAACAACATGGCCGCGTTGCAGAAAACATTCAGATGAAGAGCTCTGAGGGTCATTGCAGCAAGAAAGCAGCATTGGTACATCAAGTGTGTGGAAATACTTTACTAACTTAACACTAGATATTGTTGAACTCGAAAGTAAAAGCATGATGCATGCTCATTGTTTTATTGGGAAATGAGAGTTCAGTCTCTTTATTAAAATCATTAAAACATTATTTTTTTCATATATTTATTTAAACATATTAATGATTTATCTCTAATTCATCCGCAATTAATTGGAATATTATTTTTAATTTGGATCTGCGCATCACTAACGCACAGATGTGAATTTATTCCTTTATCCACTTTTCATCCTAAATGATGATGTAAACAGTGGGCTGTTTACACCTAGTCACTTCATTTGTTTCTGTGATCTGATAGCTGTCCGATCGTGTAAAGACCAGGTGTAAATGCCCTCCGAAACGCATTCGAGACGGATTTGAATCCGATCGCTCAAACCGCTTCAAGAGGAGATCTGGGCCGCATTCCAGACGAAGTGTAAATGCATCTGGTTGTTGAAACCACATATGTAAATTGGACTCCTCCCAACAATGCTAAAAATAAACGTATGAGAGCCTGTTCTAGGCTATATGTCATGTAATATTCATTATATGACGAAGCTATGGCAACACGCATAACCGCAGATGAGCAGCTGATCATCTATTCATCAAGCCAACATGCAAACTATCGCAAATCAAAGTGAAAGTAAGTCGCAGACGCTTAACACACAATCATCTTCGTTAAAAGTAAAAAAACGTCTACGGTTACGTATGTAACCCTCGTTCCCTGAGTAGGGAACGGAGACGTTACGTCGGATGACGACGAATGGGGTTTCGCTTAGAACACCTATCGACTTCGAGTATTACAAAACGAGCCAATGGCAAAGAAATGCCATGGGTCTGCGGAATTTGCATAGCGTATCTCCGCCTTACCTCGTGGGTATAAAAGGAGGACGCCAGCAACATGCAGATATGTTTCTTCGCTGAGGAGCCAAGACTGAGCTCAGGCGATCCCCGCGGTACAGCGGAAAGTGGCAGGCAGACGTAACGTCTCCGCTCCCTACTCAGGGAACGAGGGCCACATACGTAACCGTAGACGTTCCCCCTCGTTGTCACTCCGAGTTACGTCGGATGACGACGAATGGGGTTACCAGTCTAATCACGCCACCTTCTCAGCTGTCTTCCAGTGCCCTGCGTAAATCGAGATCCCTGTCAGCCTGGACAAAGGACTCCATTTATCACAGGAATACCAAAGTACACTGGGAAGCATATCCCAAGCTTAGGGGAAGTATGCAATTAATGCCAACCCCGAGGGGGGGGGGGACTTAGAGAATACACATATGACCCGAAGGAAGCATATGGAAAACACTGGGGTGTCCAGCCGCAGGTGGAATATTTCAACCCCAGGGGTGGCAAGGTGGCTTGCCAAGGGAAAGACACATGCTCAGAGAGGCTTACAGTGGAAATACACATGTGGGGGTCGCTCAGAGGAGGGACCATGCACACGGGAGGCACCTAGCCGAAGCGAGTACACGAGAGGACACAGGCTCCACTCGGAGATTATAGAATCTGGCGAATGTGTTAGGTGTCGCCCAGCCTGCAGCTCTGCAGATGTCTGTTAGCGAGGCGCCATGCGCTAGAGCCCAAGAGGACGCCACACTCCGGGTGGAGTGGGCAGTCACACCAAGGGGGCACGGTCGACCTTGCTGCTGGTATGCCAAAGCAATGGTGTCCACTATCCAGTGAGACAACCTTTGCTTGGAGAGAGCCTTTCCCTTCAGCTTCCCACCATAACAGACAAAGAGCTGGTCTGAGGTCCTGAAACGCTGCGTTCTGTCTACATAGGCGCGGAGAGCGCGTACTGGACAGAGCAGTGCCAAGGCTGGGTCTGCCTCCTCCGAGGGCAGCGCTTGCAGGTTCACCACCTGGTCCCGAAAGGGAGTGGTAGGAACCTTGGGCACGTATCCAGGCCGGGGTCTCAGGATCACGTGAGAGGAAGCCGGCCCAAATTCCAGGCACGCTTCGTCAACGGAGAATGCGTGCAGGTCCCCAACCCTCTTGATGGAGGCCAGTGCAACCAGGAGCGCTGTCTTCATAGACAGGAACTTAAGCTCGACTGATTGCAGGGGCTCAAAGGGAGCACTCTTCAGGGCAGTTAGAACCACTGAGAGGTCCCAAGAGGGAACGAGAGGAGGACGAGGAGGATTTAGTCTCCTCGCTCCTCTCAGGAACCTGATGACCAGGTCGTGCTTCCCCACCGACTTACCTTCGATGAGGTCATGATGTGCGGCAATGGCGGCAACATAGACCTTCAGGGTGGAGGGAGACAGCCTTCACCCCAGCACCTGTTGAAGGAAAGAAAGCACAACACTGATCGAGCATCTCCGGGGGGCTTCTCGGTGAGAAGAGCACCAGTTGACGAAGAGGTTCCACTTCAACGCCTGGACGTGTCTCGTGGACGACGCTCTAGCGGAAGTGATGGTAGCCACCACCGCTGGTGGTAGGGTACTCAAACCTGCCTCGTCCCATCCAGGAGCCACACGTGGAGGTTCCAAAGATCGGGACGAGGGTGCCATAGGGTGCCCCGTCCCTGAGAAAGAAGGTTCTTCCTCAGAGGGATCGGCCAGGGAGGTGCTGTCGCGAGGAGTACTAGTTCGGGGAACCAGGTCCGGTTGGGCCAGTAAGGGGCAACCAGAATGACCTGCTCCTCGTCCTCCCTGACCTTGCGCAAGGTGTGCGCAAGAAGGCTCACTGGGGGAAACGCATACTTGCGGTCCTGCGGCCAGCTGTGAGCCAGAGCATCCGTGCCGAGCGTGCCCTCGGTCAGGGAATAAAACTGGGCGCAATGGGTCGAGTCGTGAGAGGCAAACAGATCTATCTGCGTGTCCCCGAACTGGTCCCAAATCAGCTGAACCGACTGGGGATGGAGTCGCCATTCTCCAGGGAGTGGCCGAAGCCGTGAGAGCTCGTCGGCTGCACAGTTCAGCGCTCCGGGAATGAAGATGGCTCGAAGCGACCTCAGATGCTTCTTACTCCATAAGAGGAGGTGGCGGGCGAGTTGCGACATACGGCGCGAGCGTAGACCACCTTGATGGTTGATATACGCTACTGTGGCGGTATTGTCTGATCGGAATAGTACGTGTTGACCCCAGAGCAACGCCCGGAAGCGGTGCAGGGCAAGGCGTACTGCCAGCAACTCGAGGCAATAGACATGCCATACTGCTCAACACTACATGCGAGAATCACTGAGCTTCAGGAGCAACCTTGCTCAACACCTGGGTGTGATAAATCTCACAGAATTTTTCAGTAGCATTTCTGCTCAACATGAGAGTGTGACAGCATGTCCATTGCGCATGGCGCCCCAGCCCGTGGAGGCATCTGTTGAGACAACAACATGCCGGGAAGCTCTTTCCAGGGGCACTCGGGCCCGTAGAAAACTGAGGTTCGACCACGGGGTGAGTACTGACGGCAGGTCGGAGTAACTGGTACTCGGAGGGTGCCGTGTTGCCATGCCCACCTCGGGACTCGGTCGCGAAGCCAAAGCTGAAGCGGTCTCATATAAAGCAATCTGAGCGGCGTACCGCGGCTGCAGATGCCATATGCCCCAGGAGCCTCTGAAAAAACTTCAGTGGAACCGCACTCTTGCGCTTGATAGTCTCAGGCAAGTCAGCAATGGCTGAGTGGAGACGGCGACCAAGTCTATACCGAGAAAAGAGATCCTCTGCACGGGGCAAAGTTTACTCCTTCCCCAGTTGACCCGAAGGCCCAGACGAGCTAGGTGCCGGAGCACTGGGTCCCTGTATTCGCAAACCTGGTCTCAGGAGTGAGCTTAAGACAGCCAGTCACCGAGATAGTTCAGGATGCGAACCCCGTGTTCCCATGGAGGAACAAGGGCTGCCTCAACAACCCCTGTGAAGGCGCGAGGAGACAGGGCTAGCCCGAATGGGAGAACAGCGTACTGATATGCGCGTGCCCTGACAGCAAACCGTAGGTATGGTCTGAGTCGAAGGAGAACGAAGACATAAAAGTAGGCGTCCTTCAGGTCGATCGCTGCAAACCAATCCTGTGGCCGCACACATCCAGAAATGCGTTTGGCCAGGAGCATCTTGAACGGCAGCCTGTGAAGGGAGCGGTTCAGATGCGTAGGTCCAGGATTGGCCGTGACCCACCAGACTTCTCCGGGACAATGAGGTAGGGGCTGTAAACCCGGACCTCATTTCGGCTGGAGGAACAGTCTCAATCGCACCCATCGCCAGTAGGGTAGCAACCTCCGCTCTCATGATAGGGGCATAGCCACCGACCAAAGTGGAGCAGACTCCCCTGAAGTGGGGAGGAGACCGTGCGAACTGAATCGCAAGCCGAGCCGATGGTTCGCGCGACCCAGCGGAACAGAAGGGAAGCTCTAGGCAGGCTCCCAACTGTACCAACGGCGTCAAGAACCACAGACGTCCCCCCGGTGGTGCAGCGAAGCGGAATGACCGGCCCAGACGTGGACGGCATAGCGGCCCGGTGTGGGGGCAAGGTCATAACCGCACCCTGACAGAGGAGCCCAGGGAAGGACCAGCGTTCCACGGGGGCCTGCTCTGTCAGGGGTCTGGCGACAGAGGGGGACAGGGGCGAAGCGGTCCGTGGACGGCACGCCGTGTCAACCGCCTCTGGAACAGAGGGGGACGAGGAGAGCACGGCTTGTGGGCGGCGCTCTGTGTCGTCCGAGAACTCTATATGCTCAGAGACGAGAGAGTCAGTTCTTTCTGAATAAGGATTTTTCGCCAGCCCTCCACCGGGGAAAGGAGTGGCCCTGCTACCAACTCCTGGAAGAACTGAGTCTCATCTCTGAGCAGACCATCTCAAAAGTGCCGCCCGCTAACCCGGCGTTTAGCGGGGGGCGGGGCTGGAGAAGGCTGAGGCGTCCCACCTACGGTCTTCCAGAGCCAGGCCCGGGTGAATGGGCGGGGTTGGAACCGTAGGAGGGTGCCTTCGGCGGTGGGCAGACTGAGGGATCTGAGCGGACGGCGGGGCCGTCGGGCAGAATAACCTCAATCTGCTCATGGGCGGTTGAGAACTCTAGGGCATAAGCACTCAACCGCACCGCCGAAGAGGCCGACTTGGGAGATGGGGGTGTCGAGCAGACGGGTCCACCCGACATCGTGCACATCAGACCGGTCAGCCCCAGAATGGTGAACATCACCTGACTCCGAGAGCGTACGGCCACTTTCGTTGCTCGGAGAGCAAGGTCAGTGGCGGCGCGCAGCTCACTGAAGAGCCTCGGGTCAGTCCCGCCCTCCTGCATGTCCATGAGCATCTGGGTCAGGTAGACCAGCAGAACGGTCATGGGATGCAGTGAGGCGGCTGCCTGTCCTGTGGCACTATAGGATTTCGCCACAGATTAGTGTAGACGAAAAGAACTACAGGCTTAGGACGGGTGCTTAGGATTGCGCCGGGAAGCACTCTGAGGACACAGTAGCATGGCAACAGAGCGTTCAACCGGGGGGACCCCAGTGTACCCATGGGCAGCGGCCCCTGAGGGGAGGAAAGGCGGATGAGACCAACGAGCGGACCCGTGGTCTCATCATGCACGTCCGGGAGGAAAGATATTGGGGTTTGCCGTGGACGCGGGTCGAACGCCTCACCCAAAAACCAATCGTCTGGGGAAAAATGGCCGTCATCTCCGGATCAGACTCAGGCACAACCGTATGCACACCAGAGGGTGGCAGCTGTGACGAGTCGTCATTTCCAGAAGAACCAAGCCCACCTAGTGATGCTGCTACAGACACAGCATCTTCCTCTGTAGCTTCAAATGAAAACACACGGGCCACCCCTTTTTTTTTTTTTTGGGTAGACTCGTGGAATCATCAGTTCGCTAGCGGGCACCGTCATTAAAGAGGGGGGCTGGGGTCGCGGACACAGAGTCGGCGCCTTGTTCTAGACCAACACCCTCAGGTCACCCTGGCCACCAGCCGAAGATCGGGGGGTGGATGAGGGGACTCTCACTCTTGCGAGTTCACCGAGTCTCGACCTATATATGACGCGATGATCACGTTCCCAGAGAGAACATGAGTCATCCACGAGCGCTGTTCAAGCATGATCAAAGCCCAACACACTAGACAGCACTCGTGCCCATCAGAGTCCGATACCAGTCCGCTGCAACCAGAAATGCTCGGGCGAGCCGTCTTTAAAAAGACGTGCCGCGTGCGAGCTCTTTTAAGAGAGGAGAAAAAAACTCAGCGATGTTGAAGCACACAGGGAGACACACACACACTGGCAGATCACTGCACAGATCAGCAGGCACTGAGAGCTCGCTGCAGATCGCCGTCATACCAACATCGGAGAGAGAAGCTCATCTCGTAGAGCGAAGTCAGAGATGACTGTGGAGTGAAGAAATATTCTTGGCTCCGAAGCGAAAACATATCTGCATGTTGCTGGCGTCCTCCTTTTATACCCACGAGGTAAGGCGGAGATACGCTATGCAAATTCCGCAGACCCATGGCATTTCTTTGCCATTGGCTCGTTTTGTAATACTCGAAGTCGATAGGTGTTCTAAGCGAAACCCCATTCGTCGTCATCCGACGTAACTCGGAGTGACAACGAAAGGGAACAAAATGATCTTACTAGGGCTGTTGTCTTTGATTTTGATTTTAGCTGACGATCAATAAAATGCAGCTCATTACTGTTGCTTTCGGTGACATGAACTCCGTTAAATCTGCATATAGCGCGTTGTTTGAAGATCGGATTTATATCCGTTTTGCGAAAACACATTTATGTGACCAGGTGTAAATGGAATTGTTTTGAAAAATCAGATAGCTATCCAAACTGAGAAAACGCATGAAGTGTCCAGGTGTAATCAGCCCCATAAGCTGTCTGTCAGCATCTGTGTAATTGTCTGCTAATAAATTGCAAATTGTGGCATGTGGCAAAGCAGTACCATCTCTTGTGTTTTTATGAATGACGTCAGCGACTAGTCGATGTCGACTAGACTTTGATGTCATAACAGTCGACTTCAAAAAATCTGGAGTCGTTCACTAGTCGCGCACTATCATCTGAGAACTCTGTGTGCTCAGGGATGGGGTTGTCAGTTCTTTCTTTATCCACATTAGGGTGCTGCCCACCCGGGGGTGTGCAGCGGGGAGTGGAGAACAAAAGATTCTCCCCCTGCCCTCCCCCGGGGAAGGAGTGGTCCTGCTACCATCTCCTGAGAAGAACTGACGACCATCCCTGAGCAGCCTGTCTCAGGAGTGCCGCTAAGCCCGGCGTTTAGTGGGGGGCGGGGCTGAAGAGGGCTGGGGCTGGGTGAAGGCTGTTGCTTGGGCCGGGCAGGAGGGGCGGGAGCCACAGGAGGGCGCCCTTGGCGGCGAACAGACTGAGGATTCTGGGCGGATGGCAGGGTGGAGGTAGCAGCGGACCGTGGGGGCAGAATGTGCTTGATAGCCTAAGTCTGTTTCAAAGCTCTTTTGTGAGAGGAAAACTCTGTGGATGTTGATGCGCCCAGGTAGAAACACACTGACTGGCAAACCACTGCACAGATCAGCAGGAAGTGTGCACTCACTGGAGATCGCCGTGACACCAACAGACCAACAAACACCAAAAGAGTCGCTCGTCTCGTAGCTGACAGTTGATCAGAGATGGCTTGTGGAGTGAATATCTGCATGTTGCCGGCGTCCTCCTTTTATACCCACGAGGTGGGGCGGAGTTGCGTCATGCAAATTCCGCAGACCCATGGCATTTCTTTGCCATTGGCTTGTTTTGTAATACTCAAAGTTGATAGGCTTTCTAAGCGAAACCCCATTCGTCGTCACAACGGAACTCGTAATGACAACGAAATGGAACTACTTATATTAAAAGTACTTCATTTATATAATTTTACACCTGATGGCCATGTATATTACTTGAATAATTACATTTTGGGTTACGAGTTATTCATTGAGTCGATACGGTAGGCCAGAGCTGAACCCTAGGAAGACTAAGACTAGCATAAGGAGGTTAATCACATCAAGCTATTGCATCGATTTACATCATGCGACACACATGCAGCTCACTGAGCACAGAGAGGGCAGACACCAGGACAGCACAGGTGCAAGATTATATTACAACACTGGTGAACTGTAAATTCATAACCATACTGGACTGAGATTGCGGAGACAGAATGAGGAAACCACATGCTAGTCTCTACCAATTCCTAAAAGAAAAATGAGACAGGAAAGGAAACAGGAGTAATGGATGTGACTAATAGAGTGATATTTCAGCATGCCTTGGAGGCGGAGGGAGGGTGGGAAACGTGCTGAAAGCTTGTGCTGTTACAATGAATAGAGGAGAGAGGAACAGCTTTCTGTTATTGAGCTTGGCATAAGGGAATGGACGCTGTAGAAAATGTTATCCTGCTTCACCTCAACACAGCTCTGCTGACATTCTCATCTCTGTTGAGGATTATGTAACAGCAAACGGCATCACACAAATAAATATCACATTGATTTTTTTTGAACCTCTAACCCCATACCTAACCACTAAACACAACAATATCTAATATTTTATAACCAGTTCACACCAAGAACGTTAACTATAACGAGAACTAAATTATCATCCATTCCAAACCAATGGACGATAAATCTTTGTTTATTATTAACACACACCAGTTATGTTGTCTGCCACTTTAGATGCCCGAGCTCTTAAAAGTCAGGTGAATTCTGATTGGCTCATAATGAGTGAAATAATCAATGGTTGTTAATGATTTTTATCATTCATCAGTTGGAAAACTAGTTCTTAAAGTGATTCCAGTAATACAGTTCCTCTGTGTTGTTATCAGTATAGTTATAATGTGAACTGACCTATTCTTATAGAATTAGAATGCATCTTATTATGATTATTAAAATGTTATAGTTATAGTTATTATCACCCTTGGTGTGAGATGGCTTCAGTAATGTTTGGCATCTGTAAGATTTTTGAAAGTTTTAATCATACACCAGTCTTCAGTGTCACATGAATGATCCTTCAGAAATTATTCTAAAATGCTGATTTGCTGCATTTATGCATTTACATTTTAACAGTTGTGCTGCTTAATATTTTTGTGGAAAATGTGATAAATTTTTTTCAGAATAAAATAAGTAGTCATTTTGATCCGTTTAATGCATCCTGGAATAAAAGTAATAATTTCTTGCTGACCCCAAACTTTTGAACACTGCTGTACCTCAACTAATTGGCTGAGGTCAAAAGAAAAGGCCACAATTAGTGAAAGAATACCTCAGAATAAAAAAAAAATTAATAGCAGTTCTTGTAGGAACAGCAACAGTGTTAACATACTAATCCACCCACAACCGTTTGAATTTGGTGTTTATTGGTGCACTAGTTTATGAAAGATTGTTGGATTGAAAGAGGATCCACCCCAACAGCTGTGCAATTAAAAACACGAGCAGCTTGCTCTTCCACACCATTCCATAGTCACACATCTCTCTTTACTTCTCCAACACCCTCACTTCCTCTCCAAAGTCTCTGAAAGACCTTGTCTGTAAGTGTTTTATTTTTCTATGCTGGTCATAACAGGTCACTTGAGTTTGTCAGCATTTCAAAACTTTTGACTCTTTAGACCCTTACGTAAGCTGGTGTGAATTGCCGTTAAGAAACTGTACGCACATCAGAGCGAATCCAACATATTCCTTTGAGCGGCGACACAATGAATCCGAATGGCCTCTGCTGCCTAGATGGCTTCATTCATCATCTGGATATGTCTCACAATGCCATGTGCCATAATCAAAGCTGCATAATTATTATTATGATATTCATTTCTATAGACGGCACTTGCCCTTAAGAAGGTCAGTCTATCATCTTTGGGACCAGGACATCTAATCTTTGCGAGCTGCGAAAGTGTGAGAAATAGATTGAGAATCGCAGAAAAATATGTAAGAGGAGGAAATTGCAAATGACCCCCAGGTCACTCGGCCACAGATACAGTTATTCAGTGGCCCAGAAATCAGATTGTGGTGCTGAGGGGGAGAAAAAATCAAATTGAGAAAGAAGACCGGAGGCGACACAGTGCACGTCTATGAAGATAAGAGGAATGTGGAAATATCCACAGGGACCTAAACCTGAGTGTACAGAAAGGGTTTTAAAGTTTTCAGAGTTTCCATTGCGAGTTTATAAGTATACCGACATGACATTACCGTATTCATCCGCCTGTCCTGCAGGAAAAGGATTAGGCCTGTTTCAGCGCGTATGTGAAGCAGCAGCATGACTGCAACAGCAGGCCCTACCTACATATACACTACTGCTTTTTTCAGATTGCTTTATGATACCTTATTTTAAAGTGCTTTTGGGCCTCTTCTCTGTAGTAGCAGTTATGTTAAAAGTTTTTAATGAAAACCTGCTGTAAAAAACACACTTCCCTTGTCCACGCTCTGCTGAATCATCAGTCCACTCATGTCTGTACACACTGTGCAACCATATTTTTGTACAGCGCATGTGCGAGTGATTTCAGTGCTCAAAAACAAAGGGTCCACTAGGTAGCGGACTCGTAGGCTCATATTGTACCTGTGAGGTTCTTAAGGCCAAGCTGACGGAGACCTAAGTTGCCGTCTCTGCGGTAGTTGAGGAATAGAGCCAGGGCGTAGCATCAATGAAAAATTAATTATCAGAAAAAACTTTAGGTTGGGGACTTGGTTACGGTGGCCCGGTAGTGCACAGCACAACAATATATAAAAAGAAAACATAAGTTCACAACGGAAACAAGCCACAACACAACAAAATCAAGCCACATCACAACGGAAACAAGCCATGCAACAAAGGTTGAAAGATCAAAAAAGAGATGGTAAAAATTGGTTTCTTCAACAATCAAATTGGGTTGTCTGCTCACAACAACTGTATATCCTCCCAAAGAGCAAAAAGAAAGAGAACTCCTTTACAGTCTATCAGGTTTCTGTCAGTTTCTTTCATTCTTGAAAAGTTTGTGCTAGATTTGAATGTATTAATGGACGAATACATGGGTACAATCTGTAACTAGAAACAGAAAATCTATCAGCAGCTTTCTAACATCCTTCTGCCTTCTGTTGCTGCTCTGAGGTTCATCATGACCACAACACTGAGTTTAACCTCACCTGTTTATGGGGCTAGTCATAAGATTCTGAATATGGTATACACACACACACACACACACACACACACACACACACACACACACACACACCCACGCACACACACGCATACAAGCACACACACACACACACACACACACACACACACACACACACACACACACACACACACACACACACACACACACACACACACACACACACACACACACACACACACACACACACACACACACACACACACACTCGCTCAGTCCCATGGAAGCCTTAGTTAAAGAGCTCTTCATTATTCCCTTCTCTGTGCTTTTCTGCAACTGATTTCCTCAAACAATCTGGTGTTTCTTTCTTTTTCTCTCTTTCCTTCATGGCCCGAGGTTGCATTTGCCTGGGATTTGAGGCTGAAGTGGTAAACGCTCCTATCTCACCCAACCATATGTCACGCATCTCGCCTCAAAAGAATACCACTCCCTCTCTCCTTTCTCTACACTCTCAGATTACCTCATTCAAGCTGAGAGTCAGTGATTCTCTGAGAGAAAAAGCCTTTTAAATGAGTTTACTAATGGACATGTGCTCTCATGAGCCAGTCAAGTGACTGCTGGTCCACTGAGGTTGATTATAGACAGCTGGTTGAGAACAGCGCCTGGTTTTGTCAGTAATAATATATAAGGCATCCGTTGTTGATTTTCCAACATTCCTCTGGAGGAACATAAGGCTGTATGAATCACAAACAGGAAACTGCTAAATATTGCTGCAAAGATACAAACTGTTTTTAAGCTGTATTTCATACATAACGCTGATCAGTGTCTATGCAATGCTCTTTCAACACACTCATTATTTAACTGAAGACAGCAGCAACTGCATTGCATCAGTGTTTTATTTAAAGAAAAGCAAAATATTGTAGCTGAACACAAATTGTGCAGGCTTGTTAATCATGTTTCTCAAATGAAGCCTATTTTTTGTAAAGGCCTTAGAGGCCCTGTTTATTAAGATGGGTTTTAGTCGATCGGATCACAAGTGGATGACGCTAAAAACAGATGTTAACAGGGTCTAAAACATTTTGAGCTTGTCGACTTTCTACCACTTCCAGAGGTAGTTGAAACCGCATTTGACCGGATTGCATTCGTAGTGTAGAGGCTGTGGTGAAACAGTCACAAAAGACCGCCTACTCTCTGTCTATTGACCTAATGCCTGAACATTATGGGAAGTGTGCTAACCGGATGGGATTTAAACTTTGTTGGCTGGAGATCCAATTTTGGTTTGGAGTTGAAAAACGTACCAAGCACAATGTTCTCTCACTATTGCTGATTTCTAAAATGCACTCAATGCGTGTGGTGTTGTCTTGCGGCTGTCAGAGCAGAAACGAAAGCTGATGCTCTCTGTATGTTTTTCCGTCTTCTCCAAGCACATTCATATGTAAATTGCGTGAGCTTATTTGGTCCATTAGATCAAAATTTCAGAAAAAAAAAACATATATATTTACTCGCCCATAGATCCTACCCTCAAAGAAATCGGGACCGAAGTGGTCGAAAGTGGACAAAAGAGAAGGATTAAAACATCAGGTGTAAAGGGTATGTGTCTCCCTCGTCGTCTTGTTATCTGATCGACCAAAACTCAACTTAATACCAGGTGTAAACAGGGCAAGAGATCCATATTAAAAACATTTTTTTGTATGTATACAAGATGAACGTATTCTGGCCTGTCATTGTCAAACAAATGACATTGAATTAATAGGTCATAATTATCAGTATTTTTGCTCAGACAAGAGCATATTCTAACTGTTGATGCAGAGTCAGTAGAAACAGAACGTCTCAGGTTACTATTGTAACCATAGTTCCCTGAGAACAGGGAACGAGACGATGCGTCCATCGACGCCATGGGAACGCCCCCAGCGTGACTGCGTCTGAAGCATCTATGTCAACTAGTCCAATGGAAAGAATGAGCGTCACGGGCGGGTGACGTCATGACCAGGATATGATAAAAGCACATCCGGTGCAAACCGGCATTAGCTTCGAAAATTGCCGAAGCAAGCCGATCACAGGGATGCAGGAAGTATGGCAGGGTGACACATCGTCTCGTTCCCTGTTCTCAGGGAACTATGGTTACAATAGTAACCTGAGACGTTCCCTTACGAAGGGAACTCAACGATGCGTCCATCGACGCCATGGGAACGAGAATACCCAAAGCGCCAGAATTCCAAGTACCTGAGTGTCAGTCTGTTGTAACTAAGCACTAAGCACCTGAGAACCTGGGGCAGCATCCAGGTCCAAACTGTAAAACCTGACGAATGTGAGCGGTGAGGACCAGCCTGCCGCATCACAAACGTCTTGGAGGGAAACCCCAAATAACAAGGCTTTAGAGGCCGCCATACCCCTCGTTGAGTGAGCTCTGACCACCAAGGGACACGAATGGTCAGAGTACTCGTATGCAAGTGAAATAGCCTCGACTATCCACTTGCTAACCGTCTGTTTAGAAGCAGGAAGACCCTTCTTAGGTGATCCAAAGCAAATAAATAACTGGTCGGACTTCCTCATAGAAGATGTCCGATGAACATAAGTATCCAGTGCTCGCACTGGACACAAGAGGTTCAGCCTTTCCTGGTCCGCAGATGTAAAAGGAGGAGGACAGAAAGCCTGCAGCACGATAGGCCTCGGAATCAAGGTCGGCACCTTAGGGACGTATCCCTGTTTTGGATATAAGAATGCCTTGACCATCCCCGGTGCAAACTCAAGGCAAGTGGGGGAAACCGAAAGGGCCTGAAGGTCTCCAACTCTCTTAAGGGACGAAATAGCTAGCAGAAAGATAGTCTTAAGGGTAAGAAATTTCTCTGAAACCGAATCTAAGGGCTCGAATGGAGCCCTAGACAGGCCTTCTAGTACTAATGCCAAATCCCAAGCTGGCACCCTAGTGCGAGTTGCAGGCCTCAGCCTCAGTGTGCCACGAAGGAAACGTGTAATCAGGGGGTCTCGACCCAACGATGTACCCCCAACCAGGGCGTGGTAAGCCGCAATGGCCGCCACGTAAACCTTAAGTGTGGAAGGACATAAACCTGACGTAAAGCGCTCCTGCAAGAACTCGAGTACTGTGTTCACAGAACAGTTAACCGGATCCCACTGATGTCGGTGACACCATACAGAAAAAACTTTCCATTTCAGCGCATATAGTTTCCTAGTAGCTGGAGCTCTGGAGCTTAGGATGGTCTCAGCAGCCTCAGCTGAGAGACCACTCTCTATGAGTTGGGCCCCCTCAGAGGCCAAACCCACAGGTTCCAAATCTCTGGCCGAGGGTGAAATATTGTGCCCCCGGCCTGAGACAGAAGGTCTCTCCTGATCGGGATCTCCAAGGGAGGACCGTCTAAGAGATGGATCAGGTCCGCAAACCAGATCCGACTCGGCCAGCGTGGTGCTACAAGCAGTAGGCTTATTCCGTACTGGCGGACTCGTTCCAGAACTCCTGGGAGCAGAGCAACAGGGGGAAATGCGTACAGACGTAGCCTCGGCCACGTCTGCACCATAGCATCCAGCCCCAGGGGGGCTGGGTGAGTAAGGGAGAACCAAAGTGGACAGTGCGTCGTGTGCTGAGACGCAAACAGATCCACCTCTGCTTGGCCGTAAAACTCCCAAATTTTCTCTACCGCCTCGGGGTGGAGTCTCCAATCCCCTGGCCTCAGCTCCTGCCTCGACAGGATGTCTGCCCCCACATTCTGGTCCCCAGGAATATACACTGCCCTCAGGGAGAGTACCTTCCCCAGAGACCACAGGAGGATCTGGTGCGCCAGTTTGCAGAGCGGACGCGACCGCAGACCCCCCTGACGGTTCAGATAAGAGACCACTGATGTGTTGTCTGTTCGTACAAGCACATGATGGCCCCTCAGGTCTGGGAGAAACTGTCTCAACGCATTGAAGACAGCCATCATCTCCAGGCAATTGATGTGCCACGAAAGATGATGACTTTTCCACAGACCCTGAACCGAGCGGCCTTCCATTACCGCTCCCCAGCCGGTGAGGGAAGCATCTGTCGAGATCGTAACACGATGGCAAAGAGCTCCCAATACCGGACCCTGGGTTAAGAACCAATGTTTCCTCCATATAATTAAGGCACGAAGGCACCGCCGCGTGACCTTGATCATACGAAGTGGGTTTCCCCTCGGGGAGAACCCTCTGGTCCTTAGCCACCACTGTAAAGGTCTCATGTACAGCAGGCCAAAAGGAATCACGTTGGACGCTGCCGCCAAGAGACCCAACAGTCTCTCGAACTGTTTCACAGTGCGTGACTGGCCTAGCTTTAGCTCTTTGGTGGCTGTCAGGATAGCAGCTACACGAACGGGCGATAGAGTGGCCCGCATCGTCACTGAATCCCATACCACACCAAGGAAAGTGGTTCTCTGTACTGGAGAAAGAACACTCTTCTTGGCGTTGAGCCTCAACCCCAACATCTGCATATGAGCGAGAACGACACCTCGGTGCCGAACCGCCGACTGCTCTGATTCCGCCAGAACCAGCCAGTCGTCGATGTAGTTCAGAATACGTATGCCCTGAAGCCTGAGAGGGGCTAGAGCTGCATCCACGCATTTCGTGAACGTGCGGGGTGATAAAGCTAGACCGAAAGGAAGAACCCGATATTGGTATTCTTTGCCCCCGAAAGAAAACCTTAGGAACTTCCTGTGCTGAGGGAGGATGGAGATATGGAAGTAGGCGTCCTTCAGATCTATCGTGACAAACCAGTCCTCGGATCTGATTTGAGTCGCGATCTGTTTGATTGTCAGCATCTTGAACTTGAGTTTCTGTACTGAACGATTCAACAGACGAAGATCTAAAATGGGACGCAACCCCCCATCCTTTTTTGGAACAATGAAATAACGGCTGTAAAAACCCGACTCTCTGTCGGGTGAGTACACCTGTTCTATAGCTTCCTTTGCTAACAGGGCCTTTACCTCTTGCTCCATTACCAGAGCCTGCTCGGGATGCACCACTGTGGGCAGCACCCCGTTGTAACGAGGAGGACGAGAACCAAACTGGATTCTGTATCCTTTCTCTACAATCTGCAGGACCCAATGAGAAATATTCGGCAGAAGCTTCCACGCTGCCAGAAAATTTACTAAGGGAACCAGCCTCTCGAGGCTGGTCTCTGGTGTTATCGAGACAGCCAATTCCGGAGCCTGAAACATAATGGCAGGAACTACCTGAACTGGCCGCTCTAAGGCCCCCCTCAGAGGGCGCGAAACCGATGCTGTGCCGCAGCATAGCATCAGCGACTCGCTGGAGACCGCTGCGCCCTGAAGCACCGAGGGTGGCAGGGTTGGCAGAACGGTCTCGTGAGGACCCCGAAATGGAACGGGCACCGTAAAATGAGGTGTACACCGCTCCACTTCGGTCGGGGCTGTCCTCACAGGCCTGATGCGTGAACATCAGGACCTTTTTTTTTTAACCGAAGTCTTCTTCGCCTGAAGAACGGTCCTCAGATCCGGCTTCGACTTAGAAGACTTCGGTTGAGAGGGTTGCGTCTGTCTCCAGTCTCTACGTGGAGGTGCACGAGATGCAACACTCTCTTTCTGATGCACACGATATGATGAGCTCGACGGCTGGGGCTGCTCACGCCCAGCAGCCCCAGGGGGCTGGACACGGCGAGGGATAAACTTTTTAAAAGCGTCAGCTTGTTTTTTAGACTCCTGAAATCTCTCGACGACCGCGTGGACTGCGTCGCCGAAGAGACCAGAAGGTTCAAGCGGAGCATCTAATAAAAAAGCTCGATCTTTTTCTTTAATCTCTGACAGATTTAACCATAAATGTCTCTCAGTAGCTACCAAGGCTGCCATAGACCGCCCAATTGCTCTGGCGGTCTCCTTAGTAGCCCTGAGAGAAAGATCGGTAGCCCGACGAAGTTCTCGAATATCGTCATGAGAAATTCCCTCACTACTATCCAGATCCCCCAGCAGGTCAGCTTGATAAGCCTGAAGCACTGCCATTGTGTGCAGACATGCTCCAGCTTGACCTGCTGCCGTATAAGCTTTGCCCACTAAAACCGAGGTGGCTTTAAGCGGTCTAGTGGGCAAAGCCGAGGCTTTCAGGGACGATGCGGGACCAGGCGAAAGATAGCTGGCTAAATTCTGTTCCGCCTGGGGCATCGCCTCATAACCATACTCTTTTAGCCCTCTTATTCTCGAATAAGTGTTAACTTGAGGGCTAAAAAGTCGTGAAGAGTAAGGTTTATTCCACGATTTCGATATTTCATTATGAAGATCGGGAAAAAAGGGAAGCCCTCGTGGTGGAGATAATGTCGTGGAAGATAAAAAGCGCTCATCTAATTTACTTTTAGGACGAGCGCCTTTATTCTCAGATGGCCATTCAATATTTAATTTCTCTACAGCCCGTGACATAACATCCACCAGCTCATCATATGCTGGGGAAATAAATTGTGAATCTCTTTCCCCCATGTGTGTGCTTTCACTCTCCATACTCATAACATCGACCTCCTCAGAGGAAGAGCATTGAAGTAATGGAGGGCTCTCTCCCCGGGCGGAAGAAACCGCAGTGCGTGCTTCCGACACCGGGGGGAGAGCGCTGGATCTTGCGGGTAAGGAAGGAGAAAAGGCCCGCGGACCCGTCTACAACCCCTCCGAAAGATCCTTTTGCGATCCCCAGGAATGCATTCTCCGCGCCGCCTCGGCAGACGCGGGTCCTGATCCCTGAGGATCGCGAGCCTGCCCACTCTTTTCATCAAAGAGTGACAGGCGAGAGCGGAGCATGCGGAGCGGTAGCATTTCACAGTGTTGACACTCAGCCCCCTCGAAGGCTGAGACCGCATGCTCCACTCCCAAACAAATGACACAAAGCTCATGTGTGTCCCCACCCGTTAAATAACGCGGGCAGGGAGGAACACACTGCTTGTACACTTGTTTCGCCATAACGTTTCCGAATAAATTGCAACAGACAACAATAAATAGACAGAGACAGTATAACACAGATCGCTTGCTGAGGCAACAGAAGCTAATGCCGGTTTGCACCGGATGTGCTTTTATCATATCCTGGTCATGACGTCACCCGCCCGTGACGCTCATTCTTTCCATTGGACTAGTTGACATAGATGCTTCAGACGCAGTCACGCTGGGGGCGTTCCCATGGCGTCGATGGACGCATCGTTGAGTTCCCTTCGTAAGGGAACTAAATGTACAAATAATTTGAAAACATAAAAAAATAAGAAAAATAAAAAATTCTGTCATTTTTAAAACATTGCAAACAAAGATGTCATCAGCCATAACAATTTACTTATGTTCCAAAATCATAACATCAACAGCTAAAATTCTTCTTATTAAAATAATATAATATTTTTGACATTATTATTATTATTATTTTTTAAATTGTAAACCATAACCATCCTTGCACCAATTGAAAAAACAGTCCATCACTGGTTTAGTAACGCCACAAACACAGATGTGCAGACTGTCCTTCACTTAACAATTCCCAATAAAAAACAATGTCAAGATAAGGTGTCAATGCAAGGTGAATCCACATGCAGCTGTTGAACTGAGGTGAAATAAAGACCAAAAAACGTTTTCTTTGCTTTTTTCCCATCAAATTCTGCGGGATTTGGATGTGAGGGTTTTCAGAACAGAAGATAAATCAACATTTTGGCTTGCTGTTTTGTTCCTCTGAGGAACACACACACACACATACACACACACACACACACACACTCACTCACCGTTTGTCCTGTAGCTTGAAAACATCTACAACTCTGGTTCCAACTTCGTTTCATCCTCCTCCAAAAACAAAGCAAAGTCTTGTCCTATTTCCCTTATTTATTCTCTCTCTTCTCTCAGTTTAGCTTCTTCCCTCAAATGTTTCAATCTACAGTATCTTCGTCCCTGTTTGATTTAGTTATCTCTCTTTCAAAAAAACAAACAAGCAAAGAAAAAAACATAAAAACTTAAAATATCAAGAATATCATCAATTAGCACTTCTCCGTCTTCAGGGACACAGAGCGCCAGCTTATGCACCCATTGTCAACACAAGTGATGGCCTGCTGGGCTCTTTGAAAATTGATCCAAATTCCTAATCCTCTGATCTAAAATATAATCATTTTCTGATCTGTGGCAAGACTAAATCACAATGCTGTTAGAATGACAAAAAAAGAAAAAAGAAAAAAAAGAAAAGAAAAACATACAAGCATTTAGAGTAATAAGATGGGGATGATGACAAACAGCATTGTCATTACTTTGAACACAAACATATTTCTTGACCCCTTCCAAATAGTCACTTGTTTGTTTGTTATTCAGTTACTTTTGGAGTACAATAAAAAGTCAGTATTTTTTTTTTTTTTTAGTTCTTTTGAGTGTCAGTTTTCATTATTTTAACAGGCTGGACACAAAAATCAAATTATCTACTCAAATGAAAGAAAGATGCGGAGTGAAAGTATATTTCAAGTGCTAAGACATCCATGAGCTTCAGTTTGTAATAGTTTCAATATGAAATATCAATTAAAATATCACAACATACCGAGCACTTCCGGAAACACTAGAATAAATGAATAATCAATGTTAGAAATGCCATCTTAAAAATGTATAAAGATCAATGGTGCAATGAATGTCAGGAAATGTCAGCCCCAAACCTTGTTGCCTTTAAAACTCCTATGGGTGTGGACAATGTAATTCAAATTCCATCCCATTCATTAAAAGGGAGGCTATTTAAATTTTGTCCAACCCTGTTTTGAACAGTATTTATATGGATTATGATATATGATGTCTTTTTCAATTCCTCTTTGCATGTTTTACCTCATTTCATTGCAGCATCAAGTATTACTCAATAACATGCATTTCTATGTAATTAGCCTCATTATAGATTGCACCTCATTCAAAAAACTTGCCAGGTCATAATATTAGTCTGCTGCAACCCCCACTATTCACCATTTCCTGATTTGGATAATTCCCTCAGGTGCTAAAACAATGTAAACAGCATGTGTAAATAAGGGACACTATCAGCTGGCACAATTCATTCATGGTGAATTATCCCCAAAGTGTACTAATACTGATTTATGTTGATTATCAAGAGCCTTGCTGTATTTTGACCCTCATGTGCTTGTTATGCTGTCGGCTATGTTTTCACAGCTGGTTGTTTACATATTCCATATCTCACATTTATAGCTATGGCACCACCATCACCCACTGTCAAACAGTTATCTGGTATGCCAGTTGTTAGAAACAGTTATGGGAGCAACCATGAGTCAACAAATTGGTTTGATGTTTCAGTTGTTCCACATTACTCTCTTGTGATACAGCACATACTATTTATATTCAGATATTGTACAAGATGGGCAGAAATACATCAAATATGTAGTCTTTATTAATATACCATTCAAAAGTTTGGGGTCAGTAAGATTTGTTTTTGAAAGGAACTAATAGATATTTTTGTTCAGCAAGGACATATCAAATTGACCTAAATTGGCAGTAAAGACAATGTTTTAAAATATTTCTATTGCAAAAAATGTTCTTTGGAACGTTCTATTCATAAAAGAATATTGAATAAATGTATCACTTTTACCACAAAAGTATTAAGTTTTCAACAATTATAATTATAAATGTTTCTTGAGCAGAAAATAATTATATAAGATGATTTCTGGAGGATCATATGACTGAACACTGGAATAATGATGCCGAAAATTCAGCTTTACCATCACAGAAATAAATAACATCTTAAAATATCTAAAAATAGAAAACAGTTTTTTAAAATTGTAATAATATTTCACAATAATACTGCATTTACTGCATTTTGATCAAATAAATGCAGCCTCTGTGAGCATAAGAGACCTCTTTAAAAAATATGTAAAAAATCGTACCAATCCAAAACTTTTGAAAACTCACACACGCAGACACACATATAGTAATGTACACTACGATCATATATCGTACCTTACATACAAAAATATGACTACACACGCATTTGTACACCACACATTTCATTGCCAACAAACACAAACCACAAGACCTAATTTCAGTTCCACATGGTGTGTGAAATTCAGAGCAGTTTGCTGTTCTAAATGCCACCAGTCCACATCCAAACACACCCACTTGATAATGCTGCACTCTGTTGTCACAGATCGTGCTGACACTCATTCAGTATAGTGCACAAAACTACAGAATACTTACGAACAGGTATGGGTGATGTGTCAAAGTTGCTTTCAGCAGAGGTTGCGTTAAGTGCTTGTGCTGTGGAGTTGGCCATTACAGACATGTGAAGGAATATTTGGCAGTGAGATTGAGGGGGACAGCTGTGAGAGAGTGTTCTCAGGGATGATGAGATGTCTGTAGAAAGAGAGAGAGGGCAATTGCTTCACTCCAGTGTGCTCTCAGGGAAACAGTGAGGAAATAGAAGGAGAGTTTCTGGTTTCTGGTCTGAGATAAAGCACACATAACAGATTGCATCATCCAAATCCCTATGTGAATAGTGAATAATATTTGCACTTGGTTTTCTAATCTTAACCATTATTAACATAAACTATACTGCATGTTTAAGTTTTCATTAAGACATTATTTTGCATGTTTATTAAGTTTTCCTATTGTGGTCTCATACCCACAATGTAGGCGATTTCAGGTCAAATGTTGCAATAATGTAAACAAAACCTGACCCCCAGGTTTTTGCTATTAGACCATATAAAGATAATGTGACCCAATGGCAGCAAGATGGCACATCTCCAGCCAGCATTGCACATGTCAATCTGAGGCTTGATTGGATTTTAGGAATCTATGTTATGAAGTTCCTTCACATTTCTGTAAAAAAGCAACAGAAGGTTAAAGCTTGAATGATAATTTCCTGACATTTCACCATCAGTGGAGCATATTCAAAATAATTCAAAATAAAAAGTAGATACAAAGTAAAAATTACTATTATTTTATATGTATATCATTATAAATCAATAATGACGTGACGGACAAGCATGACAACATACTCATAATTTGTCCTCTGCACTTAATCCTCCAAGTTAGTGCAGATTTTAGGAGTAGACATTGATTCTCAATACCACGACCTTTGGGTTACAAGTCCGACTCTCTAACCATTAGGCCACAACTGCCCCATATTAATCTTTTAATCTGTGCTTAATTTTAAGTGGATGAATGAATCTTCCATTTTGCTGATTGAGTCCCCACACACAGCTGTCAGATGTGCAGTCCACTTCTCTAACGCTTATGAGTTTTAAGTGAGTGCGCTCGCTCTACACTATAAATTAGGTCCTGGCAACTTGATCCTGGTGCCATTGTAGTCAAAATGCAAATAACATTGCAAATTATAACGCTGAAATGTATGGAGTCAGTAAGATTTAATAGAAAAAAATCATACTTTTTTTATTCAGCAAAGAAGCATTAAATTGACAGTAAAAGCTTATAATGTTACACAAGTTTTTTTGTTTTAAAGAAATGCTGTTCTTTTAAACTTTTGGTAACACTTTATTTTACAGTGTCCTTCCTATGTTACATGTACTTACCATAAGTAGTAACAGTAAATTATAAATAATTACATGCAACTAACCCTCAACCAAATTGTAATCCTACCCTAACCCTATAGTAAGTATGTATTGTTAATTAATACTACTCAGTAAATGTATAATTATATTGTAACAATGACACCTTAAAATAAAGAGTAACCAAACTTTTCATTCATCAAAGAATCCAGAAAAAATTGTGTCCACAAAAATATTTTTTACAGCAGCACTGTTTTTAACATTAATAATAACAAATGTTTCTTGAACACCAAATCATAATAACGGAGTGACTTCTGAAAGAGCATGTGACAGTGCATCATTGATTCTGTTATTTTCCTGTTTATCACTGTGAAGCTGCTTTGAAACAACCTGTATTGTATAAAGTGCTATATAAAGAAAAGTGACTTGACTTGACAGAAGACTGAAATAATGTCTGCTGAAAATTCAGCTTTGTAATCACAGCAATACATTAATGCAGCCATGGTGAGCATAGGAGACTTCTTTCGAAAACATAAAAAAATCTTACAGACCCCAAATTGCTGATACCCAGCTGTCAGCCCTAACATACAGTACATGTTTAGACAGAGGTTCTGTCAACTGTAGATCTGATATGTTGTAACATTATAGTGCTTTATGGCATTCGATTAATCTCTATGGCTCTTATTTATCATTTGTTGACCCTTCTGGCTGTTAATAAACAAAGGATGAGGCCTTTAAAGACTCTGGACCTTATCGCCCACAGTGGAACAAAAGAAACCCACACAGTATTTCCTTCTCTCTCCACACAGTGTCCACACCCAGTGCTTCCTTCCGGAAATCAAGCAATTTACTTCTATTTGTATATATCAAATGTATTGTACACTGACATTCTTGTGTTTTTAGTTTGTAATATTTGCAGGATAAGAATGCTAGAACTTTTAGATGTTTTAAAAGATGGACCGACAATGCTACTAATTTATAACTTTCTTTGACTCCATGAAGTTGTGTCAATGTTTATGCCTGTGGCTGAATCAAGAGCTCTCATAAATGTTATAGATGATAATGGGAAACAAATTCTCACTTTCGCTCTCTAATTTAAGATCACTTTTTTTACCTTCTCTCATCAAGACTCAGTGCAAGAATAAAGCATTTTTTTTAGCTTGTTTTCATTTTTAGCTCTTCATTATTTAAAGATAGCAGTGTTAATGTCAGCTGTGTTTAATTATAAGCTTTGTGTACATGCACGACTGGCTTTTACGATTTATACCTGCATGAGTAGCATAGCAAATTAAATCTACTGTTTTTACTTATTTTTTTCAATGTTAGTATCTACTGTAATATATATATATTACAGTAGATACTAACATTGAAAAAAATAAGTAAAAACAGTAGATATATATATAGATAGATATAGATAGATAGATAGATAGATAGATAGATAGATAGATAGATAGATAGATAGATAGATAGATAGATAGATAGATTGATTAAAATAAAAAATGTTAAAACCCTAATTTTCCAGACAAATATAGTGTCCACAATGTTTTCACAAAACTATAGTTTATTTGGACTGCATAGTGAGGAAAAAAGCAGCCAGAAAGTTTCCAACAAGGAATGAAGTCAAGACAATTTAAAAGCATCCCAAATGGCATCTCATGAAATTGTTTGACATGCATGACCACACAGTATGCAGAATCTAAGCAAAAGGTGGCAACTTTGAAGAAGCTAACATATAAGTTTTGATTTTGGGTAATAATAAAGATTGGGCCATTTTATACAAAATTAATAATAGTAAAAAAATAAAAAGACAATCATGTCGTCATTCACTCATTCATCTCATGTCGTTTCAACAAGAACTTTTTTTTTCTTCTGTGAAACATAAAATAGGATACATAGATACATGTTTTTTGCCCATGCAAATCGTCAATGGTTTTTAATGTTGTTTTCAAAGATATCTTCTATTGTGTTTCATAAAAGAAAGTCATAAAGATTTAGATCGATGAATGCATTTTGATGAATAATGACATAATTTTCATTTGGATATGAATTACCCTATAAGACAAATATAATTAAAAGAGTTGATTGTCAAAGGGTCAAATATTGAAAACAACAGCAAAAAAAAAAAAAAAAAAAACCTTGGCTATCTAGAGATATTATTCTCTGTGTGTTTGGAGTATAATGGAATTATGTGTGCAGCTTAAATTAGCTGGGCAGATGTCCTCACAACTGTTTGCGTTAATTTGCTGACCTGGCATGTTTTATCTGTCACTCAACACCTTTAAACTACCACAATTCTTTCAAGGACCAGACATGAAAGACCAGATATGAAAGAAAGCCAGAGTTTTATATATAAATTTAACACTTTGTTCTGACCATGGGGGAAAAGCTGTGCTGATGTATATAGTAGAACAACTTTTGGACAGTATACTTGCCACCATCTAAAAAAAAAAAAAAAAAAAAGTATTTGCTCATTTAACACTTCACAACTTAATTTACAACTTAACACACATTCAATCTTAAATTTAAATCTGCAAAGCAACTCACCAACTTTTCCTTAACAGTTCTGCAACAAGATCTCCCACAGCCTGCAAGCTTGAAAACCCTTTAGGAACAGATATACTTCCTCGATTCAGGCTGAGTTGTTCTTTCACTTTCTAACAGGATGGGAATAATATTATGAATCATAGCAGAGGTCTTTTCAATGTATAGCACGTGAACTTCCCCTTTCAGCCCTCTCCACCCTTAACATACTGCTTTACTAATGGTTTCTTGTGTTCAACCAATGGCTGGGCAGGCTCCTCCTACAAAATAAGGCACAACCGAACAGACTCCTCCTCAGGAATAACACACAGCTGTTGTCAGACTGAGCTCAAGGAAGGGGGAGATGGTTTGGCTGTGAGGAGGGAAAACAGAGGCATTGGTTATACAAGGGTTCAGATTAAGAGTATGGTGAAATCTTGCATTTTTGCATCCCTCAGTACTACAAGCCACGCCCTCTCAAGTTACACCTACTACTACATTATGCCTCCTGCGAAGAAACAAGCATGGATGTCATTGCTTAAATCAATCTTTTCAAGTACATTTATTTTATGTTTTATCTATGAAATGATTGTAAAGCTAAGATTTAAGTATGAAATAACAGCTATTAGTAAAACAAAATAAATTACACAATCAATTACAGACATATAATTATAGCTAAAAACGTCCCCCTAACCCTTACCCCTTCAATAAAATAAAAATTGACTGTATAGTTTCATAATTTAATTCTTTAAAAATGTAAGGAAAAAACAAACACGATGACTTACGGCATCTGGTGAACCATGTAATACGATTTGCATGCCTTATTATCACTAAGTGGCGATAGTGAAGGTAAAAAAAAGCCAGAAAGTTAAGTAAAAGAAAAGAGGGCAGGCTGCGTTCCAAATCGCATATCACAAGTATACATTCTTAAGTAGGTACATATTTTTAATTAAGTAATTACTTCATGACTGCTAAAAAAGTATGTTCTATATAGTATGAGTGTGTGTGGTAGCCTATGTAGACATTTTTGTTATTTTGTTATTAATATTATTAAATGGAACTATTTATGGACAAAAATCTAACAATATATTAATTAAATGATTCAGCTATATCAATATTTGCTGAGAAAAGCCCATGTATTAAGATAATTCGATAATAAATTGTATATTATTTTAGTGTGCAATTGTTATTGGTATTTTCTCAGTACTAATAATATCCATAATCCTCTTGTAAGTGTGCACAAATATATTGTAATGTTCAACACTGATGCTGGCTGCATGCCCTTTCAAAATGTACACCTTTGTACCGCATTTACCCCAAAAGGGTAATTAGTCCCAAAGTGTACTTATTTACATGCTACCTTTTGAAAGGATACTACCCCAGTGACAGTTTTTGTACCCTTTTTCTTAGAATGTATAGACCACCTGTAGTTTTGGCTGTCCAGTTATTTATTGTATCAGCTAAAGAAAGGCAGGAAAAGCAAAAGTAGTGGAGGAAGGAATAAAATAAATTCATGAAAACATCCAGTCACACCTGCTCATCTTCACAACGGCCAACTGCAATCTCACACCTTGAAAAATAAGCTACAATTCACCAGATAGTCACTGTAGCAGCAGCCATCTGTCACTGGATCTACACGAAGGACTCACATGTGTTAATTCAGGTGTGTTATCCTGCAGAGTCATTTAAAATCTTTGATTATCTCTATAATAATGGTACATGATCATTAACTTCCTCTGTCAACTCAGGTTTTGATCCTGAGTTCATGGAGCATGTGATATGAAAGTGTGTCATTAGTAGTGAACAGCCAATCACATGCCTTGATACACAGATAAACGTCTCGGTTACGTATGTAACCCTCGTTCCCTGAGTAGGGAATGGAGACGTTACGTCGGATGACGACGAATGGGGTTTTGCTTAGAACACCTATCGACTTCGAGTATTACAATACGAGCCAATGGCAAAGAAATGCCATGGGTCTGCGGAATTTGCATGGCGTAACTCCGCCCCACCTCGTGGGTATAAAAGGAGGAAGCCGGCAACAAGCAGATATGTTTCTTCGCTGAGGAGCCAAGACTGAGCTCAGGCGATCCCCGCGGTACAGCGGAAAGTGGCAGGCAGACGTAACGTCTCCGTTCCCTACTCAGGGAATAAGGGTTACATACGTAACCGAGACGTTCCCTTTCGTTGTCACTCCGAGTTACGTCGGATGACGACGAATGGGGTTACCAGTCTAATCACGCCACCTTCTCGGCTGTCTTCCAGTGCCCTGCCTAAATCTGAGATCCTTGTCGTGAGACTGGCACGGATGAAGGACTCCTATTTAGCACAGGAATACCAAGGTACACTGGGGAGCATATCCCATAGCTTAGAGGAAATATGCAATTATTGCCAACCCAGAGGGGGGGACTTAGAAAGTACACATTTGACCCAGAGGGATGCATATGGAGAACACTGGGGTGTCCAGCCGCAGGTGGAATATTTCTTCCCCAGGGGTGGCAAGGTGGCTTGCCAAGGGAAAGACACATGCTCAGAGAGGCTTACAGTGGAAATACACATGTGGGGGTCGCTCAGAGGAGGGACCATGCACACGGGAGGCACCTAGCCGACGCGCAGGCAATAGACACTGGCGCCGACGTCAGGAGTGCTGGAGGAACTCAGGGCTTTCGGGGAAGCTCACCTGAGGAGAATATTGCACGTATCCAGTCCGTGGAGTGGAATGGCGAGCAAGCGAAGACACCTGAGCGGGTCCAGTACTAGCTGGTTGAAGCGAGTACATGAGAGGACACTGGCTCCACTCGGAGATTGTAGAATCTGGCGAATGTGTTAGGTGTCGCCCAGCCAGCAGCTCTGCAGATGTCTGCTAGCGTGGCGCCATGCGCTAGAGCCCAAGAGGACGCCACACTCCGGGTAGAGTGGGCAGTCACACCAAGGGGGCATGGTCGACCTTGCTGCTGTTATGCCAAGGCAATGGTGTCCACTATCCAGTGAGACAACCTTTGCTTGGAGAGAGCCTTCCCCTTCAGCTTCCCACCATAACAGACAAAGAGCTGGTCTGAGGTCCTGAAACACTTCGTTCTGTCTACATAGGCGCGGAGAGCGCGTACTGGACAGAGCAGTGCCAAGGCTGGGTCTGCCTCCTCCGGGGGCAGCGCTTGCAGGTTCACCACCTGGTCCCGGAAGGGAGTGGTAGGAACCTTGGGCACATATCCGAGCCGGGGTCTCAGGATCACGTGAGAGTAAGCCGGCCCGAATTCCAGGCACGCTTCGTCAACGGAGAATGCGTGCAGGTCCCCTACCCTCTTGATGGAGGCCAATGCAACCAGGAGCACTGTCTTCATAGACAGGAACTAAGCTCCACTGATTGCAAAGGCTCAAAGGGAGCACTCTGCAGGGCGGTTAGAACCACTGAGAGGTCCCAAGAGGGAACGAGAGGAGGGCGAGGAGGATTCAGTCTCCTCGCTCCTCTCAGGAACCTGACGATCAGGTCGTGCCTTCCAACAGACTTACCTTCGACCGGGTCATGGTGTGCGGCAATAGCGGCAACATAGACCTTAGGGGTGGAGGGAGACAGCCTTCGCTTCAGCCTATCTTGAAGGAAGGAAAGCACGACACTAATCGAACATCTCCGGGGGTCTTCTCGGTGAGAAGAGCACCAGTTGACGAAGAGGTTCCACTTCAACGCATAGACGTGTCTTGTGGACGACGCTCTAGCGGAAGTGATGGTAGCCGCCACCGCTGGTGGTAGGGTACTCAAACCTGCCTCGTCCCGTCCAGGAGCCACACGTGGAGGTTCCAAAGATCGGTACGAGGGTGCCATAGGGTGCCCCGTCCCTGAGAAAGGAGGTCCCTCAGGGGAATCGGCCAAAGAGGTGCTGTCGCGAGGAGTACTAGTTCGGAGAACCAGGTCCGGGCAGGGCCAGTACGCCGCGACCAGAATTACCTGCTCCTCGTCCTCCCTGACCTTGCGCAGGGTCTGCGCAAGACGGCTCACTGGGGGAAACGCGTATTTGCGGCCCCGCGGCCAGCTGTGCGCCAGTGCATCCGTGCCGAGCGTGCCCTCGGTCAGGGAGTAATACAGGTCGCAATGGGTCGAGTCGTGAGAGGACAACAGATCTATCTGTGCGTCCCCGAACTGGTCCCAAATCAGCTGAACCGACTGGGGATGGAGTCGCCAATCTCCCGGGAGGGGCTGAAGCCGTGAGAGCTCGTCGGCTGCACAGTTCAGGGCTCCGGGGATATAAATGGCATGAAGCGACCTCAGATGCTTCTGACTCCATATGAGGAGGTGGCGGGCAAGTTGCGACATACGGTAGACCATCTTGATGGTTGATGTACGCTACAGTGGGGGTATTGTCTGAACGGTAGTACGTGTTGGTTCTTGAGCACGACCCGGAAGCGGCGCAAAGCAAGACGTACGGCCAGCAACTCGAGGCAATTGACATGCCAGAGGCGTCGGGGTCCTGTCCAGGAGCCCGCGGCAGCACGTCCATTTCACATGGCACCCCAGCCCGTGGAGGAGGCATCTGTCGTTACAACAACATGCCGCGAAGCTCGTTCCAGGGGCACTCCGGCCCGTAGAAAACTGAGGTTCGACCACGGGGTGAAGGTCTGACGGCAGGTCGGAGTAACTGGTACTCGGAGGGTGCCGTGTTGCCATGCCCACCTCGGGACTCGGTCGCGGAGCCAAAGCTGAAGCGGTCTCATATGAAGCAATCTGAGCGGCGAACGAGGCTGCAGATGCCATAAGCCCCAGGAGCCTCTGAAGAAACCTCAGTGGAACTGCACTCTTGCGCTTGATAGTCTCAGGCAAGTCAGCAATGGCTGAGTGGAGAAGGCGACCAAGTCCACACCGAGAAAAGAGCTCCTCTGCACGGGGCAAAGTTTACTCCCTCCCCGGTTGACCCGAAGGCCCAGACGAGCTAGGTGCCGTAGCACTGGGTCCCTGTATTCGCAAACCTGGTCTCAGGAGTGAGCTTAAGACAGCCAGTCAGCCAGGGAGCGTACGGCCACTTTCGTCGCTCGGAGAGCAAGGTCAGTGACGGCGCGCAGCTCAGTGAAGAGCCCTGGGTCAGTCCCGCCCTCGTGCAGGTCCATGAGCATCTGGGTCAGGTGGACCAGCAGAATGACCATGGCATGCAGTGAGGCGGCTGCCAGTCCCGTGGCACTATAGGATCCCGCCACAAGCGTAGACGAAAAACTACAGGCCACGGGCGGGTGCTTAGGATTGCGCCGAGAAGAAGCACTCTGAGGACACATAGCATCGCAACAGAGCGTTCAGCCGGGGGAACCCCAGTGTACCCAAGGGCAGCGGCCCCATCGAGGGGAGGAAAGGTGGATGAGATCAGCGAGCGGTCCAGAGAAGACAAGGGGGTCTTCTAGGACTTCGAGATCTCATCATGCACGTCCGGGAAGAGAGGTATTGGGGTTTGCCGCGGACGAGGGTCGGCGGCCTTACCCAAAACCAATTGTCCCAGGAAAGCATGGCCGTCATCTCCGGATCAGACTCAGGCACAGCTGTATGCACACCTGAAGGTGGCAGCTGTGACGAGCCCTCACTTCCAGAAGACTCAAGCTCACCTAGTGATGCTGCAACAGACATGGCATCTTCCTCTGTAGCTTCAACTGAAACACGCGGGCCACCAGAGGGTAGACTCGCGGGAATCAGCAGTTCACTAGCGGGCACCGTCATTGAAGAGGGGGGCTGGGGTCACGGACACATAGTCGGCGCCTTGTTCCAGACAATAACCCTCAGGTCACCCTGGCCACCAGCCGAAGATCGGGGGGTGGATGAAGGGACTCTCACTCTTGCGAGTTCACCGAGTCTCGACCTATATATGACGCGATGATCACGTTCCCTTGCGAGAACATGAGTCACCCACGAGCGCTGTTCAAGCATGATCAAACACACTAGACAGCGCTCGTGCCCATCAGAGTCCGATACCAGTCCGCTGCAACCAGAAATGCACGGGCGAGCCGTCTTTAAAAAGACGTGCCGCGTGCGAGCTCTTTTATGAGAGGAGAGAAAAAACTCTGCGATGTTGAAGCGCACAGGGAGACACACACACACTGGCAGATTACTGCACAGATCAGCAGGCACTGTGAGCTCGCTGCAGATCGCCGTCACACCAACACCGGAGAGAGAAGCTCGTCTCGTAGAGCGAAGTCAGAGATGACTGTGGAGTGAAGAAATACTCTTGGCTCCGAAGCGAAAACATATCTGCTTGTTGCCGGCTTCCTCCTTTTATACCCACGAGGTGGGGCGGAGTTACGCCATGCAAATTCCGCAGACCCATGGCATTTCTTTGCCATTGGCTCGTTTTGTAATACTCGAAGTCGATAGGTGTTCTAAGCGAAACCCCATTCGTCGTCATCCGACGTAACTCGGAGTGACAACGAAAGGGAACTGTAATTCGCTTCTTGCAAGATAATCAGCGAGATTAATTCCTCTCTTCTTAAGAGATTTGGAGATTTAAGAATATAAAGTACATTAAGGCATTTACACAGCAAGAAGAAAATATAGTTGACAATGCTGCTGATTCCAAATCTTATTTGTATTAAATAATAATGTATATATTTATATTCATTTTAACTAAATGCTATATATATATCATCATCACTATAGCCAGACTATTTTGTCTTTAAAAATCTGTTACTATTAATCTGTTTCTAGTGACCTTTAATTTGGAGCAAGAGAAACCGGGGGAGTGACTTTATTGCATCAGACATGTGTCACTTTGCTCACAGCTGATTGGTCCAATTTCGGTTTGACATGTCTTACATAGAACATAACCTGGCCCGGAGCAAGTTAGCCGTGGAGCCTTATTTATGATGATGAACACAGCTAAAAGCCGAGCCATGCACTTCCATGTGTTTAAAACCCAGGGTCGGTACCAACTAAACTGAAACATATATGGCTAGGCACTTAAACCAACTTCATGGTATAAGCCCCTGCTCCAGGCAGGATATGTTCTGGGCATATACATCAGACTCTAACTTCAATGTATTTTGAATGAAGCAATTCATCTTAAATGCGATTATTTCAGCTAGTTAAGCACAGTGTGACTATTCATAATAAGGGCTATAATTATTCATCAAATTGCAACACCTATGGCATGCTAAGCAGCAGTATATGTTTAATTAAATATTATGAAATTAAGTATACAATATCCTAAAAAACTGTGTGATCAGTATAAATATTTATAAACAACTTAATTGCATTTCTGTTTTCAATTAATTTCACTTCTTGAGGAGAGCCCAAGAGTCTCAGTGTCATTTCGATTGACTGTGATGTTGTGATATGAATTCAGCTCAGTTATGTCAGAGGAGACTGGGATTTTAATTGCTGTCTTTTTCCTCACTAAAAAATGAGGGGTGACTTGTGACTGCTGGATAGAACATATGCTGTGCAAACTGTTTTTCCATATCTGCTTTGCATGGACCAGATGCTGTCCCATTCTATCCCTGAAATCCATCAATGAATTGACAACATTTCTTCTGCATACAGTACTTTCTTGAGGAGTGCATATCTGTTTAAAGACTTCTTAATTTACTGTTAATTAGCACAGCAAATCTAACAGAATAAATTAGATTGACTAAGAGAACTGAGACTTCCTGACACAAACTATAAATATAGCCTATAAATATATACCTTTAAAGATTTATCACCCTAAAACAAAAAGAAGGGAAAAAGGAATATTCTGCCACCATTTACTCACCATCACGTCATTTCAAAATCTGTATTAATTTTCTTGCTTGGATCACGAACTAAGAGATATTTAACCAACTGAGGCCCATTGGAAAACGTATCTTTGGCAACATTTCTGCTAAATGATATTGTGTTGCTTGCATGTTTTGCAAGTGAGTGGCATTAAAAGTGCTTCCAGTGCATGAATCTGCGACCCCAAACATAACCGATAGTTTTAAAAAGCAAATTTGAGGGAAAGCACATTTGCTGAGGCAACAATGCTCTTCAGCTTCCTTCTACGAGTTTCTGAGATCTTTGATTTGTTTCACTGGACTCATAACAGAGCATCAAAAAAGCCATACATATGGACCTGCTTATGTGATGTAAGATTATCATAGTTTACAAACTGTGCACAATGGTCACATTTATTTGAGGTCATGACAGTATTGTGCAAGAAAGCATGCAAAAGTAAGTGTTTATTAACCGAAAATATGTCCCTGTAATCATAATTTGTGTGAAAAGGAATAAAAGTTGTTGGTGTTTTACTGCCCTGAATGCATACATGTAGGTGCATGGAGGCTCCCCCCCCCCCCCCCTGTGGGCCAAGATTGGACATTAGAGTCAGTCAGGGTGACATAATTTTCATTTTTGTTTTGTCTGTTTTCATTTTACAGATATAGTAAATGTGTTGCAGATGTATTGTGTTGTAATTAATAGGTTCAGTAAGTTCGTTGTGCTAATTAGAAGTTAAATCAGACAACCTTAATGATATATGACACAAATAAATCAATAAATTCTGAAAACTCCCAGCAAGAACAATCGGTTGTTTGGATAACCAATCCAGCCTTCAATTACACGTTCATGTTCTGGTAGCTTTGCATTTCAAAAAAATGTGTATCGTTTTCAGCCATACAGTCACCACAAAACTCCCCAGAAATCCTCAGGTGTCACCTAGCTTTTGTGACAGTCATTCTCTTCCATTATGGGTGTTCACAGCAATTACAGAGAACAAGATCTCTCATTCTCTAAGCCAAGAGTATTTAGACAGACCTCTGATTGGCTGCCAGTGAGAACATTACAGTCTCCTCACACACAGACAGAAATCAATGGTTGGGAAATTGAGCAAAGAAATAATGCTGGCACAAGGTGTTATTTTCCATGGTAATGAACTGAATTATGGTCTGATGTCTTCAGCAGAAATTGGATGAGAAAATAATATTAGATAAAAATTAAATTGGCTTAATATCTGCTAACTCTTTATTGTGTTGGTCCCCCAACTGATATTCTACTGACTAACTTTGCAAGTATATGTCAACTTATTCTAACCTTAACCCGTCTACTAATACTCTAATAAGACTCTAATGAGAGTTAGTAGACATTTAGGTGCAACATTACTTATAGTCATCAGAATGTGTTAAAGGGGCCATCAAAATAAAGTGAAACCAAAATAGTATTTCAGTAAATGTAGCATTTTTAATGTGTTAAATTACTTGAATTTGCACTTTGAGAAAATAGAGCAATTTCTCTTTAGAGAACCCAACTTTTTCATATTCACTACAACACCCCACAACAAACAACCTTGAGAATTTTTTTTTTTTATTGGTTGTGTCGACAAACTTCCTCTCTTGACATTTGTTTGATGGTTTTCAATCAAGGACAGTCAATCTCCTGCTGTTTAAACTGCATCCGAGAGAGTGCTTGAGTGTATACCATGATCAAAAGCTGATCATAAATAGCAACGAAGACGAAATATCATAAACAAACATTGATGACAACATAAAGACTTTTCAGGTTCCTCAAGGAGAGACTAAAGTCGTCAAATTACTGACAGACATGAGTAAGCTATAGAGAATCAGGAGATGTGCCCAGTCAACCAGAGCGAGTCGGTTCATCAGCGTTAACAACCCAGGACTTTAATGAGGTACTAACTTAAGACTCCGTTTGGATTTCACCTGCATTCATCAGCTTCTCTGTTTCCTAGCATTGATAGGATCTGGAAAATCAATCTACATCACCAAATTCACTGAAAACATCACCAACAGCAACAATGCAACATGCAGCTAACTGTTATTATGCACCCAATAGGGGGTGCACTGGTTCCTCATCACAGAACCAGGTTATCATAATTTCACTTTAACTCTATTCTGAGTACCATTCTATTTTATTCAAATTCTATTCTACTACCAAGATAAATTTTTTTTGCTTAACTCAAAAATTAGATGTATTCAAAAAATTGTAAAATAGAAAACTGACAGCATTAATGTCTTGAAGGGATTGTTCAGTCAAAAATGAAAATGAAATAATTGTTCCCCTTCGTTGTCACTCCGAGTTACGTCGGATGACGACGAATGGGGTTTCGCTTAGAAAGCCTATCAACTTCGAGTATTACAAAACGAGCCAATGGCAAAGAAATGCCATGGGTCTGCGGAATTTGCATGGCGTAACTCCGCCCCACCTCGTGGGTATAAAAGGAGGAAGCCGGCAGCAAGCAGATATGTTTTCGCTTCGGAGCCAAGTGTATTCTTCTCTCCACAAGCCATCTCTGAATTGTCAGCTTTACAAACGAGTACCTCGAGTGTTGGTGTGACGGCGATCTATGGCGAGAGCGTCCTTCCTGCTGATCTGTTGCAGTGGTCTGCCAGTCGGTGCGTTTCTCCCCGGGTGCTTCAACACTTGAGTTTTCTCTCACTAAAAGAGCTTACACGTGGCACGTCTTTTTAAAGATGTCTCGCCCGTGTACTTCTGGTTGCGGCAGATTGGTATCGGACTCTGATGGGCACGAGCGTTGCATAGTATGTTTGGGCATTGATCATGCTAGAGCAGCGCTCGTGGATGACTCATGTTCTCTCTGTGGGAACATGACCATCGCGTCATTACGGTCGAGACTCCGTGAACTCGCAAGAGTGAGAGTCCCCTCATCCACCCCCCGTCCTGCGGCTGGTGGCCAGGGTGATCTGAGGGTTACGGTCTGGAACAAGGCGCCGACTATGTGTCCGCGACCCCAGCCCCCCTCTTCAATGACGGTGCCCGCTAGTGAACTGCTGATTCCCGCGGGTCTACCCTCTGGTGGCCCGCGGGCTTCAGTTGAAGCTACAGAGGAAGATGCCATGTCTGTTGCAGCATCACTAGGCGGGTTTGACTCTTCTGGAAGTGAGGGCTCGTCACAGCTGCCACCTTCCGGTGTGCATACGGCTGTGCTCGAGTCTGATCCGGAGATGACGGCCATGCTTTCCCGGGCAGCCGCGAGCATCGGACTTGAGTGGAGGCCTCCACCCTGTCCTGAGCGCTCGCGGCTGGACGATTGGTTTTTGGGTAAGGCCGCCGACCCTCGTCCTCGGCAAACCCCAATACCTTTCTTCCCGGATGTGCATGATGAGATCTCGAAGTCCTGGAAGACCCCCCTGTCTTCTCGGGACCGCTCGCTGGTCTCATCCGCCTTTCCTCCCCTCGATGAGGCAGCTGCCCGTGGGTACACTGGGCTTCCCCCGGTTGAACGCTCTGTTGCCATGCAACTATATCCTCAGAGTGCTTCTTCTCGGGGCGAGCCTAAGCACCCATCCAAAGCCTGTAGATTTTCGTCGACCCTGGTGGCGAAATCTTACAGAGCGGCGGGACAGGCGGCTGCTTCACTGCATGCTATGGCCACTCTGCAGGTCTACCAGGCCCAGATGCTCAGAGACATGCACGAGGGTAGGACAAACCCAGGGCTCTTTGATGAGCTGCGCGCCGCGACCGACCTTGCTCTCTGGGCGACGAAGGTTACCGCGCGCTCCCTGGGTTTGGTGATGTCCACAGCTGTGGTCCAGGAGCGACATCTGTGGCTGAACCTGGCTGACATGCGGGACGCTGAGCAGACCCGTCTGCTTAACGCCCCCTTGTCCCAGGCCGGCCTCTTCGGCGGTGCAGTTGAAGACTTTGCCCAACAGTTTTCAACTGCCCAGAAACAGACCGAGGCCATCAAACACATTCTGCCCCGCCGGCCCGCTGCTGCCTCCACCTTGCCGGCCGGGCAGACGCCTCGACCTGTTTCCCGCCGAGGGCGCCCTCCTGCGGCTCCCGCCCCTCCCGCCCGGACCACGCAGCAGCCTCCACCCAGGGCCGGTCGCGGAGGAAGCCGTAAGAAGGCGCCACAGCCCTCTCCTGCCCCGCCCCCCGCTAAACGCCGGGCCAAGCGGCGCTCCTGAGACGGGCTGCTCAGGGATGATGATTGTTTCTCAGGAGGTGGTAGCAGGACCACTCCTTCCCCCGGTGGAGGGCCGGGCGGAGAATCTTTTGTTCTCCACTCCCCGCTGCTCACCCACGGGTGGGCAGCACCCTAATGTGGTTAAAGACAGAAACAATCCCCTCTTCCCTGAGCTCACAGAGTTCTCGGGCGACACAGAGCGCCGCCCACAAGCCGTGCTCTCCTCGCCCCCCTCTGTCCCAGAGGCGGTTGACACGGCGTGCCGTCCACGGACCGCTTCGCCCCTGTCCCCCTCTGTCGCCAGACCCCTGGCAGAGCAGGCCCCCGCGGGACGACCAGCCTGGTCCTCCCCTGGCCCCCTCTGCCAGGGTGCGGTTGCTAACTGTGCCCCCTCTCCGGGCCGCTATGCCGTCCACATCTGGGCCAGTTACTCCGCCTCGCTGCCCCTCCGGGGGGACGCCTGTGGCTCGCATGATCCCGTTGGTTCAGTTCCTGGGAGCCTGGCTAGAGCTTCCCCGTCTGTCCCACTGGATCGCGCGTACCGTCAGGCTCGGCTATGCGATTCAGTTCGCACGGTCTCCTCCCCGCTTCAGGGGAGTCCGCTCCACTTTGGTCGGTGGCAATGCCCCTATCATGAGAGCAGAGATTGCCAACCTGCTGGCGAAGGGTGCAATCGAGACTGTCCCTCCAGCCGAGATGAGGTCCGGCTTCTACAGCCCCTACTTCATTGTCCCCAAGAAAACCGGTGGGTTACGGCCAATCCTGGACTTGCGCGTGCTGAACCGCTCCCTTCACCGGATGCCGTTCAAGATGCTCACCGCCAAACGCGTTTTCGAATGCATACGGCCCCAGGATTGGTTTGCAGCGATCGACCTGAAGGACGCCTACTTTCATGTCTCCATTCTTCCTCGACACAGACCGTTCCTCCGGTTTGCTTTCGAGGGGCAGGCATACCAGTACGCGGTTCTCCCTTTCGGGCTAGCCCTGTCTCCTCGCATCTTCACGAAGGTCGTCGAGGCGGCCCTTGTTCCCCTTCGAGAGCAAGGGCTTCGCATCCTGAGTTATATCGACGACTGGCTGATCCTAGCTCACTCTCGAGATCAGGTTTGCGAACACAGGGACCTAGTGCTCCGGCACCTAGCCCGTCTGGGCCTTCGGGTCAACTGGGAGAAGAGCAAACTTTGCCCCGTGCAGAGGATCTCTTTTCTCGGTATGGACATCGACTCGGTCGCCATGTCCGCGCAGCTTACGAGCGAGCGCGCGCAGTCACTGCTGACTTGCCTAAGACAATTCGAGGGCAAGAGTGCGGTTCCACTGAAACTTTTTCAGAGGCTCCTGGGGCATATGGCATCTGCAGCCGCGGTCACGCCGCTCGGATTGCTTCATATGAGACCGCTTCAGCTTTGGCTTCGCGACCGAGTCCCGAGGTGGGCATGGCAACACGGCACGTTCCGAGTACCAGTTACTCCGACCTGCCGTCAGTTCTTCACCCCGTGGTCGAACCTCGATTTTCTCAGGGCCGGTGTCCCCCTGGCACGAGCTTCCCGGCATGTTGTTGTCTCAACAGATGCCTCCACCACGGGCTGGGGCGCCATGTGCAATGGACATGCTGCTGCGGGCTCCTGGACAGGACCCCAGCGGCTGTGGCATGTCAATTGCCTCGAGTTGTTGGCAGTACGCCTTGCCCTGCACCGCTTCCGGGCGTTGCTCAGGGGTCAACACGTACTAGTCCGCTCAGACTATACCGCCACTGTAGCATACATCAACCATCAAGGTGGTCTACGCTCCCGCCGTATGTCACAACTCGCTCGCCACCTCCTCCTATGGAGTCAGAAGCATCTGAGGTCGCTTCGAGCCATCTTCATTCCCGGAGCGCTGAACTGTGCAGCCGACGAGCTCTCACGGCTTCAGCCCCTCCCTGGAGAATGGCGACTCCATCCCCAGTCGGTTCAGCTGATTTGGGACCAGTTCGGGGACGCGCAGATAGATCTGTTTGCCTCTCACGACTCGACCCATTGCGCCCAGTTCTATTCCCTGACCGAGGGCACGCTCGGCACGGATGCTCTGGCGCACAGCTGGCCGCAGGGCCGCAAGTATGCGTTTCCCCCAGTGAGCCTTCTTGCGCACACTTTGCGCAAGGTCAGGGAGGACGAGGAGCAGGTCATTCTGGTTGCCCCTTACTGGCCCAACCGGACCTGGTTCCCCGAACTAGTACTCCTCACGACAGCACCTCCCTGGCCGATCCCTCTGAGGAAGAACCTTCTTTCTCAGGGACGGGGCACCCTATGGCACCCTCGTCCCGATCTTTGGAACCTCCACGTGTGGCTCCTGGATGGGACGAGGCAGGTTTGAGTACCCTACCACCAGCGGTGGTGGCTACCATCACTTCCGCTAGAGCGTCGTCCACGAGACACGTCTATGCGTTGAAGTGGAACCTCTTCGTCAACTGGTGCTCTTCTCACCGAGAAGACCCCCGGAGATGCTCGATCAGTGTTTTGCTTTCCTTCCTTCAACAGGGGCTGGAGCGAAGGCTGTCTCCCTCCACCCTGAAGGTCTATGTTGCCGCCATTGCCGCACATCATGACCTCATCGAAGGTAAGTCGGTAGGGAAGCACGACCTGATCATCAGGTTCCTGAGAGGAGCGAGGAGACTAAATCCTCCTCGTCCTCCTCTCGTTCCCTCTTGGGACCTCTCAGTGGTTCTAACTGCCCTGAAGAGTGCTCCCTTTGAGCCCCTGCAATCAGTCGAGCTTAAGTTCCTGTCTATGAAGACAGCGCTCCTGGTTGCACTGGCCTCCATCAAGAGGGTTGGGGACCTGCACGCATTCTCCGTTGACGAAGCGTGCCTGGAATTTGGGCCGGCTTCCTCTCACGTGATCCTGAGACCCCGGCCTGGATATGTGCCCAAGGTTCCTACCACTCCCTTTCGGGACCAGGTGGTGAACCTGCAAGCGCTGCCCTCGGAGGAGGCAGACCCAGCCTTGGCACTGCTCTGTCCAGTACGCGCTCTCCGCGCCTATGTAGACAGAACGCAGTGTTTCAGGACCTCAGACCAGCTCTTTGTCTGTTATGGTGGGAAGCTGAAGGGAAAGGCTCTCTCCAAGCAAAGGTTGTCTCACTGGATAGTGGACACCATTGCTTTGGCTTACCAGCAGCAAGGTCGACCGTGCCCCCTTGGTGTGACTGCCCACTCCACCCGGAGTGTGGCGTCCTCTTGGGCTCTAGCGCATGGCGCCTCGCTAACAGACATCTGCAGAGCTGCAGGCTGGGCGACACCTAACACATTCGCCAGATTCTATAATCTCCGAGTGGAGCCTGTGTCCTCTCGTGTACTCGCTTCAACCAGCTAGTACCGGACCCGCTCAGGTGTCTTCGCTTGCTCGCCATTCCACTCCACGGACTGGATACGTGCGATATTTTTCTCAGGTGAGCTTCTCCGAAAGCCCTGAGCTCCTCCAGCACTCCTGACGTCGGCGCCAGTGTCTATTGCCTGTGCGTCGGCTAGGTGCCTCCCGTGTGCATGGTCCCTCCTCTGAGCGACCCCCACATGTGTATTTCCACTGTAAGCCTCTCTGAGCGTGTGTCTTTCCCTTGGCAAGCCACCTTGCCACCCCTGGGGTTGAAATATTCCACCTGCGGCTGGACACCCCAGTGTTTCCCATATGCTTCCTTCGGGTCATATGTGTATTCTCTAAGTCCCCCCCCTCCGGGCTGGCATTAATTGCATACTTCCCCTAGCTTGGGATATGCTTCCCAGTGTACCTTGGTATTCCTGTGTTATATGGAGTCCTTTGTCCAGGCTGACAGGGATCTCGATTTACGCAGGGCACTGGAAGACAGCTGAGAAGGTGGCGTGATTAGACTGGTAACCCCATTCGTCGTCATCCGACGTAACTCGGAGTGACAACGAAGGGGAACGTCTACGGTTACGTATGTAACCCTCGTTCCCTGAGTAGGGAACGGAGACGTTACGTCTGCCTGCCACTTTCCGCTGTACCGCGGGGATCGCCTGAGCTCAGTCTTGGCTCCTCAGCGAAGAAACATATCTGCTTGCTGCCGGCTTCCTCCTTTTATACCCACGAGGTGGGGCGGAGTTACACCATGCAAATTCCGCAGACCCATGGCATTTCTTTGCCATTGGCTCGTTTTGTAATACTCGAAGTTGATAGGCTTTCTAAGCGAAACCCCATTCGTCGTCATCCGACGTAACGTCTCCGTTCCCTACTCAGGGAACGAGGGTTACATACGTAACCGTAGACGTTTTCACTCTTATGCCGTTCCAAACCTTTATGTCTTTCTTCTATGGAGCATAAAAGAAGATATTTTGAGATATGTCTCAATACAGATATGTCTTTTTTTGTTTATACAATGGAAATCAGTGGTTACCCAAACTGTTTGGTTGCTAACATTCTTCAAAATATCTTTTGTAAATAAAGTAGTTGAAGACAGTGTTAATTTTTCGGGAAACTATCCCTTTAAAGTCAGTATGAATTATTTTTTTGCAACCCATTTTCCTTCCATATAATTGCCAACATGTTTTGCAATAGAACAGGATATTCAATAATAAAAAAAAATTGTTGGCATGAGCTTGATTTTATCAATTGACTGAATTATGAAAAGTGGACATTATGTACTAGACTGAATCCAGTTTTCTAAAACACTGCCTAAATAGCAGGCTATTGGTTAACACTATCAATGTCAATGCAAAAGAAAAGTAGTTTCGAAGGACAAATTAATTACGAATAAATATTTATTAGATTAAGGAATATGAAGACTTAAAAGACTTACATTTACATACACTTTACATACACTTTACAGACTTACAGCAACATACACTTTCACAATAATAGCAGGAATGTGCATTAAAGAAATGGCAACAATTTCAACTTGACTTTAGTTTTACTAGGCTGCTTGCAGGTTATTATCCTTTGTGACCTGTGAAGGAATCATTACATAACCAGTCGACTTCCCCTTCAACAATCTAATTATCCTTGCCAGTGTCCTTTTGTCTTCCTTTTCCCTTTCCATATTCCCTGTCCATACCCCCGCCAGTTCACTTAAATCCCTCATTTCATTTATTTTCATTGTCTCTCTCTCTCTCACTCTCTCACTCTCTCTCTCAAACTTGCATGTACGCACGCACACGCACACGCACACGCGCACACACACACGCACACACGCACACGCACACGCACACGCACACACACACACACACACACACACACACACACACACACACACACACACACACACACACACACACACACACACACACACACACACACACATACAGCGAAGAGTCAAAGGACCAAAGGGCTAAAGGCAGATGACTGGAAATCTATGATGTTTGTTTTGCCGCAATGATGGACAACAGCAGCCAACACATGAGTGCCAGCACACACTCCAGACACTGGCTGCTGGAATGAAGATGAAGATGAGCTGTATGTGACTTTGTGGGTGTGGTTTATAAACTGGATTGACAACTGTACTGATACCCACAAAAAGTTAATATTGAATAGCCTAATTGACATTTTAGAGACAATATTGCCACTTTACTTTGTCTGTTTTTGATCCATCAACGAAAAAAGATCCAGGCGAAGCAAGTACAATCAAACCATTGTGCGTCTCTGAACAACATTCAGAACAATAGTTTTTGATTGAATCAGTGTTTTTGAATGAATCGGTTGAGTGAATTATTCGCAAGTCGTAACTCTTTGGCTACCTCTGAAAACTGAAAAAGGCTGCCTTCGGAGGGCGCATTCCATTGTAGGAAGGAATCAAGGCATGTCCAAATCCAAAGTTATCTTCACTTCCTGTCTCCTGAGATACCTTCATCTGATTGATTTTTGAAGGCAGGATATGTTTTTATTCACCTTTGATGTCCCACAGTCCTTTTAGACAGCTGAGCTAAAAAAATAAAGATGGCGTCTGAAAGTTGCATTTGGTAGTCAGTTTGTGTGTAAATGTATGTTTTTGACCAATGTTTTCACCTTCTGATATACTTTCTAGCGAGAAATCTTAGTAATTAAACATTTGCTCAGTTAAAAGAGTAATGACTGTCATTGGCCATGTACTCTGCATCAGTTCATTTATCAAAACCTAATTAACTTCAATACTATCCGACTAATAATAATTACTGTATGTCCCCTTAGTTGCCACAGAGTCTTGTGTCTCTGTGAATGTTCACTCACAACATGTCTTCCTGTCCATCATGTCCAATTCCTTCTGTTCATTTACTATCAAACACAATTAGTCAGTGAGTGACAAACACACTAGGTTCTAATTCTTCATACCTATGAGCTTCAGTTTAGCCACACGGGAGGCAGTCAAATCAATTACAGCATGTGTTTGTTCTCTCTGACACGGCATGGCTGAATAGCTGTGACCTTGCAGAGATATTCACTGTTCTTTGCCTCTATCTTTAGGGATCAGTAATCATTTAAATGGAAATTTCCTCCCAACAGTGTAAAAACTGGGGCAAATTGCTCTCTTCGCTTGACACCAAAGACCACCCAGTGGCTGGCACTGAGTCTTATAAATGTAAACTGCTTGGGTTATCAGTGTAGAAAAAAAAAGCTTTGTTATTTCTTTTTTTCGAGTCATTTTGTTCCCATACGACTAAGTTTCTAAGATTGTTTTTCACACTAGACTGCCCCCCAACATGGGTTAAAAAATCCTTTCTGTGCTCACTCAGAGGGACAAATAATATTGAGCATGTTCTGCAGAATGAAGGGAGGGTGAAACCTTTCATTAGTGCTGCACGGGGTCTCTGGAGCTGTTTAACTCATCGGTGACATCCTGACCTCAGCTTCCTTTCACTGACAAAGTAATTTCCGTCTTTAGGAGCAGTGCGAAATCACTGAATCCACATGTGACATCCAGCATGATATATTGACTATTTAGCTGAACTTTGGTTTTTGGACTTAATTGGATGGCGTGTAAAAGTATAGGTGTGAAACAACCTTTCACATAACATTGATTACCAATTAGGTCACATTCATATGATGTGGTTTTCAGCACTTTGCAGTTTCTTTGAAATCCATTGACCAATTATTAAAACTCACCTAAGAGACATCTTCCCAGCTGCAACAATGAGCCATATATGTTCAGCATCTAAAATTTGAAAGTTGCTCCAGGTATCAGGCAATGTGTGATTCTATAATTGCAGGTGCATTTGGTGTCCAAAGTGATTCTTTTTCTGCTTTTTTTCAAATGGCTATATTTTTGATTATTTTAATAATTTGTTACTCGTTGTCATGGATCAAAAGATTTAACAGGCTATACCAATATAATATTTTCTGTTAAAAGTGTCTTATATAGCTGAAAAGCATGATTTTTTTTTATTTTTCAAATTAGTCATTTTTTTCATGTGGAGGGTGCTCTGGCAGTATGGGGTCCGGGGCCCTTTGCTAAAGGCTGTCCGGTACCTATACGACCGGTGCATGTTGGACTCTGGCAGGGCTGCCCTTTGTCACCGGTTCTGTTCATAATTTTTATGGACAGAATTTCTAGCCGCAGCCAGGGGCCGGAGGATGTCAGGTTTGGGGACCACATGATTTCGTCTCTGCTTTTTGCAGATGATGTTGTTGTGTTGGCCCCATCAGATGGGATGAGGCCATGGTTCTCAGTTGGAAAAGGATGGCTTGCCCACTTCAGGTTGGTGGAGAGTTCCTGCCTCAAGTGGAGGAGTTCAAGTATCTTGGGCACGAGTGAGGGAAGGATGGAACGGGAGATTGACAGATGGATCGGTGCAGCTTCTGCAGTAATGCGGTCGATGTACCGGTCTGCCGTGGTGAAGAAGGAGCTAAACTGCTGCAAGGCGAAGCTCTCAATTTACCGGTTGATCTTAGTTCCTACTCTCACCTGTGGTCATGAGCTGTGGGTCATGACCGAAAGGACAAGATCCCTGATACAGATGGCCAAAATGAGCTTTCTCTGGAGGGTGGCTGGGCGATCCTTTAGAGATAAGGTGAGGAGCTCGGTCACTCGGGAGTAGAGCCGTTGCTCCTCCACATCGAGAGGAGCCAGCTGAGGTGGCTCGGGCATCTGTTCCGAATGCCTCTTGGACGCCTTCCCGGGGAGGTGTTCCGGGCGTGTCCCACCGGTAGGAGACCCCGGGGAAGATGCTGGAGGGATGTCCCCCGGCTGGCCTGGGAACGCCTCGGTGTCCCCCCGGAAGAGCTGGAGGAAGTGTCTTGGGAGAGGGAAGTTTGGGCATCTCTGCTTATACTGCTGCCCCCGTGCCCGGTCCCGGATAAGCGGAAGATGATGATGATGAAGATGATGATGATTTTTTCCATCATGTATCATTGTGTAATCAAAATATTTTACTTTACTTTTCTTTGGGTAATATTTCATTGATTTTATTTATAAAAGCCCTATATAGTAACTTTCCTAATTCTACAACATTGAATTGTTTAAAACTAACTTATTTAAAAATATAACTTATTCTCATCTTATAAAAAATGTTTGTCCAAAAATCTTGCATCAATTCTGTTACCGTACCATACTTTGCCTTGGAATTGTGGAATTATCTCCCACATGCACGGTACATGAAATGATGACACTTTTCCTCACTGATAAGATCTGAAGCACAGAAATGTATGTGTGCTCTCTCTGAGAAAATATTTTAATCTAAAAAGTTATTTCACCAAGAATCATTTTGTAAAACGTCAAAATTGTTACCACAATATCAAAAGGGAAATAATTTATCACTGATCACACAGTGCAGTGGGTTGTTTAAAAGTCTTTTAATCATGGTTTCATTAGTGCCATGTGCTCTTAGCAGTTATTCTAGCAAGTGGAGTTTTTAGCTAAAACGTTTAAAATTATCTTATTGCCATTTTAAGCATTTTGCAAGGACAATGTCAGTATTTGCCTTTGGCAAGAACATTAGCCAAGAGAAATTGAAAACTGTCCTGGAATGTATCTGATTAATTACACCCTAAAAGTGACCTTTCAGTGACTCCATTGAACTGATTTGGGGAGCTGATCCATTCTGAGATCTGTTGATTTCTCACAGCAGATGTCAGCTGACATTGCACGACTGATTCTGTCACACCCTCAGTTAAACATGTTAGTCTCTCTGTGTCAGCTTTGTTCAAAGGAAGGAGGAAGTCAATGCTTTTAGAAAAGGGAGTTACATCAGATTTGCATTAAAAAGGTTTCAGAGTGTCTGTGTTAGAAATGGAGCAATATAACTAACACAACTGAGCCCAGTGTGTTAGCACACCATATGTTAATATGATCAAAAGTTATTGCCATGCTAATTTTCCAGAAAACTGTCCGTCCATCTTAACTAATAATGTGTTATATCTAATATATATTGTCGAGTTATCTGGGAATTTTGTGCATCAGTATCTGCTTCTAACTCGAAAGAGCATCAGCCAACCACAGGGGACACAGGGAACAACTCCAAATCACTTTTCAGAATGATTTATTAAGGTTGATAACCTTAAAGAGAAGAAGAAAACAAAGAAAAAACAAAGAAAAGAAAAGGATACATCATTATTTCTGATTATACTTTCAAATGTGAACAAATACAATCCAAATAAAGATTTTAACACATAAAACTGTCCAAATTTTTTCATTCACATATTTAAGCTTCCTTTCTTTCCTTATTAAATATACACAATATTATCAATTTCCACAAACTAGTTAGAAAACGTAGTACCCGTCACTGTTGCATTTCTACTTAACACACATGAGAACTGTGCGCCATACACTTAAAAACAACCAAAGCATGACATTCACTGTTCTCCTCTATACTGTACATTATAATAGTCAAATAACACAGATTTAAGTGATAATCAGTACTTCATGCAATTAAAGAGATATGTTGTCATACCATCAGTGTCCCTGAGATGACCGAATGCTGATGCGTTTCCCGCCTTACGCGTTACTCTCCTCAGCCTTTTAACTTTTTAGCATGCGTCATCTTCATGCAGAAATTACTCATGCATTGAATTTGCGTCGTTAATGCACTGAAACGATCGCGTCTTTCACTATCTCTGCACTCTAGTTCTGCGTGCGTGCATCTGCATGTGAGTTTTTTTTTTCCTTCCGCCTCACTGGCCATTCTCCGCCACTCTTCGTCACTCAATTTTATATTCAGATTCTCAGTTTCGCCATTTTTATTTTAACAGTGCATCAATCTCAGACACAAATCAGCTTTTTAGCGTCACACCTCCCACTTGAACTACTGGTTCTTGAACCCAAGTAGGTCACACTTTCATTCTTCTCTGCTTGTTTGTCTGGCTGTTCTTCTGCAGGAATCAAGACGAGAAACCGCCTAACATCTCTATGGAGGATGGTTGCAGGAATTTTGTCAAACCTTTGGTGACTCTTTTCCCATTGTCTGTGACTTTCACTATGTTAGGTTTGATACTTGAGACTGGGTAGTTTGTAAAAACTCTAACATCCACGTCTCTGACAACACCTTTGTGATCAGGACTGACTTTGACTACTCTGGCCAACTTGTACTGACTTCTTAATGCGTTTTGGTCAGCCAACCAGACCACGTCTCCTACAGCAACATTCCGTTCCTTCGTGTGCCACTTGCTTCTCTCGAACAAGTTTGGGCCTGCTAACTGACTCCATTTCTTCCAAAATTTGTTAACTTTTCCCTGAATGATCTGTAATCTTTTGTAGGGATAACCTACGAAATCAAAGTCACCTGGGTCTCCCTTTGGACCTGACCTTCCTAGCAAGAGAGAGTTGGGAGTGACATACTCTATGCAATCCTCTCTGCTCTGGGTTCTCGCATCAATAGGTCTCTCATTCGCCAGATTGGCTGCCATGTAGAGGAAGGTTTGTAACTCACCCCATGTGAAGATACAATTGCCTCCCAAGTTATGAAGGGCTCGCTTTACTATGCGAACAGCAGCCGCTGCAGCCCCGTTCCTATGAGGAGAGTTTGCAGGATGTATTTTCCAGGACCATTCAGTACCATGTTTGGTAGCCTCTCCCACCAGCTCGGATTTCTGCAACTTATCCAAAAACTTGTAGAGCTCTGTGAGAGCAGGTTTAGCTCCAATGAAATTTGAGCCTGGATCAGACCACAATCTTCTCGGATGACCCCTCAGGGCTGTGAACCTCTGATAGGACAATAGGAAGCCTTCAGCAGACTGGTCACTTACAACATCAGTGTGCATAGCCCTGGACGCCATGCAGCAGAAAACAATTCCCCAGACTTTGAGTCGTACTCTTTTCCTCACTTCATCCCTTACTTCATAAGGGCCAAACAAGTCTAAAGTTGTGAATTGGAAGGGTGCAGCTGGCTCTGCCCTTTCAGGAGGAAGGTCGCCCCGGATTTGCTGACATCTTTTTGCTCTTGCTTTTCTACAGATCACACAGCTGTCTACTACCTTCTTGGCTAGTCTCCGACCTTTAATCACCCATGCTCTCTTTCTCATTCTGAGAAGTGTTCCAGCTACTGCTTCATGATTTGCACCATGAGCTTCCTGGGCCAATAACGTGGACACCCATGCACTGTCAGTTAATATTGGAGCAGGAACCTTTTCCTCAGTAAATATCTGGATTCTGCCACCACAGACTAAAAGTCCTGAGTCTTCTCTGTATACTGCCAGTCTATTAAGTGTAGTGTCAGGAAAAGTCACACCCTCCTGGGCTGCCAGAAAGAGCCCCCTTAGCGCATTCTCTTGTTCTTTTACAGTAAGCACAGCCTTTCTGGTTTCATTCTTCGTTGGCGCTTCCCATTTCCCATCCTTTGGGTTCTGACTTCGAGTTCCCAACCATTTCCTTATGCCACGCCATACCCAGCAGACGACTCTGACTATTTTGGTTAAGTTACTAAACTTTTCCACATCCACTAGTTTTTTGACAATTAGGACACCAGGTATTTCTCTAGGTACGTTTTCCGCAAGGTTTGATTCTCCCTCCTTCTTGCAGGTGCTTGGGTAAGAAGTGATGTTGGTTGAATTGCTCCTTTCAAGGCTTGGCACTTTGAAACTTCCTTTTTCTGTTTCTCTCAGGTCCTTCTTTGTTTGAGCTCTTGTCAGAACTGCTGAGAATGTCTTCCTTTGAAGTTTATTAACTCTGACCCTGGCATCAGCAGCAACCTCGAGAGCAGATTTCTTTGGCCACTGTTTTACAGGACGCCTAAGGAATTGTGGTCCCTTCTGCCATACAGAATCGTCTTCAAGATCTTTAGGAGTGCCATCCCTTGTGATGATATCTGCAATATTGAAGTCACCTAGAATCTACCACCAGTCACTGACAGGCCCAGCCTTTTGGATTTCTCCAACTCTATTTGCGAAGAACGTCTGGTACCCGTAACTATCAGGTTGAAAGGCCCCCAGCACGGTTTGACTGTCTACTACGTGGAACCAACGCTCAACTTCCATCCGTCCATGCTTCTCAAAGTACTTCCTAAGACATACAGCGAAAACTGCACCACACATCTCTGCCTTTACAGCATCTCCCTTCTGGTCCAACGGTGCTAACTTGGCCTTGGATTCAACTAATCTGACATCTATTCCTTGATTCGTGTCTCACCTTAGGTACAACACAGCTCCATATGCTTTGTCGCTACCGTCTGAAAATGTGATCCCCCATGGTTTTCCTTTCCAACCAACTGGTGTCAGACTTCTACAAAACTTAACTTGACCAAGCTGCACATATTCCTCAGAAAGTTTAACGGCTTCAATTCTGAGATTTTCAGACAGTGGTTGGTCCCATGTTTGCCGGGTTAAGCTCCCTTTTCCTGCCTCTTGGAACGCCTTCCTGACAAGAATTGCACCCTTTTGCTTGGCAGGTGTGACAAGACCAATTGGGTCATAGAGCCCAGCAACTTGGCTTAGCAGATGTCTCCTGGTCAAAGGGTTAGGCGCTTTCTCTTTCACTTCTTCCTTAAGGAGGTTCTGGCCCATTCTCATCTTCTGCTTTCTTTTTGAGAAGTTAATGGAAGTCATTATGTAGAGTTTGTCCTCCTCTACCAAGTATCCTGTGCCTAAAGCCTTGCTGTCTTCCTCTTTCATCTGGTTTGGGAGGATGATATCTTGACCTTGATTTTTCGCACCAGTGCCTTGCCTCCCACTTTGCCCTGACCAAACCCATGGCTTGAGTGCAAATCCGCCAGCCATCAGAATCTCTTCAAGTCCACTTATTATCTCGTTCAGTACCTCCTGGTCTTTGTGGGATGTAAGGACATCATTCACATAACTGTCCTCCTCAAGGACTCTGCGCTCCTCTCTTAAATGAGCAAACTTTGCTAGTCTTGGAGTCTCACGCGTAGCTAACTGTGCAATGCATCCAGCAGGGCGATCTCCGATGTTAACCCTTGTGATAGCGTACTCGCCTATTTGTTCTTCTTGAGTATCTCTCCAAAGGAACCTGTGAAGGTGTATTTCACGCTCCTCCAGCCACACAGAGTTATACATCTTTTTAATGTCCCCAAGAGCGGCAAAAACTCCCTTCCTGAATCTAAGCAAGACAGCCCTGATAGGGTTGAGTACATCTGGTCCCTTTAGCAGCAGATCATACATGCTCAGTCCTTTGAATTTTTGGCTACTATTCCAGACGAGCCGGACCGGAGTAGTAGTTGAGTGGGGGTTTGGCGCCACCAAGTGACTTACATACCAAATTGGACCATTCCAACTATCAATCACTTCCTTGGTGAGCTTTGTTGCCGCCCTTCTTTCCACCATGTCATGGACTTGAGCTGCATAAATGCCCTGCCACTCTGGCACCCTCTTGAGTTGTTTCTCAGTTCTTAGGAAAACACTTTCCACTCCACTTCTGTTGTACGGAAGGATGGCTGGGTCCTGCATCCATGGATACATTGTATCCCAGTGTGGGGACCTACTGTGGGAATCCTCTTCAACATAGGTGAGACCCTCTCTTATAATCTCAAGTTCTCTTTCTTCCACCAGGGTCATCTCCTTCCCTCCAGGTTGACATTTGCCACAGCGACAGCCTCCACACTTTGGCTCGCAGGCTGCACCAATGCTGTCCCATCTCCACCACTCAAGAAACTCCTGATTGCTTGCAAGTGAGCTTTTTGTGTCAGCGACGTGCTTTTTTCCCTTTTTGATCATCTTGGTATTACTAGGAGCTTCAGCTCTCTCAAAGATTTCCTCATATCTAACCGCAGCTGTCCTCATGGATCGAGCAAAATGCGTATTAGACTCATACGCTGCCATATCCACCATCTCCAACAACTCTGGGTGTGCTCCAGCCAACGTCTTCCCCAACGGGCTATCCCACAGGACGAGATCTCCCACGATTTTCAATCTTTGTGGTGCGAGTCTCCCCTCTCGATGGCTGATAAGAAGTTACATTTTCTCTGGTCTTTTCAATTTTTCAGAATGCACCTCTGGAAAGAATCTCCTGAGTTGCTCTGGAGTTACTCTTCCGTGAACTTTGGCGATTTCCTCCAATCCATAGCAGATCAACTGGTGAGCCTTCTCCGTCCCCCTGGAAGTTTGAACTCGAATCCTGAGGAGGTATCTTTTTGTGCTCACTCTAATGGCCATCTTGCCAACACCATGAACCACCAGGGTAATTTTCTCACCCCTCAGCTTGAGTCTGTCAGCAGCTTCATGGGTAATGTAATTTGTATATGAGGCCAGGTCTATCAAAGTGCCAATTTGCTGTCCAGCATTTGTGATTACTTCCATCAGCATCATGATAACAGGAAGCTCTTTCAGCCCACTCTAACCCAAACAGTCCCATCTGGTCTGTCCCAGAGCAGTTTATCATCTTAACTTTGTTGGTGAATGCCTTTTGGCATCTTTCCGCTAAGTCTGGAGAGAGCTCAGCCAAGAATTCCTCCTGCTCATCTGTCAGTCTGCTTCCTTTCTTACTGTCTTTAAAGACAGCCCTTCCTTCACTCACATTCTTGAGTTCTTTTGGACAAAGGAAGTAATGGTGGTCTGACGAGGCTCCTCTTTTACAATCTTTGTTCCTGCAAAGGTAGCTATCGCTGCACCTGTCGTCTTCCTCATGACATCCCAAGCACTTTTTACATGCTCCCAGCTTTTTCATTATAGACCTCTTCTCTTCTAGCTTTAGTTCCTTGAACTTTCTGCAGAAGAAAATTTTGTCTCTATGTTTTTCTGCTCCACACATGATGAACCCGCTTTCTGTAGAAACTTTCTTTGTCGTTCTGGTAAAAACGAAGTTCCTCTCAGATTTCCTTTCTGGTTTTTCTGCACTCTCTGAGATCTTGAGCTGCTCAAGCCTTTCAAGAATATCTTTGTAATACAAGCCCTTGTCGTGTGAGTGTGAAGGAAGGAGACCGGGGTCAGCTGGCTGAGACTCGTGGGTATTTTATTTAATAACTCAAAGCTCTGGCGCCACATGCGCACGTCGAACACAAATCTCATTCACAGTTTCAAAACACTCGAGCAGGTTTGTCTTTCACAAAGACCTCTTCCCATTTCCCACGAGACCTCAGCCCTTCTCTCTCCTCGATCGCTGGTACCAGTCTGCTTTATACGGTCTCCCCACGCCAATTACTGCAACGAGACACAGGTGTCAGTCATTTTACACTTTACCTACTTACCACCGCTTGTCTCTTCACTCTCTCTCTCGTTGCAGACCTCGCTGAACCACGCCTCCCCCGCCACATACCCCCACCGCCCGACTCAGGCCGGGGAGCCATCCGGCCTGCAGCCCCCCCCCCATTCCTCGAGAGGAAGTCAGCCACAGCCATCTGCACCCCCGGCCTGTGGATCACCTTGAACTTAAAAGGCTGTAAAGCTAGATACCAACGGGTGATCCGCACGTTGGTGTCCTTCATGCGGTGGAGCCACTGCAGGGGTGCGTGGTACGAACAGAGGGTGAACTCCCGCCCCAGGAGGTAATAGCGCAGAGTGAGGACCGCCCATCTGATGGCCAAACACTCCTTCTCCATGGTACTGTACTTAGTTTCTCTTTTTGAGAGCTTACGACTAATGTACAGCACCGGACGGTCCTCCCCCTCCACCTCCTGGGACAGGATAGCGCCCAGCCCCCTGTCCGACGCGTCAGTCTGCAAAAAAGACAAGGGAGAGAGAAATTAGGAGAGTGCAGGAGCGGACCGCCACACAGAGCAGCCTTAACTTGGGTAAAAGCCTGTTGGCACTGCTCCGTCCACTGGACCGTATCTGGTACCTCCTTTTTAGTGAGGTCAGTCAGCGGGCTGGTGAGTTCCGAATAGTCAGGAATAAACCTTCTGTAATATCCCGCCAGCCCCAAGAACTGCCTCACCTCCTTTTTGGACTTAGGGCTGGGACAGGTTGCAATTGCTGCTGTCTTGTCAATTTGGGGACGCACCTGCCCAACTGCACACTTCCTCGGGTTGGCCGTTAACCCCGCCCATCTCAGTGCCCCGAGGACGGCCCTCAAATGCTCCACATGCCGCTGCCAGTCATTACTGTAGATGATGATATCATCCAAGTACGCAGCGGCATATGGAGCATGGGGTCACAGAATTCTGTCCATGAGCCGCTGAAACGTGGCTGGGGCCTCGAACAACCCGAAAGGAAGTGTCACAAATTGGTGTAACCCGAACGGCGTGGTGAAGGCTGTTTTTTCTTTGGACATGGGAGACAAGGGGATCTGCCAATATCCTTTCGTTAAGTCCAGCGTAGAATAAAAACGAGCCGTGCCTAACCGATCAAGCAGCTCGTCAATCCGCGGCATTGGATAAGCGTCGAATTTCGACACTGAATTCACCCTGCGATAGTCCACACAAAACCGGACCGAGCCGTCCGTTTTAGGAACTAAAACTATCGGGCTTGCCCAGTCACTGTGGGACTCCTCAATTACTCCCATCTCCAGCATTGCCTCTAATTCCGTCTGAACCACTTTTTTTTTGTGTTCAGGCAATCTGTATGGCCGGCCGCGAACCACCACTCCCGGCTCTGTCTCAATATGGTGCTGGATCAGATTAGTACGACCAGGCAGAGGTGAAAACACATCTGCAAATTATTTTTGTAACCTTGTGATGGCAGTGAGCTGCGAGGGCGAGAAGTGATCTCCCCCCGGGGCCAGGGCTAGAGATTTCCCTTTGATGATCGCTTCTGGCCTGAGATCCTCCTCTCCACTCACTGCCATCGCAAGCAACACTGACTCCTCCTCACTCCATTTTTTTAGGAGGTTGAGGTGGTAAATTTGCCGTGAATCACCCCTGTCTGTCCATACAACCTCATAATTGAGATCCCCTATCCGCTGTGTGACCTCAAAGGGTCCTTGCCACTTCGCTAACAATTTCGACCAGTCCGTCCGTTTGTGGGTGATAGACACTGGTACGCACCGATTTAATGCCCAATAATTCATATAATTCGCTTAACGTGTGTGACATAAACGCGGTGCCTTGTTCCGTGAGAATCTCTTTCGGGATTCCGACGCGGGAGATTAAACGAAACAGGGCGTCTGCCACACTCTTAGCTGATATAGTGCGCAGCGCCACTGCTTCGGGATATCGCGTAGCGTAGTCTACTATAACTAACGCAAAGCGATGTCCTCGTCCGATCGTTCTGCCGATCGGCCCAATGAAGTCCATACCAATTCTCTCGAAGGGGACCTGCACAACAGGTAGAGGGCGCAATGGCGCTTTTGGGGTGGCCGGTGGATTTACCAACTGACATTCCCGACACGCCGCGCACCACCTGCACACTTTCTCGTGAATGCCCGGCCAGAAGAATCGGGTCATTAAAAAATTTAATGTCGCTGTCATCCCTAGATGCCCCGCCATCGTATTACAATGTGCCGTCTGGAAAAGCATTTCCCGACGGCCCCGTGGTACTAACAATTGGGTTATATCTTCTTTTGTCTGAGTGTCTTGGGTCACCCGATACAACCTGTCTTTAATAACGGCAAAATAAGGATAGGAGAGCGCGCGGTCAGGTTGGAGGATCTGCCCATCTATGGAACGGACCTGTTCAAACACATATTTGAGCGTCTCATCTTGGGACTGTTCCAGGGGAAAGTCATCGCGACTGGAGAGGTTTAACCTCGCCAAGCCGCTCGGTTCCTCTGAAACAGTTCCACTGAGTCCGGGAACAGCCTCTCCAACCTGAGCGCTCGCCCCCCTTCCCCGCCTTTTCTTTTTCCCAGAGGCATCCGTTGTTAAACATCCCAGCAATTGTTTAAAAGCTGGCCAATTCGTTCCCAAAATTAACGGATGCCGGAGGTGTGGGCTAACTGCGACCTCCACACAATGATTTTGTCCCCTGAATTTAATAGTGATGGCTTTTAAGGGGTACTCCACTATATCCCCGTGCACACAACTCACCTTAACCATGCGGCCCGTATCCAATGCTCCGGACTGTATCAGGCTTTGATGGATGGAGGTCTGGTTACAACCTGAATCCACCAAGGCCTGATAGGTACCCCCCTTAATACTCACAGGTATCTGGTATAACCCGGCTTGATCGGGGGCGGCCTGCGGAACGTCCGGGTTCCGGACCAGTGTCCCAACCTCCATGACCGGGCAGCGGTCCACGAAATGGCCCGGATCCCCGCAATGCCAACAGGCCGCCCCAGGCTTCCCCGCCGCTCTAGTGGCAGGAAGCGGGTCAAGGAATTGGCGTGGGGAGAGCGCAGGAACCGCGTCGAGCCCTTCAGGGTGTCCCGGCCCCCCTCCCCTGACGGATCCTCGCGGCCCGGCTGGGCCCTCGGCTCCCGCCTTCCAGCGGGGAGGTGCCCTCGGAGGTCCATTGGAGCGGGTCCTGGGGAAAGGAACGGGTTTAGGGGAATGGAGAGAGAGAGACACAGGGGGAGAGAGAGAGACAGATGGCAGGGGTTCGCCGACCCCGGAGCACGCCGCCAGTTGATCCTCCGCCAGTTGGATGGCCAGATCCAGCGACGCCGGCCGGTGGCACTGGACCCACTGGGCAGTCCTCTTCGGCAACCTGGAGACGAACTGTTCCAGCACCACCTGGTCGATGATGGCCTCGGCGTATATATATATATATATATATATATATAAAGTTATATAGTTACACTGTAGGAATACACTGTAAGTGGTAAATCATATATAATATCTTTTTAATCAAATGGCTTGATTATATTGCAATATAACTGCCTTTACTTCCTCAAAAACTGGAAGGCAGTGGGGATATTTTTGATTATGGCTACACAAGTCATTTAATAATACCAGTGAAACAATACTTTGTAAAAATGTGCAGTGTCATATATTTATGGTCATCATTTCTGCTCCGTGGAGTCTAATGTGTTTTTTATAATGACAAACACTGTATATAGAGTATATAAAGAACAATAATTTTACACTGATGCATTCCACACAAATTGTTGAAGAAGTGAAATAGCTTTACAATGAAACAATTTAACCTGATTTGTTTTAGCAAGAAAAGCAAAACTTTCAGTTTTGGTTATATAAAAGTTGAAGCTTTTAAATCCGCCGTGCTTGTTTAGGCTAAAATATAGGCAGCTATCCTTCCACTGTTAACAATTTTCTTGTATTTTTACAGTACATTACTCGCAGCACGGTTGCCAGCAAGTTGCTGTATTTCGATTTAAAGTAATTCACTTTACAGTACACAAGATCAGTGCTGTAATAAAACTACAAAGCACTTTACTGTATTTTTACTATTTTGTAATGTGGTCTGCTTCTGCTGTAACTAATTATACGATATTGTACTGTAATATCTATATTGATACATTTCTGCTAAATAATGTATCAATATATAGGGGTGGTGGGGTGGTGATGGTAAGAAAAATATTCATATTTAACACGTTACAAAGTAATATTGTTTTCTGGCCTTACTCCTAAAGCGCAACTTACGCAACTTGTGACATCGGACGTAGCATAAATATCAGCAGTACATTGTACTACTCGCATAAGTTGCGCTTTAGATTTAAGTCGAATCTGTATGTTCGTTTGGCCGGAAGCTAGTTATTTTACTTAATAAAGTTTTAAATATCGATATTTTTCTTACACGAACACATCACTTCTCTTCAGAAGGACTTTATTAACATCCAAGAGTCGCTTGGAGAACTTTTATGATGGATGAATGCACTTTTATGGACTTTCAAAACAGAAACAAACATTCACTGCCATTATAAAGCTTGGAAGAGCCAGGTCATTTTTTAATATAACTCCGATTGTATTCGTCTGAAAGAAGAATTTCATTATACACCTAGGATTGCTTGAGGGTGAGTAAATAATGGGGTAATTTTCATTTTTGGGTGAACCCTTTCAGTGTGATCAGTTGTAAATGATACAAAAACATATAAGATAAAGGGAACTTGAAGATTGGGTTAGGTAAAAGATTTACAAGTGACCAACAACAACTACAATAACAAGAAACTGCATGACTTGCAGCTGTAGCTAAACAAACTTTAAAACTTTACTGGGATGACTTAGATTGGCCAGATTGGAAAATTACCCAGAATCAAATGCAAATTGCGGTATTTTACTGTAATATAGAAATGCAGCATTGTACTGTAGGTTTTTACAGTACTGTGTTGCTAAATCTACAGCGACATTTAAGCTTCCTATAGTCTCTCCTTGCACTCTCTCTTTCTCTCTCTCTCTCTCTCTCTCTCTCTCTCTCTCTCTCTCTCTCTCTCTCTCTCTCTCTCTCTCTCTCTCTCTCGCTCTCTCTCTCTCTCTCTCTCTCTCTCTCTCTCTCTCTGTGGGCCATTTTCCCCAATGACTGCTCATATCAGTGCTTTCCCAACCCCTTTAATGGAGCCTGAATGGTCACTGGCCTGTTATTGACCACATGTGGACTCTAATAATCACAATGTAATATTTCTCTAAGGGGGCTGAAGGTGGGCTGTAATTCGAGAACTGTCAGGGATCTCTTCAGTAAAACCTTGAGGGTTGATGTTGGACCACATTTTTGTGTATTTCTCTCTGGCATCATTATGTTCAACTGTAAAGGACTAAAGGCACATTAGCAAAATTTTGCAGCCGAAAAATGTCCATTGTCCATCATAAATAGTGTAGCAATGATGAATAATGCACCCATTACTCAGAGGTGACTGCTAACTCCAAACTATTTGCTTTAAATTGAAAAGTGCTGCGACTTCACATGTTCAGTGTTTAACCAAATTGAATGCAATGAGAAATACGCATGGGAAAATGTTTTGCCTCACGCGAAATTCCTGATTGACCGAATCCCTTTCGAGATTAATGCATTTAGCTCACGGAATCTGGTTCTACAAAGATAAATGTGACCACACCCTTAGACATTAGAGTGTGGAAAAAGGTACAGTATTTTTAATGCATTAATACTGCAATACAATGAATTGCAGATAAAAAGATGGATTAAAACACCCCAACTTTTTCCGCTATTGGCAGCAGATTTACCCAACCATAAATACACAACTCAGTTGTTTGCAGTGGAACAACAGATGGAAACTCCACTAAACAGCTGTTATTTTATCCAAACAATATCAAAGCCTGCTGATGCGATGTTTACACATGTAACATTGTCCTAGGCTCTGTGATGAAGTGGTAATAGCCACTAAATGTCTTTATTTGAGTGTGTTTGAGGGCATATGTAACTGGTCCTACTCCGAGCAGGTTTGATGTGCAAGGCTTTAGCGTGTTCGCCTGAAATGTTTGGTTCATTTCAAGTCTGGTAGGGTAATAAATATTCACACACACAGCTCTTACTGGCCTATAGTCGGAGCAGGTCGAGTAGGACCGTTTAGATTTGGTGCCGTGACCCAGGTGGGAGTGGGGTTTAGGGGGGTGAGTGTAACAGACGAGGCCAAGCCACATACATAAAAATGTTGTTCCAAGCCCCACAAATTCAAGCAACAAATCTGTCCTCATCTAAATTCTTTGATAAAGACTTAATGTAAGCAAGCAATTCCCTTGCTCTTCTCTGAAATCTGTAACTGCAGCACATCATAGGGATGAAATCTCTCAGTCTCTCTGGCTGCACTGATGTGAAACTCAGGCGAACATCAATGAGGCTTATCAAGTCCCTGTGCAAATGTCCTCCTGTTATTATCGCTCACAACTTACACCATGACAGAACTCTGTGTTTTTTGAACACTTTGGTAACTATTGGAACTCAAACTCTCATGTTGTTTCAACTTCTCAACCATATTTACCTTTCACTGGTACTGCAGGGACGTCTGCAGATCACTTTCTCAATCAGACAGTCTTTACACTTAAGCTTTTGAGTCTGAAAAGGGACTGGGTAGGTTTTCACTTCAGGACTACTTCCAAATACTCTCTAAATGGTCTTACAGTATGATGCGTTGAGTTTTGGGAGACTTGTAATTTCAGTCGAGCTGTTTTACCATTGCATAATTGTGCCTGTCGACCCAGACGATGCTGAAATGTTCGGTTCATTTCAAAATTGTTGTTTGCTTAGATTTTTTTATGTCATTCTGAACAGTTAATATCTATCAATGAAATGTCTTAAAAATACCTGAAACTGTGACAATTCCTGATAAAACACAATGTGAGGCTGATGCCCATATAGCAAAAGGTACAATATCCCTCTTTTTATTCTCAATAATGGCCATTAAGGTGCTCCTCATCATTACACTTAAGCACACAAAGACCGAGCTTGGTTTCTCCCAAGGTTTTTTTTTTTCTCCAATCTGTAACCTGATGGAGTTTTGGTTCCTTGCCACTGTCGCCTTTGGCTTTTGGCTTGCTTAGTTATATATAAATGAAGTAAATAAATAACTTTTTTTACAACATAAAGGAACCATCACTGAACTTACTTAAGCTGGACTGTGACGCTATTTTCTTTTAGAAACAAAATTTGTTGCATTTTCCTGTTATCTCTGTAAAGCAGCTTTGAAACAATCTTTATTGTAAAAAACGCTATATATAGCGCTTTTTACAATAAAGATTGTATATATATATATATATATATATATATATATATATATATATATATATATTCACATAGACACCGTTGTTTTACATTGTAATAATATTTCACAATATTACTGTTTTTTTTTCTTGTATTTTTAATCAAATAATATTTCTGGCTCCCAGGTGGAAGTTGACGTTTATCTGTTCACCTTTATTTTCCTTCATTTGTTTTTGCTGACAGAAAGCTCTTCAAAGCTATAAGTGCTGACCATTGAGATGTACTTTGCTTGGAGTGTGTTGTCTTGGTAATAGGAAAACTACCATTAGAGATTCCCAGGTGGCCTGTCTGAAATGGTTTGCAGTGGAATACACATCTACATAACCATACATGGAGGAAAAGCCATGGTGTTGGTGAAGGATGATTGTTGGAACAATTTGAAAATTGAGAAAAATAACATTTTATTATGTTATTTTAAAGGTACACATGGTAACTTTTGGCCCTCTATCGGTTAAAACACAAAACTGCTTTGGAGCATTGTTTTGGTTGTGCTCTGAGTGACTTTGTGGAATTATGGTTCCCTTTCAAGGGAACTCGAGCTGCGTTTGAGACGCGATGGGAACGCTCTGCGTGATTACGTCGTGAAGCACGTGTAAAATCAGTCCAATGGAAGCCCACTACGACATAGGTGATGTCATAGACCAGGAAACTATATAGCAGCCCTGAAATCAGACCGCGACAGCTTCTGTACCTTCAGCAAGCGCTCTCTGTATATCTGTCCTTGTCTATTTATTGTTGTCTGTCAAGCCCAATCTATCATTATTATGGCGAGCAAGCAAGATTATAGACGGTGTGTTGTTCCCTACCATCGTTATATTACGGGTGGGGACACACATCAGCTTTGTGTTGCTTGTTTGGGAGTGGAGCATGCCCAGTCAGTCCTCGAGGGGGCTGATTGTGTGCATTGTATGAGTCTATCTATGAAGACGCTCCGCTCTCGCCGATCGTTCTTTGAGGAGAATGGTTCGGTTCGCGCTACCTGCGCGGGTCCCGCTGTTGCCTAGACACGGCGGCGACTCGCATTTTGGGGTTCGCAAACGGATCTGACAGCGTGGGTTGGGACGGGCTCCGCCCTATCTTAGCTTTCACCTGCAGATCCAATGTGCTGCGATTTCCAGTTCCGAGGAATTGGTATCGTTAGTGTTTTGTTAAGAAAAAGTGAACAAAACAAATAAAAGTATTAAGAAAAAGGCAGATGTTTGATTTTTCAATAAATGGGCAGCTCATAACTCTGTTGAGTAAAGATGAGCTTTTTAAAAGAGGTTTTTCTAATGCTGTTGCTAGTTAAATATTTACTGGACAGCTGAACATTATGAGAGTGAAAATAAAAAGAGTTTATTAGATGAAATGTATCTAAAAAAAACAGGAAAACTCTGTATCTCAGCCTCCTCGTCGGGGACTACTGGTTTTTCCCTATCTCCACACTGAGGTGTCGAGATCGTGGAATAAACCGGTTTCTATTTTATGTGTTTAATACCCAAACGTCTTAACTAGAGTAATGCTATGGGTATTAAGTATCATGGTATGACAGTGCCTTGGATTATAGAGACGCTTGCAAGCTTTCTCTCTCCCGAGTCGGCGTCATCATTTTTAACCCCGACGTTACCCATCAGCCATCTTTAATAACAAATAAGTTTTAAGAGGCAGTACTGGTGGGTAAAGTATTTAAGGACATAGATGAATGTGAGGATGTCAGCATTGACTCTATTCGAGAATATATTCGAGAATATATATATATATATATATATATATATATATATATATATATGTTTATATGTATACGTTTTTCTGATATAAAAATAAAGAAAAAGAAAGATAAAAATGTCTGTTCTTCTGGACGCTCCGCTTTCAAGAAAACTAAACCTTTCAGCGGCGTTCCAGAGGTTTCTTCCTCACCAATCTATGTTCCTTAAACTGGCATAGAGTGCAAAGAAGAAGACCTGATGCTGAGGCTATCAGGCTTCTAAGGGGGGTCCCCTCCGGGGTAGGGACGGTTTTGAGAAATCGTTTCTCCTCGGCGCCCTCTGGGGTGCGAATCTCTGAGGAGTCGACTCTCTGCCAGTTCGGTTGTTCCCTGCCGGTTCGCCGTTCAGGGCACCGAGGTGTCAGCGTCCCCATACGATCCTCCGAGGAGGGTCGTAGAGCAGTCAGTTCGGTCTCCCTGCCGGTTCGCCGTTTCAGGGTGCCGAGGTGCCTGCTTTTTCCTACGATCCTCCGAGGAGGGTCGTAGGAACTAAGCTGTTAGAGGTAGGCAAGATCTAAATAAAAAGAGGACTGTCGTCATCTCTAATAAAACTTAGACAAGAAGTCCTGTCGAAAAAATAAAAGGAGGGACGGTTTTGAGAAATCGTTTCTCCTCGGCTCCCACTGGGGTGCGACTCTCTGAGGAGGGTCGCAGCGCTGCCAGTTCGGGTGTTCCCTGCCGGTTCGCCGCTTCAGGGCGCCGAGGTGTCAGCGTCCCCGTGCAATCCTCCGAGGAGGGTTGTAGAACGGTCGGTTCGGTTGTTCCCTGCCGGTTCGCCGCTTCAGGGCACCGAAATGATTGTTCAAGCAAATCCAGAGGCCAGTCTCGAGAGACTGGTTCCCCTTATCTGAATTTCTGGCAGCGTGGAAACTTCTGCCAAATATTTCTCTATGGGTCCAGCACATAATAGAAAAGGGTTACAGCGGTTCTCGTCCGCCCAGATTTCAGGGGGTCCTCCCTACGGTAGTGGACTCACAGCAGGCTCTGGTTATGGAGCAGGAAGTGCTTACACTCAAACAGATTGTATCACAGATTCAGTCCGAGGACTGGTTTGTCACAATAGACTTGAAGGACGCGTACTTCCAAGTATCTATTCATCACAGGAAGTTCCTGAGGTTCGCTTTAAAAATGGGGCGAAGCATACCAGTATCGGGTTCTTCCATTTGGCCTAGGTTTATCACCCCGCACCTTTACAAAATGCGTGGATGCAGCCCTAGCTCCTTTGAGATTCCAGGGCATTCGCGTATTGTATTATATCGACGATTGGTTGATCCTAGCTCACTTTGAGCATATGGCAGTTCGGCATCGAGATGTCGTTCTGTCTCATTTAAAGATGTTGGGGTTGCCACTCAACGCCAGAAGAGTGTGATCCTCCCAGCTCAGAGGACCACTTTTCTAGGTGTAATATGGGTTTATCTAGGCCAGTCACTCACTGTGAAACAGTTTCAGACTGTGGGTCTCATGTCAGCTGCGTTCAACGTAATTACTTTTGGCCTTCTGTACATGAGACCCCTGCAGTGGTGGCTTAGGACCAAGGGGTTTTCTCCGAGGGGAAATCCGTTTTCACATGATCAAGGTCACGCGGCTATGCCTACGTGCCTCGGTCATGTGGAAGAACCTTGGTTCCTCACCCAGGCCCAGTGTTGGGGGTTTCTTGTCGACGCATTATGCTATCGACGGATGCTTCCCTCACAAGTCGGAAGTGATCATGAGTGGTCGCTCGGCGGAGGGTCCGAACAACACACTGACGATCTCGTAAATCAGAGCAGATATCCTGTTGAGGCAGGGGCTGAGGCCCCGGGAATGGAGACTTCACCCCGTGGTGGTGGAGCTCCTATGGGATATCTTTAGTCAAGCTCAGGTCGATCTTTTCGCTATGGTTTTCCCTCACATATCCAGCTCCTCTCGGACTGGACGCTATGGTGCAGGTGTGGCCGAGGCTGCACCTGTACACATTCCCCCCGTTATCAATGCTCCCGGGAGTTCTGCTGGGGTGCAACTCTCTGAGGAGGATCGCAGCGCTGCCACTTCGGTTGTTCCCTGCCGGTTCGCCGCTTCAGGGTGCCAAGGTGTCAGCGTCCCCGTGCAATCCTCTGAGGAGGGTTGTAGAACGGTCAGTTCGGTTGTTCCCTGCCGGTTCGCCGAAATGATTGTTCAAGCAAATCCAGAGGCCAGTCTCGAGAGACTGGTTCCCTTATCGGAATTTCTGGCAGCGTGGAAACTTCTGCCAAATATTTCTCTATGGGTCCTGCACATAATAGAAAAGGGTTAAACGGAGTTGTGGAAACGGTGGGCTTGGCCTCTGAGGGGGCCCAGCTCATAGAATCCGGTCTCTCGACTGAGGTCGTTGAGACCGTCCTTCAATCCATAGCTCCTTCCACGAGAAAACTATGTACATTGAAATTGAAACTGTTCTCTACATGGCGTGGAAAACGTTTTTTAAATCTTGTTAACTGCCCGGTTGGTACAGTTCTCGATTTCCTCAAGACCGTTTCTCTGCTGGATTATCTCCCTCCACCTTAAAGTTGTTCGTAGCGGCTATATCTGCTTATCACCCCTCTCGGGGCTTCTTCTCTTGGGAGAGATCCTCTTATTATTTGTTTTCTCCATGGTACATTGAGGCTCAGGCCTGCACTGCAATCTAGAGCACCGGCTTGGGATTTGGCCATTGTACTTGAGGGTCTGGCCTTGGCTCCCTTCGAGCCCATCGAGGAGGTTTCAGAAAAATTCCTCACTCTAAAGATTATATTTCTCCTTGCTATTTTGTCTATCAAGAGAATTGGTGATTTACATGCTCTGTCGGTTGCTCCTTCATGTCTGGAATTTGCACCTAGTATGGTGAAAGCATTCCTCTACCCTAGACCGGGTTATATTCCTAAGGTCCCACTAAATGTTGGGGGCCCAATAGTGCGGCAGGCCTTTTATCCTCCTCCCTTTAATACCCCAGATCAGGAACAGCTTAACCTGTTATGTCCAGTCCGGGCTTTAGATGCCTACATTCACAGAGCTTCTCTGTGGCGTAAATCTGAGCAATTATTTGTTTGTTTTGGGTCACTCAAGAGAGGATGCCCTGCATCTAAACAGGTGATGAGTAAATGGATAGTCGAGGCTATTCATTGGCTTATGAAGCGGCGGCACAGCCTTCACCTATGGCTGTGCGGGCCCATTCTACTCGGAGTATGGCGGCCTCTATGGCCTTAATTTCGGGAGTTTCCCTTCTTGACGTGTGTAATGCGGCAGGATGGTCCTCTCCGCATACATTTGTCAGGTTTTATGACCTTGACCTCTCCACTCCTGGGGCGAGGTTGCTTGCTTCTTAGTGTGCGCAGGACTTCACACAGAACGGGCATTTGTCACTATGGCGTAGTGGGTATGGGGTTCCCATCGCGTCTCAAACGCAGCTCGAGTTCCCTTGAAAGGGAACGTCTCAGGTTACGTATGTAACCCTGGTTCCCTGATAGGGAACGAGACGCTGCGTTTGCCTGCCATACTTCCTGCATGCCCTGATCGACTTGCTTCAGGTTTTTCAGAAGCTGTCGCTGTCTGATTTCAGGGCTGCTATATAGTTTCCTGGTCTATGACGTCACCTATGTCGTAGTGGGCTTCCATTGGACTGATTTTACACGTGCTTCACGACGTAATCACGCAAAGCGTTCCCATCGCGTCTCAAACGCAGCGTCTCGTTCCCTATCAGGGAACCAGGGTTACATACGTAACCTGAGACGTTTTTCCTATAACTTTCACTGTTCAATAAAATACCTTTCTCACATGTTGAGTAATACAAACGGTATCTCCATGTCACTTTTACAACATTTAAAATCCCTCAGTTCTCACCATCTCCGAAAAGCCAAGCCAATGTTAATTCTCGTTTTATTAATTTGAGCTCCGTCACATTCTCTTTTGCCAGCAGACTCTCCTCTGTTTGGTGTTTGTTTAAAACGGGTGATTCCCCGGAGGATTAAAATTTACTGTGCTCCATGTCAATCTTTCACATCCAGCATGCTCTGTGTGTTAAAACTGTGCCACATCATTTGGATTCTACGTGTGGAGCTGCCACTCTCTGCTTTAGTGACAAATGAGGATATCTCTCTACATGAGACTTGAGTGGCTTTAGGGCTACGGTGCGAAAGTCATGCTTGATAAACCCCGGTAAGAGGTGGTCATTTTAAACCCCTGACACTCGGTCTGCCATCACTGATTAAGGAGTGATTGACTGTCACTCACAGGCTCATCACATACTTGCACAGAGACCTCGTGAATTCCTAAGAGAGGTATTAAAATTCCAAAATCCCTCTGACTTGACAGTACAGTTTTATTTAATGCAATAATGTCAATGCTTAATCCACAGTAACAATGAAAACTCTTGATTGAGTGATTATGCCTCATTTTGAGAAAAGCTGATGCAACAGAAAGATGCAGATACATAAACTCGAGAAAAGAATGTTTCTTTGTGAAGCTTACCTCCATTTGACTGACACACAGTCTGCAGATAATAATCCACTGATGATGAGTATTATTTCTAATAGCTAAAATATAATGTGATATTATTATTATCAAAAAAGTCACAAGTTTAAGCAGAACAAACATTTTCAATTGTGATAATAACAAGAAATGTTTCTTGAGCACCAAATCAACATGTTTTCTAAAGGGGATTGAAGACTGCAGTAATGGTTATTTTAAACTGTAATAATTATGTTAATATTACTGTATTTTTATCATATACATACAGTCTTGGTGAGCATAAGAGACCACACAGCTGGAGACTTTTATGAGGCAATGCCATTGGCAATGCCATTATAGTCTAGAAAAGTCAAAGAAAGATTTGTTACATGCAGATAAGTTTTCAAGGGATTTCTGCAAAGTCCTCTTTCATTTTAAACTCTTGTAATTTGTCTAATGCAGAATAACTTTGGAGTATGCCAGCTGGACATTGCACCACATGCATCAAAGTTTAATGACACAAGTTCCTTTTTATAATTATTCTTACAATTCTGCCATAAATTTTCAGATTTTCTTGCATATGGAGAATGTATAAAATAACTGGCTATATGCTTCATATCAAACTGTCATTTTGCTTCTGCTATGGATGAAAAATGCCTGCCACTTCTTCATTCACCAGCTTTGGCAATAACAATTTTCTAATGTGGGGGGAAATCAATTTATCCACACCATTTTTCTCTCCAGGTAGCGTAAAAAATGATAGCATATGCATCATACCACTGAGCCATTTTCTGCCAGTCTCTCTGTTGAATAATCCATTTATTAAGCCCTGTGGATGTTCTGATCATTGCACACCTAAATGTATGGGTGGTTTCAATCTGAAGCACAATCCCTAATGTGTGGTGCTTGTTTTGAGTGTATATTTATTTTCAGGGATTTATAACAAGCTGAAGTCTCACATCTATTGAGCTTTCACCATTCGACATACTAATGGATATCTGAGTGAAATGAGAAACATGAAACTAGTATTGCTATTCAGGAGATTGTTTACATGTGACACAAGTATGTAGTTCTCTTTCAAGGGAACTCGAGCTGCACCGAGACACTGTGGGAAAGGCCCCCGCGTGATTGCGTCTTGAAGCACCTATGAAATCAGTTCAATGGTGTAGATCAGGAAGCTATAAAGCACCCCTGAAAACAGACCGCGCTAGCTTTTGTGCCTTCAGCAAGCGCTCTGTGTGAATCTGTCTCTGTCTATTTATTGTTGTTTGTCCACAAGCATATATATATATATATATATATATATATATATATATATATATATATATAAGGGCTGTCAGTTAAACGCGTTATTAACGGCGTTAACGCAAACCCATTTTAACGGCGTTAATTTTTTTATCGCGCGATTAACAGTCTTTTTGGCCTAGCAAACTTTGTAGTTTTTTTTCACATGCTTTTGCAATAGGACGCGGCATGGACGTTTTGAAAGCGCAAGCGGATCTAGCTAGACCGGAAACAAAACAACAGGCACGCCGCACACACTTGTTTGGGCTTGCGAGCCGGATGCGCGAGCGCGAATCTCTCTGCTCGCGCGTGGAATATAATGTGCGGAGCACGAATCTCTCTGCTCGAGTCGCGCGCTCTCAGATACACGCTGCTCTTGTTAGAATTTTCTCTGGGCTCGCTCAGACAATATGTGCCTGCACTTAAAACGTGTTCAGTGCAATCGCGAATCTCTCCGCTTCCCCAGCTAAAAATTGTAGGTTATAAGAACGTTTTCATAACGTTCCCATTAAGTTATAAAAACGTTATTTCTGAATGTTATAGGAACGTTCAAAACGTCCAGTTTTGAGTGGATGACGAGCGCGAGACACCGAAATGGATGCCAATAAGATTCTGAATGGAACGTTTACTTTTAAAAAGTTGCCAAATGGTTCCATTGACGAGACCAAAGTGATCTGTGTGTTTTGTCGTTGTGAACTGAGCTATCATCATCGCAGCACGTCCAGTCTGAAATACCACTTGATGATGGCCAAACACACACAAACACACACACACACACAGCTGATGCGAATTCTCCGCCCCCTCGTCAATATCAGGACCTCGTCAGTATTTCTTTCACCCTTTTATTGATGGACAGTGTTACATTGTGTGAGAGATTATTTGCTCCAAGTAAGAATGTTTTAGTGTGAAATTGAACACAATATATGCCAATGTTGTTTTCAATAAAAAACATTTGCACAAAGCAAGCCGATCCACTTTTCCATGTTGATAAGAGCATTAAAATGAGAAAAAATAATGGGACAAAAAGAAATCAAGAGACATTTAGAATAGATAAAAATGTGCGATTAAATGCGATTAATCGCGAGTTAACTATGACATTAATGCGATTAATCGCGATTAAATATTTTAATCGTTTGACAGCACTAATATATATATATATATATACACAGTAATGTCATGTCATATATATAAGTAATGCAAATTACTTAATTAGCCCTCTGTATATGCTGTGAGTTTGGGTTGCTTATGACGTTCATTTGGGATTGCAATGTGCGCCATTTCACCAGATTTGTAACGTAAATAATCTATAAACCTACACCAACACAGGAGAATACATCAATATGTTTCTATATATGCAAAATGTTAATTCATTGCGATTTCAAAATAAAAGTTTAAACCCTCATTAGTGTGCATGTTTTGATGTCCACATGTTATTATTCACGAAATTACAGTGGCTGTAACATTTCTATAGTAAAGAAGTGGCCGAATATGGATGATCTTCCATGGGTCCGCCATTAACGAAGTGGAAAGAGCAAACGTACGGACATTTTTGCGGTTTCTCACTAATGTGTCGCCCAAATACACACAAGAGAAATAAATAAACTACTGCTGCATTTAGAACCTTAATGCCATTTAACATGCACCATTTCACATGTACTGTATCTTGTCACACATTAAGCATGTGCATGCAAAGAACTCAAAATGGTGATTGAACGGTTAATGCAACAGATATACTGTTAACTATTTGACTAAAAAAAAAATAACAAGCAACTCGCATTGCCAGCGCGTTCACACATTACAATAATGCTTTTAACCAAAGCCGTCGAGCTTCTTGCAGCGAGCAGATAAGAGGTGCCCCACATCCACATTCAGTTCTGGTGCGTGGATTATGGTCAAAACAAATATCTTGCATGTATTCTTTAAGCTTGAACCAGCTATTATGGCACACCCTATTTGCGCAAAGGACGTCAGTCTGTCTGTAGTCCATATTAAAAAGTAGCTAGCAAATCAAAACTGCACAGTCGACGCATAAGTACGGGTTCACAATAGAACCGGCCGCTCTTGCCTGAAAAATAAGGTGAATATTATCATGCTTACCACTTTCACCTACCAAATCCAAACACTGCTGATCTAACATGGGTTGAGCCTAATTCATTAAAAGCAGATAAAAAAAAATTCTGCATCTCCCCATGATCTATATTCAGAGTTAATTAGCTGCTATGTTTGTGCACTCCTTAGTGGCCACTGACTCATGTGAGATTAGATAAAGATATTCTTCAGGAGAGAGAACAGTAATCATTGTGATCACTGACAGTTTTATTGTGGAGTGCTTGGCTGCACTGCATTATTGGTCTCAAAGGACAGATCCTGATAAAACCAAATGTGCTTTTCAGCTGTTTCATATCAGGTGTGAAAATATTTTTTCTTCATAAAACCATTTATTTTATTTTTTAATAACCAATCATGAAAAGCAGCTTGAGCCTATCATACTTCTTTAATTCTTCAAGCATTCTAAAGCAGACTGAATGAAAGACTGCAGTATTTCCTGTTTCCCAAGTTATTTTTGGAGTTTAAATGATTTACTGAGTGTTAGGACCCAGAGGGAATAATTATAGAGTTTTATTGGATCATCACTGGGAAGAGATAAGGCATATAATTAGATAAAATGCCAAAATTGTCCTTCAAGCTACAGTATTTAACCAGGGTTTTATAAGATGAAGACGTCTTCATCAGCCATCCCTGCTTAATTAGCTTTAAATACAGAGAGAAATGTTGGTCACCCCGGCACTTATTTAACAGATAAGTTTAAATTTTTTTTTTTTTTTTTTAGACAAGGTACATTTTCGGAATTCGCAAAAATGGGACACCGTTACTGTATGTTCCTCTATTTGATACGGACATATAAAACAAAAATAAAAGCAATGAGATTTATCAATATCTGCAATAAATGTCTTCGCCATTTTAATTGTTAAATTAAACAATTAAAGGATTTGAGAATCTGAAGCCATCAACCATAAAAACAGATAACAATATGCCCAGACAAGTGCAATGATTTTTATAGTTCACCATAAATTCAATCATGGCTGCACACTATTGTAACAAACTCCTGAGGAAATTGGTGAAACTTTTGTTCTTAGATTATCCTTAATAACGAGTCATGTGTACAGTAGAGGTTTAGAAAACATACAATATTCCATTGTAAAATAACAATGTGAATCTTCATGAGTGATGAGTTGTCTGGAATAGACAGAACATCTTTAGACACATGCATTATGGAGCTGTAATGGTTAATTTAACCCTAAACTCTCGTCCTCGATTTAAATAAAGCTATACAGGCAATATCACAGGCTGTTCAGCAAAACTTGTGCTACACACTCCCCCATCACAGTTAATGAGGCATACTGCAGGTGTAGTGAATGCAAATGATTCTCTCTTTGAAGAGGCAGTCATAGATATCACTATACATTATTTCAATCAAATTTAATGGTTAGATTGAATTCAGAGGTTACCATGTGCAGGATCTGATACACAGTAAATGTTCCATAAAGGACATTTTGCAGATGCAAATAAAGGGGTGTCAGCCCTTTCCTGTCAATCCTGACCAATCAGAGAGAAGCTCAGCAGAACAGCAGCATTTTCCAAGATATGTAAAAATATGCTGCTATTGTGGGACACATACATTGTCTGTATTTGAATTCTTACTTTCAGTGGTTGTTCAATGAAAATGTTATTTAATTTAATTCAAATTAAATAGAAGGTTACTTATCACAACATATTTATGCACAACATTTAAAACATCCACATTTTTCTAGTTCTACAATTAAAAGTGCTTATGATTACCACTGTAGGTTACAACAACAGCTCTTAATCTTGTCATTAATTAACGGATAAACCGTAGATTGTTAAACTATTTTAATTTGAAGCAGACAGATATGGGAATATTATATAAAAACTTGAGATATATAGCACAAAAAACACAGTTACAGACATTTAAATGAAATCCGTTACAACAATATTTTCACACACTTCTTATTTTTTTTTACCTTACTAGCATATGAGGGAAGAGTGGGCATGCTTGAAGCATATATAATGTTTACACCAGATATAGTATAATGATATCAAAATACAATGATAATAAACAGCAAGAATCCTAACACAAGGCATTCATCTTTATTCTCTTGAGTTTGTTAATCACACTTACAATTCCATGGCGAAACACAGACTGGGAGAATCCAAAACAAAGTATATTTCCCAAGCTGGATGCTGAGCAAAATGACATTGTGATAAATCTATCAGGGTCCACTTTTTCAAAGAGGTCTGTTAAGTATAAGACAGAAACTGCTACAGTCCACAGGCTGCTGGGCAGGAACAGGGCGGCCTGTACCATGCCTGTTACTGTGACCCGCATCTGGCTCTTCTGCTGGGGCTGGGAAAAAGATTCACTGCTCTGTCCCATCTTCTTCATATGTTCACGCAGATAAACAAAGGTTTTGCCCCAAGAGATTAATAACGTGATCATCGGACAGGTGCAATATAGCAAATACAAGAAGTTTGCCACATGAAATAAATACAGGTCTACCTCTAAGCTTTCTGCTGGTGATGTTGTGTTCAGTTCATGTGAGGTAAAATTCTCTGGGACGGGCTCAAGCAAAAAATATGTTACTGTCCCCAAAGACAAAGAAAATAGAAGCACTATCTGATTCAGAACGAAGCCGACATATAATATGGCTCTAATATTCCTCCTAATCCAGATAAAGATTGCACGATGTTGAGGAACAATTGACATGTGGTAGAAAATGCTGATCCAGGCATTGCATGAGAAGTTGCCGCAAAAAAATTGATAAATCAAAGCTCTGCATAGCGTTTGAAGCCAGAAAGGTGACTCAAAAAAAAGCATAATAATGGTAATTGCAGTGACCAGTTGTTGAAATGTTGAATTGATGAACACAACAATTAACAAGAAGCGCAGTGGATTGCGAAGCGTCACTCCAGAGACTGGTCGCATTAGGCAAAAAAGGAAGATGATGTTGAAAACGATGGCTGTGAAGCAAAGGGGACTGGAGATCAAAACAAATAGCCATGGCTCCATCTTTAGTGTTACCTCCAATCAGTTGTGTGCAGCAAATGTCCTGCTCTTTCTGATACACCTAGGCTTTTATTACAACATCACCAATAAATAAGGTGAAAGTAAAATAGGTTGGTAAATGTAATGTGGCTCAACGGCCAGCCATAAGCAAATCACACTCATTCTTACATGGATTAAAACAGATCTACCCACAAGCTCTTCTTGAAGTGTTACGTAATCAGTGCAACTGCAAATAATTATTGTTTGATATATATAAAACTTGATATGTAAATACTTTATAAATAAAACTGTGTTTCACTTTATTTTGATGGTCCCGTGAACACATTCTGTTGACTATAAGTGATGTTGCTCCTACATGTCTACTAACTCTCATTAGAGTGGGGTTAGTATAAGTTGACATGTAGTTGCAAAGTTACTTCTAGTCAGTAGAATGTCTGTTGGAGGACCACCACAATATAGAGTTAGCAGATACTACTCTAATGAGAGTTAGTTGACATGTAGTTGCAAAGTTACACTGCAAAAATGTTTTTTTCTTCTGTCGAATCAACTCAGAGAACAATATTTTGAGTTTCTGTTGATCTCCATTGTATTAACAATTTTTTTTTACAATTTCAATGAACTCAACATTTTAAGGCAAACAGGTTACTTACTTGTTAGTTAAACTAACACTTTTTTTTTTTACAGTTTACTGAGTCAACAGAATGTTCAAAAGGGACCATCAAAATAAAATGTTACCTAAAACTGTTTATAAATATTGTATACTGCAGATTGAAGACTTTTATATTTGTATATTCCCCGATTTGACCGATTTTATCTCCAAAATGTCATCTGATGTGTATTAAGAAAATCGGATATGGGGATATTATGATAAGCAGATTTTGAGATTGCATTATTTAATTAGTGGTGTTTAATACTAATAACTGTAGTTACAACAGGTATAGAGATTTGAACAAGTCTCTAAAATAAAATACAAGGTCAATATACAAATGATTTCTGCCTGGTGGACAAAACAAAACAAAACAAAACATATTTTACATTGAAAAAGGGACCCAAGCCATATACCTTACAGCATCTTGTGGGTTGGCTCTGGCCCATTAGTAACCACACATAACACACAAGCAACCACATAGCAAGCAGCTTATAGTAGTGGGAAGTTTTGCTCAGGTAAGCACAACAGTGTCCACCACTGTAAAACCTTAAGTAAATGTTCATTATTGTAACTCATCGTTCACTTTTGCATATGCATGATGCAGCCGGGCTCCTGTATTAAAGTGTTTAATTAACCATGACAAGATTATGCAAACCTTTATGTGATATTTGCATTAGTTAGGATGTTGCATGCAATGTGAAAGACAATAATGACTTTAATAAAAGGTCTATATTGGCACAAAGGCCCAATGAAGTTACACATGGAAAAAATGCTAAATAATTTTCTAATCTGGCAATTCTTTTGATAAACTATTTAGTTTATTCTGTGATATTAAAAAGGGGGGAAGACATAATCTCTCCTCGTATGAATGAAGGAAAGGAATAGTGAATAAATAAAGCAATCGAAATATTTATAATTAAAATAATACAGTGACAGCCACTTTAATGTGAAATGAGACTAAAAACGACATTACCGACTAGAGGTTTTCAAGACATATTATTGTGCTAAGATAAAGTGCAAACCATTATTTTCACATCAAGTGTTTCACTTAATGCTCTTGGACTTATCCTCTTCTTAAATTCCACAACTAGAACTGTAATCGCAAAGTACTTATTTCTGTTGAATAAAAATCTAAAATTTTCTTTAAATTAATTTAAATTTTAGTAATGAGTACTTGCACAAAAATGTGGCTCAATGATGAAAAAAGTCTTTTTTTATTATTAAACATGTATTTACAATATAGCTGTACATTTACATTCCTACAAAACAGCCCCTAAAATAATTAATATCAATAGATGTACAAAAAGTTTAAGAGAGAAATATTTCAAAGGACACTTCAGTTTCAAAAGAGAAAGATAAAGATCTGTCAGTCCAGTCCAACATAATACAACCACTTATTTGTGATAACTGGGAAGAAATAAATATTATCTGAGAAAACAAAAAAACAAAAACAATGCCACTTACTTTACAATGATTATCTTGTGTACTGGAGTAAAGAACAGAAAATATCTGTTGTGTTAATTTAATAGACTTTTATGGAAGAGGTTAACCTTCCTTAATCAGGTAAAAATGTATAAGCATAACAAAATCTTTTCTTCAGAGTCAATACTGATTTTGTATCAAAGGCAAATATTAAAGGACTAGCTGCTACAGTTACGACCTACTCAGAATTGTGTGTGAAGATTATCAGTTATCCAGATCATTGAAGGATGTCTAGAGATATTCTTGTCATTTAGACACTGTGAACATGAAATTCAGTGATACGACATAGACACCAGATATTATTCTCCGTCTAAGGTGATCTCATGTCATAACATGATTAAATTTCAAAGGAATGTTCTCTGATTTTTAGACTAGTGCTCAAAGTTATTTTAGTCAAACTTCAGATGTACTTCTGTGTCAGTTAGTGTAACAGAAATTCACAAGTCCTGTAACATTACTGTGTACGATGAGGTTAAATGCTGTGGAATTTCCATAATCAGTTCACATATTCATAATGTCAAGAGAAAAACATGTCCAGGTAACCTAGAACAACTCAGCCAATCCAGAATCACACTACTGTTCAAAAGCTTGGGGTTGGTACGATAAAAAAAAAGAAAAAAAGTTTTTGAAAGACGTCTCATATGCTCACAAGGCTGCATTTATCTGATCAAAAAAGACAGTCAAAACAGTAATATTGAGAAATATTATTAGAAACTAAAATAACTGTTCTATTTTAATATATTAATTTCTGTGATGGCAAAGCTGAATTTTCAGCAGCAAGGATTCTTTGATAGAACATTCATAAGTAGAGCATTTTTTCCGAAATTAAAAAAAAATATTTACTGTCTTTACTGTAGCTTTTGGATAATTTAATGCATTCTTGCGGAGTAAAAACTTGAATTAAAAAAATATTACTGACCCATTAGGATTTATCCATTATCAATATGGCAGATATTTCACATCATAACACAGATGGGTAATGTTACATTAGACAGCATCATGTTTAAATCTACAATATTTCTGCGCATCTTTTCAATTTCGAATTAAGTCACTTTACTGAATGAGTTTGGTCTCTGTTAGTAGATTTCTTGTGAAACAAAAATAATTTCTTAAGGACAATTTTTAATTGCTCAGCATGTTTACATAAACTCCTTTCCTTCTTAACAATGCTAAGACTAAATAACGTAAAATCATTAGCCAGGTTTGGACAAGCTACTGTCCTCGACCTGAAGCACTGTACTATTGAAACAGTGAACCAGGACTTCCTCTCACAATGTTGCCATTTCAAAGATATTTCTGGCAACCAAAAAAAATTCACAGACTTATATGTGTGTTCAGTTTGTCATTTTGTTTAGAGTATAATTAACACTTCAGAATCTGCATTCATGCACTAAAGATGAAAGTGTCATTCTCCATTCCAGTTTCTATCCAGAGGGCATATTATTCAATTAATACGAACACCTCCTAACGCACCACTCACATCCCATAAATTACCTAATGTTGATTGATCCAACACTTGGGGCAAGCACTGTGAAAACTACAAGCTACTACTTACACAGATCAGAAGATTCCGCTGTTCCCAAAGCAAGGAAATCTCCAACTAACGATCCTTACTGGATAGAAAGTGCCTCACGGCACGTTTGCTGAAGGAGACACTGGAGGAACTGATAGCTGAACTGAAAACTACAGGGTCGGATTGTCCATCAGATGTAGTACTCTTGCATGCTGTCTCTCATGGAGTTGTGAAGGTGAAACTCTGCCCTGTAAGCAGCTTCAAGGCTACGTTGGTGCTCCTTTTCTTGGAGTCTTGCAGTTCTTTGAGCTTGTCGATGTTGGTAAAGGAAACGGGTCATCACAGCCAGCACACAGAGTGTACTGAAGACTGCAGCTGTCACCACACCTGCGAATCAGAATGGACACTCAGCTTATTTGTGTTTTGACACCTTTGCACTACCATTGGTCCATGGTGATTACATAACAGGTAGGTGTGCGCGGAGGCTCTGCCTTCTTTCACATGGAAATCTTTTCAGGTTCATTTATCCACACGAGATCGTCAAGATCAGATGGCCGAGAGTAAAAACTTGAACACACCGGAGAGCCAATTTACAAGTGAAAATTAAGTTGTACTTCAGATGAAACAAGACACTGATACCGTTTTCTCAATTTTGTTGTGTGTTTACTTTGTGATTGGGAGGAAAACGTCCAGCACATATTTACATATTCATCTAACCGTCTCTCTCAGTAGTGTGGGGGGCGTCAGATGTAAGATGTCGGTAACAGTATATCGCTGCTCAAATATTTTGAAATTCGTTTTGAAATAGATCTTCGCCGTGAGTATATCGGGGCCTTTACCCGTTAAAAGAAAATGCCATGTTTAAGTTAAACTTAATAGGCAGCATAATGTCCATTACAGCAGAAGTTATGTAGGATTTCTAAAATAATATTATATAAAATAAAATAATAAAATAAATTACAATTAGGTTAAATGGGCAAGTGAATAAATACTCTAAGGGTGCAACGGTTCAAATAGCCCACGGTTCGGTTTGTATCACAGTTTTAGGGTCACAGTTTCGGTATGGTTCGGTATGTGCTATATTCAGGGAAAAAAGACTACTGTCAAATAAAATAAAGAAAATAAGAACAAATAATCTAACTACAAGCAAAAGCACAAATAAATACAATAGAGCAAAGATACTAATAAAATAAACTATGCTTTCCAGGTATGTCTAACATTAGTTCCCCTTCAGGGACTACCGCTGCGTGAAATCGCAGTGGGAACGCCCTTCAGCGTGACGCGTCTGAAGCATGAATGAAATCAGTCAATGGAGAGATGGAGCGTCATAGCGAGTGACGTCATCGACCAGGAAGCTATAAATATCCCCTGAGCACACAATACGCCAGCTTTTTGTTACTTCAGCAAGCTCTGTGTGTGTCTGAAATCTATCGATTGTGTTTGTCTGTTTAGACAGGAGTTTCTCACTATATATATATATATATATATACATATATATATATAAAAACCAATATGAGTGTTAAAGTGACGAGCGAGCAATATAGAAAGTGTGTTTCCCCCTGTACACGATACATCACGGGTGGGGATACACATCAGCTGTGTGTTGCTTGTTTGGGATTGCAGCATGCCCAGTCGGCTCTCGAGGGGGTCGATTGTGAGCATTGCGCGCGTTTTCCCTTGAGAACTCTGCGCTCGCGGCGATCGCTCTTCGAGGAGAGTGGTTTGCTGCGAGCTCCCCGAGGCTCGGGTCCCGCTTCTGTTGAGGCAGAGCGGCGGCGCTTGTCTTGGGGCTCGCAGATGGATCTCACTGGCGACGTTGAGACGGGCTCCGCCCTATCTCAGCTATCTCCGGCGAGATCTAGTGCCTCTCACCCGGCTCTGGAAGCACGCGCTGCGGCGGTTACTTCTGCCCGGGTCGGGGCACATGATGTCGAACTTAGATTATCCAGTTCTGAGGAGCTTGATGTCGAAAGTTTTGCATCAGAAGAAACTAACTCGTCACTCCAGCATACTGCTGAAGAGGGGCTGATAGATGTGTTATCTCGGGCTGTTGAAAAGCTCAGCATCGAGTGGCCAACTGATAGGCAGGAGTCTAGTAATAAAAGCAAATTAGATGATAGATTTCTGTCTGCCCGTCCTCAGCCTTCTCGCCGGTGCTTACCATTCTTCCCAGATCTTCACTCTGAGGTTTCAAAGACCTGGGTCAGACCTGTTTCAAGCAGAATTTATACTGACCAGTCTAATGCTTATGGAAACATTTTTGGTGCAAAAGCTTCAGGGTACGTGACCATGCCGAAGGCAGAGGAGATGCTTGCTAGCTATCTCTCTCCTGCTTCGTCATCTTCACTTAAAGCACTGGCTCTGCCCTCTAAGCCACTAAAAAAAAAAAAAAAACTTCTGTGTTAGTGGGGAAGGCTTACTCAGCGGCAGGTCAGGCGGCTGCATGTCTACACACTGTGGCCATTATGCAGGCTTATCAGGCTGACCTGCTTAAAGATGCTTGTGAGGGGGGTGAACTTTCTGTTGATATGATTAATGAGCTCAGGCAGACTGCTGATCTCACTCTCCGGGCCACCAAGGAGACCGCTAAATCTATCGGCCGGTCTATGGCAGCCATGGTGGCCACAGAGAAACACTTGTGGTTGAGTCAGACCTCTATGAAGGAGAATGATAAGACTCTCCTTTTAAATGCTCCAGTTTCGCCTGCGGGCCTCTTCGGTGACGCTCTTCACTCTGTCACGGAGAGGTTCCAGGAAGAGAAGAAACAGGCGGCTGCTTTCAGAAATTTATGCCCCTTAAAGTGCGTGTCGCTGGGGCTGCTGAGCGAGGGCAGTCCCAGCCGCCGAGTACTTCAAAAAGAGCGCAGCAGAAACGGAGTGTCGCGTCTCGTGCCCCCCCCGCAGAGAAACTGGAGGGACGAGGCGAGGCGCTCTCCGGCGCGACCTTCTCGGGGTAGGGCTGATCTGAGGACAGTCATTATCGCCAAAAAGGTCGCTTCGAAAAAATCCTGACGTACTGAACGTCAGGACCCTGAGGGTGGTCCCCATCGTGGAAGACTTGAGTTCACTGCACAAAAACACGGTGCCCTGTCTTTCCCGATGCCCTCAGGGGTCTGCTCTACTAACCCTGCCTATACAGGGCGTAGAGAGACTCGGCGAGCGATTTCCAGAGGGACGCTCGCCCCCTCCGAGGAGGGTTGTGGAGTGCCCAGACCAGCTGTTCCCTGCCAGTACGTTACAGGGCGCTGTGTCTGTCACTCGGGATGTTCATCCAGAGGCCAGCCTCGAGAGGCTGGTTCCCTTATTACAGTTCCTGGCGGAATGGAAAATTCTCCCCAATGTTTCTCAGTGGGTCCTGAATACTATAGAGAAAAAGGAGCTATAGAGCGGGTTCCTCCACCCAGCAGGGAGTTAGGATACTACAGCCGGTACTTCATCGTTCCGAAAAAAGATAGAGGGCTGCGTCCCTTTCTAGATCTGCGTCTCTTAAATCGCGCTGTTGGGAAGCTCAAATTCAAGATGCTCACTCTCAAGCAGATCGTGTCACAAATCCGATCCGAGGACTGGTTTCGTCACGATAGGTCTAAAGGACGCTTACTTCCACGTATCTGTCCTCCCTGATCACAGGAAGTTCCTGAGGTTCGCTTTCGGGGGCGAAGCTTACCAATATCCGGTTCTTCCGTTCGGCCTAGCACTGTAACCCCGCACGTTCACAAAGTGTATGGATGCGGCTATAGCCCCGCTGAGGCTGCAGGGCATCCGTATCCTGAACAACAGGCGGTTCGGCATCGAGATGTCGTTCTTGCTCACATCAAGAGGTTGGGGTTGAGGCTCAACGCCAAGAAGAGTGTTCTTTCTCCATTACAGAGAACCACTTTTCTCGGTGTAGTGTGGGATTCGACGACGATGCAGGCACAGTTGTCACAGTAGATCAGGTCAAGCTAGGCCAGTCATCCACTGTAAAACAGTTCCAGAGACTGTTAGGTCTCGTGGCAGCTGCGTCCAACGTGATACCTTTTGGCCTCCTGCACATGAGACCGTTACAGTGGTGGCTCAGAACCAGAGGATTCTCCCCGAGGGGAAATCCACTTCGCATGATTACATTGGCAAAGCTTAAATGAGTTTAGTTTTAAACACCAATAGTAACGTGTGCAGTTCAGGTCTCGTCTGCGCTCGAGCGCTATCAACTCCGGCGTAAATGACTGGTCATGTTCGAGCATTTGGCACTCACATTGAACAGAGTTTACAAAGAGAAAGTTTTGTTCACGTTTTTTTGATTATGTCTGTTTTACGCATTGTTATTTTCAACAAACCAGATTATAGATGCGTCATCAGTTTTGAGATCAAACCATGGATCAAACGTGGTGCAAGTGAGTTCTGAACAGGGGTGGAGAACGGTATGGTTCGATTTTTTACAGAGAACCGTTACACCCCTAGAATACTCACACATTCTACAAATTCTCTTTCTCCTTTAATGGAACATTTATGCTGCCTACAAATATCTAACAGTCAACAATCCCTTGTGACAATTTTAATGGAGATTTTATCACCATAAATTACTGCGCACAACAAATTACCAATACAAAGTCATTACCCGTTTCTGAAATAAAAACACCAAAAAGAAAAGATGAACATAAACAATACGTGTGATAGTGAAAGCTCATTTCATACTTCACTGACTGTTACAAATGAAAGAATGAAGCAGACTGAGATGGTAAAACAAACCTCCGATTACAGCTGAATCAGACTGGCTGTCGTCTTCACGAAGCCCGTTATCTTTTCCCACCTCCTCTCCATGATCTACAGGATGCATCACACAGAAATACAGCACAGATTGAACTCTAAAGAAATCTGTTTCCTCTGATAGTGCAATGTGTGCAATATGCAGTTGCTTTACATTTTAAGGGGTCATCCCTTTTGTTTTTAAATGCCCAATTAGACTTCCTTTTCATCACTGTTGGGCAAGTTACTTTAAAAAAGTAATTAGTTACAGTTACTAGTTACTTCTTCCAAAAAGTAACTAAATTAGTTACTCAGTTACAAATTATAAAAGTAACTAGTTACTTCAGAAAGTAACTATTTCATTACTTTCAAGTACATTTTCAAATGTGACCACACCTCCACCCCTCTTTAACGGAACTTAAAATACATGTGCATGTTCAATTATTTATGATAAATCTGAATATTATAATGAAATGGACACTTAATACAATACATTATTAAAAGTACATCCGTATCCTTTCTAGAACAGGCAAGAGCTTTCTAGCCCCGCAGCTCGCGTCAACAGCGCCTTGCATCACCCTAAACCTAGTGTTGCGTGTCCACTACAGCGACAAAACTCCGCTCAGTGACGTTGCAATGCTTTAACACCTCTGCTTTGGGGTGTAGGCCTACGTGTCTGTTGCGAGTGTGTTTAATCTGTGTTTTTTTTTTACACGCGGACAATATAATCATCAGAGATTCACGCGATTACGTTTAGAAATAGACAAGCCTTGATTCCAAATCTACCAAGCAAGTATATCCTGTCAATTTTATAAACTTTTATAAAACCAGCCAATATAATCACAATGAACACATCCAAAATAAAATTGCCTATTTAAGATATATAAAAACTGCACAGGTCTAATTTGTATACAAAATTATTTATGCACGAAAATCAGCATAAACTCCGGCACAATCTGCATATTTTTAAACTCTCAAGACAATTGTTATATAGCCTATATGTTAATATTTAATTTTGGATGTGTTCATTGTGATTATACTGGCTGGGTTTATAAAAGTTGTACAATTTACAGGATATCTTTGTTTGGGGCATTTGGAAACAAAGCTTGTCTATTTCCGAAAGGAGTCGCGTGCATCTCTGATGATTATATAGTGTGTGTTGAAAAAAACAAAGATTAAACACACTCGCAACAGACACACCCCAAAGCAGAGACGTTATAGCATTGCCAGCGGGAGTTTTGCCGCTGTAGTGGACACACACCGATAAAACAATAAGCGGATGGCGGGCAGGTGCGGCTTTGAAAATTGGTCAAAAACCGTTGGTGCGGATGGATGGCGGACAGATGATGAGTTTTGTGATGCGGTTGTGGATGAAATAATAGCCCATTCGCGGATCTCTCCTGTCCACTAACCAAGGAAGAACAGTAAAAAAAGTCTTTGCCTCTCTGCTCAGAGATCTAGTTGGTCTGATGAAAAAAAAACGCTTCAATTATATATATAATACATATATATATATAGTTAGGAGAAAATCTAACTAAATCTAAATCTAATCTAATTTATTTCAAATCTAGATCAAAAGTATATATATATATATATATATATATATATATATATATATATATATATATATATATATATATATATACTGGGTTAGATAGGAGAAAATCAAGGCGATTTAAAAGGCGAACACTTAAAAAAAGTTCCATATATATATATATACATAATATATATAATAACAACTAATATTATGTTAGATGAAGTTCCATATATATATATATATATATATATATATATATATATATATGGAAAAAAAATGTTTAGTGTTCGCTTTTGAAATCGCATCGATTTTCTAACCCATCCACAGGAGGTCTTTATCATGGAAATTGTAACTATAAAGCCAGGTGACCCACTGTCATCACAATTACCATGGTGAATTGGTAGATGTTTCCCACCAAACACATCCTTTTTATTTGTTATTTAGGTGATGGATATGATGTCAGACAACATTCAATACCAAAAAAAATCTTTCAACGAAATGCTACACATATGATGCAATCAAATGCAAAAACTATCTATTGTCAAACAGCTCGATCATTTCGTATTGATGTCTAAGAACTTACCTAAATGAGATACAGAGGTTGAAAGGTCAGCTAATGCTCCGCAATTTGATTCCAGTAAATGTCCTCGTATGCTGACCAGAGAGCTACCTCTGTTCAATAACACTGCCTTCAGTGGAGCAACGTGGTTATACTGGACAGATGAAAAGCAGCCGATGAATCCTTTGGACCCAGCATGAGCTACCTCATCATCCATTACATCACTTCCTGTTTGGAAAAAGAAAATAATAAAATGTATAAACGTCAGACGTTGTTTCTGTCACACACATTTACAGTAATTATTCATTAAAAACACTGCTTTCAGCTATTGTGAGCATTTGATTTCAAAAGTTACAATTACGGACAGCCACGAACATATTATGAAGTTTCACTGTTTTCAAATCCCTGTATATTCCAGAAGCAAGCACACTTCTGCTCATGTGTTTCATGATTGCTAGCAACCTTGAGTGACTGAAGGCTTATCTTTTTTCATTGTTGAATCACCCTTGTTGAATGTCTGGAAAGGGGCAAATTCAAACCCATCAAGCATCACGACAGGTTCTGAATAGTCAAGGCACTATGTAGTGGAAGAACTTCGGTATGTATCAAAATATGTATTTTTAATCGATATTACAGATAATGTAAAGGATTTAATAAGTGTCTTTTTAAATAGGATCAATTCATTTAATTACCTGTGACTTTTCCTAAAGTCAGTGACTTCATAGTGTTAAACGCTGCATCATATGAAAGTGTGTACTTCTTATTTTCATGGTCAACCTATAAAAAAAAACAAGGGCAGTTGAGTGAATACATGAAAATCTCAAAGAGCTACAGTACAGGTGAATCAAAAGGCAATGTCCTACATAACTATTGTATATTGACTGCATTTCACCTTTACTGCTTTGTGTATTGATCTTCCCCCCCCCCCCAAAAAAAATCAATGTAAAAAAGCAATTCAATCAACCATATTCCAGTTATGCAAAGTATTTTGTGTTCCTACATTTGCTAACCATAGCATGTTTCACGTATGCAGTGAAATATAACACCTGAACAAACACGTCCTTTCCCTCCCGCTGGATGTGAACTCTATGCAGTCGTCCGTCTGCCAGGCTGCTCAGGATGGGGCTGAACACATCCGGTCTCTTCTCCTTATGCAGTTGGTACCAGATTTGTAAACTCCCTGAGAGGAACAGATGCATTAGCAAATTTGGCAAAAGTTACTTATAGCTCTAGTCAGGGATGAATGATTTTGTTGTGAGCATGTTGTAAATCATTGTGAAAAACCATTTTATCATCCATTTGGTACTTGGATTAGTCAAGCAAAAATTTAAACCATTCACCAGTCATGGTGAATTATGTACGTTCCAATATAATAGTGAGTCATCCTGTAGCGTTCTTACAGAGCTCAGCATATGGATTTTACAGCTCCAGCTCCCAAGAAGAGGCTTGCATAAGTCTATAAGACAATGTATTTATATATAGACTACGCAGGACCTTAGCAGCTGCTCTTAAAGATTTATAAATATTAATTCCCTGGCAGCCTCTAGCCCTTTTTACTCTGTATTGAATTTGTCAATACACATTTATTTGTCCCTCCTACACACATATAGTGCAGATAAATGGTCAAGGTGCAGGTCAGTGCTGAGATTCCCTCACAAAGTTGGTACAGTTATATCTGAGACATCTCTTGACTTTCTTTATGTGCCAAAGATTACTGCACTTAACACTTTTATGTCAATATTTCTAAAACAGCATTGTGATTGGATTTTGCACAAAAAGAATGTGGGTGGTAATATTATGTGAGTGTTGCACAATAAAAATCCATATTTTGGTAAGCTGGGTGAAGGCATGACTGATCTTAAAATAATAGCTCTTTCGGCATTTTACTGCCTCTTCCATGGAACACACAACTTAGTTTAGTGGGATTCTGCTCTTTTCCACACAATGAAAATGAAAGGTGACCAAAAGGACAAAAAAGTCTCATAAAAGCACCATAAATCATAAATCGATTCATATCATACAGTTTTTGATGTTAGTTACGTTTCATGTTTTTATATATTTAAATATGGAGCATCAAGGTGTCATTGAGGTCAAATGTTCTCATTTTATCTCTAAAACTATTCTATGACTTAGGAAGACTTGGAATATAAAATAAGTAATTTGTACTATTGTTATGATATATTTGAGTTTTATTTTATAGTGTTTATTAATGTTTTGAACAAGCTATTATATTTATATTTTCTATATAAGCTATTATTTTATATTTATTAAAATTATGGTTTCAAAAGTTTTAGTTTGTCATTTTATTTTATGATTAGCTTTAATTTACTTTTATTTCAGGTTTTGTAATTTCAGTACTTCAACTTTATTTTAATTTAAGTGTTTAATTCATATTTTGTATAGTTTTATATTTAGTTAACAATAAAAACATATAGTTATGGTGCTTTTGTCATTGCTGGAGCTTGACGAAAGAATGTCATATGGGTTTGGGACGACATGAGAACAAATAAATGATGACAGACTTTTCATTGTGATAGTTGAGTGAACTATCTTTTTAGGAGATTTAATGTGACCTTGAAGAACAGCATGAAATTAGAAGCTTTGGTTATGTGAAAAAGCCTGATCTAGGTTGGCTGTTAATGTTTTGCTAGTTAATTGCGATTTACTGTTAATATGATTCGTACACCTTCCAGTGATCTACAAGGTGACAGTTAAAGAACCAGTTCAGCGGGATTAATCAACAGCCTTGTGGCCTTAATCTAATTAGAGAAGTACACAATCAGAGAACTATAACTTTTTATGTTTCTTTGAATTTAATCTCGTTGTACATTATCCCAGATAATAGGGGACGTGAGTAATTAATTTAATACTGCAATATCCCTATTATAGACATATAAACCTTTCATAAACTAATATGATCTATGACAACCGTTTGGACAGCCATCTCACCGTTTCGTGCTAAGATGATGGCTACATACTGCTGGCTGAGAGTGTTGACTGTGAGCAGCAGGGCAGGACTCTGAGTGGTCTGGAAACTCAGTGCCATGTTGTCTCTGGTCTTGCTGTATTGAGAGGGGACAGTCAGCACTGTGGCCGACCTGTTCTGTATGACGGAGAATGGCTCCTGAAATATGTAGGTGACCGACGCTCCTCTTTCAAAAGACATGGACACCTCTGTGGACACAAAAACACCAGATGGATATTGTCATTGGCTATAAATCAGACTACACCTGATTTCCTTCAAGTTTTGTTTAAACGCATTAAACACGGGGTATGTGACTATAGAAAATCTGTGAAGACAAACTCTGAATGTTGGCTTGATAATTCCTTGTCTGAAAAGTAAAAAAAGGGCTGCTCAGCTTTAAACTCAACATTATAGGCCATTTACAACTCACTTTTTTACCCATAATATGATGACAGACAGACAGAGGGAGAAAGAAAAAGAGAAAGAAAAAAGAAAGAAAAAAAGAAAGAAAGCAAAAAGAGAGAAAAGAAAGCAAAAAGAAAGAAAGAAGACAGAAGGAAATAAAGAAGAAAAAGAAAGAAAAAAAGAACAAAGAAAGAAAGTAGGACTCAAAGCATGTTTAACACAAAATTTAATATTCCAAATATTAAATATATTGCACTATTGCAGCAAGAATTAGAAGAAATACAGTGATGTGATTAAGTTAGGACACCCATGCTAAAGTTGCCTAAAAAGAGGAATAAAAAAATAATCTTTTGGAAATTGATCGTAATGCCTTATTTAAAAAAAAAAATGAGGAAAATCCAACCTTTAAGGACACCAATTTTCTTTGTGAATGAATAATGTATCATAAATAAATAAATGTTCTTCCTTAAAATACAGGGTGCATAAGTCAGGACACCTTTTAAAGGCCAGTTATTTCATGGATCCAGGATAATATGCATCCTGATAAAGTTCCCTTAGCCTTTGGAATTAAAATATCCCCACATCATCACATTCCCTTCACCATACCTAGAGATTGGCATGGTTTTACTTCAGTTAGCCTAATAGCTGGTTTGATTTGCATTGAAAGATGATGTGGGGATATTTTAATTCCAAAGGCTAAGGGAACTTTATCAGGATACACCCTGTTTTTTAAGGAAGAACATTTATTTATTTATGATACATTATTCATTTACAAAGAAAATTGGTGTCCTTAAAGGTTGGATTTTTCCTAATTTTTCCAATTAAGGCATTAAGATCAATTTCCAAAAGATGATTTTTTATTCCTCTTTTTAGGCAACTTTAGCATGGGTGTCCTAACTTATTCACATCACTGTACTTTGGCATTAATAATCATGTTTTCTTCTCTGTCTGTATTTGAACAAGTCAAGTCAAGTCAAGTCAAATATATTTATATAGCACTTTTCACAATACAGATTGTATCAAAGCTGCTTCACAGTATCAATCAAAACATCTTAACAATGTTTGTTTATTACTGGAAAAAAAAGACATCCAAGTTTGGTAGAGCTAATCAATGGTATGATTGGTTAATTAATTTGAATATCCCCAACTGAGCAAGCCAAAGGCAACAGTGGCAAGGAACCGAAAAACTCCATCCAGTGACCTAATGGTGTCCTAACACCCCATCAAATGACCGAATGGAGAAAAAAAAAAAAAACCTTGGGAGAACCCAGGCTCAGTCGGGGGCCAGTTCTCCTCTGGCGTTTATGAACTAGAGGCCGAATTTACAGTAACTGTAAGATAAAAATTTATATGAATGCCTGGCTAAATAGATGTGTCTTCAGTCTAGTTTTAAACTGGGAGAGAGAGTCTGAGCTACGAACACTATCAGGAAGGCTATTCCAGAGCTTCGGAGCTAAATGTGAAAATGCTCTGCCTCCTTTGGTGGATCTGGATATCCTAGGAATGACCAGAAGCCTCGAATCTAGTGATCTTAAAGAGCGCGATGGATTGTAAGGCGATAGAAGATCCGATAAAAACTGGAGCTAAACCATTTAGAGCTTTATAAGTCAAAAGCAATATCTTGTATTTAATACGGAACTTTATAGGTAACCAATGAAGTGATGATAAAATCGGTGTTATATGATCATATTTTCTTGATCTAGTAAGAACTCTAGCGGCTGCATTTTGGACTAACTGTAGCTTGTTTATTGAAGATGCAGGACAACCAGCTAATAAAGCATTACAGTAATCTAGTCTCGAGGTCATGAATACATGAACTAACTTTTCTGCATCAGAGACTGATAGCATATTACGTAGCTTAGCAATGTTTCTAAGGTGGAAAATGGCTGTTTTTGTAACATATGAAATATGCTTTTCAAAAGACAGGTTGCGGTCTAGTATAACACCCAGGTCTTTTACTGTAGCGGATAAAGTAACAGGGCATCCTACTATGTTAAAGTCGTGCTGTGAAGGGTTTTGTGGACGGTTTTTAGAACCGATAAGTATTACCTCTGTCTTGTCTGGATTTAATAAAAGAAAATTACGCGTCATCCAATCTTTTATATCATTAACACAATCTGTCAATTTGGATAATTTAGCGTATTCATCTGGCCGTGATGAAATATATATTTGAGTGTCATCAGCATAACAATGGAAACTAATTCCATGTTTCCTTAGAATATTACCAAGTGGCAGCATATATATTGAGAATAATAAAGGGCCTAACACAGATCCCTGCGCCACTCTATAGTTTGCCGAAGTTATAATCGATTTTTCTCCATTCAAGTAGACGAAATGGTAGCGGTCAGATAAGTATGACCTGAATCAGCTTAATGCTTGTCCTTGAACACCAGTGTAATTTTGTAGTCGATCTAAGAGTATTGTGTGATCTATAGTATCGAACGCAGCACTAAGATCAAGTAAAACTAGTACTGAGATACAGCCTTGGTCCGAAGCTAAAAGTAAATCATTTGTGATTCTAACAAGCGCAGTTTCAGTGCTATGATGTGGCCTGAATCCAGACTGAAACTTTTCATAGATGTCGTTTTCTTGCAAGAAAGAGCCGAGTTGAGCAGACACAACTTTTTCTAATATTTTTGACATAAATGGAAGATTCGAAATGGGTCTGTAATTTGCTAGGTTATTTGGATCTAATTGTGGTTTCTTAATAAGAGGTTTTATAACTGCCAGCTTGAACGTTCTTGGAACATGACCTAAAGATAAAGATGAGTTAATAATATTGAGAAGAGGCTCTTCCACTATAGGTAACACTTCTTTCAGTAGTTCAGTTGGTATAGGATCTAATAAACATGTTGTTGTTTTAGATGAAGTGATAAGTTTATTTAACTCTTTTTGTTCTATGGTTGTAAAGCATTGTAATTGTTCTTGCGGGGTGATAATTGCGGCTGAATTATAAGGCGCGAGCAGAGATCGAACGTTTACGATTTTGATTCTGATGCTTTCAATTTTCTCGGTGAAGAAGTTCATGAAATCATTACTACTAAACTGTAACGAGGTATTTTGTTCAGACGACGTCTGTTTATTTGTTAGTCTAGCCACGGTATTAAATAAAAACCTTGGATTATTTCGGTTGTTTTCTATTAATTTGCTGAGGTGCTCCGCCCTGGCCGTTTTAAGGGCCTTTTTATAACGTGACATACTGTCTTTCCACGCGATTCTAAAGACCTCTAAATTAGTTTTTTCCATTTACGCTCTAAATTACAGGTTTCTCTCTTTAAAACATACGTAGTATTATTGTACCATGGTGCTATACTTTTTTTCTCTGACCTTTTTTAATCTAATGGGTGCAACAATATCGTCCCGGGTTACGTATGTAACCCTAGTTCCCCGAAGGGACGGACGCTGCGTGAAATCGCAGTGGGAACGCCCTCAGCGTGACGCGTCTGAAGCATGAATGAAATCAGTCAATGGAGAGAATGAGCGTACGGCGAGTGACGTCATCGACCAGGAAGCTATAAATATCCCCTGAGTACAATATACGCCAGCTTAAAAGTTACTGAAGCAGCGACCCAAGGGGATGCCGAGAGTATGGCAGGACACGCAGCGTCCGTCCCTTCGGGGAACTAGGGTTACATACGTAACCCGGGACGTTCCCCTTCAGGGACTACCGCTGCGTGAAATCACAGTGGGAACGCAATACCCACATCCCCATACGACCAAATCCCCGTCGCGTGTCATTAGGAGACACAAACCGACGAGAGAACCTGAGCCCCGGGAGTGGAGCTAAGATCGAGGGAATAAAATCTAACGAAAGTGTGCGGTGAGGACCAGCCTGCCGCATCACAAACGTCCTGAAGAGAAGCTCCTGAAAGAAGAGCTGTAGAAGCAGCCATACTCCGGGTGGAATGAGCCCTTACAGCCAAATGTGAAGGCTGATGGGCCGAACCATAAGCAAGTGGGATGGCCTCGACCACCCACTTGCTCATCCTTTTTCTAGATGCAGGACACCCCTTCTTAGGTGACCCAAACAGACGAACAGTTGTTCCGATCTCCTCCACAGGGCAGCTCTGTGGACGTAAGCATCAAAACCCAAACTGGGCACAGCAAATTAATTTTCTCCTGGTCTGACGTCAGAAAAGGCGGAGGACAGAAAACCTGCAGAACCATAGGTCTAACTGAAACAGTTGGAACCTTAGGAACATAACCTGGTCTCGGAAAGAGAAAGGCCTTAACCAACCAGGAGCAAATTCCAGGCACGAGGGAGCCACCGAAAGTGCTTGAATATCTCCAATTCTTTTTAGAGATGAGATAGCGAGAAGAAGGATAGTCTTTAGAGTAAGAAACTTTTCCGAAACTTCCTCGATGGGCTCGAAAGGAGCAAGGGAGAGACCTTCTAAGATGATGGCCAGATCCCAAGCTGGTACCCTCGTGCGAACTGCAGGCCTCAGCCTCAAGGTGACACGAAGGAAGCGAGACATAAGTGGGTGTTTCCCGAGGGAACCTCCACTTGAAGGGGTGTGGTAAGCAGCTAAGGCCGCCACATACACCTTCAGTGTGGAGTGGGATAACCCTGTGGAAAGACGGTCCTGCAGGAAATCCAGGACTGTACCAACCGGGCAGTTAAGACCAGAGACCAGAATCTATGAGCTGGGCCCCCTCAGAGGCCAAGCCCACAGCCTCCATAGCTCTAGACAGGGGTGAAGGATCGACCCACTCGCCTGAGAGAGCAGATCTCTCCTGATCGGTATCTCTAGGGGAGAGCCGTTGAGGAGAGACACTAGGTCCGCAAACCATACCCGGGCCGACCAGAACGGGGCTATTAGCAGGAGACTGAGCCCGTCCCGGCGAACCCTCTCCAGAACTCCTGGGAGCAGAGCGATCGGGGGAAAAGCGTAAGAGCGTGACCTCGGCCACGGATGTACCATCGCATCCAACCCCAGCGGGGCTGGATGGCTGAGAGAGAACCACAGCGGGCAGTGTGATGTTTCTCGAGAAGCAAATAGGTCTACCTCGGCAAGACCGAAATGTTTCCATAGGAGTTCCACCACCTCGGGGTGAAGACTCCATTCCCCGGGCCTCGGCCCCTGTCTTGACAGGATGTCTGCCCCCTGATTTAAATACCCCGGGAGATAAAAGCTCTCAGAGAAAGAATTTTCCCCTGGGACCATAGAAGGATCTGACGTGCCAGTTTGTAAAGCGGGCGAGAACGCAAACCCCCCTGATGGTTGATATAAGAAACCACCGATGTGTTGTCTGTCTGGACAAGAACATGGTGGCCCCTTAGGTCTGGGAGGAAGTGTTTCAGAGCCTGAAACACCGCCAACATCTCTAGGCAGTTTAAGTGCCACAGATGATGATGGTCCTCCCACAGACCCTGAGCCGGGCGACCATCCATGATCGCCCCCCAACCCGTGAGAGAGGCATCTGTCATTAGCATAACGCGACGACAAGGAGCTCCTAACACAGGGCCTTGGGACAGAAACCAAGGATCTTTACACATGATCAGGGCGTGATGACACCGTCGCAAACTCACGATCATGCGAAGCGGATTTCCCCTCGGGGAGAATCCCTTGGTCCTGAGCCACCACTGTAACAGTCTCATGTGCAAGAGGCCAAGAGGTATCACGTTGGATGCAGCTGCCATGAGACCTAGCAGTCTCTGGAACTGTTTTACAGTGGATGACTGGCCTAGCTTGACCTGATCTACTGCAGCGAGAATCAAAGCAATACGAGCAGGTGACAATCGTTCCTGCATCGTCGTTGAATCCCACACTACACCTAGAAAAGTGGTTCTCTGTAATGGAGAAAGAACACTCTTTTTGGCGTTGTGCCTCAGCCCCAGTCACTTGATATGAGCAAGAACGACATCTCGGTGCCGAACCGCCTGTTGTTCCGATTGAGCTAGAATCAAGCAATCGTCTATATAGTACAGAAAGCGGATGCCCTGTAACCTCAGCGGGGCTATAGTAGCATCCGTACACTTCGTGAATGTTCGGGGTGACAGTGCTAGGCCGAACGGAAGAACCCGATATTGGTACGCTTCGCCCCCGAAAGCGAACCTCAGGAACTTCCTGTGTTGAGGGAGGATAGATACATGGAAGTAAACGTCCTTTAGATCTATCATGACAAACCAGTCCTCGGATCTGATTTGAACATCCCCAATGACAGACACAGCGCCCTGTAACGTACTGGCAGGGAACAGCTGGTCTGGGCACTCCACAACCCTCCTCGGAGGGGGCGAGCGTCCCTCTGGAAATCGCTCGCCGAGTCTCTCTACGCCCTGTGAAGGCAGGGTTAGTAGAGCAGACCCCTGAGGCCATCGGAAAAGACAGGGCACCGTGTTCTTGTGCAGTGAACTCAGGTCTTTCACGATAGGGACCACCCTCAGAACCCTGACGTTCAGCCCGTCAGGACTTTTTCGACGCGGCCTTTCTGGCGACAATGACTGTCCTCAGATCAGTCCTGCCCCGAGAAGGCCGCGCCGAAGAGCGCCCCGCCTCGTCCCTCCAGTTTCTCTGCAGGGGGGCACGAGACATGACACTCCGCTTCTGCTGTGCTCTTTTGGAAGACGAACTCGACGAAAGACTTTGCTCTGGTTGAACATTCTGCGTGACAGACACAGTGCCCTGTAACGGCGCACCGGCAGGGAACGACTGGTCTGAACACACTAGAACCCTCCTTAGAGGCGGCGAGCGTCCCTCGGGAAAGCACTCGCCAGACCCTTCTACGCCCTGTTTCGGCAGGGTTAGTAGGACGGGCCCCTGAGGGCGCCGGGAGAGACAGGGCACCCTTAAGGGAGGTGAACGCAAGTCTCTCTCGGCGGGGACCCCCCTCAGATTTCCTTTGAGCAGGTCGGCCTGAAAAGCCTGCATAAAAGTCATCGTATGCAAACATGCAGCCGCCTGCCGAGCCACCGAGTAAGCCTTCCCCACCAGCACAGAGGTATATATATTTATTTATTTATTTTTTTTTTGGTGGAAGAGCCGGTGCTTTAAGTGAAGACGATGAAGCAGGAGAGAGATAGCTCGCGAGCGTCTCCTCCGCCTACAGTATCGTCACATAACCAGCAGATTTAGCACCAACAATGTTACCATAAGCATTGGACTGATTTGTGTAAATTCTGCTTGAAACCGGTCTAACCCAGGTCTTTGAAACCTCAGCATGAAGATCTGGGAAGAACGGTAAGCACCGGCTAGAAGGTTGAGGTCGTGCAGACAGAAATCTATCATCTAGATTGCTTTTAATTCTAGAAACCTGTCTATCAGCTGGCCCCTCGATACTGTTATTTTTTTTTTTTTTAGCTTTTCAACAGCCCGAGATAATACATCCATCAAACCTTCTTCATTTGCAGTATAATGTGATAAACTAGTTTTCTCTGATGCAAAACTTTCGACATCCAGCTCCTCAGAACTGGAAAATCTCAATTCAACATCATCATGTGCCTCCACCCGGGCAGAAGTAACCGCCGCAGCGCGTGCTTCCAGAGCCGGGTGAGAGGCACTAGATCTCGTCGGAGATAGCTGAGATAGGGCGGAGCCCGTCTCAACGTCGCCAGCGAGATCCATCTGCGAGCCCCAAGACAAGCGCCGCCGCTCTGCCTCAACAGAAGCGGGACCCGATCCTCGGGGAGCTCGCAGCAAATCACTCTCCTCGAAGAGCGATCGCCGCGAGCGCAGAGTTCTCAAGGGAAAACGCTCGCAATGCTGACAATCGACTCCCTCGAGAGCCGACTGGGCATTGCTGCACTCCCAAACAAGCCACACTTAGCTCGTGTGAATCCCCACCCGTGATGTACCGAGTGCAGGGGGGAACACACTTCTTATACTGCTCGCTCATATTGGTTTTTTTATATAAAATATATATAGTGAAAACTCCTGACAAAACAGACAAACACAATCGACAGATTCAGACACACACAGAGCTGCTGAAGTAACTAAAGCTGGCATATTGTGTACTCAGGGGATATTTGCAGCTTCCTGGTCGATGACGTCACACGCCGTACGCTCATTCTCTCCATTGACTGATTTCATTCATGCTTCAGACGCATCGCGCTGAGGGCGTTCCCACTGCGATTTCACGCAGCGGTAGTCCCTGAAGGGGAACCGATGTTCTACAGAGAATGGAGCTCATAGTGCTAGTTAGTTCGTCTAGTTCATCTGTTTGTTTGGGTTCAGGCAGCAGCTGGGACAGATCAGATAAGCTATTTGAGAAATGATCTATGGTGGATGGACGAATTGTTCTACCTGGTCGATAACGTGGTGCAGCATGACATATTATAGCAGTGCGTAATATGCAAGTTACCAAGTAGTGGTCAGTGACATCATCACTTTGCGCTACAATATCTATATCGGTTGGATCGGTTCCATATGATATAATTCAATCGAGTGTATGATTAAGACGATGAGTTGGTCCGGTGACGTTTTGCTTGACCCCGAAGGAGTTTAATAAATCTGTAAACGCAACCCCTAACGCATCATTTAAATTATCTACGTGTATGTTAAAATCTCCAACAATTAATGCTTTATCGACGTTGACCAAAAGATCTGATAGAAAGTCAGCAAACTCTTTTAGGAAATTGGCGTAAGGCCCTGGCGGTCTATATACGGTAGCCAATACTAGAGATAATGTGTTTTTTTTTTCTTACATCTAAGAGCGTAACATTTAGCACAAGCACTTCAAACTAATTAAACCTATGACGAGTTTTCTGAGTAACATTAAGGGTATCTCTGTAAATTGTTGCAACACCGCCGCCACGACCGATAAGATGGGGCTCATGCTTATAACAGTATCCTGGCGGAGTAGACTCATTTAGACCGAAATAATCATTTGGTTTAAGCCAGGTTTCAGTAAGGCACAGAACATCGAAATTATTATCTGTGACCATTTCATTTACAATTACCGCCTTAGGTGTGAGCGATCTAATGTTTAGGAGACCTAGCTTTAGAAATTGTTTTTGTTCACTACTAGCGAGATTTTTTGTTTTAATAACAATTAGATTTTTTCTAGATCCCGCAGTAGATTTATTATTTGATCTTAGTAAACGAGGAATAGACACAGTTTCTATGCAATGTTCTACACTAGTATTAATATCAATTAAATTGGTGCAGTAGAGACTGTGATTTGGATTTTTGCTTACTAGTCAAACGGTATTTAACATCTTGGAGATGTTATCCGAACAATGTGCATCCTCACAGTGACAAGCACTTAGACACAGACTATCATACAAGTCAGACTTTCTCATCTTGTCCTCAGTCCCTTTGATCAGATCCAACTAAAGAACGCACATCTGACTGCAGATGTGTGGATTTTCCCCTCTAATTTACTGACAGAGATTATACAACCTAGGTTAATTTATATAATATTGTATAACTACATTTCTGAAAAGGTATTTTTCAAATATGTCTGCCAGTATGTCATAACTTTCATTAACAAGAAGCTAGAACATTCCACCCACACAAGAACAATGGCCAATTCAAACCTAGCAAGGTTAAGATAAGCCAATATTGCTTTGTTGTTCTGTACTAATGGAAGGGCAGCTTTTATTGTGAACTGTTGGTTCCCTTTCGTTGTCACTCCGAGTTACGTTGGATGACGACGAATGGGGTTTCGCTTAGAAAGCCTATCAACTTCGAGTATTACAAAACGAGCCTAAGGCAAAGAAATGCCATGGGTCTGCGGAATTTGCATAGCGTATCTCCGCCCTACCTCGTGGGTATAAAAGGAAGACGCTGGCAACATGCAGATATGTTTTCGCTTCGGAGCCAAGTTAATTCTTCGTTCCACAAGCCAGCTCTGAACTGTCAGCTTCTTACAGACAAGCGAGATTCTCTGGTGTTGGTGTGACGGCAATCTCCCGGCGAGTGCGCGCTTCCTGCTTATCTGTGCAGTGGTTTGCCAGTGAGTGTGTTTCTCCCAGGGCGCTTCAACACTCTCAGAGTTTTCTTTTCTCTAACAAAAGAGCTCGCACGTGGCATGTCTTTTTAAAGACGGCTCGCCCGTGCATTTCTGGTTGCGGTTGACTCATTTCCGATTTTGATGGGCACATTCTCTTCTCTGCGTGCTTGGGCTTGATCACGCTAGAGCAGCGTTTGTGGATGACTCATGTTCTCCCCGGGGGAACGTGACCATCGCGTCATAACGGTCGAGAGTCAATGATCTCGTTTGAGAGAGAGTCCCCTCATCCACACCCCGATCTAACACTCTCCACGTGAATTGCTACTTCGGCTGGTGGCCAGGGTGACCTGAGGGTGTTGGCGTGGAACAAAGGCGCCGACTATCCGTCCATGCCCCGCACCCCCCTCTTTATTGACGCAACCCGTGAGCGATCAGGGGGCGCCCGCGGGCCCGTCTTCGGACCCCCGCGGGTTTCCTTTGACGTTCCAGAATCGGATCTGTTGTCCATCGCAGCATCACAGGGCGGGCAAAAATCTGCCACTTTCGGGTGTGCATATGGCATTTGTCGAGTCAGATCCTGAGATGACGGCCATGTTTTCCCGGGACGATTGGTTTTGGGGTGGCCGCTGACTCTCGTCGCCGTCTAACCCCAATTCCTTTCTTCCCGGATGTGAATCTGATCATCTCGAAATCCTAGAAGACCCCCATGTCTTCCAGCTTCATTGAGCGGCGCGCCGCCATTGACCTTGCTCCCCCTGGGTCAGGTGATGTCCACCATTCAAGCCTGTGGCTTAACCTGTCCGATGTGCAGGATGTCCGGCGGACCCGTCAGCTCGACACCCTCATATCCAAGGTCGGCCCTTCGGCGGTGCGGTTGAGGGCTGTACAACAGTTCTCAACCGCCCATGAGCAGACTGAAGCAATCTGCCCCAACGGCCCCGCCGTCCGGTCAGATCCCTCAGTCTGCCCACCGCCGAAGGCGCCCCCCCGCGGCTCCCACCCCGCCCGTTCACCGGGGCTGGCTCTGGAGGCCGCAGGGGGACGCCACAGCCCTCTCCTGCCCCGCCCCCCGCTAAACGCCGGGCCAAGCGGCGCTCCTGAGACAGGCTGCTCAGGGATGATGGTCACTTCTCAGGAGATGGTAGCAGGACCACTCCTTCCCCCGGTGGAGGGCCTAGGGAGAATCCTTTGTTTTCCACTTCCCGCTGCTCACCCCCGGGTGGGCAGCACCGTATTGTGGTTAAAGAAGAAGTGACATGTTCATCCCTGAGCACACAGAGTTCTCGGACGACACGGTGTGCCGCCTCCGAGCCGTGCACCCCTCGTCCCCCTCTGTCCCAGAGCCGAATGACAGCCCCCGCCGTCCCCAGACCGTGCCGCTCTCATCCCCCTCTGTCGCCAGACCCCTGGCAGAGCAGACCCCCGTGGAACGTTCGTCCTTCCCTGGTCTCCTCTGTCAGGTCGCGGTCAATGACTATGCCCCGACACTGGGCCACTATGCCGTCCACGTCCGGGACAGTCATTCCGCCTCGCTGCTCCACCGACGGGAAGTCTGTGGTTCGCATGACCCCGCTGGTACAGTTCTTGGGAGCCTGGTTAGAGCTTCCCATCCTGTCCCGCTGGGTCGCGCGAACAATCAGGCTTGGCTACGCGATTCAGTTTGCGCTGTCTCCTCCCCGCTTCAGGGGAATCCGCTCCAATATGGTCGGTGGCAATGCCCCTATCATGAGAGTGGAGGTTGCCACCCTGCTGGCGAAGGGTGCAATCGAGACTGTCCCTCCAGCCGAAATGAGGTCCGGCTTCTACAGCCCGTACTTCATTGTCCCGAAGAAAACCGGTGGGTTGCGGCCAATCCTCGACCTGCGCGTGCTGAACCGCTCCCTTTCACAGGCTGTCGTTCAAGATGCTCACTGCCAAGCGCATTTTCGAATGTGTACGGCCCCAGGATTGGTTTGCAGCGATCGACCTGAAGGACGCCTACTTTCATGTCTCCATTCTCCCTCGACACAGACCGTTCCTGCAGTTTGCTTTCGAGGGGCAGGCATATCAGTACGCAGTTCTCCCATTCGGGTTAGCCCTGTCCCCTCGCGTCTTCACGAAGGTCGTCGAGGCAGCCCTTTTTCCCCTCCGGGAAAACGAGGTTCGCATCGTGAATTATCTCGACGACTGGCTGATCCTAGCTCACTCTCGAGATCAGGTCTGCGTACACAGGGATTTAGTGCTCCGGCACCTAGCCCGTCTGCAGTGGTGGAAAAAGTACTGAAAAAACATACTCAAGTAAAAGTACCATTACATTCCAAAAAATGTAGTGCAAGTAGAGTAAAAAGTACTTGTCCAAAAAACTACTTGAGTAAGAGTAAAAAAGTAGCTTATTTAAAAGTACTCATTAGTAGTGAGTAGTGAGTACTGAGCTGCAGATTCTACCCCTTATAATAAACACTGTGCACTACAATTTATAAATTAAAAAAATTGCACATACTGTAATTCACATTATATTTTGTTCTTTGTCAGAAGGATTGAAGAATATCTATCATCCATCTTTTTAAAATGCATCATATCAGTACACTCATCACCATTTAAATCATATTATTGGGGGGGGGGGGGGGAGCATTTAAAATTAGGCGAAAAGAAACTGGGCCTGAGCATGCTATTGTTGCACATAAAATATCAATATTCATAACTGTGCAAAACTAAAACTACTCAATAAAGTACAATTTCTGAAAAAAACTACTTAATTACAGTAACGTGAGTATATGCAATTCGTTACTTCACACCCCTGCCCGTCTGGGCCTTCGGGTCATCTGAGAGAAGAGCAAACTCTGCCCCATGCAGAGGATCTCTTCTCTCGGTATGGAAATCGGTCGCCATGTCCGCGCAGCTTACGAACGAGCGTGCGCAGTCACTGCTGACATCAATTGCCTCGAGTTGTTGGCTGTACGTTTTGCTCTGCACCGCTTTCGTGCCGTGCTCGAGGGCCAACACGTACTAGTCCGATCAGACAATACCGCCACTGTAGCGTACATCAACCGCCAAGGTGGTCTCCCCTCCCGCCATATGTCGCAACTTGCCCGCCACCTCCTCTTATAGAGTCAGAAGCATCTGAGGTCACTTCGTGCCATTTATATCCCCGGAGCTCTGAACTGTGTAGCCGACGAGCTCTCACGGTTTCAGCTCCTCCCGGGGGAATGGCGGCTCCATCCCCGGGCGGTTAAGCTGATTTGGGACCAGTTCGGGGACGCACAGATAGATCTGTTTGCCTCTCACGACTCGACCCATTGTGCCCAGTTTTATTCCCTGACCGAGGGCACGCTCGGCACAGATGCTCTGGCGCACAGCTGGCCGCAGGGCCGCAAGTATGCGTTTCCCCCAGTGAGCCTTCTTGGTGGTGCTAACCTCGCAGTGGTGCTAACTGCCCTGCGGAGTGCTCCCTTTGAGCCTCTGCAATCAGTGGAGCTTAAGTTCCTGTCAATGAAGACAGCGCTCCTGGTTGCACTGGCCTCCATCAAGAGGGTAGGGGACCTGCACGCATTCTCCTTTGACGAAGCGTTCCATGAATTCGGGCCGGCTTACTCTCACATGATCCTGAGACCCCGGCCTGGATATGTGTCCAAGGTTCCTACCACTCCCTTTGCGGGGCCAGGTGGTGAACCTGCAAGCGCTGCCCCTGGCTGCCTTGGCACTGCTCTGTCCAGTTCGCGCCCTCCACGCCTATGTAAACAGAACGCAGTGTTTCAGGACCTCAGACCAGCTCTTTGTCTGTTATGGTGGGAAGCTGAAGGGAAAGGCTCTCTCAAAGCAGAGGTTGTCTCACTGGATATTGCTTTGGCTTACCAGCAGCAAATTCGACCGTGCCCCCTTGGTGTGACTGCCCACTCGTGACTGTGGCGTCCTCTTGGGCTCTAGTGCATTGCGCCTCGCTGACAGACATCTGAAGAGCTGCAGGCTGGCCGACACCGAACACATTCGCCAGATTCTACAATCTCCGAGTGGAGCCAGTGTCCTCTCATGTACTCGCTTCAACTAGCTAGTACTGGACCCGCTCAGGTGTCTTCGCTTGCTCGACATTACACTCCACGGACTGGATACGTGCGATATTCTCCTCAGGTCGGCGCCAGTGTCTTTGCCTGCGCGTCGGTTAGGTGCCTCCCGTGTGCATGGTCCCTCCTCTGAGCGACCCCCACATGCGTATTTCCACTGTAATCCTCTCTGAGCATGTGTCTTTCCCTTGGCAAGCCACCTTGCCTCCCCTGGGGTTGAAATATTCCACCTGCGGCTGGACACCCCAGTGTTCTCCATATGCATCCTTCGGGTCATATGTGTATTCTCTAAGTCCCCCCCTCTGGGTTGGCATTAATTGCATATTCCCCTAAACCTTGGGATATGCTCCCCAGTGTACCTTGGGCTTCCTGTGCTAAATAGGAGTCCTTTTATCCGTGCCAGTTTCACGACAGGGATCTCAGATTTACGTAGGGCACTGGAAGACAGCCGAGAAGGTGGCGTGATTAGACTGGTAACCCCATTCGTCGTCATCCAACGTAACTCGGAGTGACAACGAAAGGGGAACGTCTCGGTTACGTATGTAGGGAACGGAGACGTTACGTCTGCCTACCACTTTCCGCTGTACCGCGGGGATCGCCTGAAGCTCAGTCTTGGCTCCTCAGCGAAGAAACTTATCTGCATGTTGCCAGCGTCTTCCGTTTATACCCACGAGGTAGGGCGGAGATACGCTATGCAAATTCCGCAGACCCATGGCATTTATTTGCCATTGGCTAGTTTTGTAATACTCGAAGTTGATAGGCTTTCTAAGCGAAACCCCATTCGTCGTCATCCGACGTAGCGTCTCCGTTCCCTACTCAGGGAACGAGGGTTACATACGTAACAGAGACGATACTTATGTAAAAAATAGCTTTGTTTCAAATTCTGTACATCAAGATGTTCAAAAATCCCACTCAACACATACGCCTCCAAGACTTCTGTGCTTCACTGCTCATACAGGCAACATCAAACCTTTGATAGAGCCCAGTTATTCAATGACTGGTAGCGCTTGCCCACTGACATATGGAGCAATTATTTTTACAGTAAATTATGCAAATACATAGACGTCACTAAGTCATCCATGAATTCATGTTTCATATTACATGGCAGTTTCATCATGTCTGAGATAAAGATTATGCTGTTGGAAGTATTCATTATTGCAGAATGACTTTCTGCAAAAACAATTCCAGGGTTTTAGGTTGCATCTGATTATTAAAAAGGAAATGCATTTCATATTTCATTAATTTATTTGATTATGTTTATTTGGTACTCACCAAATCATAGTAAAAAAGTAGATTCTATCAAATTAAGCATGCTATTAGTTATTATGAATAGTGTTTTTAAGTGCATTCCTTTTTTTCTTCTAGCTAATTGTAATTTTCTATGTTTTGATTTAACGGTTATGAAAGGTTTCATTTATTGACATCACTAGTTCAATTTGGAATATTACCTTCTGTGCAAGAGGGTCCCCCGTAAGCGGAGTGAGTGCAGTCGCACATGTAACCGCTGCTCTTCTCAATGCATTTCCCCCGATTGTGGCAGAGCCGAGCTGAACTGCTGCAGTGACCAGCACACCCTGAACTCACTCCAGGTGTCACTTTGGCCCGTTCCTCCATGTCAAAATTCACTCCATTCATGTTTAATGCCCGAATACATCCGAGAAAGCCTCTATGTGTTGTGGCTGTGCCCCCTGAGAGATGAGAGAGGAAATTATGGAAAAAAAGAGTAATCAGACATTTTTTTCAGAGGCAGATGCACTAAATGACAACTACTACTGGACTGAATGAAGAGTAACAAACAAATATAACTCTTTTCTTTCTGCAATGCACTTTCAAAAGGTCAGTTTTACCAACAAACAGCTGGTTTCCAAGCTGAAGGCGAAGGTGTCCGTCAGGTGGTGTTTTTGTGATCCGCAGGGGCAGCTGGTCGACCTGCAGGCAGGACTCTTTCACATTGCGTTCGGCACGAACCCAATGCCACTGCCTGTCGTTCAGTGGGACAGGAGATTTGACGGTCAGGACTACTGGCCCGTCGCCCGTGTTAAAGGAGAAAGTCACAGCTGAGGGAGCTGGGTGCACAGGAACATGAGGATTTGAAAGCAGTCTTAACAAGTAGAAAAAATAACACTTCTAAAACCGCTAACAATAAAGCAAAATCTGCCTGAATTCTCAACCCTGACCCCTGGAGATCCCCTTTCCGGCAGAGTTTAGCACCAACCTTGATCACACTGACCTGCCTGTAACTTAATAGTAATCCTGAAGACCTTGGTTAGCTTGATTTTAATTAACACTTCAGGAAAAATGCATCAAATTTATCAAAGTCAGTGAAAGGATTTTTAATATTACACAGGATTTCTATTTCAAATTCTGTTCTTTTGAAATAATAATAATAATAATAAATATTTATTGAAAAATGTAACCAACCTCAAAGCTTTGAATAACTGTATATTAATACATTTTTAACATTTTTAATTTGAATAAATTAACATTATTTTATGCATTATGGACAAACATGAATTAACACAGTTAACAATAATATATTTGTAAATTAAAATTAACACTTAAAATAATAAATGTTGTAAACATTTTTATATTGGTATAGTCATCATACCTAATGTTAAGAAATATAAACTTATATAAAAGTATTACCTATTACATTAACAATCAGCCAATCATAGTTCAAGGCCCTGCTTCCACTCAAATTTCTATCCCTCCATTGACAGTTATGCAACTACCACTTTGACATCAAAAAGATAAAGGGTTAGTACACCCAAAAATTAAAATGATGTCATTAATGACTCACCCTCATGTCGTTCCAAGCCCGTAAGACCTCCGTTCATCTTCGGAACACAATTTAAGATATTTTAGATTCAGTCCGAGAGCTTTTTGTCCCTCCATTGAAAATCTATGTACGGTATACTGTCTTTGTCCAGAAAGGCAATAAAGACATCATCAAAGTAGTCCATGTGACCTCAGTGGGTTAGTTAGAATTTTTTGAAGCATCGAAAATACATTTTGTTCCAAACAATAACAAAAACGACGACTTTATTCAGCATTGTATTCTCTTCCGGTTCTGTTGTCAATCCGCGTTCATGAGTCCGCTGACATAAGACGAGCTGACGTGTTATCTGGTGCGCCCAAGCTTTGTTTACAGTCTGAGGGAGTCAGGCACGCTGTAAACAAAACAATCTTTGCAAACATGTCTAAGGATTTCGAGACAGGGGAAGACTTGCATTTTTTTTAACCAGACATATTTATTTGAACCCGAATACACGGACGCACCAGATAAAATGTCAGCAGCGTCTTACGTCAGCAGCGTCACTGGCCTCGTGAACGCGGATTGACAACAGAACCGGAAGAGAATACAATAATGAATAAAGTCATCGTTTTTGTTATTTTTGGAACAAAATGTATTTTCGATGCTTCAAAAAATTCTAACTAACCCCCTGAGATCACGTGGACTACTTTGATGATGTCTTTATTGCCTTTCTGGACAAGGACAGTATACCGTACATAGATTTTCAATGGAGGGACAGAAAAATCTCGGACTAAATCTAAAATATCTTAAACTGTGTTCCGAAGATTAACGGAGGTCTTACGGGCTTGGAACGACATGAGGGTTTGTCATTAATGACATCATTTTCATTTTTGGGTGAACTAACCCTTTAATAAAGAGATCGGAAAACTAATCCATTTGTATTGAGCGGTTTAGTCAAAATTTTCTGAAAAGACACTTTTATACACTCTTTAAACAGTCTTTTATTTACAGATAAACATGCATCAACACACACATCATTAATGATGAAAGTAAGCTCAAGCATGTTTACTTGACGTGCGAGAACCAATGAGTAGTAGTAGTAAAATCTTTATTTGTCCCTTTGCAGGGCAATTTAATCAGCTTCAAAACTCACCAACATAATTTTTTTTAATACATCACAAAAACATCACAAACATCACATCACAAACCAGGAGTATTTACAATTCTTCTAGCTACTATTAAAGTTCACGGTACCTTTATCTTTGTTTCAGATAAGTATTTATACTCATAACTGCATTTGAATGAGGTTCAATTCTCGTGTGTTACGCAGCACGTTTGAGCTTCTGCAAGAACCAATGAGGTGGCATGTCAAGCAGGTTCAGTTGAGCTTCTGTTTATGTTCGTTGATCAATGTTTATATGTAAATAAAAGCCGACATTTAATCTGTTCATCATATAAAGTGATTGTGTCTCTTCAGAAAAGTTGGACTAAACCACTCAATTCATATGGATTACTTTTACGATCTCTTTATGAACTTTTTGAAGCGTCAAAGTTTCAGTTGTGTAGCTGTCAATTAAGAGTACAGAACTGCTCAGATCTTTTTCAGAATATATTCATTTGAGCCATGAACGTAAGTCTAACGGGTATGTAAAAATACAAGGGTGAGTAAATGATGATATAATTTTCTTTTTGTGGTGAACTAACCCTTTAATCTAAATTATTCTATTTTAGATTTATGCGTTATATTAAAGGGAATGAATTTCTCATGAATTGAGAAATCAAAATTTCTTTTGACATGTACGAGGTCATCATACTATAAGAAAATCAAAACTTAAAACGTCCTTGTTAGTCCAAAAACAGCTTTTATTGAAACCAAGCCAAGATAATTACTAGTCTTGAAATGTGCCTAGGTGAAAGACCGCCTTTGCAGACGATTAACACCTACTTCATCATCTCAACTTTCGTGTTAGTGAGATGACGAGGAGAGAAGAGCAATAAGTGGATCACTGGACTAAAAATAACATTACCTCCTAAAGGATCCTAATGCTAGGAATGTGGTTATTTACATTCAACAATGTGAATGTCTCAGTTGAGCATTATTTATTTTTATTCGGTACATTTCACCTATTCTTTGGTAAATCAGTCACAATTGTGGCACAGGCTTATCAAACAGACTTTTACGATATGGACTCGTCAGTAATGCCACAACATGTAAGTAACCAAGTTAATTCTAATTCCTGATCAGTGACTAGTGATTTCTGATACATGTATACAGTCAGAAGTTCTTTGTCTCAAAATCGTTTATTGCTGTTTGTGTCAGTAAAACCAGTGACTAAAGGGTCAACTTCACATTGTTTCTCTTAATAGGAAAAAAATAATCTGTTATTTAAATTGTGATTAATATATAGAAAATGATCAAAGAACGCTCTCTTACAATCGCTGGAGCTGTCAATCAAACAGTGCGAGTCTATCAGTGACAGTTCTGCACTCTCGCAAAAACTCCCGTTGCATTCAAAGAATCTTTTATTTACATCATGTTTGCACCTAGTTATGATGAAAGTATTCGTTAGTGTGCAGAAATCGACTTGCAAAGACGAGATCACTGCATTCATGCGCTCAACATATCTGTTATAGGCTACATGCTCATCACAGAAACCTTTCATGCCTTGAACTAATTATAATGCTATAATCAAGACTTTTTCTGATTAGTTAACCTTGAGAGCTGTAATAGTAAAAATGTGCCTAAAGTTTTTGAGAGTTCCACATGTACTAACACAGATGTTAGCCAATCAGCAGTGGGCACTGAAGTCTCAGTGACAGACAAACCCCTTCAAACAGAGTGTTCAAATCAAAGGCTAAAATCTCTAAAATCAGAGTGCTTTTTATTTTAAAAATGCTTTTTATTTCTAAATGATGACAATTTTTTATTTAAAAATCATACTAACATTATAAGTGCACCCAAGGAAACATTATAAAATAATCAAATAATGCGGTTCATGACCCCTTTAAATTATTTGTGCAATTATATTTCTAAAACAGAAACTTTAATATGACATTTCTACAGTATTAAAGTATGATAATGGGACTCACAGCTCAGCTCAACCCTAATAAAGTCTTGAATGCCCATGTTTTCCAGGAAGACCCCGGAGGGGGAAGCAGTCTTGAAGTAGAAGGAGACATCGAGGGAAAGCTCTGCCTGAAGAGCTGGGAACTGCAGACTTGAAGCCGCTTGATAAAAAGATACAGCATTCCACAGGGACTCTAACAGGGAGGAAGAAAGATAAATGTCATATATTTGATAGTCTGGACCTTTACCTATTATTTTTATAAATATAATTATCTGCTATTTGTAGTCTTTTTTCTTTTTCTTTTCTTTCTTTATCGTTTCCTCTTATTCTCTTTCAAACATCAAACCTTGGCATGTTTGACAACAACAGATCAGTTCAGTTCACGTACTGTCACCAGAGCACTGCAGGGGTCCTACGACATACATGGCTTCAGAGCCTAGTCTGAAAGTATCACCAATCACAATCTCCTGCACTGGCAAGTGCTCCTTATATGAGAGGACACCAGTGTCATTCTCCCTGTAGACAAAAGCACAAATTCAAAACAGTCCTATCAATATATGTATAAGGCAATGTATGAAGTCCAAAGAGACAGCATTTAGAAAAAAAAAAGACTGAACACAAATAGACAACACAAATATATGTATAGGCTACCATATGAAGGACAAGTGAATGTGATTCCATTGTCTATTTGTAATGCAGAAATCATGCAAAAATCATCAATTTACATCATCAAAGAATATGATTCCATTGTCTACTTTTAATGCAGTAATCATGCAAAAATCATCAATTTACATCATCAAAGAATAAACTAAAATGAATCATGAATATATTAGATATAAACTACTGTTAAAACAATTTGGGGTAGGTAAGATTTAATTTTTTGAGCGAAATTAATACTTTTATTTAGCAAGGATGCTTTAAATCGATCAAACGTGTGAGAAAAGAATGTATACAAAAATATATTTTAAATAATGCTGTTCTTTTGAATCTTCTAGTCATCAAAGAATACAAAAAAAAATGTATCACAGTGTCTACAAAAATATTTAGCAGTACAACTGTTTTCAAATGAGATAAAAAAAAAGAAAAATGTTTCTTGAGCATCAAATCAGCATATTAGAATGATGTCTGAAGGATCATGTGACACTGAAGACTGGAGTAATGAAGATAAAAATGCAGCTATGCATCACATAAATAACATTTTGAAATATATTAAAATTGAAAACAACAATTCCCAATATTAATGTTTTACTATAGTTTCAAGAAGAAGTAAAAACTTATTTTTAACATATAATATTTACATAATAAATAATAAATGTAATAAATTAGTGACCCTAAAATAAGTCTTATTTCAGAGTAAAAAAAACAAAAAAAAACACGGATCTGGGATAACTTCCCAAATAAAAGTAGACTAGGCTTATATTAAAGGTGTTTAATGTTTTTCATCCGGTTTTGAGCTTTGTCTGTGCGCATAATTACGCAACTTGTTATCAGTGAATGAGACCCAGTGTTAGTAAAAGTAAGGTCCATCATCTCTGTAATCTAACAGACATAATGAGTTGCATTTGCCTTGTTACCATGACACTCTGTCTGCATCACAGTTGCAAAAGTAGTTCATGTCGACACAGTTCTCTTCCAGACCGCAGGAGCACTGCTGCACCCCTGGCTGGTATCCACCCCAGTAAGTTCTCTTCTCTCCTTTGCGGTCCACCCACCAGGACAGAGGGGTGCCATCTGCAACAACACCAGACTTATTCAAGTAATGGAACCTGTATAAAGTAAGGCTCAAAAAAATGTAACATCGATATTTAATTAATGCACAACAAACTCTTTGCTTCCATTTAAGACCTGTACAATTCAGTCCTCTACCTCCTCCCAAAATAATAGACAGTTTCATGCATATTTTCGGTAATAGGCACAAAAATTAAAACACAAGGATAAAACAAAACTTTTTTTTAGCGTGTTAAATAATAATGTGGGATATAGAGACATAATTTCATATGCAATTGACCAATTCACACATTGACATTATAACGCTTTTTACTTACTGTTACCCCACTTACAACTAGCCTATGCAGCCTAGGCGTTATAAATGTAACATCAGATGACTTAAGTTATACATTTTATTGACATATAGGTAGTGATATATCAAAGATGTTAAGGTAAAATTTCAATAAGCAAATAAAAAATAAACCAAAAAAAATAAACCCCAAAAACAATTATCTATGATCCTCCCTACTGTGGTCCATTTTGAACACATGCAGAAATTGAAAGATGGAAACAATTTGTTAAAACTGAAAGGAAAGGTGGCAGTAAAAGTGACAATAATTACTTGATAACAGTGACTGGGGAATATGATACCCTTGATTTGTGTTAAAAAGAAGAGTTTGCACTCTCAAGTATAGACTTGGAAGAACTGACAGATCTTTAAACTGACATTTCAATTTAGCACACTAAATCAGAACAATTGTGATAAGGTGTTGTACTGTAATAATGACTTCCGATAAATCTTTGGTCTGCACTGCATATTACCGCCAAGTGGAATTTGATATGGGCAATAATTATGGTTTCAGACTGGGATGACTGCCAGACTGAAAATAAATATATGGATATTATTTCATTCTCTGCTAGCTTATGAACTACAAGCCATCTGTAACTTAAATAAAACTACTTTTGGGATTTCTCTTGTACATTTCAGTATTTGATCAAATCTATTGAGACCAGCCTCCTGAATGTGAGTGAGAAACACTCCCGCGGTAGTATGCCACGGTAATTACGTTACACCATAATAATTTACCCACTCCACTAAAATGAAATTAAAAACTTTGTCAAGACAACGACCCTCAAAATAAATATTTTAAATATGTTAAACAAATATGATAGAAAACAAGCAAGAAATTGTATTTTAAGTATTTAACATTAATATAAGTCTTTTACTGCTTTATGCAATTTAGATATCAAATAGAACATTTTCATCATGAATTATACTACTACTAATAATAATACTTCCAACATAACTCTATTAACATCTTAAAAATTCAATCTTTTTTTGTATCTGTTAAGAAATATTACACGGAATGTTCAACTCATATAATTATCCATTTCAGTTTAATTTAAAGTGTTTTTTTTATTCTTGTGCTGGGGTAAGTTAATTTAAAAAATCACTACACTTTAAAAGTCACTACAACGTAGGTCATGTTTGACCAATAGGAAATCTCGCTAGAGAGGCCAATCTACTTTGAATGAAACTAAAACAAGCCAATACACATTGGCGTGCAATCATTTGCATCAGCTGCGCGGCCTCGTTAGCGCGGGTATATAACGAGCAGCTGCTGCAATTGCACTTCAGTTTTTTGCTTCAGAGCCAACACTTCGATGCTGTTTTCAAGAGTGAATCTGAGAAGACAAGCCTCTTACAAAAGACCTCTTCACTTTGGTGCGGGCGTGACGGCGCAGCACCGTGAACGTTTTTTTCCTCTCTCTCTTTTTTTTACTTTCCTTATTTGAGCAAAGCAAAAAAAGCTGTTAAAACAGCTGGTAAGGTGCGCCTCTCAGAGCGCTCAACAGCTGTTTTTACAGCTGGTAAGATGCGCCTGAGAGCGCTCAAAAGCTGTTTTAAAAGCTGGTAAGACCAGCGCGAGAGAGACCACGCACAGACAGGTGCACATTCCTGTCGGTGTTAGCAGTGACTGTTCCCCTGCATGCCTCAGCACCTGTGAGAGCAGTTCCTAAAAGAGCTTACACAGATAGTTCACATCTTTTTCAAGATGACTTTCTATCTGTGTGTTTCTGGATGCGGTCTTTACCTGGGAATACGGGATGATCACAGTCGCTGCCTCGTGTGTATGGGCCTTGAACACGCTGAGGCAGCGTTCGTCGATGAATCATGTACCCATAGTGGGAAGATGACCATCTCAAAGCTGCGGTCGAGACTCTCGTTCCTGCAAAGGTCCCTGTGTGTCTGCCTTCGGGCAGTAACACGGAAGACCTGAGGATCACGGTAAGCGCACTTCCTTCGGGGAACCAACCCCCTAGGAACCCTCATCCCGCTCACGCTCTGCAGCCATTTGAGTTACCAACCGAACGTGCTGGACCGTCCTCGAGATGTGTACCAGTCGTTTCCTTTGGTGCTCCCCTCGACGACCAGTTGTCGATTGCTACATCGGAGGGTGGGTCAGACATCTCCGCGGACGACGGCTCAGAGCCGCTTCCTCCTCTGGGTGTGCCAGCACAGTCCGAGTCTGATCCAGAGATGATGGCCATGCTTTCCCGGGCTGCCAACAGGATCGGGCTCGAGTGGAACCCCCCACTGTGTCCCGAGCCCTCGAGGCTGGATGATTAGTATCTCGGGGTGGTGTGCGCTGGTTCTCAGCAACCCACCCCAGTGTCTTTCTTCCCAGAAGTGCCCGAGGAGCTCACAGGGATGTGGACGGCACCTTTTACTGCCAGAAACCGTCTCAGTGGCTCCTCCTCCCTCACCATCCTTGATGGTGGGGCAGCTAAGGGATACACGCGTATCCCGCCAGTGGAGCAGGCCGCTGCAATGCAGCTGTGCCCTAACTCCACTTGGCGAAGAGAACCGTGTCTTCCTTCCTAGGCCTGTAGGTTCTCATCCGACCTATTTGACAAGGCTTACAAGGCCTGTGGGGAAGCTGCCTCTGCCATGCACGCTATGGCGTTGTTGCAGGTCCATCAGGCCAAGGCACTGAAGGAACTGCACGAGGGTGGTCCTAATCCACAAGTTCTCCAGGAACTTCATGCCACGATGGACCTCGCACTTCGTGCGACGAAGGTTACCTCCTGGTCAGTGGGTCGTGCGATGTCCACACTAGTGGTCCAGGAACGCCATCTCTGGCTGTGTCTGGCCGACATGCGGGAGACCGACAAGCTCCGTTTCTTTTATTCCCCTGTTTCCCAGACCGGCCTCTTCGGCGATGCGGTCGAGAAACTTTGCCCAGCAGTTCTTGGCTGTACAAAAGCAGACAGAGGCTATCAAACACATTCTGCCACGGTGGTCAGCTGCTGCCTCTACCCCACCACCCGCAGCTCCTCAATCTGCTCGTCGCTGGTGGCATCTTGCCACTTACGGGCTACAATGGGCATGCAGTGTCAGGGGTGTGGACGGACCCCCAACTGCATTGGCACATCAATTGCCTCGAGTTGCTAGCAGTACATCTCGCTCTGAGCCGCTTGAAAAGGCCGCTACAGGGCAGGGACGTGCTGGTCCGTACGGACAACACTGGGACCGTTGTGTACATCAACAGACAAGGTGGTCTACGCATGTCGCAACTCGCCCGCCATCTCCTCCTCTGGAATCAAAATTATCTGAGGTTGTTTCGAGCCATGTATGTCCCCGGCGTGCTCAACCGTGTGGCAGACGAGCTATCACGAGCTGTGCTTCCGGGTGAATGGCGACTCCACCCCCAGGCGGTTCAGCTGGTCTGGAGAGAGTTTGGGGAGGCTCAGGTAGACCAGTTTGCTTCCTCAGAGACCTCCCACTGCCAGCCGTTTTAATTTCCTTCTTGCAGCAAGGGTTGGAGTGAAGGCTGTCTCTCTCCACCCTCAAAGTACATGCTGCAGCTATTTCAGCATATCACGGCCACATAGATGGCAAAACAGCTGGAAAGCACAACCTGGTCGTCACGTTTCTTAGGGGGGCGAGACGATTAAATCCTCCTCGACCCCCCTCCATACCCTCTTGGGACCTTTCCCTGGTGCTTTGAGCAATTTAAGATGCTCCCCTTAAGCCTTTGCAATCAGTAGACTTTAAGCTTCTTTCCATGAAGACTTTGCTATTGGTTGTACTGGCCTCTGTCAAGAGGGTAGGAGACCTGCACGCATTTTCGGTCGACGAATCGTGCCTTTGGAGGAGGCAGACCCAGCCCTGACTTTGCTCTGTCCCGTTTGCGCCCTGCGTTTGTACTTGGACAGAACCCAAAGTCTCAGGACCTCAGACCAGCTCTTTGTCTGTTATGGAGTCCAGCAGAAGGGAAAGGCTGTCTCCAAGCAGAGGTTGGCCCACTGGATAGTGGATGCCATCGCCTTGGCTTACCAAGCACAAGGCATGCCCTGCACACTCAGGTTGCATGCACACTCCACGAGAAGCGTTGCATCCTCCTCTGGCGCTGGCACGTGGCTCCTCGCTAACAGATATCTGTAGAGCTGTGGGCTGGGCGACACCTAAGACGTTCGCTAGATATTATAGCTTACGTGTAGAGCCAGTCTCCTCCCGTGTTCTCACCCTAAACGGGTAGAAGCACCGAGAGGCCCGGCTCTGTCAGCTTGCTTCACCCTACTGTGCACCCTTATTGCCTTATTACCCTTAAAACCTGTCAAGTCCTCCAACACCCTCGGCCAGGACATTGCGGAGCGTCCGTTGCCAGGCCTTTATCCGCTGAATCCTTGAGAGCCGAATCTGGGCTGGGTTCCATATCTGTGACCCTACGGGGATCCCATATGAGTATATTCTCCACGACTGCTCCTAAGACGGAAGCCTGTGTCTTTCCCTTGGGCTAAGTCACCCATTATTTCATATGCTGTACAACCTTTGGGTTAGTCCATATGTATTTTCCACATAATTCTTTGAAGAAGTGGGTTCCACAGCGTTCTCCCTCCTAAACAGAAAGGGCACGCTTTCCCAATGTTATCCAATATCTCACTGAATGGGTTATCTCGGAACAAAAGTGACAGATACACTCTGTGTAAGCCTCCTCTTATCGTCCTTCCAGGCAAGAAGGTGTAGAGGCTTGCACGGGGTGCTGGATGGGGTTCAGCGGCTGTGGCGCTTTGGTAGGGATTCCTATTTGTCAGTCATGACCTACGTTGTAGTGACTGACCGATAGGGAACGTCTCGGTTACCCTTGTTCCCTGGGGGAGGGAACGGAAACATAGGTCCCGTCGCCACATCTGCTCCCACCCGCCAGGGCGGCCAGCTTGTCAGGTTGGCTCCTCAGCAAAAACTGAAGTGCAATTGCAGCAGCTGCTCTTTGTTATATACCTGCGCTAACGAGGCCGCGCAGCTGATGCAAATGACTGCACGCCAATGTGTATTGGCTTGTTTTAATTTCACTCGAAGTAGATTGGCCTCTCTAGCGAGATTCCTATTGGTCAGTCATGACTTACTTCTCCGTTCCCTCCCTCAGGGAACGAGGGTTACCATATGTAACCGAGACTTTACTCGTTATGGAAAGTAATGCTTTACTTTTTTCACCAGGGCTGGGCTTGCTTGTTTGTTTGTTTGTTTTTCATATCAAACAAAACAAAGGTTCTATTTTGGCAAATGTAAAGGCCCTTTCACACCAGAAGTGAAATGAATAAGCCTCAGACTGAAGGAAGTGCAAATTCACGCCTGTTCAGTAGAGGGCGCAGCTCAAACAAACTTTTCTGCTGTGCTGCCATTCTGGATTGCAGAAGAATATGATGCAGGAGAAGACAGTTCAACAGTCTTACTTCACATTTTTTCAATTTTTAATTGCTAAAGTCATTTTTGCTTTTAGTCTATATTTAGTCTAGAACTACAATATCCATTATGTTTACACAGCGAACCAAATGCCTCTGCACTTACTCCTGATTTCTCTCATGGGGACTGGAGAGCTGTCAGTCAAAAATGGGAAAACAAAGTAACTTGCATTACTTATTTGAAAAATTAACTCAGTAGTTTTGTTGTAAATCTAAAAGTAATGTGTTACTTTACTAGTTACATAGTTGAAAAAAGTAATCTGATTATGTAACTTGTGTTACTTTATATTTACTAATGAACAATATTTAGAGTGAACAAGGCATTTGCTTACTTAGCTGACTTGTAACTAAGATATCACACTTTTAATAGCAAGAGAGGGACAGACCGAAAACGTCTCAGGTTACGCATGTAAGGCCACAAAACACATACTAAATATGTGTCCGAAAGACTCTTGACTAATGGGTGTTGTTGCCTAGAATTTTTGCTTCAAAATGATCTGAAAATCATCCTGCCTAATCATTTACACAAAACAATACATTGATTGAAATTTTATAAAACACCTTTTGTTTGGAAAGGCAATTTGCATATTAATTAGCCCTTTCACACAGGTGTGTCACTGGGTCCCAAAGAATTCAAGGACAAAAGAAATTATCCATATATACATATTTTACAATTAGAAATTGTAACCAATTACAAATAGGTTACAATTACAACAACAATTACAATTTTAACAATATTTCAAGTGTATTTCTTTGTAAAAAGTATACATTTTATCATACGTATTAAAAAAGGTAAGGATTCATTAGTTTGAATATTGGAACAAACACTATAATTACATCTTAGTTGATTATTTTTGACAAAACATCATACTATAGTATATTTAACTATGAGCAGAAATTGGTGAACAAAACCGTACCTATTTAATGTGACAGTAGTCTTTTTTTACAGTCAAAACTTTATAATCTATCCAAAACTAATCACAAAATCTTGTCTAAACATTCATATTTAGTCTTCGTTACAATATTTGTAACATATTGTGTATGATTAGCATATACATGTGAATTTGCAGTTTGTTGCTTATACAGACATTTTATTTAAACATATTTCAGTCTATTTTTAATCATCTTAGAAGGCTATAGCAATATAGTTTGGATGTGTTCATGTAAACATAACGTTTACTAATGTAGGTGCGAGAGTGAATGAACGGCACAGACACGCGCTGTATAACTGTAGTAAACAAAGCGCGCATGCGCCTGTGCCGTTCATTCATCATTTAGCCTACACACAGACACGCAATTCATATTTAAACAGTCTTTTTGCGGTTTACAGTCAGACACTATTCAATATCGCGATTAGAACAAAGCACTTAACTACATCAGCTGGATCCGTTGCTCCGCGAAATGAAATTACCAGCACTTCTGGTACATTTTCCAGGGTTATTAGATAGTATTATTCCTCACAGCGTAGGGATACACTGTGTACACAGCTCTAGTAAGATACTTACTGAACACGATGCGTTTTATAATCCAGCTGGTGGGCGTTGGCATGTTTGAATGGCTTGCCTTAGATCATTTGCGATTGAATACCGCGCGCTCTCTGTGGGCGTGGCACATTAACACGTAATCAGGTATAATGAGCTGGAAAGAAAAAGACTGACATCTCTCTCTTTTCATACAGATTACATAAACTGAGAATATTTGTTTTTTTATATAAATTAATTCATTTAAAAGAAGAGAGTTCAAGCTTCATTATGGAAAAACACTCGTGCCTGTATGACAAGTATTCGCGGAATTACAGTTAATTTTCGGACGCGTTTCAGAATGGACTTACCTGACAGAGAGAAGGCAGAACGCGCATCATGTTTGTTTTTCTTTATTTGGCGACAAGCACAACACTTTATTTTTATTGTGAGTATCCACAAAAAAATAGACAATTATCAGGATCTAATGATGTACAACACTTAATATGTAAGATCAAAATCAACAGAGTATTTTTTTAGTTTCTTTTGCACTGATAAGATAAAAAGCGAGACTATCACGCGCCGACCTCAGAGGGTTAAAGGTGGAGGACAGAAGGCCTGGAGCACAAATGACCCCCACATTTAGTAGGGAACTAAGAAATACAACCCGACCTGGGGTGAGGAAATACTACCATCAAACCAGGTGCAAATCCATGTACGTGCAGGCCTCAGCCTCATGTGCCACGGAGAAGACGAAATTAAGGATCTCTCCTCAGAGATAACCCAGCAAATAAACATTCATTACAGAAATCAAGTACTGTACCAACAGGGCAGAAACAAGATTCAGAAGGCGTTCTCTGCACCAGGCAGAGAACAGTTTCCATGTCAATGCATATTTAGTCTTCTCGTGGAGGGAGCTCTGGACTGGAGTATAGTCTCCACGACCTCGGTCGAGAGATCTGAATCTATGAGCTGGGCCCCCTCAGAGGCCGAGCCCACAGTATCCATAACTCAAGAGCTCCCAGGGGCAAAGATATCGGGAATGCGTACAGGTGTAGCGTCAACCACACCTAATACATCACGTCCAGTCCAAGCGGAGCTGGATGCGTGAGGGAGAACCACAAAGGGCAATGCATTGTACAAACTATGTGAAAGGTCGACTTGAGTTGACCGAAGTTCTCCCTAAGAAGCTCCACCACCTCGGGGTGAAGTCTCAATTCCCCGGGCACAGCCCCTGCCTCAACAGGATATCTGCTCTGATATACGAGACTATCAGTGTGTTGTCCGGACCCTTCGCCGAGCGACCATTCATGATTGCCCCCGACTTGTGAGGGAAGCATCCGTCGAAAGCATTATGCGTTGACAAGAAGCCCCCATCACTGGACCTGGGCGAGGAACCAAGGTTCTTCCACATGACCGAGGCATGAAGGCATAGCCGCGTGACCTTGATCATGTGAAAACGAATTTCCCCTTGGAGAAAACCCCATGGTCCTGAGCCACTACTGCAGGGGTCTCATGTACAGAAGGCCAAAAGTAACTACGTTGGACGCAACTGCCATGAGCCCCAACCAAAGACCTTTCACCGAGCGGCCACTCATGACTGCCCCCCATCCTGTGAGGGAAGCATCCGTCGATAGCGTGACGCGTCGACAAGAAGCCCCCAGCACTGGGCCCTGGGCGAGGAACCAAGGTTTCTTTCACATGCCTGAGGCACGAAGGCATAGCCGCGTGACCTTGATCATGCAAAAACGGATTTCCCCTCGGAGAAAACCCCTTGGTCCCGAGCCACCACTGCAGGGGGCTCATGTGCAGAAGGCCAAAAGTAACTACGTTGGACGCAACTACCATGAGCCCCAACAGTCTCAGAGACTGTTTTGCAGTGAATGACTGACCTAGTTTACATTCTTTACGGCTGAGAAACGCAGAAATACGTGCAGTAGACAGAAGTGCTTGCATGTTGTCGAATCCCATATTACACCTAGAAAAGTGGTCCTCTGAGCTGGGAGGAGTACACTTTTGCTGTTGAGCCGCAACCCCAACCTCCTTATGTGGGACAGAACGACATCTCAATGTTGAACTGCAAAAAGCTCGGACTGAGCTAAAATCAACCAATCGTCGATATAATTTAATACGCGAATGCCCTGGAATCTCAGAGGAGCCAGAGCTGCATCCACGCATATTGTAAAGGTGTGGGGTGATAACCTAGGCCGAATGGAAGAACCCGATACTGGTATGCTTCGCCACTGAAAGCAAACCTCAAGAACCTCCTGTGATGAGGATGGATAGATAAGTAAGCGTCCTTTAAGTCTATTGTGACAAACCAGTCCTCGGACTGAGTCTGTGACACAATCATATTTAGCGTAAGCATACTTTGAACTTAAAATTCTGAAACCTGCTGTTTAAATAACGCAGGTCTAGAGTAGGACGCAACCCCTCATCCTCTTTCGGAACAATGAAGTAATGGCTGTAAAACCCTGACTGTCTGCCGGGAGGAGGAACCCCTTCTACGGCTCCTTTTGCAGAAGTGTCAGTACTTCCTTCTCCATAACCAAAGCCTGCTCGGGGTCCACCACAGTGGGGAGGACTCCTAGAAATCTGGGCGGACAAGAACCGAATTCTGAACCCTTTTCTATAGTGTGCAGGACCCACCGAGAAATATGTGGCAGTAGTTTTCACGCTGCCAGAAATTCTACTAGGGGAACTCATAGAACCCACCAGCGCTGCCTAATAAAATTTATTTTTTTAAGATGGCTGGTGGGTAACGTCGGGGTTAAAAACGATGACGCCGACTCGGGAGAGAGAAAGCTCGCAAGCGTCTCTTTAACCCGAGGCACTGTCATACCATGATACTTAATACCCAAAGCATTACTATAGTTAGAAGTTTGGGCATTAAACACATAAAATAGAAACCGGCTTACTCCACGATTTCGACACCTCAGTGTGGAGATAGGGAAAAACAGCAGTCCCCGACGAGGAGGCTGAGATACAGAGTTTTTCTGTTTTTAGATATATTTCATCTAATAAACTCTTTTTATTTTCACTCTCATAATGTTCAGCTGGCCAGTAAATATTTAACTAGCAACAGCACTAGATAAACCTCCTTGTAAAGCTCCTCTTTATTTAACAGAGTTATGAGCTGACTTATTTATTTATTTATTGAAAACTCAAACATCTGCCTTTTTCTTAATATCTTTATTTGTTTTGTTCTCTTTTTTCTAAACAAAACACTAACGATACCAATTCCTCGGCACTGGAAATCGCCAGCACTGGATCTGACAGGTGAAAGCTGAGATAGGGCGGAGCCCGTCCCAACCCCCGCTGTCGGGGAGCGCGAACCGAACCGTCCTCCTCGAAGAACGCCCGGCGGGAGCAGAGCGTCCTCACGGACAGCTTCTCGCAATGCTCACAGTCAGCCCACTCGAGAACTGACTGTAGCATGCTCCAATCCCAAATAGTAACAAAAAGCTGATGTGTGTGTCCCCACCCGTGATATAACGTGGGCAGGGAACAACACAAAGCTGCTTGCTCTCTTTTGCCATAATATATATATATATATTGCAACTTGACAGACAACAATAAATATGACAAGGACAGAATACACAGATCGCTTGCTGATGGCACAGAAGCTGTCGCGGTCTGTTTTCTGGTGTGCTTTATAGCTTCCTGGTCTATGACGTCACCCGCCTATGACGTCTCGCTCTCCCATTGGACTGATTATACACGTGCTTCACGACGCAATCACGCAGAGCGTTCCCACCGCGTCTCAACGCAGCTCGAGTTCCCTTGAAAGGGAACTGATATTTCAAAAGCAATAAAACGAATTATGCTTTTCATTCAAGACAGCTGGATTAGAAGAAAGAAACAAAAACATCTATTTTATAATACAATAGGTAGGGAATAATAATCTTGTTTATAGTCTGCAGTGACATGATATCTGTCTCAGGGGAACTGAGATTCATAAATTTTTCGTAAACTGAGGAAAACTGCACATGACTCCCTTCAAGAGCTGCACAAACTGAAATAACAGCTTTTCAAAATCTCTCTCTTCCTTCCTGCAGACACTGGATGACCATTATGACCCTTCTCACATACGTTTGGTGAGATGCTAATGAAGCATAATTTTTTTTGCATGCCAATATTATCTAGTCCTGCACTTATTTTCTCATGATGCTTTGACAGACCAAAATGTATTCATGAAAATTCTCTTCAAGAGAGGCATGTCTAATTTGGATTCAGGTTACATCATAATTCAGAAAGAATAAAGAGAGGAAAGAATTTTTTTTACTATTAGCTTCAGCTAAAGTAACTGACAAAATCAATCTATTATGTCTAGCACTGATTGCTCTTTCAACAACATTGATGCACACTGAAACACTGAGGCCCTGTTTACACCTCATATTAAGATGCGTTTTGGTAGATCGGATCACACGTGGATGACGCTTAATACAGATGTAAACAGGGTCTAAAACATTTTGAGCTTGTCCACTTTCGACCACTTCCAGAGGTAGTCGAAACTGCATTAGACCTGAATGCTTTCATAGTGTAGATGCTCAAATGATCGAATGTGTTTGAACAGCCACAAAAGACCGCCTACTCTCCACCTACTGACCTAATGCATGAACATTATGGGAAGCTCGCTAGCCAGGCTGGATTTTAACTTTGTTGGTTGAAGACCAAAGTTTGGTTTGAAGACGAAAACGTACCAAGCACAACGTTCTCTCATTATTACTGATTTCTTACACACTCACCGGTGTTGGTGTTGTCTTGTAGCGGTCAGAGCAGAAACAAAAGCTGATGCTCTCTGTATGTTTTTCCATCATCTCCGGGCACGTTCATATGTAAATTGTACGAGCTTATTTTATCCATTAGATTGAAAGAAATCATACATTTACCCACCCATAGACCCTCACCAGGACAGAAGTGGTTGAAAGTTGACAAAAGAGACAGGTTAAAACACCAGGTGTAAACGGGAATGTGTCTCCCTTATCTACTTGGTCCGATCGACCAAAACGCATCTTAATGTCAGGTATAAACATGGCCTGAGAGACTAAAACCAGCACTTACCCCAGGGGTTAAAGAGCCGTGACCTTCTGCAGTGGTAGGCGACTCTCTGCTCACAGTGTTCTGACAGAGACACCAGGGCCTTCAGCTGTTCAGATGAGGCGCTATAATTGAACAATTTGACATGTGGCATCTGCTGTGTAGAGCCTCGTACTCTGACTGCATTCGAGCTGTTGTGACGAACCACCGTCCACACTTTGTTCCCTGCAAAATTTGACAAAACAAATTAGTTGTTTTTTATATATAATCAAAAAAATAGGAGATATAGGGCCAAACTTACTAATATGTTGTGCCAGCACAAACCCTCTTCCGGCATTAAAAAACTACTGTTAGGATTTAAATGCAGTGAAAAATTAGCAATGAAAAGGTATGGACAGTCATGTTTGCAGTATTACCTTACAGTATATACATTTGTAGGAGTTTCCCTTTTAAAATATGTTGGAGGAGAGAATTTAAATAAATCATGCAATGTGATTTACTAAGATTTGCGGTAGTCAACTTATTGGTATTTCCGCCGTTATTTAACGCTGAAAAATTATTATAACCCATTTTGCGCTTGACATGGCGGCGATTAATGGAAATGAGCTGCTGTGTCTGTGCTCTTTAATTACTGCATTGTCAGTAGATCACCCATAGACCTTTCCACTCCCATCTGTCTCCCGCTAATTTGCCGTTTAGTAAATCTGGCACCTAGTGTTTTTCCAACAATTGCAGTGATATAAAATGTACAAGTATCACAGAATAATGATTCGGTTTCTAAATAAAAACAATATATTCATATGTACTAAAATATATGACACACACACACACACACACACACACACACACACACACACACACACACACACACACACACACACACACACACACACACACACACACACACACACACACACACACACAAATTATAATAAGTTAAAATAAAACAAAAATATATAATAAAATACTCAAAGAAAAAACTCACTAAAGAGTGATAAAAGTGTTAAGTTCAAATCCTGAAGAAGCATTGTGGGGCTGTTTACAAAACACCATTTTCAATTAAAAACGTCAAACTTTTTATGCGTTTTGGCCATTCATTTACACGGCAACGGCGGTTTGGGTCCCTGAAAACGCAAACTTTTGAAAATGGGTTTCAAAGTGCAAGTTTTTGAAAACGGTCTCCGAAAAAACAACAAAACCATGAATCCCTGAAAACAATGATGTCATGCACATTACGTGATTAATCTATAGCGTTTGATCGTCATCTAATGGCCTGGCAGCAGAATGCAGTGTTTTAGTCGTTTTTGCAGATCTGTGTGAATGGGGGTCGTTTTGAAAATGGCGTCGTCTGTATGCGGAAAACTAAAAGGAAAAACTCCTCCGTTTTAAGCATTTTGTTGTCTTGTAAACATACCCTTAGCATTTAGTAAAACAGCAACTGCATGTCAGTAGATACTGTATACTATTCTTTTTCAAGTTTGGGGTGTATTTTATGTTGTATGTGATTAAAATGTTATTTATTTTATTTCAGAATAAAGGCCAGTTCAGAATTTCTGCTAGACAAAACAGAAATATCAGGAATAAACCAGATTATCAAAATCACTGCTTAGATTTAAATATTCTGAATCCCTTTTACAACATTCAATCATTGTTTGCAGAACCCATAAAAATAATATAAAATAGAAATAAAAACAAAATTCTCAGTGACTTCTCTTATAAAACCTTACATTTTCATTGTAATTTCCAAATATAGCTCACTCAAGAATTAATCTTCAATAGCATTTGTTTCCTTACAAAAGTCAGTGAACTGAATTCACTGTCTCTTCCCTTGACATCCATTCAATACGCACAAAGGACGAGTCATTCAGTAGGCTACTTGTCTTCTGAAGTTCAAGGCAGCAGTTTAAAGCAGTGAATATACAGAAAACTCACTTCAACAATGTGTTTGAATTTAAGTGTTTGAAAAAACAACTGTGTAAACAGAAAATGTATATTATCATATTTCATATGAAGCATTATTCAAGCCAGAAAACTGAGAAAATGCATAATCTTTCAGCCTAGTCACAAATATTTGCCCCAAGCTGTTGATAATGTTATTTAATGTTTTACAGTTTTTTTCAATTGCTTACACACTAAAATTAAAACTTTCCCACTATTAGCAAAACCTTCCACTCAAGGAGCAAAACACCAGCCTAGATTTGCACAATTGTAAGTACGTTGTCAGCTTCACCCTTTTTGCAAAACACTACACACACTGATTTGTAAAACTCTACACACATTTGCCATTGACCACACTAATGAATTAATTGGATATGCACATCCATCAGGCGTGGAAGCACACATGTGCTAATTTGAAAACGCAGCACTCAGGTGTGCTATAAAGGGCAGCAGGTGAGTTCACCTGTCTTCAACAAAAATGGAAGGAGCTAGAAGAAGAAGAAGAAGAAGAAGAAGAAGAAGAAGAAGAAGAAGAAGAAGAGTGAGAATAAGAGGGGGAGCTCAAAGATGAGATGAAGGAGGTAGAGGAAGAGGAGAAGGAGGTAGAGGAAGAGGTGAAGGAGGTAGAGGAAGAGGAGAAGGAGGTAGAGGAAGAGGTGAAGGAGGTAGAGGAGGAGGCCCAGGTAGAGGAAGAGGAGAAGAAGGGGCTGGAGGAAGAGGCCTAGGTAGAGGAAGAGGTGAAGGAGGTAGAGGAAGAGGAGAAGGAGGTAGAGGAAGAGGTGAAGGAGGTAGAGGAAGAGGTGAAGGAGGTAAAGGAAGAGGTGGAGGAGGTAGAGGAGGAGGCCCAGGTAGAGGAAGAGGAGAAGAAGGGGATAGAGGAAGAGGCCTAGGTAGATGAAGAGGTAGAGAAGGACTTGTAGAGTTGATAGCAGCCAATTCTCATCCCTAGGCGTCATGAAACTGACGCCTTGGGAATCATTTTGACCATGCTTCAATATTCGACGCTTTAGGCACCCTTTAGCGTCAGTTACATGACGCGATCCTAGGGCGTCATCTTATTGACGCTTTACCTTTAATGTCAGTTAGATGACGCTATCTAATCCTTACCCTACCCCAGACCTAAACCTACCCGCGTCATCTAACTGACGCTTAGGTAAAGCGTCAGTAAGATGACGCCCTAGGATCGCGTCATATAACTGACGCTAAAGGGTGCCTAAAGCGTCGAATATTGAAGCATGGTCAAAATTGTCATTTTAGTGACGCCTTGGGGTGAGAATGCGTTGTTGATAGAACCTGAACAAAGAAGACGAGGACCAAATTTGACTCAAGAAATCCGTGCAACACTTATTGACCATGTTATCAACCATGGACTGACACCGATGGAAGCTGGACAAAGAGTTCAACCAAATCTCTGGTTGATACTGTAACTGAATAGTTACAGTATTCTTGTTGCTTTTACAGTAGTTTTTCTTCAGAGTCAAACTGTATGTACTTCATTCAGTAATTTTTATTTGTCTACAGATTTTATTTTTTTCATTGATATCATTGTTGGTTGATTACTGTAACTCAGGGGTCTCCAACACGTCGCTCGCGAGCTACCAGTAGCTCGTGGCCTGATTGGAGGTAGCTCACCAAGGGGGCGTTCACATATCACGTCTTTTGCGCGCTCAAGTTCGTTATATCAAATGTAGGAAGCTCATAATTGAAGCGACGCTCATTTTTTCCAGGCGCAGTGAGATGAAAAATCCATTAGCTACTAAAACGTCTTTGTCATTGTGGAGAGCGCAGTGCATGGTTGCATAGCAACGACAGACGCCACGGGAAAATCGGACCTAGATTTACTATTAACAATGAAAGATAAGCTAATGTGCAGAACGTCAGTAATTTATCTTTTTTTACTCATTCTTTTTATAAAAATGATTTAAAGGCTGAAATATGCGAGCTTTTTATAAATCTTTTTTTGTCAAAACTTTATTTGAACTTGTAGGCTACGTGTTAAGTAGATAACGTCGCAAGACACTCCTTTAAAATCTGGACATCATTTTTAATGTTGTTATTTTGTTTATGTAAACAAAAAGTGCAAATGAATTCTAATTATATTTGTTATTTGCTGGTTTTCGACATAAACCTTGGTGAATTGATTTTATTGTGTAGTATTAGTACTTAGTATTTAAGGGTGACATATATAGGCCTACAAAAACTCTTTTAGGTCTAAAACAGTTTAGATAGTTGTTAATATGAGAGTTATGAGACATTGTTTAAGAGATTTAAGTATTGTATTAGCCATCATGAGTAGCTCTCGGCCACTATCTTTTTTAAAAAGTAGCTCTCAAATGAAAAAAGGTTGGAGACCCCTGCTGTAACTGATTATGGTGAGAAATACTGTAAATAAATACTTGAAATATGAGTCTGCAGAACTCAGTGTTGTGCAGTGCTTGGTAAGTTTATAGTAGGCCTATTTGTGTACATTCTCCCTATATCTCAAACTAATCATGAAGAATGTTGTTTGTTTGTCATAATTTTTTTTCATCTAAATTATCCCTTACATAACAATGTCTGGCCAAAAATCTAGCACATGCTATTTCCTAAAAATAGTTTTTTTACAAATGTGTTTTTTATTTATCACAGCAGTATGAAACTGGTTGCAATAGTGTCTGATCATTGAGGACTGTGTTGGTTAAATAAAAACTAATAGCATTTTCACAAATATGTGTATATCTTTTGACTGAAGTGTGTATGTTGTGACAAAAGTGTGTCATTTTGCAAACAATCTAGGAATTATGCCAATTGAGTGTGGTGTTTGGATAATTGTGATTACATTTTGAAAAAAGAACCCGGTTTTCAAAATTGCGTGTAAACAATTGAAAAAAACGTCTCAGGTTACGTATGTAACCCTGGTTCCCTGATAGGGAACGAGACGCTGCGTTTGAGACGCGGTGGGAACGCTCTGCGTGATTACGTCGTGAAGCACGTGTAAAATCAGTCCAATGGAAGCCCGCTACGACATAGGTGACGTCATAGACCAGGAAACTATAAAGCAACCCTGAAATCAGACCGCGATAGCTTCTGAAAAACCTGAAGCAAGTCGATCAGGGCATGCAGGAAGTATGGCAGGCAAACGCAGCGTCTCGTTCCCTATCAGGGAACCAGGGTTACATACGTAACCTGAGACGTTCCCTTTCAAGGGAACTCGAGCTGCGTTTGAGACGCGGTGGGAACCCTATACCCACTACGCCATAATGACAAATGCCCGTTCTGTGTGAGGTCCTGCGCACACTAAGAAGCAAGCAACCTCGCCCCAGGAGTGGCGAGGTCAAGGTCATAAAACCTGACAAATGTATGCGGAGAGGACCATCCTGCCGCATTACATACGTCAAGAAGGGAAACTCCCGAAATTAAGGCCATAGAGGCCGCCATACTCCGAATAGAATGGGCCCGCACAGCCATAGGTGAAGGCTGTCCGGCCGCTTCATTAGCCAATGAAATAGCCTCGACTATCCATTTACTCATAACCTGCTTAGATGCAGGGCATCCTCTCTTGAGTGACCCAAAACAAACAAATAGTTGCTCAGATTTACGCCACAGGGCAGCTCTGTGAACGTAGGCATCTAAAGCCCGGACTGGACATAACAGGTTAAGCTGTTCCTGGTCAGGGGTATTAAAGGGTGGAGGATAAAAGGCCTGCAGCACTATTGGGCATCCAACATTCAGTGGGACCTTAGGAATATAACCCGGCCTGGGGTAGAGAAATGCCTTCACCATACCAGGTGCAAATTCCAGACATGAAGGAGCAACCGACAAAGCATGTAAATCACCAATTCTCTTGATAGATAGCAAGATAGATAGCAAGGAGAAATAAAGTCTTTAGAGTGAGGAACTTTTCAGAAACCTCCTCGATGGGCTCAAAGGGAGCTAAAGCCAGACCCTCGAGTACAATGGCCAAGTCCCAAGCCGGTGCTCTAGAGTGCAGTGCAGGTCTCAACCTCAATCTACCACAGAGAAAGCGAGTAATTAGAGGGTTTCTCCCAATAGAAGTACCCCCCAGAGGGGTGTGGTAGGCAGATATAGCCGCCACGTAAACCTTTAGGGTGGAAGGAGATAACCTGGCCGAGAAACGGTCTTGCAGAAAATCAAGAACTGAACCAACAGGGCAGTTAACAGGATCTAACTGACGTTCAACACACCACGTGGTGAAAAGTTTCCATTTTAGCGCATACAGCCTTCTCGTGGAAGGAGCTCTGGATTGAAGAATGGTTTCTACAACATCGGTCGAAAGACCGGTCTCCCTGAGCCTGGCCCCCTCAGAGGCCAGGCCCACAGTTTCCACAACTCCGGCCGAGGGTGAAATATCGTGCCCCCGGCCTGAGACAGGAGGTCCACCCTGATTGGGATCTCCAAGGGGGAGCCGTCCAGAAGAGACACCAAGTCCGAGAACCAAACTCGGGTCGGCCAATAAGGGGCTACTAGTAGCAGACGAGCCCCTTCTCGGCGAAACCTCTCCAGAACCCCCGGAAGCAAAGATATCGGGGGAAAGGCGTACAGGTGCAGTCTCGGCCACACCTGCACCATAGCATCCAGACCGAGAGGAGCTGGGTGCGTTAGAGAGAACCACATGGGACAATGGGTTGAATCTGATGATGCGAAAAGGCATAGCCGCGTGACCTTGATCTTGCGGAACGGATTTCCCCTCGGAGAAAACCCCTTGGTCCTGAGCCACCACTGCAGGGGTCTCATGTACAGAAGGCCAAAAGTAATAACGTTGGACGCAGCTGCCATGAGACCCAACAGTCTCTGAAACTGTTTCACAGTGAGTGACTGGCCTAGTTTCACATTCTTTGCGGCTGTGAGAATCGCATAAATACGAGCAGGAGACAGGCGTGCCTGCATTGTGGTCGAATCCCAAATTACACCTAGAAAAGTGGTCCTCTGAGCAGGGAGGAGCACACTCTTTTGGTGTTTAGCCGCAACCCCAAACTCTTTATGTGGGACAGAACAGCATCTCGATGCTGAACCGCCACCTGCTCTGACTGAGCTAAAATCAACCAATCGTCGATGTAATTTAATACGCGAATGCCCTGGAGTCTCAACGGAGCCAGAGCTGCATCCACGCATTTTGTAAAAGTGCGGGGAGATAAACCTAGGCCAAATGGAAGAACCCGATATTGGTATGCTTCGCCCCCGAAAGCGAACCTCAGGAACCTCCTGTGATGAGGATGGATAGATACATGGAAGTACGCGTCCTTCAAGTCTATTGTGACAAACCAGTCCTCGGACTGAACTTGTGATACAATCTGTTTGAGTGTAAGCATTCTGAACTTGAGTTTCTGAACCCTGCTGTTTAACTGGCGCAGGTCTAGAATAGGACGCAGCCCTCCATCCTTCTTTGGAACAATGAAGTAACGGCTGTAAAACCCTGACTCTCTGCTGGGAGGAGAAACCCTTTCTATAGCTCCCTTTCGAAGAAGTGTCAGTACTTCTTGCTCCATTACCAGAGCCTGCTGTGAGTCCACCACCGTGGGGAGGACTCCTTGAAATCTGGGCGGACGAGAACCGAACTGAATTCTGTAACCCTTTTCTATTATGTGCAGGACCCATAGAGAAATATTTGGCAGAAGTTTCCACGCTGCCAGAAATTCCGATAAGGGAACCAGTCTCTCGAGACTGGCCTCTGGATTTGATTGAACAATCGTTTCGGCGCCCTGAAGCGGCGAACCGGCAGGGAACAACCGAACTGACCGTTCTACAACCCTCCTCAGAGGATTGCGCGGGGACGCTGACACCTCGGTGCCCTGAAGCGGCGAACCGGCAGGGAACAACCGAAGTGGCAGCGCTGCGGCTCTCCTCGGAGAGTCGCCCCCCGGAGGGTGCCAAGGAGGGACGGTTCCTCGGAACCGTTCCTCCCTGGAGGGGACCACCCTCAGAAGCCTGATAGCCTTGGCGTCAGGACTTCTTCTTAGCCCAAGCTCTCCTTGAGATAACAGTCCTCAGATCTTGTCTACCCCTAACAGGTCTGGGCTGCGAGCGCCACTCAGGAACCGTAGATTGAGGAGGTGCCCGAGCGGCGACGCTCTGTTTTTGTTGAACTCTGTGAGCGGAGCTCGTAGACGGATGAGGCTGCTCAGACTTTATACTACGAGCAGCCTCGGGGACAATAGACCGGCGAGGAAGAAACCTCTGAAACGCAGCCGCTTGTTTCTTATTTTCTTGAAACCTATTGACGACACAATTTATAGCATCGCCGAACAGACTTGTAGGTGACAGCGGTGCGTCCAGAAGAACAGATCTATCTTTATCTTTTATTTCTGATAAATTTAACCATAAATGGCGTTCCGTGGCCACCAAGGCTGCCATAGAGCGGCCAACAGACTTGGCCGTCTCCTTGGTGGCTCGGAGAGATAAATCTGTCGTGCGACGCAATTCTCGAATTGCGTCAGCACTAACTTCCTCACTATCGTCTATGTCCTTCAGCAGGTCAGCCTGGTACGCTTGGAGAATCGACATAGTGTGCAAACATGCTGCGGCCTGACCTGCTGCCGAATACGCTTTACCCACCAACAAAGATGTATTTTTTAATGGTTTGGTGGGTAACGTCGGGGCTTTCAGAGAAGAAGAAGACTCAGGGGAGAGATAGCTCGCTAGTGTGTCTTCAGCACGAGGCATAGTCAAATAACCATAATGATCAATCCCTTGAACTTTACTATAATTCTTAGTTTGTGGGTTATGCACTCTGAAAGACGCCGGTTTAATCCACGATCTCGAAACCTCGGCGTGGAGATCGGGAAAAAACGGGAGTTCCCGACGAGGAGGTCGTGATCTAGATGGTAAATAACGTTCATCTAAAAGACTCTTTATAGATTCAACATCGAAATCATCGGCTGGCCACTCAATATTTAATTTAGTAACAGCACGAGATAAAACCTCCATAAGATCCTCATCAGCAGGGGTATGAGCTGGCGAACACTCAATATCCCCCATACTACCGACATCCAGATCCTCAGAACTGGATAGCCGTAATATTGGTGCCTCAGCCTGGGAAGGAGAAGCCGCAGAGCGGGCTCCTTCCTGGGCAAAGACACCGAATCCAATAGGTAAGGGCTGAGAAAGGGCGGGGCCCGTCTCAAACCCCGCTACTAGATCCATCTGCGAACCCCAAGATGAAATTCGACGCTGTGCCTCGGCAGAGGCGGGACCCGCACCTCGGGGAGCACGAACCGAACCGTCTTCCTCAAAGAACGCTCGGCGAGAGCGGAGAGTTTTCATAGACAAACTCAAGCAATGCTCACAGTCAGCCCCCTCGAGGACTGACTGGGCATGCTCCACTCCCAAACAAGCAATACACATAGGATGTGTGTCCCCACCCGTGATATAACGAGGGCAGGGCACAACACAAGGTTTATAACTTTGCTTGCTCGCCATAGTGATATATATATATATATATATATATATATATATATATATAAGGGGCTTGACAGACAACAATTAATAGACAAGGACAGATATACAGAGAGCGCTTGCTGAAGGTGCAGAAGCTATCGCGGTCTGATTTCAGGGTTGCTTTATAGTTTCCTGGTCTATGACGTCACCTATGTCGTAGCGGGCTTCCATTGGACTGATTTTACACGTGCTTCACGACGTAATCACGCAGAGCGTTCCCACCGCGTCTCAAACGCAGCTCGAGTTCCCTTGAAAGGGAACTGTAAAGACATGATGCTTCTTGTCCAGAGAGCGACCCTCTTTACAGTTTGTTTTGCAAATTTTGGAAACTCCTGGTTCGAGGGAATAATCTATGAATCATAAGGCCCCAATTTGGCTAGACACTGTATTACCCGCCTGTCATCCCAGTGTATTAAAATCGGGTATCACACGGTTTTCACCTGCAGAAACGTGGGTTGGCAGGCGTTGAAGTGCCACTGTTATGCTATTTTAAAGTTTCCTAATGTTGTTTTGGAGTCTCCTACAAAAAGTTTTACATGCATCAAAGGTCAAAAAACTTTTTCATTTTCTCGTAATATATGCTCTGCTCTGATTGGCCAGACAGCTCAGTCTGTTGTGATTGGTCTACCGCGTGTCGAAAACAAAAACGCCCATTGCCATAACAACGTAAGGTTTCCTGAGGCTTACTACACCATAAACTAAACACAGTAATGAACGATGACGTCGATTTTAGCATATCAACCCAAGCGTGAGCCCAATAATAAAACATTGGAAGAACTAGTTATTCAACCCGAACTTCCATTGCAAGCACAACTCGAGGAAGGCCGTATCTCAGTGATATGCTACTCAGTTTGAGGTACATAATGAGATGTTGCAACTGTAATTCCTCACCATCAGCATTAACAAGTGCATGTCCATCAACAAACCAATTATTTTATTTATACTTACTTATTTACCGAGTATTTTTCTAATATATTGCGGTGAACACGTGGAACATGTATCAATAACAGTACATACTGTATATGCAATGTATATATTAGCTGAGCTCTAGGATGAATGACTGATGTAACATAAACGTTGGTAAAAACAAATCTTGCTCCATGCTTAATATTTCCTCAAAGTAGTGAGAAAGACAGACAATCTGCATTAATATGCTAATCAGTTGTGGGCCACTATTACCAAAACTGTGTCTAAGTATTTCAGTAAGAAATACAGTAACTATTTTGAACACCATCTTTCAAGAGCAAGCGTTTAGCGAATCCTGCATTGAACTCCGAGATTTGAGAAGGAGTTCTCAGTAAAATAAAGGGAAGACAGCTAAAGTTTAGGATTATACTGCTGTGGAATTGTGGTAAAGATTCATTTTAACCACTGATTCTTCACATGCCCGTCCTTGGGCAGTGAAAACTGGCTTTAACTTCACATTGTAGAGCACAGCGTCTTCTCGACATGATGCTATCCAGTATCCACAGGAATTAGCTGCAGTGTTTGAGGTTCAAGTTTTCCCTAGTGTCTGCGCGTGCAATAAGTGGGTGGGAAATATGCTAATGTTTCGTCTTGACGTCACAACGAAACGGCTTATGACTCGTTTGAAAACTGATTCATTTCATTGACTCAGAGTCGACTCTTACTTTTGAAAGACAATAAATCAAAAACTTTGCAGGATATTTTCATTCACTTAGAGCTATGTTACACACTCCATGAAAGTAATTTTCAAAAATCCATAATGGGGGCACTAAATTTCAAACCCTCTCTATAATGTATAAATATATACATTAATATATAACAGTTTTGTCAAATATAACATTTGAGCTGGGGACAGGAATAACTGACCTGTAATGTTGCAGTAGACCTGAATGGGATTAAGAGGGCCGCTTCCATCAGGATCTACAGAGAAATATCCAGAAGTGCTTCCTGCAAGCCTGTAGTGTTCACATGAAGCTTCATGGACGGCTAGGAATGCAAACAGAGAATAAAATATTTCATTAAAGCACCTGAATTATTTCATAAACAAGATCAAGGCCATTGTTTGAATCTGCTGTATGGTGCTGTCTAGATGTATGTACTTTTAACAGACGTTATCAAAAGATGATTCCTGTTAAAAACAGACTTAGAGGAAAAACAGGGATCTACAAATATAATGTATTTGATAATGTCCATATACTGTATGTCATGTTAGTTTCTGTGTCGTGTGCATGCTTTCAAAGCAAAAGCTCGAATTCAAATACCCAAAGGAAACTTTGATGTGTGACCCACTAATTGTTACTTTTTAGTTTATAAAGGTGTTGTAAATAAAAACTTCTCAGAAATGTTGTGTGTACATTAAATCTCATGTAATAAATATACAATATGTGTGTTTGAAATGTAGGAATCCATTGTGCAGACCTACAGTTATGGCACGTAGCTCCACTGTATCCTGTACCAGTGCAGTCACAGGTGAAAGAAGACCACGTCTGGGAACACTGGCTGCCATGCTCACAGAAATTATACAGACACCTGTCAGGGAAATGGAAGAAACATACTGTATAAAGAGATACACAAACATTTAGTTCAATACAAATACAATGTGAAAAGAATTAGAACAAACCCAGTGTGACCAAGGGTTACAATGCAGATTTAATTTAAACAGAATATAAGCAGTCAGCATTTATTTTTAACAGGCTCTTTTAGAATAAAAGTCCTCAGTCGACAAAGAACCTGCTACATGTCCATCTCAAGTCAAAATCAATTATATGTCAGTATTAAGTTGTCGCCGGCATTGAAAAAGACCTTAATGTGGCCTCGCCGCTCAGACGGCTTCGAACACTCTGTTAAATCAAGAGAATAGTTGGGTGTTTGACAGAATATTTAATATCAAGTGCAGCTGGATCTAATTTAGAGAGAGTAAAATTAATATTTTGATTTGTGTGAGGAGAGTATCAGAGATAGGGCTTATGTGATTGTCGCTTGACTGGAGAAAATGAAATTCCTTTTCAAGAATTGATTTGCTTTTCTATGAAAAGCACAGAGGTTTATAATCTGTAACAAAGGAATCCTTTTACAAATGAGAGAGCAAAAAAATAAACAAAAGCTTACTCAATAGAAGCATTCTGTCACGGTGTGGCTTCATGTCTTGTTCCTGTCTGTCCTGTGTTTCCCTTGTCTTGTGTGAACTTTAGTTATTTCCTGTTCTGTGTCATGTTTTGTAGTCCTTTGTAGTTTTTCTAGTTTATAAGTATCCCCAGGTGTTTCTGATTAACCACGCCCTCTTGTTATCTTGTTTAGCTCGTTTACCCCTGTATTTAAGCCCTGTGTTTCAGCCCTGTCTTTGTGAGTTGTTAATGTTGTAATGGTTGCTGTTTCTGTGTTCCTGGTCTGAGTTTCTTTTGTTTGTTTTATCAATAAATGTGCTTGCAATTGGATTCACTGCTCGCTTCATTCTTCCCAGATCGTTACAGAACAACTCACCAAATATGAATCCAGCAGCACGGATCTCGCATGATCTACACAACCTAGACCGGGAGTTCGCTGGACAGATCGCGGCCTTGGCCCTGGAAAGCCTTGATCTATTCCAGTATACGTGGGGATTTGTTCCTCTTGCTGCCTCCTGCTCCCTGGATGACGAGGCAATTAAAGTCTGTTACCGGCTGGGGGCTAAGGAGGTTAACCCGAGGGAACTCCCCAATCTCTCCGGTCTGGGCTGGAGAGAGGCGCTTTCCAGATGTTTGGAGAGCTTCATCCCGTGTCACGCCAGGCCTTTACCGCTGGTCCCTGTTCCGGTGGTCCCAGTTTCGGTGGTCCCGAATCCGGTGGTCCGGAGACGGAGGAGGAGGAGAAAAATGGCCTCCTCAACGACGTGTCCGGTGGCTCCTTAACCAAAGACCGTCCAGCCAGAGACTGTCCAGCCAGAGATCGTCCAGCCAGAGCTTCACGTCAGCCACGTCCAGCCAGAGCCAGTCTTCGAGCAAGAGCCAAAGCCAGTCTTCGAGCAAGAGCCAGAGCCAGTCTTCGAGCAAGAGCCAGAGCCAATCTTCGAGCAAGAGCCAGAGCCAGTCTTCGAGCAAGAGCCAGAGCCAGTCTTCGAGCAAGAGCCAGAGCCAGTCTTCGAGCAAGAGCCAGAGCCAGTCTTCGAGCAAGAGCCAGAGCCAGTCTTCGAGCAAGAGCCAGAGCCAGTCTTCGAGCAAGAGCCAGAGCCAGTCTTCGAGCAAGAGCCAGAGCCAGTCTTCGAGCAAGAGCAAGAGCCAGTCTTCGAGCAAGAGCCAGAGCCAGTCTTCGAGCAAGAGCCTGAGCCCGTCGCCTGTTCGCCAGAACCGGAGCATATCACCTGCCCGCCAGAGACTGAACACGCCGCACTTGAGTCTGTCCTGGAAGACACAGCGCTTATTGTGGTGTCCATGGCTGTTTTGTGTGTGTGGGCAGCACACACATCAGCGACAGCCCATGAACCCAGCCCAGAGTTTCCTTCGCCGCTGGTCCCGTCCAGCCCAGAGTTTCCTTCGCCGCTGGTCCCGTCCAGCCCAGAGTTTCCATCGCCGCTGGTCCCGTCCAGCCCAGAGTTTCCTTCACCGCTGGTCCCGTCGAGCCCAGAGTTTCCGTTACCACTGGTCCTGCCCAGCACAAAGCCCTCTGCCCTGCTGATAACGCCCAGCCCAGAGCCCGTTGATCCTGCGCCAGAGCCCGCCGATCCAGAGACTGTTCAAGTCACGTCTGCCGATCCAGAGACTGTTCAAGTCACGTCTGCCGATCCAGAGGCTGTTCAAGTCACGTCTGCCGATCCAGAGACTGTTCAAGTCACGTCTGCCGATCCAGAGACTGTTCAAGTCACGTCTGCCCATCCAGACACTGTTCAAGTCACGTCTGCCGATCCAGAGACTGTTCAAGTCACGTCTGCCGATCCAGAGACTGTTCAAGTCACGTCTGCCGATCCAGAGACTGTTCAAGTCACGTCTGCCGATCCAGAGACTGTTCAAGTCACGTCTGCCGATCCAGAGACTGTTCAAGTCACGTCTGCCGATCCAGAGACTGTTCAAGTCACGTCTGCCGATCCAGAGTCTGTTCAAGTCACGTCTGCCGATCCAGAGACTGTTCAAGTCACGTCTGCCGATCCAGAGACTGTTCAAGTCACGTCTGCCGATCCAGAGACTGTTCAAGTCACGTCTGCCGATCCAGAGACTGTTCAAGTCACGTCTGCCGATCCAGAGACTGATCAAGTCACGTCTGCCGATCCAGAGACTGATCAAGTCACGTCTGCCGATCCAGAGACTTTTCATGTCACTTCCTCCGAGCCAGTGTCTACGGACAAGATGGCCGCCTCCGAGTCAGAGTCTGTTCCTGTTCCCGAGCCAGAGTCTGTGTTGTCTGTTCCCAAGCCAGTGAGTGTGTTGTCTGTTCCCGAGCCAGTGAGTGTGTTGTCTGTTCCCGAGCCAGTGAGTGTGTTGTCTGTTCCCGAGCCAGTGTGTGTGTTGTCTGTTCCCGAACCAGTGTGTTTGTTGTCTGTTCCCGAGCCAGTGTGTTTGTTGTCTGTTCCCGAGCCAGTGTGTTTGTTGTCTGTTCCCGAGCCAGTGTGTTTGTTGTCTGTTCCCGAGCCAGTGTGTGTGTTGTCTGTTCCCGTGCCAGAGCCAGTGTGTTTGTTGTCTGTTCCCGAGCCAGTGTGTTTGTTGTCTGTTCCCGAGCCAGTGTGTGTGTTGTCTGTTCCCGAGCCAGAGCCAGTGTGTGTGTTGTCCGTTCCCGAGCCAGAGCCAGTGTGTGTGTTGTCTGTTCCCAAACCAGTGTGTGTGTTGTCTGTTCCCGAGACAGTGTGTGTGTTTTCTTTTCCCGAGCCAGTGTGTGTGTTGTCTGTTCCCGAGCCAGTGTGTGTGTTGTCTGTTCCCGAGCCAGTGTGTGTGTTGTCTGTTCCCGAGCCAGTGTGTGTGTTTTCTGTTCCCGAGCCAGTGTGTGTGTTGTCTGTTCCCGAGCCAGTGTGTGTGTTGTCTGTTCCCGAGCCAGTGTGTGTGTTGTCTGTTCCCGAGCCAGTGTGTGTGTTCTCTGTTCCCGAGCCAGTGTGTGTGTTGGCTGTTCCCGAGCCAGTGTGTGTGTTGGCTGTTCCCGAGCCGGTGTCTGCTGTTCCCGAGCCGGTGTCTGCTGTTCCCAAGCCGGTGTCTGCTGTTCCCGAGCCGGTGTCTGCTGTTCCTGAGCCGGGATCGCCCGAAGGGCCTTCTCCGCCGTGGCCGCCCGAGGGGTCTTCACCGCCGTGGCCGCCTGAGGGGTCTTCACCGCCGTGGCCGCCCGAGGGGTCTTCACCGCCGTGGCCACCCGAGCCGGTGTCTGCTGTTCCCGAGCCGGTGTCTGCTGTTCCTGAGCCGGGATCGCCCGAAGGGCCTTCTCCGCCGTGGCCGCCCGAGGGGTCTTCACCGCCGTGGCCGCCCGAGGGGTCTTCACCGCCGTGGCCGCCCGAAGGGTCTTCTACGCCCTGGCCGCCCGAAGGGTCTTCACCGCCCTGGCCGCCCGAGAGGTCGTCTCCGCCCTGGCCGTCCGAGGGGTCGTCTCTGCCCTGGTCGCCCGATGGACTGTCACCGCCCTGGCCGCCTGCGCGGCCTGCTCCACCCTGGCCGCCGCCTGCGCGTCCTGCTCCGCCCACGTCCCATGGCCCATGCCCGCCATTGCAAGGCTCTGGTCCTGTTCCCTGCGCGGACCTGGCCCTCCATCCCTGCCCCAAGACCGCCTCCACTTCACCACCCTCCTGAACTTTTTTTTGTTTGTTTTTTACGGGCGTCGGGAGCCGCCCATAGGGGGAGGGCTATGTCACGGTGTGGCTTCATGTCTTGTTCCTGTCTGTCCTGTGTTTCCCTTGTCTTGTGTGAACTTTAGTTATTTCCTGTTCTGTGTCATGTTTTGTAGTCCTTTGTAGTTTTTCTAGTTTATAAGTATCCCCAGGTGTTTCTGATTAACCACGCCCTCTTGTTATCTTGTTTAGCTCGTTTACCCCTGTATTTAAGCCCTGTGTTTCAGCCCTGTCTTTGTGAGTTGTTAATGTTGTAATGGTTGCTGTTTCTGTGTTCCTGGTCTGAGTTTCTTTTGTTTGTTTTATCAATAAATGTGCTTGCAATTGGATTCACTGCTCGCTTCATTCTTCCCAGATCGTTACACATTCATTGTAATATTGGATTACAATAAATGTCATCTTAACCCACCATAGACTATTTAAAAAATACTGTAGATGAACATTAATTTACAATATAAAAATGTTTAGGATTTGATTAGGCCAATTTCAGCTCATTTCATCCCTTCTGCTGCATGAGCCCTTGATTTATTCCTGACTGTTGTTTTAATGCAATGGCGTTTGAAAAACTAACATAGAGACATGCAAAAAATTAAAATGCTTTCAGGAGATGTGTTGATTAATAGCGTATTCATTTGTCTGCTTAACTTTCACAATTATCAGCCTTTTAGGCCTGCATATATTATTTCACAGAGCTCAGTTTGCACGTCTGGTCCCTGAAGAGCCCACTTTACGAGGCCTCCACGTGCAATACAGCCATTCAAACAGCCATTAACCACTACAGGGAGAGTCAACTGCAGGCTGGATACTGTTTCAGGTGATGATTTCATTACCTCAGTGCTATTTCTAGTCATGCTTGGAAAAGGGCTTTGCTGGACCATAAAATTATGCCAACCAATGTGCAGAACTGCTCTGGAGCAATAAACCGCCCAGTGAAATTTTAGTGATAGAGGTTGCTAGTAAGGGGACATTGTCTAAAGTAAAAGTCGATGACCTGAACACTTGTTGTTAGGTTTGTGATGTGGAAAAAACAGGATACTATGTGCGTTTTCAATGAATGATGGACAGTCATTCTCCACTGGTGATTTGAACTGGTCATATAAGTCCCATTAAGTCACATAACGGTCACTTTAATACTTCAGTAACATTAAAAATTTAGAACAGCATTAATATTATTAGCAATATAAAGCAATAAATGTAATATAGAGACATAAATCAAAGAACTAACACATATATCAAAATGGAAAATAAAAGATAATTGTGACATGATAATTAATGACCTAATTATCAATGGGACATGCACAGCAATGTTAAGGAATTTTGAGGGTTTCCAAACTGATGCCAAGAACCCCCAAATATGATGATACCTTTGCGAGGGTCCCTCTCTTCAAAAATAAAAGCAGCTATACACTACCATTCAAAAGCAGCACAACCGTTTTGAACTGTGATAATAAATGAAAACTGGAGAAATGGCTGCTGAAAATTCAGCTTTGCCATTACAGGAATAAATAACATTTATTTTAAATTGTAGTAATAATTCACAATATTAATGTTTTTCCTGTATTTTTGATCAAATAAATGCACCCTGAACATTTCAAAAATCTTACGACCACAAACTTTGAATGGTAGTGTACATTCATGCATAAAATGATTACTTACTAAAATCAGTTCTAGTATACATAACTATTTAAACTATGTGAAAAAAATATATTTAGAGATAATTCTTATTAAAAACAAAATCCTTTAATAGCATCCAGCATCCCCAGGACCCGACAAGCAGTTTTGATAACGGATATTTCTATAGTCTTTAACATACTTAGTTATTAAATATATTAAATTAACAGTATATTCAAGATTAACTTTAAAAAATGCTGTCAATAGAATAAAGTAATTGAAATTACTTGTGAGTTCAGTTTGAAAACCCCTGAACTAAACTTCACATTACTAGCAAAAACAATATCTCAAGGTATTAGGTAGAGGGAGGGGGAAATTTCTTTATAAATATGTATTATATATTAGCTATACTTTAATATTATTTACTGTATAATAGAAACAGAATTAAGTTACAACATTGGCACTTTTAGTTAGTTTGCTCATTTGCAGATATCTCACCCTGTATCGGCTTCCCATGTGTCACCACCTTCAGACAAAATAGGACTACATCATTAAAATAAAGAAATGGATGTCTTCCACTGAGGCTTCATTAAGTTCGAAAAATGTAAGTGCTTTACAAAAGAAAAGAAAAGAAAAAAAGGAAAAAATTTGTCTCCATGGAGAAACTCTCTTTGACAATATCCAAAACCCCAAAGAGGGCAAAGCGTTGCAGGGGTCAGCTATTTTGGCACATGATTATCAGAGACAGTCTGAGGCTGCATACAGAGGGGACAGAGACGGAGGAAAGGTTCAGTCTAGCAGCCAGGAGCATTCGCCCTCTGGCAGGCTCACAAAAACTGTCACATAGCTCACAGCGGAGCCCCTCAGACTACGACAGCTGCTCATGAATGATTTAGACTTGCCACTGATGGAGGGGTCTTGTCATGTTCATACAAGTTCACCATTAATAAAATCCCACTGTACAGACAAGCCAGAGGGACATGTCCCTGCCGCCGAATTAAAACATACTGAGAGACTGAATTAAATCTAGTACGGTGTATTGGTTAAAGGCTGGGTAAGTTATATGCTGGTTGAAAGTCTCTTCACATCTTGATAGCAATCACTAAGTGGTTAAGTGGTCTAAATGTATTTAAATTGTGTGTGAAAGGCTTAGGACCATAAAATGTTCTTCCAATCATAGACCTCATTCCGAGGACTACGAGATGTTTTACCTGCCAACGTATGTTTTTATATACCCTCACACACCGTTTGCGCAGACATCACACGTCATCAAGCGTGTGAGTTTTAAATGGCATCAATATAAATTTATAGTTTATAATTTTGTGTCCAGTGGAAGAACTGATTTTATTTATAACTTTTGGTTTTCTAAAGAATCTTTAAGGATAATTATGAGTGTTGTAAGTAACATTTGACACTAAAATCTGAAAATTTTAGGTCAGTAATTTTTTTGTTGTTGATAAATTTAATAATTTTATTCAGCAAGGACAGATTAAATTGATAAAAAGTGACAGTAAATAAATTTATTATGTTACAAAAGTTTTATTTTTCAAATAAATGCTGTTCCCTTTCAAGGGAACTCGAGCTGCGTTGAGACGCGGTGGGAACGCTCTGCGTGATTGCTTTGTGAAGCACGTGTGTAATCAGTCCAATGGAAGAGCGAGACGTCATAGGCGGGTGACGTCATAGACCAGGAAGCTATAAAGCACACCAGAACACTGTGGTGGACCCGAGGAGGCTTTGGTTATGTAGCAGGAAGTACTGACACTTCTGCAAAAGGAGCTGTAGAAGGGGTTACTCCTGCCGGCAGACAGTCAGGGTTTTACAGCCATTACTTCATTGTTCCGAAAGAGGATGAGGGGTTGCGTCCTACTCTAGACCTGCGTCATTTAAACAGGAGGTTTCAGAAACTTAAGTTCAAAGTATGCTTACGCTAAATATGATTGTGTCACAGACTCAGTCCGAGGACTGGTTTGTCACAATAGACTTAAAGGATGCTTACTTATCTATCCATCCTCATCACAGGAGGTTCTTGAGGTTTGCTTTCAGGGGCGAAGCATACCAGTATCGGGTTCTTCCAGTCGGCCTAGGTTATCACCCCGCACCTTTACAATATGCGTGGATGCAGCTCTGGCTCCTCTGAGATTCCAGAGCATTCGCGTATTAAATTATATCGACGAATGGTTCATTTTAGCTCAGTCCGAGCTTTTGGCAGTTCAACATCGAGATGTTGTTCTATCCCACAAAAGGAGATTGGGGTTGCGGCTCAACACCAAAAAGTGTACTCCTCCCAGCTCAGAGGACCAATTTCTAGGTGTAATATGGGATTCGACAACATGCAAGCATGTCTGTCTCCTGCACGTATTTCTGCGTTTCTCAGCCGTAAAGAATGTAAACTAGGTCAGTCATTCACTGCAAAACAGTCTCTGAGACTGTTGGGGCTCATGGTAGTTGCGTCCAACGTAGTTACTTTTTGCCTTCTGTACATGAGCCCCCTGCAGTGTTGGCTCGAGACCAAGGGGTTTTCTCCGAGGAGAAATCCGTTTTCGCATGATCAAGGTCACGTGGCTATGCCTTCGTACCTCGGTCATGTGGAAGAAACCTTGGTTCCTCGCCCAGGGCCCAGTGCTGGGGGCTTCTTGTCGACGCGTCACGCTATCGACGGATGCTTACCTCACAGGATGGGGGGCGGCCATGAGTGGCCGCTCGGTGAAAGGTCTTTTGGTTGGGGCAGTTGTCTGTCTCCTGCACGTATTTCTGCGTTTCTCAGCCGTAAAGAATGTAAACTAGGTCAGTCATTCACTGCAAAACAGTCTCTGAGACTGTTGGGGCTCATGGTAGTTGCGTCCAACGTAGTTACTTTTTGCCTTCTGTACATGAGCCCCCTGCAGTAGTAGCTCAGGACCAAGGAGTTTTCTCCGAGGCGAAATCCATTTTCGCATGATCAAGGTCACTCGGCTATGCCTTTGTGCCTCGGTCATGTGGAAGAACCTTGGTTCCTCGCCCAGGCCCAGTGTTGGGGGCTTCTTGTCGACTCGATAATGCTTTTGACGGATGCTTCCCTCACAAGTCGGGGGCAATCATGAGTGGTCGCTCGGCGAAGGGTCCAGACAACACACTGATGGTCTCGTATATCAGAGCAGATATCGTGTTGAGGCAGGGGCTGTGGCCCGTGGAATTGAGACTTCACCCCGAGGTGGTGGAGCTTCTTAGGGAGAACTTCGGTCAACTCAAGTCGACCTTTCGCATCGTTTGTACAATGCATTGCCCTTTGTGGTTCTCCCTCACGCATCCAGCTCCGCTTGGACTGGACGTGATGTATTAGGTGTGGTTGACGCTACACCTGTACGCATTCCCGATATCTTTGCTCCTGGGAGCTCTGGAGTTATGGATACTGTGGGACCGGCCTCTGAGGGGGCCCAGCTCATAGATTCAGGTCTCTCGACCGAGGTCGTGGAGACCATACTCCAGTCCAGAGCTCCCTCCACGAGAAGACTAAATATGCATTGACATGGAAACTGTTCTCTGCCTGGTGCAGAGAACGCCTTCTGAATCTTGTTTCTGCCCTGCTGGTACAGTACTTGATTTCTGTAATAAATGTTTCTTTGCTGGGTTATCTCTGAGGAGAGATCCTTAATTTCGTCTTCTCCGTGGTACATGAGGCTGAGGCCTGCACGTACATGGATTTGCACCTGGTTTGGTGGTAGTATTTCTTCACCCCAGGTCGGGTTGTATTTCTTAGTTCCCTACTAAATGTGCTGGTCATTTGTGCTCCAGGCCTTCTGTCCTCCACCTTTAATACCCCAGATCAGGAAAAACTTAATCTGTTATGCCCTGTCCGGGCTTTGGATGCGTATGTCCACAGAGCTGCTCAGTGGCGTATATCAGAACAATTATTTGTCTGCTTCGGGTAACTTAAGATAGGTTGCCCTGCATCTAAACAGATAATGAGCAAGTGGGTAGTTGAGGCTATCTTTTTTTTTTGTTGAGGCTATCTTGTTTTCTGGTGTGCTTTATAGCTTCCTGGTCTATGACGTCACCCGCCTATGACGTCTCGCTCTTCCATTGGACTGATTATACATGTGCTTCACGACGCAATCACGCAGAGCGTTCCCACCGCGTCTCAACGCAGCGTCTCGTTCCCTCTCAGGGAACCAGGGTTAGATACGTAACCTGAGACGTTCTTTGAACATTTTATTCATTACAGAATCCTGAAAAAAACGTTCCCATTTCAGTTTCCACAAAAAAGAAAAATTGTAGAACAACTGTTCCCTTTCGTTGTCACTCCGAGTTACGTCGGATGACGACGAATGGGGTTTCGCTTAGAACACCTATCGACTTCGAGTATTACAAAACGAGCCAATGGCAAAGAAATGCCATGGGTCTGCGGAATTTGCATGGAGTAACTCCGCCCCACCTCGTGGGTATAAAAGGAGGAAGCCGGCAACAAGCAGATATGTTTTCGCTTCGGAGCCAAGAGTATTTCTTCACTCCACAGTCATCTCTGACTTCGCTCTACGAGACGAGCTTCTCTCTCCGGTGTTGGTGTGACGGCGATCTGCAGCAAGCTCACAGTGCCTGCTGATCTGTGCAGTAATCTGCCAGTGTGTGTGTGTCTCCCTGTGCGCTTCAACATCGTGGAGTTTTTTTCTCTCCTCTCATAAAAGAGCTCGCACGCGGCACGTCTTTTTAAAGACGGCTCGCCCGTGCATTTCTGGTTGCAGCGGACTGGTATCGGACTCTGATGGGCACGAGCGCTGTCTAGTGTGTTTGATCATGCTTGAACAGCGCTCGTGGGTGACTCATGTTCTCGCAAGGGAACGTGATCATCGCGTCATATATAGGTCGAGACTCGGTGAACTCGCAAGAGTGAGAGTCCCCTCATCCACCCCCCGATCTTCGGCTGGTGGCCAGGGTGACCTGAGGGTTACGGTCTGGAACAAGGCGCCGACTATGTGTCCGTAACCCCAGCCCCCCTCTTCAATGACGGTGCCCGCTAGTGAACTGCTGATTCCCGCGAGTCTACCCTCTGGTGGCCCGAGTGTTTCAGTTGAAGCTACAGAGGAAGATGCCATGTCTGTTGCAGCATCACTAGGTGGGCTTGAGTCTTCTGGAAGTGAGGGCTCGTCACAGCTGCCACCTTCCGGTGTGCATACGGCTGTGCCTGAGTCTGATCCGGAGATGACGGCCATGCTTTCCTGGGACGATTGGTTTTGGGTAAGGCCGCCGACCCTCGTCCGCGGCAAACCCCAATACCTCTCTTCCCGGACGTGCATGATGAGATCTCGAAGTCCTAGAAGACCCCCTTGTCTTCTCAGGACCGCTCGCTGATCTCATCCGCCTTTCATCCCCTCGATGGGGCCGCTGCCCTTGGGTACACTGGGGTTCCCCCGGCTGAACGCTCTGTTGCGATGCTATGTGTCCTCAGAGTGCTTCTTCTCGGCGCAATCCTAAGCACCCGCCCGTGGCCTGTAGTTTTTCGTCTACGCTTGTGGCGAGATCCTATAGTGCCACGGGACTGGCAGCCGCCTCACTGCATGCCATGGTCATTCTGCTGGTCCACCTGACCCAGATGCTCATGGACCTGCACGAGGGCGGGACTGACCCAGGGCTCTTCACTGAGCTGCGCGCCGTCGCTGACCTTGCTCTCCGAGCGACGAAAGTGGCCGTACGCTCCCTGGGTCAGGTGATGCTCACCATTCTGTGGCTGAACCTGTCTGATGTGCTGGATGTCGCGCGGACCCGTCTGTCCGACATTCCCGTATCCCAAGTCGGCCTCTCCGGCGGTGAGGTTGAGGGCTTGACCAACAGGTCTCAGCCGCTCATGAGCAGACTGACGTTGATTCTGTCCCGACGGCCCCGCCGTCCGCCCAGATCCCTCGGTCTGCCCACCGCCGAAGGCGCCCTCCCACGGCTCCCACCCCGCCCGTTCACCCGGGCCGGCTCCGGGGGCCGCGGGCGGACGCCACAGCCCCTCTCCAGCCCCGCCCCCCGCTACACGCCGGGTTAAGCGGCGCTCCTGAGACGGGCTCCTCGGGGGTGGAGCAGACTGAGGTTGACTCTGTCCCGACGGCCCCGCCGTCCGCTCAGATCCCTCGGTCTGCCCACCGCCGAGGGCGCCCCCCCGCGGCTCCCACCCCGCCCGCTCAGCCGGGCCGGCTCTGGAGGCTGCGGTCGGACGCCAAAACAGTCCTCTACAGCCCCGCCCCCCGCTACACGCCGGGTTAAGCGGCGCTCTTGGGATGGGCTCCTCAGAGATGGGACTCAGTTCTTTCCAGGAGCTGGTAGCAGGACCACTCCTTTCCCCGGGTGAGGGCCGGGGAAGAATCCTTATTCTCCAAAGAACTGACTCTCCCGTCTCTGAGCACAGAGAGTTCGGACGTCACAGAGCGCCGCCCACATGCCGTGCTCTCCTCGTCCCCCTCTGTCCCGGAGGTGGTTGACACGGCGTGCCGTCCACGACCGCTTCGCCCCTGTCCCCCTCTGTCTCCAGACCCTTGACAGAGCAGGCCCCCGTGGAACGCTGGTCCTTCCCTGGCCTCCTCTGTCAGGGTGCGGTTTGACCTTGCCCCCACACCGGGCCGCTATGCCGTCCACGTCTGGGCCGGTCATTCCGCTTCGCTGCACCACCGGGGGGACGTCTGTGGTTCTCGACGCCGCTGGCACAGTTGGGAGCCTGCCTAGAGCTTCCCTATCTGTTCCGCTGGGTCGCGCGAACCATCGGCTCGGCTATGCGATTCAGTTCGCACGGTCTCCTCCCCACTTCAGGGGAGTCCGCTCCACTTTGGTCGATGGCTATGCCCTATCATGAGAGCGGAGGTTGCTACCCAACTGGCGAAGGGTGCGATTGAGACTGTCCCTCCAGCCGAAAGGAGGTCCGGGTGTACAGCCTCTACCTCATTGTCCCGGAGAAGTCTGGTGAGTTACGGCCAATCCTGGTCCGAACCGCTCCCTTCACAGGCTGCCGTTCAAGATGCTCCTGGCCAAACGCATTTCTGGATGTGTGTGGCCACAGGATTGGTTTGCAGCGATCGACCTGAAGGACGCCTACTTTTATGTCTCCGTTCTCCTTCGACTCAGACCATACCTACGGTTTGCTGTCAGGGCACGCACATATCAGTACGCTGTTTTCCCATTCGGGCTAGCCCTGTCTCTTCGCGCCTTCACAAGTTTGTTGAGGCTGCCTTTGTTCCTCCATGGGAACACGGGGTTCGCATCCTGAACAATCTCGGTGACTGGCTGTCTTAAGCTCACTCCTGAGACCAGGTTTGCGAATACAGGGACCCAGTGCTACGGCACCTAGCTCGTCTGGGCCTTCGGGTCAACCGGGGAAGGAGTAAACTTTGCCCCGTGCAGAGGAGCTCTTTCTCGGTTTGGACTTGGTCGCCTTCTCCACTCAGCCATTGCTGACTTGCCTGAGACTATCAAGCGCAAGAGTGCGGTTCCACTGAAGTTTCTTCAGAGGCTCCTGGGGCATATGGCATCTGCAGCCGCGGTTCGCCGCTCAGATTGCTTCATATGAGACCGCTTCAACTTTGGCTCCGTGACTGAGTCCCGAGGTGGGCATGGCAACACGGCACCCTCCGAGTACCAGTTACTCCGACCTGCCGTCAGACCTTCACCCCGTGGTCGAACCTCAGTTTTCTACGGGCCGGAGTGCCCCTGGAACGAGCTTTGCGGCATGTTGTTGTAACGACAGATGCCTCCTCCACGGGCTGGGGTGCCATGTGCAATGGACGTGCTGCCGCGGGCTCCTGGACAGGACCCCGACGCCTCTGGCACGTCAATTGCCTCGAGTTGCTGGCCGTACGTCTTGCTTTGTGCCGCTTCCGGGCCGTGCTCAAGAACCAACACGTACTAGTCCGTTCAGACAATACCGCCACTGTAGCGTACATCAACCATCAAGGTGGTCTACGCTCCCGCCGTATGTCGCAACTCGCCCGCCACCTCCTCATATGGAGTCAGAAGCATCTGAGGTCGCTTCATGCCATTTATATCCCCGGAGCCCTGAACTGTGCAGCCAGCGAGCTCTCACGGCTTCAGCCCCTCCCGGGAGATTGGCGACTCCATCCCCAGTCGGTTCAGCTGATTTGGGACCAGTTCGGGGACGCACAGTTAGATCTGTTTGCCTCTCACGACTCGACCCATTGCGACCTGTATTATTCCCTGACCGAGGGCACGTTCGGCACGGATGCACTGGCGCACAGCTGGCCGCGGGGCCGCAAATATGCGTTTCCCCCAGTGAGCCTTCTTGCGCAGACCCTGCGCAAGGTCAGGGAGGACGAGGAGCAGGTCATTCTGGTCGCGCCATACTGGCCCGCCCGGACCTGGTTCTCCGAACTAGTACTCCTCGCGACATCACCTCCTTGGCCGATTCCCCTGAGGAAGGACCTCCTTTCTCAGGGACGGGGCACCCTATGGCACCCTCGTCCCGATCTCTGGAACCTCCACGTGTGGCTCCTGGACGGGACGAGGCAGGTTTGAGTACCCTACCACCAGCGGTGGCGGCTACCATCACTTCCGCTAGAGCGTCGTCCACGAGACACGTCTATGCGTTGAAGTGGAACCTCTTCGTCAACTGGTGCTCTTCTCACCGAGAAGACCCCCGGAGATGTTCGATTAGTGTCGCGCTTTCCTTCCTTCAAGATAGGCTGGAGCGAGGGCTGTCTCCCTCCACCCTGAAAGTCTATGTTGCCGCTATTGCCGCACACCATGACCTGATCGAAGGTAAGTCTGTTGGAAGGCACGACCTGGTCATCAGGTTCCTGAGAGGAGCGAGGAGACTGAATCCTCCTCGCCCTCCTCTCGTTCCCTCTTGGGACCTCTCAGTGGTTCTAACTGCCCTGCGGAGTGCTCCCTTTGAGCCGTTGCAATCAGTGGAGCTTAAGTTCCTGTCTATGAAGACAGCGCTCCTGGTTGCATTGGCCTCCATCAAGAGGGTGGGGGACCTGCACGCATTCTCCGTTGACGAAGCGTGCCTGGAATTTGGGCCGGCTTACTCTCACGTGATCCTGAGACCCCGGCCTGGATATGTGCCCAAGGTTCCTACCACTCCCTTCCGGGACCAGGTGGTGAACCTGCAAGCCCGGAGGAGGCAGACCCAGCCTTGGCACTGCTCTGTCCACTACGCGCCCTCCGCGCCTATGTAGACAGGACGCAGTGTTTCAGGACCTCAGACCAACTCTTTGTCTGTTATGGTGGGAAGCTGAAGGGAAAGGCTCTCTCCAAGCAAAGGTTGTCTCACTGGATAGTGGACGCCATTGCTTTGGCATACCAGCAGCAAGGTCGACCGTGCCCCCTTGGTGTGACTGCCCACTCCACCCGGAGTGTGGCGTCCTCTTGGGCTCTAGCGCATGGCGCCTCGCTAACAGACATCTGCAGAGCTGCAGGCTGGGCGACACCTAACACATTCGCCAGATTCTACAATCTCCGAGTGGAGCCAGTGTCCTCTCATGTACTCGCTTCAACCGGCTAGTACTGGACCCGCTCAGGTGTCTTCGCTTGCCCGCCATTCCACTCCACGGACTGGATACGTGCGATATTCTCCTCAGGTGAGCTTCCCCGAAAGCCCTGAGTTCCTCCAGCACTCCTGACGTTGGCGCCAGTGTCTATTGCCTGTGCGTCGGCTAGGTGCCTCCCGTGTGCATGGTCCCTCCCCTGAGCGACCCCCACATGTGTATATCCACTGTAAGCCTCTTGAGCATGTGTCTTTCCCTTGGCAAGCCACCTTGCCACCCCTGGGGTTGAAATATTCCACCTGCGGCTGGACACCCCAGTGTTCTCCATGTCTCCTTCGGGTCACATGTGTATTCTCTAAGTCCCCCCCTCTGGGTTGGCAATAATTGCATATTTCCTCTAAGCTATGGGATATGCTCCCCAGTGTACCTTGGTATTCCTGTGCTAAATAGGAGTCCTTCATCCGTGCCAGTCTCACGACAAGGATCTCAGATTTACGCAGGGCACTGGAAGACAGCAGAGAAGGTGGCGTGATTAGACTGGTAACCCCATTCGTCGTCATCCGACGTAACTCGGAGTGACAACGAAAGGGAAAGTCTCGGTTACGTATGTAACTTTGGAATGGAAACGGATATGAGTATAGAGAGTACTTCACAAAAGACTAGTTCAGGTTCTGCAGTTAGCAAAGCCATTGAACTCCAAGCTTGTGTCTGTGGCTGGAGCAAGGCGACAACGGTCAGGGGTTTGAAGATTCATCAAGGGAAAATGAAATGCTTGAGGGAGAAGGGACAAGGGCCTCGCATTGATCAGTACTTCTTACGAAGTCAGTCAAGTCAGTCGAATGAAATCCAGCGACAGGAAGCAAACCACAGTTCGCAGGATATCAGCACCCCTGTCATAGAGGAGAGGAGGGTTTGCACAGTTAGTGATGAACACATTGATTCTTGTGAACCCGGTCAGACTAACCAGCATAAGAGAGAAAAGAACCTCAACGGGCATAGGCCTGGAGTTAGATGGCCAAGAGCTTGTGAGAAAACCGCATTGGACACGGTAAACACAGATCTATGCTTTGCATTAGAAAGATTAACTGGTACAGTTGAAAAGAAGCTGGATAAATTTGGGGACATCATTTACGCATATGGAAGTGAGAGGTTTGGTGTGAAAAAAGGAAGGAAAAAGTACAAACTACTCCTGGATTGTCTAGACGGCAGCAGAAAATTGAAGGGTTAGTTAGAGAAAGGAGACAGCTGAGGAAGCAATGGAAAAGAGCGGAACAAAGTCAGAAGGAGGGACTCAATCTCTTACAAAGGGCCATAAAAGATAAGCTTGCAACATTACGCAGAGCTGAGCGCCTACGGAAACGCTACAAAAAGAAGGAACGTGCGAGGGCTAATTTCTATAAAGATCCATTCAAATTCGCAAAGAAGTTATTCACCAGTGAGAAGAATGGCACTTTAAAAGCATCTAGGGTTGAGCTAGAGAGATATTTGGAGGAAACACATACAGATGCAAAAAGGCATAAGCCTATGTCTATTCCGTCAGACATCCCACCTGTCAATCCACCAGAATACCAAATGGAGGTCTGTGCACCTAAGTGGAAAGAGATAGAGCAGATTGTGAGAAAGGCAAGGGCTTCATCATCTCCAGGGCCTAATGGAGTTCCGTACAGAGTGTACAAGAGTGCTTCAGGAGTTCTACGAATTCTGTGGAAATTGATAAAAGTGGCTTGGGAAAAGCAGGTTGTACCTAGAGCATGGCGCAGAGCAGGGGGAGTCTTTATACCCAAAGAAAAAGATGCTACAAGCATCAGTCAGTTTCGCCCTATTTCACTATTAAACGTCGAAGGAAAGATTTTCTTCAGCATTATTGCTCAGAGATTGTCAACCTACCTATTAAAGAATGGCTTCATTGACACTTCAGTTCAAAAAGCGGGCATTCCAGGATTCTCAGGATGCTTAGAACACATCAGTGTTATCTGGCAACGAATTCAATCAGCTAAAAAGGAGAGGAAGGAGCTCCACGTGACATTCCTGGATTTGGCTAATGCATATGGTTCAGTGCCACATGAGCTTCTTTGGGCATCATTTGATTTTTTCAGGGTACCGATGTCGATAACAAATTTAGTGAAAGCCTATTTTGGAGATTTGCAATTTAGTTTCTCAACTCCAGAATTCAGCACTACATGGCAATGCTTAGAGGTTGGAATAATGGCAGGATGCACCATTTCTCCACTGGCTTTTACCATGGCAATGGAAGTAATCATTAGGGCATCAAAATGGGTAGTAGGAGGAGAGCGCTTGGCTTCTGGGAAGCGACTACCACCAATCAGAGCATACATGGATGACATGACAACCATGACTACAACGGTAGCCTGCACTAATCGGTTATTGGGGAAGTTAACAGATAATATTGAATGGGCACGAATGCAATTTAAGCCCTCTAAATCAAGGAGCATCTCCATAATTAAAGGCAAGGTAGTAGATAAAACATTGTTCATTAATGGTGAGGCAATACCAACAGTTTCTCAGAAGCCAGTGAAGAGTCTAGGGAGATGGTACGATGGGGATCTAAAGGACACAGTTAGAGTGGGAGAAGTTAGACGACAAGCAGTGGAAGGGTTGAAGAGCATAAACAGTTGTGCTCTACCAGGCAAACTGAAACTCTGGTGCTTTCAGTTTGGTCTACTGCCAAGGTTGCTGTGGCCACTGACTGTGTATGAGGTTTCTTTGACAACAGTGGATAAGCTGGAAGCGTTAATAAGTTCATACATGTAGGAAATGGTTGGGAGTTCCACGCTGCCTCAGCAGAGTGGGACTTTATAGTAAAGGAGTATTGCAGCTGCCAGTCTCTGCTTTAACCGAGGAGTTTAAGTGTGCCAAGGTCAGACTGGAAATGACTTTAGCAGAGTCACGCGACAAATGTGTAAGGGAGACAGCCCCTGTGGTAAAAACTGGTAGAAAGTGGTCAGCAAAGAAATCTGTAGTAGAGGCAAAGGCTGACCTTCAAATTGGGGATATCGTGGGACAGGTACAGCATGGAAGAGGGGGTTTTGTGCTCAGTTTAGCTCCTCCTAAATGGCACAAGGCAGGCCCAGCCCAAAGGAGGAAGCTGGTAGTCAACGAGGTGCGAAAGCAGGAGGAGAGGATGAGATGTATAAAGGCCATTTCCCAGGCCAAGCAGGGAGAGTGGATGAGATGGGAGAGTGTGGAACAACGCAAAATGGGCTGGCAAGACCTTTGGTCAATGGAAGAGAGTAGGATCAGTTTCCTTATTAGGTCAACATATGATGTTCTCCCATCACCGCAGAACCTAAACCTCTGGGTAGGAGAGGATCCATCTTGTCCTTTGTGTTCATCACCTGCCACATTAAGGCACATTTTGACAGGATGTAAGGTGGCTCTTAGCCAGGGTCGGTTTACTTGGCGCCATGACCAAGTATTGCGATGTTTGGCTTTAGCATTGGAAGGCAAGCGTAGTATGACCAATAAATTGCCGCCTGTTCTAGCAAAATATTACACGCAGAAGACAATATTCCTCCGCCCAGGCGAGCAACCACCAAGAAAAGGTGCTAACACCAATTCTCGCCCAGGACAACTGGAAGCTGCTAGGGACTGGAAGATGCTGGTTGATCTTGATCAACGGCTTATTTTTCCACCTGAGGTTGCCACCACTAACCTACGACCAGATATTGTTTTGTGGTCTGGATCAGCACGCATTGTTCAACTGATAGAGTTAACAGTGCCATGGGAGGATGCGGTAGATGAGGCATATGAGAGGAAGAAACTGCGGTATGCTCATCTGGCCACTGAAGCAGAACAGCGAGGATGGAGAGTCCAGGTTTATCCAGTGGAAGTGGGTTGTCGTGGTTTTGTGGCACACTCTACAACCCGGTTCCTCAGAGACGTCGGATTCAGTGGCCAAGAGTTGCGTCGTACAGTAAAGAACTTATCTGAAGCAGCAGAAAGGAGCAGCAACTGGCTGTGGTTGAGACGGAAAAATTCTAGCTGGCTGTGTACAGGCCGCCATGCTACGGTTTCGTAGAATTCTTGAAAACTTGAAAGGTCTGTTGGTTTATTTGTATAGGTTGTATAGTATTTACAGTCATTACGTTCCTGTGTATATTGCGTGAATGACGGGTGGTTGGGCAGATATTGTGTTTTGCGGTAGGTGGTATGCCATACGGAACCGTTGCCACTGAAACTGCATATTAACGCACCAGTGGGGCTCGACAGCCTTAGTCAAACGGGTTGGCGCGTATGGTTGGGTTGCGGAGAGATTGTGAGATTGTGGTTAGGTCTCAGCAGCAACTGTTGGTTTTTTTGTATAGGTTGTATAGTATTTACAGTCATTACGTTCCTGTATATATTGCGTGAATGACGGGTGGTTGGGCAGATATTGTGTTTTGTGGTAGGTGGTATGCCATACGGAACCGTTGCCACTGAAACTGCATATTAACGCACCAGTGGGGCTCGACAGCCTTAGTCAAACGGGTTGGCGCGTATGGTTGGGTTGCGGTGAGATTGTGGTTAGGTCTCAGCAGCAACTGTTGGTTTATTTGTATAGGTTGTATAGTATTCACAGTCATTACGTTCCTGTGTATATTGCGTGGATGACGGGTGGTTGGGCAGATATTGTGTTTTGTGGTAGGTGCTATGCCATACGGAACCGTTGCCACTGAAACTGCATATTAACGCACCAGTGGGGCTCGACAGCCTTAGTCAAACGGGTTGGCGCGTATGGTTGGGTTGCGGAGAGATTGTGAGATTGTGGTTAGGTCTCAGCAGCAAGAGGGAAGTAGAGGTCAGTAAGCTGGGCTGAGTTGAGTGGGGGACGGAGGGGGTGACTCTGGGACGCCAGAGTCACTGTCGAGCCCTCTTGAGGTGTCGTGGGCTAGTCGACGAAACACTGAGGACGGAAGGTCCCCACCTGAAGACCCTAGAGATGTTCCCTACTCCGCTCAATCCAGAGGGTTGTTATGGGGGGACCGCACTGTGGTTGCAGCCGTTGTGTGTGCTGACGCGCAATACACTGTATTAACACCAGACAGAAAATTCACGTCACCAGATGGAAAGAATGGATGGAGAAGCATAGGTTACTGTAAAGCTACGTCTTAGTTGGTGATTATCTTGGCGAAAGCCGAGTACAAATCAGCATGAAGTTTTAACATCTACTCTCGTGTAATGGAAATCATGTAACCCTCGTTCCCTGAGTAGGGAACGGAGACGTTACGTCTGCCTGCCATTTTCCACTGTACTGCGGGGATCGCCTGAGCTCAGTCTTGGCGAAGAAACATATCTGCTTGTTGCCGGCTTCCTCCTTTTATACCCACGAGGTGGGGCGGAGTTACGCCATGCAAATTCCGCAGACCCATGGCATTTCTTTGCCATTGGCTCGTTTTGTAATACTCGAAGTCGATAGGTTTTCTAAGCGAAACCCCATTCGTCGTCATCCGACGTAACGTCTCCGTTCCCTACTCAGGGAACGAGGGTTACATACGTAACCGAGACGTTTTCAACACTGATAATTTATTATGAATAACCTTTTAATTATATTAAAATAGAAAACATTTTAAAAAACAGTTTTTAAATTGCAATACTATTTCACAATACTATTGTTTTACTGTATTTTTGTTTTTCAATTAAATTTAGCCTGGTGAGCATAAGAGACCTAGCCTGGTAATACCAGACTCTGCTACTTCACTTTGCTTCGTACACAGAGTCTGGGATAGCATAATAGAGAAGTGTTTTCTCTCTCGCTAGGGGGCGCGTACTGAAGTTTAAAATCATTGGTTACCCGTAAGCCAATCAGATAAGTTTGTTTATGACGTATGTTATGCGCCGACACAGCCGCATCGAACCACAGACATTATGCATCGAACTCAAATCTATGATCGAACTTCCACTGTAAACACTTGATGATGCGAGCGAAATACCCGAGTGAACATGGCTGTAAACGACTTTTTTGATCTGTGAGTGATGTAATAGAATGACTGCTGCGCTTGACAGGGCACAAACGAGCAGAGAGAGAGAGAGAGAGAGAGAGAGAGAGAGCCCCGGCCGCGCGCACGCACTCCCACGTCTACAAACAACAAGAGCGCTGTCTTGCTCTCTCTCCCTCGCGCATATTCATAAAAATCAATCGACAAGATAGTAAGAGGTCGGAAGACCGCGGTTTCACGTGGAGCATTTGGAGATTTTTAGAGATTATAGACTCTAGGAACAACATCTCAATGAACAACATCTCAACTATAAAGGCCTGTCTCATATAAGTTAGACGCCTATCTCAAGTACAAGCCATGCAGTTCGACGATTTGGGCAAATAAAAGCCCGGGCTATTATTTGAAGTTTTACGGTATTTAAGACCTGGAAAAGAAAAGAGACACTGACCTGTCAAAAGGCTCCCCAGTTTCTCGCTGACGATCGGTAATAGTTGATAAATTAAACTTTTCCCAAAGGGAGAAGGGCCACAACATCACCTCCATTCAAAATGTTTAATACACACTCTTCGTGTTCGGGCTTCAGTTTGCTAATGCCGGGAATATTCTCCACAACAGAGCGAATTGCATCCGCGTCTCCATATCAGCGGTCGTTTTCGATTTCCCTGACCTAATCTTAAACACGGCGCTTACCGACTACGTCACGGCTTTCAGCCCGCCCTCTGTTCGTTGATTGGCCAGGCTGTTTTCAGGCCGGTGGAAAACAGAAAGATAGGCTGCTATCTCAGACTGACTACAGGAGCGAAATGAAATTAGCGGAAGTAGGAAGTCTGACGTAGTCAGGCTATAAGAGACCTTTTTCTAAAAAAAAAAATTTTTTTTTTTTACAAAATCTTACCGATCCCAAACATTTGTACATAAGTGCATATCCCCTTCATCTTCTACAGATCTATAACTAAAGAACCCACCATCCAATGTTGGCATTTATCTTGTTTACTCAAAAGAAACTTAACAAGCAGACAAGAGGAATCCCCCATTCTCCAAACAGGAGGCCTGTAGACCTTGGGACAGCAGAGGTCATGCGGCTCAGGGTCGATGAGGCCTTGATTCCAGTATGCAGTAATGAGAAGAAGTGCAGAACGCAGCACTGAGCTTGTTAGTGGCCACAACCTTGATTACAAATGAACTTCCTCCTGTTCTAATTAGGGCTCTGCCAATAGCTCAGACAGCACAACCGGAGGCCTTATTAATAACAAAGAACAGCTATGATATGTTCAAGTTTCCAAGGTGCCATGAATAAAATAAAATAAAATAAAAATCCAATGGATATTTTGTTGGTAGACAGATGTAAAACAGCAAAAGAAATATGGATGAGGCATATGTTCAACTCTGAGGAAAACTGCACCTGTCACGAATGCCACATAAGTCAAACTGCAGCTGACTGTAGCTTCCTAGATGGCCTTGCTGGACTGACAGAAGATCGACAGGTTGGTTGTTGACAAGGATGAGCCGGACGCAGCCTTGAAAGGCCATCGTGGGATTCAAGCAGCTGGATTTGTTTTGGGATACAGGACATCCTGAAAGAATAGATGAAAATATATATGTAGGTGTAAAATATGTCATTTATATCTTCACAATTTTACACATTATATTCTAAGGTTTTAATGTATGCCAACAAAATGCAGAAAGGCAAAATTAGTGCCATTATGAGTATTGCTATATATCATTATACAGTATTTATATCTATCTATATCTATACTATTGAATACATAAAAGAATATTTAATTTAATACATAATTACATCTAGCATAATTCATCTTTAGCTCTAGCTAAAATGTTATTGTTAACTAAAACTAAAATTATTTAAAAATAATTGTTTCTGGAAATTGATATGAAGCTGAAATAAAATACAAAAATATTAGATTAAAAGAAATGCTGCCTTGGCAAATAACTGTTAAAAAAAATAAGTTTAACTTGACCTACAACAATTACTAAAACTGAAAACTAAAATTATTTAAAAATAATTGTCTCTGGTAATTGATATGTAGCTGAAACAAAATACAAATATTAGATTCAAATAAATGCTGCCTTGGCAAATAACTGTTAAAAAATAAGTTTAACTTGAACTACAACAATTACTAAAACTGAAATAAAAATTAATCAAAGCTGAATACAAATATAAAAACATCTAATAAAAAAGACAAAACAGCACATTGGCTAAAATTAAAATGAAAATACAAAAATAAAAGATAATTCAAATTATTAATGAATACAATATTATATAAATAATATTAAAATTACCCTGGCTTATCTGATTCAGTTTCATTTTAAATGTTTTAACTTTGTGAGTTTTATAAATAAAAATATTGAATATGTAACTGTAACTGAAATCATCTTTTTTGGTCCTTTCTGGAAATATTTGCATACTCTTTTACCTCCAAAATAGTGTTTGTCTTTTGGTTCCAGGTAGTTGGTCAGATGGATGGTGGATGCGGGCTCACTGTCCAGGGTCATGATGATCTGCAGACCTCTAGTGTTGAGACTCACTGAATGCCACAAGCCATCATTCACCCGCTGACCTGTCAATCAAAATCGCCATGTTTTAAGGAACACACCAAGTGTGTATGACCATGAAACACCTTTTAGTGAAACATACATACCACATTCCCTTATGAAAAAGAAGTATACTTCAAGTTAATTTTATGAAGTATACTTAAGTAATGTTCAAGTATATGTTTAAGTATAATTATGTAGTAAGTATACTAATGTCAATATGTACAAGTAGTAAACTTGTAAGTGTACTATTTTAATACCGCTTGGGACTAAATTGTCCCACTTTTAGTATATAAAAGTATATGTTTAAGTGTACTATAAGTGTAATTTTAGTAAACTTTAAATGCACTACTAGTTCATAATTACGTTTCTCATTTGTACTGCAAGTGAACTTATGGGTATACTAGTTTACTACTTATAGTTTACTATTTATATATTTTTTTGCACTCACAGTAGGCCTATACTACTATGTTCAAATGTTATTTTTTTTATACTTGAAAAATACTTTTACCTGAACTTTAATTTTAAAAGCATTTTATTAGCTTCATGCATCCTTTTTAGCAACACTTGAATGTTGGTAAGTTTCAAAAAGAAAACAACATTTTAAACAAACAAGTTGAAAAAATCTAATTTTTGTCAAAGACTGCCTTGATCAGATTCAGAACGATGATCAATATACAGATGAAGTAGATCAAGTCCAACACCCCCAACACTTCACAGTCGTTTTCTCTTTATGTGTAACGCTTTATTTCATCTGGAAACATTAAGCAGTTTTGATTTACACGCTGTTTAATGTTTGGTGATCACATTATTTTACATTTGAGTAAGCAATCTTCTATCACTTGTTTTAGCTTCTTCTTCTCCTGTGTTTGATCCAGAGATTCTGTACTAGAGGATGTGTCATAGCGCCCCCTAACAGTGTAAACATGGATAGCTGGAAAATTCAGTCAATGGTGGGGACACAGTAGAGTAGAATTAAAATAAATTCCTATGTACACTACCAGTGGACTAGCCTATACAAAAATTCAGATACGCAGAATAGAAACATATCTGTTTTATATCAATATTTGAATCAATATTTTCAAACAATGTAAGTTTCATAAGACTGTATATGAAAAACGATGTAAAAAAAGCATATTTAATAGGCTACTGCTCGATCAAAAGAGTTAACACAACTACAAGCCAAGTGTACTTTGAATACTTAATTATACTTTTAAGTATATCTCGATCAAAAGATCGAGTACAAGTAGGCCAAATATACTTGGACTTTTCTCTCAGTATATGTCAAGTATTCTGAAGTGTAATTTTAAGTATATTTCTGAAAAGTACATTTCTGAGAAGTATATAAATGTAGCCTGAAAGTATGCTTTCTTATTTTTAGTTAAAAATAAGTATACTAATAGAACACTTGAATAAACTTATTTTTCGTAAGCGTTACAATGATGTTAAACGAACCAAACACACTATAAAGTCATCCAAGGCAACAATCAGTATGAACCTTCAACTCTCACACAAAACAAAAGTATGATGAAACAGAGAACTCAATATAACAATACAAAGTGTCAAGAAAGCTAATCTGCTGGCAAAATAAAAAACCTGCCCCCTCGACCCCCATCCCCAAAAGATAAATTCTCTTTGAGGTTTGATTTAATTAATTCTGGCCATTATATGTGAAGGGCGCCCAAGCTGTGTGCGACCACTGTGTGTCTACAGTCTCCCCTGTGCCAGCCATCTGTTTGTCGTTTGAACTCAAGCGTTTCACTTCTTCTATTCCGGTAATTACAACACTCTCTATTTCTGCCAATGCTCCTATGATGCGAGTTAGACCCCCCCCCCCAAAAAAAAGGTTTCAGGTAGGATAAAACAGCAGCTTTAAAACAGACTGAACCCTGCACAACAGATGGAGAGCGCCCTCCTTCCCCCTGCTGCGTGTCGATTGTTATTGAACATCAGGTTTTCTCACTAGACTGAAACACACAACTGTCGGTCTCAGACACTAATCTTGTTTAGACTAGCATGTGTGTGTCCTTTGATCTTTTGTCCAGAATGCTGAACAAAAATGACGTTATTGCCTTTTTTGGGTGACGAGATAAGCTGTAAGTGTTGCCTTTCAAACAAATGGTTTTGTTTTGCTCAAGCATCTCATTGGTGAGAAGAGGACTAGAGAAGAGGAGCGTGCCAGTCTGTGCTGTGAAAGTAATAGGATGCCTCTGCATTGCCAGGCTGGCTGAATTGAAAAACAGAGACATTTATACTCTTGGTCGTTATGTGCACATAATTGCTGAAACTGAGCAGTATTTCCAATTAGACTCCTCCAAAGCAGTAATTTCAGTGGCTAGAGTGTGTCATAGATAAAAGGGACAGCACTACCATTTGATCACAGTTGCATTTACGTGTCACTAGCTGAAGCTTTATACCTTTTACAATTTTCCTGGTGCATGTTAAATTGCTGAGCTGAAGAATGAATGTTAAAAAGAATAAACGCTATATCAATTAAATGATATAGCAACATAAGTGACTGGGTTTGTGTTGCTATACTTCTGTTTTTAATAGTTTACATCGGGCTAGGGGGGTACCTTGCTGGTCTTAGCTGATTTAAACTGGTCTTCCAGCCAGGCCAAGCTGGTTTTTAGCTGGTTTAGCAGTTTAAATTAACTAGCAAGTCACAACTGTTTCGCAAATAGTATTAACTTTGTCGCACATCTGTCGCTTTAACCACATTTGTTCAACATTATAGAATTGTCGTTTATGACGTCACACAGGTGGTGGAGTAATAACTTCTACTTAGGTTTAGAGCTGCACGATTATGACAAAAATCATAATTGCCGATTATTCCCTTGAAATGTAATTGCGATTATTAATTACGATTATCACAATTATCCCAATTTACATTGAATATATATAGGCATATTATAATACATGTTTACACAAAAATTGTAACCACATCAATGTGAGAATTATCAGTGTTGCCTTTTAATGTGGCACAGCTAGTAGTTCAAAATATTCTTGCCTTTCAGTTTGGTTATTTTATGCATGTAGTTACAGACAGCCATGTCAGAACTTAAAACTTAATGTATATTGATTTAAATTTTTACTTGTCATACACATAACTTGCCCTTTACTTAACATACACATAAATTGTAAGAATGACTCATAGTAAAGACTAGAAAAACATTAGGACTATGCTAAAGCAATTAAATAGCAGTCCCAAACTAGTTTGTGTTAATACAATGTTGATATGAGCCACCACAGTCATTTGATAATATAAAAAATAACACAAACTGAAAATAAAGTTATGGTTATGGAAACCACAGTTACCATGGTAAATACACAATACTAACAAGGACTGTTAATGAAACAGCTCCTGGTGAATAGAATGAAAATCATATCTGCATGCAAATCCTTCTCAGCTAACACGTGATTTATTGGTATTTTACTTTTATTTTGTGACTTAATAATTTACATTGTAACGACGCTGCATGCACGTAGTTTCTTTTGCACTTTATAGTGAAGAATTGAAGAGTGCGCGCTACGAGCACAGTATAACGGCTGACAGGACAGTAAAGTCCGTTTTTCTGAGGTGAAATACTTTTTATTTCAGCGTACACTTACGTCACTGCCTGGTATGTCATATTGTGCTGGGTTTTCTGAAGTAGTCATGATTCACCTCTCATAACATAAATATGCTCTGAACACACACGCAGAGTGGATTTTCTTTTGTAATCGCGGCTTTGAACGATTACGTAATCGTGGCATCCGTAATCGTAATCGCAATTAGAAATTCGATTAATTGTGCAGCCCTACTTAGGTTCCAGATCAAAGTAATGTCTGATTATTATTGTTGAAAATAATGAACATATGCATCTGCGGATTACTCTGCTATTTTTGTTCCCTGTTATTTTATTTACAGGAATGTACTGCATGTAAGCTTTCTTATTTTGTTTTAATCTATTTAAGTCCTAGCAGGTCATACTAACAAGAAACTATGCTTCTGACAACATGTTGAGAGCTGTAGTTCCAATCAAACAACTTTGCAAAGCTGTTTGAGAAAGTTCATTTGAATTACGTTTTTGGGAAACACCGATTTGTTGAACTGTGCTGCCAATGACGGACAATAGTTAACTTGTGACGCTTTTGGGACATTCACCCCAGGCTGAACTAAGTTCAGCAAAAAAACTTGACTGGTTTAAGATGATTTTCCTGCAGGGTTTGCACAAAGTTCCCTCAATGCAAGTACCGGTATCTGAACTGTATTTTTGAGAGAACTGGGATTTAAAGTCAAGCTAAAGAAGAGCCGAGACGGGTCTACTAACCAGCTGACACTTCTGACATCTTCAGAGTTGACGTCTGATGTGTGAGGTGGAGGCGCCCACTGCTGATCTGCAAAATCAGGTAACGTGGCTCCTGACCAGAGATCAGTGGACTGGACAGCAGCAGGCTATCAGGGTTCCAGGTGCGAAACTGCAGGCGCACCGAAAGGCCCTCCAGGAATGGTGCAGGTGCTGGCAGCGACAGAAAGCTGCTGCTGGAGCTCCGAAATGTGGCGGCCACCAGCTGCGGTTCCGAACAGGAAAAGGTCACGTTGCCCTGTGAGAGAAGGGAGAACGCCAAAGCAACGGTTTACATGCAAGCAGGGAATGACCAAATGGCAATGCAGCCTGCATTCAAATGACGCAATTGCATATTTACTGTAGCTGATTGCATCTACTCAAGATGACAGTGCTGAGGCCAAAATCATGCAATCACAAGATAGTGAAAGAGATACCGTTTAAGACTGACTGAAAAAAGAAAAGGAAAACTTCTTTTAAAATCTACTTCTCATAGAAATGTAGAATTTGCATTCAGGACGGTTTCAAGTTTCAAGAAAAGTTTCATTGACTCTAAAAAATTTATTTTTCTGTAATCAAGCCAAAAGTAATAAAATATTTGGCTAAAATATTTACTTTTCAATTTATGCACTTAAAAACATATTGCAAAGAATTTTAATACAGAGATTAAAACATGGTCGTCATAGAGATGGGGTATTCAAAACGTGTATATGAACTGCAGTTGAAAAACTTAAAGGAAAGAACAAAAAGAGTGTATTAAATGAGATGCAATTAAGAAAGCTAGCTAGGTAGCACAAAAGATTGCCCAAAAAAAGGAAAAGAAATAGGAAACAGGCTGAAGGGTTACATGAGAATTGGAGAGGCTGAGAGCCAGACAGGCTAAACCCACAAAGGCAGCAGGCAGTCTGGATAAATGTCACCAGCGCAGATCCACAGAGAGCAACAGAAACACAGAGAGCACATCCGCAGGACAGAAGCTCACGTAGGCGTGAAAAGGTTACTGCAGTGTGAGGTGAACACCTCATTGATCCCTGTGCCACAGGGCTGTACAGAAACCAGATCACTGAACTGAGGCCTCGGCAGACCTTCTCCCAACCTGACAGCCTTAAGCTGTGTAACGTCAGTGCTTAATTTGAGCCGGATCCTGTTGCGGAAAATATCAGATTTTGGATTTTTGCTTTCCGGCATTTGTTTTGAAACAATCCAGCATTAACAAGTGCATTACATTTTGACAGTGTGTGCGAGAGACAGAGCGAGACAGTGTAAGCACAGGTTTATGTAAACATATTTGGAGGCTATCTTTTGCTATTGGCCCTCAGCATATATTTTTGACCAATCAGCTTTCTTAAAGGGTTAGTTCATCCAAAAATGAAAATGATGTCATTAATGACTCACCCTCATGTCGCTCCAAGCCCGTAAAACCTCCGTTCATCTTCAGAACACAGTTTAAGATATTTTAGATTTAGTCCGAGAGCTTTCTGTCCCTCCATTGAAAATGTATGAACGGTATACTGTCCTTGTCCAGAAAGAAAATAAAGACATCATCAAAGTAGTCCATCTGACATCAGTGGGTTAGTTAGAATGTTTTGAAGCATCGGAAATACATTTTGGTCCAAAAATAACCAAAACTACGACTTTATTCAGCATTGTATTGTCTTCCGGTTCTGTTGGGGATCCGCGTTCAGTGACGCTGCTAACGTGTGTCTGGTGCGCCCGAGCTTCGTTTACAGTCTGAGGGAGACGCACGCTGGAAACAAAACAATCTTCACAAACATGTCTAAGGATTTCCCGAAGAGGAAGACTTGCATTTTTTTGCCCAGCCATATTTATTTGAACCCGAATACACGGACGCACCAGATACACGTCAGCAGCGTCTTATGTCATCAGCGTCACTGCGGACTCGTGAACGCGGATCCCCAACAGAACCGGAAGACAATACAATGCTGAATAAAGTCGTAGTTTTGGTTATTTTTGGACCAAAATGTATATGCTTCAAAACATTCTAACTAACCCACTGATGTCACATGGACTACTTTGATGATGTCTTTATTTCTTTTCTGGACAAGGACAGTATACCGTTAATACATTTTCAATGGAGGGACAGAAAGCTCTCGGACTAAATCTAAAATATCTTAAACTGTGTTCTGAAGATGAACGGAGGTCTTATGGGCTTGGAGCGACATGAGGGTGAGTCATTAATGACATCATTTTCATTTTTGGGTGAACTAACCCTTTAAGTTCAAAATCACTCTCATTGGTTGGTGCTTACAGCTAATTGACCCATCGCTAAGCCCCGCCCTCCCTAGTTACTGTTGCTACGCCTGTCAACCTTTCGCGCCTGGCACGTCTATTACAGTGTGTATGCACCGGTGTCAGACATTCCCAATGAGATAATTAGTAATTTTTGGCAAACATGTGAAATATCTGAGAGAGCAAGACAAAAGGGACTGCAGTGTGCATTCGAGGGATATATCCACAACATAATATGCAACCGGTTAGCGAATAATTTCATAAAAATTGAAGCTAACGCCTTTAGTCCCAGCGCAAAAAGCAGCCGTCTCATACGCTGATCATTCAAATGGGAAACAGACACACAAATTAAGGAACAGCTTTGTTTGTGCACAGCAGGGTAAGTGAAATGTGAAAATAATCTAATAATTATAAATCAAACAGTTTATCCATAAATTTTGTGGAATAACACTAACACCGGGAGAGCCGCGATCGGATTGGGTTAAAGTTACTCAGTCAGGGGTAGTAGACCGTCGATTAACAAAATGCTGAAATATATTTTAAAGTATGTCAGTGAGCCTCCGTCTTGTCTTTAATCGTCTTATTTTACGTTAAAATATTTGCATTATGAACAAAGAACCGTCATTATTCCCAACTTCCAAGCAATAGGTGTTTTTGCTAATCCTGTGGACATGTAGTATGAATGGGGTCTCCCACACTGCTTGATCCACGCACATCATTTCTCCCCTTGGCTTTTAGATTTTCGGGAAGGAAAAAAATTCCACTCCCCGTCCAAACTTTTAGGATACCGGGTATCAGATTTGCACAATCCATACGCACAACGCTTTGGCATGTTTCCCTCGCTCAAAAGCTTGCCAGACCTCCCGCGCCTAGTTACGGTTGCTAAGACACGATTGGCCAGTGGCAGTTTTCGGGCGTGGCTTAGCGAAGGGTCAATTGTTTTTCGCGCAGTAAAGCTATGTACATGTATTTAGAGCCATGCAGGAACCAATGAATGATGCTCTTTTAGTTGTACCATCACTGTTTACTGACGTCATTGTATGTTCTGGAAAAACTGAAGTTGTATAGTCAGTGTCAGTCACAGCACCTTTTAATTGCCGTTTTTGATCCTGCCATTATTCATTAAGCACTGTGTAACGTGAACACATATTTGTTTCTTACAGAGCTAGATGCAATATCATTCATCTCTACTCTGAAGTGATTGAGTCATGGTTGTCTTGTCATTTTGATTTAGGGAAATAGACAGAAGTGTGATGTGATCATTTAAAATATATTTCTGTCTTTTTAACAAGAAGGTTTTCAATATGAAGACAGAACAAATATGATTTATAAAACTGCTGAGAAATAAACAGGGTTCCCATTTTTATTCAGAGATCATTTTCCAGGACATTTCAAATTTATTTAAAAAGGGAATAAGACATGCAAAGAATACAGATTCATGGCTAAAATAATAAATTTCTCTCTCTATAGAAGTCTTAAAGATATCACAATTGCATAAATTATGCTATATGTGTGTGCGTTACAATGAAGCAGCGCATTAGTTCAGAACAGTGATTATAAGCAGTTTAAAACGTGCAATTCGACGTGCAATACGTCACTCGATCAATTTTGAGCATCCAGATGGTATAATCAAACATCACTTGTGGAGTGCTCAGTGTATGCATTTATTTGTAATTTTAAATGGAGCGTAAAAGTGAACTTTCTTATACTGTCGTGAACTCTATAATACCTTCTGCGCCAGAGAAACAAGCACACAGCCATCTTTAAAATTTTGTCTTTGAACTTCCATTTTGCGGTAACTCTGTATATTTCAATGGCATCGCAGCCGAAGAGTAATTAGCTTGGGAAGTGGATTTACTAACGAAAGTCATCATCAGCATTGTAATGTTTGAAGTGGATAACAAATGTCAGTAGACCGAGAACATTTTAAAATGAACAGTTTGTTCATAAATCCTTAAGATCTTACCTTCATGCTGTGGAAATACAAACCAGCAGACAGAACACAATGAGCGTAGTTTGCCGACCACTTGCATATACCATATACAAATTATTAGTTTGCAAAAAATTAAAATTCTAAAAAAGTTAAAATTCGCTGCAAACATTTGACAGTCTGTCTTTGCTTGTTTGCAATGCAAGGGTAAAGGTATTTTGCCTATGTCACAATAAGAGGTAAATCCGACCCTGAGTGCTCAAATGCAGCACTTGATTCACAATAGAGGTGGGGTGGAGTTAGGAGGGTTTTACTGACAGTTTGTGTCACAGTGTCTGGTTGTGTTTCCCTGGGTTATCACTAGAGGTCCTCGTTCTCACGGTGTCATTCACATTAGACTACAATTCCCAGCATTCTGTTCTGTCACTTATTTGATTATTGCACTCAGCTGTTTCCAATCACCTTGTTAGTTCTGTGTGTATATATTCCCTGTCTGTGTTAGTGTTTGTTACGGAGTCCTTGTTTAATGTCCGCACACTTCTATTCCTGTATGCTGCCTGCTCTTGTTCATGTTTTATGTTCTTGGATTGACTTATTGGATTTCGACCATTTGCCTGGACTCTTGTGAGTACGGATTACCCTTTAATAATAACTGCTATTGGATCTCTCTCTTCTGTGTGTGATTCGTGACAGAAGGACTCCGTCTCACCCAGATCCAGCGGTGCGTTTTCTAATATCTCTTCCCCAGCCACTGAGCGGGAGAGAAGGGAGTTTTTTAAGGGGACCCGGTTGGTCAAGTTTCGCGGGTCCCGTGGAGGTCACAGTGGAGGAGGTAGTCGGGAGATGATCCCTGTTCCGGTGGTCCCGGTTCCGGTGGTCCTGAGTCCAGTGGTCCGGAGAAGGAGGAGGAGACACGTTCCGTCTGCCCAGTCAGAGACTGTTCACGTTCCGTCTGCCCAGTCAGAGACTGTTCACGTTCCGTCTATCCAGTCAGAGACTGTTCATGTCCCGTCTGCCCAGTCAGAGAATGTTCACGTCACGTCTGCCCAGGCAGAGACTGTTCACGTCATGTCTGCCCAGTCAGAGACTCTTCATGTTCCGTCTGCCCAGTCAGAGAGTGGTCACGTCACGTCTACCCAGCCAGAGACTGTTCACGTCCCGTCTGCCCAATCTGAGACAGATCAAGAGATGCCCATTTGTGTGGTCGCCAAGGCAATGCTGGACTATCTGGAGCGTCTGGCTCGGATCCTGGACATGCCAGTGTCTGCTGTTACAGAGCCAGAGCTAGTCCCTGTTCCAGAGCTAATGCCTGTTCCTGAGCCAGTGCCAGTGTCTGTTCCAGAGCCGGAGCCAGTGGCTGTTCTAGAGCCGGAGCAGGAGCCAGTGTCTGCTCCTGAGCCGGAGCCAGTGTCTGCTCCTGAGCCGGAGCCAGTGTCTGCTCCTGAGCCGGAGCCAGTGTCTGCTCCTGAGCCGGAGCCAGTGTCTGCTCCTGAGCCGGAGCCAGTGTCTGCTCCTGAGCCGGAGCCAGTGTCTGCTCCTGTGCCGTGGCCGCCCGATGGGTCGCCTGCTTCGCCCTGGCCGCCCGATGGGTCATCTGCTTCGCCCTGGCCGCCCGATGGGTCTTCACCGCCCTGGCCGCCCGAGGGGTCTGTTGCTGTTCCTGAGCCGGGTTCTGTTCCTGTGCCGTGGTCGCCCGAGTGGTCGTCTTCGCCCTGGTCATCACCGCCCTGGCCGCTCGAGGGTTCTTTACCACCATAGCCGCCCGAGGTGTCTTCACCACCTTGGCCGCCCGATGGACTGTCGTCTTCACCCTGTTCGTATGCACAGCTTGCTCCGTCCTGGCCGCCCGTGGGGTCGTCTCCACCCTGGCCGCCTGATAGACTGTCTGTCTCACCCTGGTCGCCGGCTGAGCCATCACCCCCTGTTCTTGTTCCCCTTCATGGTCCTGGCCCTCCCATCCCTCCCTTGGATTTTCCACATTCCACCTTCCTCTTGGACTCTTGTGTTGTCTTGTGTACTGTCATGGAGCGTCTGGTAGCCGCTCCGTAGAGGGGAGGTTCTGTCACAGTGTCTGGTTGTGTTTCCCTGGGTTATCACTAGAGGTCCTCGTTCTCACTGTGTCATTCACATTAGACTACAATTCCCAGCATTCTGTTCTGTCACTTATCTGATTATTGCACTCAGCTGTTTCCCATCACCTTGTTAGTTCTGTGTGTATATATTCCCTGTCTGTGTTAGTGCTTGTTACGGAGTCCTTGTTTAATGTCCACACACTTCTGTTCCTGTATGCTGCCTGCTCTTGTTCATGTTTTATGTTCTTGGATTGACTTATCGGATTTTGACCATTTGCCTGGACTGTTGTGAGTACGGATTACCCTTTAATAATAACTGCTATTGGATCTCTCTCTTCTGTGTGTGATTCGTGACAGTTTGAGGATCCAATGGAGTTACGAGGTTTAGTCACAACACAAGCTCTGTTTAATACCTTTTGTTGGTAAAATATTTGTAAAACCCACAGACATACAGTATGTAAAGGATGACCAATAGCAATGGTTTACGAAAAAGAAAAAAGACGAAATATGAAGACACAAGGTTTCCGCCTGACAGAGACGATATTTTAAATTGTAAATTTTGTTAATTTATAAAGTAAATGTCTTATAGGTTTTAGCATTAGGGTGATATAACAACAATAATAATAACAATTTTAAATATATATTATTTCTCATCATTGTAATTGGGCCCCCTGGACTTGCAAGCATAGGCAAGTGTCGTAAGCCACAACGTCACAGCGTGTTTAAAACAGCGAGTAATGCAAAACACTCCACTCATTTGTCAAAACCCAGTGTCCCTGAACTACTAACGCTGCTTCGGACCAGTTGTAAACTGTTTGTTCTTCAATGAACAAGAACAATTAAAATTAAAGCTGCAAGCAGCATTTAGCGGTGTTCAAGCAGTTAAGGCATTTAAGATTTTTAACCACACAAGCATCAAAAGACATTAAGTTTTATGTAGCAAGCATTTAACCACTGACATCATAGATGGAATAGACCATGTTTTAGCATGATTTCCCATGCTCCAGTATGAATTACTATGAATCTAGCATGATTTACCACAGTTTACCATGATATAACAAGTTCCAGTATGATTCACCATGATTTACCCTGTTCTAGCATGGTTTACCACAATTGAACACATTCCAGTATGATTTAATATGATTCTAGCATGATTTACCAGTTTACCATGATTTACCATGTTATAGGATGATTTATCATGATATACCACATTCCAGAATGATTTACCAGGATTGTAGCATGATTTACCATGATTCATCACATTGCTAGCATTATTTGCCATGATACACCATGTAATAGTATTATTTACTATGATTTACCACGTTTCTATCGTGATTTACCATGGTTTACCACATTGCTATTGACACTTCACATCAATGCTAGCAATGTGGTAAACCATGGTAAATCACGATAGAAACGTGCAGAATTTGATTTGGGGGCCCCCTCCCACAACGCGGAGTCACCTGTGCTTGACGATTATTGACACAAATGTCACGCAATAATGATACATTATAAATGAATACAGTGAGGTTATGTATTAATACAAAATAAATACTTAATAAAAAATAGATGCCTACTTAAATAACAAAGTTTTAACTTTTACTTTACTCTTTTACTAACTCTGTAACTTCTTATAACAAACTGTCTCAAAACATATAAAATAAATTATTTGCTAAAATAATGACAAAACTGTCAAAACTGTCCAAATTTGAGCGCGCAGGGAGTTTCCGTTTTCGATTTATGAGTGAGTTTGTACTGGGAGGGCGTGGCCTAATGTTATACTTTCGTTTTCAGCCTTCCTGTGACACAATTGTGAATAATACATGAATTTTAACAAAATGTGATTGTAAATGTTAAAATAATGATTTTATAAAGTCTGAATATAAATTATACATAACAATATTAGGGAGTAGTATGATGAAATGACAGCAGGGGGCAGTAAAATACCACTTATTGGCTGTTATACACCCTATTATAGCCATCCAAATGAAGAAGTTAAAATAAGAAGTTAACAAGTATTGATAATTATTGATCTAGAGAGTCCAGAGAATTGTACTGCACTGGTTTTAAACATTATGATTTGAAAATTATATGATCATAGATGGAAAATACCATTTACAGCCAATACAGGCAATTTACTATAGGAAATATGGTTTTAAAGCTTTTTAACAGTTATAGCGCCACCTATGTTCCCATCTCCATGAAACTTTGCATGCTTCTTCACATTGTTATGACACATATGCTCAACTTTTGTGAAGTTCTGATTTTTTATTTATGATTTATAGGCTTTTGAGTGTATTTTGAGATGCCCATTTTCTAAATGACCCTGTTACAGCCACCCAAATGCAAAAATTCAACTTTTTTTATAACTATTCATCTAGAGAGTCCAGAGAATTGTCCTAGACTGGTCTGGTTCCGATCGGGCGAAAAACCTAGGACTAGTTCACAAAAGTAGGTTTTTAACATATTCATGAATATTTAATGAACGATTTGATTGACAGCAATGGTTCTAAAGGCAAAGTTGTTCAGCATGAGGAGATCTATCAAATGATATGCATATTGTGGGGATGTGTGCAACACCACGTGATTACGGAGCCGTAATACTCGTTAGCGCCAACTAGTGGCCGATTTCTTTCAAAACTCTTACAGACCTATTGGGCCATGAGTTGAACATGCCCACCGAGTTTTGTTCTGATTGGCCTCCGTTAACCTCATCTCATAGGTGCTCAAACTTCATTGACCGATGGCGGCCATGTTTTTTGAGATACGCTAATGTCCTCATACACATACATGGGGCCTTGGACCAAGACACTGCATACCAATTTTCAAGTCAATCGGACAAACGGTCAGGTGGTCAGAGCCCTATTTATGTATTTTTAATGTTATATCGCCACCTAGTGTTAGATCTACGCACTTTTTTTACTGTGACCCCAGAATGTCCTCATACACATGTGGGTCAAGTTTGGTGAGGATATCTCATTTACTTCTCGAGTTATAGCCATTTTAGTATAATAGGCTCCTCCCACAACGGGAGGTAGGTGGTCTAGGTCGGGAGTTACAGCCGTTCAAATTAGGATTTAATTGATCAAAATTCAAAATGGCGGAAAATCCGATATGGCAGAAATTAAATCGGAGATGTACGTTTTTTACTTCAGGTATCCAGCTTTCCAGTGATATAAGACACTTGAGTCTACGACATACGGTCTACGGTATAGCGTCACCTATGGGCCAATCGGGCTCATAATTTGATAACCTCTCCTCGATTTTCGTACTACCGTCTGACAAAGTTTCAAGTCTCTAGCACTTACGGTTTGGTCTGCAGAATGCGTTTTAGCAGAGAATAATAATAATAATAAAAATCAGTACAAATACAATAGGTTTACAGCACTTCGTAAAAAATTCCAGGACATCCAGATTTTACATGACATTTAATGTTTTTTCTCTCATTTTCCATGCGTTTTCCTGGGCTTTGTTTCCATATAACGATGGATCTTAGCACTTACGAGCATTTTCTACGAGCGACTTTACGAACGTTCGTGTTCATTTCACGTGCATTTCACAAAAACGCACTTAGCGCGATCGTGCGCAGCTGTGCTTTAAGTGCTACTTAAGAGTCGCTGTCCGTTTGTCAAGTGCTGAAATGTTACGCTCGTAATTGTAGCACACGCTTGTATTTTGAAATGTTTAGTCTAATTGTTTTCATCTGATGTGCATTTTCTATGAGGCCAATAATCTATAAAAGCACAAACCTAAGGGTGGAGACACCAGCAAAATGGCTGAACAAGAAAATACTTCTTTTTTTTTTTTAAGAGGATATTAATCTCATTTTAGAGGAGGTGGAGCTATACAATATATTTTATTCAGCAGGTTTAAGGGCAGTCATACAAGTAAAACAAAAACAAAAAATCTGGGAGATTATTGCTACAAAACTGACTGCATTAAAAGTTCGGGGAAGGAGGTCGGGAAGAAGTGGCAGGACTTTGCCAGCCTTGCTAAAAGGAAAAGGGCACTGCAGAGGAAAACATTTAATAAAACAGGTGGTGGGACCAATGAGTCCCCCCTTCTCACAGCAGAGGAAGAAAAGGCCTTGTCAATACTTGGCACAAGTGCTTCAGATGGTATTTGTGGTGGTATTGACATCCATGGAGGAATGGGGGTAACTCAACCTGAGCCTGAGTCAGGTCCTTCATGCTCAGATGAACTATCAGTTTCATCTGCCATCTCCAAGCATCTACCATCTCCTAGTCCTCCAAACAACCCTCCCAGGCCTCAGCCTCCATCTTCTGTTGTCCAGACTGCAGCCACAACACCTCAGCAGTTTGGGAAAGATTGTAATTGTAGTCAAGACATTTGAGAGTGTCCATACTTAACAGGGAGGAAGATGAAGAAGTGGAGGAGGATGAAGATGGCATGATGGGACCACATGATGGCCAACCAAGAAATGCCTAATACATGGCTGGGTTTCGTGCCCGTCAGCAAGTTATTGACTTTTTTTTTGTTCATCCCTATTTTCCCCAGTCTTTGAAGAATATTACATCTTTTATTTTATTTTTTGTTCATTAATTTAATTTAGATTAAAATTATTAGATTAAATTATTTCTATTTTTTCTGCCCGTTTTAATTATTTAATTTATACATTCATTTAAACAAAAAACTAGTAATGAAGCGTACAATAAAGTACAATCAAAACCGTAATCTGCCGGTTGTCCTGAAGGTGACGTCATAACTCTGTCTTCTTCCGATGCACTTGGGGATTTACGATTACTCCAGAGCACTCGTAGACCTACGATGATTTTCAAGTGCTACTTAAATTACGATGCTTTTGGGAAACAGAGCGTAATATTAAGATCAGTCATACAATCGTTTTTACAATCTACTTATGCTTACGATGCTTTTGGGAAACGCAGCCCAGGACTGATAATTGGTCATTCATTTTCCAGGATTTCCAGGTTTTCCAGGACACGTGAGCCCTGATAAAGTGTGAAACTTGGCACAGTTTGTGCGCACATTTCATGATTCTTTCTAATATTGAAGAGGCACAAGTAATATGTCTGGAGTCTGGACATGATTATAATCACAACATTACTAGGTCAAAACCCATTTCTCACAATAAACCAGCTGCTTACCACACTGTATATCTGAGGCTTTCTTCGTTTAGCCAGGTCAATGACATTTACTCCATTGTAGTAGAGGTTCTCCATGCAGCCATGAAAGTTACGTCGAATAAAGGTTCCAGGTTTCCCTGGCAGTGGGATCCCACCAAAGCTTAGCTGTTATAGAGAATGAATAAAACAAATCTAATTTCAAAACATGAACAAGATTAAATATGTTTGTTTTCATTTATATATATGCAATTTATTTAATATATTATATATCTACATCAAATTTATATTTATTTATCAAATGTATCCCTCTCAGCCCATACAATTAAACACTGCTTCTGACCATTGTCATGAGACTGGCACATTGTTGTGGTAAACAAAATGCCTGAAGTCTTTGGAATTTTGGACTGTCTTACATGATTTGTTTCAGGCCATGCCACAACATTTCAGTGGGTTTAAGGTCAGGACCTGACTTGGTTATTCCAAAAGAGCAATTTTTCAGACTTAGCCAGTACACTGTGCATTCTTTAAAGCTTCATTGTTACTCTGCTTGAGCCTCATTCTGTTAGGCTCCACCTCACATAAGGAAAATCTGACATGGTTCTGTACAATTTATGAATACAGTCCAGAATTAATTTTTCTATCAGTTACTCCACTGTACAGCACTGCTACAGGACAGTTTCAAACTATCTTGAATGCTTTAGATCAGGTTTTTTTTTTTTTAACACTTTTCTACATTCCCCAGTCCTGTGATGTTCCTTTGCAGAGAGCACTGGATTCCATTTAAAAACAGAAGGATTGTAGGAGCTTACATTTAAAAAATAAATATATAAATGAACAAGACAATCAAGTAATTAGGAAGCAAATAAACGACAACAGCAGTGTCCTTGCTGCTGAGGGGAATAAAGGTCAGTCTGTGGCCAGGCGGTCTCAGTGGCAGTCAAACTACGGTATGTCATGTCATTCCTGGATCTTGAGAACACCTTTACTGCTCATATACAGGACAGTGCCATCTCTCATAGGTGAGGTGAACTGCTGCATTTATAGTGCTATTAACTTCAGTGCACCTCATCAGCTGCACTCCAGTTAGCCTTTGGCTATTGGAAGTCTGGCTCTATGACAGCCAATGGACGCCTGGGGAAAAAGAGATACGAGGGGAGGCAGATAAACCATCACAGTGAATTTATGATCTATATTTTTCCTGCGATGATCAATAATGCACAATATCTTGTGGTAACCTAACACCACATGGCTATTAAAAAAATAATTTTCCTAGGCCTCCCAAAAGCCAGACCTGTGTGATGAAGACAATACAAATACAATTTTTTTTTCCTGTGGTACTGTAGTTATATTTATCTCAAACACCTGATATGCATCTCTTGGTTGGATCTTATTTGTATTGCGCTCTTTAAAACGCGTACAGTGATTCAATAACGTATTCAATTATTTGTTCAGTAAATTATTTAATTATACTTAGACAATGGGAATTATTTAATTTCAAAATTATATCAGTGTGTTTTATAAACACTACTGTTCAAATGTTTGGGGTCAGTAAGAATTTCTTTGTGTGTGTGTGGAAAGAATCGGTTTCCACAAAAATATTAAGCAGTACAATGGTTTTCAACAATAACAAATGAGAGAAGAAATATTAGAGTTAGTGTGAGCACTAAATTAGCACATCAGAATAATTTCTGAAGAATCGTGTGAGACTGAAAATATTATATTTTACTATATTGTGTTTTATAAATATATCATTTTATTTTTTTATTCAAATGAGACCCTTTTATCTCTCATTATAGCTATATAAAAACCAACATACATCTAGGTCAAATTAATTTAGTATAACAGGCCATTAAAAAGAGCTGACAAAATTGTTTGCACCCTTTTGTAGACTTGGATACAACTTTGACCACACCAGACAAGTTGCACAGGTGTAGATTTTACCACCTCAAAAGGCTTATCATTTTCAAAAAGATTAAAATAGGGGGTCCCAGAGACCTACCTCATAGTCGACCTCTAGAGAGTCTCCATCACCCTTGGTCCTAAAGTGCTGAGTGTGTCTATCCAAAGTGAAGTTGACCTGTTTGTTAAAACGTTCGATCAGAACAGAGTGCCAGTGCAGATCGTCCAGGATACTTCCTAAGGTGACCACCATACGAGCACTGCTGGATCTCACCCGGCTGTCATCTGCCAATGAGAAGTTTTTCCATATATGTTAATAGCCATGAATAACTTCCAGTCATTAGCATGCACTACCATTCAAAACTCTGGGGTTGGTAAAAAAAATAAAAATAAAGAAATAAAACTGCAATATTGTGAAACATTATTAAAATAATTTATAACAGTAATTAATTGCTATGATGGCAAATAATTTTCAGCATCATTACTCCAGTCTTACATGAAACTCAAGCACCAGATCATAATTTAGGAATGCTTTCTGAAGTAACATTTCTTATTACAGGGATTAAAGTGAAAAAAATTCTTCTGACTGAAAATTTTTTTCAGGCCAAGTCATATTCCTTTAACTTTATTTAAATAGTCGAGACCAATATCGTTTTAAGGGGAGATGTTTTAAACCGCTTTAATATTGCCAGTTTGCATATTTTAAAAGCTATTTTAATCTATGAAAAAAAATTACTTAGCTTGACAAATAATCAACCATCTACATAACTTTTCAGTGCATGTTTTTATTTATCTTATAAGACCAAACAATGCTAAATTATATTAATATATAGTTTGTTTAATGGCAAATCGTTTTGGCTGAGGGCAAAGTGAAGTTTCATAACTTTATATATTTAGGCTATTTAACTTTAACTGTGTAGCCTATTAGAGAGCTGACTAATGTTTGACTGAATTGTTTGCTTTATTTCTCATTGTATAGCTTCTTATAGCCTACATTTAGGCTACTTATACTTTTATGGATATTATTGATAATTAAAACTGACATTTAACAAAAAGCAACAGGGTTGTGTAATGTTATATATTCTAAAATATATAAAATATTCTTTATATATTTTACTATGCATTCTCTTGTATGTGTACATGCAAAATAAAATAAAATGATACAACCCTGTCTCTGTTTGTTAAGTTTGTCAGTTTTAATGATCAATAATGTTTCATATTTTTAAAATGAAAACAAAAAGAAGCAGGGTTGTGTTTTATATTGCGTGTTGTTATAAATATATGGAGTGAAGATAATCAATGTGCGTTATCTGAACCACATTTGTGTGGCCATATAGGCCTAATATGTTTATGATAATATGTTCATTTATAAATGAAAGGAGGTGTTTTGTATATATTTCGTTTTATTGTTGATGAAAAGAGGCAGAGTTGTATTTTATACCATATTTCATTTTATTGTTGACTAAAATATACATAAAGAGATAACCGGAGTAGCCAGAGCGAGATGAGTGACGAAACCAAGATCGGCGCGGATCCGTTTGCAGAATAACCGGACTCGCGTCCTCGGGAGTTCGTTCTCCCGAGTCGAACTTGCCAAGTCCGAACTATCAAGGACGCAAGTCCGAGGTTTGCGTAGCCTATTGGTATTGAGAAACGGACAATATTGGCCCGCGTTCTGTTTTCTATCATGCGCCGTGCACGTTTGAGATGACGTAATATGCACGCAAACGCACCAGGGTTCGATAGAATTAAGTTGAACGTGAAACCAGACCAACGCTGCGGGGGGCGCAGGGAACAAACTCGCTCGGATTCGGACCGCAGCAAACCAGCTGTAGCCTGACATGCACTTCTCCAAAACTAAGATTAATTGAGTGAACACGGAGCAGTTTTTCCGTGAGCGGGAATTGAAAACCCGGACTGGACCATAAGCGAAGTGATTACAGAATGTTAGAGTGGAGAGAGGAACGTGCTTTCGCTCCGATCCAGGCTTTATCACATCCCCCTCAGCAGGGTGAATACACCTCGTCTTTCCTTAATTTAAGACCTATTCAAACTAAAATTAAGACATTTATCACACTATTTGAGAAATGAAAGCCTATTTACGGCCTTAACATTATGAAAAGTGAATTTAAGACATTAAGGACAGACGGGAACCCTGCAATTGACGGAAATCCGTCATAGACTCGCTGCAATTAACGGAAATCCGTCGTAGCGACGGAGAACTTTAATCCCTGTTATTATTATCCATGTTGAAAACAGTTGAGCAGCTTAATATTTTTGTAGCAACCATGACACATTTTTCTATGATGAATAGAAAGTTCAAAAGAACAATTTATTTGAAATAGAAATCTTTTGTAACATCATTAATTTCACTTTGTGTAATGATTTTTTGATAAATTGAAAGCATTCTTGCTGAATGAAATAACGAATTTCTTCTTTCTTTTTTTTAAAAGCTTGCTGGTCCCTAACTTTTGAAAGGTAGTGTATGTATTCTTTATTAACACACTCTCATGAATTCCATCATAATTATTTTTGCTTTGTAACTACAGTACAAACACTACAATAGTCTCCACTCCAAAGTAAATATGGTTAAATATATGAATAATACTTCAACCCTTTGAAGTTGCTAGCTTCCCCCAGTACTGTAACTCACCCAGGTTTAGATGCAAGGCCAGCCTGCCACGATGAAGCTCCAGAGTGATATAATCCCCTCGCTGGCCTTCTCCATGCAGTAAAACACCTTCTGCCTGTCGACTCTTAAATCGCAGTGATATAACATCTTTCACCGTGCTCATAGACTTCTGGTTGAATCGGTAGAGCAAAGAGCTTCTGCCATCAAAATCAGCCACATACGATCCTATGGACACATTAGATATTGTATGACACTTACTATAGACAATCTCTGTGCACTTAAAATGTAAATAACAAACAAAATGATAGTACACAGAAAAACAAATTAACATTTAATTTCACATTAAATATTAATTACACATAAAAAAAATCATGATGAAACTAGAGGATATTGGCTAAACTAATAACGCTGTGATCTAGGGATGACACCACCTGAAACAACAAAAGACAAGGACTCTCTATTTTTAGGTTTCTGGTATTCAAGAGAGATTTGCAGGTGCCTTGAATTTGATTTTAGAAACGTGTCAGGAATCATTTTTTGCAGACTTCAAATCCAAATTTACAATCAAAAATAAAACACAATAAAAGTTAGCTGAACTTTTAAGTAAGTTCCGAACACAATAAATTCACGCAGAAATGTGCCTCGTTGCTAGGAGACGCATGACAAATAAGAATAATATGCGTTCTAAATAGGTATGAACTGATATGATAATTGTGCCAATAAGATAACTTTATATTTGAAAGCCAATAGCCGATATATTGGCCGATAAATCTAAATCCAATTTTTTATATAATTTTTGAGAGCCTGTAGTATTTTTGTAGTCTGATTACAAAAACAAAAATATCAACATTAAAGCTATGTCCCAAGCACACAATTTTAATGTTGTCATTATAATTGTATGTAGCTCATATGACATCCTTGCACTGCATATGTTGTACTTCACTGTATTTTCCTTTTCTGAAGTGACTCCTATCGTATTTCCAGCAATTCAAAACCATCATGGTGAACAGTGTGCATCTAAAGTGTCTCAGCTGAAGGAAATAATCCATTATGTATTGACTTTAATATATCGGCCAAATTTTCGTATGGGGCAGATAGCAATAACATTAAGAATGAACATATCGGCCGATACCGTTAGGCCGATATATCGTGCATCCCTAGTTCTAAAATCAAATGTAAATATCAAACATTTTTGAAATATCCTCACACTCGATAAAATCAGTCTGAAGCTAAAAAAAATCTGGCCAATCATTCACAACTAAATTTTCTGTGAAATCTGTCCACTGTCTAAATTGTGCAGATGGGCTCTGACTTTAAATCTGGGCAAAAGTCATGTAGTGAATTCCAGCCAAGAACAGGAGTTCTAATTGAGCTTAGAAAATGGTAGGCTATAAGAAAATGACTAACATTTCTGCAGATATTAGTAGAGTTCTTACAGGAGCACTGTTCCCCATTGAAGTTTTAAATGAGCAAGTTAATGGGGCTCAACAGCTCACAACACAAACGATCAACTCAGCGAATCAAGCATTTCACTAATGTTTAAATCTAGTGTCTGAATGCCATAACATGTCAAGAGATCAAATGCAGCATATTCTATATTACATACTGGTAAACAGAAATGTTTCTCAATTTTCAGATGACATACCTTGCTTAGAAAGTTAATGAAGTTTGTCTTGAGATAGTCAAAAAAGCTTATGACCTGATGGAAAGAATCTGGTATGACTCAATTCTCTATTACCCCTTTGAGCAATGCATCCAGTGTGACCCATTGTTCCAAGACAGAAGTTTAAACATTTCTTTATTTGTTGTCTTTTATAAACATTAGTTTGAAATTGTCTTTTTTAACTTTTTGATACACTAAAACAGTCTAAATATTCTTAGGATCCAAACACAAAATGTTATATTTCTCATGCTCATTCCCCGCAGCCTATGGAAAAATGAACAAAGGAGTGAGTTTAAAAAATATATCGAAAATTAATTCCTCCTTTTTCAGATTAGTGCAGCAAAGCAGAAAGCCTGTATATTTTCCAGCACTGAATATAATGACCTATTTTTGATAATAAGCAACCACTCCATTTGGAGCTATGAGGTACGTGGTCTGGGCATAGCAATCTTGCAGTAGTGATAATGACACTTATCTAGTATTGCACCATTCTCAGGTTCAGCTTGAGTTCACAACTGTCACAGCAGTCGGCTGATTAGCATTATGTGATATGTGGCTCAAGTTAATCTGAGCTGTTAGGTGCAATCACTGCACTTCCAGTGAGCACTAGCCGTCAAATCATGTATAATTAAAAGAACATTTATGCTCTTCTTTCAAGGTTATATTCAACACTCAAGATGCAGTGTACATAGTCAGACTAGTGCTCATAGATTCATTATATCAACACTCTATGTTCAGATTTGTCATGGGATTCACATCTGAATTCTTTAAGTGTCAGTGGTTGATTAGCCGAGACAGCTGAACGTTTATCTGCAAAGCACACATTCATCCGGGATGGCTGGGCGATACGGCCTAAAACAAAAAATCCCCGATTTTTTCATAAAAAACCCGATTTACGATTTAAATCGATTTTTTTTCTATTTTGATTTTTTTTTCCTACTTAAAATCAATCTGCAGACGACAAAGAAATTGTTCAAAACAAGTTTTAACTTTATTTTGTTTTAATATTCCCTTCTGGGATTTGATCTCGATTAAAGTGCAATCGGAAACAACAAGCCAAAAAGACAAGAGGACAGGCCCTGTCTTTGAAAACAATGAAAACGTAACATAAAATAAAATGGGTTGATTGGGATTGGGGGGATGAGTAAAAAAACAAAAAACTTGCATCACAATAACTGTATTGTGAGAATAAAATTGTTTAGTTACCAAATAATTTGACAAAGTTAATTAACCATGCAAACAATGTTTACATGGCACAATGACTGGTATGCTACTGTTTTTATTATTGCTTAACACAAATTTCACAATTTCAATTCAATTCTTGTGAATTGATTCTGATCTTGATTCAATATCAATTCCTTTGGATAAATATTAGGTACAGTAGATACGTTAATGTGGTGTTAATTGTTCTAAAAAAAATCACCTAATGCTGTAAACATACAGAGAGCCCTGTCAGCTGGTATTATTAAAGGTTAAAACTAACTCAAATTAAATATAATGCGTTTTTTATAATAACAACGTTATACTATTTTAATGATATAGGTAAAAATATAATAAATGTATAATATAGTTATCATATTTAGCAAAATACTCCTCTCTATAGCAATTATTTTAAGTCCACAGACCTAAAACCTGAGATCTGCCACGTCACATTTACAAGCGCCAAAACGGTGTTAATTGTTTGAATTTCGTAATAGAATTGACAGAATCTGAGAGCTGAGAATCTGTTTCATATCGATAGTAACCTGCTCTGTCTTGTCTGTCGGTGTCAGTGTCCTCTTTGCTTTGCGATTTTTCTCTGCGTGAGAAAATGGATGTGGCGTGAGAGCGTGTAAAAAGTGACAGAAGTGCGTCTCTCACAGTGAACTCGTGAGAGTTGGCGGCCCTGCGGATTCAGCTTGTAAATGTTTTCGGCGGGTGTGCTTCTGCTGCCGCGGTCTTGCTCATTTGCCATGTTGTTTGTGTATCTCTATCATGGCAAGCGCTGAGCCCGGTCGGAACTACGGGAGCCCAGATGGGAGCTTCGGCGGTTGTTAAAGAGAAACCCGATTTTCATTAAAAAAAATCGGCGTAAACTACACATTCGAGTTAATCGATAAAATCGATTTATCGCCCAGCCCTACATCCGGGTTTAATACACGGATCATGCCACAGAATAATGAGGAACCTTTACAAATGTCTATGTAATTCAACAATTGATCCATTTTGTGAATCTCGGTATCATTAAAAGGTACAATTCTTTTTTATTTTTATCTAACCAATACACTCTGCAAACCCAAATAAGTTGGTAAAACTTAAATTTAAGGCAATCAGTTGCCTCAAAATTTTTAAGTTAAGAAATTGAAAGTTTAAGTAAGCAGAACTGGCAGATTTTTATTTTGTACTCATACATTTTACTTGTTCTTAACTTGAAACGTTTGAGTAAACTAATTGTAGCGTGGCACACGTGCTAGGTCTGATGTGTCACACGTATACGGATCAATATGGGCCAACTGATCAGAAGGTAAGGATCAGCTACTGGAGAGAGGGAAGCAACACAGCATGTAGGTGAAAACCAAGAGCTCTGTTTACTGATTGGAATCTTGCATTCATTGGAAACAATTCTTAATTGCAATTCGTCTGGAGCATGTAAATCTCAATATTCTCATTTAACAACATACAATGTATGATAATGCTTATAATCAACTCTCTTTTTTTAATTTCAGGAAGCTGGACTCATTAACTCAATTCAACTCAATTGACAACAATTGTACTATACTTTGTACAAAAAAGAAATAAAATAAAACTTCTTAGAAAACTCAGACTCAGTTTGTTTATACCCCAATACAGTTGGAAGGAAACAATAAACAATGTTCTCAAAACAAAATATTACAGCTCAGTAATTCAAATCACTCTTTCCCTTCAAAATGCAACAGTCTTTTCAACCAAATGAATCAAATATATTAAAATTCACTGAATTGATTCAGTTAATATCAGTTCAGAATCAAATGACTCGGATCAAAAGAGTTGTTGACTCTTTAGAATCGTTCAGTTCAGAATCAATGTCTCTCTAGGAAAAATATGAAAAAACAAAGTCTCAGTTCCATTTGTCCAAAAGCAAAAGGAAAAGATATCTCATACGAGTTTCGATGAAATCGAGGTCAAAGTTCAACAATCAAATGGTCTCCGTGGGTGGCTCGCCTTTTACATACGTTCATGTGTGTCTCACGTTTCCAGGATGGTGATTACAATTTCTCAGAAGAAAACACAAACAAAACAAAAAACCCAGCCTTGCAAAAACACAAGGCAGAACAATAATTAATCTTCCATTCAAACATTTTCATTAACAAACATCATGTATACACTTCAAACAACATACTAACTCAATATCTTGACACTTATACACGGCATTGTCACTCTTCATTGACTCGTTTGCATCTTCACATGTGATTAGCTTTAGCCCAACGTGCAAATTAGCACTAGCTCACACACTCTGCATAAGTGGCCTATATGAACGCTAATATCACACTACTGATTTGCCGCTGAGTCTTCAACAGTCAATATCAAAAAAACAACTCACCAAGGCAAGAATTTTACATCTTATCCAATAAGAAGATAATTTGCGGTGCTTTTGGTGCTCCGTGTATCTACATCGGTTATTATTCTCGATTCTCTGCCTCGTCGTCTTATCACTTCGACGTCAGCTCTTCAAAGTTCAATCACTTTCACTCAAAAATGTAATCTTTTGACTGCATTCAAGTCTCTTTTTCTCAATATCTATATTTTGATGCGGAATATCTAGAGATCACTCAATGTGCATCTGTTTCATCTGACTCGCTCGCTCTCTCTCTCAGTGTCTCTGACACTCTGACACTCTGGCAGTGTCGCCGGCGCCGTCCCAGTGCGCTGCTACCATTGGCTCGTTGGAGTGTCAATCAATGCAGTGCGATCCATGATTGGACGAAACACTTTCTCTTCTAAAGCACTCGTTTTTCTCTCTTATTCTCTTTCTTAATTTTCTCATCTTTTTACATCTCTCTCAACTCTTCTACTGGTAGCCTGGATCACCCGGGTTACACTCTCCCCGCTTTGAAGATATGCAGGTCCCGCTTTATCCTTTAGGCTGCAAAGTCACTACAGTAGGATTCCCACTACACATTTTCAGAGGACTATCTCCAAGAGAATAGGGCTCCCCCAATGACACAGTGAAAGCTGTACTGAGCCCCTGCAGTAATGACTGCACAACCAGAGAAAGGGGATTACCCAACTTGGGGTTGTAGCCTTCTTGGCGGTTCACAATGCCTTTGTGAACGTCTAGGAACATCTTCCAAGCTCTGGCCATTCTCCATTCAGCTGCCTTGGGGACTCCTCAAATTAACAGATTCATTCTGTGTCAAGCCATCATTCTTTTCATCTTCTCCATCGAGAGTCCCAGATGGGGGTTTATCAGACTCCTGGGCCTGCTGTCCATTTTGCACAGGAATGTCACTTAAGACATCAGATCCTGTAGGGTCTTTCAACTGCAATCTCCCTTTCTCAGGTCCATCACACAGACATCCGTCTCCATCATCAGGTAGATCAGCTAAGTTTCCTTGTGACTCCACTGAGGTAGAAAGCCTGACGTCTGTACTAGTTGCAGTTTTCATTTTAGGAGAAACTTCTGACGTAACCCCAGTTTTTGACTGATCCTCAGGTCTACGGTTGGAAAGAATTCTGCTCTCAATGCTTGGCAAGTACCCAGGTACGTAACTTGCAAAGTCATCTTCAGATTCAGAATCCTGGGTTTCACTCTCAGACTCTCTTAACACAAGGTTTGCTCGAGTTCTGGGCTTGCGATGATTATTTGAAACTACAGGTTCCTCAGGCTTATCTTCCTTTTGCAGAAACCCACAGGGTAATAGCAGGTCACGGTGCAACGTACGGAGCGGCCCATACTTGCCCTCAGTTTGAACAGTATTGACTGTTTAGTCGCCAGCTTTCTTGATCACGACGTAAACTTCTTTTTCCCACTTATCTGCCAACTTATTCTTTCCTCTTAGTCTGACATTCCTCACCAGAACGCGATCGCCAACCTCAAGGAATGAAACAACCACTCGCTCATCAAACTCTTGCTACCCTGTAGCTCTCCTTCAGTCGATCCTTCAAATTCCTCACATAACTCGAGTGAGACTGTGATGATTTATCAGCAGGTAATCCAAAGGCCAGATCAACTGGTAGTCGGGGTTGCCTCCAGAACATTAACTCGTATGGTGAGATCCCAGTTGAGTCATTACGAGTACAGTTATACGCGTGGACGAACGGCTTCACAAAACTCTTCAAGCAGGTCTTTCCCTTATCATCCGGGGTCCCCAACATCTGAAGCAGCGTCCAGTTGAAACGTTCCACAGGGTTGCCACGAGGGTGATAAGGTGTCGTTCTCACTTTACGTATTCCTACTATGGTGCACAGCTCCTTAATCAGTTTTGACTCGAAGTCGAGCCCTTGATCACTATGGAGTTTCTCCGGGAATCCGTAATGGACTAGGAAGTTATCCCGCAGGCATCTGGCCACGGTTTCAGCTTTCTGGTTTCTGGTGGGGATCACTACTGCGTACCTGGTGAAATGATCGGTGATCACTAGGATATCTTTTGTACCACTCCGATCAGGTTCGAGTGACAGAAAGTCCATGCAGACTAACTCAAGAGGTCTACTTGTCACTATATTCACCAGGGTTGCAGCTCGCTCAGGAGGAGTCTTCCGCCTCACACAGCGCTTACAGGTCTTTATTTTCTCTTCTACAGTTGTCGCCATCCTTGGCCAGTAGAATCGAGATCTAGCGAGGTCCAGGGTTCTCTTGATCCCTAGATGGCCTGTGTCGTTGTGCAAGCTCATTAGCACTATCTCTCTGAGATCCACAGGTACCGCCAACTGATATAGCACACTTCCTCGGTCCTGCCTCCTTCTAAATAACATTCCGTTCTTGAACTCGAATCTGCTCCACTCTCTTAGCCATGAGGCTACTTCCGCATGTTCTACTTCCCCAACTGGTTTCTTACCAGACTCAAGATATTTGATAACTTCTTTGAGTTCTGGATCAGCCCCTTGGTGTCCCTTCAGCTCCTCTTCAGACATTCGGGGAAGATTTGGAAGACCATGAGCTTCCTCTTGCTAGAACTCTTGGAGTATTGCACCAACGCCGAGAGACAGCGACTCAAACACGGTAGGTTGGGGATACGACATGTCAGGATCAGTACAGCTCTGATACACTTGGTGTCTTTCGCAAAGAGCTTTCACCACTGCGGGCAGTATCATTGGTTGATCTGATTCTGCTAAATGGTGAAGGGTGAATTGCTTGATTAGGGGTTAGGGTTAGGGTTAGGGTTAGGCTCTTTTTGAGAGACTAAGTCATCCAGAGGCCTGTCATGAGGACGTCTCGAGAGCGCATCTGCATCGAGGTTTAGCATGCCTGCACGATATTGAATCTTGAAGTTAAATGTCGACAGGCTGGACCGCCACCTATAGCTGGTCGCGTCGAGCTTCGAAGATGTCAGAATATAGGTGAGCGGGTTGCTGTCCGTTATCACAGTGAACTCTCCTCCATACAGATAATCACTGAATTTGGTCGTAACTGCCCACTTGAGCGCGAGGAACTCTAGTTTATGTGCTGGATATCTCGTTTCACTCTTGGTTAAGCCTCTGCTGGCGAAAGCAATTACTCTCATTTGGCCTTCTTGTTCTTGATAAAGGGCAGCCCCAAGTCCAGTGGTGCTCGCATCCATAGTCAGCACATAGGGAAGGCTGGGATCTGCAAATCCGAGGACTGGGGCTGAAGTCAACTTCTCCATGATAGTGTTAAAGGCTCTTTGGCATTCCTGAGTCCATCGATCTCCAAATTGCTCTTTAGGATCTCGGTACGGTGTACTTTGCTTTGGGCTTCGTCTCTGGTTTTTCTGCAGAGGGGGATAACCAACAGTAAGGTCGTTGAGAGGTCTTGTTATCTTGGAAAAGTCTTGGACGAACCTTCTGTAGTATCCTGCGAACCCGAGAAAAGACTTGAGCTCTTTAAGGTTGCTAGGCTTTGGCCAGGTCTTGAGGGCTTCAATTTTGGCTGTTTCGACACCATTCTCAGACACTATGTGGCCCAGATATCAGACTGACGTTTGGAAGAACTTGCACTTTTTAGGAGAAAGCTTCAGTCCGTAATCTCTCAACCGTTCTAGAACTTGAAGGAGTCTGGCCTCGTGTCTTAGAAAAGACTATAAGATCGTCAATGAAAACTAGCACTTCTCTCCTGTTAAGGTCGCCAATGCACTGCTCCATTAGTCTTTGAAAAGTGCTCGGTGCATTTGTGATCCCTTGGGGCATTCGGTTGAACTCCCAGAACCCCAATGGACATACGAACGCTGTCTTCTGTTTGTCAGCCTCTTCCATCTCAATTTGGTAGAAACCCGATTTCAAATCAAGAACTGAAAACCACTTGGATCCAGTTAAAACAGAAAAGGCTTCCTCCAGATTCGGCAGAGCATACGAATCCTTTATGGTTTGGGAATTCAACTTTCTGAAGTCGATACACAAGCACAAATCGTTGTTCTTCTTCCTCACGACTACTATCGGGGAAGCGAATGGGGATTCAGATTGTCTTATGACACCGGCATCGAGGAGCTCTTTGAGGTGTCTTCTTACTGCATCCACATCTTGTGGGTGGATAGGTCTAGCACGCTGCTTGAAGGGTGTCTTGTCATTAAGATTGATATGGTGATTCACCTTATCAGTGTGGCCGTAATCTAACTCAGGGACACTCATGGGGTGTCTTCCTTCAATCACATGCCGGATGGCATGTACTTCGGCCAGTACTGCTCTTGGAGGGATTATTAAATCAGTCTGCGTCCCGTTCTTCAGCACTACTGGTATCCGGACATTGCGCTTCGGAGGTAAGGAGTGCAGACTATTAGCCACTAGCAGCCCACCAGGCAAGGAAGATGATGCTGACGGTTCCACTGCCACCCAAGTCTCCGACAGCGGCCCAATGATGTTGACACAACCGTCGAGAACTACGGTACTTCCGGCTGCTACAACTTCAGGCGTACCGCCTCCTTTCACTTTTACTTGGCCCAAGACACTTGCACTAGCTCGTCGTCTTGCTTCGAGGACTCTTATCACTGCTCGATACCCATGGTAATATGACTTAACTTGGGGCATGGTCGCTTGTGCATGATCAGCATACAGGACGTCCAACGTGTTGGTGCCTATGAGGATTTGGGGTGCATACGTCAGATCTGGGACCACTAGGGCCAATGTTGGAACTTCAGCTTCAATTCCTAGGAACTCCTGAGTCAATTCAACATATCCTAGATAGGGAACGGCCTGTCCATTTGCCCCTTCAACTTCTAACAGGTGCTTTAACGGTTGCATGGGATGCTGTGACAGGTGACTGTTGTAGAAAGACAGGGGGATTGTCATTACCTGAGATCCTGTGTCCAACAAGCAGTTCACTTTCTTCCCTTCTACTTTAATTTGTGCAGTGCATTTCATTCCTACCAGTCCAGCAGGTAACGTCAAGGGGCTTCTGCTATCGGCCTGCTTGTCAAACACTCGTTGATGCTTAGGGCATTGTCCGTTTTTCTCAGTCTCCATCAGCCCTGCGACAGAGACTGACTTTAATTTAAAGACTCTGTGGTAAGTCCTTGCTGGAGGTCCCACTCAGCCTGCCTTTCTCTCAGCTTCCTTCTCTTATCTTCAACTCTAGATGAATTTGGGGGACTTTCGCAGTTGATGGCTAGGTGGCCGTCATCCCCACAGCGGAAACAATACCATGGCCGAGGCCGATTGGTCTTAATCTCAGTCTGCTTTGGTCTTGCATGTCTCTCTTTGCTGTTTTACTCAGTGCAAGCTCTACTTAGGTTCCCTCTCTGACTGAGGGATCTTTCAGACTGGTATATCTGCGCTCCAGAAGCAGCAACTTTAACTTTAAGCCTCGCTATTTGTTCTTTCAGTTCCTGAAGATCACTCATCCCTGCTTGCTCTCTCACTTCCCAATGAGTAGCTGTTTTAATTGCTGCAACTTGGCTTTGGAGAGCTGCAATCTCTTTCTTCAGAATGCCTACTTCAACCATTTCAGGGAGTTGCACTTTACTCTTTTGCTTAGAGGCTTTCAGCTTGGGAGCAGCATGAGCAGGGGAATCAGTGTCTTCCTCCGATGTGTTGCAATAAGCAGACTGTTGGTGTGCAGCTGTACGCAGTTTAAGGGGAACTGATGGATGCTTACTCGTACCCAGATGTTTCCTCATTCTCTCCTCCTTTGATGCTTGCTTATCTTCCGCTGTACGGATGAGTATGGCTAATTCAGCAAAAGGAGGTGGGTCTGCTTTTCTCTTTTCGAGCTGCAGATCAGCTATCAGGGCATTGTCCCAGCACCCCCGGCAGAACTGCCTCAACAGACAACGGTCTCATTCATTCTCTGCAACTCCGCTCCGTCTGATGGCAGCACTCAGAATTACACGCAATCTGTGAAGGTAGGCGGACGACCTCTCGCCAGGATTCTGCAGGGTGCTTATGAACCTAGCTAATTAATTCGTCTCCATCCTCCACCGACCCATAGACGGACTCCAGCAGCCTAAGACACTCTGACGATAAAGCGTTTGGGTTCACATGCTTGAATATGTCTGAAGCAGGCGGTAACAAGCTGTCCAGGATTTTCCGCGTCTTTTGCGTCTTGTAAGAAGGGATGGATCATTCAGTAAGTAGTCAACACTTGCACTCCAGGTGTTGAAGTCAGGCTCGTTGTTTGGACGAGGGCTCCTCCCAGAGAAAGCTTTCAGGCGGAATGAAGCCGTGTGTGGGGACACAGGATCACTAGTCCTCACAATGTGTTCCATCACTATTCTCTGGATGCCTGAAGGGTTCATAGCAGACATGGGAAGCTTCACTGATATTGTCTCAGCAGAGTTGGCGTCTGCATCGTTCGAAAAGTGAGGCGACGCTGCGCCTATGTTTACCTTGACTGGGTTTGCAGGCTCTATTGTCAGTTCAGAGAGTGACTTGAATCCTTCCAACCGCGAAGGAGTGCTAGTCGCGCTTGTCAAGGGGCTTGTCTCTAGAGGGCCTTGCTCTTGCCCAGGTCCTGCTCTACATGACACATCAGCTTGAGCTTTCACTCCACTGACCTTCATCAATTCTCTTTGGAGGACATCTCGTAGGGTTTCCCCATTGGCGCTTGCAATTGCTTGTAGTTTCTCCAAGCACTCAGCGGTGTCGCTACTAGTGGTGGGGGTGTAAACCGTACCCAGAGCGCGCACATGGAACACAGTGTCTGCATCAGTAGGGCTCGCTGAGGTTAGAGGCAGCTGGGGCTCAAGATCGCACATGGCTGAACTGTGCTTGAAGTCCACTACTGCATTACGATGAAACTCAGATTGTGGATCGTCAATCAGTATATTGCGTCATATGGAGCCAAATCTCAAGAGGCATGTCTCTAGTGCTTGATCAGATTCAGTCAGTGTTATGCCACTAACGATTACTGCATTTTACACATTAACACCTTCCCGTTCCACAACATCCATTTCTGTCAGATAATCTGTACGTACTTATATCAATGATTATTCACCCCAGTCGCTGCTGTGCCCCCTCTCCTAGCTGGCTCGCCAAGGTTGTTGCGTGGCACACGTGCTAGGTCTGATGTGTCACACGTATATGGATCAATATGGGCCAACTGATCAGAAGGTAAGGATCGGCTACTGGAGAGAGGGAAGCAACACAGCAGGTAGGTAAAAACCAAGAGCTCTGTTTACTGATTGGAATCTTGCATTCATTGGAAACAATTCTTAATTGCAATTCGTCTACAGCATGTAAATCTCAATACTCTCATTTAACAACATACAATGTATGATAATGCTTATAATCAACTCTCTTTTTTAAATTTCAGGAAGCTGGACTCATTAACTCAATTCAACTCAATTGACAACAATTGTCATATACTTTGTACAAAAAAGAAATAAAATAAAACTTCTTAGAAAACTCAGACTCAGTTTGTTTATACCCCAATAGAGTTGGAAGGAAACAATAAACAATGTTCTCAAAACAAAATATTACAGCTCAGTAATTCAAATCACTCTTTCCCTTCAAAATGCAACAGTCTTTTCAACCAAATTAATCAAATATTTAAGATTCACTGAATTTATTCAGTTAATGTCAGTTCAGAATCAAATGACTCGGATCAAAAGAGTTTGGAGTCTTTAGAATCGTTCAGTTCAGAATCAATGTCTCTCCGTTCAAAGCTCAAGGAAAAATATGAAAAATCAAAGTCTCAGTTCCATTTGTCCAAAAGAAAAAGGAAAAGATATCTCATACCAATTTCGATGAAATCGAGGTCAAAGTTCAACAATCAAATGGTCTCCGTGGGTGGCTCGCCTTTTACATACGCTCATGTGCGTCTCACGTGTCAAGGATGGTGATCACAATTTCTCAGAAGAAAACACAAACAAAACGAAAAACCCAGCCTTGCAAAAACACAAGGCAGAACAATAATTAATCTTCCATTCAAACATTTTCATTAACAAACATCATGTATACACTTCAAACAACATATTAACTCAATATCTTGACACTTATACACGGCATTGTCACTCTTCATTGACTCGTTTGCATCTTCACATGTGATTAGCTTTAGCCCAACGTGCAAATTAGCACTAGCTCACAAACTATGCATAAGCGGCCTATATGAACGCTAATATCACACTACTGATTTGCCGCTGATTCTTCAACAGTCAATATAAAAAAAACAACTCACCAAGGCAAGAATTTTACATCTTATCCGTGTATCCACATCGGTTATTATTCTCGATTCTCTGCCTCGTCGTCTTCTCACTTCGACGTCAGCTCTTCAAAGTTCAATCACTTTCACTCAAAAATGTAATCTTTTGACTGCATTCAAGTCTCTTTTTCTCAATATCTATATTTTGATGCGGAATATCTAGAGATCACACAATGTGCATCTGTTTCGTCTGATTCGCTCGCTCTCTCTCTCAGTAGGCTTGTTTGAGATGAGCAAAATCTGCGCAGAACTGATCACCGGTGATCAGCGCGAGATGCATGACGGTTAGAAATGTGTCCGAGTGCGGTCCGCCTGGCTCTGATGTCATGCTGACGTGTGTCAAAAAGCTCTCGCGAGTGCAAGGCGCACGTGTCGGATTCTGCAGTCGCGTGCAGTTGCTCTCCACCGACTGCGCTGATCAAAAGCATGATGGGAAACAACTTGCTGACGACACAGCTTAATGTTGATTGGTTTAAACAACCGTGATGTATTGTTCTCTTTTAAAATGTTTTATTTTAAAACTCGGATATCATGTTTTATGTATATGTTATGTGTGAATATTCCCTCTCGACAGTGCGATCTCTATGGGTTATGCAATGTAATTTTATTATATAAAAAAAACACATAGCCTATGTCTGTATTAAAGAAAAAATGATTGATAAACACTTATTTGGAATGGAGTTAAATAATAAGTACTTGTGTCTTGTTCATTATATTTATTTTCATATAAAAGCAACAGAACTTAAACACTTTCTCTTCTAAAGCACTCGTTCCCTTTCAAGGGAACTCGAGCTGCGTCAAACGCTGTGGGAACGCCCCTGCGTTGTGCGTCATGAAGCACGTATGGAATCAGCCCAATGGAGAGATGGAACGTCATAGGCGGGTGACGTCATCGACCAGGAAACTATAAAGCACCCCATAAACACAAGCGCAACAGCTGTTTGTGCCTTCAGTCGTGCTATATGTGAATCTGTCCCTGTGTGAATATTGTCTGTCTTTACATACTCTGCACCACACAAACAATTTATATATATATATATATATATATATATATATATATATATATATATATATATATATATATATATATATATATTAAGAGAGATATGGCGAACGAACAGCAGTTAAGGAAGTGAAGTGTGTCCCTCCCTGCTCGCGTTATTTTACGAGTGGGGATACACACGTTCTTTGTGTTGTTTGTTTGGGAGTGCAGCATGCCCAGTCAGCTCTCGAGGGAGCTGACTCGAGTCTGCCATTAAGGACGCTCCGCTCCCGCCGGGCGCTCTTCGAGGAGAGCGGTTTGGTGCACGCTCCCCGCGGTTCGGGTCCCGCTCTTGCCGAGGCAGAGCGACGACGCGTATCGTGGGGATCGTATATGGATCTCTCAGTGGGGTTAGAGACGGGCTCTGCCTTATCTCTCCCTTCACCTGTGAGATCCAGTGCCACAGTCCCGTGTTCGGAAGCACGCGCTGCGGTTTCTTCCGCTCGGGCTGAGGCACCAGTTATAAATGAGGGAGATGTGGAGGATTCTCCACCTTACACTCCCGAAAGTGATGAGCTAGTGGAGGTATTAACCAGAGCTGTAGAAACACTCAGCATTGTATGGCCAGTGACTAGACAGGAGTCTGTTTCTAAATCAAAATTAGATGAGAGATTTTTGCCGTCACGAGTGCAACCTCCACGCCGGTGCTTGCCGTTTTTTCCCGATCTCCACACTGAGGTGTCGAAATCGTGGAAAAAACCGGTGTCATATACAGTGTTTAGTCCCCAGACTTCAACATATTCTAATATTGTGGAGGCAAAATCATGGTTATTCGGCTATGCCTCGCGTGGAAGAGACGCTTGCGAGTTTTCTCTCCCTCGAGGCTGCGTCATCTGTTAAGGCACCGGCATTACCCACCAAGCCTCTTAGAAATATTTCGGTTTTTGTGGGTAAAGCGTATTCGGCGTCGGGTCAGGCTGCGTCATGTCTGCATACTATGTCTATTATGCGGGCATACAAGGCTGACCTGCTGAGGGACGTGAGTGAGAGTGAGTAGGTCTGTGCTATTACAGCAATTAACATTAGCTTTTAGCATTGTTCTCAAACCAAGCCACTTGTCACCATGATGGTAACTCTCCTAAAAGCAACATTAACAGAAATTCTTCTTAATTAGCTTAGCAAAACATTAATCACTAATCTTACACTTTACATTAATCTTGCACAAAAAAAACATGATATTACACTTAATTAACATTTACCTTCCCTTTCGAGTACCATTGGCAATGCATGTTGGGAAATAGAAATCCCAGCCCAGTTTCAGTTAAACTTTACTTCGCCTAAATTAAAATAAATAATAAAAAATAAAAAAATGAAACGGTTCAGTTTCCTTAAATTATATCAGTTCTTTGACCTTGAAAGAAAAAGAAAGTAATAAATTAATCTAACTTGTATAATTTAAGTTGGCCCTACTCAAAAAACAATTAATTATTTTGAGTGTCAGGGTTTACAGTGGACTGGATAATTGTCTGATATGTAGACATGTTTGTCCGGTTTTGGAAAAGTATTATCAAAGAAAGTCATCAAACAACCTTCATTTAAATCATAAAATTGAGACTGCTGCTGTCATGCAATGAATTATCTGTGTCACCCTCAACACCTGTAAAACATACTGTGTGACTGGAAAAGGACAAAGGACAGAAGAGGCATGTGAAGATCTTCAGCAAGAATTATGGGTAATGTTATCACCTTCTATACTGTGCCACAACTATTTTATTACCCCTTCTATCAAGACTGCGGAAATTTGCAGTGTGAACTATCGGGTCTAGGATGCTTCTGTAATCTAACTCTGCAACACTTTTCTACTCTTTCCTTTTCAACTCTAACAAAAAAATGTTAAAAATAAAACTACATCTAAATAGATTTACCTGCTGTGTCTCAGAAAATAAAATGCCTGCTGGTCATTTGTAATATATATATATATATTACAAATGACCAGCAGGCATTTTATTTGCAGGCATTTTATTTTCATTATATATATATGTATGTATATATATATATATATGTATATATATATATATATATATATATATATATATATATATATATATATATATATATATATATATATATATATTCAACAATAAATATTCTGACTCACGGTAAGCACAGCCGTACACAGCCACTCTGAGGCCCACCCGACCACTGAGGCTCCAGTCCAGAGGCACGAAGCGGAGGAACCGGGTTCTGATAGACGGGCTCAGTTTATGGTGGACCACACTGTCTGGATTCACGTTTCCCACAATCCTCTAGAAAAAAGAAAAAAAAAGGAGAAGGTTTTCACTTTCTATGAAAATGGTACACGAGTTCCAGTAATTTTTTTGAAGCATCAGAGAGTAAAATCTCATGCTTTTTGTTGTGAGAATTATTACACACACACACACACACACACACACACACATATTAGGGGTGGAACGGTACATGTATTCCTATTAAACCGAATCCGTACGGGCGTCACGGTGCGGTGCACGAATAAAATTCGCTCAATTCGCGTTTGGTCTGAACGCAGCATAATGAACAGACTGCAATGTCAATATTGCAATGCTGAAGTGTGTGTGTGCGCACGCGAGAGAGGGAGAGGCGCGGGCGCGATCGAACTGTGTGTGTGTGCGCGCGTTTGTGTGTGAGAGAGAGAGGCGCGGGAGCGATCGAACTGTGTGTGTGCGTTTGTGTGTGAGAGAGAGAGGCGCGGGTGCGATCGAACTGTGTGTGTGTGTGTGTGTGTGTGAGAGAGAGAGAGAAAGAGAGAGAGAGAGAGAAGAGAGAGAGAGAGAGAGAGAGAGAGAGAGAGAGAGAGAGAGAGAGAGAGAGAGAGAGAGAGAGAGAGAGCGCGCGATCGAACAGTGGAAACAAAAAAATTACTCCGTAAATATAAAAGATTCAAATATACTGCAAAGTATATTTGTGCACACTCGCAATAAAACACAACATTGTGCTTTTGTCACACTCTCCTGTCAAACTGTAACCTACAACTGTCACCCAACCAAAACACACACACACACACACACACACACACACACACACACACACACACACACACACACACACACAGTTTTACTTTTAAGTTACACATTCTACATTGATTAAAACAGAAAATCAAATGTGGTTTTTTAATGGTAGCCTATTTATTTTACACGGAAATCAATTAGGCCTATTTATAATTCAGATGAGTATAAAGTTAGGGTTAATTAAAGTTAAGGATAACAAATATATTGATCTGAAATATAGCAAATTAATTTTTAATTCATTCAAACATACCAAAAATATCGCAAGGTGTTTTTTCTTTTTTTAAATTTAATTAACCAGTTAAACTAATTAAAACTAATTAAATTATATAAAACTATTGTCAGTGCACTAAAAATAAACTGGTTCTATGCCTATATTAATAAAACTTATTTAAAAAATACAAGGCTTAAGACATTTATAAAAATGCCTTCTGCATTTTTGTTTTGCTTTTCACTCCATTGTACCAAAATCGTACCGAACCGTGATGTCTGAACCGAGGTATGAACCGAACCGTGACTTCTGTGTACCGTTCAACCCCTAATATATATATACCTCAGTACCTCAGTATTGAAGTGACGGTTTGGTACAGATACGTAGAGCAGGGGGGAATAAACTAAACCCAAATTGCTTATTTTTTCTTATTTTTTATTATACAGTGGGTTATTGAACAAATTGTGTCTCTCTCTTTAAATAAATTAAATTCACACTCAACAAAACACTCAAAAAATAACAACTTGCAGATAAAATTGCACATAAGGCAGGTTTTGCATTAACTTTTCTAAATCATTTTTGAAATATAATAATTTACAGTTACTGTCACAACTTGTTTTCATGACAATTTATTTAAACATATAATAACAGAATTAAGACATTAAAGTAAATATAATTAATATATAAGCTAATAGTGAAAGGATCCCCTCCATACGCAACTCAGTTGACGCTGACTTACCAAGCTGCCGAGGAGAGGCTTCAGTGTAAGAATGAGCACACAAAAGCATGTTAACCAGATTAGCATGCTAAGCTAGCTTAATGCTAATGTAGCTTATGGTTAGCCTGATAGCTGAAGAGCCACATTAGAAAGAATGGCATCTGGTTAGCATGCTAAGCTAACTAGCACAAGGCAACAAATACAGGCTAAGTCGCGAATATCAAAAATCTGTTCAGTCACTTCTGTGCGTCTTGGTCCAAAGATCACATTTTGGACAAAATTGAGCAGAATTTGAAGGGGGAGTAGCAAAAAAAACTTCAAACTTCAAACTTCTCATGTACCTTCAGTACATGCTGTTGATTATTCCTACCAAAGATAAGGATATGTCAAATAGTTTAAAAGATATTGCAATTTATAACAAAATTCAAAATGGCGGACACGTGGTACATCCAATCCTGGCATAATCGGTATCCATTGATTTGGCATGACACAAGGAATCCATAAATACTATGATTTTCTGACAAACTGTTCAAAAGTTATTGGCCAAAATAGCCATTTTCCAGATCTCATGACCTGTAGGGGGCGCTGTTCCCAAATTTAGCATAGCGCCTCAGATCATGGTTCCGATGAGGCTTACTAATTTTCGTTTCGATTGATCAAACTTTGGCCGAGATACAGCCTCTGAACAAATGTTGGGACAACCTCGTTAAGATTGATAACTTTTGTAGCAAAAAAACTGAATACTGTACTTTTCAAAATGGCCACTACTGTAATGGGCAGAGTCTTAATGTAATATACTGATTGTGATCACCATAATGAGTGGAATCAGGTGTACTAAGTTTCATTTTTCTAGATCAAAGGGTTCAAAAGTTATAACCATTTCTATGTTGAATTTTTGAACTATAGAGCACTATAGAGTTGGTGCTAGAGACTCCAAAACTGGTACTATTCATTACCGTCACTACAAGTGTGCCTAATTTCATAATTTCAATGTTCCGTTGATAGGGCTGCCATTGACTCCCATTCGGGAAAAAAGGAAACTAACAGATAAAATAGGGGCTATCCCCTTTGGGGCTTGGCCCCTAACAAACAAAAGAAACATCACATTTCCATGTCTTATTTTATACCATATTTATGGAAAGTGCCTTATAATAATTAATAACATTCAGGTTGATCAGAAGTTTTTTGCAGAATGCCATTTATGAATACACAAATCCAATTGAATCCAAAGAGCAGTATTTTTTTCAAAGGTCTCAACAGTTTATGTAAATGTCACCTCGTTTTCGTCTACTAGCACATATAATTTGACAGTAATTTGTGTCTGACTCACTTCACAGTTGAGACTTGTATGGAACATAAGAACTGATGACCAAAACATCACATTTACAGATGAATCACCAAGAGAAGATGCCAGCTTTTTTCAAAGATAGACTTTTCCATGTCCCTTTGAGATAAATAACATCACAATATCATCACCTCCCCTGGTGAGACACTCGCAGCCCACAGATGCTGTTATGATGCCAGCAAAAACAGCAATCTTACGTTAGTGACTTTAAAGGTCCCGTTTTGTTTTGCTTTCAGACAGACTCTGAAGAAGAAACACTTGATTTTGTTCATTGGGAATTGACTGGATGGTTGGATGGTTGTGGTTTGCTATGTGATCTCATTTGAGTGACAGGTTGTCCTGCAATCACGCCAAGAGGCAAAGGGAAATTATTTTTATTAAAGAGGGCACATTTTCTATTTTTTGCCGTTTTATTTTTAATTTTTATTGACTATACAAAGATACTCTGATTCAAATCAAACAGTTCAAGACTTTAAGATATAATTTATGTTTCCTTTGTAAAGCAGTTTAGATATTGTTTTCCATTATTAAACGTATCAACTTGAGCATGTTTGTCATTACATCATACGCTGCTCATCGACACTCATTTGAGCACTCAATGACGACAACATCCTGTCCCTGACTGCTGCTTCCTCTCTCTCTTTCCCCCTCTGAGAGAAAAAAAAAGAAAAACAACAATACATCCATCCAATTACCTATCAGCTCACCTCAGCCCAAGGGCACAGCGGAGCTCCCATCAGATCCGGGGAGATGCCCAGGTTACAGGCTGCCCACGTAAACAGCTCCTCTCTACACTTCATTAACTCTATTCCTGTATCGACTCCTGCTAGACCTCCTCCTCATTCATTAAGTCCCCGTGGACTGCTAGCGTTATCAGGGACTCGCCACGGAGTGTTTCATCAGCCCTGTTACGTCTGCAACGGTTACATTCTCATGTGATTCACCAGTCATCGTTTCCTTAAACCCAGTGTGAATGCACATCAGAAAGAAAAGCCAGCACAAGATGAGCTCAATTGGGGTGGGTTTTGTATTTGCTAGCTGGCAGGAAAATGCTTGTTGGTGCTTGCTACTGTACAGTGTATGTCATTAACTAAAACATAACTGAAATAACAAAAATAAAGCTGAAATTAAATATAAATATTAGATTAAAACTGAAATCAGTTGAAGTCGAATCAATAATATGACTCACTGTAAATAAAAACTAGAATAGAAAAAGGAAATTAACTAAAAATGAAGGTAACATTAAAATGAAAACAGAAAAAAGCTACTTCAAAATATAAATAAAAAACTATAATAGTATGAAATAATCCTAAAATAACACAGTAGCAAATTAATGCTAAAAGATTTAATGATTACTTTTCATCAACAGGAAGTGGTTTCTGAGCTGCCAAAGTGTTGATCAGGCTTCCACTGACCCCTTCTAAACAAGAATTACACTCCGTCCCCGGAGAAGCAAGGGCCCGAGAGTGTCAGAAATAGACAGCACCTCAGTGCCTCTGTGACTGTGTTCAAACGAGAGCTAAGACAGCAAAACTGTCCCTAGACAATAGACAAAGAGTCTCTTCTTTTCCTGCTTTCCTCTCTCACTGTCACCAATGTGTATTGCCTGTGCCTGGAAACATCATAAATGTTTGATTTACAGTCGTTCAGCAGAGCAGAAAACAGACAAAATATCTAAAGGGATCTGAAGGCCTGGCAAGTGATGATTTCACCATTGTCTGAGAGCTGTAGGTGTGTTGCTAGCTAAGTGAGAAACTCACACCTGAGGTGATTTTTAGAACACTTCTACTGCGATTCTGATTCTGGCCCGTTACGGCTAATTGAGTCGCAGACTTTTACATCAATTACACTTTATGGGACCCAAATGGGCCAGCAGCCTCATGCTTTAAGCAAGCTAATCTGACGAAACCATGGGCCCTTCTATCGATTGCTTATGGGGCTGCTCAAGCCGCCGTGTAATGTGAGACCTGGGAGGTATGGATGTGAAATGGAGGAAGAGAAAGAGAGATATAGAAAGAAATTTGTTAGTTAGCACATGAGAACCAAATGAAGATGAACTGACAAGCAAAAACTATGCTGTTTTTTAGGGCTGTCAATTCAAAATGATTACATAATATGCAGATTAATTAAACAAATAATCACTATTGCAGTATTAGCATATATTAATCTTTTGCAGATAAAAGTCTTAAAATAAGATAATTAAAAGGTATTATTTTCTTGTTGCATATAAATGCATTGAAACATTACATTACAAAGTGACAAAGTCAAATGTGTTTGTTTGATTTCCATTTTTACACATGGATAAGGGGCATGATTAAATGTATATTAAAAAAAGAAGATTAACTTAAATGCACTATATTGACAGAACTATTTTCAAGATAAAAAATAGCAAATATTACCTTGCAAATAAGCGACTGAAAGAAAGAATGGGCTGTGTTTTATGTTTAGTGCAACGGAGTTCAAAAATAGAATTGTACTGTATTTGTATCAATGATAAAAGCATAGAGCATTTACTTGATGAGTTCAAAGACTTCATAGGACCTTATTGACAAGTTTTGAAGTTATTCAAGCACAACAACAGTTTTGCAGACATAAGGTAAAACCTTTATGGTGTTGATCCAATGATCTGATTGAAAGACCTGCCAGGATTTCACAAAATCTGTCCCCTTGAGCAGGCTACATGCACTCCGGATAAAAAAAAAACAATAAAAAAAAAAAACTTAAAGGAGTGGTTGATTGCGATTTCACTTTTTTCATTTTAAATAGTGTGTAATGTTGCTGTTGGTGCATGAACAGTATCTGCAAAGTTGCTGCGCTGAAACTTCAACGTAAGCAGAGATATCGTCTTTTAAAAATCAGGAAGTTTAATGCCTACAAAAACGACTCGAATGGGACTACAACGAGCTACTACCCGGGTTTTATACGTAACTAACGCATACATTTACATCAACCCTCCCTCCGGAATATGCAAAAAAGGGGGCATGGCCATATTTCTGTGGCTTTGCCGAAGAGGAAGAGTTATAGTGGAGAGCAGTAGCCATGTCGTCGAAAGTGTGTTATTTTCACCCAGCTGTCAGGTCTTCTGTGTTCGGGCCGCTGTAGTTCGTCAACAATGGCTACAATTTATGTTTGATTATGTTCCAGAAAATTACAATCGTATTTTAGCTCTCTGTGCTGCGCATTTTACGGAAGACAGCTTCCAGAATCTCCACGAATTCAATGCCGGATTCAACAAGAAACTGTTACTAAAGCATGGTTTTGTGTCCTTTCTGATTAAGGACTGTTAGGCCTGTTTCATTACATATAGTTCATTAATTGACATAAATGACAAGATTGTAACTAGAAGTTATCTATTTTCATTGTCATCAAATTTAATTTACATGAGGAGAACCATATTTTATTTTTTTACCATATTTCACAGAGTTCAGAAAGCTACTTTAAGTGTGGCAAAAATAGGCACAGCACTAACACTCAGCTCACACCTACTTCAGCTACATTCCTGCTAAGTGGTACTGCTCCAGTCATGCTCGCAGTGTGAATACTGTAACTTGTTAATATGGCTGCAAAAAAAAAATAAAAAAAAATAAATAAACTGTGTGTGGTGTGAATTAGGCCTTGGGTTATACATTCATGGTGAGAATGCAAGCTTGAAATCTCTTCTGAAAGACAAAAACTGTTCAACAATTGAATATAGGTAAGTTTCATTTAAAAAAAAAACAACAGTGAGCAAAAAGCTGAGGAAGTTGCGTTTTTGTCAAAGACATACATCTGAATATGGATCGGATTCAGAACGATGAACAAAACTTGAATGGAGTAGATCGAGTCCATCAACACCCCCAAAGCTTGCACAGTCCCGTAGCTCGTCCTGAGTCAACATTTCATTCAGTAACATTAAATGTTGTGTAATTGTTCTGGTTCAACTTCACACGATCAGCAAGGTGCGTGGAATAAAAAAACATTTTTTTTTTAAAACACAAAAAACACAAAAAACAAAAAACATGCGCACAGGACATTCAGAAACATTAGGCAGTTTTGAGGGGGTATAAAGAAAATAAACAAAATAAAAGGTATTTATGTCATTACAGTGCTGCTTGAAAGCAACATGATCCATCAGGTCTCCTGGATGTCATGACTATATCAGCCAGTTTTAACATCTGTCATATTGTTAACATTTTCCAGTTTGATTCCTGACATTCTAAATACCAGATCCTTCCTGTAAGATTCAGTCTAAGAAATTCTCCTGGTAACCTTCTCACATTACAGAGACACTTCTCTCACACACAAACTGTCTGTGGAAAGAAAATGACAAAGGACAGCATGAACACAGCTCAGTAGCTCGAAGCCCCACAGGCTATAAGATGAAAGAAATGACCGTGGTGAGGCCTCCACAAAGCTTCTGCAGTCAGCAATTTTCCCGTCAACGTAGGCGAATCCTGTTTCCCCACAAGGAAATTATGGCAATAAAAGATGAGAGAAGATGAAGACAAAGAATGAAATGTGTCAAGGAAACTCCAAAAAGATACATGTCGACAGCTATTTCTGCTTTGAAGGCCAGTGCTAGTCTGTCTTCAGCTCACCAGGGCCACAATTTTAAGACTTAATGTGACATAGGCTCTTATTTGAATCCCAAATGTTTAACCAAATATCAGCACCTGGATAAAAATTCCCAACACACTCTTATGGCAATTCATAACTATTTTACTTCTTGGCAATGGAAAACTGGTGGCTAATTCATATAATTGTATTCATACGTTTTGGAACTATCTGCTTACGGCCCAGTGACATTATGTTTACGGGTGGCCCTTCACTTTTTTTCAAAAAATCGTTTGTTTTCGTGCAATTCGGCACCTCGTAAAATAGTGAAGTTTTCTTGTGAGATCGGCTAGAACATTCTCCGTTATTGACTGCATGGTTATTGATTAAATATGCGAGAAATTCATGCTTTTACAAGACGTACTTGTTTCTTTCTCTCCATCCTCCTCAGTCTCACAGCAAACACTATTACGCATCACCACACTCAGCAGCAGCAGTGCAGACTGGAGAGAGAAATTATCAGCCACTTTGGGAAGCCCATTCACACCTTCCTACAGGAGGAACTTTTCTGACATACAGCGGAGGCAAACAAGCTCTGCGGATCTGCAGTCCTCTCTGCCCAAAACCTTTGGCAGCTTTCCTCACCACTTCTGATATAGTTATAGCACTCATCGAGACAAAGAACTAGTGACAGCAAATTAAGAGTGTTTTCTTTCTATTCTTTTTATTGACAAGTCATTCTTTTCATTTATCAGACACTTTCTTTTCAAAACCTTTTCACCTAAACATTGTGAATGTTAAACCCTTGTGAAAGGTGCTGACTAATACTCTTATTCTTTACTCTTGGCTTGTCACAGCTAGCTAAAACAAGAAAAGTTTAGTCGGCAGAGAAAGAAAGATAGGAAAAAGCAAAAGATTCAGACATGCAGTTTTGCGTTTACATTATAACATCTTATTAAAAGAGGCTTAGATTGCATTTCAAAGATGCTTTTATCCATGCATTTAGGAATGCTAATGCAGGGTCGCTGAGGATCTGATGACAGAAAAATATTTGTTCACTCTGTCTTTAAATTTTGCTGCTGGGAAAAATATCAGCCAAATGTACCATCTTTGCATAATGGATTTTCACAATAATGCCTAAAGTATGAGAATATTATGATGTCGTGCGAGAAATTCGCATATATTCGCGAGAAATATAACATATATTCAATGTCGTGAATATATAAGTCAAGGCAGCTGGAGTATTAAACATACACTACTTTTCAAAAGTTTTGAAAAAGAGTTAAAAGGGTCTGTAAGATTATTATTATTATTTTTAAAATGTCTAATACTCATCAAGACATGTCTATTATCTATTAATATACAGCTAAAAAACATGTTGTGAAATATCATTAATAAATAGCTACTTTCTATTTTTATATATTTTATTTAATATAATTTATTCCAGTAATGCAAACTGAATTTTCAGCATCATTACTCCAGTCTTCAGTGTCACATGATCCTCCAGAAATCATTCTAATATGCTGATTTGCTGCTAAAGAAACACTTTTTCTTACTATTAATGTTGAAAACTTTTGTGCTGCTTAATATTTTTTTATTTTTTCAATATTCTTTGATGAATAGAAAGTTCAAAAGAACAACATTTATTTAAAATAGGAAACTTGTGTGACATTTTTTGCAATTTTGATCAATTTAATGCACGCTTGTGTGAAAATGTGTAGATACATAATATTTAAATCTAATCATTGCTTGGCGATAAATGCAGGTGTTGCAATTTATTACTAAATGGATGTCTAAACTTGCATGATTACTATTAATTGCCATCGATAAAAAAATGTCTGTATATTCCCAATACCTCACTTGTAGGAATATATATTTATATTTTTTATATTTGTATTATATATTTATATAGAAATGCCTTTTCCATAATGCCTGGATGTATTTATGTATAAAAGGGAAAGGATCAAGCTTCTTAGCCTGTTGAATGACAATTTTTTGAAGAATGTAATTAAAATCAATCAACTGTACCAGTTGTATAAACATTTATATCAAAAGATTATTAAATCAATCCAATATGCATGACAGCACAGCGGGACTGAGAATATGGACCATTTCTGACTGTATATCATGTCAAACATTCAGAGCTTTATAATAAGCCAATTTTGTATCAAATAAAAGTGCCGGTGGAATATTAATAAAGCTGAGAGAGTCCTGACATTATCCACGTTCAAAAAAACTAAAAACAAACGAGAACCCCCCCCCCCCAAAAAAAAAAACCCATGAGAGTCTGACTAGGTAGTACTAAGCAAATCAAACCTGAAAAATGCAGAGAATTTATTACTGCATCACTTCACACTGCTGAGCATGTTACCTTTAGACTTCTGATCCACTTTATTCTACATTTCCACCACATTAAAAGCTAATTACATCTTACTCGACTGTAATCTTCTCTTTTCATTAAACACACTTTAAAAATGTCATTATATCTTTAATAAAGCGGCAGTCTCGTCGTTTGAATATTATTACAAAGCAGCAATATGAGACACTGAATATTTTTTGTCATTTACAGACATTATAAGTGTGGAGGCCAAGCCTGAGGACAAAGACAATAGATGCGTTGGTGTCATCAAGCCCTCTTCAAACACATGTGATGATTGAGAAGCTGTGGCAGGTTCAACATCATTAGTACATTGTATTTCAGGAATCTCAGAAATTGGTGGCAGCAATTCATATGTTTGTAACTGAATTCAGAGTTCAATTAATGGGATCAGAACTATTCAGCTCATGAAAATAAGTTGCACAGAAGATGTTCAAAACAAGACAATAATTTCCCTCTGCAGCAGCACAGGTGATGCATAATCAATTAAATCAGTAAATATTCAGCCTCAAAAAGAGATTGTCAAAAAGGATAATGACTTCATATGCTTTCTTGAAATTCAATCCAAATAGGGTGATCAGAACCCAGAAACAAAGCAAAGAGTCTTGTATCACCCTGAAGGGGTTTATTTTGCACTAAAGATGTGGTGAATGTACATTACGCCACTTATTTCTTACCAAATAAATAAATAAACTGACATGAAATATTGAGTTGAGTTGAAATTATTTGATTATGTGCAAAGAAAAAGACTGAGGAGTGATACAAAAATCACTGAACTACCACATTGTAGGAAATTGCTTGTCAAGGACAATGGTTAATATACAGTGAAGCAATAGTTACCAAAAAAAATATTCAACTGCAGAATGCTGTGACTGACCAATCCCAATTTAGTATTCCAGAGTGTGGTGTAATAATTTTGTATAATGACCACTAAACTGTATAATCTTCCATTGCCCCAGATAGCTGATTTCCTATAGCTATGCTAGTTCAATATTACTCTGAGGTAATATTTCTTCCAACATAATATAGATAATTTAGACCAAAATCAATATCTCATTTGCATTTCTACATTTATTACACAAGCAGCCAAGTGATAAGTGGGATAGCCTAATGCACAGACAGCCAGTCAATTTCACAAAGTAAGGCCCTTCAGGGTGATAAGGTAAATTGGTATCAAAATACACACACTTACCCCAACACTGTCCTCCAACATGTACTGTTTCCAGACACGTCCAGTGTCACTGTACAGGAGCATGTAGGCACTGACCCAGTCCGTGCTGCCGTGACGACCTTGTGTGGCCACTGCTGTAACCTCCATTCGGTCCTGAAGGTCAAGCTGCAGCCAGGGCGACCTGTCCCTCGACTCTGGGCTCCAACCACCTCCTCCTAGAGAACCCCATAATACCTCTGTCAATGTCTATTAAAATCTTATTCAACTTTGAGTGTCATATGGTGTCCTTGCTCAAAAGCAAGACATACAGGAAAGGAAACTGGTAAAGGTTTTCACTTAAGAAACTACATAAAATGACAAAAACTGCTTCTCAGTTGGTTTTGTATTCATGGGGTGAGCTGGTGTCAATCAGTAGATGGTTTCCACTCCAAAATAAGCCAAGAGCCTTAACCTCTTGACCTCACTTAACATGTACAGCATTCACTTCGGATCAGAGAAGGCTGTCGGCACATGTGCTCCATATAAAGATGCATTTCTGCCTCTACAATCCTCCAGCTCAGAACCGTATGGAGAAATTGGTCTAACTTGGGCAGAGAGGTTCATTACTCGAGCACTGCGGACACCACAGGAGCAGATCAGAGCAGAATTTTAAACCGGGGACCTCTGACTTGAAAGAAGCAGCGTTTACACAGACCCCCTAGAGAGAGGAATCATTTAGTTTGTTACAGATGTGTGCGGTAGAGGTTGGTCACATCTATAAATAGCTCAGGACATGCAGAGATAGGGCGAAAGCAAAAGCTCAATAATGTATCAAACCTGCAACTTTCTGAAGATGCAGTTTTCTTTTTTGGGCATGCATTAATTGCACATGGATGCAGTAAATATTTAATAAGTGATTTGCATCATTGCATCTTGTATTTTCTTCACCTTATAATTTATTCATATGTTTTAAACAAAAGTCTAGATACAGCGTTTATACTGATGATGATAATGATCTTAAAAATATAATATAAATATTTTAACCTGCATAAAACATTGTATAATAATTGTATAAGAATATTCTCACACAATATACATAAATACATGAACATGTACGCGTCGGTGGTTTAAAAGTTTGGGGACTGTAATATTTTTTTTTTTATGTTTTTGAAAGAAATCTCTTATTTGCATTTATCTGATTAGAAATAAAGTAAAAACAACCATATTGTGAAATAGTATTACAATGTAAAATAACTGAATGTTATTATTATTTTTAATCATTTCTGTGATTAAAAATCCAGTCTTCAGGGAAACATTTTGAATGGGACTTTTTGAAAACGTTTGTATAATGAAAAAATATAATAAAACATGACTCTAAGAAGGATTACATTTTCTAGGTGTCACTTCTGTTGTCTCCTTAACTGACCCAGTTAAGGAATTAACAAACATGAATGAATGAATTAACAAACAAACAAACAAACAAGAACTTAAACTTACCATCTCTTTTGTTTAGCTTGGCAAAGTATGCAGCCCGACTGTCTGAGAAATGAGAAGAGCTCTGAAAGGAGGTTGCAGGCAGAAAAGATGCTAGAGATCCATCACAGCTGTCTGGATAACACAACAAATATAAAACAGACAAATATTAGCTAATGTGAAAATAAACCCTTTTACCCACATTTTCTTCAGGCAAATCTTTTACTGTTGAGATAATCTTCCGTCAGACAGGTGAGATGGATCATTTCACTACTAAATCTGTAAAATAATCCTGATAGTGTGGAACTTCACGGCAAATCCATCTTTATGTTGATCACATCACACCTAGTTGTAGGCTAGTCTAAATATGAGAGTCAGAGTACCTGAGTGAACCTTTTTCTAAATAAATTCAGACCTGTGGATTTGAGGCACAACCTGAAAAAAAAAGGAAATCAATGTAAAGATCTCAGATGAAATTAATTTGAGAAATGATTTGAATAAAACTAAACAAGTAAAGGTTTGGCATTGACATGGTTTTACATGTTTCAAATGTTGTATAATAGTTGTAATGAAAGAAAATGTCTTAGTGTTCAGAAGCTTAAAAATTAGATGGAGAGAAAACAGGTTTCTGGGTCAAGAAAGCAACTTCTGAAGGTTATCTCTACGGTAACAGCAAAATATACCTCCGTACTTCAGTGAAAGCGTCATAATCAGGGTTAAAACTCAGTAGGGGTCTTGACTTTACTTTTTGATAGAAAAGGGTATGTGCTATATTTATCGTGTAAAGTTCACAGACAAGACAATAAATCACCTATTTGTACTATACTACAAAAAGAAAAAAGAAAAAAATTCTAGCTTACAAAATTTCAAAAAAATATATAGTACAAATCTTGCCCATAAAAGAAACATGCTTTTGCAAGGACAATGAAAGTTGCCAGAACTACTGCCCCACATGTCTGTCCCCTCAATGAGACCTCCAATGGCTTCAAGACACAAATACATTAAAACCTACAATTAAACACCACAAATGCCATTTTGAACCGTAAATACAAATGCATGTTTTTAATTAATGACTGAAAATCAAAATTAATTTAATTAGCATATTGACAAACCCATCTCGAACCTTCTCCTGGGTTTCTGCTAAAGACGCTCAGCTTCTTTCACTGTGGTTTTCATTACAGCACCAAATTATGTTCATTACTTCGCATTGCAAGCAAATGCCTTGAGGCAGGAAGAAAGATATATGAAAGAGTAATTAAATATCAATAATTACACATGGGATTCCTCGGTCAGCTCCCTACCGGTGTTGCATTCCACAAAGACATTTCCATTTAAAAACATTCTGCTGTACATTATGTTTGCCGTCCAGAGTTACATGTGTGAGAGTCAAAGGCTGAAAGGGCACTTAAATAAATGAATAGCTATAAACCTAATGAAATGATAGTCATCAGTTGTTGTAAGTTCGCAGGGTCAGATACTATGTATGAATAAGTACTTCAATCACAAAAAGCATCACAGACAAATGCTGCACGCTCCAGATACACTCTCCTTTTAAATTTAGACGACATATGTTTAGCTATTAACCTCCTGCTAAGCGCTAACCACTTTTGACCTTCATACGTGAAGTCACCGCAGTGTCTGAATCTCTCCTGTCCTCTGTATCATATTCTTATGTTCAAGCTCTCTTGACCTTTGCAGATTCCTAGTGAGACCAACAACAGCAGAAAACAAGATCTCTTTCCTGAAAGCTGTCATGAAACGTTAATCATTAGGAAATGAGAAGCTCTTATTTAAGAAGAAATTACAATCTCTCGTTCTGCATGTATTCCTAAGCAGTGATGGCGTTAATATAACAAAACCTAAGGTATTGCAGACTCTGATGACGTCATCCAATCTTACTCCCTCGAGGTGACAGTCCCACTTTCAAGTACTTCACATAACATTTTCCAGCATTTCAAAGCTCAAACGTCTGAATATTATTCAATTAAATTTGTATTTTTAATGTGATGATCAAAAAATTTTTTTGTTCATCCTTCAAAGATTGTCCTCATTTGTAAAAACTAAAAAGTGTTGTGATTAAATAATTTCTATTTTAAAAAGTATTTTATTTATTCTAAAAAGATGTTAAATTACCACTATGGCCAGCAGCATAGTGACCACCAGCAATCACTATTATAACTACTAAAAATCTATTTTTGTCATTTTTTGTACAGAAGTACGTAGGAAAAGTCACAAAGTCTAATGAAAAACAAAAACGTTTCTTAAAGCTACACTGTGTAACTTTTTAAGTTTATTCTTAGCTAAAAACACTAAGTTCTTTCAAAAATATATGTGCTCATTAATGTATATTTACTTCGTTCAAGTAATAAAGTATTCTCGTGAGTGTATAATATGCCATTGAAAATACATACGGGTGGCGATATTTTTTTTCACAGGATGGTAGGGGAAGACTCATGAATATTCATCAGGGAACTCATGCCTGATTGGTCTTAACCCCAGTGACTGGTAGGTTTAGGGGCGGGGTTAGGGGTAGGTCATCAGACCCCCAGTGACGGGTAGGTTTAGGGGCGGTGTTAGGGGGTAGGTCATCAGACCAATCAGACATGAGTTCCCTAATGAATATTCATGAGTCTTCCCCTACCATCCTGTGAAAAAAAATATTGCATACGGGTGGGGGGTTCTAATGTCGGTCGCCATGTTGCCCCTCCATCTTGAAAGTACATTAGCCAAAGAGGGACATACGGTTAATTCAAGCTTCACCCTTCACTCATGGACGAGGTCGAACTGGAAGCCATGCTAATCTTGGACTACATTGGCCACCGTAGGAGTTAAAACGAAATCGGAATTGAGAGGAACAGAAACTAATATTCACTGGATGGTCATATACCTTTTCACCGCTAGATGGGGGTAAAAATCACACAGTGTAGCTTTAAAATTGTGAATAAATTTAGACAGCGAATAAAGAGCGCTTCCTTTATAATCAATGAAGTTGTCAGTCAGTTCAGCACAAACTCATTGAGTGCGAAAACCCCCGTTTTAATCAATGAATCTGTCAAAACTGCACAACAAATATTTTATTTACATCGTGTCTCCACATTGTTTGTTATAAAAAGAGGATTTGGGCACTTCCAGATCTTAGTAAACTTGCGCTAAACATAAATTCAGCATTTTGAGCTATACTGAGTGGATTCTCACCACCAGTAACTTAAACAACTTGTTCATTATTTTCAACAGAAATCCCTGTGATTGGCTACAATGCTCAATGCTGCAAAATCTCATTATAAACAGACACATTGACAAACTCACATGACACAAAACCAGATCACTCTATTTAATTACTTTTCTGTTTTATTAAACAATACAAATTAAATTTTACACATAGTAAAACAACTCTGTTAATCCTGCAATAAAAACATATTACTTGCATTGACCTGACCAGTCGCCATACCCTGCCAAATCCAATTGACTCTCCTGTTTCTAAGATGCTGCATAAACATTACAAAATGTTCTACTTTGAATGTACCAATGAACATAAGAGTCTCCAAAAACTCCCTGGCATCTGAGCCACTGATGACATATAGTGGATGAATTGCATTTTTGAAGAAAATGTGCTGGAGAAGTTAGGTAAAGTCTTATATGTTTGTAGAAATCATTTTACGCTGGACTGCTTCACAAACGAGGGTCAGTTCAATGCTGGATTTGCGCAAAAGTTGATTCTAATAATAGATGGGTCAATACCAACTGTTCAATACCAACTGTTTGATACCAACTTAATCTCCAGAACAAGTAAGTAGTGCACTTCATTTTTTGTGCGAATGTTTCCAAATCATGTTTCTGAATGTGCTTGTTAGCATGCCGTAAGGCTAATGTGGCTAAAGATGATTATGCAAATTATAACCATAATTAAAGAAAATTATACCTGTCCAATCTCCCTGTAGCATATATTCTCTGGCTCTGTAGGAATCTTACTACAGTTCCCACATGATCACCTGTACAACAATTTATAGAGGATCATGACAGAACATACTTATCGATAAGTTGAATAAAGATAACTCCACAACAACTACATAAATTCGTCAACTAACCATTCAGAAACCCCCTGTTGCATTCTAAAAGTTACTTATTCTTGAGTCTCTAGTTAAAAAGCTGAACACCACTACTGACAATCTCTGGCATTTTGGCTGTGTGACCTTCTCCAGTTTTCAGAGTACCCAAAGCATGAGCTTTAAAGCAGGGGTGGGGAACGTTAATCCTGGAGGGCCACTGTTCTGCAGAGTTTAGCTCCAACCCTGAAAAAAACATTCAGCTGCCTGTAACTTTAGTAATCCTGAAGACCTTGATTAGCTTCAGGTGTGTTTGATTAGGGTTGGAGCTAAACAGAGTTGGGAGCTAAACTCTGCAGAACAGTGGCCTTCCAGGATCTACGTTCCCCACCCCTGCTTTAAAGGCTCCGAAATTATTTCAGCCTATTCCACCGTTCGGCTTGCTTTGGCTTCAGCCATTTATTTTTTCAAGTTGTGTGTGACGGTTGTTAAAAGCAAGTCGTTTAAAAAAGTTGTGTGAACAAATGATACTGTGGTGGCTGTTGCAGATCGCAAATGCAATGACGCTGGTAGTGATGATTCTCTCTGACCAATCCGTGATCTGCAGTGTTTACTCATCACATTTTAGTATCGGTACAGCACGGTTGGAGCCTCAACTGAGGTGGTACTATTTAAGCGAGTACCATGCAGTACCGTACCATGCAGCGGAAAAGTGCCAAAAAGTGAGCCGTACCAAACTGAACCATACAGTAGAAAAGTACCATAAGTGAGTCATAAAGCACTATTAAGATCAGCGATTTTTAATTAATATAAATTTACACTATAATAAGGGCTTAATTTGTAAATTGATAATTGCAGGATGAATCCTTTTTTTTTAAAGGTGCTGTGACTGACACTGACTATACAACTTCAGTGTTCCCAGAACATACATTGACGTCACTAAATGGTAATGGCACAACTATGAGCATAGGTTCATCATTCATAGGTTTCTGCACAGCCCTATAGCTACGTTGAGACCAAATACTATTCAGTTGATCAGTGATAATCACTTTCACCTTTGACGTTGTTGCATCTTCCATTCCATCAATTTCTGATCCTGACTGTCCCCTTGCTCGTGTCTCCCGCTATCCTGATTATAAGTAGTTAGCCTACATCTTCAGGATCGCTTTTGAAACACCATCAGCTTTATTCGTGAATATGGAAAATTTAAATATGTTATATATAATATATATAAAGTCTTTTTGACATTTTGGTGATATTAACTTATTTTTATTAGAATAAATCGTTAGGTGTGAACTGTTTCCCAAAAGCAGTGAGCAACAAACCAGTGGTAGTGATGTGGGCACGTTTGTTGCGGTCCGAGTTACCGTTGCGATTTTTACCGGTTTATTCCTTTTCTAATCCGACCGAGAGAACTTGTGAACACTTGATCGGATTGAAAACCGAAAATGAAGCTCTAGCATAACATAAGTTCTGCCGAGAAGACTCAATTGTTACGTCACTCATTACCTTCTCATCTATCCAATCGTGTTCTAATACTCGTGGTATATAAGATAGGTACTTACACATGTCTGAGTTCGCAAATGCTGACGCTTCCATTTACCTCCATCCTCCCCACCACCACCAAGACCGTTCCTTCCCCTGCATCCTCCCCACCACCACCAGGATGGTCCCTTCCTATACCTCCCAGGGGGTCGGCTGCGCCCCTGCCTTCGTCTTCAGTCAGGAAATGCAGAGTCCGGACCCTTGAGACCTATGGACGGGGCCTACGCCAAATAACTTCATTGCTTGCGGGGCTGTCAATAAATGTATAATTGTTACAGTATTTATTCTCCCGAGTCTTTCTGGTAGAACTGAAAGGACAGCGCATGTGCAATGACGTTGAAATAGCGTAATGATGTATGATGCGTGGAAAGAGCTGTTCCTCCTGTTGAATTAAGTGTCATATAAATGACTATCCCGTCATTCTAAAATTCTCCTTTCACTCCTCAGCGTCTGTGAAGTGGAGCAGGACAACGTCCAACCAGTCCCAGTCCGGATTCTCATCCACAGTCGAATTTGGGCATTTTTACTGTGTGATATAAGCAGCACGCACAACGGTTCATATGCTCATTGTCCCCAAATTACGACCAGAAATGGATAAATATTAAGTCTGCTGTATAAAACAAATAAATAACCAATGTAGGAGAATGGTTATTATTTAGGAAACTATATTTATGAAATGTGCGCATGTCAAAAAATGTATTCCGATTTAGACTAAAGCTTGTGACTGTGACATATAAACGCGCACATACACCCGATCACGTTTAGCGTTCTTGTACACACTACATTCAGATTCATCAATCGGAATCAATTCAGTCCCGATTGAAACAAAAGTTGTGCAAGTAAACGATGTGTTAGCATTAGGACAGCATGCCTTCCCGACTATGAAATAAATTGAAACTATGGATTTAAAAGCGTGCAGTGATGCCTGGAATCACTTTGATCATGAAAATACAGTTCAAGATATGCAGTGTCAAACTGCCACAACAGTATTGTAATAGAATGTTGTAATTCAATTCTTTGTCCTTTAGCCCGTGTATCAGCACGTTGTTGCGGGAAGAGTGCATCCACAACGGGAGTTACACATTCAGACAAGCACGGAAGTACATGTGTGCATATATACAAAACATTATAATGAGAACTCTACAGAATATTGTGAATTATTTGTGCTTTGCCCCTGTGTTGCCCATGTTTCAGCACATTGTTACGGGAAGAGCGCATTCACAAGGGAGTTAGGCTACTCTTTCTGGCTAGCCCGTAACTTAGTTCACTTGCATTTGTGTCATTTTGTGCAGATAGCCTAAGTAGTAATGTTATGTTTATGTTGTGTAGGTCAAGGATATGCTTAATCTCCTATAGGATGTGTCGTATAGGACGGGCTTCAGTTTACTGGTGTTCATTCACTCTTCAGATTCACCTCATGCAGCTAATTTTAGATGTTTATTTTTTGAAAACATTAATGCATTATTGATAATCTAGCAGTGTTTTTTAATTTTATTTTTATTATTCTTATTCCTATGAATTAATATAAATTCTAGTAATAATAATAGCAATAATTAATTCACAAGTAAGGGAATGAATTATTGTGTAGTCCGGTCTCTAAAACTGACAAATAGCGCAAATGTCCATAAAACTCAGAAACAGTCATCATGTTGATCCTCAGTGATAGATGGTATGTAGTGCAAATTATTGACCAAATATGCACCTTTTGATGAAAGGAATAAAAAAAACGTACAAGTTAGAAGACATCACATAATATCCACAATCTTGCAAGTACGATGACAAGAACCTTTTCGAGAAAGCCTGTGGCGCCCCGGGTCTCCCTGTTTGCTCGTTGAGCAGTGTTTAGGATTAGGCTACTGTGCCTCCATCGTGGAGTGGCAGATTATGAGTACAGCGATCTGAGTGTGTCAGCACTCACAGGCCGCTGATCCGGGATAAGGCAGGGGAGCAGATCTGCCTGGACTCCAACTCTCTCCTCCATTGTTCCACGTCTCCAGGCCAGTTGCTCAGCAAGACACTCTAATCTGCCGTAGAGCAAGCGAGGACACAGTGAAAACCGTCCGCCAAGCGATTACAATAATCACTGCATTCCAGCCATCTGTGGGTGGATAGTTGTGTTCATTTAGCGAATCCATTTGGTTTCAAATAGGCCTAGTGTCCACGACAGGCTAGAGGGAGCTGAACAATGTCTTCAGCTCGATGGAGAAAAAAAGGATTGAGTGCAGATGAGGTAAAATATCATTCCATTACAAAACCCCTCTGTGTGACCTGGCTTGACTGCACTCATATCATGTATGTGAAACAGATGTCTGTAATACTGATTTAACAGCCAAATGAAGAGGATCAAGCTGTTTTTATACATCTGAGTGTCTTATTCGCCCGCCGTGTATATTACATATCAGCCGTAATACATCAGAGCTCCTCTGGGATTATGCCGATGACACTGTCACAAGCTCTAATGGCACAATTCAAGCTCTTTATGATTTAACCTTTTCAGTCTTCCTGACAACGATCTCTATTCCTCTAATTTCTATCTACACCATACAGTCTCATTAGCTTTGAGAAATGTAATTCACATTATACCACTACACTTTAAACATTTGAAATCAGAATCATAAACAAACAAATATTTTTTTAATCTTTTATATTAAATGTTTTATTTTAGCTGTTTTTATTTAAAATGATTATTTTATTCTATGATTTAATTACTTATTAGCTTCTAATTAAACTCATGAACCCCTGCAGTTCCATCACAAACGCCAGTCTAGGAAAGGCTGCAGTGGCCTAATAATATTTAATGCACTTAATTTTGTTGAAAACAAAGAGTGGAATATATTTTCTTTCTCTTTCTCTTTCTCTTTGTTTTTGTTTAATTTTTTTTTATTTTTTAAATATCAATATGGTACAAGAAAATCCTATTCAAATCTATGTAATAAATGAGTTGTCAAAAGTAATCTAAAAAGTAACCCACTGAGCAAAGGTACGTAGCACAAAAGACGTCTTTTCGAGACGTCTTCACACATTGAAAAGTCGTCCCCTGAAGAGCCAAAATATTAACAAAGTCTACATTTGAACTAGTTTTTAACAAAGGTCACATGGATGTTAATATCGGACGTTCAGAAGATGTTATAAAAAGACATAATAAAAAAAATTCATTCTGGCTCTTCATGGATATCTTTTCAACATGTGACAAAGATGTCGAAAAGACGTAGCTTTGCTGTGGGAACCAAAAAGTAGTCAGAATACATTACCTAAAATTAGTAATCTATATTAAATTACTAACTACAATTTTTGTCATGTAATTTGGAATCTGCTGTGATGTCAGTCTGTGTTCCCCTGTCTTTTCATGTTTAGCAGTTCCCAGTCATGTTTATTTGTCTCACCAGGTGTTTCAGATTAACCACGCCCCCTTGTTATATTGTTTAGCTTGTTTGGCCTCGTATTTAAGCCAGGTGTTTTAGTCCAGTCTTTGTGGGTTCTTGTGTTGTTCCCGAGTCCTGTTCCCGAGTCCCGAGTCCCGAGTCCCGAGTCCCGAGTCCCGAGTCCCGAGTCCCGAGTCCCGAGTCCTGTTTCCCGAGTCCTGTTTCCCGAGTCCTGTTTCCCGAGTCCTGTTTCCCGAGTCCTGTTTCCCGAGTCCTGTTTCCCGAGTCCTGTTTCCCGAGTCCTGTTTCCCGAGTCCTGTTTCCGGAGTCCTGTTTCCGGAGTCCTGTTTCCCGAGTCCTGTTTCCCGAGTCCTGTTCCCGAGTCCTGTTCCCGAGTCCTGTTCCAGAGTCCTGTTCCTGAGACCTGTTCCTGAGTCCTGTTCCTGAGACCTGTTCCTGAGTCCTGTTCCTGGTCTCAGTCTTTGTATAGTTTTCAGTTTATTGAATAAAGTGAGATGCACTTGGATCCTGCTTCCTACTTGTTTCAACCACAGCGTGACAGAATCAGTAACTGACTAATTTGTAAGTAATCTACCCAGTACTGTGTATCTGATAAACATTTTATTAAATGTCTTTACTTTCACTTTTGTTCAGTTTAATGTGTATTTGCTGAATAAAAGCATTCATTTTGGTTTTGAACAGTAGTGTAATTTATAAATGAATAAAAGCTGTGTTTTTTTTATATAAAAAAGGGACACATTTCTAAATAAAACAAAAATGTCCAAATTTACACAGTCAAACTATATAGATAGTCAAATCAGTTAATCATTTTTGTATCTGTTCATTTGAAAAAACCTCACAAACGAACTGGTTCTATAGAAAGACTGAGAGGGGAGCACTATGCCGCAGCTTGTTGGAAGCTTTGTTTTTTTGTTGTTGCTGGAAATAGGCAGTTCCCTTTCGTTGTCACTCCGAGTTACGTCGGATGACGACGAATGGGGTTTCGCTTAGAAAGCCTATCAACTTCGAGTATTACAAAACGAGCCAATGGCAAAGAAATGCCATGGGTCTGCGGAATTTGCATGGCGTAACTCCGCCCCACCTCGTGGGTATAAAAGGAGGAAGCCGGCAGCAAGCAGATATGTTTTCGCTTCGGAGCCAAGTGTATTCTTCTCTCCACAAGCCATCTCTGAATTGTCAGCTTTACAAACGAGTACCTCGAGTGTTGGTGTGACGGCGATCTACGGCGAGAGCGTGCTTCCTGCTGATCTGTTGCAGTGGTCTGCCAGTCGGTGCGTTTCTCCCCGGGTGCTTCAACACTTGAGTTTTCTCTCACTAAAAGAGCTTACACGTGGCACGTCTTTTTAAAGATGTCTCGCCCGTGTACTTCTGGTTGCGGCAGATTGGTATCGGACTCTGATGGGCACGAGCGTTGCATAGTATGTTTGGGCATTGATCATGCTAGAGCAGCGCTCGTGGATGACTCATGTTCTCTCTGTGGGAACATGACCATCGCGTCATTACGGTCGAGACTCCGTGAACTCGCAAGAGTGAGAGTCCCCTCATCCACCCCCCGTCCTGCGGCTGGTGGCCAGGGTGATCTGAGGGTTACGGTCTGGAACAAGGCGCCGACTATGTGTCCGCGACCCCAGCCCCCCTCTTCAATGACGGTGCCCGCTAGTGAACTGCTGATTCCCGCGGGTCTACCCTCTGGTGGCCCGCGGGCTTCAGTTGAAGCTACAGAGGAAGATGCCATGTCTGTTGCAGCATCACTAGGCGGGTTTGACTCTTCTGGAAGTGAGGGCTCGTCACAGCTGCCACCTTCCGGTGTGCATACGGCTGTGCTCGAGTCTGATCCGGAGATGACGGCCATGCTTTCCCGGGCAGCCGCGAGCATCGGACTTGAGTGGAGGCCTCCACCCTGTCCTGAGCGCTCGCGGCTGGACGATTGGTTTTTGGGTAAGGCCGCCGACCCTCGTCCTCGGCAAACCCCAATACCTTTCTTCCCGGATGTGCATGATGAGATCTCGAAGTCCTGGAAGACCCCCCTGTCTTCTCGGGACCGCTCGCTGGTCTCATCCGCCTTTCCTCCCCTCGATGAGGCAGCTGCCCGTGGGTACACTGGGCTTCCCCCGGTTGAACGCTCTGTTGCCATGCAACTATGTCCGCAGAGTGCTTCTTCTCGGGGCGAGCCTAAGCACCCATCCAAAGCCTGTAGATTTTCGTCGACCCTGGTGGCGAAGTCTTACAGAGCGGCGGGACAGGCGGCTGCTTCACTGCATGCTATGGCCACTCTGCAGGTCTACCAGGCCCAGATGCTCAGAGACATGCACGAGGGTAGGACAAACCCAGGGCTCTTTGATGAGCTGCGCGCCGCGACCGACCTTGCTCTCCGGGCGACGAAGGTTACCGCGCGCTCCCTGGGTTTGGTGATGTCCACAGCTGTGGTCCAGGAGCGACATCTGTGGCTGAACCTGGCTGACATGCGGGACGCTGAGCGGACCCGTCTGCTTAACGCCCCCTTGTCCCAGGCCGGCCTCTTCGGCGGTGCAGTTGAAGACTTTGCCCAACAGTTTTCAACTGCCCAGAAACAGACCGAGGCCATCAAACACATTCTGCCCCGCCGGCCCGCTGCTGCCTCCACCTTGCCGGCCGGGCAGACGCCTCGACCTGTTTCCCGCCGAGGGCGCCCTCCTGCGGCTCCCGCCCCTCCCGCCCGGACCACGCAGCAGCCTCCACCCAGGGCCGGTCGCGGAGGAAGCCGTAAGAAGGCGCCACAGCCCTCTCCTGCCCCGCCCCCCGCTAAACGCCGGGCCAAGCGGCGCTCCTGAGACGGGCTGCTCAGGGATGATGATTGTTTCTCAGGAGGTGGTAGCAGGACCACTCCTTCCCCCGGTGGAGGGCCGGGGGAGAATCTTTTGTTCTCCACTCCCCGCTGCTCACCCACGGGTGGGCAGCACCCTAATGTGGTTAAAGACAGAAACAATCCCCTCTTCCCTGAGCTCACAGAGTTCTCGGGCGACACAGAGCGCCGCCCACAAGCCGTGCTCTCCTCGCCCCCCTCTGTCCCAGAGGCGGTTGACACGGCGTGCCGTCCACGGACCGCTTCGCCCTTGTCCCCCTCTGTCGCCAGACCCCTGGCAGAGCAGGCCCCCGCGGGACGACCAGCCTGGTCCTCCCCTGGCCCCCTCTGCCAGGGTGCGGTTGCTAACTGTGCCCCCTCTCCGGGCCGCTATGCCGTCCACATCTGGGCCAGTTACTCCGCCTCGCTGCCCCTCCGGGGGGACGCCTGTGGCCCGCATGATCCCGTTGGTTCAGTTCCTGGGAGCCTGGCTAGAGCTTCCCCGTCTGTCCCACTGGATCGCGCGTACCGTCAGGCTCGGCTATGCGATTCAGTTCGCACGGTCTCCTCCCCGCTTCAGGGGAGTCCGCTCCACTTTGGTCGGTGGCAATGCCCCTATCATGAGAGCAGAGATTGCCACCCTGCTGGCGAAGGGTGCAATCGAGACTGTCCCTCCAGCCGAGATGAGGTCCGGCTTCTACAGCCCCTACTTCATTGTCCCCAAGAAAACCGGTGGGTTACGGCCAATCCTGGACTTGCGCGTGCTGAACCGCTCCCTTCATCGGATGCCGTTCAAGATGCTCACCGCCAAACGCGTTTTCGAATGCATACGGCCCCAGGATTGGTTTGCAGCGATCGACCTGAAGGACGCCTACTTTCATGTCTCCATTCTTCCTCGACACAGACCGTTCCTCCGGTTTGCTTTCGAGGGGCAGGCATACCAGTACGCGGTTCTCCCTTTCGGGCTAGCCCTGTCTCCTCGCATCTTCACGAAGGTCGTCGAGGCGGCCCTTGTTCCCCTTCGAGAGCAAGGGGTTCGCATCCTGAGTTATATCGACGACTGGCTGATCCTAGCTCACTCTCGAGATCAGGTTTGCGAACACAGGGACCTAGTGCTCCGGCACCTAGCCCGTCTGGGCCTTCGGGTCAACTGGGAGAAGAGCAAACTTTGCCCCGTGCAGAGGATCTCTTTTCTCGGTATGGACATCGACTCGGTCGCCATGTCCGCGCAGCTTACGAGCGAGCGCGCGCAGTCACTGCTGACTTGCCTAAGACAATTCGAGGGCAAGAGTGCGGTTCCACTGAAACTTTTTCAGAGGCTCCTGGGGCATATGGCATCTGCAGCCGCGGTCACGCCGCTCGGATTGCTTCATATGAGACCGCTTCAGCTTTGGCTTCGCGACCGAGTCCCGAGGTGGGCATGGCAACACGGCACGTTCCGAGTACCAGTTACTCCGACCTGCCGTCAGTTCTTCACCCCGTGGTCGAACCTCGATTTTCTCAGGGCCGGTGTCCCCCTGGCTCGAGCTTCCCGGCATGTTGTTGTCTCAACAGATGCCTCCACCACGGGCTGGGGCGCCATGTGCAATGGACATGCTGCTGCGGGCTCCTGGACAGGACCCCAGCGGCTGTGGCATGTCAATTGCCTCGAGTTGTTGGCAGTACACCTTGCCCTGCACCGCTTCCGGGCGTTGCTCAGGGGTCAACACGTACTAGTCCGCTCAGACAATACCGCCACTGTAGCGTACATCAACCATCAAGGTGGTCTACGCTCCCGCCGTATGTCACAACTCGCTCGCCACCTCCTCCTATGGAGTCAGAAGCATCTGAGGTCGCTTCGAGCCATCTTCATTCCCGGAGCGCTGAACTGTGCAGCCGACGAGCTCTCACGGCTTCAGCCCCTCCCTGGAGAATGGCGACTCCATCCCCAGTCGGTTCAGCTGATTTGGGACCAGTTCGGGGACGCGCAGATAGATCTGTTTGCCTCTCACGACTCGACCCACTGCGCCCAGTTCTATTCCCTGACCGAGGGCACGCTCGGCACAGATGCTCTGGCGCACAGCTGGCCGCAGGGCCGCAAGTATGCGTTTCCCCCAGTGAGCCTTCTTGCGCACACTTTGCGCAAGGTCAGGGAGGACGAGGAGCAGGTCATTCTGGTTGCCCCTTACTGGCCCAACCGGACCTGGTTCCCCGAACTAGTACTCCTCGCGACAGCACCTCCCTGGCCGATCCCTCTGAGGAAGAACCTTCTTTCTCAGGGACGGGGCACCCTATGGCACCCTCGTCCCGATCTTTGGAACCTCCACGTGTGGCTCCTGGATGGGACGAGGCAGGTTTGAGTACCCTACCACCAGCGGTGGTGGCTACCATCACTTCCGCTAGAGCGTCGTCCACGAGACACGTCTATGCGTTGAAGTGGAACCTCTTCGTCAACTGGTGCTCTTCTCTCCGAGAAGACCCCCGGAGATGCTCGATCAGTGTTTTGCTTTCCTTCCTTCAACAGGGGCTGGAGCGAAGGCTGTCTCCCTCCACCCTGAAGGTCTATGTTGCCGCCATTGCCGCACATCATGACCTCATCGAAGGTAAGTCGGTGGGGAAGCACGACCTGATCATCAGGTTCCTGAGAGGAGCGAGGAGACTGAATCCTCCTCGTCCTCCTCTCGTTCCCTCTTGGGACCTCTCAGTGGTTCTAACTGCCCTGAAGAGTGCTCCCTTTGAGCCCCTGCAATCAGTTGAGCTTAAGTTCCTGTCTATGAAGACAGCGCTCCTGGTTGCACTGGCCTCCATCAAGAGGGTTGGGGACCTGCACGCTTTCTCCGTTGACGAAGCGTGCCTGGAATTTGGGCCGGCTTACTCTCACGTGATCCTGAGACCCCGGCCTGGATATGTGCCCAAGGTTCCTACCACTCCCTTCCGGGACCAGGTGGTGAACCTGCAAGCGCTGCCCTCGGAGGAGGCAGACCCAGCCTTGGCACTGCTCTGTCCAGTACGCGCTCTCCGCGCCTATGTAGACAGAACGCAGTGTTTCAGGACCTCAGACCAGCTCTTTGTCTGTTATGGTGGGAAGCTGAAGGGAAAGGCTCTCTCCAAGCAAAGGTTGTCTCACTGGATAGTGGACACCATTGCCTTGGCTTACCAGCAGCAAGGTCGACCGTGCCCCCTTGGTGTGACTGCCCACTCCACCCGGAGTGTGGCGTCCTCTTGGGCTCTAGCGCATGGCGCCTCGCTAACAGACATCTGCAGAGCTGCAGGCTGGGCGACACCTAACACATTCGCCAGATTCTATAATCTCCGAGTGGAGCCTGTGTCCTCTCGTGTACTCGCTTCAACCAGCTAGTACCGGACCCTCTCAGGTGTCTTCGCTTGCTCGCCATTCCACTCCACGGACTGGATACGTGCGATATTTTCTCAGGTGAGCTTCTCCGAAAGCCCTGAGCTCCTCCAGCACTCCTGACGTCGGCGCCAGTGTCTATTGCCTGTGCGTCGGCTAGGTGCCTCCCGTGTGCATGGTCCCTCCTCTGAGCGACCCCCACATGTGTATTTCCACTGTAAGCCTCTCTGAGCGTGTGTCTTTCCCTTGGCAAGCCACCTTGCCACCCCTGGGGTTGAAATATTCCACCTGCGGCTGGACACCCCAGTGTTTCCCATATGCTTCCTTCGGGTCATATGTGTATTCTCTAAGTCCCCCCCCTCCGGGCTGGCATTAATTGCATACTTCCCCTAGCTTGGGATATGCTTCCCAGTGTACCTTGGTATTCCTGTGTTATATGGAGTCCTTTGTCCAGGCTGACAGGGATCTCGATTACGCAGGGCACTGGAAGACAGCTGAGAAGGTGGCGTGATTAGACTGGTAACCCCATTCGTCGTCATCCGACGTAACTCGGAGTGACAACGAAAGGGAACGTCTACGGTTACGTATGTAACCCTCGTTCCCTGAGTAGGGAACGGAGACGTTACGTCTGCCTGCCACTTTCCGCTGTACCGCGGGGATCGCCTGAGCTCAGTCTTGGCTCCTCAGCGAAGAAACATATCTGCTTGCTGCCGGCTTCCTCCTTTTATACCCACGAGGTGGGGCGGAGTTACGCCATGCAAATTCCGCAGACCCATGGCATTTCTTTGCCATTGGCTCGTTTTGTAATACTCGAAGTTGATAGGCTTTCTAAGCGAAACCCCATTCGTCGTCATCCGACGTAACGTCTCCGTTCCCTACTCAGGGAACGAGGGTTACATACGTAACCGTAGACGATTTCTCTAAGGTTTTGACTTCTAAATGCATACAGACATGCACACATAAAAAACAAGAGAAAACAAGCGAAAAAAATAAAACATCTGACAATAAAGATGTTTACACAGCAATAAAGGTGTTTACGTGCAGACTGAAATCTGTGTAATGGGCAAAAATCTGTGTGCTGAACATGTTTCACTCCAATATTTTCCATATTACATCAATTTCACTCCACATGTGCACACCTTTAACAGCTTTCTGATGGTTTATTCAGTGTCTCCATGTCTTGAATCCATGTGTGTTTGTGTTTTGACATCAAAACCAGAAAAAAACTTGCAATTTTTATGTAAACATTGTAAATTCATGTGTGAATTACTGTACACTCTCTGTAATTCAAATCAGTCCTTTTCAGCTAGTACTTGTGCTTAGATCTGGTCTTCATTTACATGTTAGCTGGTAATTCAGTGTCTCTCTTGAACTCTGCTCTCATTTCTCATCATTTCTTTTCTAATCACCACAGGATGACCATTTTCATTAAACTCAAGTGGCATTTGTTTTTGTGCTGGAATCAGTGTGTTTGTGTTAGCAAAAGATTAATTGTCAAAAACAGTCCCTTTTTGATAATATGCATTTTATATCAATGTGATTGTATTATCCTGCTCTCAATGATAAGCATAAGATGCTTTCTCACTCATACACTTGCTGGGAAATGAAAGCCCACTAAATCTGATTCTATCCGCATCCATCTAGAGCGAGCCATCCATCTTTAAAATCATTGACTCCCACTGTCACATACTGCAGCCCAAACAGATGCTGGCAACATTCATTATATTTCACAATTGTCAGCAGATTAACGAGGACACTTGTGCTCACCAGCATGTCATAAAGTGTCTTGACTGCGTCAAACTGTAACAATCTTTTGACATTTGTAAGCATTCAATGTAGCCAAAAGGTCAACACTCAATGGTAAGGCTAAAATATCAATTTGTTGAGGCTTAAAAAAATTAAGTGAGACAGTATTCAGTAAAAAAAGAGACTGAATTCTTGTTGAGTTTTAGGGTACAACTGAGACCTACACTGATGGCATGTGAGCTGATTAGAGAAAGGAAAAGCTATACTGACAGACAATCTGAGCTTAGTGTTTTTTTTCCCACAGTCTCAGCACTGAAACGCAGGTTAAACAAAAGATGTGTGTGTGTGTGTGTGTGTGTGTGTGTGTGTGTGTGTGTGTGTGTGTGTGTGTGTGTGTGTGTGTGCGTGCGTGCGTGCGTGCGTGCGTGCGTGCGTGTGTGTGTGTGTATATATATATATACAGTATATATATATATATATATATATATATATACTGTTTATATATTGAATGCATCATACAAGTAAGAGAGCAATTTCTTTATGCACATTTTATATGCGCATGTATTATTATCAGTGACCAGGGAAGGGACTGCATTGCTGGTGTCGGCAAAATACACTGTATCTTTAGTGTCACCAGTGAGGTGAATTGTGCAGCCACAGTGGCTTGGGAAATGTGGCCAAAAGCTTATATCTCATTGGTGTCACAGTTTGTGTTCGTTTGTTCAAATTTACAGTTTGATTTTGATCTGTTCTGTTCATGTCTATTTCTTGATTAGTTTTCATTGTGTTCAGTTCATGTTCTGTGTTCTGTCACCTGTGTTTGGTTCAGTTCAGTTGTCAGTTGTATGTTGGTTATTCTGTTCCTGGTCCTTGTTCCTGAGATTCTGTTTTGTGAAGTTGAGTTTATTTCTAAATAAAGACTGCTGATCCTGTTTCATCTCTGCCGCAACCAACGGTGACAATTGGTCAGTAAGGTTTTTTTTTTTTTAATTGGATGAAAACAGTCTTTCGGTTCTCTCTGTCTGGGAGTGAAAAGGCCTTGAGATGGCCTTATGTTTTGGCAACATTCATGCTGGTTATGGCATGGCTACACAGGTTGAAATGGTCTACCTACAACAATAGCCAGAGTAACCAGCCTATAATAACCAGAGTATTCCTGTAACAACTTGTGCATGCTTGTGCCAGAAACAGAACAGCATCGCCCATCTAAAAAAAAGGTCCAAACTGTTTTTTCTTTCCTTTTTCTTTTCAGCAGTAGTGTGGGGACTGCCGTTAGTGGTGTGTGTGGTCTCTTTTTGAAAACGTGAGTTATGTCCTAAAGCAGCAGCTCTGCATGCACACCGACCCAGGGATTTGCTGGCCCAGCAGTAAGCAAGAGAATACTGTTCCATTGACAAACCATATGAGAACTTGAACTTCCCATGCAGATTGGGCAGGAATACTTTTTGTGACAGACATGCATCATGAAGTCTAATAGGAACATTATTCAATGCCTTTATACGTTATTCTATCCAATGATTTTAAGTAGAAATTGTAGCCAGGCCTATGAAACATTAACGCTTCTTTCAAAGTCAATGATAACTACTATCCATTTATTTATTTTTCTATACCTCCTTTAATCATCCCTTTAATACACAGCTTCAAAAAAATGCATTGCTTATGTGAAAAACTTTGATAGTGACCATACTGCTGCCTTCACTTAAAATAAAAGAGGTTCATGATTCTGTGCATATTTGCCAGAAAACTATAGTGACCGTATTGCCAAGACAACTGCTAAATTGATCGAGAGAAGGTCACCCAGCAGGAAACCTAGCCAAGTTAATTTTTAGCATCACCCAAGCTGTTGATGAGACTCAAGCTAAGGATGTAAAACAGCATGTTACACCCGGAGTGCACCATTGCTCATAATTAAAGGCAGTCAGAAAAGCCCCAGTATTTTACACAAGAGGAACCCCTGGTACAATACAATATATTGCAAAAAGCTTTTTTTTTTACATCTTTAGTGCAATTTTTCATCTGATGGTTTTCTGGAATATGCCCAGGAGCTTCATGCACTTTTTTTTTTTTTTTGAGGGGGCATCAGTGACAGTTCTGACACATCTTCCTAAAAGACATCAGAGTCAAGTAGTGTAATTTTATAGTGTGCATGGGGGTTGGGTACAAATCCTGATATAACATACATTTTTAGGTAACACTTTAGTTTGGGGACCAATTCTCACTATTAACTTGCTTATTAGCTTGCATTTTACTAGCATATTGGCTGTTTATTAGTACTTAAAAAGCACATAGTAATGCCTTACTCTGCATGACCATATTCCACATCCCTTAATCCTACCCAATACCTAAACTTAACCACTACAACAACGTGTTTATTGAGGCAAAAGCCATAGTTAATACTGAATGTGTTTTCCTCAAACTAAAGTGTGACCAATTTTGATAATAAACTAAACTCACCTGCCAGTGATCGCCCTGGATTTTCATCTATGGAAAACAGCAGATTTGGCTTTTTGATAACTCTGTGTGGCATAGAAAAAAATAAAAAATAGAAATAAACAAAGAAAAAACAAAGGCCAAATAAAAATAACTTGTTATTTTATATACACTAAGTTTTCAATTTAATAAATTCTGCAATGTTTGCAGACTCAGTTATATACACTTTTGAATTATGAACCGAAGCCTGAATAACTCATCCTGCAAGATACACATAGGTTTAATGTCATTTTTGGCGTCAAAACAGCAAAATTCTCTAAAAGATGACAACTTTGGACCACTATGAATTTTGTCAGTAATCACAGAACTTAATTATCAAATGTAAAAAAATATATATATATATTTATTTTTGGTCTTTTGGAAGTTGCATTCGAAACCTTGATTCCCTTGATTTGAATGGGCATGACGACTGAATGCCTGGCCTTAATGTGATAATCTCAGAACAATTCATTACTAAATTAATTGTCTTCAATTAGACTCTCACTTGCCCATATTTTTTTGTTATCGCTGAATACACTGCAGTACATTGCTAAACAAATTAAAGCATGATATTTTCGTAACGTTAATAGATTATGATGAATGTCTGTTGTCATTTTCCCACTTTCCACGCCTGTGAGATGAGTTTCGTTTTGGCTACTCTGCATCCCAGCTATCATTTTTCAGCATTATTGGTCAGCATTTCCTCCTAATAGCTTTTGAACAGCTGTTATTCGGTGGCCTCTGCATGCATGGAGCTGTATGGGAGATTGGCATCACTCGGTCCCTAATTAGGCAGCCTGCACTTCACCAAAAAAAAACAAAAAAACATTGCTCTACAAAGAGATCCGACTTAATGCCAACAAATTGCTTTCTGTCTCCCAGCAAAAACATTTCTGCCTCACGTCTCTGTCTTTGCCAGAATAAAGTCAAATGCCTCAGGTAGGTGTGTTGTGTTTTAATCTAAAAGAGAAGATTAGAAATTATAACTTTGCTATAATGCAGAACATGATGAACTGGATGTTGAAAAGATGGATTTTTTGAAACAGAGCTTATGGTTATGGTATATGAGATGAAACAAGTATACTGACATGCTTCTATAGAAGCTCTGAAGAGAAATGAATGAATTGAGGAGGCTTGCAACAGGAAGATCAAGCTCAGGGGTACATGGCAGAATACTATCCGGTCTTCTATCATGAAGCATAGACCTTTGATGGCAAGATCAGCCTTTTCTGCAATAGACACTGAGCATGAAAACCTATTGGAATGAAAATAACAGCTAGAAGGCAACATCAAGCATCATAGCACAAGGAAGAAAATAAAGATACAGAGTAGCATGAAGAAAAGACATGAACCACCAGACCAGAGATTATGATTTTATATCTATGATATCTTGTAAAAATGATGGGTAGTAAAAATGTTCCCTTGGCACACAATACCAGATTGAACACATGTGGAAAAAGTAGTTAAAAGACCTATATCAAATTCAGTCAAATTGTATTTTGACGGTGCCACACATTGGCTAAGTCACTTAAATCCTCTTCTGCTATTGATTCCTAGTCTGAAATTGGGAGTCTTGACGTCATGCAGTGCTAGATCATTGTTAACCTGTATGCTGGACAGAGTGAGGGAATGCCTGAGGTTACTGTCCTGTGAGCTTCTGGTGAATATCACATGTGTCTGCTTCCATCCCATCAGTCCAGATGGTGGGCCAGCTGGCTCATAGAAATGTCACAAGATTGGCTAGCATTTAGTTCATAATGGGGGGCATCAGTTTTACTTTTGCTGATGTTCTTTCTTTCAATCTCAAGTGTGAACCTTTATAGGACATGCCAATGTTACCACAACACAGTTTAAGAACTTTAGTGTGACATACTTTGGATTCTAGAACGAAATAAGGTTTTAAAGGGGAGAGGTTAAATCATTTGGAATGGGACACGATACGCTCTTCTTTTTTTTTACAAATTTTTAAAGCATGTTTTGGTAATCTTAACACGGGGAAGAATGTTCTTTGATGTGGAAATGTTTTTTTTTAAACTCTCATCAGGTTCTTCAGTTTTACAAATGGAGTGGAACAAGGCTTTTGAAAATCATTCCACTGGGCGTTTGGTGAGAGAGAGAGAGAGAGAGAGAGAGAGAGAGAGAGAGAGAGAGAGAGAGAGAGAGAGAGAGAGAGAGAGAGAGAGAGAGAGAGAGAGAGAGAGAGAGAGAGAGAGAGAGAAGCACTGAAGTGGCATATACTAAATACTTTTGACATTGCATAAGCATACTGTTCAAAACAACAGTATCTCTCTTTAAACACCCACAATGAGTTACAAGACACTTATTCATACCACACTTCAATACAATCACTTAATACAATCACTTAAAAGTGAATATAATTATATACAAATAATTAAATACTGTTTAAACAATATTTTCGCTGTTTTCAGCTGTCATCGCAGGAATGAATTACATTTAAAAATAAAGAGAAAAAAAACAGAAAACAGGTCATGGATTTGATTTCCAAAGAATCCATGAACTGAGAGAGAGAAAAAATATTCTACCTTGAATGTAAGCAGCCTTGAATAAATACATAAATGTAGCTATATCGCATGTGCATTCAAATGGACTAAAATGAAACACAGTTTATGTTTAAAGATAAAAACAGCACCCTTTTAAAGCTGGTATCTTAAGCTGTGTGATTGGGGAAAAAATAGCCACATTTTGGGAGGATTTTAAAATATTCAGAGGAAAGCTTCAGGATTAACATTCAGATGGAGCCATTGTTGTAATATTACATTTCTGTTCTTATTATTCCTGTGAACATCTTAGTACTGCAAACTGAGGCACTGTAATCAAAAGGCAAATGAAACAGTATCTAACGTTACTCTGACAATTTACATATTCATGTCTACATATCTTATCTGCATGTGAATCATGTTTTAATTGGAGAGGAATACTGAATGCACATGAAGGAAGATAGATTGCATGCATTATCATGGCTGATATAATTTACTAATATAACATTTACTGGAGTGCTGACTGTATGAAGATTTGAGATAAATTAATACTGAGAAAAATAATGGATGAAAGAATAGAGAATGCAAGATGTAAAGCATTGCAAACCACCATTTAATGTCTTCAAATAAATGAAACTAGACCAACAACAGTGCCATCCTGCCAATAGCTCACGTCAAGCCTGAGAGCAAAAGTCTAATTCATTTAGGACTGATTATTTTCCAGATTCTATCATCAAAAGATATCAGATGAAAGCAAACGAATAATGAGAGGCCACAGTCATATTCTAGTAACTTGTTTGTACTCATCTCAAACGGACAATTAAGACCGTTTTCAAAGCATCGCTCTAAAAGAGTTTATTTCGTATTAAAGTAGCTATTTCAAGCTTTACATTTAAGTAATATTTTGCACTGCATTGCGCCAGTTAATTCAGTTTAATTAAATCTACAGAACCAAACAGCAGAATACAAATACAAAATAACATTTGACCCTATTTTTCTTTTATAGCTTGGATTTACATTTCTTTAAATATATTGATTAACTTTCCCAGAAGAAATTTTACACATGCCAATACTGTAAACATTTCGAGAGAAAACTCTTTTAAATAAATCATTTTGTCTCTCATGCGTCATACTCTAAAAAGAACAAGAGAGCAAGCTCTAGACGAACTCCTGGGAAACTATCCGTTATACTGTATATCTTTTTGTGCATTTACACTGAGTGAAGAAAGTTATAGGAACAGCGTGATGGATTATCACACAGAGAACAAAAGAGCCATATGTGTGCTAGTAACTGTAAATGAACTGTAATATCTGCAAGAGCAATTCATTCTTGGACCAAAAAGCCACAATGACTGATCATGATCCAAAAAATGTTGTTCATCTAATCATAACAACCGTGTGATTCAGACAGCCTTTACAACGACTTATATTTACAGTAACTGGCTGAATGATTAATATGTTGACCACAATCCTCCTAAGAGGTCACAGCTCCACTGGGTATAGCTATAGCCTATATCTCAGATCATAGATAGATTAGATGCATGATCCACAGTAAGGCAGTCTACAATTATCCACTCTATGATGTAGGCATTGGAAAGCTACTAAGCTACAATAATTGCAGACAGAGCACATGTGTGTCAGTGTCAGCGTTTCAGGACAAGCGCGGGTTAATTAAAAATGTATCTTTATAAGATTGTGAGCAGAATATATCTGCTGACAATCCACTAACCTGCAGTACCAAAAAAGAGTCATAAGTAGTTTGTCAGCATCAGAAATTCAGCAAAATCTGTCTCATTCTGTTACGTGTATCTCCCTTTACAGGTGTGAAGCAGGGGATGCAGTGATTTTGGCTGAATAAAGCCTTGATTGATCAATATTTTCATGCTCTGATGCCCACACAGCATAAATCAGCATGGAGAATGAAGTCAAGTTTACAATATGGACAACACTGTCAATGCTCTTTGCCGCCTCTACCCTTCCAAGGTGATTTATGTACTATAATCTTCATGACATTCTCTCCATTGTCTCTTGTATCACTTTCCAAGATGAGTTAGTACAATTGATTATCTTTTTACATAAGTTAAAACAGAAGCAAGTTAGTTGTGCATCAAAATTTAAAAGAAAATCTGAACAGGTCCTTTCTCATTTACGCTAACCCTAGTGCCAAACTATTATACAGGAAATGGGGGGGATGGGGGGGGGGGGGGATCCTTTAAAGATTCCCTCCCCTACAAAGCCCACAGGGAATCTGGTCAGCTCTATAGGAGAGCTCCCTTCAAAAAGCCTCCCACGTTTGACCTCATAAAAAAGTTGAAATAAATGACTCTATCATGCTAATGCCCGACAAGACTCGGCTCTCCCCCACTGAGAGGGGAGTTGTATTTAGAATGTTAAATCAATCCACCTGCACCACAACAGCACTCTGACATGCATTCAAGCTGAATAAATATCTGTGTCCTGTTTGGGTCAATGCACACATTTTGCTCTTCAAACTTTGAGTCAAACTTCAAAGAGAGAATTTAGACAACTTTTAGCTTCTGTCAGTTATGGATTGGTTGATTGACAACACTGCATGATTTTTTCACAGTCTTGTTCTAATAACAACAGCAAGCACTCTTAAAGTCGGAATTACATGAAAATTCAACTTTTTTCTAAATGTACTGCCTACCATTAATCTTATTGTGAACAATTTATCCATGCATGATTTTTGATAAAAAATGTCATAACTTCTGAAATTACTGACTTCTCTCTGGTGACATGTAGTATGTCGAACTTCTCCATTCATTGAGTCCTCTTAAATCCCATCCTTTTTTTTTTTTACAATCCGTGTTGCCAAGTCCACGGTTTCCCGTGGAATTGGGCTACTTTTAAGTTGTTGCCGCGGTTACAAAACAATTCTGCAGGTTGATTTCCAACCCCCGTAAGTACTATTTCGGTGCTCCAACACCCCCAAGACACCCCCAGACGTACAAGTCCAGTGGAGAATTTGGCCGCCCGATGGAGAAAATCGCATTGAGCTATTTTTTGGGGTACTTTTGTTGCACAGACCTGGCAACCATGCTTAAAATCGACTGCAAGCTCTCAGATCTGCCTTCATTGACTAGACCTGAATACAACCGGGTCGCCAGTTTTTTTTTTTTTTTTCGTTCTGATGTGCATCACAATATGCAAAAAAACATCTATCACTCCGTCAATTTCTTTGCAACTTTAAAGAAATAGTATGGCTCTAATACAATTTAACCCAGAATTCTCCATTAAAAATAAATGAATTCTTTGTGAGGGTGTATAGTTCCATGAAGAACCTTTTAGTCTTAAAAATAAAAGTTTGGCATCTATATGGGTCCATAAGGAACCTTCAACAACCATGGAATCTTTGCATTGTACAAAAGGTTCTTTATAGTGGAAAACAGTTCATTAGATAAGATATTAAAATATTAACTTTTTAATAGATATTAAAAAGTTCTTCACACACACACACAAAAATCTTTTTTTTTAAAGAAATGTCTACTGGAAGGTTCTTTGAAGAACCCAAAATGGATCTGATATTTTAAGAGTGTACAGAACCTTCACAATGCACAAAAGTTCTTTGTAATAGAAAAATGTTCCATAGATTAGAGAATGTTTGCCATACTACTAATAAAAAAATATGGACCTTCTTTGTGGAACCAATTCTGCATTATCTCTACTTCTATTCTTTTTTTTAGGTAAAAAATGCTGGATATTTTTAATACATATTTTTAATACAATCATGTCCACAGACAATGTCAGAAAACACTGAGCCTCTAGGTCTTGCCTCAGTGTGCCCTAGCCAGGTGAAACAAGGCTTTTATCTTGTGTAATGTTGAGACCCTCCACTGTCCCAGTGGTCACAGTAAAAGGGATGTAGTTGTTCTTCCAGGGACACCAGATCTGAAAGGACATCCCCTTGTTATCCCTCTTTGAGAACAGAGCCAGGGGCTCCTGAGAGAGAGAGCACCAACCATTATCTCCGTTACCTGACACAGATGACAAGGGCATGATGGATCTCCAGCTTTATTCTGGTACCCCTGTGGTAAATATGAGAATATCCTTTTGCATGTCCTCAGTGAGGATTCACTTCATCTGATCCAGATCCACAGAGCACATCTCATGCTGAGCAGAGCCATGAATGACTAAGTAAGTTTTTGTTTCATATCATGTAATGATGCAAACGGACTCTGAATACATAGAAATGACAGATATCATTGCCTAGTGTAATCTACAGATACTTCCAGTAGCATAGTGTTTCTCATCTTAATAATACAGGAAAAGGTGGATCTATGAGTGGAACAATGTGCTCTCCTGATTCATGCATTTATAGCTGTGAAGGCACTGTGAGAACACTTTAAACACATCGAGCTTCACACACATGGCGATCATTCACAGTAATGAAAATATAATAAAGTGTGTTGGGATGTCACTGGAAATCATCCTGTGTGGCGCACATAACTCAGCTACAACTCTAAAATAGCATAGAGGAGAGCAAAGAACAGGTAAAACCATAAATTTAACTGATTAGAAATGAGCAATGGAGAAATCACATCATAAGACTGACACTCTCTTCAAAACAATTTTGAAGTAAGAAATAATAATTTCACGCTAGGTATATAATTAAATTTTTGGATCATGTCATTGCATAATGGATGTTAAATGACAGGACTGGAATCATTTGGATCAGAAGGGTTATCTTGTTTAATCTGATATACATGTTATAACTAGAATAACTAGAAATATCATGTTTGATCAGATGGGAGAGGTTGTAACATTTTTCAATGTACTTCAACTGGAAGCACAAAAATTTAAACAAGATGGTACAGTATATGTTCCTACATTTCTTATTAACAGAACTGTTATTTTTAGAGCTTTTTTTTTTCATTTTTAAATGTGTTATTTTTTTCCCAGCTACTGTGAATTAAATGCTTCATATACAATGTTTACTGGTAATGGGGAACTTGCCAAAATCAGTTAATGCACAAAATGTAAAATGTGCTTTATTAGTGTTACAACCCATCAGGTATTCCATATACAGTATTTAAGCGCACTTTGTACTTTATATTAATTTAGTCAGTTTAGTAATACGTAGTGTGTTTTTTAAACTACTTTATTTGGTAGCAGACACATATGGGAATATCATATAAAATTGAATACACAAATAAACAACGAGTTGCAACATTGCCCATCTCCTACTCAATCGAGAAATGATATACGTAAGCTGCAAATAACTGCTTTTTACGCCTCACTTTCCGTGATAACATTTGAAATGCACAATGTCTCACACCTGCTCCACTATCTTTTAGCAGATGCTTATGAGAAGTCGCATCGTGAAACGCGAATGCAGTCATTCAACACTGTTACAGGTTGCAAGATCCAGTGAAAGTTCACATTTGCAGGAATAGTCTTTAAATCCTCTGCATTCTTTCAATAATTAAATTAATTTAAGGATCTCCGTTTGTATAGTATCAGTATGAAACCATTGGTTCTAATAAAAACGCATTTAAAAAATATCACAAACCAAAGCAACTTTTAATGGGCTACAGTGCTCAACGGCACTGCATGTACTTACAGTGACTGGCGCACATTGCCGCGCTGAGAACGGAGAACAGCGTCACACTGACAGCAAAAGCCTGTGACTTTGGCGACTGCATCTTGTCCAGGTTTCCCGATGGCAGTATATCCTAAATGTGTATGAAAATAAACGTATTTCCAATACGATTTGCGCGTCTCGCTGTTCTCGTAAGTACTTCAGTGGCTCGTGCCTCTCTATCCTGACACCAGTGAGCATCTGAAAGAAGCTCTTAAAGACACCCACAGCTCCCCAAACACCGTCATCGTCATCCCTCTAACGCGCACACACTTACACATCGCGCTCCCTCTTTTACCACGCGTCGGTCATTTTCCAAAACAAACACTGGTTGAGCTCCAAATGCATCATAAGTCAGTCCCATATGACGTATAAATTTGTTTTGGAGGAATAGAGGCGAACGATGTGGAAAAGTGTATGTGGCATATTCATCAGGGCATAGTGATTTCATCAGTGAATTGTGAGCCGGTATGCTTTCAGCACCATGGACAGCTCCGCAGCTGCTTTCCCTGCTGTAGATGTTTAGGAAGATGCTGGTTCCTAGCTGGTCTAAGATAACCAAACTTAGATGGTGCAAGTGGGTCATTAGTTGGTTGACCAGCTCCAGTTAATGTCTAACTATATACAATAACAATATATGTCTAACACTATTTTAGACCAGCTAGCAACCAGATGTTTCAGCACAAAGCTAGATTGTCCAGCAGGTTGAATTCCGATTGACAACCAAACAGCAGTGAGTTAATTAAACCTAGTTAGTGTTCCATTGCTTTACAGTTGACATTTTTCCAGTTGGTCTATAAAGCACGAGAAAAACTTCCAGAGGCTATGCGCTCGAAATTTTTACAATTAAAACACAGAGTTCTGAATTTTTCCTACACCCTTTCTCTGTTGTCTGTGTAATTATAGCAACAAGAATTTAAAAAAATCAAGACATTTTTGTGAAAATTTAAATTATTAATGCTAATAACTATTAGTATTAGTAGTGGCCAAATTACTCATCATTAGATTATGAATGTCAAACCTGAATTTCATGAAGGGAGACTCGATGTAACTTAACAATAAACAGTACTTAACAATAAACAGTAAAGAAGTTGGCCATCAGTGCCACTGACCACTAAAAATTGTGAATAAAGATGGATGCTCAACATATTTTTTAAAGTGTTTGCCATCCTTTGAGCCTATCCATTTAGTCATGTGCATTATTTATTTATTTATTTATATTTTTCTTGGGCTGGTGATTGTAAACACTTTTGGATCTCATCCATCTTACTTTACTAGACAGCTGGTGACACCCATAGGCTTTAAATGGGATGACAACACCTGCCTACTGACTCAGACAACTGCTCTTCCATTTCCCTTTGTGGGGACTAAATGACACATGGAAAGACTGAACAGGAAGTGGTGTGAAAATCAGTTAATTATGTTCAAATGCCATGAAACAATACATAAAAAGCTTTCGTTTGGCACCTGATGCTTTTAAAGTCAAGAACCAAACTCAATAAAACCGGCTTCATTCGGTCACCTTTTCATCTTCATTTGGAGGTTATTCTCATCTGCTCACATTATCCTGACTGCATCACTGGGCAGATCAACAGCAGGTGAGTTAAACAACCTTAATCTAACCCAGTGACTGAAACTAAATCATCACAAGTGATGTGAAAGATTCTTGCTCTAAATATAGGGGTCAACTTTTTTCCAAGTGCAGTAAACAGGTGCTGTTGAGTGATATTTATTTTTATTATGTACAATTCTACAGCATATTTAAGCATTCAAACTAATACCAACTAGTGGAATTAAGAGACATAGATAGATAGATAGATAGATAGATAGATAGATAGATAGATAGATAGATAGATAGATAGATAGATAGATAGATAGATAGATAGATAGATAGATAGATAGATAGATAGATAGATAGATAGATAGATAGATAGATAGACAGACTGTGTGGACAGTTGGATGATAAGTATGTTTGTGCAACAGTGGCTTAATGTTGCGGTCAGGACTCCCCCTGGGAAGAGTGATAAGAATGTTATCGCATAAGAGAGTATAAACAGGTTTCACATGTGACAGAATGAAGAGGCGAGAACATTAATATTTAAAGTCTTACCCTCTCAGTTCAGATATCTGCTTCTCATGGGTCAAAATATGAAAGATTTAAATATTAAGGAAGAAGTCAAGTCAAAGCAAGCACTTCAATATCTCTTTATCAATTATTTATTAACTGAAAACCATGCATGGTGATATGTCAGATAATGTGTATAGATCGTATTGCTCATGAAACGGTTTGCTTAAACAAATGCATGACCACGCTTGCAGTTTGCAATGAATTGATTTTATTCATGAGCTGCAACAGTTTTTTCTATATTTGCACTACTTCATATTACATGGATCAATACTTTGATCAATACGATATGCTTTGTAGATCATCAATTGTGTGCAATAAATATGCTTGTGGTCTTATTAGTGCAAAAAGATTCATGATCTCACTGCCACAAAGATGCTAGAATTACGCAATCTATATCTAATCTCCATATGAGGACTTTTCAACCGTGCATGCTAGTTCCTGTTTTCTTCAGTGGTTGTGATGGGATTAGATTTTCAATGTGACAAGAGTCTCTAGAGAATATATTGCTGAAGTTATTGTTTGATAGACTGTCCAATTATAGAATCATTATACACTATTTAATTGATATTTAAAACAGTCTGTGTAAAACCACTTTAATGCTTTAGTATTAGAAGTTGCATTGGACTATTTATTAATGTGTATAATGGGGGGGGGGGGGGGGGGGGGGATGATTCATGTGCCTGCCTTCTACTGACGGCACTATTTCCACCATCTGCATAAATGCATTCAGTTCTCATTTATCTACCAGCTCAATAGACTTTCCTTTAAGGTCTTACCCTGAGCTTTTTCTTGTTGGATGTCAAGTTATGAGTCTGTACCGAATCGTCATTAAATTACAAGGCCGCTTTTGACACTTTCTTCCACCCATACAAATCCGATTCTGGTTGAACATCGCCTTCCTAAAGATTGAGAACCATGAAAAATGTATCATTTATTCTAAATGCTCAAAGGTTGCTGGATGTTAAATATTTCAAGATCTCTTACACCGCTACTCAGAAACGGATAGAATCTCACACCAATGAAGAATATGACTGCTTAAAGCTGTATAACAATCTTATATAATGTCCAATGATGCTGTGCGAATACAGCTCTTAGGTAATTTCCATATTGTCTTTCATCCTGGGAATACAGAATTCAGAGGTTGAGATTCTGGTTTGATAGATAGATTTATTTGGTGAACAATGGCTCAGCATTATTGCATTTAAAATGCTTATGTTTTTTCTCTGCACCAAACTAAAACAAAATATACAATAAATACATTTTTTACTCTGACCACAATTTTCTTATTGTAAGCTGTTTTGGAGTGAAATGGGAAGATTCTCCTCTAACTTTTGGGAGGAATGGATTTTTGTCTGCGCTGGTCTCCATCATTCAAGCTGCTTCATTACTCACACCTCTCCAGAAGAGTCTTCACCTTCACTGGCCCTGTCAGCACTGAGTCAGATATGTGTGAGGCTCGGAAATACAGACAGTACTCCAAAGGGTACATTTCCTTCATGAGACAGCTGTTTGTGTCTACCTTTAAAGAGTGAACATTTGTTACAGAGTGCTTCAGGTCTTAGAATTTGTTTTGTTAAATTTAAATTTAAATTTAACATGAAATATGAAAATATAAACTGCAAAGTCTTTAATCAAACTTATTCAAATTTATTTTGAGCAAGAGCTTTATTTTGCTCTAGTTCTTCCAAGCTTAATTTTTGGTTCTTTTTTTTTGTTTTTTTTTTTTGCTTTTGTTAACTAATATTTTATTTTCTCTTTAGCTTGTCTTCAAAGTTGCAGTCTTGTTTCTTTTGTTTTACTAGTTCCAGTTATTAATTTTATATCATTTATTTTATTTTTCCTTTACTATTGCACCAGTTATATTTAGTTTCCTATTGCTTTCTGGTGTTCTAGTTTTTGCCGTTTTTATTTTGCTCTTGTTTTTACCTCTTGTCATCTCTTGTTGTCTTGAGTTTTGTGTTGTGTTGGTTCCTGTGTGCTCGAGATTCCCTGCCTGCTGGTTCCTTCTGCCTGGCTGTTAGACTGGTTCAGGGTCTGTGTGCAGCAAGTATCAGATCTCTGCTTCATGGTTCCTTGCCCTGTCTTCACCACAACCATCTGCCTTGCCTAGTCCTCTGCAGTTCTTCGACTTGTTGTTCTCTGGAGTTGGATCCAGCAGTCACCCAGAGCTGTCCTGTCGTTGTTTCCTGTTGACCCTTCTGTTTGGATTGTTCCTGCATCACCCTATTTTGTACTGTCTTCTGTTACTAAATATCACTCTGCTCATTCTGCATCTGGGTCTTCCCTATCTGAATCATGACAGATATCCTCCAATAGAGGACCTAAATTTAGAAATGTATATTGTGGGCACGACGATCTGAAGTCCCACACAACTCAGTTTTCTCTCCCGCTTATATTAGTCACAGTGTGGATTCTGAATAAAACATTTTAGCACATTCAGACCAGTGCTGATATTAACAAACTATAAGAAAAGAAAAAAAAAATGATTTCAGTATTGAAACTGAAATAAATATTAGATGACAAACTTAGACTTAAAATCTTAAATAAAAATGAGAAATATTCCCTTGGCAGTTAACTGAAATAAATACATTTAAGTAGTAAATATATAACTAACATTTTAGTAAAAAAAACAAATAAAAGCTACAAACAAATATTGAGAAAATTAATTTCACAAGATCAAACATAATTACTAAAACTAAAATTGAGATGAAATCTGAAAATATAAAAAAAGGTCATTCAAATTAGTAATAAGTACTAAAATAAATTATACTAAAAGGTTACTCTTTATTGTAAGGTGTCATTGTTACAGTGTGATTATATAACACTGAGTTCTAAGTACTGAGTAATTTTAATTAACATGTACTTACTATAGAGTTAGGGTAGGATTAGGATTTGGTTAAGGGTTAGTTGCATGTACAGTAGTTATGCATAATTTACTATGGTAAGTATATGAAACATGGACACTATAAAATAAGGTGTTCACTACTAAGATATCATTGAAGCATTAATGAAGGCAAAGCCAATACATTTCTCAATTTGTCAAGTTATTTATTAACCACAAATTTAATATTATTATTATTATTATTATTATTATTATTATTATTATTATTATTATTATTAGTAATAGTAGTATTGGATTTATAATCGTGTTTGATCTACTGCAATTATATTTCCATGTGGCAATGACTTGATTAATTAACAAGTACATGTTAATTAAAATTACTCAGTACTTATAACTCAGTGTTATAATCACACTGTAACAATGACACCTTACAATAAAGAGTAACCTTTTAGTATAATTTATTATAGTACTTATTACTAATTTCAATGACCTTTTTTATATTTTCAGATTTCATCTCAATTTTAGTTTTAGTAATTATGTTTGATCTTGTGAAATTAATTTTCTCAATATTTGTTTCAACATTCCCTAATGAGAACGTTCCATAATGACAGAATTTTCATCACTGTGTGAATCATCATTTGGGAAACAAGTTCATGGAATGCATAGAGGACCAAAAAGGCCAAATTCTCATGTGCTGTATGTATGAGTATAATGTAGAACATTGTTAGTTAGTTGTCCTGTTGACCGATTACTGGCCTCACTGTGGTTGAATCAAAGTCGTAGTGATATTTGGAAAAACAGCAATCTCTCTTATGTAATGTTTTTGATATTGCTCAGTTATCATATCATTTACTTTTCCTGATGTGCAAGTAATGTAGAGCTTTAAGTTCATCAAGAAACTGTATGGTACATTTGTCATTTAATGGCAGCATTAGTCAGTGCATATTAGCCAGGTCATTCTTTTCTACAGAGATAATTACATCAGAAAATAAGCAATAAGACACAGTGATGATTGTGGATGTCAGGTTTCCATGGAGTTTTTCTTTTGTTGGTGCAGACAAAGATTGGATATTTTCTTTAATTTGAGGACAGCAGGAGGGAGAGAGAGACAACTCAAAGACATCTCTTTTGTTAGTTGTTTTTGCAATGAGATAAGTGCACACAACTTTTTAAATACTGACTTATGATTTTTGATGACAGAAAAGACAGAAAATCGACTAGTAGACAAATATATTAAAAGGGCCAATCTGGAGTTTTTCTTGCTTTCTTTTAATAATTACAAGATGATGATGTTGCATGATTCAGTATTCAGTGTATTCACCTTTAAATGTTACCACAGACATATTCCTGGTAATTCACATATCCAAGTGAACTCTGCACCAGAACAGTGTCTCTGAGAACCCTAAGAATGCCACAATCTCCAGCCTGACCATTCATAATATTTAGTGTCAGCCTGTAACAAATGTGTCTGCGCTCTGAAATAGCAAATGCATTTCGGCATTGTTTGAGCATTACTTCTTTCTCACCCTGACATCGGTCGTCTCGTGTGATGCTATCTGTCAGTAACTGCTATTACAGAAATGATGGGTGTCACTGGCGTTTCTATAAATCAAACGGATGAGTCCTTGCCTGAAATTTGCCATTGAGAGTTTGATTTCTCTCTTATTTTTTTAACCTAGAGTCACAAGTGAAGAATGACTGGATTATGTCAACAAACTCATCCTCCCCTAATGGATTCAGTTTGTTTAGTATGAAGTGGGAATGTATGTCTTACACAGAGCCATAGGCTCCGATAGGGCCTGAGGTGACTTGTGATGAAAGTAATTATAGGCAAAAGGTCTGTTTTGTATAATTTGTATAATGTTCTACATTATACTCATGCATACAGCACATGAGAATTTAGCCCTTTTGGTCCTCTATGCATTCCATGAACTTGTTTCCCAAATGATGATTCACACAGTGATGAAAATTCTGTCATTATGGAACGTTCTCATTAGGGAATGTTCCTAGAATGTTATTATTTGGTTCTCAAAATTTAATCAAACGGGAACCAAAAACATGAGAGGATCGTTCTGTGTTTGTTGGGTTACTACTAGTTAATAGTCACACGATTGAATGCTTTGCGCATCTCCGAACAGCACACAATAGTGGCGTGTGTTTGGTCTCCGAATGAATCCGCGTTTTTATGGAATCGGTTAAATAAAGGAATCAAAGACTTGATATTATTAATACAGACAAAACAACACTTTTCCCTCATCATGGCTTGAAACGTGAGCATTTAACCCTGTAAAGCCTGACATATTGATAGTTATAGTCAGAAAAATATAACCTTTAGACAATGTAAAAGAAAATCTTTAAAAACAAAAGTTTTTATGAAAAGCACAACTTTATTTTTCACTTAAAGAATAAAGAATATACAAAAAGAATAAACATAAATTGAATACATACTGTAAACACCAACAAATCAGAAACAAGACACCATGAGGAATCACACATCAATGTTTGCAGAAGTGTTTGAATGTATGTTTGCAGAAGACTTTATTTAGCATAATGTTTACTTGTAAAATAAGTTAATTCAATCTAATGGAACTGTTACATTAAAGAGAAGAGGATTGCTCACAAGACCCGCCAAAACGTAAAAATGGTTTTAAAGTAGTATTTAATTTTTGCTCTTTTCAAACACCCTGGAATAATTTGAACACTTCTGAACATGGAATTATTTGAATACAGTGTGTGCATTATGACTCAACAAAACCGAACAGCTATTCTTACATGCAGCATCCGTCTCTTCAGCCCCCTGCTCACATATCTGTGAAAGGCTTCCAAGTGTTTTAAAAACATTATGAGATAGGACAACATTTTATAAGTCAAAGCATTTTTCATTTCTCTATTTTCATCTCTCACAGAAGTTGAGTTTGGTGCGGGGGGACAGGTGGGCCGCCAGCTGTTCCTGGAGTACACAGCCATCACCCAGAAGAGCCAGATGGGAAATCTAAACACCTCAGAGAGAGGGCTCCCCTTTGAACGTGAAGGGCTCTCAGTGTCTGCAATGTGACAAATGGCTTTATTTATATGCAAAACTGAAAAGAAATATATTGGATCAGTTTTACCATGCTGAGGATGAGACCATCGCTAAAGGCAACCACGACATCATCCAGCACAGTGTTAGTGTTTTCACACTTCATTCTCCTCTGAGAAAGATTAGCAAGGTGCTGCTGGTGTCACAGTGTATTAACTACAGTCAGATGTGTCTACATGATGTCATGAATGACAGCCACTTTCTTGCGTAATTGCAAAATTGTTTCATTCATGTCTCTTTTGAGATCATTAAACTATTAAGCCCTAACTGAAAAACAAGTTTGCCGTTATCCAAAACAGCAGAAGCGTAATGTGTTGTTGTTTTGTGTGACCGGAGGATGTACTGAGGAATACTGTACATAATAATAATAAAAAAAAGCATATTAATTCTTCAAAATGTGCAAAAATTATTCAGAATTTAGCACCAGTGAACAAATGAGCCAAAAAAAGGTGGTAATTCTCTGAACCCTTTCTCAGATTAACTAATTAGGTTTTGCTCTGTGGGTTTTGCCTTTTCAGAAAAATGTAACATTCCTTTGGTGAAATGGATGTATGTGATGGAAAATGCTAGGGCAATTACAGATCACAATTACATTAACAAAACAATCATTATACATTTATCAGGATCATTGCTCATTAGCCACAATTGTGCCCAGAAAAATGAATCAAGATGCCCTCTGCACTTCATTATTTGTCTTTTGCTTGAGGGCCCACCAACAACCATATTCACAAACACCATTAATGTCACAAATTGTTCTTGGGTTTCATTTCCACTTGGGAAAAGGGCAGGATAACTGACAGGGCATGTGGGCCATTTCCCATCCTCCAGCACAGTGTCCCATTAACATATCTTGTTTTAACTGTGACTATGGCATTTCGGTCTGACCCTTAGAATAATGTTGATTTTACCTCTCGCTGTAGCACTCGTGTTATTCTTCTGGACAGTAAGCTAACAAGAGGATGCTGTAAAGACAGGTTAAAAAATACCAGTTGAAAGTTCATTTTAACCCCAAGAGAGCAACAATATAGATATCCTGACAGCAACTTTCTGGACACTATTAGCTGATCTGGATGTGAAGCGTAAAATGCCGCAAGCTGGGTTCATCAGGAGACATTTGCTGAATCAGGTGTATGTTGTGGGCGACTCTAATGGATAAAGTACCTGGAGCCATTTTGGGAATGAAACCACACAACTGAAGGCTGGAGGGAAAACTCAGGCTTTGTAGACCTGAACAATGTCAGCGTGGCAAGCGCAATGTGAAACAACTCTTATCTCGACATGATGGCAGACATAAATCATGTTGCTGACAGCCATTTGACTGTATAGTGATTGTGCTTTGGGTATAAGTGTTGTACATCAGTAGGTGTTGCTGCTCTATTATTGAGCTTTGTTAACTAAAACTGCATGTCACTAAATGGTACTGACAGATGCTCTAGAAACAGTTTAATAAAGCTAAACGGTGCCAACTCGTTGCATACCAAACATTCCATTATTCATTATTACTTCTGTCTGTATTTGTTACATAAAATAACAACAAATAAACAAAATAAAAGCTATATTTTAATCACAAAGTCAATGATTTCTGCTATTTATCCCTGGAAGAATATAAATAATTTAATTAAATCACACATTTTACAAATGTCTAGTGCTTGTATTCAATGAATTTCTATAGATTAATAAATGTCTTTAATTTTAAAAACAAAATGTCTTTATTGCATCTTTTGTTTATTCCAGATTTCCATCACCATAATTTCCAAAACATAATGAATAGTGATTTGTGATATTTAAACACTGAATTCTCCAGTGGTGCATGTATGCTGTATTCACTGTTGACATTGTTAGGTATGAACATTTGTTTTTAAGCATGTTTTATTTCTAAAAGTTGAAGTTGAGGTAACACCGAGCTCATTCTATATGCTACAGTACACACTATAAATACAACAACATATTTGCCTGTTAAAAACTCTTATGAGAACCCACTTCATTAAGCATCTTGATATTTTCTAAGTCTGTTGAGTGGATTTTTAAGTGCATCCAGATGTGGAATTGTGAAAGGGAATGACTGCATTCTGTCTTTAATTACCCGCATTAGCATTGGTAACCCAAATCATCTCTCCAAGAATGGCAAAGTGGGTTTATGGCTAACTTATCAGCCACTTTTTGTTTAGATCAGCACTGAACTCATCAAATTTACTTTTTTTACTTCACTAAGTAAATTTCTATTGAACAAACAGATGTGGGTATTTTCTGAATCAGTATGAAGTCCAATGTCTATTTTATGTTTCATTCTTTAATCGATTTGTAATTCTGGAAGTGTTTGATTCTCATCCTTGAAATGTATGTCATGTTTAGCTATTTGTGGATTTTGACTGAGGAATGGTTTTATTTCAGGTCAGATCTTTGCCTGAGAAAGCTTTAATTTTCCAAACTTTATATAACTTCCATTAGATTATTAGGTAACATAAGAACTGGTAATAAAAACAGTTTTAAAGCGAAAGTTCTAATTGGCTTGTTGTGAAAATATAGTATTCGAATGACTGTCTAGTGGGAGAAAGCTGTTACATGACATACACAAATGTGCAATCTTTAATTGCTGTAACTGTGAGGCTGTTAGTGATGCTAAAGCAAACAAATGCCCTCAAACAATTAGCAATGTTATCATATATTTCCGCATGACTCTGCACATATGTTTATAAACAGTAACTTAATTCTGGGGCTCGCATGGGCATTTTTTAATTAGGAAGTGCCTAGTATTAGCTTTAGACAAGGTTGATTTATCTTTACTGAAATGTGCAGATTGTTTCAAGACATCAATATGCCAAGGGCGTAAGTTTAATTTGAACAATTTAAAATAAATCAAATGTATATAGATGCACCTGGTTTTCTCTACACGGAGTAGTTGCCTTCTAGATCTGATAAGTTGTTCTTGTATAGAAAGAAAATGTGTATAATCATGTATCTGTCCACTACATTTTATATACTAAATGAATCATCCAGGTTCTTGTACGGCTCTTATTCAAAGTAAAAATAAAGACACTTTAATAGTATTTTGTGTTTAAGTCCTTGCTCATTTCTTAATACAATATAATATGTTAAAGGAAACATATTGATGCTGAAATGTAAACTTGAGCCTCTTTTGCAAACTACAGGTTGATCTCATACTTTCTCTGTACACCCCCCTGTAGTTTTGGGAGAATATCACCACCTTCAATGAATCAAGAGTGAATCCATCATACATAAACAAGGCTTTAACTTGCACTTAAGTATAAGTCTATAAAGGGAAATTCAGTACTTACATTTCATCAATGAAAACACAAAGCGCATAGATTTGCATGTTTGATTTGTCAAAGCAATCAAACTCCTGCATAATGACATAACCTTGATAAAGGAATGTCCCTAAAGTCAATATGTCCACATAACTCCACCACCATGCCTAATGCAAACAATATTTATATTATAATATGTGCAGTACAGAATCTCAAATCATTCATTTCTCAATATATGTGTGTTTGAATCAAAATGACAGATGACCAATTTCTGAATTGCAGCACTGTTACGTAAAGCAATGTTGTCCTTTATCATTTATCTCAGGGAGTAGTTTGAGGGTTCATGATCTTTTTTTAATTCTCAGATCACAGATGAGTGTTAGGACAGACCTCTGCTACACAAGCACCACAACAGAAGAGCTGTCAGTCAAACGCATACACAGTCTATGACATCAGAGGCCGGCAGCCCGGCACTGACAGATGGTCAATAAAGCTCTAATACGACCTATCATGCTACATGACAAGAGCAATGCATATGACACTAGCGGATTTTGTTTCCTAAAGGGCTCATGTCATAAGGAATCAAATCTGCCTTGATCTATTGAGATAAAAGAGTTCAGTGTATCATGAAAACATGCTGTAACTTTCAGAACTCAAATCTTCCTCCCCAGTGAAAAAAACTAACAAAAAAACAGTTGCACGTGTTCACACTTACAAATAATCAAATAGAGTACAGAGAATGCGTATTTGGCGTGCTGTCCGGGGTAAACAGTAAACGGGGTAAAAAATAAAGACTGTATTCACTTGCAAAAAAATTATAGTTTTTGGGGACGAGCGCAACGTTTCTCAGAGGAAGGCACAACTTTTGCATGCGAACGCAAAATTTCTCTGGGGAACGTCTCAGGTTACGTATGTAACCCTGGTTCCCTGAGAGGGAACGAGACGCTGCGTTGAGACGCGGTGGGAACGCTCTGCGTTATTGCGTCGTGAAGCACGTGTATAATCAGTCCAATGGAAGAGCGAGACGTCATAGGCGGGTGACGTCATAGACCAGGAAGCTATAAAGCACACCAGAAAACAGACCGCGACAGCTTCTGAAAAAGCCTGAAGCAAGTCGATCAGGGCATGCAGGAAGTATGGCAGGAGAACGCAGCGTCTCGTTCCCTCTCAGGGAACCAGGGTTACATACGTAACCTGAGACGTTCCCTTTCAAGGGAACTCGAGCTGCGTTGAGACGCGGTGGGAACCCCATACCCACTACGCCATAAAGACAAATGCCCGTTCTGTGTGGAGTCCTTGCGCACACTAAGAAACAAGCAGCCTAGCCCCGGGAGTGGAGAGGTCTAGGTCGTAAAATCTGACAAATGTATGCGGTGAGGACCAGCCTGCCGCATTACAAACGTCCTGAAGGGAAACCCCTGAAATTAAAGCCTTAGAGGCAGCCATACTCCAAGTAGAATTGGGCGCGGACAGCCATAGGTGAAGGCTGTCCGGCCGCTTCATAAGCAAGTGAGATAGCCTCAACTACCCACTTGCTCATTACCTGTCTCGATGCAGGGCAACCTTTCTTGGTTGAACCGAAGCAGACAAATAACTGCTCTGATCTACGCCACAGGGCAGCTCTGTGAACGTAGGCATCCAAAGCCCTAACGGGACATAACAGATTGAGACTTTCCTGATCTGGGGTAATGAAAGGTGGAGGGCAAAAAGCCTGCAGCACAATAGGGCCCCCCACATTAGTGGGGACCTTAGGAATGTACCCCGGCCTAGGGTGTAAAAATGCTTTCACCATACCAGGTGCAAATTCCAAACATGAAGGAGCCACCGACAGGGCTTGCAGATCTCCAATTCTCTTGATAGAAGAAATAGCGAGAAGAAATAGAGTTTTTAGTGTAAGGAACTTCTCTGAAACCTCTTCAATAGGCTAGAAGGGAGCCAGGGCCAGACCCTCAAGTACAATGGCCAAATCCCAAGCCGGTGCTCTAGAGTGCAGTGCAGGCCTCAGCCTCAATGTACCACGGAGAAAACAAATAATAAGAGGATCTCTCCCAAGAGAAGAAGCCCCCAGAGGGGAGCTATAAGCAGATATAGCCGCTACGTACACCTTTAAGGTGGAGGGAGATAATCCAGCAGAGAAACGGTCTTGTAGGAAATCGAGAACTGTACCAACCGGGCAGTTAACAGGATTTAAAAAACGTTCTCTACACCATGTAGAGAACAGTTTCTATTTCAATGAATATTGTTTCCTCGTGGAAGGAGCTTTGGATTGAAGGATGGTCTCAACGACCTCAGTCGAGAGACCGGATTCTAAGAGCTGGGCCCCCTCAGAGGCCAAGCCCACAGTTTCCACAACTCCGGGCGAGGGTGAAATATCGTGCCCCCTGCTTGAGATAACAAGTCCCTTCTGACAGGAATCTCCATGGGAGAGCCGTGCAGAAGGGACACTATATCCGAGAACCACACTCGGGTCGGCCAGTGCGGGGCTACTAATAATAGATGAGCCCCTTCTTGGCGAACCCTCTCCAGAACTCCCGGAAGCCATGATATCGGGGGGGGGGGGGGTGCGTACAGGTGCAGCCTCGGCCACGCCTGTACCATAGCGTCCAGTCCGAGAGGAGCTGGATATGTGAGGGAGAACCAAAGCTGACAATGGGTTGTATCGTAAGATGCGAAAAGATCTATCTGAGCTTGACCAAAGTTCTCCCATAGGAGCTCCACCACCTCGGGGTGAAGTCTCCACTCCCCGGGCCTCAGCCCCTGCCTTGACAGGATATCTGCTCCCACATTCAAACACCCTGGAATATAAACTGCCCTGAGTGACAGTAATTTCCCCTGGGCCCATAGGAGGATCTGATGAGCCAGTTTGCATAATAATCGGGACCTCAGACCCCCTTGATGGTTGATGTAAGAGACCACCGATGTGTTGTTTGTGCGGACAAGCACATGATGGCCTCTCAGGTCTAGCAGGAAGTATTTGAGAGCCTGAAATACCGCCATCATCTCTAGTCGGTTTATATGCCACGAAAGCTGATGGTCCTGCCAGACACCTGTCGCCAAGCGGCCACTCATGACCGCCCCCCAGCCTGTGAGGGAAGCATCCGTCGATAGCGTTACGCGTCGACAAGAAGCCCCCAATACTGGGCCTTGGGCGAGGAACCAAGGTTTCTTCCACATGACCAAGGCACGTAGGCATAACCGCGTGACCTTGATCGTGCGAAACGGATTTCCCCTCGGAGAAAACCCCTTGGTCCTGAGCCACCACTGCAGGGGTCTCATGTACAGAAGGCCAAAAGTAATTACGTTGGACGCAGCTGCCATGAGACCCACCAGTCTCTGGAACTGTTTCACAGTGAGTGACTGGCCTAGTTTTACCCTCTTTACGGCTGTGAGAATCGCAGAAATACGTGCTGGAGACAATCGTGCTTGCATAGTTGTCGAATCCCACATCACCCCTAAAAAAGTGGTCCTCTGGACTGGGAGGAGCACACTCTTCTTGGTGTTTAGCCGCAACCCCAACCTCTTTATGTGAGACAGAACGACATCTCGATGCCGAACTGCCAACTGCTCGGAACGAGCCAGGATCAACCAATCGTCGATATAGTTTAATACGCGAATGCCCTGGAGTCTCAGAGTAGCCAGCGCTGCATCCACGCATTTCGTAAAGGTGCGGGGTGATAAACCTTGGCCGAATGGAAGGACCCGATATTGGTATGCTTCGCCCCCGAAAGCAAACCTCAGGAACTTCCTGTGATGAGGATGAATGGATACATGAAAGTAAGCGTCCTTCAAGTCTATTGTGACAAACCAGTCCTCGGACTGAATCTGTGATACAATCTGTTTGAGTGTAAGCATCTTGAACTTGAGTTTCTGAACTCTGCTGTTTAATTGACGCAGATCTAGAATAGGACGCAACCCCCCATCCTTCTTGGGAACGATGAAGTAACGGCTGTAAAACCCTGACTCTCTGCTGGGAGGAGAAACCCTTTCTATAGCCCCTATTTGCAGAAGCGTCAGTACTTCTAGCTCCATGACCCGAGCCTGCCTTGGGTCCACCACTGTGGGAAGGACCCCTTGAAATCTGGGCGGACGAGAACCGAACTGAATTCTGTAACCCTTTTCTATTATATGCAGGACCCACTGAGAAATATTTGGCAGTAGTTTCCACGCTGCCAGAAATTCTACTAAGGGGACCAGTCTCTCGAGACTGGCCTCGGGATTTGGTTGTACGGACATTTCGGTGCCCTGAAGCGGCGAACCGGCAGGGAACAACCGAACTGACCGTTCTACGATCCTCCTCGGAGAATCGTATGGGGACGCTGACACCTCGGTGCCCTGAAGCGGCGAACCGGCAGGGAACAACCGATGTGGCAGCGCTGCGACTCTCCTCAGAGAATCGCCCCCCCGAGGGTGCCAAGGATGAACGATTTCTCGAAGTCGTCCCTCCTCGGAGGGGACCACCCTCAGAAGCCTGACGCCTTGGGCGTCAGGACTTCTTCTTAGCCCAAGCCTTCTTAGAGATGACAGTCCTCAGATCTTGCCTACCCCTAGCTGGCCTGGACTGAGACCGCCACCCAGGTTCCCCAGATTGTGGAGGAGCCCGAGTGGCGACGCTCTGTTTTTGATGCACTCTGTGCTGTGAGGAGCTTATACTCGGACGAGACTGCTCGGATTTAATAATCATTTTCCGCCCAGCAGTCTCGGGGACATCGAAACGTCGAGGAAGAAACCTCTGGAACGCAGCTGATTGTTTTCTCGTTTCTTGAAACCTATCGACGACACAATTAATAGCGTCGCCGAACAAACTTGTAGGTGACAGTGGTGCGTCCAGAAGAACAGACCTATCTTTATCTTTTATATCAGACAGATTTAACCAAAGATGCCGCTCCGTGGCCACCAGGGCTGCCATAGAACGGCCCACTGATTTGGCCGTCTCCTTGGTGGCCCGGAGAGACAGGTCTGTTGCGCGACGCAATTCTCGAATTGCGTCAGCGCTGACTTCCTCACGTTCATCGATATCCTTCAGCAGATCAGCCTGGTATGCCTGCAGTATAGACATAGTGTGCAGACATGACGCAGCCTGACCTGCTGCCGAATAAGCTTTACCCACCAGCGAAGATGTAGATTTTAATGGCTTGGTGGGTAACGTCGGGGCTTTTAATGATGACGATGACTCGGGAGAGAGATAGCTCGCGAGCGTCTCTTCAGCCCGAGGCACCGTCAAATAACCATAATCAGATGCACCCAAAACATTACTGTAGTTGGAAGTTTGTGAGTTAAATACTCTGAATGACGCCGGTTTATTCCACGATCTCGAAACCTCATTGTGGAGATCGGGAAAAAACGGGAGTCTCCGACGTGGAGGCTGTGTTTTAGATGGTAGAAATCTTTCATCTAATAAACTTTTCTTAATAACACTCTGAGAATCATCGGCTGGCCATTCAATATTTAATCTAGCTACAGCACGAGATAAAACCTCCATAAGCTCCTCATCATTACCGGAGGCATGAGCTGGCGAAGACTCAAAATCCCCCATATCAACACTGACGACATCCAGATCCTCAGAACTGGATAGCCTAAGCAGTGGTGCCCCAACCTGGGAAGGAGAAGCTGCAGCGCGGGCTCCTTCCTGGGCAGAGGCACCGGATCCAGCAGGTAAGGGTTGAGAAAGGGCTGGGCCCGTCTCAAGCCCCGCTACTAGATCCATATGCGAACCCCAAGATGAAAGCCTTCGCTGTGCCTCGGCAGCAGCGGGACAAGCACCTCGGGGAGCGCGAACCGAACCGTCCTCCTCAAAGAACGCCCGGCGAGAGCGGAGCGTCCTCACGGACAGCTTCTCGCAATGCTCACAGTCAGCTCCCTCGAGAACTGACTGGGCATGCTCCACTCCCAGACAAGCAACACAAAGCTGATGTGTGTCCCCACCCGTGATGAAACGAGGGCAAGGGACAACACAACGCTTGAATTCTTGTTTCGCCATAATATATATATATATATATAGATAGATAATGTGCTTGTGACAGACAACAGTAAATAGACAAGGACAGTATACAGAGAGCGCTTGCTGAAGGCAACAGAAGCTGTCGCGGTCTGTTTTCTGGTGTGCTTTATAGCTTCCTGATCTATGACGTCACCCGCCTATGACGTCTCGCTCTTCAATTGGACTGATTATACACGTGCTTCACGACGCAATCACGCAGAGCGTTCCCACCGCGTCTCAACGCAGCTCGAGTTCCCTTGAAAGGGAACACAAAAGTTTCACAAGTAAAGTTTTGTGAAGGAATTCAAAAATTTTTGATTAGTTTCACAGGTGAACGCAAAAGCATTGAAATATATAATTTCCTCCCATCTCGTTTTTTGTCTTTCCATTAGGGGGTCCATAAAATGGTGCTGAAGGCACAGTCACACTATAGGCTTTGAGTATGCATAATTTCTACGGACATTGCAACAGTCTTAATATGTATCACCATACGTCTTTTTAGGAGCGTATTTTTATTCTAGATATTAAACATTTTTCAAAATGTAAATAAAAAATGCAATCAAATCCATGCTTCAATCCTGCAGATTTAAAGTTTGCTTATTTTTAATTCAGCTAAGAGGTCTCACCTTGACGTAATGTTTTATTGGTCACACATTTTCATGTGACATAAATTCACATGGCAGAGTTCACTAAACTTGAACTTTGGAAATGTGTGAAATTCGCATCTGTCTCCCTCATTCACATGCGTAAAAATAAAGGTCAATAGAACGAAAAGTATAGTGTGACCGACCCTTGACAGAGGAACAATGTTTAGTGTATATCCAACAAAACAAATTCTACATTTGACCAAATGCCATTGGATTCCTTGCTATCATTTTAAAAAGGAACGCGTCAATCACCAGAAGGCGTGAGTGCTTCTAATATACTAGTCGCACATACAAGATTACATGAGAATCAATACAAGGTTACACGAGAACCAACTTTATTGCTTTAGTGCTATTACACATGCAGCAGAGACACTCAGCTGCTGTCTGCCTACATGCAGAACCTGAGAATAGTAAATGTAGGCAGGATTACATATATAACATATGCAAATCTGCCTAAACTGTGCACTGTATGCGGGAATATAAAACAAGGCACATTTGAAATGTGAATTTATCATTGTTTATGAAAGGCCACTGATGGTCAAATTCCTTCCCACAAGGACAGTGAGAGATCTGAGTGCTTCTTTGATGGTCCCATTGCAACTGTTTGGCATCTCATCTGTTTCAAGGACAGCAAAAAGAAAAAGAGAGATAGATTCTGAGTTTTGGTATCTTCAATTGAATTCCAATTTGAAACATTCCACTAATCTTCTTCTCTGATGTATTGCACAGTTGGCTCCCATTCACCAGGAGATTTGTCATAATACCCAGCCAGAGTCGGATTTATTTCCATCTTGTCGGTGGCCTTTTGTCTTGATCTTACACAACATCCCTTCATTAACATAACTGATCCTCACAGGGGGCGTTTTCCATACACGACTGAATGTCTTACTCACGAGCAGTTTAAACCAAAAGACTAGTCATAATATTTGACAGAGAATGCCTGAGACTATCCAAAATGTCTTGATAGACGATCAGATCATATTATGTTTAAAACAGTGGTAGAAACAATATGGATAATGATTTAATATTATGCACTAAATCTTTACTTCCTTCTAATTATGTCTTTAAATGAAACTAATAATGTCAGATTATTGTAATGTGTACAGTACAAAAACAGACAGAAATTATTTTCAGTTACATTTTTCACTGAAGTAATAAACCTTAACCTAAAAACGATTGAACTGGTGGTTGAAAAATAAAAGCGTTTATGAAAGTCTTTGCAGCATTAAACTGTATTCTTTATTAATAAGTTGCGACATTATTGCATGGTGGCACAAAAAAAAAATGCTGAGAGCCCAGGACAGCTCATAAACATGTAAGTGCCTGCCAAAGACACTAAATATCCACTGACTGCTCTGATATCAGAGGCAGCGGCTAATGTCTCAGCGGTCTAGAGCACAATGTGCAGATGTAAGCAGGTTTCGGTGTTTACTAGCCAAGTGAAGAATCTGACACTTCCATCCCAGAAGAACAGAATCATTAAGTTTAGAGCTGTTTAATGGACAAATTTTACTTAGCTCTGTGTTTGTGTTCATTATACTTAAACATGAGGAAATACGTCTGAAGATTTAAATCTGACTTTCTGCGTTTTTATAGCATTTTTATCATTTAAGATTGAAATAAGAGGTTTGATATCCAATGTAGATGTTCTATTGGCTGTTGTCATGGGGTTCAGCATTCTCTTTCCATGCAAAGTGAGGAGAAAGATCATGGTCTGTTTCACTGTCATTATGCTAAAAGGAAATCTGGTATGAAAGGCCATTTCTTTTTAGAGAATCGCTCTTCTTCTTTACTGGCCGAAGAAATATACTCAAACCATTTATTATCTATTTTCATGCAAGCTGAACTCTGTTGCCCTTTGCAATGATTAAGATGCAAAGGCACATTTTCTGAAAGGAGTTTTTATAAAAATACACTTGCTTAGAGCATATATTTGCAGTAATGTTCATGTAACTCAATTTCCTTGCATATAGTCTTAAAGAAGTTTGCATTAGTTGCTCAATGTCAGCATGTAACATATACTGCATAGGTTTTACTCAAATATGACATACAGTACCAAAAATAAGTCACTTTCGAATTGGAATTATGCAAAAGAAATGTCCATGAACCAATGGCATAAAAAGTGCATTGCTGGTGTGTAATTAAATATGATTTTAAAATCATACTTAACTATACACACCAGCACAGATGGATGATTATCAATAATCTTGTAGACAATATATTATACTAATTAATACATATGATTAATAATAATTATATTGTGGTCTAAATCTAATATAGTCTCTGACTACACTGGCAACACACCAGACAACAGTACCACAGCAACAGCAAACTTCTGCCTAAAGGACACTAATGAAAATGATAGTGATTCTGTGTAGAGAGTCAGAAGTACCTTGGCAGAAGAAGACTGAATACACAGTGAGTCATGGCCAAGCAGGGGGATTAATTATTCACTAGAGCAATGCATCAGTGGTTTATTAAATTAAATAAAGTCCGATGTTCCAGAGCGTTCCAGTAATCACTGCCGTTTCTGATCAATACCTCAACCAACTGCCATTAAAATGATTCTCATTCATTAGAGAAAATAGCCCTTCCTTTGAAGTGCCCTGAAAAAGAGCTGAGTTTTAGCGTAATGCTAGTATTAAGTATGGTAGTATGTCCAAGGGTGAGTATTCACTGGATAATAGGAGTGAGTATTCCCTGAAGGAGGGAACTGAGGACGTAGTTTAAGTCGACTGAATGGGATCACGCAAAGGAGCCAGTCATCTTCGACTATTGAACGAGCCAATGAAATTGGCGTGCGTGATTCGCATCACACACTCCGTTCCCACAGCGCGGGTATAAATACGGAAGTGGATGCACGCACTAGTTGCTTTTTCGCTGAGGCGCCAAGCGTAACCCGGAGTCAGCGGTGGTCCAGCAGTAGTGGCAAGGCGACTACGTCCTCCGTTCCTTCCTTCAGGGAACAGTGGGTTGCATACGGAACCAGTACGTTCCCTTTCAGTCGATAAAGTCAGACGCAGTCTACGTCTGAATGGGATCCACCATTGAAAACACCTAGAGCTGCCACCTTCCAGTGCCTAGACAAAGCCTCCAGATGCCCCCGCACTTAAGGTGGGGAAGGACAGGGCTTAGGCCAGAGAAGTCACTGCTCTTCCTACAGGACCACTGGGAAAGCGTACCCTGTACATGGAAGGAAGGGACGCTGCGGAAGCCAATCCTACCCGAAGGGGGGGGGGGGGGGGGGGATACACATATGAACTAGGCGGATGACCGGACAGTAAAACATATGGAATGTCACTGGGGTGGCTCCAGCCTAAGACAGGGGGGAGAACTCAACCGGACAGTGACGGCAGCAGACTCTGCCGAGGGAAGACACGGGCTTGCCGTAGGGAGCTGTATCGTGGAACAGTATGGGATCACCGTAGGGGCCGCAACATATGGACCCAGCCTAACACAGGTTCCACACTGCTAACGAGTGGTAGCCTCGTTCCGCCTCGTCCGATGTCGGAGGAACTCAACAGGGTTCGCTTAAGGGAAACTCAACTGGAGTAGAATGGTGCACGTATCCAGTCCATAGGAGGGGAATGGCGCAGCAAGCCGACACTTTGAACCGGGCTCACGGTGAAACTTGCTTCATGAGAAGGGAGCCCACGGGAAAAAGCGGTTCATGTATAGGTGTCGCCAAGCCCCCAACTCTAGAAAATCTGTCAGCAAAGCACTCTGTCAATGACTAGGCGGGAGCACACACTCATTTAAGAGGAGCTTACCACCTAAGTGGACATGTGCATCTCTGAATATTCACCAAGATGAAGGCAGCCACCATTCAGCGGGCCAACCTCGCTTTTAAACAGCCTTTCATCTCTGCTGATTTTTCCTTAACAGATAAGAGCTGGTCTGAGGTTCTAAGGCTTGCGTTCTGTGCATGTAACCCGCAATGAAGTGGACGGACAGAGAAAGCCAGGGCTGGGTCTGCCTCCTCCGGGACAGCGCTTGCAGGCTCACCACCTGGTCCCTTTATGGGAGAGGTAGGAACCTTGGGCACAATCCAGGCCAGGGTCTCAGCTCGTGAGAGTTAGCCGGCCTGAATTCCAGGCACAACTCATTGACTGAAAGCGAGCAAGTCCCAACCCTCTAGTAGAGACCATTCGAGCAGCAGAACTGTTTTAAACATCATTTTTAACTCACTGCCAGCAGTGGCTCAGGGGCGGTCTCTACAGTGCAGTTGCACCAGAGATAAGGCCCAAGGGAATAAAGAGGGGCTCAAGGATAGTCCCTTGCTCCCTCAGGAACCTGACGACCAGGACGTGCTTCCCAAGCTTTTGCATCATGATGTGCGTCAAGAAAAGAGGCAACATCATTTTGAAGGTGGAGGAACACTACCTCTTTCCAGGGGGTGCTCACAGAAAGGATGGTAATTACCACATATTCCTGCGATAGCCACCTGAACCTCCGCGTCCAGTGTAGGACCGGCCCGGAATTTCCAGGTGTCAGAACGCCGGTGCCATCATGCCCCGTCCCTGAAAATGTGTTCAGGGGAAATCAGGAAGGCTGTCGAGGGGAGCTAGGTCTGGTTGGGCCAATAAGGGGCAACTATCAAGACCTGCTCCACTCCTGATCTGGCACAGTAGGTGCAAGCGACAGGCGCACAAAAGACAGGAGGACTGCTCAACACTACATGTGAGGATCACTGAGCTTCAGGAGCATTTCTGCTCAACACTTGAGTGTGATGAACTTCACTGAGCTTCAGGAGCATTTCTGCTCAACACCTGAGTGCGATGAACTTTACTCAGTCCTTCCAGAAAGAGTTTTTTTGTGATTGTTGCTGGCAAAAATCCTTGATTATGCAGCCCGTTTTCTTTAAAAATGCGATGGAATATGCGGGATATTTATGCAATTTTATGGCATCAAATTGCGGGAACTTACAAAAATTGCAGGAACTTGCAAAAACTGCGGTTTGATGAAAAAGAGAAAAAAAGTGAAAAAGTGACAACACCCTGTTCTCACTAGGCTACTACCTTAATTTAAAGAGTCATTTCTTATTACTTCCTTTGATAAGCAAGCATACTACATCATATAAAGTTGTTCGTTTTATTTCAGACTGTAACGAGTGTAAATAAGGTGTGGCCCCTTTAAGAGCTGCGCGCTCCCTGTTGAACTGTCTGCAGTGTTATATTGTATAAGCGCCTCGAACACCCCATGTGTGCGGGTAATTTCTGTTTGATGCTACTTTTATCTTATTTTGTTTAAGTAACGATGTGACGGCAGAACGTGTGACAGACAGTTATACGAGTTCGATTTGGGAATAAAGAGCGAGTTGTGAGATGCCAATCGACTCCGAGAGTCTGTCTGGCATCTGCAATAACTTCAGCTGTGAGCTATCTACAGCGGTCTTCATGTGGAGGAAGCCAAGGGGCTGCATCTGCCATATGCCCCAGGACCCTCTGAAAGTTCTTTCAGTGGGACCTTTTCTCACTTCTACACACACCAGCCGAACACACTCTCGTTGGAGAGACATGTTGGACCGAGTCCACCTCCAAAACTGAAAGAGAGATACTCAACCCGTGGGCGAGATTGCTCTCTCCCAGTTGACCTGAAGACCAAACTGGCTATGGAGCACTAGAAGGGAAAGACTCTGTACTTATACTACAAACCCTCACACACACACAACACACAGGATGGCCTGTGGTGCGGAAGGTAGAGATCTGAAGCACATATAATTTAGGTCAGATGCTGCAGACCATCTTGGGCCAAGATGGTCACGACCCACCACCTAGTAGCATGAAGAACGAGTTTACAACAACTGGCCTTCATACCGGCTGGAGGGAGCAGCTATATGAAGTCCTTCGCCAACAGGACAAGATATGCGTAAACAAGTCAGGAGCACTGCTCAAAACTAGGTGTGATGAATATCACTGAGTTTTCTGGAGCACGTCTGCTCAAAAAGTAGTGTGATGATCATCACTGACTAAAGGGGGATAGCCGATCCTGAGGTGGGGCAGGAAAATTGGAGAGTGTGGTGTTAGTTTGCAGTGCAACACTTAGCTGTCTCCACTAGCGGCAGGGGGTGCGTGAGAAGGCGGATGACCGGGTCCTCGAATGCACCAAGCTGCCTGCTGGTGACCCGGGGGTGTGTAAGGCTATACAGGGTCACACACCGCCAGACTGGCCCTCTTGAGACCCAGGAACATATGAATTTGGTCTTTCTTTGAAGTGTGGGTACCGCTTTCTCCGCTTCTTTTGGGAGCCAGCGGCGGAACAGACACACAAACAAGCGAAGACTCCACCTGGCCCTCACTCGGGGGGAGGGAATGGATCGGTGACCAACTCCAAGAGCATCCTCCTCCATCCCTGGGCGGCCTGCTCCCGAATGCATTTGATGTCGCTTACCACCTGGCTTGGCAGCGCCTGGAGCGGGCTGGGCGGTCCTACTGCGGCCGGCTCCATGCTGAGGCCTGGCTGGAGGCTGCTGCGGAGGCCCAGCGGGAGCGGCGGCCGGGGAACGCCCTTGGTGACGAGCAGGCGGAGGAACTGCCACCGGCGGCGGGGTGGAGTCAGCAGTGGGCCGCCGGGGCAGGATGTGCCGGATGGCCTCCGTTTTCGCTTGGGCGGCAGGGAACTGTTGGATGCAGTTCCTCGCCGCGTCGCCGACAACCTGGAAAATTGGGGAGACCAGGAACCGAACCTTGTCCGCAACCGCCATATCAACCAGGCTGAGCCAATGATGTCGCTCCTGGACCACGAAGGTGGACATCGCCATACTGATCGCGCACGCCACGAAACTCGTGCCCTGGAGGGCGAGATCGGAGCAGTGCGGTGCTCACCTACGAGCATGTCCAAGGGTGCTCTGGCCTGACATGCAAGCAAGAGGAGGCGGCTTGCCCATAGGCTTTGTAAACTCTGCCCATTGGAATGGACGAGAACTCACAGGCCTTAGGGGGGGACAAGGAACCCTTCACCGATCCTCCATCAAGGATAGTGAGGGGGAAAAGCTATTCAGGCAGTTTCTGGCAGAGAAAGGTGCCGTCCACAACCTGATAAGCTCTCCATGCAATTCGGGAAAGAAAAGTACTAGGGCAGCGAGCTGAGAACCAGCGCTCAGGCAATGTTACACTCCCAGAGGGAGATAACACAGCCGAGTCGTCATCTCCAGAGGCCAGCTCACCCTCCGATTCTGCTATCGACATCTTATCCTCTGAGGGAACCCCAATTAAAACGGCTGATCGCTCCATTACAGAGGGACCAGCACGCTCAACAGGAATTCCATCGGTTGCGTTGTGATGGAGGAGTGAGGAGCCCACAGGGAATGGTTACCGGGCGAGATATCCATCACTATCCTCTGTTCACCCATCCCACACGGCACCCGGGGTTGGGGCATGGTAATGGGGACTTGTCTCGCTTCATGGACGAAAGCGAGTCTCGATCTCAACACCGCAACAGTCATAATCCCGCAATGAAAACATGAGCCGTCCACAAAAGCTGCCTCAGCGTACTGAACATATACGTATATATATATATATATATATATATATATATATATATTTACTTATGAACACATAAATGTATAGCTCATTCACATGATGCACCAATTGTGACCGTCAGAGAGGAAAAGGGAACGACCTCATCCAGATACGCACAGGTGGAATGACATCTTGAAAAAGACGCAAACGCACCCGTGTTGCTCTTTCAGGAAATAGGACCCATCACCAGTGCCGGAGCACACAGGGGAATGGACCGCGGCAACAGTAGGTCTGGGTAAAAAATATCGATTTCTCAATATTAATCGATTCTCATTTTTATGAACCAATATCGATTCTTAAATCTCAAGAATTGATTAGTCATCCTGTTTTTATTTGATGAATGAATGGAACATTGTAGTGCGCATCCCATCCAATAAATCGTAATAATCTTTGTGCTTTGTTACTATTTATATGAAATAAAGTCTTAAATTATGTCCATTTTATTACGAAGTTCAAAACATAAATAGCCTACAGTTTTGGTGCTGTGGCGTGAGATCGCTCTGGCGCAGCTCAAGAGTAGCACATTATCTTCTCTTCTGCCTTAATAATACCAGTTACAGCACAAAATAAACATGAATGAGCATCTAAAAGTGAGTTTGAAAGATAGAGAACAACTTATCGAAATCCGTGTAATGTCACATGAAATCGCTCAATCAGTGTTTCAATCGTGGAAAGACGTCAGTTAAACAACTTGTAAATGTCATGTAAGTCACATTTACCTCAGAAAAAAACATGTGAGACCATAAACTCCAGCCATCATGACAGCCACCATTAAAATGTTTATAATTAGGGCCCAAGCCCTGAAAGGGCGCAGAGCCCTACTGTTTTCCTTAGGATTATCAGGGCCCAAGCCTTGAAAAGGCGAAGGCCCTATTGTTTTCCTAAGGATTCTTCTTCTTATTATTATTTTACTAAATAAAGTATTTTATTTTTACTAAGTATTTTAATAATAATAATAATAATAATAATAATAATAATAATAAGAAGAAGAATAAATATAGCTGCGAGCAGCGATGAAGGGCCCGAGCCGGTGGCACCGCCACCGTGCCACCGGCTTGGGCCCGTAATCGCTGCTTGCAGCTATGTTTATTCTTCTTATTATTTTACTACCTTTCGGGCACTTTTGGGGCCCTTAACGTGCTTGAAAACTCTTGAAACTTTGCACACAGGTCAGAACCCGCGGCCATCAGGGCCGGGCTGAAGCTGGTACCTGGGCGTGGCAGGGGGGCTCGACAGCGCCCCCTGGAATGGAGTTTGAACACTTGTCCATATATCAAACACACTTGCATGTAATAATCTGAAACTCGGTACACATATAGATCTCATCGGGCCAAACAACTTTCGTGGTCTGTTTTACGTCAGCCCAACAGGAAGTCGGCTATTTAAGTCAAGTCACCTTTATTTATATAGCGCTTTTACAATACAAATTGTTTCAAAGCAGCTTTACAGAGATAACAGGAAAGTAAAGTTGTAATAGTATTGTTAAATTCAAAATTAAATGTTAAATGTCCCCAACTAAGCAAGCCAAAAGCCAATGGCAAATGAAGGCAAAAAAAAGGCGACAATGGCAAGGAACCAAAACTCTATCAGGTGACAGAATGGAAAAAAAAACCTTGGGAGAACCCAGGCTCAGTCAGGGGGCCAGTCCTCCTTTGGCCAACAAACGAACAGTGTATGATTATGATTTAGGCGGCATAATAGGTCAGAAGTAAGATTGGATCAGAACTTTCACAGTATTTATCCAGTTCATCTGGTTAGGGGTCGGAGTCATCACGCCGGTATGGAGATGAGTTTGTTGAGGTGTCCATGAGGCCTTCACAGTGTTGATGAGGCTGCACTTCAGGGATGCGTTGTCGTCGTGTCCATGTGATGGTCCTTCCTCAGTTCTAGATATGGCCTGGATCCGGCGGTTTGCGGTAAACCTCGGGATAAACAGAGAGACTAATATTAGCGTAGACGCCATCCTTCTTATGATGTACAAAGTACATCAGGATTTATGGGAAGTGTTCCCGGTTCTAGCTGATCTAAACTATGCAGCCTAACATTGAATTATAGCAATCTATAATGTGTTATGTGTATGCTAAGCCAAAGAGATGTGTTTTTAGTCTAGATTTGAACTGACAGACTGTGTCTGCTTCCCGGACAATGTTAGGAAGATTGTTCCAAAGTTTTGGTGCCAAGTAGGAAAAGGATCTACCGCCAGCAGTTGATTTTTATATTCTAGGTATTATCAACTGGCCAGAATTTTGAGATCGCAATAGACGTGAAGGACTATAATGGGTTAAGAGCTCGGTCAATCAGCAATATTTTAAAATGTATACGATGTTTAATAGGGAGCCAATGCAGTGTTGACAGAACCGGGCTAATATGGTCATACTTCCTGGTTCTGGTAAGAACTCTAGCGGCTGCGTTTTGGACCAGCTGTAGTTTGTTTATTAAGCGTACAGGGCAACCACCCAATAGAGCATTACAATAATCTAGCCTTGAGGTCATGAACGCATGAACTAATTGTTCCGCATTTGTCAATGAGAGCATATGACGTAATTTAGATATATTTTTAAGATGGAAAAATGCGCTTTTACAGATACTAGACACGTGACTTTCAAATGAGAGATTGGTATCAAAGAGCACACCCAGGTTCCTAACTGACGACGAAGACTTGACAGAGGGTTGTTTTTGGGTTGACTTGATTTAGGGTTGTATGGAAACGCACACCCGATCATCACTAAACTCTGTGTGCATGAAGTCAAGACATTGAGGATGAAAAATTGACAGGGGATTTTTGATATCTCGAACGGTTTGGCCGTGGCAAGGAAACAAATATATGACGAATAATGGAAACAGGAAGTGTGTTATAACTTCAGCATACATTAACTGATCTTGATGAAACTTCAGCAGTGTGTTGTAAGAGGCCGATCACATGGAAGTTTGTCACTTTAAAAATACTTTTAAATCACCCTCTTATTTTTACCCGATTTGCTTCAAACTTTATGTGTATAATGTAAACACACGCCAGATGTAGACCTGTGAAAGGATTATTGATATCTTACGTGGTACAGGGGCTCAGTAGCGCCCCCTTTTGACGAAAGTGGGGGGGTTAGTTTTATCTACAGTAACAAAACTCGGTATGTATATTGTACTCTTCAAGCCGGACAACTTTCTAATTTAAAGCCATTAGCTCCGACCAACAGGAAGTCAGATATTTTGGTTTGAATGTGGATTTTTCAAGCATTTTCTCTCCCTCTCTGTCTCTGCCTCTGCGTCTCTGTGTGTTTGTGCGTGAGATTTGCTTTTATTCTTGTTTTTCAAGGTTTCGGGGGCTTTTGGGGCCCTTAACATGCTCGAAAACTCTTGAAACTTTGCACACAGGTCAGAACCCGCGGCCATCAGGGACGGGGCTGAAGCTGGTACCCGGGGCATGGCAGGGGGGCTCAACAGCGCCCCCTAGAACGGGGTTTGAAAACTTGGTCCATATATCAAACACGCTTGCATGAATTAATATGAACCTCGGTACACATATAGATCTCATCGAGCCGAACAACTTTAGTGCTCTAAGTTTTACGCCTGCCCAACAGGAAGTCGGCTATTATGGGTTGTTTGGAAAACGCATGCTTTCGAATTTGAAACATTTCTGCATACACTAACTGATCTTGATGAAACTTCAGCAGTGCGTTCGTGGTAGGAGGCCGATCACATGGATGTGACTATTGTGAGTCAAATTTAAAGTGCCACCAACTGGCAGCAGGAAGTGTGACTTTTTAAATTCTTTTGACAAAAGTGGGGGGGTTAGTTTTACCCACAGTCACAAAACTCTGTACATATATTGTTCTCATCAAGCCGGACAACTTTCTTATTTACAGTCATTAGCTCCGACCAACAGGAAGTCAGATATTTTGGTTTGAATGTGGTCATTTTCTCTCTCTCTGTGTGTCTATATCTCTGTGTCTGTGTGTGTGTGTGTGTGAGGGGGGAGGGGGTTTAGATAAACCATTTGTGTATATATATATATATATATATAGAAATATAGCTGCGAGCAGCGATGAAGGGCCCTAGCCGGTGAGTTGCGCAGGTTGCACCAGGGTTGCGAGCCACCGGCTTGGGCCCGTAATCGCTGCTCGCAGCTATATTTCATATTACTTTCTTATTATAAAAATAAATAAAAGTGTAATTTAAATGTTTGTTTAGCTACAAATCCGTTATTTTTTACCTTCAATATTATAGTAGGCTAATGTACGCAGCCCCTGAGGGGACCTTTGCAAAAAAATAAAAATAAGGACTATTGCGTGCTCACGAGAAACTTTCGCCTGCGCACGAGATACTATCGCGTGCGAACGAGAAAACGATCGCGTGCGCGCGAGAAACATATCTCGTGCGCACGCATTACAATTTCCAGTTTGCGTTATAGACCTTATGCGCCAGAGAAAGCAAAGAGTATAGAAGAACGTCAATATATGTTCTTTGGAGAAAGGAGGGTGCAGCCATCTTTAGAATATTGTCTTTGAACTTCCGTTTTTGCGGTTGCTGTTTATATTTCTATGGCATTGCTGTCCAGGAGTAATTAGCTTTTTAAGTTGATTTACTTAATTTAAAGTTAACGAAAGTTATCATGAGGATTGTAATGTTTAAAGCAGATGTCTTAACAAATGTCAGTAGACTGGGGAGATTTTAAAACGAGCCGTTCATTCATAAATACGCAAGATCGCTATGAAAATGCAGACCGGAAGACAAAAGACAAAGAGCGCAGAGCTGAAAAGGGGCTACATAAGGTCTATAGCAGGGGTGTCCAAACTCGGTCCAAACTGTCCAGCAGAGTTTAGCTCCAACCCTAATTAAACACACCTGAAACAGCTAATCAAGGTCTTGATCAGCTGTTGAAGGTCATTTAGGCATGCTAAAAACTTACAAGCAGGTGTGTTGAGGCAAGTTGGAACTAAACTCTGCAGGACAGTGGCCCTCCAGGACCGAGTTTGGACACCCCTGGTCTATAGCATCTTTAATGCAAATGGAACTAGGAATGATATATACGGAGCTTATTTTTCATCAATAATCGCAGATCGCAACTTGGAAGAAGAATTTATTGAATTTATTATTTATTGCTATTCTATGATTTGTTTTTCAACTTAATTTAGAATTTTTGAAATGATTGAGTGGTTTTAAATTATGTTTTAAGGTTTTAAAGTTAGTTTACATTTTTATACTAAAGAAACAGGATCAAATTTGAGTTTTATACAAAAAAAATACATTGTTGAACTGAAAGAAGAAAGTGTATGTCTAGAATAGCTATGTTGTACGTGAGTTTATAGTTTGTATTCATTAATGTTACAAGGCAGTAGCAATTATATTAATATAAAATTAAATACCCTGTTAAATAATGTGTTTGAGAGCCGTTTAGCGCTTCGATCAAATATCCTTATAAATATCAAATATCCTTTAAACAAGGTGCCACCACCCAATCTATTTATCTACTATTATCTACTATTTATCTACACCCTAAGCACAGGTTGCAATAAGGCCAATAACTCATTCCTTAGATGCAAGTAGGCTACTTAGATGCAAGTACTTTGAACTTGAACTTGAAGTATAAGTCTATTGCTTGGCAGGGGCGTCGCTAGGCCCTTTTTAGGGGGGTATCAGCCCCCCTAAACTTCTGCCTAGCCCCCCTAAAAATGTGTGATTAATGTAGGCTACACAAATTCATGTTCGCTTCAGTCTTGTTATAATCAGATTCAGCGCGTTCTTCATCTTCCATCCGCAGCGGCGCCGAGCAGAGAGCACATCAGAAACAGAGGACAGGGTGTGTGTGTGTGTGTGTGTGTGTGTGTTCATCTGAGCCTCATTGGTCTGTCACTGCTCGTCAATGTCAGAATATTTGAGATGACCAATCAAATCAAAGTAGGCGGTCTTTATGTTCACAGACGCTGCTGAGCGCGATTTTTAACAGTGCGACTCGACGCTTACGATCAAGTGATAGATAAGATGGAAGTACCTAAACTTATTTCATATTTGACTTTTTTTTAGGTCATAAATGTTAAACAAATGACAAAAAATAATCAGGCAAACTAATATAGTTGTCTAATTTCGCCATTTTGAACTGAAAATAGGCCTATGTAACGTGACTTATGTATATAATGTAATAATTAGTTTACTGTCATTGTGTGAGGGGACAAGAAACATTAACAAAGCCGTTTTCATCATGTTAGGCACAAGATTAATAATGAATGTGTACATATTGAGAATATAATACAAATTGTAGCCTTTAGTAAATTAAAAAAGCTCAGCAGGTATTGACAAATAATCTACTGCCCAGTAGATTGACATGGTTTTAAAGCTATTTCTTATCCTTTTTTTTTTTTTGGTCTTAAAAACGTCTTGAAATGCACATATCAGAGAAATAAAATATTTGGACCCCCTACCAACCTCAAATTTAGGACCTCTTTGATTATAAAGCCCTGTATACGGCCCTGTATTAGGCATACGATCAATAATGAATGTGTAGCCTACATATTGTGAATGCATTTAATAAACTTAATTACCTAGCTTTAGTAGCTTTCAGTAAATAAACGCGTCTGAGAAAATAATTCATAGGCAAAATCAACCTATCGGTTGACCCTATCTTCACTGACAGACAAAAATGAAAAGCCTATATCAGACAAAGCTCAGCTTTAGGAGGGGAAGAAACAGGACAAGATAAAAACAAAGAGACAAAGAGTGTGATGCTGATGAGGAGAGAAAAATAATCAGCTGCCCACTGACATGGTTTTAAAGCTGTTATCCAATTTATTTGGCCTTCAAAACATCTTAAAATATGTAGATCAGAGAAATAAAAATTTTCTCGGGTAAACCCAGAACCCTCCTGCCCGCCCTACCTCACATTTGGAACCAGAGTGATTATAAAACCCTGCCTTTGCATGGTAATGAAACTGGTTAATAGTGAGCATTAGATCCTAAACTAAAGTGTTACCTTTTTTTATAATAAAAAAAAAAATCATACCCTCATTGGGGGCTTAGCCCCCCTAAAATGAAAATCCTAGTGACGCCCCTGTTGCTTGGTACAAGTCCTTTAGCAGCTCAAAGTAAGCTTCTATCATAACAGTATGCAAATCTCATAGACATCACTGTCACATGGTATAGACGGTCTAAATGGTCTCCTGTGTCCACCGCGACATAGTAGGCTAATGACAGTTGCTGCGTCCCAATTCGCATACTATCCGTCCTAAATAGTATTCGAAATTAGAATTAGTATGTCCCAAATCGTAGAATGTTGAAATGAGTGTTCCAAAGATACCCGGATGGTCTACTTTTTCCGGTCAGAATTCGAAGTGCAGATCGATGCGCACTCTAACTGTACGTTCACACCGCCCTGCCAGCGACGACGTGGAAAGATTCGTGGACGCTCTGATGCTCTGACGTAGATCGAACGCATGGTCATTTTTACAACTGTATTTAAAGGGACCACAAAGCATCAATCATGTCAATCGTTATTTTTGCAGAAAATTGATCGATGGAAAAAACGTAACAATTATAGTGACATGTTTGCTAATGAAATAAACAAATCAAAAGCCATTTGTGTGGTGTGGCTTTTGTGTTCATGGTTAAGTGCTATTATAATTTACATTCCTGCTGAAAAACAAGCGTTCTAGCGCGAAAATATTGCCTATAAATAGTGTTGCGCGCCTTCTTATCAAATTCAAATGATCAACCTCCTCAATTTTGCTTGGGAACTAATGTGGTCGGAACCAAAGTTTACAGGAATGCGTTCTCTGGACTCCTCTCAAACGGAGCACTTCTATATTCCAATTGGTTGCCGCCGAACCGCGTCATTGCTTATTACCATAAAGTTGACCTGACTTCAACTCTCCTCGCCGCTCTCACCGTCCAAGAGGCGCCGCGCCACTCTCGCCGGAGCTCGCCGCCGGCTCTCATGAGATATATCCAGCTGCAGACCCGCAGCACCACCAGTTTCAGAACCCCAGTGCCAGAACCCCAGCGCCAGAACCGGAAGTGAGGGAGGGGCGGAATTATTTACAATGACACAAGCATGGTTATTTTTGCAAGTATTTACAAATATTAAAAATTGTTGCACCTTTTAAATAATATTTAGGGTATGTTTTTATTACACAGTGAGTCACTGCTCGTTGTATGAACTATAACTGGTATGTGACAAATAAAGAGCAAGACAGTGCTCGTGTTGTTTGAAGACGTGAGAGTGCGCGCGCGCGGCCGGGGCTCTCTCTCTCTGCTCGTTAAGCGCCCTGTCATGCGCAGCAGTCATTCTATTCCGCCAAAAAGCGGACGATCTGACGGGTTTTAGAAGATTTAATACAACCTGAAACTAAAAAACAGACCCGACCTCTATTTGAGACCGGACTTATATTTACCCAGACCTGCAGCCACACCAGGCGTGTAAAGAGACAATCGTCTATTTGGGACTCGGCTATTATTTGAAGTACGGTACATTTTTATGGTTTCTTGTAAAACAATGCCGGATTTTCTCTCTCTTTTTAGATTTTTGACATTATTTTACATAAAGAAAAATGCATGCTGCACATGTTCTTGTGAAATAAAGTATATTTTATATAAAATGACCATAAGTTTCAAGCATTATTTTCACGATCAGGAAGTAACTCTCATAATACAATAAAACGGATAACTATATAGAATTATATTACACAAAATCAAGGTTTTAAATGCTTATTGTACTATACCTTAATGTATCATATTTAGTATAAATACAAGTATAAAGTATGACATTTCGTGTGTAATAATGACGTTTCGTGTCTAAGCAAATTACGCTCCAAAACGTTAGGTGGCGTTACTCGGTTTAGAACGTAAGCTCCGCCCCTCACTTCCGGTCCTGGAGCTGGTGTTAGAACGTAAGCTCCGCCCCTTACTTCCGGTTCTGGCGCTGGGGTTCTGAAACTGGTGGTGCTGCGGGTCTGCAGCTGGATACTATTGGCTCTCATTGAAAATGAATGACTTCCGGCCACTTTGACGCTCTCGCCGGCGGCGGTGTGAACGCACAGTAACGGCTGATATTGCCCACAACCCATCGCGCGTTGGACGAGGATTCGATTAGAACTACAAACACGAGTGAAAAGTGTTAAAAAACTACAGACATGGAGGACACGCAAGTCCGGTGGTTATGTAGAAAGGTTTAGATAAAGGGGTTTGAGTGGGTAATTATCAGTATCTAACGATACGAAAAATTATTTATTCAATGTTGTCTACATTATATTGCATCTGCAGCAGCATTGTGAACTTTTGTAAAGATACGTTTAGCCATTAACTTTTAAATGCATCATATTCAAATTGCAAACACATGAGGAGAGTCACCGCAATAATGACCCACGGCTGCAGACCAAGGTGCCACAACATTTCTCTCCGAAACGGTAGGAAATTAAATTAGATTGAATGGAGGATTTTAACTGTGACAAGATGGTGGACAGGGCAGTTTACGGTGGCTGGACGCACGCGACAGAGCTGTCCGTTAAAGATGACGAAGTGTCCCAAAGCTTGCCTACTCTTTTGCTACACACTCAAAAGTATGTACTTTTTCTTCACAAAAAGAGTACATACTTTTAGGTCGTAGTATAAGTAGGCGAATTGGGACGCAGCCTTTATTTTTTTTATTTTTGCAAAGGTCCCTTTAGGGGCTCCATACTAGGGATGGGCATGATTAATCGACGATCGATTATTGATCATTAAGAATTTCGTCGATCACGTTAATTTGTTATCGATTATCATTAAACGTATGCTGCTGCGTTGCGTAGTGTGAGTGGAAAGTGAACGTGTTCCCCGGGCTGGTCAAGTTAGCGCGGAGGTACCTGTGCATCCCGGCAACGTCAGTCCCCTCAGAGCGGGTGTTTTCAGCGGCTGGACTGAAGCCTTGTTAACACTCGACGCGTCCGCACGAGCGCGAAGGTGAGCGCGGCAAAAATGACGTCATTGCGGTATTCGGTGTTTCACAGGCGAGCGCGTCGAGTATAAACGCCTCGTCTGTTTGGGGAGGTGCGCGCGCAGTCTGTGGAGACTCGCGCTGCAGAGCCAGGCGAAAGTGTAAACGAGGCTTGACGGTCAGGTTGCGGTCGCGTCTGACCTCAGATCATGTCATCAACATGCTTATCTTTCTCAACAAAAATCAGTAGACTGGTATAGAAGTTGTATGTGAGTTACTAGTTATTTTTTATGAGGCTTTGTTAAGTAGCCTAGCCGAATTGATGGTTACAGTATGTAGGCTAATCTCTCTCACCCTCTTTCTCGACTCCGTTCTTGGATAGTTTCGAGTTACATTTTGACAAAACCTGTCAGATCTAAGTATTATTATGTTTTTGGTTAAGTTATTGTTTAACATGATTTTTTTTATTATTTATTATTTTGGAACAAACGAGGGTCTCTGTTTAAGAACGCCAACTCGCAGCTGCAGGTTCCGTTGCTTCCGAGCACCGCAACGCATATATCTTCAAGTTTAACCTAACCGAACGTCCAGTTTTACTGCCACAAGTTGATCATCTTGTAATAAAGACCTAATCGAGGAAAAACGCGCTGTATTTTTGTATTTTCATTGCATTTTTAATTTATAAAAATAAATAATGAATTTGAATATAAAAATATTAATGATTAATCGATAGTCGATCGTTAATTCTCCCGACGATCGACTAAGAAAATTTAATCGAATGCCCATCCCTACTCCATACTAATGAACTGACTCCATAGTTTACAGCATTAGTTAAGAGATGTGTTCCTTGAGGAAATTTGCCATGTATTGTACCTGATATCCAAAACAATCAAAATCGAATCGAATTGTGAAATTTGTGTCAATACCCAGCCCTACTGAACAGTGAACTGAAACAGTGAAGCACTCTCTTTTCCGCCCTCTAACCAGCCGTCAACACACAAAAACCTTTAGAATTTGTTGCTGTTAAAATAGCAGTTGAGAGCTCAAAGCTCGCGATCACCGCTGCACTCACGCTGTAGAAAACCACCAGCACGGGGAGAGTCTTGCAGAAGAACACCGACACACTCGCCCGTTGTAAACAACAGCACTTTTCAGAGACCTCAAACGATCGCTCCGAAGCGGAAGGCAACTACGTTCATCCACTTCCGTATTTATACTTTTTTTATTATTTTTTTTTATTTTTTTTATTGACAATTCAAAACAAAAGTATCAGACAATTGTTAAAACGCATATAGTCCGATAAAGCACCAAATGATACATAAAATATCAAGAATAATAACAACTGAAAAAAAAGTGACATAGGCCTACTTCAATTGGTAGTAGGCTATAGTTAGCATTACCTTTCATACTTTTAAGGCGAGACACATAGGGTAATTTTTTTTAACTAGCATATATCACCATGAAACATTGCCAGTTGATTCATAATTTAGATCTCCCACTCGTCGTGTGACCTCAAAGGGATTTCCTCTGCGAAGGTCCGTCCTCCCAAGCCTCTCTGAGACATTAAGATGAGAAAAAAATGTATTACAAGTTTTCTGTAATTTAATGTTTAAATATGCAAAAAAGACATTATCTAATTAAATAGGTGCTAATTTGCATATATTTTAAAAAACAAAATCTGAGTATTGGATAAACCCAGGTTCAAAATTATTTTTTCATTGTGTTCACATATTAGATGGGGAAAAATTACAGAGGGATGTATGGATATCTACTTGTTATCCTGTAAATCAGAATATACTGCCAATAGCCTTAAAAAATGATTTTCGCCATGTTTTTTGGAATAAAATGTTATGTAAATCAGGCTAGGAATAATATATTTACAAATCCCTCTGTAAATGTCTTAATATAACTAGGTACAAGACTGGAAAGTTTGGTGTATATAGGTGCTACCAGAGCCATATAGAGTCTCTATATGGCTCTGTGTGCTACCAAAGCCGTCTAGGAAAGCCTGTTCACTCCCTATTAAGCCCTATTGTACCGAATTTTGGTTGTAGTTCCACCAGAGTTCCACCAGCTTCTACTGGGGGGGGGTCGTCTAAGTGCAAAATGTATGGGAGTCTATGGGGCTAGACGGCTAAATTTGTCTCTTTCACCCGATTGCCGTTGAGAAATCTCAGATTTGAATGTAGATTTTGCAAGTTCAACATAGGTAATAGGTCCAAAGTTGAATGAACAAGTACTTATGTCCTTTCGATTTCTTACAGGTTGAGTTGTGGTTGCCCATAACACGCTAGCATTCTGCTAATGGACTTTGATTGGTCAGTGAAGGACTGATTACGTCCAGAGATACCGCTTGATGGCATCCGACGTATTTTCGGCGTGGTCTTTTAAAATAACAAAACAAAAACTCTTCTAGCACGTGTATTTACCTGTGTCAGCGGTGTTGTAGATGCCTCGAGAGAAAAGAAAGTGCAGATCGCGAAAGCACCAAAGTGACGTAAGGATTGACGTAAAGCAGTTCTCTGGTCGTACGATATGTATGACGTCATTGCCATTTTAAAAGACTTTTTAAAGCAAATAAGTGACTCTAAAAAATCTAACACCCAGTAATCTGTAATTTCTTTGCATCTCATTTCGAAAACAACATTCAAATTACTAGACAAAAAATTATATCCTGAGAAAAGTGGATTTTTAGGGGTATAGCTCCAGATACCTCCATTCATTCTGCACTCGTCCTGTGAGCGCCCTCATATGGAGCCAGAGTGGAACTGCAACCAGTTCAGAACCCGGAAGTTTACTGCCAGTGAAACTTCTCCCCATATTAGACATTCTCTGGTGCTACTGAAGTGGAGATTTCGGACTTGGAGTATGAGAGAAATGTAATTTTGAAGAAAACGGGCTTTAAAGATTTAGCATCAGCCAATGAGATTGCACATTTAGAGTAAAATCCCCCCTTTTACTTTCACGATTGGTTGCTAATAAAAAGGAAATTACCATATTTGGATACGGCAGTATTGTACAGGAGAGAGAGAGAGCTTTCTAAGGGTGTGTGTGATGACAGGGTGCAGATCGCGATCGCGGAGGAGAGGGATGATTTATAACGACAACTTTTGATGAATTTATGAGAAATCTACAGAGGCAAACAGACAAAGTGTAGTAAAATAAAGACCTGACAGCCAGAGGCAGGTGCCTGAGCTAAAAAGCAAAGTTATCATCCAACTAGCCGGCAGAGGCGAGCTTTATATGTGGGAAAAAAGTAGAGAGCGGCTAGAAGGCGCTCAGTGTGACACAAGCACATACATAATCTAGATACGAACTCCTAGTTCTACTAGCATCATGCTGATAGTACATTGGAATGCAATGTCGGACCTGTAGGTTGTAAAACCTGATAAATGTGGACGGTGAGGCCCAGCCTGCCGCCGCACAAATATCCTCGATCGGTATCCCGCTCGACCACGCCCAGGAAGAAGCCACACTCCTGGTGGAGTGTGCTTTGACTCGCCAGGGGCATTGAAGTCCCTCGGCTTCATAAGCCAGAGCTATAGCCTCAACTATCCAGTGAGAGATTCTCTGCTTTGAAACGGCGGAACCCTTCGTACGGCCGCCAAAGCATACAAACAGTTGTTCTGTCTGTCTGAATAGGGCAGAACGCTCCAAATACACTCTGAGAGCCCTAACGGGGTAGAGTAGGTTAGCGTCGTGTTCGTCTGCTGGAGACGATAGCGCAGTTAGGGAGATAACCTGTGCTCTGAAGGAAGTGGTGAGCACTTTAGGAATATACCCATGTTTTGGCCTAAGGACGACCCTGCAGTCGTTAGGTCCGAATTCCAAGCAGGCAGCGCTTGCCGAAAGCGCGTGCAGATCGCCCACTCTCTTGACCGAGGCGAGTGCCAGCAAGAGCGCAGTTTTGAGCGAGAGCTGCTTAAGGTGCACGGTTCGGAGTGGTTCGAACGGGGGCCCTTTAAGAGCGTCTAGGACAGTAGCTAGGTCCCAGATCGGCACTGAGGGGGGGCGTGAAGGGTTCATCCTCCTACCGCCCCTTAGGAAAAGAATAATTAGGTCGTTTCTTCCCAATGGACGTTCCATCACAGGGTCGTGTGACGCCACGTATACTTTGAGCGTGGAGGGGGAGCGGCCCGCCTCCAGAAGCCCTTGTAGAAAAGCGAGTACGTTCGTAATCTCGCATGTTTCAGGGTTCAGGCCCTCGGCGTTACAGCAGTCACTGAACACTTTCCATTTCTGGGCATATAAGCGTCTCGTGGAAGGCGCCCGCGCCTCAGCGATGGTTTTTAGCGCTCCACTCGTGAGGTTCCTGGGAACCCGTTGAGGGGCCATGCATGAAGGGCCCACAGATCGGGGCGGGGATGAAATATCATCCCGCTGGCCTGACTGAGGAGGTCTGGCCTCAGTGGAATCGGCCGTGGTGCAGATTGCATTTGCATCAATTCTGGAAACCATGTTTGGTTCTTCCAGAGTGGGGCTATCAGGAGCACTGCGTTTTTCTCCTCTCTGACCCGACTGATGACCTGTGGCAGCATCGCGATCGGGGGAAAAGCATATAAGGGGCGGCTCGGCCAGCTCTGGGCGAGCGCGTCCGTGCTTTTCGTGAAGAAAAGAGAGCAGTGTGCATTCTCCTTGTAGGCGAAGAGGTCGACCTCCGCCTCGCCAAAGATTTTCCATAACCACTGAATCGTCAGCGGGTTGAGAGCCCATTCTCCTGGGAGAATCTTGTCTCTGGATAGCATGTCTGCCCCTTGGTTCAGCGCGCCTGTCACATGCGCTGCTCTCAGCGAGCGCAAGTTGTGCTGGGACCATAAGATGAGTCTCCTGGCCATTGAATGCATGGAGCTCGACCTGAGTCCACCCTGGCGATTTATGTACGACACTACCGTCATGTTGTCCCTTCGGACCAGGATGTGTTCGTTTTTTAGATGTGGAAGCAGGGCTCTGAGAGCCAAAGCGACCGCTTTCATCTCCAGGCAGTTTATGTGTAGGCGCTTCTCCGGTTTGACCAAAAGCCGGAGACAGGCCTGCCCTCGTAAAGGGCCCCCCAACCTATTTTGGAGGCATCTGTTGTGATCTTCTTTCTCCTTGTGTTCACCCCCAGACTCACGCCTGACTGGTACCAGTCGGCAGCTTTCCAGTGCGTCAGGGCTTTTATACAGCCGTGGTTCGCTCTGATTAAAAGGTGGCCCGAACGCTACGCGTGAGCAGGGACGCGGCTCTTGAGCCAGCGTTGGAGAGGACGCATATGCAACAATCCTAGCTGGAGTACGGCCGATGCTGAGGCCATGAGACCCAGCATCCTCTGAAACCGCTTGACGGGGGCGCGCGCGCCCGCCCTGAATGATGTTGCAAGGCGCCGGATGGTGAGAGCGCACTCTGATGAGAGACGAGCTGTCATTTGCATCGAGTCTAGAACTATTCCCAGGAAAGAAATCTTCTGGCTGGGAGATAGTATACTTTTTGCAAAATTGATTCTTAGACCCAGGCATTCTAGATGGCTGATAATCCAAGATCTGTGTGTTATTAACTGACTCTCTGATTGTGCTAGGACCAGCCAATCGTCGAGATAATTCAGTATTCGCACTCCCCTTCGTCTCAAGGGGGAAAGTGCTGCATCCATACATTTCATGAATGTACGGGGAGCCAGGGACAGGCCGTACGGAAGTACTGTGTACTGGTAAGACTGTCCCTCGAAAGCGAATCTCAGAAAAGGCCTGTGATGAGGCGCTATTGGAATGTGAAAGTAAGCATCTTTCAGATCCACTGAGAGAAACCAATCTCCTGGGCGTACTTGCGCGAGGATATGTTTGGTTGTTAACATTCTGAACGAGCGAATCATTAGTGCTTTGTTCAGGTGTCTGAGATCTAGGATGGGGCGGAGACGAGACGAGACGAGAAAGTAGCGGCTGTAAAAACCTGCCCCGCTCATAGAGAGGGAAACAGTTTCCACAGCACCCTTTTCTATTAATTTGTGCACCTCGGTGCGTAGAACATGCGAACACTCCTTTATCACTTTGTTCTCTACCACAGTCGTAAAACGTGGTGGTCTGCGAGCTAACTGGAGCGAGTATCCGTGCTTTATTATATTCAACACCCATTTCGGCATATCTGGAATTTTTTCCCATGCCGCTGCGTGTACAGATATGGGCTGAATACAGGCTAGGGGCGGGCCGCTGTGACGTAGGGACCCGGCCAGCGAATCGCCTGAGCTCGTAGCTCACAGAGGCGCGGGCGCGCGCTGAGCAGCTGAGTGAATGGGCGCGTGTGTGATTACAACAGCGTGCGCATGTCTGTAAGACTCGCAGCCTGAGCTGGGGTCGTGTTTGACACTGTAGGGACAGTGTTTATAAGTGGGGGTGCATAGACAGTGGTAAGCACACGCGTCACTTTTATAATGTTTCCCGCTTTTACTGGGGATGGATTCATAACTGTGTGAACAGTGCTTGTGTGTAGTGGTGCGTACATGACCGTAGGCACGTGATCTACATTCATGGGGCGTGCAGCCTGAGCTGGGAATGAATTTGGCACTGTTTTGACAGTATCTGGGAATGCACACTTTGTGGACATGTGAACCCTTAGTGACACAGGCTGAAAAAGACTCTTTTTGTGTTTTCTGTGTGTCGCCGTAAAAACGGCGTTTGTTTGCAGGTGAGCGAGCTCTGTGACTGGCCCATTGACTGCTGTATAGACATTTCCAGCCGCCTGTACGGGGACTGGGTAATGTTTGAGATTTTGCAGAGAGAGTGGTCCGGCTTTTGCGAGACACGCACTCTCTCTTCTCATTCCTGTGGCTAGGAAGGCTTTCGAGGCTCAGGGTTCAGCACAATCTTGGGCCGAGGACCCCGTCGCTCAGGAGGCGGCTTGCGGTTGTGGGAGCGCGAGCGGCGCCGAGCGTCAGTCTGAGGCGCGGGCTGACAAGCGGTGGGGGCTGCTCTAGCCCGCTGCGGCTGTGGCGGCCTCTGTCTGCTCTGCGATGAGCTGGAGCGTTTAGGCAGGAAATGGCGCATAGCTTGTGAAGCGTTCTGGGCCTCAGTGAAGCGTTCGACGAAACCTTTAACTGCCGGTCCAAACAGCCCGCTGGTGGAGATAGGCGCGTTGAGAAACGGGGCCTTATCCGCGTCCTTCATCTCCGTCAGAGTCAGCCACAAATGGCGCTCGAGAACAGTCAAATTAGCCATGGCGCGGCCAATAGACTGGGCGGTGGCCTTCGTGGCTCGCAGGGCTATGTCAGTCGCGCTGCGTAGGTCCTTGAAGGCTTCGGGTTCGGGGCCAGACTCGTCCAGGGAGCGGAGAAGCTTGGCTTGGAACACTTGAAGTACCACCATTGAGTGAAGCGCTGACGCAGCTTGGCCGGCGGCGGCGTAGGCGCGACCCGCGAGAGCCGAAGTAGTGCGGCAGGGCTTCGAGGGGTGGGAAGCCTTGGCTTTCCATCCGGTGGTGGAGGGCGGGCAGAGATGATTGGCCACGGCCTCCTCGAGGGGCGGCGTTCCCTCGTAGCCTCTTTCCTTCGCGCTGTCCACAGAGGAGAGCGACGAAGAAAAAGAAGGCTTCAGACGCGCAGAGTGGGGGGCTTTCCATGACTTGGTGAGTTCGTCGTGAACTTCCGGGAAGAAAGGAGAAGGCCTTTGCCGAGGGACCTGCTGGCGCCCCTGCAGAAACCACTCGTCCAGTCGGCATTCGGGTTGGTTCTTCGGGAGAAGACCAATCGAGCCCGAGGTCCTCCACGGCCTTCGAGAGGATGCGGACAATCTCTGTATCCATGGAGGAGCCCCCACTAGTGTTAGTTAGCGTCGACGGGGCGGGGTCGAAAGTGGAGCCCGGCCAGTCGTCAGATGCAGCGTCGATGGACAAAGAGTCATCTACTCCCCCGTCGTCCTCGGACACGCCGAAAGTCACAAGGCCCACCGCTCTGCTAGAGGGGTGTGGGTCCGGCTGAGTGAACTGAACCGGCGGTGGGGAAGACAAGAGCGGCGGTGAAGCACTGGTTCGGCGTGACGTCACTGAGCTTAGGTTCAGGAAGCCTCTGTGAGCGGCGCTTTTTCTTAACACGCGGCTCAAACAGAGGGGTGTCGGCGATGGGCTCGCTCGTGGCAAAAGCGGCGAAGCGAGCCCGCAATGCGCAGAGACCCAGGTCGTCACATTCCGGGCATCCGCCCTTGGTCAAAGCAGCTTCTGCGTGGTCCCGGCCCAGGCAGCGAGCGCAGATGATGTGACGATCCCAGTCTGGAAGAAGGTCTCTGCACGACGCGCAGGAAGGCAGGAAGGCATTTGAAACAACTTCTCAGAAAATTGCTCTTTTACAAATGTCGCGGGGGGAACAGATGTAAATACTTGCGTGTAGCGCGCCGGATGGCTCAGTAGGATGGCGTTCGAAGGCGGCTGAAGATGCCGACGTCCTCGTAGCAATCCCGCTGGTATGCTTTTCCACGGCGGCGAAGGCTTTCAATAATCCGGAGGATCCAGCGAAGAAGGTGTTCGCTGAAGGAGATTAAATCTAAAGAACTCTCATGACGGGCCGCCCAATATATAACTGTTGGCCACGCCCATCTTGGCGGGCTATGACGCGCGCGGGCGCGAGGCGCGCTCATTGGTCGCGCATTCAGAGTCGCCCCGTCATTGGTTCGAGCAAGTTGCCGCAGCACAGCCAATGACCGAGCTCCTTCGCTCATTGCTGTCTGCTGTGCAGCTGCAATGCGTTTTACATGAAGACTTCAATATTCTCGAGAAAAGGAGTTTTCCCATAGCGTAAGCTACTTACGCAATAGGAGAGACCTCTCGAAAGGGAACTATGTTTTTGCCTGCTGTTTCTCTCCTTAAATTAAAAGTTTAGAGTATATCAGTTATTAGCATAGCTTTCTTATTTTTAACCAACTTAAGAGACTCAAAATATAAGTCAGTTTCAATTTCTTCCGTATTTATACCCGCGCTGCGGGAGCGGAGTGTGTGATGCGAATCACGCAAGCCAATTTCATTGGCTCGTTCAATAGTACTTAAAGATGACTGGCTCCCTGGCGTGATCCCATTCAGTCGACGTAGACTATGTCTGACGTTATCGACTGAAAGGGAACTATAGTTAGATATCTCTTGTTATTGTATAGGCTCAATTATTTTCCAGCTGAAAATTAATGGCAAAATCAAGTCAATCAAATCAAATCAAGAATGCCTAATATACATTTTTGAAGTCAATATACCTTTACAGAAATTATTTTTGGCAAACAAAACATTGTGCTAAACTGATATAACACCTATTATTATTTGCAGTTTGAATTAATTTGAATTACAGTTTACAACAGCATTGCAACAGGGTTTTTTTAATGTTTGTTTGTTTGTTTGTTTGCTTGTTTGTTTTACTACTTGTTAGCTATAAGCTAATTTGTAAAAATGCGACCTTGTTGGAATATTGAAGATGTCTGCCATAAGCTAATGTTGTAAAAATTGCAATCATTTGAAAACAGCATCGAAAAGGAAGATTTATTAGATAATATAACCAACACGAGCAGTTCAGTCCAAATAAAACAAATGAAGGGAAAAAATTTTTCATTGGGGGGGGGGGAGGGCGTACCAAAAGGGAGAGAAATAGAGAAACCTATAAGGTTTTAAAGTTTTCCGTTTTTAAAGTATCACATAATAAAATAACAGTTCACTACCCAGTATCTTCAACAGCTCCAACAACTGTCGCTAAAGGACACCGTGCCCTTCTCTTCTGTAAGTGTCATCTCCTAAATAAAAGCCCTGACCACCTTCCCACAACACTTTCACTCTTCTGTTTCCGACCACAGAGTTCAATTAACAGAGAATTTCACGATCCTTCGCTTGACTTGTCAGGCCTGGAGCAGAGTGACTCTGAATGACTTTGAGAGGCCACAGAAGGATCAATAAGTCACAGACACCTTTCTGAACAGAGCTGTCAGGCCTATTAGACACTTTTAAAGCAACAAAACGTGTTCCAGCGTGAAGTGTTCTCCTATTAATTCAAAGAAAATGAATATATTCTGTGACATTACATTTGTCATTTTCTGAATATGGATGTCCAAAACAGAACTCTTCCAATTTAGAGGATATTCTGAGTCACTTACAGATGTGTTTGTGGTTCATTGACAGCTGAAGTTCAAACCAACACACTCAGATTCAAATACAAATTGTTGTATTATGTTCAAAATAAATTCTGCCTTCAGTCTAAAAAGCCCATTTGAAATGGATAGTTTGTCAAAAAAACAAGAAAATTCACTCATCTCCAATTTGTTCTCAAACCTGTACAACTCACTTTCTTCTTTGGAATTCAAAAGAACATTAAAAAATGCCTTATTACATTTTTTTTTTTTTGACACACACCTTTTTTTGACCAAAAAGTCAATTGAAATTCAATGGGGTCCTATGCTATTCTGGACCACACTGAAAAAATATCCACTATAACTGTGGACTGCAAAAGAGAAAGTCTTACAGGTTTAGAACGGCATAAGTAAATTATGACAGACTATTTTTAAGTATAATCGGTTACTTACACACTATTCTCTGCATTTTCAATGTGTATGTTTTTCCTATTGTTCCTGTTCCCGTCTAAAGCCCAACTCAGTGAGTCTCATTAATAAACCCAGAGACCGCAGGCTTTGCTCTAGACCTACCACAGGTTAGAGCAGGATGTGATGGACATCTTGTCAACAGAATCCAAAGATGGATTAGATGAGAAACTGGATAATTGTGGTATTCAGTCTGAGCCCATCTGTTCATGAATAAGATTCATTGAACCTAATTAACTTCCCACATGCTTTGTGAAGGTTTCACATGTAGCTGATTGACGTTGTTCACTTAAGAGATGCACACTCGATTAATTTTGTCTTACTGTGTTGGCTGTAGAAAGAAGGGGAAACAACTTCTGTTTTAAAAGGTGATTTCACATTAAACACCACTTCATATATTTCTGAATGTAAGTGTGGTAGAGATTGAGCGTGTTTGATCCTGCTATAAAGGCAGTCTTGTAACCGGAGGGGGCAAAGATCCTGGCAAGTATCATCACTAAAACTGCTGAGACTGGACAGCGCATCAAACATGCAGATACTCACCAGAGGTGTGTACTCCTATTATACGAAAATGACTATGCATTCATAATGATTTTTACTTTCAATTTAATACATAATGACAAATAAAACCTGTAATTTAAACCTTAGTCATACATTTATTGTCTTTTTTACTGGTGAAAATATAGCGTTTCTCAAAGAATTCACACAGAATGTAGCTTTTGTTATTTTTTTACCAGATCCAGAAGTTTAAAGGGGCATTCGGCAACTCTAGCTATTTCTACGCTGATTTTCACTTTTGTTGTCGCATGTTTTGTCAACGAGCTCCCCCTACAGCTGTGAGGCGTATATTTCACAACAATGTCGTAAAAAAACTCGCTTGCGGCACCCTCTTCCCCTTTTCTACCGCTGCCCATGTGCATTTGTTTTTATCGGAGCCAGCCAACTTTATCGTGTGGAGCTATGTCTACCGAGGTGGGTAATACATCATACACATTGAGGGCGGCGTGTTTGTTTATGTCGAATTGCCGTAAAGCAGTTTGTGTTTCTCGTCCGTTCTCGCTTCTCACGAGACTTCCTATTTCCAACTTACCGGCAAGTTAATCCTAATGTTGCAAGGTTGGTTTTCCACCTAGGAACGTTGGGGGGAGCGGGGAAAGTCACCATTCTCACCAGAACAGGTTATTAAACCAGCCAAATGATTTATAAACGGTTTAAGTTGAAATAGTTGCCGAATGCCCCTTTAATGAAAAGATTTTGATGAGCATTACTTTACCTTGAGCACTTCAGAAAAGCAACCAAAGCAGTAAAACTCAAAGGTGCCCCTGCATCAATGTACGTAGAGGTGGTTGAACTCTGAGCACCTGTAATTAACTTTGTCTTGCTTTGTGAGGTCACACCACTCAGAGTGACTGTACAATGCAGTGCACGAATTTCACCATTAATTTAGCAATATGTGAACAACACATACTGTTAGGGCTCGAAGTGTCTTGTCTTGGCATATGCACCCCCCTGGGCAAAACAATAGCCCGTTAAGCTGCTCTGTCTTTGTGTATGGAATATAAATGGTTTTTTGTCCTGCCCTGAGGCTTCAAGTCACCCTGGGATAAATTTGTGAATAAGCAAAGGTTATTTAAGAGGGGGTAAAATCGCCAGATGTCTCTCTGTCACCGCCATTATCTTTTTTTTATATATTTTATTTATTTAATTAAAAATAAACCAGACTCAACAGTAAGGCTAATAAAAGTAATATGCATTTACTATTACATGGGATCTTAAATACTCTGTTGGATCAGTGTCCAGTTATATTCACCCACTGTTGTAGTGTACCATTATTGCAACTAAGTTTAAAAATCTTAAAGACAGACACAAGACAGAACTGTTAGATGATTAAAAGAAATTTAAAAATAAAAACTAGACGAAGCACAGTGAAATTTAAATCAAATAGCCTAGTAAAAGGTCGGTTCACACAGAACCTCGTTTTTGCAGTTAAAATTGCATGACGCAGGTCATTGGAACAAAAAAAGAGAGAGAGATGTGTTGTTGTTTTTTAAAGTTGAACTTTTAACTTTTAATGCCACGTTTTTAGAAAGCCATCATTGCATCCGAAATTGCATACAGTCTGAGTGGGTACTACCTTTGTATTTGAACTTACTGGCTCTATATAGTATGAATGTGGGTAGTTGAATGAAATTCGGGCGTTCTACATTGGCCATTTTGTTACTGTCACGTGATCAACTGTTGTGTCGCTTCACTGCCATTAATAAATCCTCTTCCTTGGCCTCATGGGATAGTAAAATGTCCATTGAATGCGCACTTTATCTCGCCGGACGTAGTAGGTCATCCGGGGTCTTTTCACGTGTAAAAAGTGATCAGTTGACTTAAAAAATTGACGAAACTTTAAATTGTTATATAAATAAACTTCATGCTTAATAGAAAGAATTAAGTAATGTGGAATTGTCAAGTTCACATAACTTATTTTTTCCAATTAACCATTATGTTTATTTACTTAATAATTTTAAGGCAACAGATTTACTAAAATGTTTTAAGTAAGTGAACTGAACACTTTTTACAGTGCTGTATACTATGCATTTGGACATATTGCTCTGTTGGCCAACTGTTTTTCACATACTATATAATAGGGATGTATTCGATTTCAGACGTAGCACATGTCACGTGCGAGACGCTGATAAAGACATGAGCACAACGGTCAAACACGTCCATCTAGCACAAAAACTATGGAAAAATATAGTGTAGTGGAATGTAAAAATGCATTCCGTGTGAACAGCCCCGCATGAAGTTAAAAAAAACCATCTCTAGACCTTGTGCTTTTACTGACCTGCGTCTCGCGTTTTTAATTTATGTTTTATTTAGGGCTGTCAAAATAACGCGTTAATTTCGATTAATTAATCTGAGAAGAAATAACGCGTTAAAAAAAATAACGCAGATTAATCCATTCCGTTTTGACCTTTGCGGAGCCGTTCTAGCGTTCGTGTAAAAAGAAGGAGGGAGACAAGAACGCGCAGCTTGGATCATTGTTTGGAACATTTACTTTTAACAAACGGAGTTCGTCAAACTCTAAAGTAGGCCTACAACATCAAAAAGCATCCAGAATGACCAATGTTGAAAGATACAGTAGGGCAGCCTAAAACTTACCGAAATGTATATTCCTCGATCAATCAGTGTTTTTCAACCGCGAAAAGAGGTCAATAAAACCGCTGGAGAACAATTATGTCACATAACATTTAGCCCTAAGTTACCTCAGGAAAGCCATTTCATGACCATATAGCATGTTATAGTTGGCTATAAAAAAGAGCTATAGAGAGTATTTTTCAAAATGTATGTAGCCTACTAGTATATTACGTATGGATTATATTTTTACTTATATCAAAGTTGTTATTTGTAATAAACAAGCATTATATTTAATTTGAGCTATTTTTAACCTTAAATACTACCAGCTGATATGGCTCTCTGTATTTTTACAGCATTGGGTGAGATTTTTTTTTCTTGAGAAAAATGAATGCCTATCTTGTGTACCTAATATTTATCCAAATGAGTCAATATTGCATCAAATCACAATAATTAAATTAAATTGAAATCGTGAAATTTGTGTCAAGCAATAATAATAAAAACGTAGCTTACCAGAAATTGTACCATGTAAACATTGTAAGATTGTGTATGCGATTAATTTAGATTAATTAATTACAGAGTATGTAATTAATTAGATTAAAAATTTTAATCGATTGACAGCCCTAGTTTTATTATAAGTTCGGGAGGAGCACGTTCAGATAATCTAACCAATCAATGTGAGAGGAAGCATCACCTTAGCTCAGACGACTCACCTCAGTTCCACGACTGTTTTCCACCATCCCTCCTCCACCCAAACTCCTCACTCTCGATTATTCCTATCCTAGCCTATAGGTTCAGGCCAAATTCCGAGCTCAGAGCCCTCTCCCCGGACAGCACGCCAAATACGCATATTGCATACCCTATCTGAATATATGTAAGTGCAAATTAGCGAATAGCAAAAATGTGTTCAGTGTGAACTGGCCCTAATTGTGTATATTTGTATGCTGCAGACTGCTAATGGTTGGTCTCTTGTGTCCATTTAAAACGCTGTGAGGTGAGAGATCTGCTGTGTTCTCTGCTCTGAATGGATGGAAACAGCTGTGATTAAGGTTGGCCCTTGGAAACACTAAACATGGTGGGGCTCCCCGGACCATCTCTCAGCTGCAGCACACATCTGCCTGCTGCCTTGATGAAGGGGAACACAGGGAGAAGTTTGGGCAAAACAAAGGCTGAGCTGTCTCTTGTGAGTTCACAGCATGTTCAGTGGTTTTGTTTTCATTTTTTTTTCTTGCTATTTTCTCATGCAGGTGTAAAGTACAGATGTTGTTGGTCACCAAACATCTGTGACAGTGGAATACAGAATGTTATAAATTGCAACAAACAGGAGAACATGCCAAGACACTAAACATTAACTCCATTTATAAAGTTCACACGCATGAAAAAGTTTCAGTGATATCCTTTCTAACGTCAGTACTTCAATAGCCGTAAAGATCTCCTCTAGCAATAAACTATCTTTGAACATCATGACACTTCAAAGGAAGCCATCAATTGACTAATTCAACAGTATGAGCATCATACAACACTCTGATAATAGCAGCATTAGGATACATGAGATGTATCCATTAGCAGATGAGAGGGTCTCCAGTGCTATTACTGCTCATTTGCTCAGCACAGTAATACCTCAAATGTCTGTTCAGATCCACAGGAAAATGAGATGTAACATTTGAAAGCGTGCCATCAGAAAGACAGCGCTAATGTTATGGTTAATTACCATATTTAGTTCTGCGTAAGAGGAAATGGAGGAAAATGACCTTTAGGAGATGAATCAATCAATTTGTTTAGCTGTTGTTATGCACAGCCACATAGAAAGGCAGGGTCATTTGTGATGTCTGCTATGGTGAAAGTAGTGTTTACCCAAAATAGTGGAATATAAAGTAATTAATTCTTCATAATGAAGACCACATAGAGATGTCAGTGTGTTGCTGCATCCGGATGTCTCATTTGTGTTTGATATAAGCAGACTGAAATGGTTTTGTTTGTAACAAATCCCCCCGCCCCCCTGCAAAATTCTTTCCATTAGGCTAATTTGTTTATTATCATTTATTTTCTACTACTGAGCTACAAAAAACATCTGATGCAGTCTCATAAAAAGTAAAGAAAATACTTAAAAATGAACTAGGCTTTTAACCTATGAACAGGCCTGCAGACATTTCCACATTGCCTAATGGCTTTAATTCGCGAAGTACTGTCCTTATAGAATTAACACACTTTATTTATTTATATGCCTTATATTTTCAGATGATGCCTAAAAGGGGAAGTGTGTAATGTCTACACTGCTAGCCTTGCCATTAACACTGAATGAAAATACATCTGAAAAACATTCTCATAAAGTAACAGGTCAGAAATCTCATAAATGCAATTCAGTATTTCATATTTTGACAAACAGATGTGAATGATCGCTGTAATACACAGGACTTAAATACTAAAACAAAGAGCAGCAGTTCTCTTGAATTCACTTGAATCTGGAACAAAGATTTAATATTTGGCCTCTCCTCACACATATACTCTATATACCACAAGCCCAAGGACAATGTTCCTGGTTGCACCAAACAAACAGCTAATGCTGGTTCTGAACAGTCAGCCTCAGGTTTGTGCTCTTCTGCTTTTCTTATCTTGACTGCTTTTCTTTAAATCAGTTCACTGGTTTAGTCCATAGAGAGTGAGAAAGTGAAGAGTTCCAGCAGTGCCATGAGCATCTCTGTGTCACCACTGTGCACCACGCAGCATCTGGACAACAAGTTCCCTCATGATTAAAAGCAACAGCAACCACATGTGCACAGAGAAAAAGGACAAACTTCAACAACTGAAGAGAGAGAATGAGTCATCGGGGTTTTTGTTTTTAAACAGTTTTAATGTTTGGATTTTTGTGAAGTACAGTATCAAAACTAGATACAAATCTAAAAGCCTTTTTTTGCAAAGCACTATTATTTCAGTTAATCTAACTGGAATAATAATGTTTGCTATTATTAGTTTAAATGATAATGTAATTTAAATTCATATTGGTTTTCCTATCCACAGATTTTGCAGAACTTCCTTTATAATGCCTATACAATTTTGACAGTTAACTTTCCCGGCAATTTCGAGCAGGTTACAAATTTGCACCCATGTCAGTCTTCTGCTCTTCTGCACTTCTGTAGCAGACAAATAGGATACTGTAAGTAAAATCAGTTGTAAATGGTATTCCAGAGCCTTGGAAAGAGATGAATAACTGACAGCGTTTTAAAGCCCTTTAAAGCGAGTCATGACTTCCGTGGTCTTTGCAGGCTGAGAGAGTCTCCAGCTAATGGATGAAAATAGAGGCAATATTCAAGGTAAATGTTAAAAAACCACTTAGTATCCATTCGCCATGACTTTCAGCAAAACAAAACATTAAAATGTAAGAAGTGAGGGTCATGTTCAAAGTGTGGAAATGTCAGCGAGATTGAGGCGACCAAGAAACGGTCAGTCATGAGCTCGACAGACCTTGAGCACCCCAAGGAAGTGAAAACACCAAATTTCACTGGTGGAGGAATGTTTGCTGCAATCGTTTAGTGGTATCATCAATATTTCCTAAAGTGAACTGTTGAATACAGTGAATTTAGGGCATGTCTACTATCTGACCTTATCAGTTGTAGGAGACCGAGGTGTAAAACGTTGAATCAGGTCAACCGGAAGCTGTGGAAACCCACTTCCAGAGTGCATACTGTTCCCTTTCGTAGTCACTACGAGTTCCGTTCTTGACGATGAATGGGGTTTTGCTTAGAAAGCCTATCGACTTTGAGTATTACAAAACGAGCCAATGGCAAAGAAATACCATGGGTCTTCGGAATTTGCATGGCGTTAGTCCGCCCCACCTCGTGGGTATAAAAGGAGGACGCCGGCAACATGCAGATATGTTTTTGCTTCAGAGCCAAGAGTATCGCTTCACTCCACAGCCATTTCTGACTTCACTTCTAGGAGACGAGCGACTTTCCGGTGTTGGTGTGATGGCGATCTCCAGCAAGTTCACACTGCCTGCTGATCTGTGCAGTGATCTGCCAGTGAGTGTGTTTCTCCCTGCTCAACATCCGCAGAGTTTTTTTCCTCTCACAAAAGAGCTTTGCACGCGGCACGTCTTTTTAAAGATGCCTCGCCCGTGCACTTCTGGTTGCGGTGACTTATTTCTGACTCTGATGGACACATTCTCTGCTCTGCGTGTTTGGGCATTGATCACGCTAGAGCGGCGTTTGTGGATGACTCATGTTCTCTCTGCGGGAACATGACCATCACGTCATTACGTCCGAGACTCTACTGACGAAGGGTGCGATCGAGACGGTCCCTCCAGCCGAAATGAGGTCCAGGTTCTACAGCCCCTACTTCATTGTCCCGAAGAAATCCGGTGGGTTACGGCCAATCCTGGACCTGCGCGTCTTGAACTGCTCTCACTTCACAGGCTGCCGTTCAAGATGCTCACAGCCAAACGCATCTTCGAGTGTGTGCGGCCGCAGGATTGCTTTGCAGTGATCGACCTGAAGGACGCCTACTTCCATGTCTCCATTCTCCCTCGACACAGACCGTTCCTGCGGATTGCTCCCATTCGGGCTAGCCCTGTCTCCTCACGTCTTCACAATGGTCGTCAAGGCAGCCCTTGTTCCTCTACCGGAACACGGGGTTTGCATCCTGAACTATCTCGACGACTGGCTGATACTAGCTCACTCTCGAGACCAGGCTTGCGAAAACAGGGACCTAGTGCTCTGGTACCTAGCTCATCTGGGCCTTCGTGTCAACTGGTAGAAGAGCAAACTCTGCCCCGTGCAGAGGATCTCTTTTCTCAGTATGGAAATCGACTTGAACCTCAGCTTTCTATGGGCTGGAGTGCCCTTGGAACGAGTTTCCAGGCATGTTGTTGTCTCAACAGATGCCTCCACCATGGGCTGGAGCGCCATGTGCAATGGACATGCTGCCGCGCGATCCTGGACCCCAGCTCCTTTGACATGTCATTTGCCTCGAGTTGCTGGCAATACTTTCTTGCGTTGCTCTAGGGTCAACACGTACTAGTCCGATTAGAAAATACCGCTACAGTACTGTACATCAACCATCAAGGTGCTCTATGCTCCCGCCGTATGTTGCAACTCGCCCGCCACCTCCTCCTATATAGTCAGAAGCATCTGAGGTTGCTTAAAGCTATTTATATTCCCGGAGCCCCGAACTGTGCAGCCGACGAGCTCTCACGGCTTCAGCCCCTCCCTGGAGAATGGCGACTCCATCCCAGGGCCAGATTCAGACAGCCCCACTAAGGGGTGCAGGTAGAATATCAGGGGGGGCAAGTCATTTAACGGAACATTTAAATTTGACAAATATAGTGATTTGATTTATATTGTGATATATATCGCCCAGCTCTAATCTATCAGCTCCTTTGATCCATTTGATTTGTCTTATAGGTTTTCTGTTGGATGTCCTTCCTGACACTACCCTCTGCATTTACCCGGGCTTGGGACCGGCACAAATAGGACACTGGCTTGTGCCCTGTTGAGGCTGCATTTATCTTTTTTTTTTTTTTTTTTTTTTTTTTTTTATCTGTCTGTCTGTCTGTCTGTTTGTCTGTCTGTTTGTCTTCCTGTCTGTCTGTCTTGTCTGTCTTTCTGTCCTTTCGTTTTTTATTTCAATCTTTTTTATTTCTTTTTTGTTTTTTTGTTTTCATTTCTTTAGCTCTGTACACAGCATGGCTTATATTAGTCATTATAGCATCAGTCGTCTGCTTTTCTGTGCAAAACATTAGCGTAGCCAGAAAAGCGTCTCTGGGTGTGCATAAGAAAAATTGGGTGTGCCACATTTATTGTCAAATTAATGTGCAAAAACTCGGACCCGGCTTATCAGTAACTTCACAGAATAGACTGGGCTGATGTGTAAAACTGGCTTGCCACATAAACATAATACTAGGCCTACAGTATATAAAATATAACTCAGGGCTCAACATTAAGGCTTTACATGTGCTTGTCCTTCGAACAAGTAAAACGGCCATTCTCTTGTCCGGGTAAAAATCCAGAAATCGGTTTAAATGTATGCTTCATCTTTCATTTTAAATTCTTAGATCTGATCAATAAATTCAATTGAAATAATAAGACACTATGCTGTTACCAATCAAATTAATTAATTTACACTGAAAAATTACAACTGCATTAAATAATGTTATGAGATTGTTTTAAATATTTTTGGAAAATACAAATATAACATATTGGAAAGAATTATCCTACTTTTAAACACGAAACTAAATCACCAGTAGGGGGGGGGGGGGGCAGGTGACCGTCTTAATGAGTGAGTTATTGAGTAATTTATTCAAATGATTCGTTCAAACGGCTGAATCATTAAGGAATGAGGCAGTTGTTTAATGGGTCATTGAATCTTTGACTCAATCGATTCATTCAAAGCGCTGAATCATTCAGTAATGCGCTGATGTGTTCAGGTGAGCTGCGCTGTGGTTCTGCTGTGATCTTTGTTTGGAACTATTTTCGCTGCTTTCGTCAATATTGTGTCTAAAATGTAAGTGACTTGATATTAATTACTTGTTAATTGAACTGTCATATGAAATCAGTGTCATATTTTCAATCGTGATGGTATACAGCACTCTTGGTCACTGTGATGTTGCTTAACTGTATCATATCATGTTATAAATATAAAAACTTCACAATTTTTGAATCGCTCTATGTTCATTAAGTTTCTTTGTGTGATCTGCTCTCATTTGTTTCCATTTCCCCTCATGAGGCTGCGCGAGCCTCAACAGCACAACCGTACCAGTCAGCGGCTGTTTACGGATTGGTTGGCACTTGGCAGTCCGAATGTCGGCAGATATTTTTTTAACGATAATAATTTAAAAATTAAAATACATTTTAAATGTACAAATATTTTAAGTAAACAACAATAGTCAAAGTTTAGGAAACGTTTTTATTAAAACTTTAAAAAAGAATTCTGCATCTATTTTAGGTGTGCCACCTGCCACTGTGGGTGGCACCGGCACACCCTGGCACACCCGTGGCTACGCCAGTGGTGCAAAAGTCCTAACAAATGCATCCATATCTAGACCTGTTGTTATGGCCTTCTCGTGAGCCAGAATAACTAAATTTATTTTTCTCTCATGTAGCATAGTGCGGCGGAAGGGGGTAAGAACACGAGACAAAGTGGAGAAAGAGCTCTCGCATGATGCAGATGATATTCCCGACTGCGTCCTAACATCTTCACCGCTGCTGCTTACCTGGGGATCTCCGGCCCCCCGGCCTCTCTCTTTCTCTCCTGTGCAGGATGGCGTGGATCCACCGGTCGGCTTTCTGGTTTATGCTTGGCTGGCTTCTGGTGTCTCTTGCCCACCTGCAGGTCGACGCTCTGTTCCAGTACTCTGTTGCTGAGCTTCTGAAGCTCCGACGCCATGTTGATGTCCTCCAGCCCCCATCTGGTTGCTCCATTCCGTCGGACATCTTTTTCCAGCCGAACCGGAGATATATCCACCGTGGACCGCGCGGTAAGCGCTTTTATAAGAACTCTTATTCTTCCATACCAACTTGGTTTACCACCCGCCGTCGTTCTCGTAACGCTAGCCGAGGAGCTAATCACAGTAGTCTAGCTAGTCTGCCTAAAGTGGCCAGCTCTGCCTGTAAAAGTAGCTCTGCCACCGTCAACTTTGGTCTCCTGAACATTCGCTCTCTCAACAACAAGGGTCCACTAATCAGGGATGTCATTATGGACTATAATCTTGACTTTTTATGTTTGACTGAGACCTGGCAGCTGACTAATGATTTTATTCCCCTTAACGCGTCTGCCCCGCCGGGGTTTGTTTACAATTGCCAGCCCCGTGCTTCTGGACGTGGCGGAGGTCTCGCATTGTTTCATCGCGAGACCTGGAAAGTTTTGCCGATTCCTGTTTCTCCTCTATTTTCATCGTTTGAGTACTCTGCCTCACTGTTGCCCGGACCCTCGCCCACAGTCGTGGTCACGGTTTACCGTCCCCCAAAATATAACAAAGATTTTCTGAATGACTTTTCTCAGCTTTTCACTCATCTTTCAACTCTATCCCATAACTTAATCATCCTGGGTGATTTTAATATTCATATGGATAATATCAGTTCTCCGCTCTCCAGAGATTTTTCATCTTGCCTGGAAAGCCTCGGTCTGCACCTATATATCGACTCTCCAACTCATTGTGGGGGGCATATACTGGACTTAGTCTGTTGTTCTGGTGTCATCCCCTCTGCCTGTAAAACTCACTCTGTTGCCTTTTCAGATCATATGCTTATTACTTTTAACATCACCCTCCCGCTATCTAAACTGACCCTCCCTCGTACCATTTCCTTCAGGAATATCAAGGACATTAACACTGCCACCTTTGCATCTGATATCAATAATTTTCCAAGTGTACCTGCTTGTTGTTCACCTGATGAATTAGTTTCTTACTATAACAAAAATCTTCACACTCTCTTGGACACCCATGCTCCTATGAAACTCAGATCAGTCTCCTTCACCCGCTCAGCACCCTGGTTCACTCCCGCCTTACGCCTTCTGAAATCTCAGGGCCGTCAGCTGGAGCGTCTTGCTAATAGAACTGGACTCACCATTCATAAAAATATGTACATGGAACATGTCAATTTGTATAAGGATTCCCTCTCTTCAGCTAAATCTGCATATTACTCTCACTTAATCCACTCTAATCATCATAATTCTAAAACCCTATTCTCCCTCCTCACCTCCATTACAAAACCTCCTGACTCTCTTCCCTACCTTATGCAATCCCAAGATTTTTCCAATAAACTTATGTCTTTTTTTGTTTCCAAAATTACAGACATCCATAAACACCTGACCTCCTCTGGAGCTGCAGCTTCTGGAGGCAACTATAACACCCCTTATCCATCCCCAACTACTACTTTTTCAAGTTTTGACCTTCCCTCTGTTCAAGCCATTTCGGACATTATTCATAAATCTAAACCCTCTACATGTCAGCTCGATCCACTTCCCTCCACCCTGGTTAAATTCTGCTGCTCTTCACTTGCCCCTCTCATCACTGAGATTATCCACTCCTCCCTAAGCTCCGGTTCAGTCCCCCCTTCACTCAAAATTGCCTCGGTCACACCTATTTTGAAAAAACCTGGTCTGGACCCCACTAATTTTAGCAATCTCCGTCCTATATCTAACTTACCCTTCATATCCAAAATTCTGGAAAAAACAGTCGCTTCTCAACTTCATAATCACCTCATGTCGAATAGCATCTACGAGCAGTTTCAATCTGGCTTCCGTCCCCTTCATAGCACTGAAACCGCACTCATTAAAATTTCAGATGACCTTCTCATGGCTTCTGATTCTGGGTTACTTTCAATTCTCATTCTTCTGGACCTCACAGCAGCTTTTGATACTATTTCTCATCCCACCCTCCTCAGTCGATTATCATCTATTGGTATCACCCACACTCCCATAGCCTGGTTCACTTCATACATTTCTGATCGCACACAGTTCATACAACTAAAAACCCAGAAATCCGTTACCTTCCCCGTTTCCACTGGAGTGCCCCAAGGCTCTGTATTGGGGCCTCTCCTTTTTATTATATACATCCTCCCTCTTGGTCACATCCTCCGTAAACATAACATTAAATTTCATTGCTACGCGGACGACACCCAGCTCTACCTCTCTACTAAACCATCCTCTTTACTCCCACCAACCTCTCTTACCCTCTGTCTCCAAGAAATTCACTCTTGGTTTTCATCAAACTTTCTCAAACTGAACAGTTCAAAAACCGAAGTCCTCTTGGTGGGCACACCTCACACCCTCTCCAAAGCTAATAAAGTTTCCATTACCATTGATAACTCAACTGTCCTTCCCTCCCTTCAGGTTAAGAGTCTGGGTGTCGTCCTTGACAGCACACTATCTTTCCACTCTCACATTAATAGCATCACCCGGTCAGCCTATTTCCACCTGCGTAACATTTCACGCCTCCGTTCTTCTCTTACTCCCAAAACCACCGCCATCCTGGTTCACAGCCTCATCACATCTCGGTTAGATTACTGCAACTCACTCCTGTTTGGCCTCCCTAATAAGTCGCTCCAGAAGCTGCAGCTCCTACAGAACTCTGCTGCACGCCTGATTACTCAGACCCCCATTTTTCATCATATCACTCCCATCTTGCAACAACTTCACTGGCTTCCTGTCAAACAGAGGATCATCTTTAAAATACTTCTCATTACCTTCAAAGCAGTTCATAACATGGCTCCTCCATACATCTCAGATCTTCTCCATTTAAACATCCCTACTCGTTCACTCCGATCCTCTCACACCTGCCAGCTTTCTGTTCCCCCTGCTCGTCTTGTCACAATGGGGAGCAGGGCGTTTAGTCGCTCTGCACCACATCTTTGGAATTCTCTCCCTCCAGATCTTCGTACCATGGACTCATTTAATCTTTTCAAATCCAAACTCAAAACTCTGTTGTTTAGACAATCATATTCCACCTGACCCATATCACCTTAATGTTGTCTTGCCAATTTTATTGATTACTGTTTTAATGGTTCTTTTTTATCTGCTTTGTACAGTGTCCTTGGGTGTCCTGATAAGGCGCTTTAAATAAAATGTATTATTATTATTATTATTATATTCCAATCACAAGTGAGGTCACATACATGCGATGGAGCTGAGGAAAGGCATTCTTATACCCGTGTAGATATGTGTAAATGGTGGAGAGGTCTACAAACTCTACGTTCTCATCATCATAAGTCTTTTTGAATTCTTTTTCCAACATAATTTTTGCGACAAGAATCTCATTGGAAAGTTTGTCACTGTCATTTCTTGCCATTTTTTGCAGAGGACTTAACATGGCAACATCCAGAAAAGAGGGAGATTGTGGTTGAAGGCAATTAACTGCTTTCATTAGATCCAGATTGCTTTTGGAGAATCTTGCCTCCATCTCTACAATGGCGATGTCCAAAATGTTGAGAAGAGCTCTCTTCAGAGCCTGGCTAGAAGTCATGGAGTCTTCTGCATGGCCTACAGTGGACGTAACAACACTACCTACGAGCAGTGAGCTCATTGTTCTTCTTCTTTTAGCAGCTGGTGCAGGCATGCTGGTTAATGTCTCATTCTCCTCATCTCTCATCTGCTTCAGAGCCTGCAGAAATGCACTGACTACTTCTGAAGCACAGCACAGGTCAACAGAATGAGCCTGCAGCATAGCATTTGCAGACTTCAAGGAACCCAGAACTTTAAGGAGGAATTTTCCTATTTCAAAGAAATGATGCCTCCTTAACATCATCAACAGCCCTGATGCCTCTGTACAGATATCAACAGCAGCGGCTCTGTCCTCTGTAACCTCTGACAGGATACTCAGAATAGCATCCTGATTCTCCACAAGACACTTGGTCACATCATGGTGGCTTGTCCATCTGATCTCCGACAGTCGTTTAAGGGAGGGAACATTATAGTTCTGTGACACATAATGACGGTGAAAAAAAGAGTGCAGTGATCCTGATATATCAAAAAAGATTTTTGCACACGGCTCTCCTTGCATTGCATGGACCACGGCCAAGGGCAGCTGGTGGTTATAGCAGTGGATATAAGGAATATCCTTCCCTACCTTCTTTTGTAATAAGGCCTGAACCCCACCCCTGACCCCACTCATGACAGAAGCTCCATCATAGCACTGACTGATAATTTCAGCTGCACTATAGCCTGAGTCAGAAAGATGCTCAAGAATTTGTGTGGTAATAAATTCAGAATTTAACTGACTGAGGTCAAGCAGGCCAATCAGGTGTTCCTCTGGAATGCCTTTACAGACAAATCTAACCATGATTGACAGATTCTCCACATTACATCTGTCCCTCGTTCCATCACTTTTGATGCAAAACCCAGCATAATCTGATTTGTCAAAATTACCTTTTATCTGATTTAATACCATTTTGGCCAGTGTTTCAATAATTTCATTGTGTATGTTGTGAGAGGAGTATTTTGCATTTGGTGGGATGTGTTTGTTAATTTCATTAAATTTGGGGTCCTTTCCCAGTGTGTAGTCAACCATTTTTAAGAACAGTCCTGAAGAGAAATCATCATCATTTGAACTTTCCACACTGCCACGAAGTGGAAGTTCATTTACTGCTAGGAACTGTACTACTTCTCCAATTGTTTTAATATAATACCTATTTTTTTTCCATTTGTGTGGGCCCTATTAAATTACAAATGGTCTCCCCTGTGGCCTCTCTTTGGGACATTTCAGAACAGGCAACAAAAGCACGCATCAAGCTTTGCTGAATATTCAAGCCATGGTCTCCCACGATACCAACCTGGGCAGAATGAGCGCCAAATTTTGCCAAAAATCTTGCCAAAATTACGTTTGGGGAAAACCAGAGCTATGGGTTGTGACGGTGCTTCAGTGTTTAAGCCTATGTTGTATTCATCTGCAACAGCCACGGATGGGCTGGGAGCGACGGGGGATTCGGTCTCTGCTGCAGCTAATGCCCTAGCAGCCTCGTTGCTGATGACAGTGCTAGCTTTAGCAACCAGAAATCGTCGCATACTCGACTCGTCACTCGGTGCAAATTACAAGAGAAAGCGATAGAGAGATATGGAGGGAATGAGATCACGCTTACAGAAAGAGTAACTGACGGCGAAGGAAACTCAAAACAGGGGCTGAGCTCAGCTGACGACAGTGTGTCTGCGTGCTCCGCTCTGCAGTGACTGACTGAGACGTGAAGCTCAGCAGGTTCACCACAAGCCGGTGAAGCAGCCACGCCCTCCCTATGCATCTACCAATCAGTAGCTACTTTGAATGAGGGATAGAGAGCAGAGAGCGCTCACTCTGATCATTTTTCTTGAAATATTTTTTAAATTTGGGATTTTTGCATGCCATCACGTTTGGGGGGGCAGTCACGGCATTTGGGGGGGCATTGCCCCTCCTTGCCCATGCCTATATCCGGCCCCGCTCCATCCCCAGTCGGTTCAGCTGATTTGGGACCAGTTCGGGGACGCTCCGGTAGATCTGTTTGCCTCCCACAATTCGACCCGTTGAGCCCTGTTTTACTCCCTGACCGAGGGCACGCTCAGCACGGACGCACTGGCGCACAGCTGGCCGCGGGTCCTCCGCAAGTATGCATTCCCGGCATCCTCCTTTTATACCCACGAGGTGGGGCAGACTTACACCATGCAAATTACGCAGACCCATGGCATTTCTTTGCCATTGGCTCGTTTTGTAATACTTGAAGTCGATAGGCTTTTTAAGCGAAACCCCATTCGTCGTCACGACGGACCGTCTCCGTTCCCTACTCAGGGAACGAGGGTTACATACGTAACCGAGACATTCTTTCCGATTGCCTTATCAACATGTTTGGTCCTGTGCGGCAATAATCTGTGTGTGTGACACAGAGAGAAAAAAAGCAACAATAAATGGTGTTCAAACACAGCTGTTAAAGTTCCAAGTGCCAGAGAGGACAGCTGTTCATGCATCATTTATCCCACTGGCACCTGAACCAAGAAATGTATCAGAATCACTTTGGGGCCTGTAGAAGTTGCCATGTAGTTTGTGAAATCAGTTTTGGTCTTACTTCACTCTGTATTTTGAGATAGGAGGGCTGCTTTAGATCAATTTATGGGTAAGATAGACAATTTTTTGCTTGAGGCTAAACCATTGAGTCACCTTGAGTCAGGCAAACAATTCAAGGCAATTTTCTAAAGGTTAAAGGTCTAAAGGTAAAGACTACTCTAAAAGAAAGAAAAAAAAATATTGTTTTCACTGTGCATAAAGTTTGTATATCTCACTGAGATCACCCTCGTGGACCGACAGCCAGTGAGTGATATAGAATAATTGTGCTTTTAAGATTTCGATAGATAGACTGACTGACTGACTGACTGAACAACACAACACAACACAACACAACACAAAGTATGTGACGAATATCCATTAATTTGAACACTGGCCATGATAGTGTGTCTTCTGGCTGCCTGGTTCAATTACACACCTTACACAAGAATGGACAGTGACAACCATCCATTATTTGTTCTTTAATTACAAATCACAGCTACAATGAACAAAAATATCTCAAGTGGTCAGGAGAAAGCACAAACTAATTTAGACTGAGACAAGGAATGAAATGGAATGAAGGGAAGGGAAATATGAAAAATACCACTTTACACTTATCAACACTTCAATTTCCATTTATTGAGCGAAATCACTTTATGAAATAGTAAATTAATAGTGAACAATGAACGATACTTTCACAGCATTTATTAATTTTATTTAATGTAAATTTCTAAACATACTAAATTTCAGCATTTCTTTTCATACTTTTTTTATGACAACATGTTTCATCACTTACCTGGACATCTCTCGCTAGACACACACGCACACACGCACGCATGCGTGCACACACACACACACACACACACACACACACACACACACACACACACACACACACACACACACACACACACACACACACACACATTCTGATCGGATGGAATTGATGTATGACTTCATCATTGCAGCATGAAGAAACCCCTGCTAGTTTGGAGTGAAATTACACAGACAGTTCATTGCACCATTTCAGTGAGATGGATTGTGCCTCTTGGGCTTAGTTTATTTTGGGTGAAGTGTTGTCAGACAAGTGGCCAAATACATTATGAGGCCATCATGTTATGACAACTGCGTTCAGAACCAGGAACATGCTGATGTGTTGAGACAGAACCTGCCCTGACTATTGATATGCCATTTCTAAATTTACTCATTAATTTGTTCTGTTTGTTTGAGATATCATGTAATATCTACACTTTTGAAGGACTCCATTCTGAATGCATTTCATTCCTCTGATGTTCACCTTACACCAATCATTCAACAAAGAATATGAGGATAACAAGTCGAATTCTGTCTCCCAAATGATTGGGAGCCAATGCAGTCAGATGACTTATAATAACTCATTGTCATCAAATGATGCAGTCAATGCAGTCAGTGATAATGAGTGTGTGTGTTCACACACACACACACACACACACACACACACACACACACACACACACACACACACACACACACACACACACACACACACATGTTATTGCTGACTGCATTGACTTACATTATTTACATTAAACACATAACAGGAGGACTCAAAACAGTCACATTAGGAATCCTGAGTGCACACACAATGGGACTCATTCATGAAACACGAGCAGAACGAATTTTTGTGCAAATCGTGTGTAAAGTGGTTCTGGCGTAAATTTTCGGATTAATTAAAATGTTCGTATTTTCCAAATGTTAGTTGGTACGCAAGAAATCTACACCTGCTCCCAGCCACGCGTAAATAGTGCGCTTAAAGGAGAACTCCGGGCAATTTTTAAATTAATCTTGATCGTTAGACCTTTGTGAGTACTGACTATAGAAAAAAAAAAAACGAACCGGATTGGTGCTTGCTACGCGGAGCTGCGACCGCGAATGCCCAGAGCTCCCACCCAGCTAAAATGGCAGCTATGGGGGCATGGACATAAAAAGCGTTTTTGAGCCTCTTAACAGACACAAAATGCAATTAAAATGTCTGTCCAACATGAACAGGGACCCTACATGTGAACAAGAAGCGTTTAGCAACTTAGCCATTGTTTCAACTCACCTAAATAGTCTTTTAGACGGCAAGCTGTAGTCTCGCGCTGCAGTCCCGTGCTGTAGCCGGAAAAGGTAAACAATGTCCAGGTGGGAGGAGCGTTGATCATGTGCGACGAGTTAAGATCAGAGTTGCTTACAAGTGAAGAAGAAATGGTTCGTGTTTGTGCCTTTCCGAATTGTGGCAACAGAATGCGAAAATATAAGAGCTTAAATTTTCATCGTCTTCCTTTTCATGACCTCGAGATTCTGCAGTTGTGGCTAGTTGTACTTCAACTTGATGTGCAAACTCCCGTAGAAGTACTACGCGCTAAAGATTACTGCATTTGCAGCGAATACAATTACAATACAATTACAATTCAAGTCGAAGAAGCTAGTGAAATAATTAAAGCTTTGTAAATAAGACTACAAAAACATTCATGCACATCTCTCCTCATGCCATGTGTGCCCAAATGGAAGGATAAATAAATGTTACATTACCTCCACAGTGGTTGCACCCATCTTCGTGCATGGAATGGCATTTTTCTTCAAAAAGCCCCGCTGTGTTGTGTAGTCATCCTTGTCAAAGTTTTCGCTGCAAATGCGGTAATCTTTAGAGTGTATTACTTCTACGGGAGTTTGCACATCAAGTTGAAGTACAACTAGCCACAACTGCAGAATCTCGAGGTCATGAAAAGGAAGACGATGAAAATTTAAGCTCTTATATTTTCGCATTCTGTTGCCACAATTCGGAAAGGCACAAACACGAACCATTTCTTCTTCACTTGTTAGCAACTCTGATCTTAACTCGTCGCACATGATCAACGCTCCTCCCACCTGGACATTGTTTACCTTTTCCGGCTACAGCACGGGACTGCAGCGCGAGACTACAGCTTGCCGTCTAAAAGACTATTTAGGTGAGTTGAAACAATGGCTAAGTTGCTAAACGCATCTTGTTCACATGTAGGGTCCCTGTTCATGTTGGACAGACATTTTAATTGCATTTTGTGTCTGTTAAGAGGCTCAAAAACGCTCTTTATGTCCATGCCCCCATAGCTGCCGTTTTAGCTGGGTGGGAGCTCTGGGCATTCGCGGTCGCAGCTTCGCGTAGCAAGCACCAATCCGGTTTGTTTTTTTTCCTATAGTCAGTACTCACAAAGGTCTAACGATCAAGATTAACTTAAAAATTGCCCGGAGTTCTCCTTTAACACCCGAACGTTTTGCTCATTAATAAGGCTGCATTTTAATTCACCTTAATCGGGTGCATATTTACACAGCATTTTGAAAAAATAATATATATAGTAATTAAATACGGTTTTTCTTATTATGAGAGCCAGTAATAGCATCTGCGATGGTGGTCCCTCTTCAGTTTTAATAAGATTTTTCCGAAGTGAACTAATTCGTTTTTTTGCTCTCAAGCTTAATGTCAAACCATTTTCTTCTCACTTCTGGGAATGTTCGATTAACAGATGAAACTCCATTGACTGCATCTGTAATATGCTGCCAAGTGCCAAGCTTCCTTTTTTTTAGGACCCGATACACCACTATGTACGCTTGAAAATAAAATGTGCCGTTTTAAATGAACTTCTGATAATAAAACTTAAATTTCTGCATCTGAGAATGTTTTCTTTTTCATTCGCATTCATGTCATAATATGATGCCCATATATAGTTGTCAGTCGGATTTAATGGGCGGGATTTATGGTAATTGAGAATGAACGTGTACGCGCATTCCATTTACGACTGATTGGAATTCATTAACACACACACACACATTTCACTATCACATCTGACGTTTACGAAGTATTTGTGAATCAGGAGAAGAGTTTTCGGGAAGGTCTCTTTACGCGCAAATCACTCGCATATTTACTCGTATATTTACGAATGTTTCATGAATGAGACCCAATATATATATGTATAGACCCAATGCTTTGAGTTCCCCTGTTATCGTTCCCTTTCAAGGGAACTCGAGCTGCGTCAAGCTGTGGGAACGCCTCTGCGTGTGTGCGTCATGAGGCACGTATGGAATCAGTCCAATGGAGAGACGGAATGTCATAGGCGGGTGACGTCATCGACCAGGAAACTATAAAGCATCCCCAAAACACAAGCGCGACAGCTTCTTTGCCTACAGTAAGCGCTATATGTGGATCTGTCTCAAGTGTTTTTGTCTGTCACTAAGCAGGAGTTTCACTATTTCAAAAAACTATATATATATATATATATATATATATATTGAGAGATAATGGCGAGCGAACAACAATTTAAGAAGTGTGTTCCTCCCTGCTCGCGCTATTTAACGAGCGGGGATACACACAGCTTATGTGTTGTTTGTTTGGGAGTGCAGCATGCCCAGTCAGCTCTCGAGGGGGCTGATTGTAAGCATTGCGAGCGTTTGCCTCTTAGAACGCTCCGCTCCCGCCGATCACTCTTTGAGGAGAGTGGTTCGGTTCGCGATCCCCGCGGTTCGGGTCCCGCTTATGCCGAGGCTGAGCGGCGACGTCATTCGTGGGGATCGCAGATGGATCTAACAGCGGGTCTTGAGACGGGCTCTGCCCTATCTCAGCCCTTACCTGTTAGATCCAGTGCCTCAGTCTCGGGTTCGGAAGCACGCTCTGCGGTTTCTTCCCCCCGAACTGAGGCCCCAGTACTGCAACTTTCCAGTTCTGAGGATCTGGATGTTGTTAGTCTGGATGCGGTAGATGTCGATGATTCGCCATCTCGCTCTCCCGAAAGTGAGGAGCTTATGGAGGTGCTCACTCGTGCTGTTTCTAAATTAAGCATCGAGTGGCCAGCTGTTAGGCAGGAGTCTAGAGAAAAATCTAAATTAGATGAAAGATTTTTGCCTTCCCGTTCTCAACCTCCACGCCGGTGCTTGCCCTTCTTCCCTGATCTCCACACAGAGGTTTCGAGATCGTGGAAAAAGCCGGTCTCTTATCGTGTTTTTAGCCCTCAAACTTCCACTTATTCAAACATTGTGGGGGCTAAATCTCATGGTTATGGGGCGATGCCCAAAGCAGAAGAGGCGCTTGCTAGTCATCTTTCTGCTGAAGCTGCATCTTCTTTTAAAGATGCAGCTTTTAAAGATATACTTTTAAAGATTTACACCTATCCAATTCAGGTGTCGTCCACCAAAATTCAGAGGGGTTCTGCCCACAGTGGTGGGCCCCGAGCAGGCTCTGGTAATGGAACAAGAGGTGAAAGCGCTCCTTCAAAAGGGGGCTATAGAACGGGTTCCTCCTCCCAGGTTGGAGTCAGGTTTTTACAGCCGATATTTCATCGTTCCAAAGAAGGATGGGGGGTTGCGTCCAATTTTAGATCTGTGCCTGTTGAATCGCTCGGTAGGGAAGCTAAAATTCAAGATGCTCACTATCAAGCAAATCGTGTCACAAATCAGATCCGAGGACTGGTTTGTCACGATAGATCTGAAGGACGCGTACTTCCATATTTCCATCCTTCCACAACACAGGAAGTTCCTGAGGTTCGCCTTCGGGGGCGAGGCGTACCAGTACAAGGTTCTTCCATTTGGCCTAGCTTTATCTCCCCGCACTTTCACGAAATGCATGGATGCAGCTTTAGCGCCCCTGAGGTTTCAGGGCATTCGTATCCTCAATTACATCGACGATTGGTTGATTTTAGCTCAGACAGAGCAGATGGCGGTTCAGCATCAAGATGTTGTTCTCGCTCATATGAGAAAGTTGGGGTTGAGGCTGAACGCAAAGAAAAGTGTATTATCTCCTTCTCAGAAGACCACTTTTCTGGGTGTCGTTTGGGATTCGATCTCGATGCGGGCGCGACTTTCTCCGACCCGCATCGCTTCGATTCTTTCAGCTATGAAACAAGTAAAGCTAGGCCAGCTACTCACTGTAAAACAGTTTCAGAGACTGTTGGGTCTGATGGCAGCAGCGTCCAACGTTATACCTTGCGGCCTGTTGTACATGAGACCACTGCAGTGGTGGCTCCGGACCAAGGGATTCTCCCCGAGGGGAAATCCCCTCCGCACGATCAAAGTCACGCGGCGCTGCCTTCGTGCTGTGGTCATGTGGAAAGAAACCTGGTTCCTATCCAAAGGGCCTGTGTTGGGGGCTCTTTGTCGTCGCGTAACGCTAACGACGGATGCTTCCCTCACAGGGTGGGGGGCGGTCATGAGTGGTCGTCCAGCCCAAGGTCTGTGGCAGGACCATCATCTATCATGGCATATAAATTGTCTAGAGATGTTGGCGGTGTTCCAAGCTTTGAAACACTTCCTAGCAGACCTCAGAGGTCATCATGTGTTAGTTCAGTCAGACAACATGTCGGTGGTCTCGTATATAAATCATCAGGGGGGCCTGCGGTCGCGTCCACTTTACAACTTGGCCCGTCAGATCCTCCTGTGGTCCCAGGGGAAGTTACGTATAAAGTTACGTATATGAAGTTACATCTCAATTGCTTATGAGTCGGCTGGTCAGCCTTCACCCCTGGCTGTACGAGCCCACTCTACTAGGAGTATGGCTGCTTCTAAAGCATTGTTGTCAGGAGTATCGCTTAGTGATGCTTGTGATGCGGCTGGGTGGTCCTCACCGCATACATTTGTTAAGTTCCCTGATGGGGAACGAGACGCTGCGTCGTTTTGCCATACTCCCAGCATGCCCGTTAGCGCTTCCTTCAGGCCTATCAGAAGCTGTCGCGCTTGTGTTTTGGTGGTGCTTTATAGTTTCCTGGTCGATGACGTCACCCGCCTATGACGTTACGTCTCTCCATTGGACTGATTCCATACGTGCTTCATGACGCACACACGCAGAGGCGTTCCCACAGCTTGACGCAGCGTCTCGTTCCCTATCAGGGAACTAGGGTTACATACGTAACCGAGACGTTTTTTACTTCCATGTTATCAATCGATTATCTGGAATGAGAGCTAAGTGACTGCATCCTGTTCCAAGACCTATTATGTTCTTGCAATATTCCTCATTACCTCATTACCAACTCTGTTAATAAACTCCCGCTCCAGGGACCTAACACTATCTTCTCGTTTGGTACACCTGACAGAGACCATTCCTCCATTCTGAATCTCCCAAGATCCTTCATATTCCCAGGTCCATGTTGATACAACATGTGTATTAGAGAAATTTCCCCCCACATTCATTACTTTTACTTCAATGAAAGGTTAGATTTCAAAAGGATAAATGAGGCAGATTTATTTTCACATCCTTCTTTGATCATATTTACCAAGGGTGCCAATAATACTGACCATGCTGTATATAATCAAGTTTTATGTTATCACATACATTTATAAAAAGCTGAATAAATGCCACTCGCTTTTTACAATTAATTGCTAACATCACTCGAATGTTTTAAAGTAGAAAGTGTGCATCACTTTGATGAGATTTTTAGAAGATGATATGTTAAAAGATAAGATATACAGTATTGAAAGCGTTGATAATAATCTTGTCTGTCTCTTTGTAGATGAAAGATTTTTACGTGACAAGCCAAAAAAAATGCTAAAAAACTAAAGATCACAAAGAAGGTTCAAGGAAGTGTGCAGTTTCAAGATTTACATTTTTAAGCACTTCACATCAATCTCAAATACTATTAATCAAATATACACAGCATCCAATTGCCCAAACTCGGAGTAAAATATATTTAGCCTATGTGTAATAAAATAAATACAGCTTCAAAAATGGAACATGTCATTAACTATTGTGAATATGTTCTAATTAAGTTGAATGTGCATATTTCTAGACATGTTTTGATGGATGTCTTTTTCATACATTGTCCATTCTAGGTAAGATGTAAAGGAACTTCCTTTATGAACTGTTGTGAAGGCTCATAAATGTCCATACTTCAGCCCCACACACTATTTCCAGAGCACTTAATCGCACACCTTTCTCATACTGTCATTCTGGATGGACAAAGACCACAAAGGGACCCTAAATGAATGGTGTGAGGATGATTGGATTTGCTCAGTGGACCATGTGATAACGGAACGATGATTATCTATGTTTGAATTAAATCCAGTTGAGTTAAATATAAATCCAGGTCATAATAGCTTTATTTTAAATCCCATTGAAAATTACTTTAATGGTCCTTCAACTGAAACTAAATACTGTATTTTTGTCACAAGTTACAATGAAAAATTTAGTTTATGGCCTCAACATTATGTGTTGGTGTCGTAAAATGTTCATAAACAGTTGTCCCAGATGATCGACAATGCTGAAAACTATAACTTTAAAACTGAACAAACATCAATATTAGAACAAACATCAATATTAAAACAGACATCAATATTGCACAAATACATACCGTTCAAACATTTGGGGTCAGTAAGATTTAATAATAATACTTTTATTAAGTTTGGTCATTACCAGGAGATCAGAGTAGCTACCTTTTGGGATATATTTTGTCATTGGGCAAATATTTTTATTTGACGCAAATATATTTATTGAAAGTTTATTATTTTCATTATTTTATACGTTTTTTTTTAATTATTATTATTTTGGGACGCGCAATCTACCACCAGATTCACACTACTGCATACTACCACTACTTCAGCCTTGCACTTTCACGTTGTACTTTGCAAAAAAGGTTGCAAAAAGAGGCAGAGTGTAATCGAGTGAATTTTAAAATTTTATTTTCAGTTCAAAACCTCAGAAAACCATTTAGCTATAGAGAACCATATAGCTAAATAAAATAAATAAATAAATAAATAAATATAGCTAATGTAAAACCATATAGCTATATTTATTGCAAGACCAGTCTAAAACCTTGGCATGTTTGCATTTCATTTTTCAGTTGTCTAGATTAATTTTTTTAAACAATATTTTGCAGCATGCTTTGTTCAAATTTATATCGTATCTTGAAGTGAAACAGATGTTTATTATATTATGCCTGTAACAGTTGGGTTCACTAGTTCTAAAATGTTGCATACTTGCTGCAGGTTATCTATAACATTTGGGTTCACAAGTTATAATTTATCATTTATAGAGTACATTGAAAAAAGTGGTAACTTGATTTTGTAATAATTTTTTCTTAACTTTTAACATTTCTTTAACTCTAGGTGTCAGCGCCCAACGTTGGGTTGATGTCAGAACCCAACATCAGACTGATGTCAACATCCGGCATCAGACAGACGTTGGATTTTGGTTGAAAAATAAAGTTGGGTTGACATCAGAACCCTCTAGGTGTGTAATGAAGGCAAGTTTGAAGTGATAACCCAAGTGCAGCTTAATTTCCAAAACGTGATTAAACATAAAGCAAAAGGCATGGTAAGGCATGAAACATAAACAATAACATGGACAGGGCTTCTCAACAGTGGTACATAAAACAATCAATACTAGACAAATACGCAGGGCAAACATGAGGGCTTAAATACACAAGACTAACGACTAGACAAGGGACACCTGTGAACAATGAACCAATGACAACATGACACATCAGACAAGGGAACACATGGCAGGATCACATGATGTGAACAAGGCATCACATGACATACATGAAACAGGAACAAGGACCAGGGTGGAGCCGGCAATGCAGGGGACCAGGGCGGCACCGACAGTTCAGAGGACCAGGGCGGTGCTGACAGTTCAGGGGGCCAGGGCGGCGCCGACAGTTAAGAGGACCAGGGCGGTGCCGACAGTTCAGGGGGCCAGGGCGGTGCCGACAGTTCAGGGGGCCAAGGAGGCTCGGCCTCTGAGGCCTTAGTCAGGTATATACTGCCCCTCCCCAAAATTGTCTTGGGACGAGACTCTTGAACGGCGGTGGCCATCTCGGGATGAGACTCTGGAACGGCGGCAGCCATCTTGGGCGAAGGTTTGTGTGCTGCCCACACACACACATCATAGCTGTGACGTAAGTGCCGTATCATCCAGAGCTGACTCAGGCACGACTGACATGACGTGAATGGTCTCTGGCTTGGCAGGCATGACGTGAATGGTCTCTGGCTCGGCAGGACTGATGTGAAGCTCAGGCTGAAGGGATGTTGTGGGTTTGTGGGGCTCCTCATCTCTCAACAAAAGGACAAAGTCCATATACTGCACCAGAGTGCAGTGAGGGGTATTGGCAGGCATGAGATAGTAAATGGATTCATCAAGTCCATGGTGAAACATGTCTTTCAAGACCTCATCACCAAAATCCACTCCATGGTAAAGCCCACAAAACTCCTCCACGTAATCCTCAACTGGACGGTTACCTTGGCTGAGTTGGAAAAGATTAATTGCTGGGTCCATGTTGGTCTAGTATTCTGTAATGATAGTCCACTGAAGGCAAGTTTAAAGTGAGAACCCAAGTGCAGCTTTATTTTTAAAACGTGATTAAACATGATGCTGATTATGATGATGATGAATTTATTTGTCCTCGAGAGGAAATTTGTTTCCACCATAGATGCGTACATAATACAAACACACATAACATATTAGGAACATGAACATATAAACATGCAAAAATAGGAAACAAGAGAGCATACTTGACGTATCAATGACTGATTTCCTATGTATTTAGAGCTCGTATAGATACAGGAACAAAACTCTTACTAAACTTGACCTTTCTACACATCGGTAACCTATACCTATGGCCAGAAGGCAGAAGGATAAAATATTTGTAAAGTGGGTGTTCTGAGTCATTTAAGATTTTTTGTGCCTTTTCGCAACATGAATGTCGAGACACTATCCAATAAATTGGGGGTAGAGATACCAATAATTTTACTTGCTAAATGAGCATACAACATAAAACAAAGGCATGGCAAGGCATGAAACTAGAAATTTAAAACAGGAACAATGACATGGACAGGTCTTCCCAACAGTGGTACATGAAACAATCAATACTAGACATAGACACAGGGCAAACATGAGGGCTTAAATACACAAGACTAACGACTAGACAAGGGAAACCTGTGAGCAATGAAACAATGAACCAATGACAACATGACACATCAGAAAAGGGAACACATGGTAGGATCACATGACGTGAACAAGGGATCACATGACATACATGAAACAAGAACAAGGAACAAAACCCAAAATGTGACAAAGTGTCAGTGCCGAGGGGCACGAAAGAGTCTTAATCCGCCACTCCCTTTTGTAGATGTTCCTACCCCAGTATTTACCTTCCTGTATTTGTATTCCCTGCTGTCACGTGGTGTTTGACTTCCGTGTTATCAATCTATGATCTGGAACCAGAGTTAAGTTTCTGTATTCTGTTGACCAATTATGTCCCCTTTCAAGGGAACTCGAGCTGCGTTTGAGACGCGGTGGGAACGCTCTGCGTGATTACGTCGTGAAGCACGTGTAAAATCAGTCCAATGGAAGCCCGCTACGACATAGGTGACGTCATAGACCAGGAAACTATAAAGCAACCCTGAAATCAGACCGCGATAGCTTCTGCACCTTCAGCAAGCGCTCTCTGTATATCTGTCCTTGTCTATTTATTGTTGTCTGTCAAGCCCCTTATATATATATATATATATATATATATATATATATATATATATATATATATATCACTATGGCGAGCAAGCAAAGTTATAAACCTTGTGTTGTGCCCTGCCCTCGTTATATCACGGGTGGGGACACACATCCTATGTGTATTGCTTGTTTGGGAGTGGAGCATGCCCAGTCAGTCCTCGAGGGGGCTGACTGTGAGCATTGCTTGAGTTTGTCTATGAAAACTCTCCGCTCTCGCCGGGCGTTCTTTGAGGAGGACGGTTCGGTTCGCGCTCCCCGAGGTGCGGGTCCCGCTGCTGCCGAGGCACAGCGTCGAATTTCATCTTGGGGTTCGCAGATGGATCTAGTAGCAGGGTTTGAGACGGGCCCCGCCCTTTCTCAGCCCTTACCTACTGGATTCGGTGTCTTTGCCCAGGAAGGAGCCCGCTCTGCGGCTTCTCCTTCCCAGGCTGAGGCACCAATATTACGGCTATCCAGTTCTGAGGATCTGGATGTCGGTAGTATGGGGGATATTGAGTGTTCGCCAGCTCATACCCCTGCTGATGAGGAGCTTATGGAGGTTTTATCTCGTGCTGTTACTAAATTAAATATTGAGTGGCCAGCCGATGATTTCGATGTTGAATCTAGAAAGAGTCTTTTAGATGAACGTTATTTACCATCTAGATCACTACCTCCTCGTCGGGAACTCCCGTTTTTTCCCGATCTCCACGCGCCGAGGTTTCGAGATCGTGGATTAAACCAGCGTCTTTCAGAGTGCATAACCCACAAACTAAGAATTATAGTAAAGTTCAAGGGATTGATCATTATGGTTATTTGACTATGCCTCGTGCTGAAGACACACTAGCGAGCTATCTCTCCCCTGAGTCTTCTTCTTCTCAGAAAGCCCCGACGTTACCCACCAAACCATTAAAAAATAAATCTTTGTTGGTGGGTAAAGCATATTCGGCAGCAGGTCAGGCCGCAGCATGTTTGCACACTATGTCGATTCTCCAAGCGTACCAGGCTGACCTGCTGAAGGACATAGACGATAGTGAGGAAGTTAGTGCTGACGCAATTCGAGAATTGCGTCGCACGACAGATTTATCTCTCCGAGCCACCAAGGAGACGGCCAAGTCTGTGGGCCGCTCTATGGCAGCCTTGGTGGCCACGGAACGCCATTTATGGTTAAATTTATCAGAAATAAAAGATAAAGATAGATCTGTTCTTCTGGACGCACCGCTGTCACCTACAAGTCTGTTCGGCGACGCTATAAATTGTGTCGTCGATAGGTTTCAAGAAAATAAGAAACAAGCGGCTGCGTTTCAGAGGTTTCTTCCTCGCCGGTCTATTGTCCCCGAGGCTGCTTGTAGTATAAAGTCTGAGCAGCCTCATCCGTCTACGAGCTCCGCTCACAGAGTTCAACAAAAACAGAGCGTCGCCGCTCGGGCACCTCCTCAATCTACGGTTCCTGAGTGGCGCTCGCAGCCCAGACCTGTTAGGGGTAGACAAGATCTGAGGACTGTTATCTCTAGGAGAGCTTGGGCTAAGAAGAAGTCCTGACGCCAAGGCTATCAGGCTTCTGAGGGTGGTCCCCTCCAGGGAGGCCACCCTCCACAATGCAGGCACGCCTGTCTCCTGCTCGTATTTCTGCGATTCTCACAGCCGCAAAGAATGTGAAACTAGGCCAGTCATTCACTGTGAAACAGTTTCAGAGACTGTTGGGTCTCATGGCAGCTGCGTCCAACGTTATTACTTTTGGCCTTCTGTACATGAGACCCCTGCAGTGGTGGCTCAGGACCAAGGGGTTTTCTCCGAGGGGAAATCCGTTCCGCAAGATCAAGGTCACGCGGCTATGCCTTCGTGCCTTGGCCTTGTGGAAGAAACCTTGGTTCCTCGCCCAGGGCCCAGTGTTGGGGGCTCCTTGTCGACGCGTCACGCTTTCGACGGATGCTTCCCTCACGGGATGGGGGGCGGTAATGAGTGGCCGCTCGGCGCACGGTCTGTGGCAGGACCATCAATGTTCCTGGCACATAAATCGTTTAGAGTTGATGGCGGTATTTCGAGCACTCAAATATTTCCTGCCAGACCTGAGAGGCCATCACGTGTTGGTCCGCACAGACAACACTTCGGTGGTCTCCTATATCAACCATCAGGGGGGTCTGAGGTCACGTCACCTTTGCAAATTGGCCCATCAGATCCTCCTATGGGCCCAGGGGAAGTTACTGTCGCTCAAGGCGGTATATATTCCGGGGCGTCAGAATGTGGGAGCAGATATTCTGTCGAGACAGGGGCTGAGGCCCGGGGAGTGGAGACTTCACCCAGAAGTGGTGGAGTTCCTGTGGGAAAAGTTCGGTCGTGCTCCGGTATACCTTTTCGCATCATCAGATTCAACCCATTGTCCCATGTGGTTCTCTCTAACGCACCCAGCTCCTCTCGGTCTGGATGCTATGGTGCAGGTGTGGCCGAGGCTGCACCTGTACGCCTTTCCCCCGATATCTTTGCTTCCGGGGGTTCTGGAGAGGGTTCGCCGAGAAGGGGCTCGTCTGCTACTAGTAGCCCCTTATTGGCCGACCCGAGTTTGGTTCTCGGACTTGGTGTCTCTTCTGGACGGCTCCCCCTTGGAGATCCCAATCAGGGTGGACCTCCTGTCTCAGGCCGGGGGCACGATATTTCACCCTCGGCCGGAGTTGTGGAAACTGTGGGCCTGGCCTCTGAGGGGGCCAGGCTCAGGGAGACCGGTCTTTCGACCGATGTTGTAGAAACCATTCTTCAATCCAGAGCTCCTTCCACGAGAAGGCTGTATGCGCTAAAATGGAAACTTTTCACCACGTGGTGTGTTGAACGTCAGTTAGATTCTGTTAACTGCCCTGTTGGTTCAGTTCTTGATTTTCTGCAAGACCGTTTCTCGGCCAGGTTATCTCCTTCCACCCTAAAGGTTTACGTGGCGCCTATATCTGCCTACCACACCCCTCTGGGGGGTACTTCTATTGGGAGAAACCCTCTAATTACTCGCTTTCTCCGTGGTACATTGAGGTTGAGACCTGCACTGCACTCTAAAACACCGGCTTGGGACTTGGCCATTGTACTCGAGGGTCTGGCTTTAGCTCCCTTTGAGCCCATCGAGGAGGTTTCTGAAAAGTTCCTCACTCTAAAGACTTCATTTCTCCTTGCTATCTCATCTATCAAGAGAATTGGTGATTTACATGCTTTTTCGGTTGCTCCTTCATGTCTGGAATTTGCACCTGGTATGGTGAAGGCATTTCTCTACCCCAGGCCGGGTTATATTCCTAAGGTCCCACTGAATGTTGGGGGCCCAATAGTGCTGCAGGCCTTTTATCCTCCACCCTTTAATACCCCTGACCAGGAACAGCTTAACCTGTTATGTCCAGTCCGGGCTTTAGATGCCTACGTTCACAGAGCTGCCCTGTGGCGTAAATCTGAGCAACTATTTGTTTGTTTTGGGTCACTCAAGAGAGGATGCCCTGCATCTAAGCAGGTTATGAGTAAATGGATAGTCGAGGCTATTTCATTGGCTTATGAAGCGGCCGGGCAGCCTTCACCTATGGCTGTGCGGGCCCATTCTACTCGGAGTATGGCGGCCTCTATGGCCTTAATTTCGGGAGTTTCCCGGTGGGGAAACGCTCTGCGTGATTACGTCGTGAAGCACGTGTAAAATCAGTCCAATGGAAGCCCGCTACGACATAGGTGACGTCATAGACCAGGAAACTATAAAGCAACCCTGAAATCAGACCGCGATAGCTTCTGCACCTTCAGCAAGCGCTCTCTGTATATCTGTCCTTGTCTATTTATTGTTGTCTGTCAAGCCCCTTATATATATATATATATATATATATATATATATATATATATATATATATCACTATGGCGAGCAAGCAAAGTTATAAACCTTGTGTTGTGCCCTGCCCTCGTTATATCACGGGTGGGGACACACATCCTATGTGTATTGCTTGTTTGGGAGTGGAGCATGCCCAGTCAGTCCTCGAGGGGGCTGACTGTGAGCATTGCTTGAGTTTGTCTATGAAAACTCTCCGCTCTCGCCGGGCGTTCTTTGAGGAGGACGGTTCGGTTCGCGCTCCCCGAGGTGCGGGTCCCGCTGCTGCCGAGGCACAGCGTCGAATTTCATCTTGGGGTTCGCAGATGGATCTAGTAGCAGGGTTTGAGACGGGCCCCGCCCTTTCTCAGCCCTTACCTACTGGATTCGGTGTCTTTGCCCAGGAAGGAGCCCGCTCTGCGGCTTCTCCTTCCCAGGCTGAGGCACCAATATTACGGCTATCCAGTTCTGAGGATCTGGATGTCGGTAGTATGGGGGATATTGAGTGTTCGCCAGCTCATACCCCTGCTGATGAGGAGCTTATGGAGGTTTTATCTCGTGCTGTTACTAAATTAAATATTGAGTGGCCAGCCGATGATTTCGATGTTGAATCTAGAAAGAGTCTTTTAGATGAACGTTATTTACCATCTAGATCACTACCTCCTCGTCGGGAACTCCCGTTTTTTCCCGATCTCCACGCCGAGGTTTCGAGATCGTGGATTAAACCAGCGTCTTTCAGAGTGCATAACCCACAAACTAAGAATTATAGTAAAGTTCAAGGGATTGATCATTATGGTTATTTGACTATGCCTCGTGCTGAAGACACACTAGCGAGCTATCTCTCCCCTGAGTCTTCTTCTTCTCAGAAAGCCCCGACGTTACCCACCAAACCATTAAAAAATAAATCTTTGTTGGTGGGTAAAGCATATTCGGCAGCAGGTCAGGCCGCAGCATGTTTGCACACTATGTCGATTCTCCAAGCGTACCAGGCTGACCTGCTGAAGGACATAGACGATAGTGAGGAAGTTAGTGCTGACGCAATTCGAGAATTGCGTCGCACGACAGATTTATCTCTCCGAGCCACCAAGGAGACGGCCAAGTCTGTGGGCCGCTCTATGGCAGCCTTGGTGGCCACGGAACGCCATTTATGGTTAAATTTATCAGAAATAAAAGATAAAGATAGATCTGTTCTTCTGGACGCACCGCTGTCACCTACAAGTCTGTTCGGCGACGCTATAAATTGTGTCGTCGATAGGTTTCAAGAAAATAAGAAACAAGCGGCTGCGTTTCAGAGGTTTCTTCCTCGCCGGTCTATTGTCCCCGAGGCTGCTTGTAGTATAAAGTCTGAGCAGCCTCATCCGTCTACGAGCTCCGCTCACAGAGTTCAACAAAAACAGAGCGTCGCCGCTCGGGCACCTCCTCAATCTACGGTTCCTGAGTGGCGCTCGCAGCCCAGACCTGTTAGGGGTAGACAAGATCTGAGGACTGTTATCTCTAGGAGAGCTTGGGCTAAGAAGAAGTCCTGACGCCAAGGCTATCAGGCTTCTGAGGGTGGTCCCCTCCAGGGAGGCCACCCTCCACAATGCAGGCACGCCTGTCTCCTGCTCGTATTTCTGCGATTCTCACAGCCGCAAAGAATGTGAAACTAGGCCAGTCATTCACTGTGAAACAGTTTCAGAGACTGTTGGGTCTCATGGCAGCTGCGTCCAACGTTATTACTTTTGGCCTTCTGTACATGAGACCCCTGCAGTGGTGGCTCAGGACCAAGGGGTTTTCTCCGAGGGGAAATCCGTTCCGCAAGATCAAGGTCACGCGGCTATGCCTTCGTGCCTTGGCCTTGTGGAAGAAACCTTGGTTCCTCGCCCAGGGCCCAGTGTTGGGGGCTCCTTGTCGACGCGTCACGCTTTCGACGGATGCTTCCCTCACGGGATGGGGGGCGGTAATGAGTGGCCGCTCGGCGCACGGTCTGTGGCAGGACCATCAATGTTCCTGGCACATAAATCGTTTAGAGTTGATGGCGGTATTTCGAGCACTCAAATATTTCCTGCCAGACCTGAGAGGCCATCACGTGTTGGTCCGCACAGACAACACTTCGGTGGTCTCCTATATCAACCATCAGGGGGGTCTGAGGTCACGTCACCTTTGCAAATTGGCCCATCAGATCCTCCTATGGGCCCAGGGGAAGTTACTGTCGCTCAAGGCGGTATATATTCCGGGGCGTCAGAATGTGGGAGCAGATATTCTGTCGAGACAGGGGCTGAGGCCCGGGGAGTGGAGACTTCACCCAGAAGTGGTGGAGTTCCTGTGGGAAAAGTTCGGTCGTGCTCCGGTATACCTTTTCGCATCATCAGATTCAACCCATTGTCCCATGTGGTTCTCTCTAACGCACCCAGCTCCTCTCGGTCTGGATGCTATGGTGCAGGTGTGGCCGAGGCTGCACCTGTACGCCTTTCCCCCGATATCTTTGCTTCCGGGGGTTCTGGAGAGGGTTCGCCGAGAAGGGGCTCGTCTGCTACTAGTAGCCCCTTATTGGCCGACCCGAGTTTGGTTCTCGGACTTGGTGTCTCTTCTGGACGGCTCCCCCTTGGAGATCCCAATCAGGGTGGACCTCCTGTCTCAGGCCGGGGGCACGATATTTCACCCTCGGCCGGAGTTGTGGAAACTGTGGGCCTGGCCTCTGAGGGGGCCAGGCTCAGGGAGACCGGTCTTTCGACCGATGTTGTAGAAACCATTCTTCAATCCAGAGCTCCTTCCACGAGAAGGCTGTATGCGCTAAAATGGAAACTTTTCACCACGTGGTGTGTTGAACGTCAGTTAGATTCTGTTAACTGCCCTGTTGGTTCAGTTCTTGATTTTCTGCAAGACCGTTTCTCGGCCAGGTTATCTCCTTCCACCCTAAAGGTTTACGTGGCGCCTATATCTGCCTACCACACCCCTCTGGGGGGTACTTCTATTGGGAGAAACCCTCTAATTACTCGCTTTCTCCGTGGTACATTGAGGTTGAGACCTGCACTGCACTCTAAAACACCGGCTTGGGACTTGGCCATTGTACTCGAGGGTCTGGCTTTAGCTCCCTTTGAGCCCATCGAGGAGGTTTCTGAAAAGTTCCTCACTCTAAAGACTTCATTTCTCCTTGCTATCTCATCTATCAAGAGAATTGGTGATTTACATGCTTTTTCGGTTGCTCCTTCATGTCTGGAATTTGCACCTGGTATGGTGAAGGCATTTCTCTACCCCAGGCCGGGTTATATTCCTAAGGTCCCACTGAATGTTGGGGGCCCAATAGTGCTGCAGGCCTTTTATCCTCCACCCTTTAATACCCCTGACCAGGAACAGCTTAACCTGTTATGTCCAGTCCGGGCTTTAGATGCCTACGTTCACAGAGCTGCCCTGTGGCGTAAATCTGAGCAACTATTTGTTTGTTTTGGGTCACTCAAGAGAGGATGCCCTGCATCTAAGCAGGTTATGAGTAAATGGATAGTCGAGGCTATTTCATTGGCTTATGAAGCGGCCGGGCAGCCTTCACCTATGGCTGTGCGGGCCCATTCTACTCGGAGTATGGCGGCCTCTATGGCCTTAATTTCGGGAGTTTCCCGGTGGGGAAACGCTCTGCGTGATTACGTCGTGAAGCACGTGTAAAATCAGTCCAATGGAAGCCCGCTACGACATAGGTGACGTCATAGACCAGGAAACTATAAAGCAACCCTGAAATCAGACCGCGATAGCTTCTGCACCTTCAGCAAGCGCTCTCTGTATATCTGTCCTTGTCTATTTATTGTTGTCTGTCAAGCCCCTTATATATATATATATATATATATATATATATATATATATATATATATATATATATCACTATGGCGAGCAAGCAAAGTTATAAACCTTGTGTTGTGCCCTGCCCTCGTTATATCACGGGTGGGGACACACATCCTATGTGTATTGCTTGTTTGGGAGTGGAGCATGCCCAGTCAGTCCTCGAGGGGGCTGACTGTGAGCATTGCTTGAGTTTGTCTATGAAAACTCTCCGCTCTCGCCGGGCGTTCTTTGAGGAGGACGGTTCGGTTCGCGCTCCCCGAGGTGCGGGTCCCGCTGCTGCCGAGGCACAGCGTCGAATTTCATCTTGGGGTTCGCAGATGGATCTAGTAGCAGGGTTTGAGACGGGCCCCGCCCTTTCTCAGCCCTTACCTACTGGATTCGGTGTCTTTGCCCAGGAAGGAGCCCGCTCTGCGGCTTCTCCTTCCCAGGCTGAGGCACCAATATTACGGCTATCCAGTTCTGAGGATCTGGATGTCGGTAGTATGGGGGATATTGAGTGTTCGCCAGCTCATACCCCTGCTGATGAGGAGCTTATGGAGGTTTTATCTCGTGCTGTTACTAAATTAAATATTGAGTGGCCAGCCGATGATTTCGATGTTGAATCTAGAAAGAATCTTTTAGATGAACGTTATTTACCATCTAGATCACTACCTCCTCGTCGGGAACTCCCGTTTTTTCCCGATCTCCACGCCGAGGTTTCGAGATCGTGGATTAAACCAGCGTCTTTCAGAGTGCATAACCCACAAACTAAGAATTATAGTAAAGTTCAAGGGATTGATCATTATGGTTATTTGACTATGCCTCGTGCTGAAGACACACTAGCGAGCTATCTCTCCCCTGAGTCTTCTTCTTCTCAGAAAGCCCCGACGTTACCCACCAAACCATTAAAAAATAAATCTTTGTTGGTGGGTAAAGCATATTCGGCAGCAGGTCAGGCCGCAGCATGTTTGCACACTATGTCGATTCTCCAAGCGTACCAGGCTGACCTGCTGAAGGACATAGACGATAGTGAGGAAGTTAGTGCTGACGCAATTCGAGAATTGCGTCGCACGACAGATTTATCTCTCCGAGCCACCAAGGAGACGGCCAAGTCTGTGGGCCGCTCTATGGCAGCCTTGGTGGCCACGGAACGCCATTTATGGTTAAATTTATCAGAAATAAAAGATAAAGATAGATCTGTTCTTCTGGACGCACCGCTGTCACCTACAAGTCTGTTCGGCGACGCTATAAATTGTGTCGTCGATAGGTTTCAAGAAAATAAGAAACAAGCGGCTGCGTTTCAGAGGTTTCTTCCTCGCCGGTCTATTGTCCCCGAGGCTGCTCGTAGTATAAAGTCTGAGCAGCCTCATCCGTCTACGAGCTCCGCTCACAGAGTTCAACAAAAACAGAGCGTCGCCGCTCGGGCACCTCCTCAATCTACGGTTCCTGAGTGGCGCTCGCAGCCCAGACCTGTTAGGGGTAGACAAGATCTGAGGACTGTTATCTCTAGGAGAGCTTGGGCTAAGAAGAAGTCCTGACGCCAAGGCTATCAGGCTTCTGAGGGTGGTCCCCTCCAGGGAGGCCACCCTCCACAATGCAGGCACGCCTGTCTCCTGCTCGTATTTCTGCGATTCTCACAGCCGCAAAGAATGTGAAACTAGGCCAGTCATTCACTGTGAAACAGTTTCAGAGACTGTTGGGTCTCATGGCAGCTGCGTCCAACGTTATTACTTTTGGCCTTCTGTACATGAGACCCCTGCAGTGGTGGCTCAGGACCAAGGGGTTTTCTCCGAGGGGAAATCCGTTCCGCAAGATCAAGGTCACGCGGCTATGCCTTCGTGCCTTGGCCTTGTGGAAGAAACCTTGGTTCCTCGCCCAGGGCCCAGTGTTGGGGGCTCCTTGTCGACGCGTCACGCTTTCGACGGATGCTTCCCTCACGGGATGGGGGGCGGTAATGAGTGGCCGCTCGGCGCACGGTCTGTGGCAGGACCATCAATGTTCCTGGCACATAAATCGTTTAGAGTTGATGGCGGTATTTCGAGCACTCAAATATTTCCTGCCAGACCTGAGAGGCCATCACGTGTTGGTCCGCACAGACAACACTTCGGTGGTCTCCTATATCAACCATCAGGGGGGTCTGAGGTCACGTCACCTTTGCAAATTGGCCCATCAGATCCTCCTATGGGCCCAGGGGAAGTTACTGTCGCTCAAGGCGGTATATATTCCGGGGCGTCAGAATGTGGGAGCAGATATTCTGTCGAGACAGGGGCTGAGGCCCGGGGAGTGGAGACTTCACCCAGAAGTGGTGGAGTTCCTGTGGGAAAAGTTCGGTCGTGCTCCGGTATACCTTTTCGCATCATCAGATTCAACCCATTGTACCATGTGGTTCTCTCTAACGCACCCAGCTCCTCTCGGTCTGGATGCTATGGTGCAGGTGTGGCCGAGGCTGCACCTGTACGCCTTTCCCCCGATATCTTTGCTTCCGGGGGTTCTGGAGAGGGTTCGCCGAGAAGGGGCTCGTCTGCTACTAGTAGCCCCTTATTGGCCGACCCGAGTTTGGTTCTCGGACTTGGTGTCTCTTCTGGACGGCTCCCCCTTGGAGATCCCAATCAGGGTGGACCTCCTGTCTCAGGCCGGGGGCACGATATTTCACCCTCGGCCGGAGTTGTGGAAACTGTGGGCCTGGCCTCTGAGGGGGCCAGGCTCAGGGAGACCGGTCTTTCGACCGATGTTGTAGAAACCATTCTTCAATCCAGAGCTCCTTCCACGAGAAGGCTGTATGCGCTAAAATGGAAACTTTTCACCACGTGGTGTGTTGAACGTCAGTTAGATTCTGTTAACTGCCCTGTTGGTTCAGTTCTTGATTTTCTGCAAGACCGTTTCTCGGCCAGGTTATCTCCTTCCACCCTAAAGGTTTACGTGGCGCCTATATCTGCCTACCACACCCCTCTGGGGGGTACTTCTATTGGGAGAAACCCTCTAATTACTCGCTTTCTCCGTGGTACATTGAGGTTGAGACCTGCACTGCACTCTAAAACACCGGCTTGGGACTTGGCCATTGTACTCGAGGGTCTGGCTTTAGCTCCCTTTGAGCCCATCGAGGAGGTTTCTGAAAAGTTCCTCACTCTAAAGACTTCATTTCTCCTTGCTATCTCATCTATCAAGAGAATTGGTGATTTACATGCTTTTTCGGTTGCTCCTTCATGTCTGGAATTTGCACCTGGTATGGTGAAGGCATTTCTCTACCCCAGGCCGGGTTATATTCCTAAGGTCCCACTGAATGTTGGGGGCCCAATAGTGCTGCAGGCCTTTTATCCTCCACCCTTTAATACCCCTGACCAGGAACAGCTTAACCTGTTATGTCCAGTCCGGGCTTTAGATGCCTACGTTCACAGAGCTGCCCTGTGGCGTAAATCTGAGCAACTATTTGTTTGTTTTGGGTCACTCAAGAGAGGATGCCCTGCATCTAAGCAGGTTATGAGTAAATGGATAGTCGAGGCTATTTCATTGGCTTATGAAGCGGCCGGACAGCCTTCACCTATGGCTGTGCGGGCCCATTCTACTCGGAGTATGGCGGCCTCTATGGCCTTAATTTCGGGAGTTTCCCTTCTTGACGTATGTAATGCGGCAGGATGGTCCTCTCCGCATACATTTGTCAGATTTTATAACCTTGACCTCTCCACTCCTGGGGCGAGGTTGCTTGCTTCTTAGTGTGCGCAGGACCTCACACAGAACGGGTATTTGTCATTATGGCGTAGTGGATATATGGTTCCCACCGCGTCTCAAACGCAGCTCGAGTTCCCTTGAAAGGGAACGTCTCAGGTTACGTATGTAACCCTGGTTCCCTGATGGGGAACGAGACGCTGCGTTTGCCTGCCATACTTCCTGCATGCCCTGATCGACTTGCTTCAGGTTTTTCAGAAGCTATCGCGGTCTGATTTCAGGGTTGCTTTATAGTTTCCTGGTCTATGACGTCACCTATGTCGTAGCGGGCTTCCATTGGACTGATTTTACACGTGCTTCACGACGTAATCACGCAGAGCGTTCCCACTGCGTCTCAAACGCAGCGTCTCGTTCCCTATCAGGGAACCAGGGTTACATACGTAACCTGAGACGTTCTTGTGGTTATCCTCCTATATTATATACACGCATTATTTAAATAAAACATACAGTATTTTAAAGGAACACGCTGACTTTTTTGTACTTTAGCCAATTCACCATATCCCCCAGAGTTAGATAAGTCCATACATACCTTTTTCATCTCCGTGCGTGCTGTAACTCTGTTTGACGCATCCACCGTTCGCATAGCTTAGCACAAAGACTGGATGTAAATGGCTACAGCTAGTATACTAATCCCAATAAGTGACAAAATAACGCAAACATTTTCCTATTTACATGTTGTGATTTGTATAGTCACAGAGTGTACAAATAGCATGGTCATATGAGACACAGACATCTTTTAACCGTATAAATATTGGGAACTATATTCTCAGAAGGCGAAGCACTGCTACTTGGGCGGAGTGAGAACCGCAGCACCTGAGAGACAGACGCACCGTGCTGAGGAGCAGAGAATTCGCTCAGAGTTGGAGTTATAGAGTCAGAAATTACTAGATAGTAAAAGCATAGTTTACAATCATGGGTGTTCGCTGTATTGTAAAGAGCTGCAACAATAAACAGGAGAGACCAGGTAATACCATGATGTTTCATAGAATTCCAATCAAAAACGCTGATCTGATGAATCAATGACTACTTGCACTGGATATCGATCCAAACACACCTAAAGAGATTATCAAGGACCATCGAGTTTGCTCAGTACATTTCACTGAGGACGACTATTTTGAGAAAATGGAATTTGCCACACGGACCATGAAACTTGTGCTGAAGGATACGGCCATCCCATCGATAGCACAGACGGGACGAAGTGGATCACCTGTGCCTGCGGTAAGTGTTCCGTTATGTTTTTAGATGACTAGCCTACTGTTACAGTGCCATTAGCTAGATCTAATGTAACGTAATGACACTGTTATATGAATAGGGTGGTAACTACTATTGCAGTTGTCCCCGGGCTCCATGTATACCCTGTAATGTTAGTATTGTGGTTTTGTTGACGTTAGAAACAACGGTGCGTCTCTCAGGTGCTGCGGTTATCACTCCGCCCAAGTAGCAGTGCTTCGCCTTCTTAGAATATAGTTCCCAGTATTTATACGGTTAAAAGATGTCTGTGTCTCATATGACCTTGTTATTTGTACACTCTGTGACTATACAAATCACAACATGTAAATAGGAAAATGTTTGCGTTATTTTGTCACTTATTGGGATTAGTATGCTAGCTGTAGCCATTTACATCCAGTCTTTGTACTAGGCTAGGCTATCGGTGGGTGCGTCAAACAGAGTTACAGCACGCACACAGATGAAAAAGGTATGTATGGACTTATCTAACTGTGGGGGATACGGTGAATAAGCTAAAGTCCAAAAAGGTCGGCGTGTTCCTTTAAGATCTAAAATATCACACATCAAAAAAGGGGAAAAGAAATATTTGAATAGCCCAAGACATTTTGCAAAATTACATCTATGCTTCCCCCTCTTGAAAAGCACCAGCCGCAACTGATTTGAGTAATGTGTATATCAAGTCAATGATCTATAAAAGTTCATTTGCCCCAGCTCTGGAATATCATTCACTAATGCTGCTCTGAAGCAGATTTTCTCAGTAGTCAGAGTAAATTGGAGATAACTTTGTGCGCAAACACTGTGGATATGTATGCTGCTCACTGTCCCTCAGTTATTAGCCGTATCCTCCATCTCAGCACTTCTTTGGATGACAGATCTGCCAGGTGGTGTTCTTCTCACACAGGCTTATTTCTGCTGATTCAGATTTCACTGACCTTCAACATTACACGGTCACTGACTGAGAGTTAAACAGCTCTTTTTAATTAATAAACCCATATGCCATTATCAAAATATATTATTCTTTATTTTTGTTTTTAAGCAATATACTCGACTGCTTCATAACTAAAGAATATGATGCTATTGTGCAGGTATGAAAATCACATATGTTTCCCTTACTTTCCATGTTGTTAATAACCCCATTAACCATAAATAACAAATTCAAATGTTGTGTCATGCACAAGAAATGAATTCATATGTCTGGCAATAATTAGACAATAATTAAAAGACAATAATTAGATATCAATGTGACCAGACATCTGTGAGAGGAGCTGAGCCATTAAAGGTGAAGTTTCCATCTCTCTTCCTTAAACCACTGGCTTTCTATCTTGAAGAATGTTTTAACACTGCTATGATTGTTATGATGAAATTAAAATAGAATAGAATAGAATAGAATAGAATAGAATAGAATAGAATAGAATAGAATAGACCTTCTTAAAGGCTAATTCCTTTTTTTTTAATCAAATCCAAATAATAATATTCACTGGGTTTGTTTGGCACAATTTATGACTGAATATCAACACAATGGCATGAAAGAGAATTAATTAAAATGAAATGCCAAGCATTTTTACAACCCCAATTCCAGAAAAGTTGGGACATTTAGTAAAATAAAATAAAATCAAGAATCTGTGGTGTTAATTCTCTTTAATGAATCTTTATTCAACAGAAAAAAGTCCAAAGAAAAAATTGTCCAATGTTTTCACTTTCCAAATTAATTGTATTTTGTATATATATATATTTTCACGGCCCAAAAAAGTTTTTGCAGTGTGTTGTAGCCTCAAAATCTAAATTTGTTTATATTTACAAAATACAATTAAGTTGGTCAGTGAAAACATTGGAAATCTTTCCTTTGTATTTTAGTCAGTTAAATTAAGTTTAAAGAGAATTAACAAATCACAGATTCTTGATTTTATTGCATTTTACAAAATGTTTCTGGAAATGGGGTTGTAAAAGCAAAAGAATAGTAAACCAATTTCAGCATGGGACTGACTGCGTTAAATTGTTAATGCCAAGAAAGCTGTGAGATAGATTATTATTAAATAGGCCTACTTTAGATTTAATTTTGACAACATAAACATTTGAACAAAGAAAGTTGCACTTTTGTCATCATAATATTTTCCTCTGTTTTACGCTGTTGCCCCATTAGGCCACATCTGTTCTGCTTTGCCTCGTTTTTGGAAATGTTTGGGTAATAAATGCAGTAGATATGTTTTGCGTGTTATGTAGTGATGTAGAAATAAAGCAGACTGACTGACCCCATGGGCCAAAACAATGGAGATAAAATGGATGGATTAGAAATGGTATCTGAATCTGTCATGGTTTCCTTGGGAATAGACTGAATGACTCGATTGTCCTCTCCATATAACAGGTCAGACATGGCTTTCCCTGGCTTCATTTTTAGCTGACTTAATGCCATGAGACACATTTTTATCTTTCTGTAGCATTTCTCTCTGTGAGACACACATACATGCAGGATTTCTGTGGAAGACAATTCTACCTAAAAATAATGATTCCATTTCACAATTATGATTTCAATAATTGTAATATTGAAATAATTCAATAATAAAGTCAGGATGCCACCATAAACATTCAAGCAAAAACTTGAAGCCAAATCTAAGAGCCATTTTTGATTTACAATGCTTTGGATGTAGTGGAGAGTGGGGCACAACCTAACATATTTTGGTTTTGGCTCAATTATTAAAAAAATAAAGTTAGATTCATCTTTTTTTTACACAAGCAACCTACACATCTCTGCTACAAATTAACACTTAAAGTTTTTTTCTAGGACCTACCATTTTCACACTGTTGCACTGAAAGTGACAGAAGTGCAAATGTTACAACTTACCCCATATGCGGGGTTAATTGTAACAGACAGAGGGGTTAGTTGTAACACTTGTGTGTAACACACATAATTCAGTACTATTTTATCTGTTTAGTTTGATATTGTTTGTGCATCTTTATAGATATATAACCATAGATCCATCCCTCATCCAATCATCCTTCTATTATGGATCAATATCATGGATAGATATATAGGAAAGGCCTGCACAGTTTTGCAATAAATAAAATCATCCAATATTGTAATTGCAATTGAATTATATTTGTGTGTGGTAGCTGCATGCAAAATTATTATTATTAATAATAATAATAATAATAATAATAATAAAAACAAGCTTAAAATCACAAGGGTTTATTGGATGAAAAACAGGCTATATTTAAATAAAAAAACAAGTGACCAATGCATAGTAAAAAAAAAACTAAAAAAAAAACATTCCAACATTGTTTGTGAAAGTCCAACAAAGTTAAATATATAAATAAATACTCAAACCTGAAAAGTTGTGTGGCTCCCTGTTTTCATTTCATTATCATTGGCAGCTTAGTTGTAACACTGTGCTACAACTAACCCCACTGTGTAAAACATATAAAAGCCTAGCTAAAAGTTGCTAGGAGTTGCTGGTATGTTTCAAAATGGTGCTATGTTTTAGCCAACAAGACAGTGATTAAGGTAATATAAAGCCAGATTTGGAGACGTACACACCCAACCCAGAAACCGAAAAAAAAGTATGATGAAAAAATTTACTTCCATGGTCAAAACACTCTTTGTCCAGTATCTTCACGAAATCTTATCAAAACTTTCCACAAATTCGCGGGAGACTGTCTTCTGGCAGCGAGAGAAAAAGAGCGGAAACACAACCTGCTTGATCCTGACTAACTATGTAAAAGGTCCGTTCGTGTTAGGGGTGTGCCATATCATACCGTCCACGATAATACCGGTATACATTTTTACATGATAAAAAAGTGTCATATCGCGATATCAATGATATAGCGACGCAATGACGTATGGCGCATTTACGTTCCCTAGCACGCACAACAACAACACCTGTCTGAGCGCGAGAGCAGCCTCTCAGCCTCCGATGAAGATTTAGCAATTTCACAAACAACTTGAGTGTTCAGCGGGGCTGCCGACGCGCGTCGCGTGCGTTTAGGAGTCGGGACATGACTGAATGGTCTCTTGCACAATCGGGCCATCAGTGCATCGTAACTAAAGTTTATAATTTTCAAGTCTTCTTAATTCTTATCAGTCTAAACATTCAAGCGGTTTTAAACTATCCAGTAAGCTACTCGCACACTCTCTGAGAGAGTTGCACTGCGTGCATACATAGAGTAGCCTACAGCTCGCGAGAAACTAAAGTTATTTTTCACGGATTATATCGCTTTAATGGGGGGAAAAACGCAAAATTGTGTAAAACTTCCGGTCTTGGTAAGTATACTCATAAACACAGTCGGTTATGTATAAAACGCATGTGACAGTGTGACAGACAGTATAATGAAAACAGCAATGGCTCCGTGCACTAGCTGTAAAAGTGACCGCAGCCATAGGCTATGCAAGTCTGTCATTAATGTTGTCGTCAAAACAACAAAAGATAGCTTTAATTGTAATGAATGAGAATTATTAGCCTATGTATTTAATTTAATCAAGAAACAGAACTAAAAGACTATGTGTTATTTTACATTTGATTACTTTATTATGTTTGTGTAGTATTTCTGAATACTGGTGTTAGACCTACACACATTTAACATTTAATTCAAAGATTGAAATCAAGCTTCCTTGTGTTGTGTAAACTCTTAACAACAAAATTACCTAATTTTAAAAACGCAATGAGTGAGCAAACATTTAGGCGAGATAAACATAATAAGAAAATTTTCAACAACAACAAAAAAAATGTCTATATCGTCAAAAATATCATTATCGCAAATATTCTTGAAATATCGTGATATAACTTTGAGGCTATATCGCCCACCCCTAGTCCGTGTTACATTTAACTCCGCGTTAGGTTGTGCCCCGCGCTCCCCTATATAACATTAAATCTTATTAAAAAAAAAGATTTTTTTCTTTTTGAAATAAGTCTCGTATGCTCACCCCGGCTGCATTTGACAAGTAAAAACAATAATATTGTGACATATTAAAATAACAAACAAAACTAGACACCAGACAATGGTAACATGAGGGCTATTTACACACAAAGACTAATGAATTAACAAGACACACCTGAAAGCAATGAACAATGAGCCAGTGACAAAACAAAACAGAGAACCACATGACTAGAAAAAAATGAAAACATAACACAAGAGGAGCAAGGGAAACACATGATATGAGCAGGAAACATGACTAAGAAAAAGACAAGAAAACATGAACAAAACCAAAAACTTCTGTGACAAAATGAATAAATTAAAATTGTAAATATATTCAAATAGAAAACAGTTATTTGACCATAATAATAATATTTTTACAATATCACAGTTTTTTACTCTATATTGTTGATCAAATAAATGCAGCTGTGGTGAGCACACAATGTAAAATATCTGACCAACCCAAAATAAGTGCAGTACAGTAATGTATGTATACTTCTGTCAAGGTTATGGACTCTAATTTTGATGTTCTGTTTTATTTCCCTTAGTTTCTGTTTCCCTGCTCTGTTTAGTTCTGGTTTCCTTGGTTTCTGATTATGTCCCTGATTGTTTCTATGGTTACTTATAATTATCAGCTGTGTCTTATTTAGTTCATTGTTATCTCCTGCATATATAGCCTACTCCCTGTTCAGTTCAGTCCTCTGTCGGTTATTTTCTGTATGTATTTGTTGTTGTTTCCTTGTGTTCTTCTAATGCTTTCCTTAAAGACTATATAAAATATTCCTAGTTCCTTACAATTTCCTGTCCTCACAAATTTAAACACCTTGCGTGGTGTGCATGAATAATCCCCAATTAGCACACTGAGACAATTGATTTTTTTTAAATCTAATTATTTTTCTACAAAATGATGTAGGAATAATTAAAATGTTATCTCAGGTAGTGTCACGTTTGTATTAAGGACAGGAAGCAATAGCGAGTCAACAAGTTTAATGTAAAAATACGAACAGTACAAGTAGATGGTAAGCAGGTGACGCAGGGACTCAGACGGTCAGAGCTGGTGCAGACAAACAGTGCAGCGGTGACGATGGTGAGACTAACAATCCAGTAGACGAACACGATGAAGACGATGAACCGAAACACCAGGCAGGGAGACAGAACCGGAACCAAACAAGACGCACATCCAACAACAACGATCTGACAAGGAAGATGAAACAGGGATGAGTATATATAGAGAGGTGAAATGGACTGAAGCAGGTGATGATAATGATGATCAGCTGGAGTGGATTTGGTAATGACATACATTCACGCCCACTACACACGTGCATTCACACAACAACATAAACACAAGACTAAAAGGAAGTAGAGAATACATCTACCGTGACAGTACCCCTCCTCCTAAGAACGCCTCCTGGCATTCTCAGACTCCCTTACCTGTCGATTGTAATCATCGATAAGGGAGTTATCCAGGATGTCTCTAGCAGGAACCCAACTTCTCTCCTCCGGACCGTAACCTTCCCAGTCTACCAAGTACTGAAATCCGCGTCCCCTCCGCCTCGAGTCCAGAATACGGTTGACCGAATATGTGGTTTCCCCATCTACGAGTCGCGGTGGGGGAGGAACCGGGACTGGCGGATTAATGTGAGAATGAAACACGGGCTTAATCTTAGACACATGGAAGGCGGGATGGATCCTCCTGTACGCAAGAGGTAGTTTGAGGCGGACTGTCACCGGACTAATAATCTTGGTGACAGTAAACGGGCCAATGAATTTAGGAGCAAGTTTATTAGACACGGTGCAGAGAGGAATGTTCTTAGTAGAAAGCCACACTTTTTGACCAATGACGTATACGGGAGGCCTTGACCTGTGGCGATCGGCCTTGGCCTTGGTGCGCACTCCAAGAGGAAGGATTCTTGGAAACCATACATCGCAACACTCTTTCCAGATCTTGGTTGGCTCTCTCTGTCTGACCATTGCTCTGGGGGTGAAACCCAGAAGAAAGACTAACAGTCGCTCCCAGCAATCTACAAAATTCTCGCCAAAATTTGGACACAAACTGGGGACCCCTGTCGGAGACCACGTCTATCGGGAGGCCATGTAAGCGAAAGACGTGATCTACGACAGTTACCGCTGTCTCCTTAGCTGAGGGTAATTTGGGTAAGGGAATGAAATGTGCCGCCTTCGAGAATCGGTCCACTACAGTCAAAATGACTGTGTTACCCTGAGAGGGTGGGAGGGCGGTAATAAAATCTAGAGCGATATGGGACCAGGGTCTCGAAGGGACAGGCAGCGGCTGAAGTAACCCATCTGGAGGTTGATTGGAAGTCTTACCAGTGGCACAGACCGAGCAAGCCAAAACAAAACTGTGAATGTCACGAGCCATACGTGGCCACCAGAATCGTTGCTTGACTAAAAAGCTAGTGCGCTTAACACCTGGATGGCACGCCACGTTGGAACAATGACCCCACAGGATGACGTCAGACCGTAATCCCTCCGGCACAAACAAACGACTCGGTGGGCAACCGGGCGGAGGCGTTACCCCTTCTAAGGCCTTCTTGACCTTCGATTCGACTTCCCATCTGAGAGTGGAGACCACTAATGTCTCGGGTAAAATACACTCGGGAGTGGACAGGCGTTCGGATTGGTAAAAAATACGAGGTAAATGTAGCACACGTGTCAAATAATATTGCACTGGTTACTAGTATCAACCATAGGCCAGTAGGTTCGACTATGGAGGTGTAATGAAGACAACACTGGTTAAATGATAAAGTAAATCTTTGTATTTAAATGAACTATTAGAAATAATTGTTGATATTAAGAAAAAGAAAAATAAATCAACAAATTGTGAGGTTTTTTTTCTCAATATCAAACCACAGTTATATGGATTCAATTCAATTCACAATCAATTAACAATTTCACTTGACTCAGTTGTTTGTTCGATTAGTTGGGTGCACCCTCTAGGCTATAAGGATATCCTAGAATACTACACTTTCAATATCAATATCAAATACGACCCCATAAACATTTACAAATGGTCACAATTGTAAATTTGACAGCTGAATCACATGCAAAAATAACTCATCCGAATTGAACAAGATGCATACAACAGTTCAGAAGAAAACAGTTAAATGAATCAGTTCAAAAGACTTGTTTGAACTAATCAGTTCAAAAGGGTTGAATTCGAAAAGTTCAGTTCAAGTTCGTTAGAGGATCCGATTCAAAAGATCCGATTCAAAAGATCCGATTCAAAAGATCCGATTCACTGATTCAGTTCGGAGAATCCAAAGTTCCTTAGAACCATGGAAAAATGATTCTATAGTCCAAGGGGAAAAAATCGGTTGTGCAGGGAAATAAAATACTCTGAGCAGTCTTGCGAAAACGAAACTCAGTCCTGTTTAGAAAAAAAACTAGCAGGCAATCAGAACTCTCCTACCCAATTCCACAGGTGTTCGTTTGAAACTCAAATCTTGCATCGTTCAATGTTCATCTCGCTGGGAAGGCTCGCCATCTTGGGTCGTCACGCTGAAATGAACGCAGTTCCAGCGTAGTACAAAAAAAACCCGACCTGCATATGTAACAGGCAGTATTTAGTTCACAATAACACATTAGATTCACTGCGTTTAGGTTAACAACAGAAAATAGTAGCACTTGTTATCCTGTTGAATATATAGTGCTGCACTTCCATCGTAATTCGACAGCTTAGATAATATTATTCAACTTCAACAATAAAAATCACTCGTTCAATATGATCAACAACAAAATATGAACATTACGAACTCATATACACATATTCTTACCATTACATTACTTTTTGCTCGTTAAACATCAGATCATATCAGCATTTCATGCTGACAAAGAAATATGATTTCACTCTCTCTCAATTTAACACATCTGTACACAATTATTTGCATTTATGAAAGTTGACACATTTCAAAATGTGTACTCACCAAATCCAAAGAACATAGATTATATAAATGTCTCTTTTTCAATCATCTCTGACGATCTTAACTTTTACAATCAAAGTTATGCTGCTGCTCGTCTCACAGTAACGCAGATAAGTAAAATGGCTTCCCCCATACAGCAACTAACGTGGTGGGTCGGGACATCAACATAAATCTCATGCAATTGGACAATCATTAAGATGTCAATCATCACACTGACATGGATTTCTTTTTTCCGATTTTATCATTTTTCTTACACTCTTTACTAATTTCTGGTTAGTTTTAACAGCTCTTTATTTAATTCCTTTTTATAATTCAATCGTAAAATTATACAGGGTTACATAAAGAATCGGGTTTGATGTTTTTGGAACCCGGGCGGTACGAGAGAGTAAAATCAAAACGCCCGAAAAAAAGTGCCCACCGAGCATGCCTGGAATTTAATCTTTTGGCTGTTCTAATATATTCTAAGTTCTTGTATTCGGTCCAGACGATAAAGGGAACCCCTGATCCCTCTAACCAGTGGCGCCATTCCTCCAAGGCTAACTTGACTGCCAACAACTCTCTGTTACCAATGTCGTAATTGCGTTCGGCTGGGGATAAACGATGAGAGAAAAACGCGCAGGGATGCATCTTGTCATCTACAGAAGAGCGTTGGGACAACACTGCACCTACTCCCACCTCTGATGCGTCGACCTCCACCACGAACTGACGTGAAGGATCAGGGGCGATGAGGATGGGGGCTGAAACAAAGCGGCCTTTCAGTTTGTTGAATACAGCTTCCGCTGTGTCCGACCACCTGAAAGTCGTCAAGGTAGGTCAAGGCAGTCAGAGGAGTGACTAGTTGGCTGAAGTTGCGAATAAAACGCCGGTAGAAATTGGTGAACCCCAGAAACCTCTGTAGGGCCTTACGGGAATCTGGACTTGGCCATTCTACCACAGCCTTAATCTTCTCAGGGTCCATTCGCACTCCTTCAGACGAAATGATGTACCCGAGGAAAGGAACAGACTGTGCATGAAAATCGCATTTCTCCGCCTTGACAAAAAGCCCATTCTCTAGCAACCTCTGAAGCACTTGTCGGACGTGTTGCACATGTTCCTGGAGAGAAGAAGAAAAAATCAATATGTCGTCCAGGTAAACATATATGAATTGGTCTATCATATCTCGCAACACGTCATTGACCAGTGCCTGGAAGATTGCTGGGGAGTTGGACAGCCCAAACGGCATGACCAAGTATTCAAAGTGCCCCCTGGGGGTATTAAAAGCAGTCTTCCACTCATCCCCCTCCCTAATGCGAACCAAATGATAAGCGTTACGTAAGTCCAGTTTTGTGAAGATGGACGCTCCTTGTAACCTCTCGAAGGCTGAAGACATCAACGGCAAAGGATAAGTATTCTTTACCGTGATGTTGTTCAACCCTCGGTAATCAATACAAGGTCGCAGAGATCCGTCCTTCTTCCCCACAAAAAAGAACCCCGCCCCCACTGGAGAAGAGGAAGGATGGATGAACTTGGTTGCTAGAGAATCAGAAATATATTTCTCCATAGCCTCCCTCTCTGGAACAGAAAGTGAATATAATTTGCCCTTAGGCGGAGACTTACCTGGCAGTAAATCTATAGCACAATCATAGGGACGATGCGGAGGAAGAGAAGCAGCCCGAGACTTACTGAATACCTCCTTCAGGTCCAGATACTCCGCGGGCACGTTAGATAAATCCCCTACTTCCTCCTGAAACACAGACACAGGTACAGACGGACAAGCAGACATGAGACAAGACTTATGACATTCCTTGCTCCACTCCAGCACAGACTTCTGTTGCCAGTCTACTCGAGGGTTGTGACGGTCTGACCATCTGAGTCCCTGCGTCACCTGCTTACCATCTACTTAGTATCTACTTGTACTGTCCACTGTTTGTGCAGACAAACAGTGCAGCGGTGACGATGGTGAGACTAACAATACAGTAGACGAACATGATGAAGACGATGAACCGAAACACCAGGCAGGGAGACAGAACCGGAACCAAACAAGACGCACATCCAACAACAACGATCTGACAAGGAAGATGAAACAGGGATGAGTATATTTAGAGAGGTGAAATGGACTGCAGCTGGTGATGATAATGATGGTCAGCTGTAGTGGATTTGGTAATGACATACATTCACGCCCACTACACACGTGCATTCACACAACAACATAAACACAAGACTAAAGGGAAGTAGAGAATACATCTACCGTGACAGGTAGAATACAGAATCGTTGTTGCTGTTACAATAACAGGCCTGTCAAATTGGCTATTTATATAAATCTGAATACTTCCTGTTGTATTCAACCATACAATTTAAACACAAAAGACAATTAGATCTTACATTACTTATCAGAAATTGATCTGATTCCAGAAGAGCTATGAGGCAGATAATGTCAGATATTAAGAACAGAATGGATCTACATGGTGTCAGTTGCACGCTCTTGGTGTAAAGTATAATTTTGAAGGATATGTTGCTTCATGTCAGTGAATACTGACACTTTGGTGTGTTTGATTTTGTCCCAGCAGCTGTCTGGGCTAAAAATAACCCCCATTTGCCCAGTAGAATGAATATGGGATTTTCATGCATCTGCTACCTCTCATAACAATTAATCAAGGAGATCATGCCAGAGCTTTAAATGAATTCTCCCTTCCTTGGAGAGTCAGAATGCTTTAACTAATTGTTAGAAAATGTGTGACTGAAAAATAGGCACAGTCCCAGGGTAAGAGTATTCTACACAGAATACAGCCTGTTACTAATGTGCTGTCTTGCTGGATTTGAAAGAATTACCACCATGTTAAATGAGAAGACCATTAAGAAATAAAACATCCCTTCACGAAGAAAACCAAGCCCTGTGCTACAAAAAGGTTTCATTTTGTCAATCCATTATTTAACATCTTAACAATCTGGCTTTATAAATATGTCCTGAATCATGATCAGGGCAGCATTACAGACTGGGCATCCTCCAGCACAGAGGCCCATTAACATCCATTCTTAAAAAAACATAAATTTTCACCCTTGACTGAAATGCTACAAAATACCAAATCATGTGATGAGTGCTTAGTGACTATGAGAAAATGATTTATGTTGTCTATTATTTTCCATGTTTATCTTTTCAAGTATACTTACAAGCCTACATAGGATAAGCAGTTTGGAAAATGGGTGGACGGATGAATGGATAGTTTATCAACTACTGTTTTTAATTTAATCTTACTGTAGTTGTCACAATCCTTTGGTTTGCCCTGTGTTGGGAATAAAAGTTAAAGACCAAGGACCAGATATGATGAATAAAGACCAGAAGTCAGAAGTGCAGTCAATTAAAGAACATTATTACTGAAGATAGTTTGCAGTTTCATCAGCAGAAGTCAGCTTCAAGTCTCACAAGGAGGTTGTAGGCCACTCTGCTTACATTACATTTTCACACCACAATTATACCCTTCACCAAGGTCTAAGCTACATCATTATTTCAGGTTAAATAATTCTGATTGGCTAAGAAATGGATAAACATAGTAATTTTCCACACATGGACAAATTTCCAAACATGGACAGATAGACAGAAACATATTTTCATTGATCACACTGCTGACATTTGGACACTGGATTTAGGCAAGTTGTGACCTTATAGGTCACAGAACTGTGTTTCTAGGCGGCAGCTTGTCCTGGACAACAAGTCAATCAATCTTCCAGAGTTACAGTTGTTGACCATCTCTCTAATACTGATCTGTAAAAAAGAATGCCAACTCCATTATTATTCTTTAATGCTAGAATATAGAGAAGAGCTAAGTAAAATGCTTTAACCAAGACATGGTATACCACGGGCTGAAGTGACCCCTGTGACCTCAGCTGTCGTGGTCAGATACAGATATATGTCTTAACACATGTTGGATGCCTCTTCAAACTTTACAAAACAAGTCCACATTTCATCTCTGGAAGCCGGGCTGAATAAGCAAGCACTGTTACTGTATTCCTGGCATGGGCCAGACCCTCAGTCACCTCTCAGATCACAAATACAGACATCAGAGAATACATGAAAAGAACATCGCAACAACTACAATTTCTATAACTGAGCACCACCATCCGTGACAATATTACGTTACTTTGTTATGTACTGATAACAAATTACCATTTTGCAATAAGGTTATGTATGTTACATTTTTAAATAAACATGAAATAACTTTAATTAATCTAGCTTAATGTTAATTTTGTTAGTATTCTTTTTTTAATAATGTTAATGTACTATGAACAAATAAATAAAAATGAACAGTAGCAGTAATATAAATCTAGATTAAAAAATAAATGTAACATATTTGTACACTATCTCATAATAGCCAATGCTTTAATGTTAATTAATTTAACCTTATTGTAAAGTGTAACCCATTTGGTGTTAAATAAAAAATAAAGCTCATATGTACAGGTCCTTCTCAAAAAATTAGCATATTATGATAAAGTTCATTATTTTCCATAATGTAATGATAAAAATTAATATTTCATATATTTTAGATTCATTGCACACTAACTGAAATATTTCAGGTCTTTTATTGTTTTAATACTGATGATTTTTGGCATACAGCTCATGAAAACCCAAAATTCCTATCTCAAAACAATTAGCATATCATGAAAAGGTTCTCTAAACGAGCTATTAACCTAATCATCTGAATCAACTAATTAACTCTAAACACCTGCAAAAGATTCCTGAGGCTTTTAAGAACTCCCAGCCTGTTTCATTACTCAAAACCGCAATCATGGGTAAGACTGCCGTCCTGACTGCTGTCCAGAAGGCCATCATTGACACCCCAAGCAAGAGTGTAAGACACAGAAAGAAATTTCTGAACAAATAGGCTGTTCCCAGAGTGCTGTATCAAGGCACCTCAGTGGGAAGTCTGTGGGAAGGAAAAAGTGTGGCAAAAAAATGCTGCACAACGAGAAGAGGTGACCGGACCCTGAGGAAGATTGTGGAGAAGGACCGATTCCAGACCTTGGGGGACCTGCGGAAGCAGTGGACTGAGTCTGGAGTAGAAACATCCAGAGCCACCGTGCACAGGCGTGTGCAGGAAATGGGCTACAGATGCCGCATTCCCCAGGTCAAGCCACTTTTGAACCAGAAACAGCGGCAGAAGCGCCTGACCTGGGCTACAGAGAAGCAGCACTGGACTGTTGCTCAGTGGTCCAAAGTACTTTTTTTCGGATGAAAGCAAATTTTGCATGCATCAATGAAATCAAGGTGTCAGAGTCTGGAGGAAGACTGGGGAGAAGGAAATGCCAAAATGCCTGAAGTCCGGGACCTGGGTTTCCAAATGAGATGCAAAATTTGCTCGTCAATGCAGCCGTCAACCAGGACATTTTCAGAGCACTTCATGCTTCCTTCCTTTTCCAGCAGGATTTGCACCTGCCCACACTGCCAAAAGAACCAAAACCTGGTTCAATGACCATGGGATTATGGGATTACTGTGTAATTACTGTGTGATTTCATGTAAAATTCTAATTTTCTGAGATTTTGATTTTGTGGTTTTCACAAGCTGTAAGCCATAATCATCAAAATTATAACAAATAAAGGCTTGAGATATCTCACTTTGCATGTAATGAGTCTATATACTATATAAGTTTAACTTTTTTAATGGAATTACTGAAATAAAATCAACTTTTTGATGATATTCTAATTATATGACCAGCACCTATATATTCAGTATATTGTTCAAATACTTTTTGGTATCGTGAGAGGTAGGGTATCACCAAAGTGTGGGTTGCTTCACAAATCGAGTCCAGGCAGAGATCAAGTCACTGGTTTCTTTTTCAATAATCAACTCAAAACTCCAAAACGTTTTAACCAAAACACTCTCCCAGCTTCTCTTTATGCTCTCTAACAAAAAAACAGTCAGTCTCTCTGTTCTCAGCTCATTAACAGCTTTTCTCCTTCACTAGCAACAGCTGTGTCCCCACCGCTGAAGAACCTGATAACTCTGGGACCAAGTGGCCATCTTGGTTTGTAGTCCCCATTGCTGCAACCACCTAGATGGCATACACCTTGCCTCTATGACATACCCTCTCACGATGCCACAATTTGTTCAATAGATACTCAAAATAACCACTTTTGAAGCAACTTTCAGTTAATTTAATCACTTTAATAATTGATTTAATAAGCACTTCTGAATTATTCTGCTTTTAGTAAATACTATGTTAGTTCAGGCATATTTCCCAAATAAATCTCCATATTTGATTTGAATAATTTATGTCCGTCCACATTGCACATACTTCACAACATTAAATTGGACCACCCAATTATGTCCAGGATGACCACACTATAAAATGCTTGAGACAAATGAATATGAGACTTGAAAGAAGTGTCATACATCTCTTTTTTTATAGTGTTGGATAAATAAAATAATAAATAACACAGGAGCCTGTTTCAAAAAAGTGAAATTTCACCACTTATCTCACTAGGTCTGTACTCTCCTGACAGAACAGTTCTACCCCTTTAGTTCTACTTCAAACGCAATCTGACTGCATCCGAGGACATGGCCTCTGACTGCAAGTCCTCCAGGGTTCACAGTTTGTAGCAGAAAATACCTTGTAAATTTGACAGGCTGCACTTTAACGTTAATGCAGCATTGATTTATTTCAAATCCACTCTCCTGGAGTTCAGAGCCAAAAACAGCGGCACTGTCCAAATACATCAACACCGCAAAAAGAGGGTGCAAAAAAGAGATTTTAATTTTCATCAAAAGATATTAGGGGTGGATTGCAGTGCTTGTGTGGGAGGATGTATTGCTGAAACAGGAATCATGACTGTCATATTACATTCAACTGTTTAGCCATAAAACTCACTTATGGAACAGCAGGGATATCTTTATATCCTTACGCGCAAATCTTTGCTGCTAAAGAAAATGATTTTACAGTTTCTTGTGCAAAAATTTATGAAGATTCCAGCCCCCTCATTCTTCCGGCACCTGAGCTATGGTGTAAAACAGGTCTGGCGGAGAGCTATATTACTCAGCTTCTGAAGACTGCAGATGAGAGCTAAATATCAAGCTGAGATCTTCAGCTCAGAGGAAGCAACATTTACCCAGACGCCCCCAGGGGCAGGAATCATTCTGTTTGCTTCAGACTCCTCACACAGCGGAGGTCAACGTCTAAAAATAAGGCAGGCTTGAGTTACAGTTGAGTTCAGTTCCGAGGAGAAATTACTGGGATATGGGTAGAAATTGTAGTGTTTTATGCAGCTGTGAGACAAACAATAAATGATGAACTGTCAACTTTGAATGCCATTAAGTATCTAAGGGTTTCATTGAAAAGCAGGTGATATAAGCAACTGTTGATATACAGTAACCATCACTCAACGTGCATCAGTAAAAATCGAGTTTACCACAATAATAAGCAAACAAGCAAAAAATTAAAATAGCAAAAATACAGGGGTGATTTATATTTCATATAACACCATGCCCTTAACTAATAAAAGTTATGCACTAACACAGGTAATGGATACATCTAGGCCTATTTAGTAAGAAAACTAGGCTTAGGAACTGAGAACCAGTTCTGATAAAAAATATAAAAAAATCCCAGAACCTATTAACATTTGTTCCGTGAATGGATTACGCACATATAGCCTAGATTTTTTCTGAGGTTTTTCATGTGAGTAGTGTTTTATAAAAAAAACAGATAAAAGAAGGCATTACATATAGCCTATTAACACAATATGTATTTATTTTAGTAATATTTACTGTAAATATGATTGTAATTTTATCTGTAAAAGTAAAACATTTGTGAAGTAAAAAGAACAAATCATATTACAATTTACAGTGAAAAGTCGTAAACTGATATTTATAGAATTCCCTGTGTGATACTTCACATTTGATGGTTTTTAATAACAAAAAATTAAGAAGAAGGATTCTTATGTTTTTGTTATCATTTATGTACATTAGGGTTGTATGTTACATCCTATGTTGATAATTGGATGTTTATGCATTATTTTAGCGTCATGTGTGTATTACCATAATGGTGTTTTGTATTAGTCGGCATAATCTGCTAGTATTTGAAAAAGCTACTGATGAATTTTGATTCGTGTTAGATAGTGGATGTCAATGTTAAAAATACAAAAGCAACATATCCTTGCTAATTCAGCAGAAAAGTGCTGTTGGATTTACCGGTTTAAAATGCTTTCTTTTTTCTTTTTTTTCAGTTTACAGTTTAACATTTTCAGGTTGTTCGGTAAATATGTTTACATTTTTACTATATGTAAACTACAACTACAGCTGTCATTATTTCTGTAAAAACTACAGGTTTGTTCACAGTGTTCTTTAATAATGGTTTTATAATCAAAATTATCTTTATCTTTTTTTTTCATTTCTTCATTAAGGTGGAATTGGAACTGTATAATGACTAAATTATTTAAGTTTGCTTATTTTCTACAGTATTTCTCACACTGTAGTGTATCCACAAATATCATACAAAAATTATCTCAGACTAGAGTTCTGAGAGACATTTAGGTTTTATGTGCAAAGTATGAAGCAGTAGTTTATACCGTGCTGTTGACGACGAACTGGCTAAACCGCTGGTGACACCAAGTGAAAGGCGGAGGAAGTGCACTTGCAAAGCATTGTCTTTGCATGTCTTAGGTGTTGCTTTCCTTTTCCCTCTGTATATGTGAAATGGGACAGCCACTAAGCCTATTCTGCTTTTGAAGTTGCCTTTATACATCCAGCTGCTCACAGAAGCCATAGTGTGTAATGAATTATCAATCTCTGTGTGTTCCTCACTGAGCGGTTTCTCTATAGCAGTTTGTCCACAGGTGCTTTTTCCAACTGAGCAGGACTCTTGATTTATCTAATTAACTGGTCCTAGTGGGCTGGATCAGATGGTGCAGTTTATGGTTGCAGCAAACATCTGAGAACAATAGAACCCCAGAGATGAACAAAACTGGAGCAAGTGGGATTAGATTCATTTCTAGCAGCTGGTGAGGAAAATAATTTCCTTTCTAAACCCATGGGAGAGGAGAGGCACATGCAATCTAGTCCTGCGATTATTACTGACACCAGATATACGTTAATGCATCAAGTTAATAAGCTCTATGATTATTAAAACATAGGCAGACCAAATTGGCACTTCTTCTTGGCTCTAGTTCAATTACAAACAATTAAAAACAACATTGGATGCTCTGACATACAATAATAAACCCTGACCAATGATAACAGTAAAATGCTATATTAATTTTATCCACCTCACTATGTCATTAGTAATTTCACTATCATCTCTGTAAATAGCTGATAAACGTTCAGGCGGTAAATATTTAAAATCTTTCTTTCATTACTTTGACAAAATTCTCCTTTCAACCGATGTTATCAGAAAGGGGGCACATTTTTCTAAAGTTATGATTATGTTTTTGTTCCTCTGAATATCAAGTTTTTTTTTCTTTTTCTTTTTTTTTCTGTCACCGTTGATGTGCTTTTCAATATTTTGGTTCAGAGTTCCATATGATCGCACAATCGTTGTTGTTCATCAAAAGACTTTCTCTAAGAGCACTTCTAAAAACACTCGTCAGAGGGTATAAGAACCAAACCTGCATTTGATTTTTGATGGCTTCAGCGATCGCTCATTGAGATCAATATATTTCCACTTTAGAGAGAGAAAGAAACATGGCTTGTTTTCATGCCAGACCCAGTGGTTTATCACATCTGTTTTCTCACAGCTTTTTTCTTTCCTATTCAACCCCCTTTTTGAAAGACTAAGATAGCAATGATTTGAAATTTCATAATTTATATTCAATGAGCATCGATCTGTTTTCTTCTATACTCGGTCTTGCAGGGCAACATCAAGTGCTTGACAAGGTAAGCATGTGAAATAAAGGCTTCACAGAGTGTGTTTCAAATGATCAGAACAGCTCCACAAAATCAATGCTGTTTAATTATAAATGAGCTCATTAATTGATCTCTTAAGAATTCTGTTGTCAGCTAAAGGAGATGTCTGTGTTCAGGACACCTTTAGGTCCCAAACCTTTCAGGTTTTACTGGCTAAATAATCACACCGCAAAATATTTGTTATTTTTGACATTTATCAGTCAACACTCTAAAAAAAAGACCAAAATTTGTATTTATTTCAACAATTTCACGTGAAATGTTTGTGTCTCTTAATGGTCTGTGGGTAAAACTTTTGTTAAGTGTGTCAGAATGGTTCTGGGTTCTAATCCACCCTCGTATAGTTATTTTTTTCTTCATTAAAACACGTTTGTGTGCATTTTCTTTTGTGATTTCACCATAACGAATAGAGAGTCTCTGCAACGGTGTTCAGTGATAGATAGAAACACTCATCTGTATGAAGTGCATGAGCACCAAGAGAACAACGTTGTCTTCCGCCACTTATAACAGTGGCAATGAAAGCTCAGCACGATTTAAAAAACAACACATTCCAGCATTAGATCGCCTCTTATCTTAACAAAAGTACATTATGAATGCTCTGCTATTCAACTGAAGATGTTTCATTTGAATTAGGTACATTCGTGTAGAGAGATGTTTCAAAAAGTGATATAGGGACAATATCACCCCTTGCATAAAAATGGTGGGGACATTCCACCGGTCCCACCCGCAAATTATGCCTATGAGTGTAATGTGTGGGACATCATTACATAAGGAAGACAGGTAAAGACACAAGTTGACCTCAAAAACAGTCTGTCTAAACTCTGATTTAATTCGACTTGGTTTGTGCGAAGACAAAAAAATGGTGACGAGGACAGTTAGTAGATTATAAAATAAAGTTAAATCTATTTTTTTTTAATACAGATTTTTTTTTTATACACAGGTGCACACAATACAAACAAAAAGAAAGGCAGTAAATCAGACAATTAAGGCACAAAAAAAAACATACAGCCAGCACTTACACATTCTATAGAAAGAAACAAGTATAAATATACGTGTCAGTACAAGGAATAGATATCACAAAAACTCCACTCACACAAATTGAGTCAAGGAGGCCTGAGCTGAAGGGGAGTGGCAGTCTCAGTAAAGATAACTACCGGAAGTTTAAAAAAAATAGAATAAAAAATGCAATGCATTTAGGTCCCAGTTTGAGTTTTATCTTCCTGATGTATTCTATGAAAGGGCCCCAGATCTACTTGAACTTATCTTGAGAGTTAGACATAGAGAACCGAATTTCTTCAAGGTGTAAACAGGAAACCATATCATTAAGCCACCTCTTGAAGCAAGGAGAAGAAACGTCGCAGGTTACGTATGTAACCCTGGTTCCCTGAGAGGGAACGAGACGCTGCGTTGAGACGCGGTGGGAACGCTTTGCGTGATTGCGTCGTGAAGCACGCATATAATCAGTCCAATGGAAGAGCGCAACGTCATAGGCGGATGACGTCATAGACCAGGAAGCTATAAAGCACACCTGAAAACAGGCAGAGAACAGCATATTTAGTCTTCTCGTGGAGGGAGCTCTAGACTGGAGTATGGTCTCCACGACCTCGGTCGAGAGACCTGAATCTATGAGCTGGGGGCCCCCTCAAAGGCTGAGCCCACAGTATCCACAACTCCAGAGCTCCCAGGAGCAAAGATATCGGGAAAAGCGTATAGGTGTAGCGGCAACCACACCTATTACATCACATCCAGTCCAAGCGGAGCTGGATGCGTGAGGGAGAACCACAAGGGCAATGCATTGTAAAAGCAATGCGAAAGGTCGACTTGTAGTTTGACCGAAGTTCTCCCTAAGAAGCTCCACCACCTCGGGGTGAAGTCTCCATTCCCCAGGCCACAGCCCCTGCCTCAACAGGATATCTGCTCTGATATACGAGACCATCAGTGTGTTGTCCGGACCCTTCGCCGAGCAACCGCTCATGATTGCCCCCGACTTGTGAGGGAAGTATCCGTCGATAGCATTATGCGTCGACAAGAAGCCCCCAACACTGGGCCTGGGCGAGGAACCAAGGTTCTTCCACATGACCGAGGCACGAAGGCATAGCCGCGTGACCTTGATCATGTGAAAACGGATTTCCCCTCGGAGAAAACTCCTTGGTCCTGAGCCACCACAGCAGGGGTCTCATGTACAGAAGGCCAAAAGTAACTACGTTGGACGCAACTGCCATGAGCCCCAACCAAAGACCTTTCACCGAGCGGCCACTCATGACCGCCCCCCATCCTGTGAGGGAAGCATTCGTCGATAGCGTGACGCGTCGACAAGAAGCCCCCAGCACTGGGCACTGGGCGAGGAACCAAGGTTTCTTCCACATGACCGAGGCACGAAGGCATAGCCGCGTGACGTTGATCATGCGAAAAGGGATTTCCCCTCGGAGAAAACCCCTTGGTCCCGAGCCACCACAGCAGGGGTCTCATGTACAGAAGGCCAAAAGTAACTACGTTGGACGCAACTACCGTGAGCCCCAACAGTCTCAGAGACTGTTTTGCAGTGAGTGACTGAAGTTTTACATTCTTTACGGCTGTGAGAATCGCAGAAATACGTGCAGGAGACAGACGTGGTCACGGGAATGTGGTCACATGGATGTGGATCTCCGAGCACGAGATGTCTGCCGTTTGTACAAGAGTTTCAGTGATTCAGATGAAAACCATCATCATCATCAGGCTACTAGAAGGCATTGATAACTCTCCTGAGTCTCTCGCTTCAGCGGTTTGATCACACAACAATAACATCAGCGTTGAATCGGTGTCGGAATCGGTGTCGGCGTTTGGCGAGGGTGAGCGTGGATGTTAGCCTGCTAGCACTTGTGGCGACTGACGGAGGAGATACTTTCCTTATACCCGGCTGCAAAAAACATCATTTCTTCGGTGTCGGGGACGGCACTGGGTGTCTAGCTTGGAGCTTCACGCCTGGGGAGCTTTTGCATCACGACGGGAGCGTTTTTGCGGAGCTGCCGGAGCAGCGGGTGTGTTGGAGTGGTCTCACTACCTTACGGTCAGTAGTGTGGATTGCTTAGATAATCAAGGACATTGAAGGAATTGGTTTCGGCCTATAACGCAATCATGGCTGGTCGCGGCAGAAATGCAAACAAAGCAACTTTAAATGATGATCCTGAATATGTGACAATGGACACTCTTAAGGAATTACTGGACCAGCAGAAGAGCTTTTATGAGGATCTATTGAAGAGGCAGGAGACTGCATTTAGAAGTTTCACTCAGATGATTCTGGACTCAGCCAACAAAAGAGTGGACTCAGTGTTGGGTGAGTTACAAGAACTTAAAGTGAGTCTGAATTACTCTCAAAAAGATATTGACGATGTAAATAACTGTCTTAAGGCACAACAGAGTGAGTGTAAGACTTTGTCCAAGGTGGTGAGTGAAATGAAATCTGAACACGCTGTAGATAGACACTATGAGCAGGTGGATTACCTTGAGAATCAATGCAGGAGAAATAATCTTGTAATTGATGGACTTAGACTTGATAAAGCTGATGAAACCTGGGCTGAAACTGAGTCTAAGGTGCAAGAACTGTTCACAACAAGACTCAAGCTGGAGTCTCCTGTGGAAATTGAACGAGCTCACAGGAATGGAAAATTCAGAGGGGAAAGTGAAAGGCCAAGGCCAGTGGTAATTAAGCTGCTCCGTTTTAAGGATAAACAGCGAATCCTGGCTAGGGCAAAATCCAACTTGAAAAATACCTCAATTTATATCAATGAGGACTTTTCCGAACGGGTGAGAAAGAGAAGAGCTGAGCTACTACCTGCAATGAAAGAGGCTAGAGCAAGAGGGGACTATGCCATCATTAGCTATGATCGATTAATTGTAAGGCCAAAGAATAGGGAATGAGAGTAGAGAAGGCCCCAGTCAATGTTTTTAACAATCTTTCTAATTGTGTGTGATGTCATGGGTTAGTAGTAACTAGGTGACGGCATGGCGATAAACTTACCAAAAAAAGGTGTGAGAATAGCTCATATAAATGTTAGGAGTTTTAGAAATAAAGTTCATGAGATATCTACTTTAATTGAAAGTGAAAAAATATCAATGTACTTGCTGTCTCTGAGACACATTTAGATCAATCCATAACAGACATGGGGGTAGCTATCCCAGGGTATAACATTTTTAGAAATGACAGGAATACTTTTGGGGGAGGTGTTGCAATATATATACAAAGCCAAATTCCTTCTAAGGTTAGATCGGACTTCATGGTTTCTAGTATTGAAGCGTTGTGGTTGGAGGTTCATCTTGCTTATTGTAAACCGATTTTAGTTGGCTGTGTCTATAGACCCCCAAATGCTAATGTGCAGAATGTAGATGAATTATGTTCTGTTCTAATTAAGGTAACGGATACTGGTAAAGAAACATTTGTTCTAGGTGATTTCAATATAGATTGGCAGTCAAATTCATGTCCACTGAGGAAAAAGTTATACGGTACTGCGCTCACATGTAATCTATCTCAAATGGTAAAAAAGTCAACTAGAGTATACTGTAGTTATGATGGGCAAACATCCGCAACCTGTATTGATCACATATTTACAAATAATTGTGAAATGTGCTCTAAAGCAGTATCTGTTCCTGTAGGGATCAGTGATCATAATTTAGTGGCTATTGTTAGAAAAACTCAAACACCCAAAGCTGGACCTAAAGTACTTTATAAGAGGTCGTATAGAACATTTTGTGAGAGGGATTTTGTTAGAGATATTAAGAATGTTGACTGGAATCAAGTACTAGCTTTAAACAAGGTTGAAAAAGCCATCGAGTTATTCACAAAATTGTTTCTTTTTGTGGCTGATCAGCATGCCCCATTAAGAAAATTCACAGTAAGATCAAACAAAGCATCATGGATTGATGAAGAATTAAGGGAGTGGATGCGTAAAAGAGATGAGATGAAAAGAGCTGCAATTGGTTCCAAGGGTACTGAAAAGTGGCAAAAGCATTGTGAAATGAGAAATAAGGTTACTAAGTTAAATAGGAAAAAGAAAAAAATGTATTATCAAGATAAAATTCAGGAGAGGAAAAATGATGGTAACAAACTTTGGAAAACCTTAAATGAAATAATGGGTAGGGGCAGGATCAACAATCCTTCCTTCATTGAAGTGAATGGAGCGTTCTTGACAAAAGCAAAGGACATCGCTAATCATTTCAGTAGTCATTTTGCAGACAAAGTTGATAAATTAAGGAATGAAATGCGCTCCCCGAGTGGGAGTTGTATATCATCTAAAATAATAATAAACTCTATCATGAATAATAAATCATGCTCTTTTGAGTTCCAACCTATAGAAGTTGACAGGGTGGAAAAGCTACTTGACAACCTAAATAATCATAAACCAGCTGGGATGGATACTTTAGATGGGAGATTAATTAAGGTTGTTTCAAGTATTATATCATTGCCAATATGTCATATTTTTAACTTGAGTTTAAAGGAGGGGTTATTCCCTCAGGTTTGGAAATCTGCTAGGGTTTTACCTCTTCAGAAAAATAAACGGGAAAGTTTCTCAGCTGCAAATAGCAGACCCATCAGTATTCTTCCAGTTTTAAGTAAGTTACTGGAAAAAGTTGTGTTTGAGCAGATACTACATTATTTTGTATTTAATGACTTAAATTCTCATTGTCAGCATGCATATAAGGCTGATCATTCTACGTGCACAGCTCTGACAGACATGACAGATAAATGGTTGACTTGTATTGATAACAAGATGATGGTTGGAACTGTGTTACTTGACTTTAGCGCTGCATTTGATATTGTAGACCATGGGTTATTATTAAATAAGCTTGCTACTTATGGGTTTAGTCCATTAGCCATAAATTGGATGAATAACTATTTATTAAATAGGAAACAGTATGTATTTTTTAATGGTAGTTTTTCCTTCCCTAAAACTTTACAGTGTGGAGTGCCACAGGGGAGTTGTCTTGGGCCGTTACTCTTCTCTATATTTATTAATGATTTGCCATATGTTTTGAATAAGTGCTCTGCGACTTTATTTGCGGATGATACAACTGTTCATTTTGCATCAGCTAGTATAAGCGAACTAAGAAACACACTTCAATCAGAATTACAACTTGTAGTGAACTGGATTTGTGAAAACAGACTTGTTTTAAATGTAACTAAAACCAAAAGTATCTTGTTCAGGTCTAGATATGTCAGTAAGGGTGATAATCAGCTCTGTCTATCACTCACAGACTCGAACATTGAACAAGTTGAAGAGGTAAATTTGCTTGGTGTTACATTGGATGGACAGTTCACTTGGGAGAAACATATTGACAATATTGTTAAGAAAATGGGTAATGGAATATTTGGGATTAGAAGATGTTCCCCTTTTCTTACCCCTGCCACTAGAGTGCTGGTGACACAGGCATTGGTTTTATCCCACCTTGATTACTGTTCACCTGTCTGGTCAGGTGTGGCTAAAAAATATCTGTTTAAGCTACAAATAGCTCAAAATAAAGCTGCAAGACTCGCACTGGCCTGTCCATGTGTTGTGAGTACGGACGGTATGCATACCAGTCTCTCTTGGCTTATAGTGGAGGAGAGGTTGTCATGCAACCTTATGATTTTTTTTTAGGAATATCTATTATAAGAAACAACCTACTTGTCTGTACTCAAAAATAAAGTATGTGAGAAACCAACATAGTCATAGTACTCAACATTCTACAAAGGGTTGTCTAGCTTTGAAAAAACCCAGGACTGATGCTGTGTGCAGATCTGTAATGTATAGACCCATTAAAATGTGGAATAATTTACCAATTTATATTGTTGAAACACCTAGTAAGGCCGGCTTTAAAAGCCTACTAAAAAATACTTGAATAATAACACAAACATTGATGAGCTTAGATAAATGGTTTGATGTATAATTGTGTTTTGTGTGTTATGATGCTGTTTTGGTGGTAGCTTGCGTTATTATGTATACAAGATACTCTTCATAAGTATTGTAGGTATCGGTTTTAGATTTATGTGTAACTTGTATGTTAAATGTTGGTTGGATTATGTATGTTTTTACGTATTTATGTTTCTATGTATTTTATGTATGTTTTTGTATGTGGACCCCAGGAAGAGTAGCTGCAACATTAGTGGCAGCTAATGGGGATCCAAATAAATAAACAAACAAACGTGCTTGCATTGTTGTCGAATCCCATAATACACCTAAAAAAGTGGTCCTCTGAGCTGGGAGGAGTACACTCTTTTGGTGTTAAGCCTCAACCCCAACCCCCTTATGTGGGACAGAACAACATCTCGATGTTGAACTGCCAAAAGCTCGGAATGAGCTAAAAACAAGCAATCGTCGATATAATTTAATACGCGAATGCCCTGAAATCTCAGAGGAGCCAGAGCTGCATCCACGCATATTGTAAAAGGTGTGGGGTGATAACCTAGGCCGAAAGGAAGAACCCGATACTGGTATGCTTCGCCCCTGAAAGGAAACCTCAGGAATCTCCTGTGATGAGGATAGATAGATAAGTAAGCGTCCTTTAAGTCTATTGTGACAAACCAGTCCTCGGACTGCTTCTGTGACACAATCATATTTAGCGTAAGCATACTTTGAACTTAAGATTCTGAAACCTGCTGAATTGACGCAGGTCTAGAGTAATACGCAACCCCTCATCCTCTTTTGGAACAATGAGGTAATGGCAGTAAAACCCTGAGTGTCTGCTGGGAGGAGGAACCCCTTCTACAGCTCCTATTGCAGAAGTGTCAGTACTTCCTGCTCCATAACCAAAGCCTCCTCGGGGTCCACCACAGTGGGGAGGACCCCTAGAAATCTGGGCGGACAAGAACCGAATTCTGAACCCTTTTCTATAGTGTGCAGGACCCACCGAGAAATATGTGGCAGTAGTTTCCACGCTGCCAGAAATTTTACTAGGGTAACCAGTCTCTCAAGACGCCGACTCGGGAGAGAGAAAGCTCGCAAGCGTCTCTTTAACCCGAGGCACTGTCATACCATGATACTTAATACCCAAAGCATTACTATAGTTAGACGTTTGGGCATTAAACACATAAAATAGAAACTGGCTTATTCCACGATCTCGACACCTCAGTGTGGAGATAGGGAAAAACAGCAGTCCCAGATGAGGAGGCTGAGATACAGAGTTCCCTTTCAAGGGAACTCGAGCTGCGTTTGAGACGCGATGGGAACGCTCTGCGTGATTACGTCGTGAAGCACGTGTAAAATCAGTCCAATGGAAGCCCACTACGACATAGGTGACGTCATAGACCAGGAAACTATATAGCAGCCCTGAAATCAGACCGCGACAGCTTCTGTACCTTCAGCAAGCGCTCTCTGTATATCTGTCCTTGTCTATTTATTGTTGTCTGTCAAGCCCAATCTATCATTATTATGGCGAGCAAGCAAGATTATAGACGGTGTGTTGTTCCCTGCCCTCGTTATATTACGGGTGGGGACACACATCAGCTTTGTGTTGCTTGTTTGGGAGTGGAGCATGCCCAGTCAGTCCTCGAGGGGGCTGATTGTGTGCATTGTATGAGTCTATCTATGAAGACGCTCCGCTCTCGTCGATCGTTCTTTGAGGAGAATGGTTCGGTTCGCGCTACCCGCGCGGGTCCCGCTGTTGCCTAGACACGGCTGTGACTCGCATTTTGGGGTTCGCAAACGGATCTGACAGCGTGGGTTGGGACGGGCTCCGCCCTATCTTAGCTTTCACCTGCAGATCCAGTGTGCTGCGATTTCCAGTTCCGAGGAATTGGTATCGTTAGTGTTTTGTTAAGAAAAAGTGAACAAAACAAATAAAAGTATTAAGAAAAAGGCAGATGTTTGATTTTTCAATAAATGGGCAGCTCATAACTCTGTTGAGTAAAGATGAGCTTTTTAAAGGAGGTTTTTCTAATGCTGTTGCTAGTTAAATATTTACTGGACCGCTGAACATTATGAGAGTGAAAATAAAAAGAGTTTATTAGATGAAATGCATCTAAAAAAAACAGGAAAACTCTGTATCTCAGCCTCACCCAAACGTCTTAACTAGAGTAATGTTATAGGTATTAAGTATCATGGTATGACAGTGCCTTGGATTATAGAGACGCTTGCGAGCTTTCTCTCTCCCGAGTCGGCGTCATCATTTTTAACCCCAACGTTACCCACCAGCCATCTTAATAATAAATAAATTTTATGAGGCAGTACTGGTGGGTAAAGTATTTAAGGACATAGAAGAATGTGAGGATGTCAGCATTGACTCTATTCGAGAATATATATATATATATATATATATATATATATATATATATATTTATATGTATACGTTTTTCTGATATAAAAATAAAGAAAAAGAAAGATAAAAATGTCTGTTCTTCTGGACGCTCCGCTTTCAAGAAAACTAAACCTTTCAGCGGCGTTCCAGAGGTTTCTTCCTCACCAATCTATGTTCCTTAAACTGGCATAGAAGAAGACCTGATGCTGAGGCTATCAGGCTTCTAAGGGTGATCCCCTCCGGGGTAGGGACAGTTTTGAGTAATCGTTTCTCCTCGGCGCCCTCTGGGGTGCGACTCTCTGAGGAGGGTCGCAGCGCTGCCAGTTCGGTTGTTCCCTGCCGGTTCGCCGTTCAGGGCACCGAGGTGTCAGCGTCCCCATACGATCCTCCGAGGAGGGTCGTAGAGCAGTCAGTTCGGTCTCCCTGCCGGTTCGCCGTTTCGGGGTGCCGAGGTGCCTGCTTTTTCTAAGCTGTTAGAGGTAGGCAAGATCTAAATAAAAAGAGGACTGTCGTCATCTCTAATAAAGCTTAGACAAGAAGTCCTGTCGAAAAAGTAAAAGGAGGGACGGTTTTGAGAAATCGTTTCTCCTCGGCTCCCACTGGGGTGCGACTCTCTGAGGAAGGTCGCAGCGCTGCCAGTTCGGGTGTTCCCTGCCGGTTCGCCGCTTCAGGGCGCCGAGGTGTCAGCGTCCCCGTGCAATCCTCCGAGGAGGGTTGTAGAACGGTCGGTTCGGTTGTTCCCTGCCGGTTCGCCGCTTCAGGGCACCGAAATGATTGTTCAAGCAAATCCAGAGGCCAGTCTCGAGAGACTGGTTCCCCTTATCTGAATATCTGGCAGCGTGGAAACTTCTGCCAAATATTTCTCTATGGGTCCTGCACATAATAGAAAAGGGTTACAGCAGATCTCGTCCGCCCAGATTTCAGGGGGTCCTCCCTACGGTAGTGGACTCACAGCAGGCTCTGGTTATGGAGCAGGAAGTGCTTACACTCAAACAGATTGTATCACAGATTCAGTCCGAGGACTGGTTTGTCGCAATAGACTTGAAGGACGCGTACTTCCAAGTATCTATTCATCACAGGAAGTTCCTGAGGTTCGCTTTAAAAATGGGGCGAAGCATACCAGTATCGGGTTCTTCCATTTGGCCTAGGTTTATCACCCCGCACCTTTACAAAATGCGTGGATGCAGCTCTGGCTCCTTTGAGATTCCAGGGCATTCGCGTATTGTATTTGTAGGGTATGGACCAATCAGACACATACTATTTATTCATTATATACAAAGGTTTATGAAACTCCTCACACAGCCCAAATGAACAAACACAAGTGAAAGAAACAGTGTCATGTTACAGGGCATGATAAGGAGATTTTACGACCTCCGAGGAATGTGGCCACATACTCAAGAGAGAGACTATGAAACAGAAACCCTCTTTAAAACAGACTTTGCTGCGTTAATCATAGACTAACTGATCTATAAATGAACATGCATAAAACTGTGAAAGAAACAGTGTAAATGGTTTACTGTCTCGTGTACTATTAGGTATATATTATGGTATGTATCCTGGTATACAACCAACTAACGATCAATGTAACCTCACCTGTATAATGCCTCCTACCTAAATAATCCTCATTTAATGACTCACACTTTGATGTACATCACCTTCTTCTAGAATGCAGTGTGGATGTGTTATAGCTATTTTAGCATTAATGAAGGTATAATCATATTATGGGACAAAGATCCGTAAATCAACTAAGAGCCACTTTCCCTCTCAGACATGTCCCCTTTCTGATTGGTCGAGTTCAACCCTTAGGGGAGGATCTTCTCCAGGCCTTATTACAGACAGTCCACATGTGACCTCTCTCTCTTAGTTCTTTCATCCAGCCGGAACACTGTTCTGGTGTTACTGGGGAACCCCCTTCCCCCTCCACGGGGGCCCCAGGGCCCAGCAGGCCTCGATTCCAACCAGATATGGGCTCAGGCAGGAGAGAGATGACTCTCTCACAAAGAACCAAGGACAATCTCAAGAGTTTAGGAACAAAGACTCCAACCAACAACGACTCCAATCACCCATCCTTCCGACTTCCTCACTTCTCCTGGGTGCTCGGCGTGGCCTCAACAGAGTCCCAGGCCTTCACCAAACCAGTCATGCGTTCCTGGAGAAAGAGAACGCTCAACCAACTTCCACTTGACACTGCCAGAACCATCAACGACTTCAATTTTCAACAACTTCAAGAATTGTTCCCATTACAAATGCAAGTATTCAATTCAATGAAATGTGAAAATGAAATTCTGATGGTTCTTCTCATAGACCCTCTTCCGGTTTCCAATTTCATCCTATCACTAACCTATTTATGTATTAATGTGTGTATGTTGTTTAGTTTATTTATATTCATAGAAATATCTATATTTAGTTAATAAAACTTGTACATAATATTTATTTGGTTCTGTTTTGTTTGCAATACAAGTCACTTTACGATCACGGTTTTTGCTACTGGCTCAAAGTACTGTACAGGCGAAGAAATAATTATTCTTCGGTGGCCATGGAAGATACCCTTTATTAGAATAAATTAATAATCAAAAGAGTTCGTTGGAAGAACTGATTAATTGATTGTAATATTAATTCAGCCACATCAAGTTAATCCAATTAACTGACCCAAATATTTATAATTAATAATAACAAGATATTATTGATTATTAATATTTCCAAAAAGCTGAGTTCCTTACATATTATATCGATGATTGGTTGATCCTAGCTCAATTTGAGCATATGGCAGTTCGGCATCGAGATGTCGTTCTGTCTCATTTAAAGATGTTGGGGTTGCCACTCAACGCCAGAAGAGTGTGATCCTCCCAGCTCAGAGGACCACTTTTCTAGGTGTAATATGGGTTTATCTAGGCCAGTCACTCACTGTGAAACAGTTTCAGACTGTGGGTCTCATGTCAGCTGCGTTCAACGTAATTACTTTTGGCCTTCTGTACATGAGACCCCTGCAGTGGTGGCTCAGGACCAAGGGGTTTTCTCCGAGGGGAAATCCGTTTTCACATGATCAAGGTCACGCGGCTATGCCTACGTGCCTCGGTCATGTGGAAGAACCTTGGTTCCTCGCCCAGGCCCAGTGTTGGGGGTTTCTTGTCGAAGCATTATGCTATCGACGGATGCTCCCCTCACAAGTCGGAAGTGATCATGAGTGGTCGCTCGGCGGAGGGTCCGGACAACACACTGACAATCTCGTAAATCAGAGCAGATATCCTGTTGAGGCAGGGGCTGAGGCCCGGGGAATGGAGACTTCACCCCGTGGTGGTGGAGCTCCTATGGGAAATCTTTGGTCAAGCTCAGGTCGATCTTTTCGCTATGGTTTTCCCTCACATATCCAGCTCCTCTCGGACTGGACGCTATGGTGCAGGTGTGGCCGAGGCTGCACCTGTACACATTCCCCCCGTTATCAATGCTCCCGGGAGTTCTGCTGGGGTGCGACTCTCTGAGGAGGGTCGCAGCGCTACCACTTCCGTTGTTCCCTGCCGGTTCGCCGCTTCAGGGCGCCGAGGTGTCAGCGTCCCCGTGCCAGCCTCTGAGGAGGGTTGTAGAACGGTCAGTTCGGTTGTTCCCTGCCGGTTCGCCGCTTCAGGGCGCCGAAATGATTGTTCAATCAAATCCAGAGGCCAGTCTCGAGAGAGCGGAGTTGTGGAAACGGTGGGCTTGGCCTCTGAGGGGGCCCAGCTCATAGAATCCGGTCTCTCGACTGAGGTCGTTGAGACCGTCCTTCAATCCAGAGCTCCTTCCACGAGAAAACTATGTACATTGAAATGGAAACTGTTCTCTACATGGCGTGGAGAACGTTTTTTAAATCTTGTTAACTGCCCGGTTGGTACAGTTCTCGATTTCCTCAAGACCGTTTCTCTGCTGGATTATCTCCCTCCACCTTAAAGGTGTTCGTAGCGGCTATATCTGCTTATCACCCCTCTCGGGGCTTCTTCTCTTGGGAGAGATCCTCTTATTATTTGTTTTCTCCGTGGTACATTGAGGCTCAGGCCTGCACTGCAATCTAGAGCACCGGCTTGGGATTTGGCCATTGTACTTGAGGGTCTGGCCTTGGCTCTCTTCGAGCCCATCGGGGAGGTTTCAGAAAAATTCCTCACTCTAAAGATTATATTTCTCCTTGCTATTTTCGTCTATCTTTCGTCGTCTATGGTGAAAGCATTCCTCTACCCTAGACCGGGTTATATTCCTAAGGTCCCACTAAATGTTGGGGGCCCAATAGTGCGTTAGGCCTTTTATCCTCCTCCCTTTAATACCCCAGATCAGGAACAGCTTAACCTGTTATGTCCAGTCCGGGCTTTAGATGCCTACATTCACAGAGCTTCTCTGTGGCGTAAATCTGAGCAATTATTTGTTTGTTTTGGGTCACTCAAGAGAGGATGCCCTGCATCTAAACAGGTGATGAGTAAATGGATAGTCGAGGCTATTCATTGGCTTATGAAGCGGCGGGACAGCCTTCACCTATGGCTGTGCGGGCCCATTCTACTGGAGTATGGCGGCCTCTATGGCCTTAATTTCGGGAGTTTCCCTTCTTGACGTGTGTAATGCGGCAGGATGGTCCTCTCCGCATACATTTGTCAGGTTTTATGACCTTGACCTCTCCACTCCTGGGGCGAGGTTGCTTGCTTCTTAGTGTGCGCAGGACTTCACACAGAACGGGCATTTGTCACTATGGCGTAGTGGGTATGGGGTTCCCATCGCGTCTCAAACGCAGCTCGAGTTCCCTTGAAAGGGAACGTCTCAGGTTACGTATGTAACCCTGGTTCCCTGATAGGAAACGAGACGCTGCGTTTGCCTGCCATACTTCCAGCATGTCCTGATCGACTTGCTTCAGGTTTTTAAGAAGCTGTCGCGGTCTGATTTCAGGGCTGCTATATAGTTTCCTGGTCTATGACGTCACCTATGTCGTAGTGGGCTTCCATTGGACTGATTTTACTCGTGCTTCACGACGTAATCACGCAGAGCGTTCCCATCGCGTCTCAAACGCAGCGTCTCGTTCCCTATCAGGGAACCAGGGTTACATACGTAAACTGAGACGTTTTTCTGTTTTTAGATATATTTCATCTAATAAACTCTTTTTATTTTCACTCTCATAATGTTCAGCTGGCCAGTAAATATTTAACTAGCAACAGCACTAGATAAACCTCCTTGTAAAGCTCCTCTTTATTCAACAGAGTTATGAGCTGACATATTTATTTATTTATTGAAAACTCAAACATCTGCCTTTTTCTTAATATCTTTATTTGTTTTGTTCTCTTTTTTCTTAACAAAACACTAACGATACCAATTCCTCGGAACTGGAAATCGCCAGCACTGGATCTGACAGGTGAAAGCTGAGATAGGGCGGAGCCCGTCCCAAACCCCGCGGTCAGATCCGTCCCAAAATGCGAGTCACCGCCGTGCCTCGGCAACCACGGGACCTGCGCGGGGAGCGCGAACCGAACCGTCCTCCTCGAAGAACGCGCGGCGGGAGCGGAGCGTCCTCACGGACAGCTTCTCGCAATGCTCACAGTCAGCCAACTCGAGAACTGACTGTGGCATGCTCCACTCCCAAATAGTTACAAAAAGCTGATGTGTGTGTCCCCACCCGTGATATAACATGGGCAGGGAACAACACAAAAGTGCTTGCTCTCTTTTGCCATAATATATATATATATTGCAACTTGACAGACAAAAATAAATATGACAAGGACAGAATACACAGATCGCTTGCTAAAAGGAAACAGAAGCTCTCGCGGTCTGTTTTCAGGTGTGCTTTATAGCTTCCTGGTCTATGACGTTCCCCGCCTATGACGTCTCGCTTTTCCATTGGACTAATTATACACGTGCTTCACGACGCAATCACGAAGAGCGTTCCCACCGCGTCTCAACGCAGCTTGAGTTCCCTTGAAAGGGAACTGACTTCCACTCCTTTAGGATAACCCGTTTTGCAATGACCATACCAAACATGAGGGCTTGTTGTTAAGCGGATGGTAGAGCCAAAGAACCTTCGGAGCAGCCCAGTATTACTAAGAGACAGTCAGGAACCAGTTGTCTATTGTACACAGCACTGTACAAAATGAAAATGTTGACCCAGAATTTTGTGAGCTTAGAGCAGGACCAGAAAAGATGCCCAAGAGTTCCATTAGTTGATTTACCTTTATCACAAGTGGGGGAGACAGCCGGAAATAATTTGTTCAGTCTAGTCTTGGAATAGTGCAACCTATGAACTACTTTGAACTGAATAAGCTGAAGTCGAGCATTAATAGAGAATGCTTTTATCCTGTTTAACCCTTTCGCCCATAGCTCGTCAGATATAACTTTGCCGGTGTCCTTGATCCACGCCTCTTTAATATGAAGAGAGGGGATTGCCACAACAAAGAGATTAACAAACCGAGAAATCAAATGCTTGGAGGTTGGAGGGCTGGTCATAATATCAAAAAAGACATGTTGCATGTGGGTCACATCTAGGAGCAAAAAAGTATGCTTGACAAAATTCCTAATTTGTAGATAACGAAAAAATTGGTAAGCTGGGAGTTTGAACTTAGCTTGGAGCTGGGCAAAAGATGCAAAGTAATTATAAACCTAAAGATCCCTGATAGTAGTTAAACCTTTATCTGACCATTGCGTAAAGACAGCATCCATCAAACCAGGCTTGAAACAATAAAGTTAAATCTTATCGTTAGTTTAAACTCAAAAGATGGATCCTACTGCATCAGTAGCCTACCGCAATTCGACTGCTATTGAACCCGCAACGCTAGTATCAAGCTGGTCAAGATGGCTGTCGGCACTTGAATTGTTCGCAGATGGAAAATGACTGCTGTTGGGACAAAATGCAAGTGATGCGACTAAACAACAAACAACAATTTAAGCAACTGTACAACAATTTGTCACACGGCTTAGACAAGTTGCTAAAGACTGTGACTTTAGATTTGACAGAGATAATCAGTTATGCCGTTTTGAGCAAATGCAGTTACAAATGTCTGCCATCCATGTCAGTCAGCTGGTGAGAGAAACAGGAATTGTGCGTCACCTTATGAAAACGGGGAAAATCCAAAAAAGAATCCCAGAGCAAGGGGGAGAAAAGAGAGAGACAGCTATAGATGTGGACGCGTGGACTATTTCACCAAAGATCCAACCTGTCCTACTCAGGGTCAGGAGAGCAGAAAGTGCAAAGGCACTAATCATTTTGCTAAGATGTTCAAAACCAAAAATGTGACTACACAAACGGCTAAACATGTCAGCAGAGGAATTGATAAAAATTACAATAATCAATCTTATGCATTCATGGTGAAAGACTGTGACTCATAGAGATATTGGTGGAGTCGATTTAGACATGTTGATTGATTGTAGGGCCACAAGCAATGTCATAGACAAAGCTACATGATGGGTACTAAAAAGCAAAAGAATTGTGTGCCACTCATTCAGGTCTGATAAGAAGCTGTATGCTTATGCTGCTAAAGAGCCCCTCCCCATAAAAGGAGCTTTCACGTGAGAAATAAAATGTCTATAATGGAGCACCCAGGCCGAATTCACAGTAATCAGAGGAAAAGGAAAGCCATTATTGGGTAACGAGACAGCTACTAAACAAGGATAATGAAAGTCACTGTCAACTAGCTGCAATCAGAAACGTGGCAAGCCGAATTCGAGAACAGTATCTAGTTCTGGATCCAGTATCCAGCAAGTAATATCAACATGAAGTTGCATCAGCACTTGCAGGTATTGATGGAGTGGAGAATATATATGACTATTATACAAGTCCCAAACCAAGAGACACATCAGAGACTACATGCAGTTGTATGGTGGCTTGTAAAAAAAATGGCTAATACAATATAAACAAGTTAGTGTTTAAGGGAATGCTGCAGAAAAAGGGATTGGCCCAACAGTAGAAATTTGTGCTGTGGTCGAGGCCAGAGAACCAGAGAACTCACCAGAAGTACAAAGCTTCTTGGGATTAGTGGGATATCTTCATTCCACAATTTGCATCTGTCACTGAACCACTAAGGAGACTGACAAAGAAAGATATTCATTCACATTTGGTCCCAAACAAAGAGGGGTGTTTCTAGCTTTAAAGAAGAAGTCAGCTGAAGCCAGAACCCTTGCTTACTTTGACAAGAGGGCACCAACCAAGGTCATTGGGTCACCATCCACACACGGGAAAACAGGGGTTAAATCCAAAAGCAGTAGTTTTATTAGGGATAATCCAAACCAGTCCAAACCATAAACCAGTCCAAAGCAAGGGTCAAAATCCAAAAGCCAATCCAACATGAACAGGAACAAAACAAGAAGCAAGGAAACTGGATGACAGAAGTAGCGTGATACATACAAGGACTCCGTGACACATACTGAAACAGACAGGGTTATATACACAGGGAATCGACAATGATAATGGGGAATTGGCTGAGTGCAATGATCAGTGATAAGGAACAGCTGAGTGCAGTGATGAGACAAAGGATCGTGGGAAATGTAGTTCATAGGTGAAGGACACCGTGGGAAAGGAGGACATCTAGTGGACATCAGGGGAACACAAACCCAACACTGTGACATAACCCCCCCTACCTAAAACCACTTATGCAAAGGATCCAAAGGACCCAAAGGATCTCCGCCCTATTGCTCTCACATCTGTTCTGTGCAAGTGCATGGAGCGCATAGTGAGCAAGGAACTTCTAGCACAAATTAACGGATCTGTTGACCCATTACAATTTGCTTATAAGCCCAATCGGAGCACCTCTGATGCCTGCCTGACCTTACTTCATAAAGCACAGCATCACTTATATAAAACAAATGCTCATGTCAGAATCTTTTTTATGGACTTTACATCAGCATTTAATACTGTACAGCCACAAATTTTAATAGAAAGGTTGCGAGATTTAGGTGTACATAGCTGGTTAATTTTATGGATTTAGAATTTTTTAAGCAACAGGCCACAAAGAGTCCATGTTAACGGAATCTTATCTGACTGCATAGTCTTACATTCTGGATTACCTCAGGGATGTGTATTATCCCCTTTGCTCTTTTCTGTTTATACTAATGAACTTAAGTGTAACAGTGATGATCTTACGTTGATTAAATATGTAGATGATTTGGTTTTAATTTCGTGCCAAACACACAAGAACTGTCCCACCTACTTTGAGTATATTGAAAGTCTTGTACAATGGTGTGACAATAGTCATCTATGGTTGAACATTGAGAAGACAAAGGAATTATGCTGTGGGAATCAGAATAAGAAATGTACAGTTGACCTTCCATATGAAGAAGTAACTATAAAAGGTGTAAAGATCGAGCAAGTTCAAAAATTTTAATTATTTAGGCACAATCATTGATGACAAACTTTCGTTTTTGGATAATGTGAACGTCTCTGGTTACGTATGTAACCTTAGTTCCCTGAAGGGAACGAGACGCTGCGTGAAACGCTGTGGGAACGCCCCTGCGTGAGTGCGTCATGAAGCACGTATGAAATCAATCCAATGGCGAGACGGAACGTCATAGGCGGATGACGTCATCGACCAGGAAACTATAAATTACTCCCAAAACACAAGCGCATCAGCTTCTGATAAGACTGAAGCAAGTGCTCACGGGCATGCCGGGAGTATGGAACAGACACGCAGCGTCTCGTTCCCTTCAGGGAACTAAGGTTACATACGTAACCAGAGACGTTCCCTATCAGGGAACTCGAGCTGCGTGAAACGCTGTGGGAACGCTAATACCAACGCCGCCATACGAGCAAGTGTCCGTCGTGTGTAGTCAAGGCGCACATTCGGACGAAAGCACCTGCGCCCCTGGAGTGGAGCTGAAGTCAAAATGGTAAAACCTGACGAATGTATGCGGTGAGGACCAGCCTGCCGCATCACAAACGTCCTGAAGAGAGACTCCTGAAAAGAGCTTTAGAAGCAGCCATACTCCTAGTAGAGTCAGCCAAGGGTGAAGGCTGACCAGCCGACTCATAGGCAAGTGTGATGGCCTCAACCACCCACTTGCTCATCCTCTGCTTAGACGCGGGACACCCTTTTCTGGGTGGTCCAAAGCAAACCAACAACTGTTCAGATTCCCTCCACAGGGCAGCTCTGTGGACGTAAGCGTCTAAAGCCCTAACTGGGCAGAGCAGATTAAGCTTCTCCTGGTCCGACGTCAGAAAAGGAGGAGGGCAGAAGGCTTGCAGTACAATAGGCCTAACAGAATTAGTAGGGACCTTAGGAACATAGCCCGGTCTAGGAAGGAGAAAGGCTTTTACCATGCCGGGCGAGAATTCCAAGCACGAGGGAGAGACCGATAGAGCTTGAATATCTCCTATCCTTTTTAAAGAAGAGATAGCAAGAAGAAAAATAGTTTTTAGAGTAACGAATTTCTCAGAAACTTCTTCGATGGGCTCGAACGGTGCTAGAGAGAGACCTTCTAGAACAACCGCAAGGTCCCAGGTCGGCACCCTCGTGCGAACTGCTGGCCTCAGCCTCAAAATGCCACGAAGGAAACGAGTTACAAGTGGGTGTCTCCCGAGAGAGGCTCCACTTAAAGGGACGTGGTAAGCAGATAAGGCCGCCACGTACACCTTCAGTGTGGAGTGGGATAACCCTGTGGAGAAACGCTCCTGCAGGAATTCCAGCACTGCACCCACCGGGCAGTTAACTGCGTCCAGCCGGTGTTGCCCACACCAGGACGTGAAAAGTTTCCACCTCAAAGCATATAATTTCCTCGTGGCCGGAGCTCTGGATTGGAGGATGGTCTCAACGACCTCAGTCGAGAGACCAGATTCTACGAGCTGGGCCCCCTCAGAGGCCAAGCCCACAAATTCCACAGCTCTGGGCGGGGGTGAAGAAGCGACCCACTCGCCTGAGAGAGAAGGTCCCTCCTGATCGGAATCTCCAGAGGAGGGCCGACAAGGAGAGATACCAGGTCCGCAAACCATACTCGGGCCGGCCAGTACGGGGCTACCAACAGTAGACTGACCCCGTCCCGGCGAACCCTTTCCAGAACTCCTGGGAGCAGAGCAATCGGGGGAAATGCGTACAGACGTGACCTCAGCCACGCCTGTACCATAGCGTCCAACCCCAGAGGGGCTGGAAGGCTTAGAGAGAACCACAGCGGGCAGTGTGATGTCTCTTTGGATGCAAACAGGTCTACCTCGGCACGACCGAAATGTTTCCACAGGAGCTCCCCCACCTCGGGGTGGAGTCTCCACTCCCCGGGCCTCGGCCCCTGCCTCGACAGGATGTCTGCCCCTATATTTAGATACCCTGGGATGTAAATCGCCCTCAATGAAAGAAGCTTCCCCTGGGACCATAGAAGGATCTGGCGAGCCAGCTTGTATAGCGGGCGCGAACGCAGACCTCCCTGGTGATTTATGTAGGAGATCACCGATGTGTTGTCTGACCGGACAAGAACATGATGACCCCTCAGGTCTGGGAGGAAGTGTTTCAGAGCCTGAAACACAGCCAACATTTCTAGACAGTTTATATGCCAAGAGAGATGATGGTCCTGCCACAGACCCTGAGCAGGGCGACCACTCATGATCGCCCCCCAGCCCGTGAGGGAGGCATCTGTTGTTAGCGTTACATGACGACAAGGAGCTCCCAGCACGGGCCCATGAGATAGGAACCAAGGTTCTTTCCACATGGTCAGGGTGCGAAGACAACGTTGCGTGACCCTGATCATGCGGAACGGGTTTCCCCTCGGGGAGAACCCCTTGGTCTTGAGCCACCACTGCAACGGTCTCATGTACAACAGGCCGCAAGGAATAACGTTGGACGCTGCTGCCATCAGACCCAACAATCTCTGAAACTGTTTGACAGTGAGTGACTGGCCTAGCTTTGCTTGTTTGACGGCCATAAGGATCGAAGTGATACGAGCAGGAGACAGCCGTGCCTGCATCGTCGTCGAATCCCAAATTACACCCAGAAAAGTGGTCCTCTGAAGCGGAGATAGCACACTTTTCTTGGCATTGAGCCTCCACCCCAGTTTCTTGATATGAGCGAGAACGACATCTCGATGCAGAGCCGCCTGATGCTCCGATTGAGCTAGAATCAACCAATCGTCTATATAATTTAGAATGCGGATGCCCTGGAGTCGCAGCGGAGCCAGAGCTGCATCCATACATTTCGTGAAAGTCCGGGGAGACAGTGCTAGGCCGAATGGAAGAACCCGATATTGATACGCTTCGCCCCCGAAAGCGAACCTCAGGAACTTCCTGTGTTGTGGATGGATGGAGATATGGAAGTATGCCTCCTTTAGATCTATCGTGACAAACCAGTCCTCGGATCTGATTTGTGACATGATCTGTTTGAGCGTAAGCATCTTGAACTTGAACTTCCCTACTGTACGATTTAACAGGCGCAGATCTAAAATTGGACGTAACCCCCCATCCTTTTTCGGAACGATGAAGTACCGGCTGTAATAACCTGACTCCCTGCTGGGAGGAAGAACTCGTTCTATAGCTCCCTTCAGTAGAAGAGTTTTTACCTCCTGTTCCATAACCAGAGCCTGCTCGGGGCCAGACACTGTAGGTAGGACTCCCCTGAATCGAGGCGGACGAGACCTGAACTGAATAGCGTAGCCCTTTTCGACTGTCTGCAGGACCCAATGAGATACATTTGGAAGGTTTTTCCACTCTGCCAAAAAATCTACTAAGGGTACCACCCTCTCGAGGCTGGCCTCTGGAATATTTGGAGCTGCAGACACAGTGCCCTGTAACAGCGCACCGGCAGGGAACAACTGGTCTGACAGCTCTGGACCCCTCCTCAGAGGGAGCGAGCGCCCCTCGGGGAAACACTCGCTGGGACCGTCTACGCCCCGGCACGAAGGCGGGGTTGCCAGAACGGACCCCTGAGGGCACCGAGAGAGAATGGGCACCGTGTAATGCGGTGAACTCCTTTCTCTCACGGTGGGGACTACCCTCAGCATCCTGACGCCAGAGACGTCAGGACTTTTTTGACGAAGCCTTCTTGGCCATAATGACTGTCCTCAGATCAGCCTTACCCCTCGAAGACTTCGTCTGAGAGCGCCGCGTCTCGTCCCAGTTTTGCTGACGAGGAGCACGAGACGCGACGCTCTGTTTCTGTTGCGTGCGGTGTGAGGAGCTGGTAGACGGACGAGGCTGCCCCCGCCCAGCAGCCCCGGAGACGTGTACGCGAAGGGGAAGAAATTTTTGGAGCGCCGCCGCCTGCTTCTTTTCTTCCTGAAACCTCTCGATGACAGAATTTACCGAGTCACCGAAGAGGCCAGCAGTTGAAAGCGGGGCGTCCAGGAGGAAAGTTTTCTCCTTCTCCTTCATATTGGAGAGGTTTAACCATAAATGTATCTCCGTGGCTGCCAGGGCTGCCATAGAACGGCCCACTGACTTGGCCGTCTCCTTGGTGGCACGGAGAGATAAATCTGCTGCCTGACGAAGCTCTCTTATCACGTCAGCACTAACCTCTTCCCCTTCGCTCACATCTTTAAGCAGATCAGCCTGATACGCTTGAAGTATCGCCATGGTGTGAAGGCATGATGCTGCTTGGCCCGCCGCTGAATAAGCTTTGCCCACCAAAGCCGAAGTATTTCTTAAGGGCTTGGTGGGCAATGCCGGTGTCTTAAAAGACGATGCCGAATCGGGAGAGAGATGGCTAGCGAGAGTCTCCTCAGCCTTCGGCATCGCCCCATACCCATAAAACTTAGCCCCAGATATATTGGAATAAGTGGAGGTCTGTTGACTAAAAATACGAGAAGATGCAGGTCTTTTCCAGGACCTCGACACCTCAGTGTGGAAGTCTGGAAAGAAAGGAAGACACCGGCCCGGAGGCATAGCGCGAGACGGCAAAAATCTTTCATCTAGTTTAGATTTTAATTTAGACTCCTGCCTATCAGCTGGCCACTCAATGCTTAATTTTTCTACGGCTCGAGTGAGCACCTCCATAAGCTCCTCACTGGCAGGAGACTGAAGTGACGAGTCCCCAGTCTCTAGTGTGTTATCAATACTTTCAACATCCAGCTCCTCAGAACTGGATAGTTGAAGAACAGGTGCCTCAGCCTGGGCGAAAGAAACCGCAGCGCGTGCTTCCGAACCCGGGACTGAGGCACTGGATCTAACAGGTAAAGGCTGAGATAAGGCAGAGCCCGTCTCAAACCCCTCTGTTAGATCCAACTGCGATCCCCAGGACAGGCGTCGCCGCTCAGCCTCAGCAAAAGCGGGACCCGATCCGCGGGGAGCGCGCACCGAACCGCTCTCCTCAAAGAGCGATCGGCGGGAGCGCAGCGTCCGTAGAGGTAGACGCTCGCAATGCTCACAATCAGCCCCCTCGAGAGCTGACTGGGCATGCTGCACTCCTAAACAAGCAACACATAGTAGATGTGTATCCCCGCCAGTAATAAAGCGAGTGCAGGGGAAAACACACTTCCTAAACTGTTGCTCGCTCGCCATAATGATAAATAGTTTTTTATATATATATGAGAATATATAAGTGAAAACTCCTGCCTAGTGACAACTAATGACAGACAAAACACAGTATTGAATGATTTCACACACACAGAGCGCTTGCTGAAGTAACAGAAGCTGATGCGCTTGTGTTTTGGGAGTGCTTTATAGTTTCCTGGTCGATGACGTCACCCGCCTATGACGTTCCGTCTCGCCATTGGATTAATTTCATACGTGCTTCATGACGCACTCACGCAGGGGCGTTCCCACAGCGTTTCAAGCAGCTCGAGTTCCCTGATAGGGAACTATGTACATAAGAAATCAAGACAGCGTTTAAGCCTACTTAGAAAGTTGCGAAACCTTGACATCGAAAGGAGGATCTTAACCATTGTATATAGATCGATGATTGAAAGCATTTTAACCTATAATATTGTCTCATGGTATGGAAATTTAACAATGAAATTAAAGAATAAATTAACACGAGTAATTAACGAAGCAAACAAGATTATCGGCCATAAACAGAGTACATTGCAAGAACTATTCTTAAATTTTATGGAGAAAAAGGCGCTAGTTGTGTTCTCAGATCAGACTCATCCTCTTCACACCTGCTTTGAAGTCCTCCCTTCGGGTCGCAGGCTACGTACACCGTATGCTAGAAAGAATATTTTTAAAAGATCATTTGTCCCATTGGCAGTTACTGTTTTAAACCAAATTCTCAATTAGGGTTGTTATTGTGAATTATGTATACTGTATTTTATCGAATCATGTATTTATCAATTATTATGTGTGTATTATGTGTTTTATGTGTTTAATGTGGTTGTAGAATGTTGTTGAAGCCAGTATCAAAGATGACTTTCTGTCCAGTGAATCTGAACAGACAATAAAGTTAAAACAAACAAACAAACAAACAAACAATCTCTCGCTGGGCAGACCTGACGTGAACAGTCTCTCGCTGGGCAGACGTGACGTGAACATTCTCTGACTGGGCAGACGGAACCTGTCTCCTCCTTCTCCTTCTCCGGACCACCGGACTCAGGACCACCGGAACCGGGACCACCGGAACAGGGATCATCTCCCGACTACCTCCTCCACTGTGACCTCCATGGGACCCACGAAAAATTACTAGGCAGGTTCCCTGAAAAAATCTCTCCTCTCCCGCTCAGTGGCTGGGAAAGAGAAGTTTGAAAACATACCGCTGGATTTAGGGTGTGACGGAGTCCTTCTGTCATGATCCACACACGGGAAACAGGGGTTAAATCCAAAAGCAGTAGTTTTATTAGGGATAATCCAAAATCGTAAACCAGTCCAAAGCAAGGGTCAAAATCCAAAAGGCAATCCAACAGGAACAGGAACAGGAACAGGAACAGGAAGCAAGGAAACTGGATGACAGAAGTAGTGTGATACATACAAGGACTCCGTGACACATACTGAAACAGACAGGGTTATATACACAGGGAATCGACAATGATAATGGGGAATTGGCTGAGTGCAATGATCAGTGTTAAGGAACAGCTGAGTGCAGTGATGAGACAAAGGATCGTGGGAAATGTAGTTCATAAGTGAAGGACACCGTGGGAAAGGAGGACATCTAGTGGACATCAGGGGAACACAAACCCAACACTGTGACACATTGTGTAGGCATCGGGGATGTGCTGATTCAAGAACAAAATGGAGAACTCGCCCATATGTTATATCAGTTGAAGCCTGACTGAATGTGAGCAAAGATACTCCCAGACTGAACGCGAAGCATTGTCTTTAGCAGGGGCGTCACTAGGATTTTCATTTAAGGGGGACTAAGCCCCCAATGAGGGTATGATTTTTTTTTAAATTATAAAAAAGGCAAGACTTTAGTTTAGGATCTAATGCTCACTATTAACCAGTTACATTACCATGCAAAGGCAGGGTTTTATAATCACTGTGGTCCCGAATGTGAGGTGGGGCAGATAGGGGGGTTCTGGGTTTCCCCGACCAAACTTTGATTTCTCTGATCTACATATTTTAAGATGTTTTGAAGGCCCAAAAAATTGGATAACAGCTTTAAAACCATGTCAGTGGGCAGATGATTATTTTTCTCTCCTCATCAGACAGCATCACACTCTTTTTCTCTTTGTTTTTATCTTGCCCTGTCTCTTCTCCTCCTAAAGCTGAGCTTTGACTGATATAGGCTTTTCATGTGTGTCTGTCAGTGAAGAAAGTAAACATAGGGTCAACTGATTGATTTTGCCTATGAATCATTTTCTCAGATGCGTTTATTTACTGAAAGCTACTAAAGCTATGTAATTAAGTTTATTAAATGCATTCACAATATGTAGGCTACACATTCATTATTGATCTTATGCCTAATACAGGCTCGTAGACAGGGCTTTATCATCAAAGAAGTCCTAAATTTGAGGTTGGTAGGGGATCAAATTTTTTATTTCTCCGATATGTGCATTTCAAGAAGTTTGACAGACCAAAAAAGAAAATGATAAGAAATAGCTTTAAAACCATGTCATATGGGCAGTAACGTTATATTATTTGTCAATACCTGCTCTCTCCTCATCTCCATCACTCTTTCTTTTTTTCTTAGTCTCTTCATCCCTTTCTCTTCCTCTCCTAAAGCTTTTTCAATTTACTAAAGGCTACAATTTGTATTATATTCGCAATATGTACACATTCATTATTAATCTTGTGCCTAACATGATAAAAACGGATTTGTTAATGTTTCTTGTTCCCTCACAATGACAGTAAACTAATTATTACATTACATAAGTCATGTTATAGTCCTATTTTGGTTCAAAATGGCGAAATTAGACAAAACTATAATAGTATATATGATTATTTTTAGTTATTCGTTTAACTTTTATGACCTAAAAAAATTTAAAATATGAAATGTTAAGTTTAGCTACTTACGTCTTATCTCGCACTTGACCGTACACGTCGAGTCGCACCGTTAAAGTTCGCGCTCAGCAGCGTCTGGGAACATAAAGCCCGCCTACTTTGATTTGATTGATCATCTCAAATATTCTGACATTGACGAGCAGTGACAGACCAGTGAGGCTCAGATGAACACACACACACACACACACACACACACACACACCCTGTCCTCTGTTTCTGACGTGCTCTCTGCTCGGCGCCGCTGCGGATTGAAGACGAAGAACGCGCTGAATCTGATTATAACAAGACTGAAGCGAACACGAATTTGTGTAGCCTACATTAATCACACATTTTTAGGGGGGCTAGGCAGAAGTTTAGGCTGAAGCCCCCCTAAAAAGGGCCTAGCGACGCCCCTGGTCTTTAGTATGGGCATGTGAGAGACTCCATCAGTATATTATATATATATATATATATATATATATATATATATATATATACATACATATACATATATGGGCTAAGATTCCACTTAGTCACGGACCATAAATCACTTGAAACCAGCTATGGCCAGCGGTCAAAATCATGTGCCCGCATTGAGAGGTGGGTGTTAAGACTACAACCATATGATTTTTATGGAGCCCACATTCTCAGCAAGCAAAATATAGCAGACCCACTTTCACATCTTGTCTGTGGAAAGCATGGAGCTGTTAATGCTACTCCAAGCGCACTTACAACAAGAGCTGAATCAAAAGATGAATCATGGAAAGTCAGACAGGCCATACAAACTGGTTGTTTTGATGAATGCAAATCGTATGCTCACATTTCCAATGAGTTAAATGTGATTGGACAATCTGTTTTGATGTATTACCACAGTCACTGTCTCCAGTTGAGAGCTTTAAATCTAGCTCATGAAGGACATTTGGGTTGGTAGGCACCAAACAGAACCTTCAAAGTAAAGTGTGGTGGCCTGTCATGGATAAGGACGCAGAAAGGCATATCAGATTGTGCTGTGAAAGCCACTTAGTGATGAGACCTGATAAACCAGAGCCACTGAGAATGACACATCTACCTTAAAACGGTTGGCAAAATCTACCCATTGACATATTAGGTCCTCTGTCAATGGGACAGTGCATACAATTGGTAGTTTATTATTACAGCCGCTATTATAAGTATGCATTAAAGTTTGCTATGGCTGATAAAGTCATTGACTGTTTGGAGGAAGTTTTCAGCCTTCATGGTTTGGCTTGCACCATCAGATCAGATTGTGTTCCACAGTTTATGCCTGCTCAATGTCAACGATTCTGTGAGACAAATGGTATTCAGCATGTGAAGATAACACCAAAACGGGCACAGGCAAACAGCGAGGTGGATTGTTCAGGCAGAGGGGCTAGACTGGAAAAAGGAGCTCCGCAGGTATGTGGCCATATTGACCACAGCTATTGACCACAACACTACTGGGAAGAGTTCTGCAAAATTGCTTTTCAATAGGAAAATCAGGGGTAAACTGTCTGATGATTGTACCATGCCGGAAAATAACCAGGAGATAAGGGATCATGACACTGAACGAAAAGGTAGAACAAAGCTTTGTGCCGATCACCGCCGTGGGGCAAAATATTCATAGCTGGAAGTGGGAGATCAAGAAAAGACAGAAAAAATTGACAACTGCATTCAACAAAGTTCCATACACTGCTGTGTCTAGAAAGGGAAATTCTGTGACCATTGAAGATTCAGGTGGAACACAATATAAAAGCAACACCACATTTGTGAAGAAATTCTTCAGTACGAATTATGCAAATGACAATCCAATTGAACAGCAAAACCAATCAGAGACAAAACCAGCAAAATCAGGAACAGAGAAAACGTCTCGGGTACTAATGTAACCCTCGTTCCATGAAGGAGGGAACGGGAGACGTACGTAACGACGTAATTGGGATCACTTCAGGGAGCCCTATCATCTTTGAGTGTCTACAGAACGAGGCAATGAACGTTGGCGTGCTTGAATCGCATCACGCAGCGCGGGTATAAACAGGAAGCGGGCGCACGCACTCATTGTTTTTCGCTGAGGAGCCGAGATCGTGACAGCCGGACAGCGATGGTCAATAACCGTGGCGACAGGACGTTGCATCTCCCATTCCCTCCTTCAGGGAACGAGGGTTACATTAGTAACCAGGAAGTTCCCTTTCAGTTGCTCACATTCGACGTATTCGACGTCACGGTTGCTGCCACACCCAGTGCCCTACGCAAGACTCTCAGACCCCCAACTGGCTGGGGCGTAGAGGGAGTTCAACTGCTGTTCCGTTATACCCAACACAGTGGAACTCTTTGGATAACATTGGGAAAGCGTGCCTTTCCAGGGGAGAGGGACACTGCAAGGCCACATCCTGCCCGAAGAGAGGTAACATGTGGAGAATACACATATGGACTGGCCGGAAGGGGCAGTGCAACATATGGAATGTCACTGTGGTGGCTCCAGCCTGAGAAGGGGGAGGCTACACCAGACAGTGATGGCAGAGCGGACTCTGCCAAGGGAAAGACACGGGCTCACCGCAGGGAGCTGGTCGTGGAAGAATACGCATATGGGATAGCCGCAGGGGTCACCACATATGGAACCCATCCTAGCACAAGTCTGGGGGAAACGCATATTTGCGTAGGCCTGGGGGCCAGCTGTGTGCCAGAGCATCTGTGCCGAGGGTCCCCTTGGTCAGGGAATAGAACAACTGGCAGTGATACATGTCCGGGGCGGCAAACAAATCTACCTGTGCGGTCCCGAAGTGCCTGAAAATCAGCTGGACCACCTGGGGATGCAGTCGCTATTCTCCCGGTAGCACCTGCTCGTCGGCTGCGCGGTTGAGCAGGCCTGGAATATAAATGGCACAAAGCAACCTCAGATGCTTCTGACTCCAAAGGAGGAGATAGTGGGCAAGTTGTGACATGCGGCGGGACCATAGACCACCCTGGCGTTTGATGTACGCAACGGGCGCAGTGCTGTCCGTACAGACCAGTACATGCTTGCCTAGTAGCAACGTTTTGAAGTGGCCCAGCGCAAGATGTACTGCTAACAACTTGAGGCAGTTGATGTGCCAACGCAGTTGAGGCCCCGTCCACAGACCTGAAACTGAATGCCCGTTGTACGTGGCCCCCCAGCCGGTGGCAGAGGCATCCGTGGTGATCACAGAGTGCCTGGACACTTGTTCTAAGGGAACACCTGCCCACAGAAACGAACTGTCCGACCACACGCTGAGAGTTTGGTGATGGTGCGGGGTCACTTGGACCCACACCCATCTCGGAACTCAATCGTGGAGCCAGTGTTGGAGTGGTTTCATAAAAAGCAATCTGAGTGGCGTTACCGCGGCAGCAGATGCCATATGCCCCAGGAGCCTCTAAAAAAGTTTCAGTGGTGCCGCTGTTCTGCGTCTGAGCGTGCTCACGCAGTTCAACACTCACTGGACGCGGGCATCAGTGAGGCACGCTGTCATGTTGATCAAGTCCAGCTCCATACCGAGAAAAGAGATCCTCTGCCTGGGAGTGAGTTAGCTCTTTTCACAGTTGACCCGAACCCCTAGCTCTCTCGACTGGGCCAGAATGAGCCAGTTGTCGAGATAGTTGAGAATGTGAACACCACGCTCGCACATGGGAGCAATGGCCGCCTCCACGACTTTCATGAAGACACGGGGCTACAGGGCCAGCACGAAGGGTAAGACTTTGTACTGATATCCCCGCCCCTCAAACGCAAAGCGAAGAAACGGTCTGTGTCGAGGGAGAATCGAGACATGAAAGTACGCATCATTCAGGTTGATCGCTGCAAACCAATCTTGGGGGCGGATGCATTTGAAAATGCGTTTCTGCGTCAACAGCTTGAACGACAGCCTGTGAAGGGACCGGTTCAGGACACGCAGGTCCTGTGAAGTATGGGCTGTAGAAGTGAAGTATGGGTCTTAAGAAGCCGGACTTCATAACAGCTGGAGGGACCGGCTCGATCGCGTCCTTCGCCAATAGGACAGTGATCTCTGCCCTGAGCACAGGCATTGTCCGCCAGAACACGGGTGAACTGAATGCCCCTGAAAGCTGGGGGACGCTCGAGGGCCAGTGGCGTAACAAAAAGAAAAGGAAACAAAAGATTCTCCGCCCGGCCATCCACCGGGGGAAGGAGCGGCGCGTTCACCATCTCCTGAAGAGCAACTTGATCCACCTCTGGGACGCCCGTCTCAGGGTCGTTTCCACCTGCGCTTGCCACCTGGTTTGGCAGCGGCCTGGACGGGCTGGGTCGACTTCCTGCACCTTGCTCCATGCTGAGGCTTAGATGATGGCTGCTGCTGAGGCTTAGCGGGAGCGGAGGATGCCACGGGATGCTGACCTCGGCGACGAGTAGGTGGAGGGTCTGCGAACGGCTGACGGATGGGAGCAGCAGCGGTCCGCCGGGGCAGGATGTGTCGGATCGCCTCTGTCTGCTTCTGTGCGGCCGAGAACTGCTGGGCAAAGCTCTCGATTGCGTCGCCGAACAACCCAACCTGGGACAGAGGGGCATCCAGGAACCGATACTTGTCGGTGTCCCTCATATCGGCCAGGTTGAGCCGGAGGTGGCGTTCTTTCTTTTGGCGGTTTTTTTCATCGTCCGGAGGGCGAGGTCAGTTACCACACAGAGCTCCCGGAGGAGCTCTGGGTCAGAACCACCCTCATTCATGTCCATGAGTGCCTGGGCCTGGTGGACCTGCAAGTGTGCCATGGCATGGAGGGCGGAAGCAGCCTGTCCACAGGCCTTATAAGCCTTTGGGACGGGAGGCGTGGATTACCCCACCAAGAGGAAGCGGACGCCATCGCAACGGCACGCTCCACTGGCGGGATATCCGCATACCCCTTAGCTGTTCCGCCGTCGAGGGTGGTGAGGAGGGAGGAGCCACTAGGACGGCTTTTGGCACTAAACGGCGCCGTCCAAGTCCAAGTGAGCTCCTCATGCACTTCCGTAAAGAATAGTACCGGGGCGGCGCGCTGAGAACCAGTACAGCCCGCTCCGAGAAACCAATAGTCCAACAGAGAAGGTATCGGGACGTGGTGGAGGGTTCCACGCAAGCCCGACATTCTCAGCGATCCGGGAAAGCATAGCCGCCCATTCTGGATCAGACTCGGGCAACGCTACACTCCCCAAAGGGGGCAACGCAGCCGAATCCTCATCTCCAGAGGACTGAAGCTCCCCCTCCAATGCTGCGATCGACATCTGATCGTCAGACGGAGCCCCAAAGGACACGGCTGGTTATCCATGAGAAGGACAAGCGCGTTCCTTTGGAGGCTCCAACGGCGGCAGCACTTGTGAGGCGTGAGGAACCCACGGAGATTGCCTCGGCGGGGAAGCCCTCAGATCCTCAGATTACCCTGACCATGCGCCGAAGTAGGTCTATTCTGAGTTCCAGAATAGACACTAGATTGGGGCATAGGCGAGGGGACTGCACCTCCCTTGAGGTAAGCAAGCCTTGAAGTGATCCCAATTAAGTCGTCACGTCAACATTACATCGAACGTGAGCGACTGAAAAGGGACAGAGCAAACAGTTTCTGACAAAATGCCAACACAGAGTTTGCCACTAGGTGGTGTGGTGGCTCCACAAATGAGACCATAGACACAAATCAGACTGTTTTTTATTGTTGTTGAGTGGTCCTGTTGAGGAAATAGCTTGCGCTGAGATGTTGTTCTATACATATTTTGACTGTGTTCACAAGATATGTTAAAAAGGTATCTGGAATCATTTTTTTTAGGTTAAAGGGAAATGTTAGAGGAAGTTGTTTATCTAGCAGTGGGGAAAAACACAAAAGAAAGTCTATATTCTGAGTTATCACTTGTATGTTGGTAACGCCTTGATATGTCATACTGAAAATGACAGTTGAATATGTTCAGCTTTTTCTGTTTACTTCCATATGACAGCGTGCTGCGTGAAATCATTTTATCATTCTTTTGTGCATACGGGTCAGTCCAGGACCAAGATTTGAGGCCACAATTAAAACAACAATGTGAACCGCTATACAAAATAAATAAATAATCAGATCTGAGCAGTAGCCTAATCGCAATTGAGCACTAAGGCTCGCAATGTGAACGTAACCTCTGATACGCATATGTAATATCGTTAATTAAATTACCCTGCTAATAACGTTAATGTAAAAGGCTGTACAATAATACAACTATGATTTTATAATAATTTTACAGTTTGCTAACAACAACAAAAGCAAAAACTTTCTATCAGCTGTTTTTGGATGACATCTAGTGGTTGTGCCCTATCTGTGCAACTATGAATTCTTCATAGCTGATAGCTGGGGTAGAGATCCACAATCCTGCAGCCTTTAGGTGGGTCTCTGGAAGCAGGACTACACTGCTATGGTTTTGGTGACTAGGGCCCACCCCACAGCATACACAGAGATAAACATATCCATAATCTTGTCTGAGAACAGAAACAACAGTCTCAGCTTTATTGCAATCGATACAATACAGAGAAGGGGGGAACCAAAATATAAAGGCATGTTGCCAATCATGACTGATATGGATCAAATAAATTCAAGAAGTGAGAAAATTTAGTTAAGAAATTAATCTGTTACATTGAGGACAAGTAAACATGATATTATCTAAATGAATGGGAATGGGAGCTTAACTGGATTTAAGTCAAAAATCAAGAGTTACAACAAATTCCTTGAGCTTAGCATTCAACTGGTAAGTTACAAACTACAAGGAATGAAGAAAAAGGATGGATGTTAAAAAGAAGCCTGTTTAAAATAGGGGAAACCTGCATTTTATACAACTTTTTTTAAATTTCACTTTATAAAAAACTAGTATGATGTACTTTATCAAGGAGGGAATTTGTTACCATAAGGTGAAGACGGGGGATGGAAGTAACACTTTTTCTTTGAGCATCAGATACTCCGTGGTTGTGTGTTGCAGATCTCTCAAACTTTGATACACGGTAGCCACATTTGTCTACTACAAATATAAAACTCACTTTGATGTGTACTGCACAATCAAAGATTATGTGAGTAATGTCAAATACAAAGAGTTTGGTTGTTACAACCTTCTGGGGTGAATTGTAACAGCTGGTGATAGAGGTAACAATGAGAGGTAATTTGCTGAAATAAGATCCAAATTCAATTTGTGCATGAATTTCACTGAAGAACAAAGAATACTCATTTTTTAATGAAGTAAATAATTTAAACATTTATCACAAAAACAACTGCTGTGTGCCGTGTGTATACTGTATTCCTGACACATAAGGGTTCAGTCAGCTGTAGCCATCCACCTATTTGTATGTAAATTGTGCTCTCACGTTAAAAAACAAACAAAAAAACACACACACTCAAACAAACGCTGGATGGAAAAACCAAGATGCGCCTAAATTAAACAAATGTGCTCAAAAAAAATTAATTCTTAATTTGTATATTTAAAAAACGTGTTTTATCTGTTAAAAAGATACGCATAAACTACCACATTAAATTCCTTGGTGCGCAATAAAATGCACATGACTTTGACTTAACAGAACATGTGATGGATAACTGGATCATACAGGGGTTGGTTGTAACATTTTTTAATGAACCATTACAACTATCCAAACCCCTAACATGATTTCAGCATGTGGGGTTGAGAGGAAGAGAAACGGCTACTTTAGGTTATGTACTAACTCAAATAATGGTACAACAATATGATTGCTAGGCAAAAAAAATAAAAATTATCTTGATAAAAAATTTTATTTTCTGAAAATATTGTGTTAGTAATAAAATCTACAATGTTGCTGAAAATCACATGCCACTTTTCATGTGAGCTCAAAAGGGAGATGGGAGTGTATAATGACATCCCCACAGCTCTTCTGACTTGTTAAACTGACATATTGAACTGTGGAAAATTGAGATCTACGTTCTCTAACTGTACAGAGTAAATTTTAATCAAATGGTGACAGGTCACATTTGAGATTAGATTATAAGGAACTTTGCTATATGCTACATGTCCACCAGGTGATGCCAGACGTGTAGCCTATTATTGAGACACATTTCCCCAAAGGGTTGAACTTGATGAGCTGATTAGATGCAATTTCAATGTGTCAACTTTTTTTGTGACTGCCAGTGTATTAAAAATGCAGTGGAAATTTAGGGCACTAGCTACATGAGGATCAAATTAGATTAATTATCTAATGAGCAAGATTTTCAGTGTAATTTAATAAATAAATGGTTTTTACACTGTGGAGTAGACCTATAAGGCATATATAGGCTACCTTAGCTCAATAAAACTTGGCGTAGGCCTATTTATTATGGCAGTTAAAAAGCTGTATGCAGTTAAAGTGTAAAGGGTTTGATATGTTTTTGTGTAGTCCTAGTGCCTAATTCGGACCCCCACCAACGTCAGATTATTACCCCTCAAAATCCCCAGTATAGGTAGGTTTAGCATTTGGTATGGAGGTGGGGTTAGGGTTAGGCAATCAGTTAGCGTCTTAAACAATTTGTCAGGGTTTCGAAATTAGGCACAACAGCGGGACTCCTCCTGGCTAATGACGTCACGCAGCTTCTCAACTGAACAGCGAAGCGCCTGGGATTGAGACGCGCGCTCACGACAGCCTCACATAACGGTCCACACTCTCAAGAGACTGGACTGCCCCTGCAGTAAAGTAAGTAGGCTATGATTCATATATATTTTACCTTTTTTTCTTCATCGGGGTTTTAGATTAGTGTTGCATTGCTTTTTCCGCCAATATCTACCATTGAGTTACAACTTTCCTTGCTGAATTTTCATCTGTGGTTTCTGACAACTAAGTTTAAATCGAGTTTATGTTTTTTGTTTTCGTAGTGTTAGACACTAAAGTGGATTAAAGTGGAGCCTGTGTGTGTGTGTGTGTGTGTGTGTGTGTGTGTGTGTGTGTGTGTGTGTGTGTGTGTGTGTGTGCGTGTGTGTGTGTGTGTGTGTGTAGGTAAGTTATACTGAATGTCCTCGTCAGTTGATATTTCACAATCCGTCTCAACTTGTCTGAGGTACACCCACCAACCGTCTTTTATCTTACATAAAGAATCTGAACTTACTGTTTGAGAGTTAAAACTTGCATGTAGTTCTAAAAACCTGGAAAATATTCGAGAAATGTCAGAACATTTTCTTTTGCGCTATATCTTTCGCCTGTATGCAAATTTGATTAGCAGGCTATTAGAACTCAAACCTTCAGGAATCCTCTCATGCCAAACTAGAGGCTCCTCTTAAATAATATATACTTTCTCTACAGCATTAATGTTTAATTTAACAGTCTGAACATTATTTTCCACCCATTTCTCCTCAAAAGTTATTTGAATATTGAGATACATGCTTATTAAACATGGTCCTGATACTGTTTTGAACACTGTTTTGAGCTCTGCCTAGATTTAATCTACACAGGATAAAACATTACAAATTCATGTTTAAATATCGCCCTGTACAAGGCTGGAACGCAGAGGAGAAATAGCCTTTTCGGTGGTGGGTTGTGGAACAGCCTGCCAGCACAACTTAGGGCTGCTTCCATATCAGTTTTTAAATTTCTCTTGAAAACTTATTTGTTTTCTTTAAATTCTTATTTTTATCATTTTTTTTGATTACTTGGCTTTACACACCATTTTGGTAAGTCCTGGGACTGTTTTTAAATGTGCTTTATAAAAATAAAATAACTAGAACTAGATTATTGCGCTGTCACCAAAAGCAGTGACCATGCATGCTTCAAAAATCTGCAGGCTTGTAAAACAAGTTCAGTTTGGAAAATAGCCAATGATAAAAATGTCCATGACAGTAACAATTAATTCAACAAGCACAGAGATTGTTAAATTGGGTAGGGCTGGTATGTACCATGTTGGCTCGCTAAAATATGATAACGTTGTACAAAGTAAGTTTTGGGAAATGCTGCATCCTTATTTCACAGGCATTTCCTCTGTTTTTCTGAAACAAAAGGTGGAACAATCAAACAGTCTTTCACAGAACAGATCCACACACACACACACGTTTTCACTTTCAGGAACATTTTGACCCAATTCTAAAGAAACTAATCTCTAAACAAACAGTTTACCACAGATACATTTGTAGTCATATCTCATATAATATGAAACTTAACACAGCTGCTCTCCATTTGCTGATACTTAATTTGCTGCTTATGTTATCTATTTACGAATGGTCTTACTGTATAACATTGTCGTTTGAATTTATACAAAACGTCTCGGGTTATGACTATAACCCTTGTTCCCTGAGAAGGGAACGAGACACTGCGTCGAGAATCGACACTTTGGGGGACGCTCCCTTAGCGTGCGCCTCTGAAGTAAGAATGAAACTAATCCAATCCTGATTGGTGTTGCGTCGTGATGTAACATGTGACGGCATAACCGGATGCATAAAAGTGACGCTGACACACACACACATCAGCTCCGCGATGAAGCAAGACGCTCTAAGGCCTCGAGGGGCGTGGCAGGACGACGCAGTGTCTCGTTCCCTTCTCAGGGAACAAGGGTTATAGTCATAACCCGAGACGTTCCCTTTCAAGGGAACTCAACACTGCGTTGAGAATCGACACTTTGGGGAACGAATGCCCACTAAGCCACGCACCGAAAACAGGCCTGCCCCGGAGTGAAACTGATTCAGGCACTCAGCTAGGACGAGAGCACGTGTGCGCCAAGCGTACTAGGGAGGTGCAGACTATAGAACCTAACAAAAGTGTGTGGGGTAGCCCAACCGGTTGCCTCACAGATCTCCTTGATGGGAACTCCCGAAAGGAGGGCCCTAGAGGATGCCATGCCTCTAGTAGAATGAGCCCTAACGGCCAAAGGTGAAGGGAAATTCCGCACCTTGTAGGCCTACTTATGGTTTGTATAGCCGGGAGCCCCTAATAGGTGATCCAAAACACACTACAGTAGGTCCGACCTCCTCCAAGAAGAGGACCTCTCAAGGTAATACTCGGAACTCTGACTGGCAGAGCAAGGAACCTCTCCTTTTCTGCCGACACATGAGGTGGAGGATGAAATACTTGCAGGACCATGGACCTAGCCATGATAAATTGCACTTAAGGCACATAGCTGGGTCTCGGATGCAGGATGGCCTTAACTCCGCCGGGGGCACACCCCAAGCAAACTGGCGTTAATGCCAGGGCTTGGAGATATCCCAGTCTCTTTAAAGAATTAGCTAAGAGAAAGGCTTTCTTGAACGTGAGGTCCTAGGCGAAGCCGACTGGAGGTATTCGAAGGGAGCCAGGGATAGCCCTTCGAGAACCACCGCCAGGTCCCAGGAAGGAACCCTGGACCTGACTGTCGGTCTCATCCTCCAATACCATGGAGAAATAGTATGACCAGTTGGTGCCTCCCTAAAGGCCCAACATTTAGTGGTGCATGGAACGCCGCAATGGCAGCCACGTACACCCTACGTGTGGAAGGGGAGAGATTCGCAGAGAAACAATCTTGAAGAAACTCCAGAACTGAAGCCATTGGGCAGTTAACTGGGTCTAACTCAAGTTCTCTACACCAAGTAGAAAAATATTTCACTTGAGGCCATATAATCTCCTAGTAGACGGAGCCCTAGAGATAAGTATGGTTTCGACCACCCCAGATGATAGACCAGCATCTAGGTACTGAGCCCCCTCAGAGGCCAGACCCACAATTTCCACAGCTCTGGATGAGGATGGAATATAGTGCCCTCCGCCTGAGACAACAGACCCCTCCTCAGAGGAATCTGCCATGGCGGAGCTATCAGGGGTGAAATTAAGTCTGAAAACCATACTCGGGCTGGCCAAAACAGGGCTATCAGAAGAAGACTGATGCCCTCCTGACGGACCCTCTCCAGGACCCCCGGGAGCAGAGCGATCGGGGGGAAAAGCGTACAGGCGAAGCCTCGGCCAGGCCTGTACCATGGCATCCAACCCCAGCGGGGCTGGATGAGTGAGGGAGTACCAAAGTGGACAGTGGGATGGACGTCCCTCGAGACGCAAACAGATCCACTTCCACTGGTCCAAACCTCTGCCATATGAACTCCACCACCTCTGGATGGAGTCTCCATTCCCCGGGCCTCAGCCCCTGCCTCGACAGGATGTCCGCTCCCTGATTCAGATCCCCCGGGACATATATTGCTCTTATAGATAATATTTTCCCTTGGGGCCATAAAATGATCTGATGCACCAATCTGGATAGAGGGCGCGATCTGAGTGTCCTTTGTCGGTTTAGATAAGCTACCACTGAGACGTGGTAACCTTTGATGTCTGTGAGGAAGCTCCTCAGAGCCCTGAACACAGCCAACATCTCTAGGCAATTTATATGCCAAGAATGATGATGGTCCTGCCACAGACCCCTGGCAAAGCGGCCGTCCGAGACCGCGCCCCAGCCAGTGAGGGAAGCGTCTGTCGAAACAGTTTCCCGGCAACATGACGCCCCTACCACTAGCCCTTGGGACAAGAACCAAGGTTTCTTCCATATTAATAGGGAACGAAGGCATCTGCGCGTAACCTTTATTATATGGAACGGATTCCCCTTGGGGAAAAAACCCTTGGCTTTGAGCCACTTCTGAAGGGGCCTCATGTGAAACAGGCCCAAAGGAATTATGTTGGATGCCGCTGTTATGAGGCCCAGCAGTCTTTGAAATTGCTTTACAGTGATGGCCTGGCCTAGCTTTATCCCGGACACCATGGCCAGGATGGATTCGATACGAGCGGGAGACATACGTGCCCGCATCGTAACCGAATTCTATACCACGCCCAGAAGAGTAGTCTTCTGAGCTGGGTCCAACACATTTTTCTTAGTGTTGAGCCTCAACCCCCGGTTCTGAATGTGGCCAAGGACGACATCTCGATGCCGAACTGCCATTTCTCGAGACTGGGCCAATATGAGCCAGTCGCCGATGTAATTCAGTATACGGATGCCCTGAAGCCTCAGAGGAGCCAGAGCCGCATCCATACACTTTGTGAACGTGCGGGGAGAGAGTGCTAGGCCGAACGGAAGAACCCGATATTGGTATGCTTCGCCCCCGAAAGCAACCTCCTGTGACATGGAAGGATGGAGACATGAAATAAGAGTCTTTTAGATCCATCGTGACAAACCAGTCCTCTGATCTGATATGGCTCACGATAATGGGAATAGTAATAATTTTGAACCTGAATCTCCTCAAAGAACGATTCAAAAGCCCTAGATCTAAAATTGGCCTCAGTCCGCCATCCTTCTTTGGAACTATAAAGTACCGGCTGTAAAACCCGGACTCCCTGTCTGGTAGGGGAACACATTCTATGGCCCCTTAATTCCAGTAGAGTCTGTACCTCTTGTTCCATAACCCGAGCCTGTTCTGGAATCACTGCAGTCGGTACCACCCCAGCAAACTAGGGAGGTCGGGCACCGAACTGCAGTCTGTACCCATAGAGATATATTCGGAAGGCGTTGCCATTCTTCTACAAAATCTACTAAGGGAACCAGCCCCTCGAGACTGGCCTCGGGTGTTTTCCGAGCACTATTCTCGACTTCCTGAAGCGGAGGACCGGCAGGATAAAAGTCGATACAGATTTTGTGACCATAGTCGGTGCCCTGATGCAAGCTTTTGGGGTGAACGCCACGGAGTGCGTTCGCTGGAAATCGATGTGGCCCGAAGCGTCAAAGACGGCGTGACAACATCTTCTACCCTGAGGGCACCTGCTGCTAGAACAACCTCGATTGTTCCACAGCGGGGGGGGCAGCCCTCAGAGAGGTCCTACAATTAGGACCTCTTCGCCTGAAGGACGGCCCTCAGGTCACCCTTCTGGCTGGAGGACTTCGGTTGAGAGTGCTTCCTCTGTTTGCCAAACTCCCGCAGGAGGGCCTCTAGAGGCAACGCTCTCTCTTTTTTTTTTTTTTTTTTGCTTCCTGAAACCTGTCAACGACTGTAGTGACAGCGTTGGAAAACAGGCCAGAAGGAGATAGCGGAGCGGCCAACAGGAAATATTTGCCTCACTTAGATCTTTAAGAAGATCGGCCTGGTACGCCTGCAAAATCGTCCTAGAGTGCAGACACGCACCAGCCTGACCTTTTCTTTTCTAAATATTTTACCAAAGGAACCAGGCTCTCGAGCCTGGCTTCGGGTATTAATCGGGATTCGTTCTGGACCCCTGAAGCGGGTTTCCGGAAGGGCTGGACCGAAAAAGATTCTCGATTGGCGAACGCGAATGCTGCCTGGCCGCAAAAATGTGGGGCGGACAGTGCAGCCTGCGTTCGCTGGAAACCGATGTGTCCCGAAACGTTTTTAACGGCGGAAGAGCAACATCGATTTCCTGCACCATATAAGCCCAGCCAACCAGTGCAGAGGTGTCCCTGCACGGTTTGTTGGGCAGCGCCGGGGCTTAAAGTGAAGATGCCGGATCAGGAGAAAGATAGCACGCTAAAGCTTCCTCCATCTGCGGCAACTTGCCATAACCCGACTCTCTCGCACCCACCACATTCGAATAAACATATAATGAATGTGGTGAGATACCTAAAGAATGGGTTTTTTCCCAGGATCTACACATATATATTTATATTTTTATAAAGATCTGGGAAAAACAGTAAGCCCCGGCTCTGAGGTTGTGAACGGTGCTGCGGGAGTCTCTCGTCTAGTTCATTTTGACGGGGATCATCCTGCTTATTTTGTGGCCAGCTCATATATTTATTTATATATTTATTTAGTCTGGCCACCGCACGCATCACAACCTCCACGAGCTCTACATAAGCAGAAACATAAGCCGGCGAGTGTGACTCATGTTGCTCGTTCCCGATGCTGAGCACATCTACTTCCTTATAAACAGATAGCTCGAGCACTGGGCACTCGTCACGGGCAGAAGAAGCCGCATCGCGGGCTTCTGCGTCGTGAACGAGTGTCATAGAATCTGCGGATGATGAGAGAAAAGGTGCCTCAGCAGTCTCGTTCTCATCCGCGAGATCCTTCTGCGATCTCCACGATCTAAGCCGTCGCGCCGCCTCAATGGACGCGGGACCCGAACCGCGGGGATCGTGAGCCTGGCCATCATCAGGAAATAATATAGCCAAGCGGGAGCGCAGCACTCTAATAGGAAGTGCTTCACAGTGTGCACAGGCAGCCCTCTCGAGAGCTGACAGTGCGTGCTGCGCCCCTAAACAATACACACACCTGATGCGTGTCCCCACCCGTGGCATATATATTATCTTGGTCAGGGGTGCACACACTTAGTGTATTGTTCACTCGCCATAATACAGAGATTTGCACAGACAAACAACACCAAATAAGACAGGCAGTTTCACAGAGAGCGCTTGCTGAAGAGCTAAAGCTGATGTGTGTGTGTGTCAGCGTCACTTTTATGCATCCGGTTATGCCGTCACATGTTACATCACGACGCAACACCAATCAGGATTGGATTAGTTTCATTCTTACTTCAGAGGCGCACGCTAAGGGAGCGTCCCCCAAAGTGTCGATTCTCGACGCAGTGTTGAGTTCCCTCGAAAGGGAACTGTAACCCTCACTGAGTGAATTTGCTTTCACTAACAGTGAGGCTTTATGGAGACCTTCTAGTTTTAAACATATTGAAACATATTGAGTCCAGCCACATAGTGATTGCTTTGTTGGAGTGATAATCTGCTGGAGTGCAAAATAGTTGGGGTTCATGTCAGACTGATGTGAGTGAGACATTCCCAGTAGCCTACAGCTGGGCATTTTCTCTAAAGGCGCTTCACTGTGTGTGCTTTCTTCCCCAAGGTGGTAGCCATGGAAACCACTGATGTGTATTGCTGGAGAGCCTTTTTAGTTCATGATCAGACTTAAGAGGATGCCGAGTTCCACTCAAACACTATCCTACTTTTGATTACTAAAAGCAGGCGATGTTTGATCCTTATGCTTGCAAACTGCGCTCTTAAAGCAGCTTAGATGGAACTTCTATTTATTTATGAATAATTCAATCACTTTGCGCAATATTTGAAGCAATCATTTGACAACATAAGTCATTGCACAAAAATAAAAGTATAGGCTAATAATAAAATAAAAAGGAAATAAATTTAGTTCCTTTGATTTCAGGATATAGAAGCAATTGACTGTGAACTTTCATAGAGACCAGGGCTTTTTATTCTCTGTTTGTTTTCAGGAGGATGTCACGAATAAGGTAGACATGTCTGGACAAGAAAAAAATATTTCTGCCCATATTAGCCTTATCTAAGACATGTAGTGGCAAAGTGTGGCCTCTCTTAGGTTTAGGATAATAAATGGAACAAGGAAATGAAACAGAAATTTCCCATATATATATATATATATATATATATATATATATATATATATATATATACACACACACACACAAGCCTGATAGACCAATATGAAAATAGTTGTAGGATTTTCTCAATGACTAATTAAATCATTGAAGAAATCACAGTTATCACAGTTAACAGTGTTTTTATTTATATATTCTCTTTGTAGATTATTTTTTCTGATTGCACTTCTTAATCAGTGAAGAACTGTCTGAAAACAACTGTCACACAATCAGTATAATAAAATGATTGTTCTTTAGAAAATATTTAAGAAATAAATATTTTTTAAAGAATTGCACATGGTAACATTCTTATGAAATATGTACAATTTATCCTGAAACAGAAACATGGGGAAAAAAACTTGAGACAAGAGGGGGAGTTCGATACTCACCATGGCTGCCCATCGCATTCGATCAGCGAACAACAACACTGTGCTCCCTCGCTGCAGATCTGAGGGCGCACTTATCGATCACAGTGTAGGAGTGTCAGAGGCCACCCTTACAGGTGTCAAATGTTTCTTTTCTTATTCTTACCTTGAAATCAACGTATTGTTAACTATATGTTTAATCTCATGCACCATTTTATTTTCTTTATTCCAGCACCTTCTCCTAGCGCCTTACGACTGGATGTTACCTCATTTGGAGCAGTCAAGGAAGTCATTGCCATTAAGGATTACTGTCCGTCCAGCTTTACCACTCTTAAGTTCTCAAAGGGAGACTGTCTTTATGTTATAGACACATCGGGTGGAGAGTGGTGGTATGCACACAACAGTAAAGAAATGGGATACATCCCAGCAGCCTATGTCCACCCAATCAATTATCGAGACTCCTCGTTCAGTGATAGTGGTATGATTGACAGCCTAGGTGACATTTCTGAGGAAGTGAAAGAAATGGACATCTCAGGGGAGTGGCCGGGGTCCTCCAAAACCACAGAATCTAGAAATGAAAATCCTTTTGTTAATAAACGGATGTCAACTAACCCTTTCCTAAATGGCACGGTGCAAGGCACCTCTGAGCAAAACAGTAAGCATAATTCAGCAAATGCTTTGTGTTTTGATAATCTCTCACTTCCCATCTCAAACACCAGCAGCACTGTTAACATTAATGGATTTGAAAGTGGGCTCTTCGACACAAACCATTTTAGTCCCGGCTCAGGGATTGGTCCAAATCTTCGCCGAAACAATTCATTTTTTAGGAGCAAGCGCTGCTACAGCATGTCAGAGCTGTCTGTCCTACAGTCCTTGTCTGATGGGAATCAAGTTTCCTTGAGTTTTTTTGGTGGCATGAAGTCACCTAAACCTGAGCATTATCAAAGTAGAGAGGATTTCAAAACGGCATGGCTAAATCATCGTAAACTTACAAGATCCTGCCACGACCTGGACTCCATTGGACAAAACCCAGGTTGGGGGCAAACCCAGCCAATAGAGACCAACATTGTGTGCAATCTGGACAGTGCTGGCGGTGCTGTGCAGCTACCAGATTCCAGTATCAGCATACATATCCCTGAGGGCCATGTTGCACCTGGTGAGACTCAACAGATATCGCTGAAGGCCCTTCTGGACCCACCATTGGAGCTTAACAATGATAGATGTACTACTGTAAGTCCAGTGGTAGAAGTAAAACTCAGTAACATGGAAACCAAGACCCCAGTCACTTTAGAGATGAAGGTGTCTGTTGTAGTGAAGATAGAGAGCCGCAAAGCCACAGAGGTGGTGTGCGTAAGAAGCGACTTCAAAGAAGGTCCATATGTCTCGATTCCACATGCATACATGTATGGAGACACAGTTCAAGTGACTCTGGACAATTTAGAACCTTGCATGTATGTTTCTGTGGTTGCCCAAGCACAAACTGTGGCCCCATACAACACGGTGTGGGATAATGTCGTAAAAAAGGTCACTCTTGGGGTATACGGGCCAAAACACATCCACCCATCCTTCAAGACAGTGGTGGCCATTTTTGGCCACGACTGCGCCCCGAAGACGTTGCTAGTGAGCGACGTAAAAAAACACTCACATTCTACTCAACCTGTCATCCTCCAGCTCTGGGGAAAGCATCAGTTTGTACTAACAAAACCTCAAGACCTTCAAGTTGGCGTGTATTCGAACATGTCTAATTTTGAAGTAAAAGCCAATGAACAGGCAAGAACCGTGAGGGGATTCCAGATCAAACTCGGCAAAGTTGCCCGTCTCGTCAATATGATTGAAGCTCGGGATTCTACTGACATTTTAGATTTTACTTTGCGAATTCAGGTCAAGGATGATAAGGATTGTATCTTGGCCCAGTTTTGCGTTCAGACCCCAACCCCACCACCAAAAACAAGCACAAGCTCCGCTCAAAGGCGCTTCCTAAAGAAAAAGGAAGTAAACAAAATTGTACTGTCTCCTCTTGCAGCGACCACAAAGTACCCTGTGTTTCAGGACATACTAGTCAAAAACATAAAATTTGCTAAGTTGCTAAAAACTGTTATAAGACAGTCCAAAAGCCTGTATTTGCTAGAGTATCTTAAAGGAGATGTGATGGCTCTTTTGAGTGAGGAAAAAATTAAATTTAAAGGACATCTATGGACCAAAGAGTGGTACATCGGATATTACCATGGAAGAATTGGGTTGGTACATGCAAAAAACATTCTAATAATGGGAAAAGTGAAACCTGTTCATTTCAAAGGGCCTGATCTTATGACTACAGTCCTTTTAGAACAGATCCTGAAGCCCTGCATGTGCCTGACATACATCTACGCATCAGTGCGAACGATATTGATGGAGAACGTGGCGAGTTGGAGAGCATTTGCTGATGCTTTGGGCTACATCAATCTGCCTCTGGCACATTTCTGTCGGACAGAGCCAGACAGTGAGCCTGAAAAAGTGGCTTGTGTTCTCGAGAAGCTTAAGGAAGAGTGCAACACAGCTGAGGGCAAGGAGAGGAAGTCTTTCCAGAAGGAACTCATGAAGGTAAGCGTTGATATGGATGTAGATCTTTCAGCTAAACTTAACTGAGAGCACCTTCGTAGAAACTAAACATACTAATTGTATAAAATTTTATATTTTACATTAATTAATTTATTATTTATAAGATTAGTAACTGCAAAGAGAATCCGGAGAAGAGTATCGTTATTGAAAATTAAAGGGTAACTAAACCCTAAAACAATTTTTTTTAGTTAATGAACTGTAAGACTGGGGCTTTATTAATGTTGTTCATTGATTTGAGTACATTTTTTGACATTAAATGTCAAATTTTGGGTATAAAGTGTTATTAATTCTACAATATATGGTGTTAAAACGTCTGAGTGCTGCCATCTTCAGGTTGAACGGTGGCTACTGCAGTTGATTTTTCCTATTGGATGTTGTGGTACTGCCTGAGGTAAGCAGGCACCAGCTCACCACGCCCTTGCCTACAGAGAGACGCGGGTCTCAGGCAAGCGGCAACATTCTAATCTGAAAAAGGAAGCCTACCCGGAAGTGCGAAAAACTGCAATAAATTGAAAATCCGCTAGGGGCAGGTCCCAAAAGGGAGCAAATGTCCATAGACACCCATGTTAAAATGTCTGTTTTCACAGCATAAATTCATGTTTTTACAGTTTTGTCCCATGGACTTTTATTGTATTTTTGATAGGTTCCAAGGGCCTGACAACTGTGAGAACTAATTTAGATCGTATTTAGATATAATATGTATGACAAATAAGGGCGTGGTTAACTTTGATTGACAGCGTGATTGACAGCTGATAACGGGCTGATATTTTTCAAATATTGCCAGTAGGTGGAGTCAGGCTCTGACCAGGGGTTGAGTTACCCTTTAACAAGTCGAAAGTCAGAAAGTCAACTATGATAGCAATAGATCCAGCATGAAATCGAAAAAATGTCATTACTGAAAATTATAAAAACAATGAAGCTGCATGCAATCGACCTTGCAGATGTGATTGAAGGATTTATTCTACACTTTTCAGTTTTTCAAATGAGTAGATTTGTATTAATTAAACTATGAATAATATATAATTTCTGTAGTTCATACCAGAGCCTGTCAAATTAATATTTCATAACTTTACTCAGAGCACTCTTCATATAACTGTCAATAAAGCTTGATGTGAAAACTTATGTCAACAGGAACCTGAAGCAGGATGTTTCCTAAGGAAATATCAAGTTGCATTTTAGCTTGTATTACAAACACACTTTTAAATATAAATCTGCTCTATAATGCATAAGTCTATCTGCAGTAATTTCTTAAAGCAAACCTCTCTATGTCAGAGATTTGGTGTGTTTCTGACTTTTCAAAATTGGTTTGAGTAATTGATTCCCACACACACAATAAATTGCATACATTACCGCAGCCACTCTAAATAAAAATCACATATTTTAATGTTAAATTAAAAAAGAAATTTTAATTAAACCTCTAAGTATATCAATATAAAAATGCACATGTAAGAAGGACTTGCCTTGCCTCCAACACTCCACCAGTGGCCTGCTCATTAATACTGTGTTTTGCTCATATGTTTCATTTCATATGAGCTTCAACGATAATTGTGTGTGTGTGTGTGTGTTTGTGTGTGTGTGTGTGTGTGTGTGATTCAATTACTCAAACCAATTTTGAAAAGTCAGAAACACAACAAATCACCTAACAATAATTTGGCAAAATAGGGGTTTTAAACTTTAAATTTATGTGCAACTGTAAAAGTAAACAACCACCCAAATGAAAAAAAAAACATACAGTCGAAATGCGCAAGACTTGAAAGAATATCTTCAGTATCTGATATCAACACGCTGAGTAATATCATATAAAAGGCATGCGCATGCACGCTTCAGTTTTCTTAATGCTGGGTCTCAATTGAAATAACGATGAGCTGAAACAACATCTGCTCAAAACACCACATTTGTAGTGAGATTAAAATTATGATATTGACAATATACATTGTCACATAGCACGTCCCTTTGACAAAGTCAGTTTAAGAGCTTGATATAACTGAAGTGAAGATACATAGAAATGTTCTTTATGTACTAAAATTAGGAAGGGTCATCTGTGACCATCTTAAACGTGACAACAGACCCGTGAGTGAAAATGCCGGAAGATGTGAGCGTGTTGAAGAGTCTTAGTTGTGCAGATGTTTCCTTTCTTATTGTTAACATTTACACAGAAGCATCGAGAGGCGCCTCAAACTACACAATCCCTCCACACCTACAAATCTATTGCCAGGAGATTGCTAACAGATATGCAACTGTAATTCTGTGCATGTTTTAATAAGCTTCTTGCATATTCTGAATAGAGAAGAATTCGCATTTTAGAGCAATGGGTTCTCTCTTGAATTCCCTCTGGCTTTTGAATTTATGAATAAAATGAGGTCTGCGGTTAATATTACACAAAAATAATTTACTGTTTTGTTTTACAAAACAAATCACACACAGTCAAATGTGAATTTTGAAACCCATTAGAAATTCCCATAGGGAAGCCATGGTGAAATAGTCTTTCGGGTTACCTAAAAAAATGGGCATTCTGACTGAACAGCTTTATAGAACTTTGCAATTCCATTTTTAATCAGTAAAAGTGCCAGTTGTAAAACTTTTTCCTGGCATATTCTCCAGTCTGGGCTTTATTTAGGCTCAGATGAATTTAAAGGCATGCCTCAGAAGAACGAGTGAATGTCTCTAAACGTTTTGAGTCTTTGATTCCCCATGGTCTCCTCCCATTTCCCTTAGGCTATTGTTCGAGCAGAAGAGTGGTTCTGTGTAAATGGTCAGAGATTTCTGACAATAGTTTATAAACAGAAAAAAAGAAGACAGAATGGTCAGCTTATATAACAGGAAATCAAAAGAGGATATATAATGAAGTATGAGTAATATCATAAAATCAGATGTTAAAGAAAATGGATTTAAGAGAGAAATGTACTGAAAGCATTCAAGTAAATGTGTGTTCAGCTGTTTTATTAATGAAAGCTGCATTGTTTAGTGCACATGCAGTGTTAAATCAAGGCTAAGCAAATGTATGAGCATGCTAACTAATTCACGTGTTATGTTATATGAATTTAAAGAATCTGCACTGATCAAATATCTTGATTTGCTCAGACAGGCTTTGTGTAATAATATATAATTAAATTCCTGTAGTAGGTCAACAGGTAGATCATGACACTAACAATACCTGTCAATTGGATTCCGACTGAACATATACCGAATACTTTTTTTTTAGCATGATTTCACTGCAAGTAACTTTACTGAGTAAAAAACACTCTGATGCGCTACTCAATTCACAATGTGTGTATTTACAGACTGTTTATAGGTCAAATTAACAACACTTCTTTTGGAACTGTTTAAATTTTCCAGAATATTAATATAAAATAAACTTTTTCTGTGCAAAAATTAGCCAGCTAGGTTCACTGGGTATACTTTGAATCAATGTATCATCAGTGAGAAAGAATCTGCGCACCAAAAAAATAAACAAATAAATCATGGAAATAAGAGGCTCAGTACTTGGACTGAAACATTTTTTTACTTTTCTTTTTTTGTACACCTCAATTTAAAAGCCTCTTGTCTGCCATTATTTGTTTGTTTTATTATTATTATTATTTTATAATGGTTTCCAGCATATTAAGAGAAATTTAGAAGAGAAGAAAATAACAAAACAATGAAACCAGCTTTGGCATATTTGTGTGCAAAACAGTGAAATGATTAGGAATTAAAATCATTATAATAACAATTTGCCCTGGATCATTTCCTCAATATATTTTTAAATGATTACACATTTGGATATTCTGTTTTCTAGTTACGTTTACTTGACATTTTTGTCATTTCTGAGGAATTAACATCTGGTTCTGGATTCTGTGACAGTCAAAATCCTGAGCAGCAGATTTTGTTTGTCTTTCTGTTATACTACTGTGTCTCGGGAGGGTTTACTTAATAAGTTCCTGACTGTGACAGGGGTCAGAGGTAAGACACCTTAGGAAACAGGTGCACATGAAAGGCCTTATCTTTCTTTAGCTAATACACACAATCAATGTGTACAGAGTGTGATACTTTCACACACAATATGCTTTCTATTTCACTTGCATCCAGACAGTGAGTGGCAAATTCACTACTTGTGCTACAGGAGAGGAGTGAAGATTGTACCGATCACAAAAATGTATCTTCCTTTTAGCACTGACTGAATGTACAAGTCAAAAACATGACGTCCTGTTTGTTTGTAGAACTAACATATTTGATAAGATACAAAGCATCCAAGACTCCTGCTATCTCATTGCTCTGTTTGGAGCCAAACAGGTCTTCTGGGGCATCAGCGCCGTGTTCCTCCCCCTCTGAGCAGACTTCCTGTCATTCCAAACATTCCAAGCCACGGAACTGGAATCAGAGATTAGTGGTTTCAGGGCGTGTAACTTTTAAACACTTGCTGCTGTTGTAAGACCATATTTGAGTGCATAAAGAACACCTGCAATTTTGACAAATGCATGTTCAAATGCTGATTTGCATTCACTGATGGCACTAGTAGAAAGAATATTTTCTTTATTGTATAAAAAAAGCGCTAACAAAGTATAAATGTCACGTCATCACCATAAGACAACAGTTTTGTAGATCAGTGAATGTCATATATTCAAAAGGCACAGTTGAATATAAGTCCTTATTCAGTTTTTTAAATGTCAGAACAAACTCTAAGGGAGAAAAGAAAGTCATGATAATAAGACAGAACACTTGCCAAAACAACGGCCGGATATTCCACCCTAACATTTCCCTTGTCCATGGGGCCTGGAGTCACTCTCATTATATTGTGCTCACAGGAGCATGCACATCGCTTCCTGCATATCGCCACATTTATCAAAGCACCCTGGAGGATGACTTGAGCTCTTGATTTGTCCAGATCTTCTGAGGCAGTACTTAGAAAAGCACTAACACTATCTCAGGTTTGTAGTTTGTGTTGCTGTGTACTCTTGATGAAGGTTACTTATTAGAACATGCTTTATTTAACAACAAATAAGGGGAAAAGAAAACACTTTTTTAATAGCAGATAACATGGTATGAAATTATGAAAGTACACAAACTATAAATTTCAGTTTGATTTGAACTATTTTACTGTGACAAATATTTGCATTATAGATTCAACCTCATTTACGATTTTGGGCATGATATTTTATATGGGGTAATGCATTGTAACTAGGGATGCACTGGTAATAAAATTATGCCCGATACTGAGCTACCATTATTTTTTATATGTTAAAGGTGATAACCAATAAATGGTCAATGTTAAAATTCGTAACTGAAAACAATGAAAACTAAAATAAACCATTTTAAATGTTACAATAGTGTTTACAATATTGAAAAGTACAATGGATATTCCTTTGCTAAAGATTGCATCTAGAGTTAAATTTGTGTTATCATTTACCCTCATGCCGTTCCAAACCAGTATGACTAAAAGAACATATTTTGAAAAATATCTCTCTTTTTTGTGCATGCAAGGAAAGTCAATGGGTTCCTGTGTGGTTTTGACCCGAGTTTAACTGTATAAATAAAAACAGTTCTTCAAAATAACTTATTTTGTGTTCCACAGAAGAAAACGTCTCAGGTTACGTATGTAACCCTGGTTCCCTGAGAGGGAACGAGACGCTGCGTTGAGACGCGGTGGGAACGCTCTGCGTGATTGCGTCGTGAAGCACGTGTATAATCAGTCCAATGGAAGAGCGAGACGTCATAGGCGGTGACGTCATAGACCAGGAAGCTATAAAGCACACCAGAAAACAGACCGCGACAGCTTCTGAAAAAGCCTGAAGCAAGTCGATCAGGGCATGCAGGAAGTATGGCAGGAGAACGCAGCGTCTCGTTCCCTCTCAGGGAACCAGGGTTACATACGTAACCTGAGACGTTCCCTTTCAAGGGAACTCGAGCTGCGTTGAGACGCGGTGGGAACCCCATACCCACTACGCCATAAGACAAATGCCCGTTCTGTGTGAAGTCCTTGCGCACACTAGAAGCAAGCAACCTAGCCCCGGGAGTGGAGAGGTGTAGGTCATAAAATCTGACAAATGTGTGAGGTGAGGACCAGCCTGCCGCATTACAAATATCCTGAAGGGAAATACCCAAAATTAAAGCCTAGAGGCAGCCATACTCCTTGTAGAATGGGCCTGAACAGCCACAGGTGAATGCTGTCCGGCCGCTTCATAAGCAAGTGAGATAGCCTCAACTACCCACTTGCTCATTATCTGTTTAGATGCAGGGCAACCTATCTTAGGTTACCCGAAGCAGACAAAAAATTGTTCTGATAAACGCCACTGAGCAGCTCTGTGGACCTAAGCATCCAAAGCCCGGAAAGGGCATAACAGATTTAAGATTTTCCTGATCTGGGGTATTAGAGGTGGAGGACAGAAGGCCTGGAGCACAAATGACCCGCACATTTAGTAGGGACCTAGAAATACAACCCGATCTGGGGTGAAGAAATACTACCACCAACCAGGTGCAAATCCAAGTACGTGCAGGCCTCAGCCTCATGTACCACGGAGAAGACGAAATTAAGGATCTCTCCTCAGAGATAGCCCAGCAAAGAAACATTCATTACAGAAATCAAGTACTGTACCAACAGGGCAGAAACGAGATTCAGAAGGCGTTCTCTGCACCAGGCAGAGAACAGCATATTAGTCTTCTCGTGGAGGGAGCTCTAGACTGGAGTATGGTCTCCACGACCTCGGTCGAGAAACCTGAATCTATGAGCTGGGCCCCCTCAGAGGCCGAGCCCACAGTATCCACAGCTCCAGAGCTCCCAGGAGCAAAGATATCGGGAAAAGCGTATAGGTGTAGCGGCAACCACACCTATTACATTACATCCAGTCCAAGCTGAGCTGGATGCGTGAGGGAGAACCACAAGGGCAATGCATTGTACAAGCGATGCGAAAGGTCGACTTGTAGTTTGACCGAAGTTCTCCCTAAGAAGCTCCACCACCTCGGGGTGAAGTTTCCATTCCCCGGGCCACAGCCCCTGCCTCAACAGGATATCTGCTCTGATATACGAGACCATCAGTGTGTTGTCCGGACCCTTCGCCGACCAACCACTCATGATTGCCCCCGACTTGTGAGGGAAACATCCGTCGATAGCATTATGCGTCGACAAGAAGACCCCAACACTGGGCCTGGGCGAGGAACCAAGGTTCTTCCACATGACCGAGGCACGAAGGCATAGCCGCGTGACCTTGATCATGCGAAAACGGATTTCCCCTCGGAGAAAACCCCTTGGTCCCGAGCCAACACTGCAGGGGTCTCATGTACAGAAGGCCAAAAGTATCTACGTTGGACGCAACTGCCATGAGCCCCAGCCAAAGACCTTTCACCGAGCGGCCACTCATGACCGCCCCCCATCCTGTGAGGGAAGCATCCGTCGATAGCGTGACGCGTCGACAAGAAGCACCCAGCACTGGGCCCTGCGCGAGGAACCAAGGTTTCTTCCACATGTCCGAGGCACGAAGGCATAGCCGCGTGACCTTGATCATGCGAAAACGGATTTCCCCTCGGAGAAAACCCCTTGGTCCCGAGCCACCACTGCAGGGGTCTCATGTACAGAAGGCCAAAAGTAACTACGTTAGACGCAACTACCATGAGCCCCAACAGTCTCAGAGACTGTTTGCAGTGAGTGACTGACCTAGTTTTACATTCTTTACGGCTGTGAGAATCGCAGAAATACGTGCAGGAGACAGTCGTGCTTGCATTGTTGTCGAATCCCATAATACACCTAGAAAGTGGTCCTCTGAGCTGGGAGGAGTACACTCTTTTTGGTGTTGAGCCGCAACCCCAACGTCCTTATGTGGGACAGAACGACATCTCGATGTTGAACTGCCAAAAGCTCGGACTGAGCTAAAATCAACCAATCGTCGATATAATTTAATACGCGAATGCCCTGGAATCTCAGAGGAGCCAGAGCTGCATCCACGCATATTGTAAAAGGTGTGGGGTGATAACCTAGGCCGAATGGAAGAACCCGATACTGGTATGCTTCGCCCCTGAAAGCAAACCTCAGGAACCTCCTGTGATGAGGATGGATGGATAAGTAAGCGTCCTTTAAGTCTATTGTGACAAACCAGTCCTCGGACTGAATCTGTGACACAATCATATTTAGCGTAAGCATACTTTGAACTTAAGATTCTGAAACCTGCTGTTTAATTGACGCAGGTCTAGAGTAGGACGCAACCCCTCATCCTTTTTCGGAACAATGAAGTAATGGCAGTAAAACCCCGACTGTCTGCCGGGAGGAGGAACCCCTTCTACAGCTCCTTTTGCAGAAGTGTCAGAACTTCCTGCTCCATAACCAAAGCCTGCTCGGGGTCCACCACAGTGGGGAGGACCCCTAGAAATCTGGGCGGACAAGAACCGAATTCTGAACCCTTTTTTATAGTGTGCAGGACCCACCGAGAAATATGTGGCAGTAGTTTCCACGCTGCCAGAAATTCTACTAGGGGAACCAGTCTCTCAAGACTGGCCTCTGGATTTGGTTGAACAGTCACTACGGTGCCCTGAAGCGGCGAACCGGCAGGGAACAACCGAACTGACCGTTCTACGACCCTCCTCGGAGGATCGTATGGGGACGCTGACACCTCGGTGCCCTGAACGGCGAACCGGCAGGGAACAACCGAACTGGCAGCGCTGCGACCCTCCTCAGAGAGTCGCACCCCAGAGGGCGCAGAGGAGAAACGATTTCTCAAAACCGTCCCTGCCCCGGAGGAGCCCTCAGAAGCTTTATTAGAGATGACGACAGTCCTCAGATCATGCTTCCCTTTAAATAACTTAATTCCAACGACCCTCCTCGGGGGATCATTGGAAAAAGCAGGCACCTCGGCACCCTGAAACGGCGAACCGGCACGGAAACCGAACTGACTGCTCTACGACCCCCCTCGGAGGATCGTTTGGGGACACTGACACCTTGGTGTCCTGAACGGCGAACCGGCAGGAAAACCGAACTGGCAGCGCTGCGACCCTCCTCAGAGAGTCGCACCCCAGAGGGCGCCGAGGAGAAAAGATTTTCTCAAAACCATCCCTACCCCGGAGGGGACCACCCTTTAGAAGCCTGATAGTCTTGGCGTCAGGGCTTCCTATTGTCCAAGCTTTTTTAGAGATAAAATAGTCCTCAGATCTTGCATATCTCTAACTGGCTAGACTGCTACCGCCACCCAAGTCCCCTTCGATTCTGGAGGAGCCCAAATGGCGATGCTCGTTCTTGCACTCTGTGCTGCGAGGAGCTTAGTAGACTGAGACTGCTCCGCCCAGCAGTCTCAGGAACATTAGATTGGTGAGGAAGAAACCTCTGGAACGCCGCTGAACGGTTTATTCTTAGTTTTTTTGAAAGCGGAGCGTCCAGAAGAACAGATATAATTTTATCTTATTTTTCTTTATTTTTAAATCAGAAAAACGTATATATATATATATATATAAATATATCACTCCGTGGCCACCAGCAGGAAAACAACCGAACTGGCCGTGCTGCGACCCTCCTCAGAGAGTCGCCACCCAGAGGACGCAGAGGAGAAACGATTTCTCGAAACCGTCCCTCCCCAGTATAGTTTATCTGTTTTTGCACGACGCAATTCTCGAATAGCGTCAGTGCTGTTTTTTTTTTTCAACCTCACATTCATCCATGTCTTTATAATTTACCCACCAGCGTTGCCTAATAAAAAATTTTATTTAGATGGCTGGTGGGTAACGTCGGGGTTAAAAATGATGACGCCGACTCGGGAGAGAGAAAGCTAGCAAGCGTCTCTTTAACCCGAGGCACTGTCATACCATGATACTTAATACCCATAGCATTACTATAGTTAGACGTTGGGCATTAAACACATAAAATAGAAACCGACTTATTCCACGATCTCGACACCTCAGTGTGGTGTGGAGATAGGGAAAAAACGGCAGTCCCCGACGAGGAGGCTGAGATACAGAGTTTTTCTGTTTTTAGATTTATTTCATCTAATAAACTCTTTTTATTTTCACTCTCATAATGTTCAGCTGGCCAGAAAATATTTAACTAGCAACAGCACTAGATAAACCTCCTTTTAAAGCTCCTCTTTATTCAACAGAGTTATGAGTTGACTTATTTATTCATTTATTGAAAACTCAAACATCTGTCCTTTTTTAATATCTTTATTTGTTTTGTTCTCTTTTTCTAAACAAAACACTAACGATACCAATTCCTCGGAACTGGAAATCGCCAGCACTGGATCTGCCAGGTGAAAGCTGAGATAGGGCGGGGCCCGTCCCAACCCCCGCTGTCAGATCCGTTTGCGAACCCCAAAATGCGAGTCGCCGCCGTGCATCGGCAACAGCGGGACCCGCGCGGGGAGCGCGAACCGAGCCGTCCTCCTCGAAGAACGCCCGGCGGGAGCGGAGCGTCCTCACGGACAGCTTCTCGCAATGCTCACAGTCAGCCCCCTCGAGAACTGACTGTGGCATGCTCCACTCCCAAATAGTAACAAAAAGCTGATGTGTGTGTCCCCACCCGTGATATAACGTGGGCAGGGAACAACACAAAAGCTGCTTGCTCTCTTTTGCCATAATATATATATATATTGCAACTTGACAGACAACAATAAATATGACAAGGACAGAATACACAGATCGCTTGCTGAAGGCAACAGAAGCTGTCGCGGTCTGTTTTCTGGTGTGCTTTACAGCTTCCTGGTCTATGACGTCACCGCCTATGACGTCTCGCTCTTCCATTGGACTGATTATACACGTGCTTCACGACGCAATCACGCAGAGCGTTCCCACCGCGTCTCAACGCAGCTCGAGTTCCCTTGAAAGGGAACACTCATACAGGTTTGGAACAACATAATGGTGAATAAATTATGACAGTATATTCATTTTTGAGTGATCCCTATGAAATACACCTTTATGAAATTATAACTCTAAGCAAGTGTTAGACCATTGCAAAAGAATTGCACAATTAAATGTCCATTATATGCCAATATATACCAATAGAGAAAAAAAATGTGGTATGCATCTCTGTATCTTTCTTTCAGGCTCTTCTGAAGATGGACTGTCAGGGCCTGGTGGCACGGCTGATCATGGACTTTGTGCTGTTGACCACAGCGGTGGAGGTTGCGGGACGCTGGAGGGAGCTTGCTGAGAGACTGGCTAAAGTGTCCCGGCAGCAGATGGAAGCATATGAAGCTCCACACAGGGACAGCAGAGGACAACTGGACAGCGAGGTAAAACAAATTCACAACGCAGCCAAACCTGAACATTCTGTCATAATTTACTCACCATCATTTACTTTAGTTACTGTGTAATGTTGCTGTTTGAGCATAAACAACATTTGCAAAGTTACAACGCTCAAAGTTCAAAGCAAAGGAAGATATTTGCTTTTAAAGAAATAGTTTTTTAAGGACTACAACAAACGGCTGGTAGGGACTACATGACATTCCACGCACTAAAGTCCAACGTAAAACTAACTGTATACTGCAGCACAGGGTGAAGTCAGTATATACATTAACGACGATTTGAGACAAATAAATGTAATGAACTCGGAGACGGATGCAATAACAAGTAAAATGATTTATTGAGGATCACAAATGTCAGAACACACACACAACACGGCGGCGGTGAAGTGACACAGGGACTTCGATGGGCTGATCAGGGTGAAGTTGATGGCGGATGAAACCAGGTCCGTGAAGTGCAGGTTGAACAGATAATCCAGACAGAAAACAATAAACCAAGAGACAATTCCAATACAGCACAACACGAAGACCAAGACGCCAGACAGAAACAGGTACTCCACAACGATCTGACAAAGACAGGACGAAAACTGTGAACATAAATAGGCGCCGCTGAACAGATTCAGCTGGTGCTGCCAATCAGCGGCGGTAATGAGACCACGCCCACACGCACAATAACAAACACATGAGACGAGAAGGAGCAGTGAATTTATGAACCGTGATAATAAATGTAAATTTAATATAAAACTATGTAAATGGCGCTTTGTGGCACGGCAGGATTTTGAACAAGGTCCTGAGCCGTTGCTGGGCGCCACGGACAGACGCCGAATGACGCCGCCGGTGTGTGACCACTCATAGAGAATAATGTGTTCGAATTTTAAAGACATGGCGCTGCACGACGTGGCGCTGCGGTTCTTGTCAGGTGTGCGACCCCCTTAAGGGGGCCTTTTCCATGCTAGGCTGCATGGATGCGCAGGGAGTTCTTACCCAGAACAGAACCCAATACTGCCAATCCAAACTGTATGCTAATTGTCAATCATATTTGACAATAGTGGTCCTCCTGACAGAACTGGGTTTGAGCAGCAATTACAGGAAACCTGATTAAATTGTTTGCATCTAGCTCAGAAAAGGAACCAAAATGTTCTACCAACAATTGATGAGATTATGAGCTTCCTCTTATATTTGTTTCACTGGCTTGAGGAATTTGCACACATTCACTCTAATGGAAAGTATACAGATTCGGTATAGACGCCTGAATATCATGTGCATGCAGGTTTACATCAAATTATTATAAATTTTTTTTTTTTCTCTCACTAAGGCTATGTGGAAACCTGCGTATGACTTCCTGGTCACATGGGCAGCCCAGATTGGGGACAGTTACAGGGATGTGATTCAGGAACTTCACACTGGATTGGACAAAATGAAGAACCCCATTACCAAACGCTGGAGACATATCACTGGATCCCTCGTCCTTGTCAACTGTCTGGATCTCCTACGGAGCTCCGCCTTTAGCCCCTCCACTCAAGATGACTGTGCCATATAAGAACTGCCTACACCAACTGACTTTTACAAGACCCAGATACACCTGATTTCAATTTATATTACTAAAGGGCCCCTATTATGCTCATTTACAGGTTCATAATTTTGTTTAGGGGGTCTAGATTAAAATTACATGATTAAACGTTCAAAAAACTATTTTTTCTTTTAATTTACATTGTTACGGCACGGTACCTGTTTAAGTTTAGTTTTTTTTTTAACCTGCCTTCTGGAAAGCCCAGTCTGCTGTGATTGGTCTACCACTTGGAGCGTGTGTCACAAATATAATGCCCCTTACCATAACCGGCACGTTTTAGCTTCTGGTGCTGTGAACAGGCACTGTAAAGACTACCGTAAATACGCTATGTTTTGCTGTATCAGTTCGAGCCGGCATCTGATAATGACAGTCAAGAAGAACACACTGATTTTTTTTTAAACCTCTCTTCCATTTATCAGATATGATACAACTCTCTCCATTATAACATTTAACAGCATAGTTCAGGTAGGAGTCGTTAAAAAATGCCAGATAGTTATACCGCTGAGAAATAGTGTTTAAATACTGATTCTTTGATTTTCTATGCTTTTGTAAGTCCTTGTAATGATGTTTTTCCCTTGATCGCAGTAAAAAAAAAGATAAACTCCAGTTTACATGCACACACATTTAAAATAGGTAATAGGTCCCCTTTAAAGACCCTTTTGTTTGTACAATAAATAAAAGTACATTCGACCAATTGTGTATTTCTGCTGTTTTAATACAAAACAAAGGCCTCTATCTCATGGATATTTAAAACTTTAAATGTAAAATTAGATATGATTGTTCAAATTCATGATTTATACTTGTACATTTTTTACAAAAGATATGCTTTTACATACTTGTAAAAAATTTTCACTAATACTGTAATATAGGGCTGTACGATTAATTGTAATTGATTTTCAATTTTGGCTTCCAACGATTATGAAAACAACATAATCAAGGTAAAACAATTATTGTGCCGCTGCCACATTCATTTCAGGCCAGGGCACCTTTCTTTCCATCACAGAACGCTTTCATTCCACCCGAAACTTAACATCCAAATCAGCCATACGCAAGTATTGTAAACTGCAGTCTACTGTTGCTAAACTGCGGGAAGTGTTTAATAAAAAACAGTGTTATTAAAAGCACATTATGCCGCTGTTACCCAGGTGGCTTTCTGTGTACACAAACGAAAATAAGAAAATGGGCTTCAGATACACACCTAAACGCGTACACACACACACACACACAAAAAAAAGTCAAAATGCCTTTTTGGAAAGTATTTACCTTAACACAGTGGGTTATGTCTTAAGTAAATGTACAGAGTTGAGGAAGAAAATGTGTGTGTAACAGTATATTGGATTTGTGCATTAGCTTTTAAAGTGACAGCAGCCTAATACACATGATGCAGTCTGTCATTAAATGTGCTCTAAGCGATGTCACACGTTTTTTGTCACATACTGCAAACCTCTCCTCACTATCCAGTAGCTGCCTGTCCCCTGAACACACCGTAAAAAAACACGGTCTCTGTAGACAGTGCTCCACAAATGGCAACAAAAACAAACTGGTCCAACCTGGGGTGTGGGGAGTGGAGAAGCATGAAGAGGGAAGTTAGGTAGAGGACGGATGTCTATGACAACGACTAACGTTAAAATTAAAATCTCTTGAATTCTGATATGGCCGACACACGACCAAAGAGACGAACAAGAAGTGACGTCACCCAACATCGCATAGAGCACCTTTAATGATAATCAAACAACAAATGATAAAGGCAAATCACTCCTGATCTTGACTGAATAACTTAGCTTTAATAGGGATTAATCTATATTTAATGTGTACAGACTATGCTGTGTCATATAGCCTATAGTGTTAATTTTACCTTCACTGTAAAAAAATATCGTGATTTTAACGGTAAAAGACTGTTAAAACTGAAAACTGTTAATTGGTTAACAGAAAGTTTCCTTACTATATACGGTAAATAACTGTGATATATATATAATGGTACATTTAATGTAATTTTACTGTAAAATACCATTAAATTTACAGTTTTTGGAAGTGAAAAAGAACAAGTCATTGTATAATTTACAGTGAAGAAATGTAAATTGACATTCCCACAATTCCCTGCGTGACACTTCACATTTAATGTAGGCCTATTTTTTTTTAAATAACTGTTTCTGCATAATTTTCTTACATTTTTTCTAATCAGTTATGTACATTAGGGTTTTATGTTACATATAATGTTGTTAAATTAATGCTTATTGCATTTTTTAAATTTCAACATGTTACCATGTGGAATGTGGAAGAGCTGCTCATGATGAGCTTTGACTGATCATTTGACGCTCCTTTCATTTGCGATTGTTGGCTGTCAGTGTATTACAATGGAACAAAACAGATATTAATACGTCAAAAGATCAGTAAATTAACATTATATCAGATAATGAAATACGGTTTATTGCTGTAAAATTATACACGGTTAAAAGTCTGTAAAACCTAAAATGTTGCTACCGTATTTTTAATAGGAAAACTCTGGTAACCACACCTGCCAGTTTTTCCCCGTAAATTTAACGGATTTTTTTTTTTACAGTGTTTCATAATTATTATTTTTTGTAGTCTATTACGTATAACTACAACTGTTAGTAGGCTATCTTTTATGAAAATTTAAAACACTATTTATTGAATTAGTATTTTCGTTCTGTTGTATTTATTTCCGTTTTGTTTGAAATTGGTTTATTTGTTATTGTATTGTTGACTCTTTACTTGTCTTCTGTGATTGTTTCGAGGCCTTTTTTTTACATTAGTTAACCTAGTATTAGTTTTTCCTGAAGTATCGATAATTGTGAAATTTCACTGATGTTTGAAATTACTCGATCGTGAAGACTATGATCATATCGCCCACCAATAATTACGTGAAATAATCTTGACCAAAAATAATCGTGATTGGTTTTTGCCATAGGCTAATCGAGCAGCCCTATTGTAACCATTTTTCTCTTTTGTTTTTATGTGTTGTTTTATAACCCTAACTTGTATGCTAAACTGCCTGTTTCACTTTGCTCTAAGTGTCTATTGTTTATGAAGGCCTAGACTATACTTCAATTTTAAGTAATGGTATAAGAGAAAGTAGCGAAATATAGCCTAAACTTAAGCACACATCAGCACATGTAAAAAAAGAAAGAAAGAAAAAAGCTTCTGATCATCAACTGACAAATAAAATGTTTACTCGCCATTAGTGGCTGAAGGTGATGAGAACATTTCCTTTGACCATTTTAGTGCCGTTACTTTATTTCAGCGTGTTTCCCTTTTGCTAACATTTTCCTCTGATAAACGACATTAATCTTAAAGGTTTCTGGCTGAAGGCCATCATTTGTACTGCAATTGTAATGTAATTTTCATTTATTCTGCTGAATCTGCTCAAACTGAAATTCACAGCTCACGAAATTTCCACTTTGTTGCGTAGCGGAAGTCAAAACTTTTTCGCCTGTGGGAGAAGCTTGCGTTCAAGAGGTGAGTACGAGTTAAAGTGTGTGGAGCTAGAAGTATAGGTCTAGCTCTAAGTAAAATGTCCCTAATGAGAAAATTCTAAATTCTCTGACAAAATGACCAGTTATCATTGTTTGATGTTAATGTAGCCAGTATTAATTATTCATGCGGCCTCTGTAGTCCAAGGGTGTATGCTGTCATTTCAAACAGCATAGATTGTTAATAAAATTGTAGTTTTATCAATTATTTTATCAATGCAAAAAAATCACTTTGTTCATTCAAAGTTTTAATGCATTAATAAAATAAAATTGTATTATATTATTTATTTGTTTGTTCTGTGGTAAATAAATGCTAGCATCCTATTCTACATCTCTGTATATAGTTTGCATATTTTTGCCATGCCTTGTACAACATGTCACAGTAGATTTTGTTACACATTTACTGTGCACATTCTGAGAGGATACTGTTCTGATGTAAATTATACATTAACCAGCATCTGACATGCTGAAAATAATGTTTCTTTCATGTCTGTCGACCTGTTCTCCAAAGAGCTTATGTGGTATCAAGTTGTCTTGAATAGCCACATTTGTAAAGGTTAATTTTTTAATGTTAAACTGATGTGTCTTTATTTTTCAGATCCTTCATATTAGCTTTGTGTGTGTGTGTGTGTGTGTGTGTGTGTGTGTGTGTGTGTGTGTGTGTGTGTGTGTGTGTGTGTGTGTGTGTGTGTGTGTGTGTGTGTGTGTGTGTGTGTGTGTGTGTGTGTATGTATATATATATATATATATATATATATATATATATATATATATATATATATATATATATATATATATATTCACTCAAATATATTTGTTGCAGTCCTTTTGTAAACTTGAACAGCATTCAAAGTTCATTTTCTTGCAGTGGCTACTGAGAGTTTTACAAATGTCAAGAATTATGTGCAAATTCCAGTCTTATCACTCCAGCATCATTTTTCTCTCTGCTTGACAGGCTCTCCCAAGAGAAATTTTGACGAATGTAAACAGTCAGGAGGATGGGGGGGGGGTTGGGGTGTCAGGAGCCCCGATGCAGGTTGTTGCTGTGGGCCCCCTTGAAATCGCGTTCTGGAGCAGAGGGGCTCCCCTCAGATGAAATAATGTTCGGGGTCCCCCTCATTTTAAATCTCGGGGCCTAAAGCCAGGGTCCCCTATAATCACCACCTTTCACCCAGCTAGCAACAGCCCTATTTGTGTAATGAACATGTAGAATCAACTGTGAAGATTTTATACAGTTGTACCTGCTATTCCAAAGATACAGTCACGCAAGTTGTCTGTTTATGAATGTGTCTGCATTTGCTGTGATATGCCATAAATAAACTGTTCCTCAGTTGGGTGAGTGAGCACTGGAGGTTTTTTTCCCCTCATTTCAGGAAGACGAAGTCAAATGACTTTCCTCCGTACATTGCTTCATTTTTATTTCTCTTTATATAATGCTAAAAAATAATGGAGTTTTGAAATAGTTCATGATTGAATGTTATACATCCTGAGTCATTTTCTTACTACCTAAATAGGCAAATGGGTAAAAATAAGGAATTCTCATTCCTAGTAATTCCATCACATATCTGCCATCTAGTGGACACACAGTTGTAAACCTAAGGTTTACTCAGTAAAGACAATCCCTTGACACTCAGATTGTTGCCCAGTAAACCGTATCTGAGTTGTGTTCAATGAGCAATAATTGTATGATACCCTAATTAAACCTGACATTAATGATTATCATATGTAAAATAAACTTTTGCCATTTTTGTGTTGTTGATGCGGGTTCCTTTGGGTTATTAGATATTTCTTAGTAGGTCTGATTAAAATTCGGAAAGTGCTTTTAACTTTTCAGTCTATAGTTGCCAATTCAGTGCTCCTTTTCTTAATAGCCTAATTGCACCGATATGTTGATAAATACTTTGGCCTATGGATTTGTCAACAATTTTAATTACCCGCCTGAATTAGTGACTTAATGACTTTTCTCAATTTTATGAGGACTGGTTTTAGAATTTTTTTTTTATTTGATAGCATGCCACAACAACACTCATCCATGAAACGTGTTAGGCCTACATTGCTTACGTTTTTGGTCTCAGAGGCCCCGGCTACAATGTTAACAAATGCAATAAAGTTTAACAAACAGTCCCTGGCCTGTGTACACAGAGATACACTCTTTTTTTTATTGACCGTGTTTTTTTCCGGGGTCAATTTGAAAGGCTGGGTTTTGATAAACACCCTGTACCTACTATGAACGGCAGGTGGCGCTACATACCAACAATAACAATATCCGCAATGTAACTTTTATGTAACTGAGATATGCTAAGACTGTGAGATAACGCTCGTTTTAGAAATTGTTTTGGCCAGACGAATTACAAATTTAATCACTTTGAAGAGGTAGTTGGTTATGCTATAATTATTCAAATTTGCTGTGGAATTATAGAATCCTAGGCCTAAGTAGGCCTATCTTATTTAAATGATTTCAGGGAATGTTGAAATACGTGTCTAAAATGTAGCATTTGTTCCTAACGTGTTTCTGAACAAATCGGGATAGAATATTGTTGACCCACCCTGTTTTCTTTATGAATGCAACACAGCTTCATGAAAACTAGGAATAACCTGTGTCCTGTGCACAGACTGCTGAGGAAGGGTGGTGTGGAAAACCATTTTAACATTTAATCCTTAGAACCAACTAGTAGTGAACTATTTGCTTAAATTTTATTACTGGCCGTACACTCTTAAAAATTAAGGTTTATTGGCATCGATGGTTCCATGAAGAAACGGAACCTTTCCTTTGCACAGAAGGTTCTTTATAGAGTAAAATTGTTATTTAGATTAAGCTATTAAAATGTTTTTCCACAAAAAGGAGAACATTGTTCTTTTAAGAACTTTTTACTAAAAGGTACTTTTCAAAATCACTATCTAGCCTATTATTCATTAGATATAGGCATAGACTTAATTAATGAGGGACCATGGAATTATTGAAAAATAATGTAGGCCTACATTCTGTGTGTGCGTTATTGTTTTTAAATTATTCATTGCCAATTAGCCTATTCCATTGTTATTTAAGCACAAAATGTTTTTATGAAGGCTTTCTTGTAGACTCAAATTGTCTATGTAATGTGTTTTACTGTAAAAACAAAGAATTATTATAGGCTATAGTGATTAAAAAGTAGGCTAAGTCCTATCTAAAAGTCTAATATTTAATAGTGAAAAAGATAGTCATTCGTGGACTACCAAGTGTTTAAAAATACAATTGCTAGTAACAAAAACGTATACTAGTTAGTTTAAAGGAATAAATGGCTTGCCATAAAGGGGGTTTGTTTTGTCAGTTTCCACATGAAATGCGGGCGGAGTTTCTCCAGTGTGAGGAGCAGCTGCTGCAGGGCCACTGCTGGCTTCCATTCATTATCATGCATTCGCTTGTGTCCATCACCTCGTGAGTAGACACGTTCGTAATATGTCTAAAACACATTTCTGATCACATTCATTCATCGCTGATGTGGACGACCACCGGGAGAGACTGAACACCGAGACGTCTGGAGGAATTTGAAGCAGTTTGTGTCGGGAATGTTGATGTAAGCTGTTACTGCGGAGACTCTCCCCTCACTGAGGAGTGTTTACCGAGCACGAGAGATCTCACGCGCACTGCAATGATCACTCCATCACATCCCGTCTGAATTTGGTCGAATCGCTGGTGCCGAGGGGGTCTGCTTTGGTTTTACCCTTGCTAACGAGGAGATCAAAATGGGGAACAGTTTCTCCAATATATCCGCGTTTCAGTCACTCCATATAGTGATGCTTGGTTTGGATTCCGCAGGGAAAACCACGGTCCTTTACAGACTGAAATTCAACGAGTTTGTCAACACTGTACCCACAATAGGATTCAACACAGAAAAGATCAAGCTTAGTAATGGCACGGCCAAAGGAATAAGCTGTCATTTTTGGGATGTTGGTGGGCAGGAGAAACTCCGGCCCTTGTGGAAATCTTACAGTAGGTGCACTGATGGCATTATATATGTGGTGGACTCAGTAGACGTGGATCGACTGGAGGAGGCCAAGACAGAGCTCCATAAAGTCACAAAATTTGCTGAAAACCAAGGAACACCGCTTTTAGTCATAGCTAATAAACAGGATCTGCCGAAATCTCTGTCTGTGGCTGACATAGAGAAACAGCTCGCGCTCCAGGAGCTCACGCCTGCCACTACATACCACATCCAACCGGCCTGTGCCATCATCGGTGAGGGCCTTCACGAAGGCATGGACAAACTGTATGAAATGATAGTCAAAAGACGAAAAAGCCTCAAACAGAAGAAGAAGCGATAACTTTCTTAGCCTGAACCTGCCTTTTTTCCATTGCTGATTCCCTGAGTCATTGGGTTTGCCATTACAACATTGCATTGTTGACATTCATCTGAATGGTTGGTTGTTCTCGAGCTGGATTTGTGATGCATGTGATTGTGATGGCGCAGGTGAACCAAAAAAATGGAAATGATTTGTTTAATATAAAAGGGCTGGTCCTGATTAAGCTGCCATTTATTTGCATAGCCTGGTCATCAGTTTGAAGGAGTTCTCTGAAGCACTGTGAAAAACGCTGTAACGTTTCATGGAATGCTTGATATCTTATTTTGACTCTCATGGAAGAGAGTGAACTTCTAAGAACATCATCAAGAACTGTAGCTTCAAAATCCCAGAAGGAAATTGGGGTTTGAGGACCTTGTAATTCACAAAATTACTGTAACTTCACAGAGCCTGCAGTGAGTATATGAGACCTCATGAAGATACAGGAACTCAAGTGATGGACATGGCATTGCCTGCAACACGGTCCACCTCTAAGCACTTTTTTTCTTACCAAGATAGTAGTGTACAACACTGTAGATCAGATATTAAACTGTCAGTGTATTACAGAGTCAAAATGAAACCTGAAGTATTTTTTAATTAAAATGTGTTAAAGCAAACTTCTTTTCTCATGTACTTTTGCATGTCGATCTGAGGGTAAAAGGTGAGGTCAGCTCAGCTGTATGGATGAATCGCACCTCAGATTTTATGTTGTTGTTTTTTTTACTCTCAGGAATATATTTACCTTCAGCACACTTGAAGTGAACAAAATTTACAAACATTGTATGGATAGGTGAATTGATATCCTTTGATATTATCTACATATTTTACAGTTTTCTACAAACATACACACACACGCGTTAAATTTAAGATGTTTTTCACAACTAGTGTGTATTTGGATACCCATGCTCTTTGTTATATTAGCTCAAGAGAATAAGCCCCCTTTCCAGCCATGCTGACAATGGTGTCTTTCTATCCCATATAACTCTAAGGTTTCATCCCAAGAGGGAAGAGATGGTCAGTCTATACAGAAATCCCATTTAAGAAAACTGGCTGGTCACGTACAGCCACAGTTATACCGAAATTCCACGGTCTTGCCTAAAAACTCAGGATTAGATTCAATTTTAAATAGTATACTAGTAATTATACAATAATATGTGTTTGCTTTTTGAGCGTTGTCTTTACTCATCAAATTTCCCATAAATTCACACTAAATAAACATACAAGTATAATAAAAAATATTTTTGTGGTTACAAACTGAAAAAATAAGAATTTTTTAAGGTTTAGCTGGTAAGAGTAATTTGTCTTGATTTGATGGTGATATGATAAGAGACTCACTATACATGAAACTTTGATGAAGATCAGGTTTCACATGAGGCTTTTGTGAGGACAGAAGGCAATTCCCTGTGCACCTCCAAATGGAGAGCAGAAGATTATGCCATAATGAGGTCATGAAGGCGATCTTTACATTTTGTTATGTCTTATGAAGACTAGTTCTTAATATTTAACTTTATCAGGTTAAGTTCAGGACCATGTTATATAGCAATAGTTGTTTTACTAGCCCAGTATCCAGCAGTATTTAACAGAATGCATAATGTGGACTTGAGGAATATTGACTCGAAAATATACAATTTTGAGTATATAATTGTTTACATTCAAGTCAATTCAACACACCTTCGTAAAGATGGAGGTCAGCAAAAACTCCAGAAATCTCTCTCAATCTTCTGTCAGTAACTGTTTCAGCCGAGATGTCTCACATGATTAAACTGTAGAGGAATTTCCTCTTACAAAGATAGAAATGGTGACAAAAATAAGCAACTGTTGAGTCAGAAAAAAATCTTGTTAAAAACTGCAACAGAGCATTTTAACGTTTCCACTCTGCAGTACGCGCATTATTGCATTGCTGTTCTGCAAGTGTTGGAACTAAAACTGTTGAAAGAAAAGTTGATTTATGATTTGAAGCAAATAAATAAATAAATATGAGTGTCAAACTCTGTCCAAATCAGAAGAAACCTAAAGATTGTTTAAGAACATTTAAGATGTTGTAAATGTGTGTATGTTTTAAATTGTGTGTTCCTTCTCTTGTGGAACATGCTGATGGTCTGTTTTCTCAGCTGCGTTTTGGGCTTCTGTTGGCTTTTATTGTTTTGAAGTTTGACTTTATACAAATATAGTTTAGTATGTGCAAATAAATTCATGAAGCTATTAGGCGGCCCATCTTAGAACCAAATGTTGCCCTTCTGTCAGTCAATGCACATCTGGCCTTATATGTGTAAATTGTGCAAGAGACTGAAGGTGCCTGAAAGAAAGATGTGAGATATGAGTGAGAAATCTACGGAGGAGGGGAAAGCTGTTTACATTTCCCTCAAGAGGGGGATGGGGACTGAGACACATAAAGGGTGTGTGTCTGTGTCGGGGCAAGGGTGGGTGGGTGGATATCGCCAGGTTCCTTGAGGGAATAGCACAACAGAAAGAAGAAACCTTCAGTAAATGGCTGCAAATCAATGCCTGTGACCTCCCTCTCACGGGAGAGAGAAGTACAGCGTGAGTCCCACAACCCCCCTCTATGACCATCAGGCTAGTTCTACCACAAAATAAGTATCAAAAAGCATTTAGCATTTACATTCCCAATGCATTGATAAACTTGCATGTATGTGCAAATACACTCCATTTAACAGTCTCATAATGACGTTTTACCATGGGTTTTCCCGAATGTCAATGTAGTGTCAGTAGAGAAAACAGTATCAACAAGTAATCCAAGTAAAACAACAGCAGATTTCAAACCTCTTATTTTGCCTATTACCTTATCCAGCCCTGTGGATTGGACTCTGCCATTGGATCTAGAGTCAGGTAACCCTCCTTTCCCAGCATGCTTTGCTGCACATGCAGACTTTGCTTGGGACAGTTGTGCTTATTTATGATCAGACAGCTTGATAGAGACATTTATCAGAATATCTGAAGTGAAAAACTTGAGTTGTAAACTGCTATGACTCCTCTCAACTGACTTTTATTCATCCTACTTTTATTCAGCAAGGATGCATTCAATTGATCAAGTGAGAGTAAAGACATGTATAATGTTACAAAAGATTTCTATTTTAAGCAAATGCTTTCTTTTACATCAAAGAAACTTGAAAAAAAATTCTTACAAAAATATTAAGTATGCAGGACAATTGTTTTCAAAATTGATAATAAGAAATGTTTCTTAGCAAACCAGCATACAGCAACAGAATGATTTATGAAGGACTGTGATGCTAAAGACTAATGATGCTGAAAATTCAGTTTAGGATTAAACACAGGAATGAATTACAATTTAAAAGATAGGCTAAATTGAAAACATTAAGTATGTTAAATTGTAGATTTCCTTTTCTGATTTTACTGTATTTTTGATGATCTAATAAATGCAGCTTTGGTGAGCATGAGATTTTTTGTTTTACTATATACAGTATAATTGCTATTATGCTTACTGTAGGCTTCAGAGAAAGAGACCTCTGGAACACCCCACCTCTCCCCCAGCACAAAATACAGCAATTAATTTGTGAGAAACAAAGTGTGAAAACAATCTAAAACACATTGCAGTAGCAGTCATGAGGAGACAAATTAATTAGGTCTTTAATCTAATGACAAAGGGTGCCTGTCAGACTCAGAATAAACAAACAGGCGTTTGACATCACCAGTCCACTGCACCGATGAGCAGAACTGAACTACTGAAGATCCACACGGCCTTCAGGAAAATAGAGCAATGAAGAAAAGATCCATGATACATGACTTTATTCTTTATTCAGAAAGCTGGAAATTAAATATTAGCTTATACATCCTTCAGGCATAAAAGGCTTTTGAAAGGTTTCCCTCTCTTAAGCCTTGACTTTGTATCATCGTAACAGAAACCACAAATGGATGTTTGATGAGTGTGAAACAGCAGCTACACCCAACAGACTTTTTGTTCTGGGGAGAAATCTGGGTCACATCCCACACCCACCTCTTCTACTATTTTATGTTTTTAGGCCATTATACAATCGTTGAATTGTTTGTGCTTAGTAGGATGTCTAAACTATAACTTTGGTACATTAGAGCATCAGATGATTAAGCTGAAATTATATATTCATTTGATAACATGAAACACTTGTGATAATAACATTGGAAATTGTAAAAGGAAAATTTCAGCTTCAACCTAAATCGGCATTACTTTTGGCATAATGTTGATTACTGCTAAAATAATTTTTGATATGTCTCCCCTTTTCTTTAAAAGAGAAATAGCTAAAATCTGGGTTACAGTGAAGCACTTACAATGGAAGTCAATGGGGCCAATCAGTAAACATTAAAATACTATGTTTCTGTCTAGCCATGAGATATAGATAATATACTGGTTAATATATCAGTGTGAAAAATACACTTTCTAACCTTTTCTGTCTACAGCTTTAACCAATTATACAATTCTAATGCTACAATTTTGCTAATAAGTTTAATGGCTAAAACCGTAAATTGACCAAAAAAATGATGAAACAAAAAAACAATGGAAAAAAAATCATCTTAAATGAACTGATCGCTGGTAGATTTACACTGAATGCAGACATGCAACAGACTGTTTTGTACTACTTTATGCAGACATCTCAATGCCACATCTTCTTTCCTTGAGAACGTGAGAGGGCCCAAGCTGGGGAACTCCTTTCAGATGGAAATGGAGCGACTTTTTGTTGCTCTCTATTGTTCTCTTTCTCTCTTTCTCTGTCCCACCCTATCTGATTCTTGTTCCTAATGTGCCCCTGTTCTACTGAATCAAACTCAGCAGCACAATGTTTGACAATTTTTGCTTTGCGGAATACTGTGGGTTCATATTTTTGAAGCACACTTGCTAAATATTTCCTACACTGAAAATAAAAAAGATGTCTGTATTTCTCAGTTTTTCTGAACTCAAATGTTCCTGAATTGAATTGTCATTGTGCAACAAGAACTTCCTGCCTCTCTTTTATTCAACAATATAAACTCATTACACAATAATAACCGTGGAAAGCCCCAGACACATAAGGTCCTGCTTTTCCTTATGTTTACCCTGTTAAATTTTACTGTATTACTGTTTTAGTGATCAAATGCCTTGCATATAAATAAAATGTCACAAATCAATAACTTCCACTTACTCAAGTAATATATTTACCATTTTTCTCATTAACAGCTAGATCTTTAACAGCACAATAATAAGGTACACTACTGTATAAAGGTTTGGTGGCATCATTTTTTTTGCCATAAATGTTTTTTGAAAGAAGTATTTTATGCTCACTAAAGCTGCATTTATTTTATAAAAGAAATACAGTAAAAACAGTAATATTGTGGAATATTATTACAATGTAATCAACTGTTTTCTATTCAAATACATTTTAAAATGTAATGTATTTTGTTTTCATGGCAAAGCTGAGTTTTCAGCATCATGTTCTTTTTAACTTTCTGAATCCTGAAAAAATGTCACATGATCCTCAGAAATCATTCTAATATGGTGATTTGGTGCTCAAGAAACATTTCTTATTATTATCAATATTGAAACAGTTGCGCTGCTTAAAGTTTTTTGTGCAAACATTTGTTTTTGTTTTTCAGGATTTTTTGATTAATGGAAAGTTGAAATAAAAGCATTGATTTTAATGTATTAACAATGTAAAAGTCTTTAATGTCACTTTTGATCAATTAAATGCATCCGTGCGGAAATAAAAGTTTTAATTTCTTTTTAAAAAAAAGATCTTACCCCAACATTTTTAACAGTAGAGTGTATATTTGAATTGCTTGCTTAAAAGCCGTTAAATATTATATAGTCACAGATCATTCAAAATCTCAAAATCTCAGGTATAATGTTACTAGTTCATTCATTCTGTCTGTTTATGACCGTTTTTGGAATGCAAAGGAAATTGCAAAATTGGGAAAATTCTCCATGACACATACAATAACGTGTTGCAACCAAATTCTCTGTACATGATTGTGTTTGTAATAGGGAAACTGATCTGACCTAACATATACCATTTGACAGACTTGATGTGAGGACATTAGAAAGTTATTTTAGAGGTTGTGTCTCAAGAAGTGTGGGCTATTATAACATCTCTCTAACACGTCAACATTACATCTTTCACCGGGAATTCTCTCAACTGAAGGTTGTCTATATATATATATATATATATATAATATAGCCTATATAATAATAATAATAATAATAATAATAATAATAATAATAATAATAATAATAATAATAATAATAATAGCCTATAAATAAGTTCAACTTAGCCAATTTATTCTGACTCACCTTCAATATGACAGGCAGTCAGTGAGGTTCATGCAGCTTCCAAAACACCACTGTTACATTTTTCTACGTTTTTTTTCTTTCTTACGTTTAGGTGGGGTGATGCACCTGTTTGCCTGTCTGATAAATCTCCTTGACGTGTACAAGATTCTTTCATATATTTAAAGTGAAAACCTGTCTTTCTCTGTATTATAGCTGAGGCTGAATATTGTATCATATTTTGAGTAGACCAGTTTAACATGTTATGTAACATAATGGATATAACGAAGAGCATGACTTCCTCTCATTAACAGGCTCTTCTGGTTGTCTTGCCCTGAGCTCACCGCAGCTATTCAGAGCAACATGCCTAATGATGTACAAAGTGTTCAGTGCCAGTTTAGGAACTATAAAATCTGGATTTGGGTTGGAGAGGGGGGTGGTCAGAGATCTGCACAAAAATGCCACTGACTTGGGGGTTGTAGGCCCCAATGAGGAGACTTTTTGTGAGAAGTGTCACAGGTCAAAGGTTAAAGTTCTACGACTCCATGCATGGTTGAGTAAACAAACCGGCTTTGGGTGCAGCAGTCACACTAATGCTTGAGAGAAAGATAGAGGCATGGCATTCCGGGGGGAAATAATAATGATTTTATAAGCTTATGCTTTAAAGAAATATAAAAACGAAAGACAAATTAGAAACATCAAGAGTCAATCATGGAAAATATACATTTATTTTGTAATGAGTGGTTGAAATGTTTGACATTAAGTTTTAATTTAAGACAGAATAAAAATATTTTTCTTGGTCTGTTTTCACAACAGAAATGGAATGTATGTTTGCATTCAGTTTTATAATTTAAAACGTCAGTGTTCCATACTGACTAAAGGCCAATTCCCAGACACTTTTGTCGGATCAGTGTGTAACCCCTGTAGCTGCAGGAGTCTTTTGGCCTCTGTCAGAGCTTGCTTTTGCCAATTGAACATGCTGAATCAGAATTATAATGTCTGAGAAGTGACGTGCTATAATCTGGTAACTATCGGCGTTGGTCTGCAGTGTTAATTAGCATATACCGGCCTATACTGGAGATCTACCTTCCTGCAAAGTTCAGCTCCAACCCTGATCAAACAGGGTTCATCTCAATCAGCTCCCTAGCTTCCGGGGTTGTGAACCAGTATATCGTGTAGACCAATTCTGGTAAGGACAGTAAGGAGCCTGTGGCTCACTACACATTGGGTCACATTGATGACTCTATTTCAACATCCTCATTGAACAACATCACTACTATTTATGAACAACAGAACTGATATCTTTCTGATGTTATTTTTTTATGTTATTTAAAGGGCATTATGATAAATACTTTGCTTGTTACACACGGGCAACATTTCAGCCTTATAAATTATAAATGTTAGCTAGATTATGTTCATTACCTGACCGGTAATGTTTGTATTTTTTAAAAACATCTATTGCTTGTCATTATATGAGGTGAGTTGGCTCACGTGATTTATATTTCTCACTTCAGAATTTCTGTTGATTGAGCATAGAGCATCAATAATCCCTGGTTTTCACGGTGCATTGGGAGACTATTTAAGAAGTGAACGTTTCAGTACACTGGAAGGATTTTGCGATTGAGACAGCTCTCAAAATGGCCGACTCCCTGATCAGTGGTCACTGGACTAGAGCTGATTGAGACTTTGCTATCTGTCGCCATCTGTGGCTAAAACATAAAATCGCAGTTTTTTTGGCTAGCTAAACAAAGATCAATGACAGTATAAAATAGATAGAAAAAACATATATAGAAAAAAAAATTATTCTAAAAAGGGGGAAAAGTATAACGTCTCGGTTACATATGGTAACCCTCGTTCCCTGAGGGAGGGAACGGAGACGTAGGTCATGACTGACCAATAGGAATCTCGCTAGAGAGGCCAATCTACTTCGAGTGAAACTAAAACAAGCCAATACACATTGGCGTGCAATCATTTGTATCAGCTGCGCGCCCTCGTTAGCGCGGGTATAAACGAGCAGCTGGTGCGATTGCACACTAGTTTTTTGCTGAGGAGCCAAGCCTGAGAAAGCTGGCCGCCCCGGCGGGCGGCAGCGGATGTGGCGACGGGACCTACGTCTCCGTTCCCTCCCTCAGGGAACGAGGGTTACCATATGTAACCGAGACGTTCCCTATCGGTCAGTCACTACAACGTAGGTCATGACTGACCAATAGGAATCCCTACCAAAGCGCCACAGCCGCTGCACCCCATCCAGCGCCCCCGTGCAAGCCTCTACACCTTCTTGCCTGGAAGGACGATAGGCGGAGGCTTACACAGAGTGAGTCTGACACTGTTGTTCCGTAATAACCCATACAGTGAGATATTGGATAACACTGGGAAAGCGTGCCCTTTCTGTTTAGGAAGGAACGCTGCGGAAGCCACTTCTTCAAAGAGTTATGTGGAAATGCATATGGACTAGCCGAAGGCTGTACTGCATATGAAATAAAGGGTGACTTAGCCCAAGGGAAAGACACGGGCTTCCGATAGGAGCAGCCGTGGAATATACACATATGGGATCCCCGTAGGGTCACACAAATGGAACCCAGCCCAGATCCGGTTCTCAAGGATTCAGCGGATAAGGGCCTGGCGCCGGACGCTCCGCCAAGTTCGGGCCGAGGGGTTTTGGAGGACTCAACAGGTTTTACTCTGGAGCAATAAGGGTGCACAGTAGGGTGCAGCAAGCCGACAGAGCCAGACCTCTCAGTGCTTCTACCCGTCTAGGGTGAGAACACGGGAGGACACCGGCTCTACACGTAGGCTATAGTATCTAGCGAACGTGTTAGGTGTCGCCCAGCCCGCAGCTCTACAGATATCTGTTAGCGAGGAGCCACGTGCCAGCGCCCAGGAGGATGCAACGCCTCTCGTGGAGTGTGCATGCAACCTGAGCGGGCAGGGCACGCCTTGTGCTTGGTAAGCCAAGGCGATGGCATCCACTATCCAGTGGGCCATCCTCTGCTTGGAGACAGCCTTTCCCTTCTGCTGGCCTCCGTAACAGACAAAGAGCTGGTCTGAGGTCCTGACGCTTTGAGTTCTGTCCACGTACATACGCAGAGCGCGAACGGGACAGAGCAAAGCCAGGGCTGGGTCTGCCTCCTCCAAAGGCAGCGCTTGCAGGTTCACTACCTGGTCTTTGAAGGGAGTGGTAGGAACCTTGGGCACATAGCCAGGCCGGGGTCTTAGTACCACGTGGCTGTCACCCGGCCCGAACTCTAGGCACGATTCGTCGACCGAAAAAGCGTGCAGGTCTCCTACCCTCTTGACAGAGGCCAGTGCAACCAGCAGCAAAGTCTTCATGGAAAGAAGCTTTAAGTCTACTGACTGCAGAGGCTCAAAGGGAACATCCTGAAGTGCTCGAAGCACCAGGGAAAGATCCCAAGAGGGTATGGAGGGGGGTCGAGGAGGATTTAATCGTCTCGCCCCCCTAAGAAACCTGACGACCAGGTCGTGCTTTCCCACTGCTTTGCCATCTATGTGGTCGTGATAAGCTGAAATAGCGGCAGCATGTACTTTGAGGGTGGAGGGAGACAGTCTACGCTCCAACCCCTGCTGTAAGAAGGAAAGCACAGACCCTATCGGACATCTTCGGGGGTCTTCTCGGCGAGAAGAACACCACTCTACGAACAGGTTCCACTTCAGGGCGTAAACACGTCTCGTGGACGGCGCCCGTGCTGAAGTGATGGTGTTAAGTACCTCAGGAGGTAAGTCACCTAAACCCTCCGCGTCCCGTCCAGGGACCAGACATGGAGTTTCCAGAGGTCTGGACGCGGGTGCCATAGGGTGCCCCGTCTCTGAGTCAGAAGGTCCTTCCTCAGAGGAATGGGCCAGGGAGGGACTGTCACAAGGAGCATGAGTTCTGGGAACCAAGTCCGGGTGGGCCAATAGGGAGCCACCAGAAGGACCTGCTCCTCGTCCTCCCTGACTTTGCACAGTGTCTGCGCAAGTAGGCTCACTGGGGGAAACGCATATTTGCGAAGGCCCCGGGGCCAGCTGTGTGCCAGTGCGTCCGTGCCGAGTGTTCCCTCGGTCAGGGAGTAAAACAGCTGGCAGTGGGAGGTCTCTGAGGAGGCAAACAGGTCTACCTGAGCCTCCCCGAACTCTCTCCAGATCAGCTGAACCGCCTGGGGGTGGAGTCGCCATTCTCCCGGGAGCACAGCTCGTGATAGCTCGTCGGCCACACGGTTGAGCAAGCCGGGGACATACATGGCTCGAAGCGACCTCAGATGCTTCTGACTCCAGAGGAGGAGATGGCGGGCGAGTTGCGACATGCGACGGGAGCGTAGACCACCTTGTCGGTTGATGTACGCAACGGTCGCAGTGTTGTCCGTACGGACCAGCACGTCCCTGCCCTGTAGCCGTCTTTTCAAGCGGGTCAGGGCGAGATGTACTGGTAGCAACTCGAGGCAGTTGATGTGCCAATGCAGTTGAGGGTCCGTCCACACCCCTGACACTGCATGCCCGTTGTACGTGGCACCCCAGCCGGTGGCAGAGGCATCTGTGAATACCACAGCATGCCTGGACACCTGTTCCAAGGGGACTCCTGCCCGCAGGAACGAGGGGTCTGACCACGGGCTGAAGGTCTGGCGGCACGCCGGTGTGATTGCCACCCGGTGAGTGCCATGATGCCACGCCCATCTCGGGACTCGGCCGTGAAGCCAGTGCTGAAGCGGTCTCATATGTAGCAGGCCGAGCGGGGTTACCGCTGATGCTGCTGCCATATGCCCCAGGAGCCTCTGAAAGAGTTTCAGTGGGACCGCTGTCCTGCCCTTGAACGTGTTCAAGCAGTTCAGCACCGACTGAGCACGCTGCTCTGTGAGGCGCGCTGTCTGGGCGACCGAATCCAACTCCATACCGAGAAAAGAGATCCTCTGCACAGGGGAGAGTTTGCTCTTTTCCCAGTTGACCTGAAGACCCAACTGGCTGAGGTGCCTGAGCACTAGGTCCCTGTGTTCGCATAGCTGATCTCGAGAGTGTGCTAGTATGAGCCAGTCGTCGAGATAGTTGAGGATGCGAACGCCCTGTTCTCTCATGGGAACAAGGGCCCCCTCCGTGACTTTCGTGAAGACACGGGGGGACAGGGACAGCCCGAAGGGTAGGACTTTGTACTGATATGCTCGACCCTCGAACGCAAAGCGCAGAAATGGCCTGTGTCGAGGAAGAATCGAGACATGAAAGTACGCGTCCTTCAGGTCGATCGCTGCAAACCAATCTTGGGGACGGATGCATTCGAAAATGCGTCTCTGCGTGAGCATTTTGAACGGTAGCTTGTGGAGGCTCCGATTCAAAACTCGCAGATCCAAGATCGGTCGTAACCCACCCCCTTTCTTGGGTACAATGAAGTAGGGACTGTAGTGCCCTGACCTCATATCGGCTGGAGGGACCGGCTCTATCGCATCCTTCGCCAGTAGGACTGCGATCTCCGCACGCAAGACATGGGCATCGGCTGCTCTCACTGTAGTGGAGTGGATGGCCCGAAACTTGGGGGGACGCCGGGCGAACTGAATCGCATAGCCGAGCCTGATGGTTCGAATGAGCCAGCGAGACGGCCTGGGGAGCGCTAACCAGGCTCGCAGAGACCGTACAAGCGGGACCAAAGGGACCGAAGGCGTACCCGGAGTGGGGCAGCGAGGTGGAACACAGGGACGCAGCTCGGGAGGCTCTCTCTGGGAGGCGGCCCGTAGCGGGGTCTGAGTGTGCTGTGCAGCACTTACCTGGTTCCACGGGGCAGGAGGTGCGGGAGGCGGCTCGATGGCGTTCTCGGACCGTACGCAGCTGCCGGCTGGCGATAGAAGAGGCGGATGAGAGTGGTGAGGATTCTGACCCCCCACTACTCTCCGGGCCCTCTTCGGACCCAGAGATGATAGAAACTGCTCTTTTATTGAAAATTTGGGTACCGCTGGTTTTAAGGCCAGCGGCGGAACACAAACAAAACGGAACAAAGGATTTTCCACCCGGCCCTCTTCCGGGGGAGGGAGCGATGCAGTCATCGTCTCCTGGAGAGCAGTCCCTTCCACCTCTGGGTCGCCCGTCCTAGGGCCGCTTACCCTTGGCTTTGCCGCCCCTCTTGGCGGGGGCCTGGACGGGCGGGGCGCCCTGCCTGCGACTGGCTCCACGGTGCCGCTTGGATGGAGGCTGCTGCTGCGGCGCGGGAGCAGGGGCAGACGCAGGCGGACGCCCACAGCGACGAGCAGACCGAGGAGCCGCGGGCGGTGGGGTGGAGGCAGCAGCTGACCGCCACGGCAGGATATGTTTAATGGCCTCAGTCTGCTTCTGTACAGCCGAGAACTGCTGGGCGAAGTTCTCGACCGCGTCGCCGAAGAGGCCGGTCTGGGACACGGGGGAGTTAAGGAACCTGATCTTGTCGGTCTCCCGCATGTCAGCCAGACACAGCCAGAGGTGGCGTTCCTGGACCACTAGTGTGGACATCGCACGACCCACTGACCGCGCAGTGACCTTCGTCGCACGGAGCGCGAGGTCAGTTGCGGCACGAAGTTCTTGGAGAACTTGTGGATCATGACCACCCTCGTGCAGGTCCTTCAGTGCCTTGGCCTGATGAACCTGCAACAACGCCATAGCGTGCGACGAGTACTTACAGGCCCGGGAAGGAAGACACGGTTCTCCACGCCAAGTGGAGTTAGGGCACAGTTGCATAGCAACGGCCCGTTCCACTGGCGGGATACGCGCGTATCCCTTAGCTGCCCCGCCATCAAGGGTGGTGAGGGAGGAGGAGCCACCGAGACGGTTTCGGGCAGTAAAAGGTGCCGTCCACGTCCCTGTGAGCTCCTCATGCACTTCCGGGAAGAAAGGCACTGGGGTGGGTTGCTGAGAACCAGCGCGCGCCACCCCGAGATACCAATCGTCCAACCTCGAGGGCTCGGGACACGGTGGAGGGTTCCACACGAGCCCGATCCTGTTGGCGGCCCGGGAAAGCATGGCCATCATCTCCGGGTCCGACTCGGGCACCGCTGACACACCTGAAGGAGGCAGCGGCTCCGAGCCGTCGTCCGCAGAGAGGTCTGACCCACCCTCCGATGCAGCGATCGACATCTGGTCGTCGCAGGGAGCGCCGAACGAAACGACCGGTACACATCTCGAGGACGGTCCAGAACGTTCCGTTGGCAGCTCAACTGGTTGCGGAGCATGAGAGGAGTGAGGGTTCCTAGGGGGTTGGTTCCCCGAAGGAAGCGCGCTCACTGTAATCCTCAGATCACCCGTGTCACTGCCCGAAGCAACCCGCGAAGGGGGGTTGGAACGAGGTGCAGGCACGGGGACTCCGCCCCTTTGCAGGAACGTGAGTCTCGACCTCAGCTCCGAGATGGTCATCTTCCCACAATGGGTACATGACTCATCCACGAACGCTGCCTGTGCGTGTTCGAGGCCCAGACACACGAGGCAGCGATCGTGACCATCCCGCGACCCCAGGTAACGACCGCATCCAGAAACACACAGATAGAACGTCATCTTGAAAAAGACGCGAACTATCTGTGTGAGCTCTTTTAGGGACTACTCTCACTGGTGCTGAAGCACGCAGGGGAACAGCCACAGCGATCACAGACGGGAATGTGCACCCGTCTGTGCGCTGGATCTCTCTCGCTGGAGGTCTTACCAGCTGTTACAACAGCTTTTGAGCGCTTGCCAGGCGCACCTTACCAGCTGTTATAACAGCTTTTAAGCGCTCTGAAGCGCACCTCACCAGCTGTTAAAACAGCTCTTTTTCTTTGCTCAGTTTTTAAAATAAATTAAAAAAAAAAAGAAAGAGAGAGAAAGAGAAACTGCTCGCGCTGCCGTGCTGTCACGCCCGCACCGGGAAGGAGAGGTCCAGAAGGCTCGTAGTAGTTGGTTTCAACTGAAAGCAGAGACATCGAAGTGTTTGGCTCCGAAGCAAAAAGCTAGTGTGCAATCGCACCAGCTGCTCGTTTATACCCGCGCTAACGAGGGCGCGCAGCTGATACAAATGATTGCACGCCAATGTGTATTGGCTTGTTTTAGTTTCACTCGAAGTAGATTGGCCTCTCTAGCGAGATTCCTATTGGTCAGTCATGACCTACGTTGTAGTGACTGACCGATAGGGAACTGCTTCTATAGTAGCAAGGAGTTAATTTCTTCGTTTACGGACATGATGTGAACAAACAAGAATGAATGACAGAAGCTGAAATTTTCCTGCAAAAACAAACTCAACATCTATGAAAATAAATAATTGCTGCAGATTTACCAAAGTTACTCGGGTAAGGCAAGAACACGGTTTTAAACACAATTTATTATCGGCCCTTACCAAGCAGAAATCACCATAAATGAGATCAGAGAGTAACTATTTGTTAGAAAAAAAGAATAATACAAACGTCATAAATGACCATAAGCATTATAGTCAGAGGTGGACAGAAACAAAGTACATTTACTTGAGTGCTGTACTTGAGTACATTTTTTTAAGTATCTGTACTTTACTTTTCTGTATTCTTTTTTCTGGAAAAATGTTACTTTAACTTTACTACATTTGAAAGGCAAATGTCGTACTTTTTACTCCACTACATTTCTGTCGCAGATGTTGGGGGATCCGAAGTCTCCGTGAGAGGCTGGATACAAACTGGAGCTGACGAACGCTATTTACCAGCAGAAGAGCAGATGTCCCCCCCACTTTCCAAAATCCCGTTTGTGTCCCCATAGACATCATATAGAGATTAGATGCCCTATTGGCCGCTGTGGCGCAAGAAATGCGGCCACCATCATAAACCGGTCATACTCCTATTTGCGTTGCATAGCAGCAGTAGATGCCAGAGCACTGTGCATGCAGCATATTCCTGCTCAAATCGGCGGACCATCACTCGGGGATTACTTTTCACAAGTAACATTTAACATTTAACATTACCGTACTATTGGTTTTATTTTGTGAACAAAATATTCAATGTGTCCTGTATCGTAGCTACGTGTAGGCTATGACCTCTGCAGCAAAAAAAAAAAAAAACCCGCGTGAAAATCAGTTCGGTATTCAGTGAGATATGATTAATTAAATGCGCCAAAATATGTGTCCTCCTTTTTGGTGTTATGGAAATGGCCACCCTAGAGCCGATGCGTGCGTCCGCGTCCGCGTCCACACACCATAGTCTACACTCTAAAAATACCTCACTGAAAGTTCTAATAAACAGGTATCGCTCTTATTCAAGCGTGAAAGAGAATGGATTCTGGCGTGCGCCAAAATCCAGTTCTCTTTCGCGCTTGAATAATAACAAACACATTTATGCCAGAATGTCCGTTTTGTCAATTGTATCCTCACAAGAACAGTTTTAAATGAGTTAAATAAAATCTTAAATGAACGTCAAGAGTAAATGAGAAAATTAATGCGAAAGGTCCTGTCATCAGCGACAGATCTTAAAGGGACAGCAGCCAATTCTCTCTGTCAGTAAAGTTAACCAAAGAACACAGGGGAATATATATATATATATATATATATATATATATATATATATATATATATATATATATATATATATATATATATATATATATAATATATATATAATTTATAATGTATGCAGTGCAGACTATTTCATAACCTTATTCAATTTCTGTATATTTTGTACCTGTTAGACAGGAAGCGCACAGGTAAATCTGACATTTATTATGGGTTTATTGTGAGGATTGTTTAAAGTTATGTTTCATTAAAGAATGTTTCAAATTTGGGGGGGGGGGGGGGGGGGTGCTCTTCATAAAGACATCAGTAGCTATATTAATATCAGTGATAGGCCTACTGGCCGTCATTCATAAAAATATCTATTAAGCAGTTATTAAAAATATACTATCTTTATGTGTTGTTTACATTACAGTGGAAATTGGGTCTCACATAATTTCAATTTTATTTACACACAAAACATTAATGGTGAACATTTTTGACTTTATAAAATTATTCTGTCAAGTCTTGGCAATCGGCCCCTATTAAACAATAAAAAAGTAAGAAATCTTTTTGTTATACATAGTTTAGTAGCCTACTTTTTTCGGGCAGAATTTATCATTACAATTAACTTAAATATTTCCTATATTTTGTATCACCATAGTCCCTAAATGTATGTAAATAAAGGAAATGGGATTCAAATCGGAAAAAAAATTCCCCCATTTTGTGTCCCCCCCACTTCTCAAACCAAAGTTACGACCTTGTGTTCAACCACAATACAACGTCTGTCCAACGTTGGAGATTGACGACAATCTGACGTTGGATTCTGACATCAACCTTATTTTCATTTTCACTGTTGAGTTTGGTCTTCTAAATGCACATTTGGTCATTTTTTTGGAGCACACTAGCTTATAGATAACAGTAAGGCTAACATATGCATACTAAAAGCCAAAAAACTTTTCATAGAGACATTAAATAGGGCACTATTTGAGGGAACAGCCATTTGGGTGTCCAAAACCACTCTGGATGTTATTGAATGCACTTATTAAATCTCACATTCAATCCCACTATTGGAACTGTGTTATAGAAATACATTTGATATTGAGGGTATAAGGGTGATTTCGGACACAACCAATATCTGATTAATGTGAATATTATTACTAGTCTTCTCGACTAGATGTCATCCTTTTTTATTTTTTTTATTTTACCTTTTAAGATGTTACAACGGAGTCCCTGTTATAGTCACTGCTTTTTCTCCTGCATCCATGCTTGATAGTATAGTGTGTGGGTGGGCTGAACTGCTGAGCACAGTGTCCTTCTGAGAAGAGCTTGTGTTAGACTAACACTATCTGCTCACAGTTCTGGCTCCCTTTTCTTAACAGGCGAGATGCAAAAGATTTAAAAACCTGTTCACTATCACACCAAATAAATGTAAATCCCAGTAAACTGGGACTTTTCTCAGAACTTTGGCTAACATTCTGGCAAGGTTCTCTCAAAGTTATGAACAAACATCCTTCCAGTAACTTTAACAGAACATTTGTTCAAAGTTATCTTTTCTTTAACAATAATAAAAAAAATAACTTTTTTTTTTTAAAACTAGGCGTTTTGAATGTTTAGTGTACATCTAGTAAAGCCATTTTCATAACTTAACAAGAACATTAGCAAAATGTTCTTAGAACATATTTTTCTTGGCTGGGATGGAAATAGAGGTCCATAAAATGTCAGGAGGTTTTCAAATTTTGCATTAGCTGACTGATGCTTGTTATACTATGATCCATAATACTGGTGGAATATATATATTTTTTACCAGTTAGCTAATTGATGATGATGATTATTATTATTCCTGGTTAAAACTTAAACACGACTGTGTGAACTAAATGTTTCGTGACCAGTCCTAGACTGGCATTGAGCCACGAAGCATCACATCTCCATAAACTCAGTTATAATAAATACATGATTACTGACTGCGCTGGATTAGTCTCATTATCTCTGTCTAAACTCTTCCACATGACCCCACAGCACGGTGACAATTGAGTGAAAAGCAGAGCAAGGCATTTTGATGCAGAAACCTTTGATTGTTTAAAAGGGGATGAGAGATGTTGTAAGTAAAAAAGATATATGATGATTTCTTCATCCGCTGCACAAAATATTTAAAATTGCTCAGGCTATAAGAACATTATCTGTGGAAATATATTCTCAACATAACTCTCACCTCTTTATTTGTAACACCATCCAAAATAAATGATCGGCTCATTGCAGCTACAGGATGTGCTAACATTTCTCAATATGAGTGACACGTGTGAAGGTGTAAAGTCAGCACTCACACCTTTAAAAGCTGCTCCTGGCTAAGAATTCTTAGCTGAAACATTGTATGTTTACATACAAATACTACAGATGTGTTTTAAAGACTTAAATGCTAACCAATGCTGCATTTATCACCAATGCTTTGTGCCGGCAAAGCTGGATTTTCAGCATCATTACTTCAGTCTTCAGTGTCACATGATTTTAAAATGGAAAACTTTTGAACTTTCTTTCCTGTCAGTTTGATCAATTTAATGCATCCTTGCTGAATAAAAGTATTAATTTCAATCTTACTGACCACAAACTTTTAAACGGTATAGTGAATGAATGAATGAATGAATGAATGAATGAATGAATGAGGCATTTGTATAGCGCTTTCATATGTACTACTGTACAACCAAAGCGCTTTAAAATCATATCAGGGAATCTCTCCTCAACCACCACCAGCGTGCAGCATCCACTTGGATTATGTGCTCACCATACACCAGCTACAGGTGGAGAGGAGAGAGAGAGTGATAGAGCCAATTTAGGGGATTATTAGGAGGCCATGATTGGCAAGGACCAATGGGTGGAATGTGGCCAGGGCACCAGGGTTACACCCCTACTCTTTTACGAAAAGTGCCATGGGATTTTTTAATGACCAAAGAGAGTCAGGATCTCAGTTTAACGTCTCATCCGAAGGACGGTGCTCTTTGACAGTATAGTGTCCCTCTATCACTATACTGGGGCGTTAGGACCCACACAGACCACAGGGTGAGCGCCCCCTGCTGGCCTCACTAACACCTCTTCCAGCAGCAACCTGGTTTTCTCAGGAGGTCTCCCATCCAGATACTAAGCAGGCTCAGCCCTGCTTAGCTTCAGTGGGCAAGTCTTGGGCTATAGGGTGATATGGCTGCTGGAATAAGTGTATATAAATTATTATTTAAAAAATCAGTTTTCAAATATGTGTCCTGCAAGGGATTGATCCATGAGTGGCATTCATTCATATTGCCCAACATGATTCCCATCTACTGAAATTTGAGAGAGAGGCAGAAGGATCTCGTAATGACATTCAGCTTTGTTTATGATCAGCCCACTTTCACAAGAGTGAGAGGGAATCAAGAGGTTGACATGGCAACCGGTCCATCTGGTCACACTCCAGCTGTCTTGAGAGAATTGTAGGGTTTCAGTGGGGGAAACTATTCACAAGAACGCCTTGAATGCGAAACTCTGTACTTCCTCTGAAGCCACAGATAACATTTTGTCCATGTACAACAAAATTAATTTAGAAAAAAAAATCTATTTTATTGTAATCTTGTTACGAAAATAACTTTGTATTACAAACTAAATACCGGTTGGATAGGCTTAAAATAAATAACATTTCCATTGTCTTTCATGTGACTCAATGACTTCTTTGGACATCTTTGTGTGATGTCAACATTTAATTACTATTTGAATATTTCAGGCTTGATGGAGCCACTTAATACAGAACTTTTTTCGTTTAATACAACACTATATGCTTCTGTAAACACTGACTACTTTCTTTTCCAAAAATGTTTGCTACCGTTGTCTGCCATGCTTCTAGTGACTGTCCTCCCAGGAAAGGTCTTCTGTGGTCAACATCTGCCATGCCATCTTGCTTCCATGAGCACATGCAGATTATATATTTACAGGGATCTATTGGCTCTCTTGTGGTTTCCCATGTTTTTGTTGGTCTCAGTCTGCAGTTGGTCCTCTGCTTCAAGCTGGACAGATTGCATTTTTTCACTGTAAAGATTAACAATGTGTTGTTCTGCTTCAAAGATTGTGTTTCAGACCAATAAATACACAGTTTATACAACATCACAATCTACAGTGTGTTAAGATCCAAAAATCATTAGAACAAGCATATTTTACATACATTGTACCTTTGATCTTGAATGAACAATATCTTTGTTGGAGGTATTTCATTTAAATAACTAATTTTGCTAAAAAAAATGATTTCTAAAGGCTTTTTCAACATTTGAGCATTAAGCATCATTTGTTATATTTAGCTGTGACAGAATTGTGGGTGGGAATGTGATTCATTTCGCATCATAAATGCCATTAGTCAAATGCTGACCATTCATCCACACTTTTTGACGACTCTGAAATTTATTTAGCAAATTCTGTGTAAACTCGTGAGAGCGCTAGGCGGCTAGCATTGCTAAATCAATAGCATGAGTCACTGGTTCATCACTGGAGCAAGTATTGTGACTCATCTTTGTACTATAAAGATTTGGACATTATGCGCGTGGTAAATTGTGTAACAGTGAATGTATACATATTCAGACAGATAATATACAAAAATTCTAATCAAAAATATTGGTTGATGAATATCATGGAAGAACATTTAAATTCAATGTATGATCAAATGGCTGAAAAACGTTTCTCCAGCATCATAAAGCTGCTGACTAAGTAGCTACTGAAGCCCTAAATTAAGTTACCTTTACTGGCCCTCACGGGTAAACATTTCTCATGGAGGAAGGGAACGAGTCATTCAATGCACCTACTAAAGAAGGTAGAATGGTCTCTCTTTGCACTACAAAAAAAAACAAGAGTAGACAGAGAGAAAGAGACTCCTTGTACAAAGGTTGATTCATGGCTGAGACACTATTAGTCAGTAATAGAAGAACAAATTAACCCTGAAGAAAGCTGGGAGGTGGTGGGGGTGGAAGCAAGGAGGAAGACGGGACATTCTGCCAGGTAATGCAACAGGAACTCATCTTTATGTACTTTTTATAAAGTCTCACAACTGTATTATAGAAAGCTTGTATGAACAACCTAAGAACTTGAAGACTGAAGAGTTATGTAATATTTCTGTCCTTGTTATAATGATAGGGAGCACTTATAATAATTACTAAGCTAGGAAAAGTCAGGAAATGCTCATCCTATAAACTAAAATCTACACCATTATTCCTGAAAAAAAAAACATTAGACATCGAAGAAACATTATCTTGCTAAATTAGATTAAATGATGGGCGGTTTTGGGAACTACAACAAAGAGTTATTTGTTCTTCTCTTTGTTCTCCTCTTTTTTTCAACCACTCCCTCTAAGGAAGCAATTCCCACACATGGACAACCTAACTGAGACACAGCCCCGGTCATGTGGGACAGGAGGGTCAGAGGTGGTCATAAAGGGGTCCCCAGCTGGAGAACGTAAATACAGACAGGCTTTGACTGCCAGTCTTCGTGGGTTGCTTGGTTAATTAGCTTTTCTCTTTTTTGGTTTGCACTGGGCTACATTTTCTCAATGAAACAGCACTAAATATGTTTTAAATTGCAGGCAATATAGAGCACATTACATAGTTTGACCATATGAAATATTATTTGTGGGGTATCGTGGCCTCAGTATACAGAGATAGGGAGAGCACTCAGACATGTCTTTGCTTGCTTATGTAGTGTTTGCGTTCTGAGTCAAACATTATCCAGTCTGAACAAGCGCTCTGGGTGTTTCTCAATTACAGGGTGTAGCAATAATAAGAGCCTGACTTTCACAAACACATGTGTTGTTTACATTCGACAAACAAACCTGCAAGGCAAACACACCTGCAGTTGGCATTTCATTTATAGCAAAAAACAGTAACTAAGTGAATTATCGGGATTTATATTCAGTTATCTTGCCGGTGTGATCTCTGAAAAGATTTGCCATTTTAAATCAGATAACAGCTTATCAGCTAACATGAATGTTTAGTTTACAGTTATTTTCAATGTAATTTTAAGTTACTGAAATGAGGTTTGCTAATAAGATATGAAGACAACAAAAATGGATATCTAATTGTTACACAGAAGACAGAAAAAATTTCCTACATTAGAAAAATTAAGGTTTTTGTTTGTAAGGAGCATGTTTATAGGCTACACAAAGAAATATTGAGGGTAAAACTGAACAATTAACAGAAAAGTGTCACAAACCAAACATTTGAACTGTTGAACATTTGTGCTTGACTCATTGCTTTAACTAAAACAACAATTGGATGAATATGCATGTGTAATTTCGTTAATTAACACCACATTAATTAACTAATTAATTAACACCACATTTATGCATTAAACTATTTTTTCTTGAGAAAAAAAATCATTATATTTGCAGAGACTAAGTCGATGTGTAGCCGCATTTACTGTGAACGGGGTCACTCTGAGATGCTGGAAGAAACACGTAACCGGCACGCATGCGTAATTAAAGCACCGTGCTTCACTCTGAAACTTGCAGCACATACATTTATTTAATCAAATCACAGCGTTTGTGATTTGACATAGCACTATGCTATATTATGATTTTTAAATGCCTTTAACATATCATGTAGCCTTAGAAAATGGTCCAATAATGAGTTTCATGGATTCTCGTCTATGGAATGCGCCAGTTAATAGACACTGGTAAATTGCAATCGAGGATTTTTTTAAATCTGAGTACTCAAATTTAATCGAGGAATAGTGATAGGCCTGAATACAATTCTGCTAAAGTTACACGAAAAATTATTATATAGACACTCAAAATTGTATTTATAATTAGCAGTTCCATCAGCTTTATCAGTAAATGTTTTAAATCACTTATCATTTTTTAGCAAAAAAATAAATAAATTGTTTGATGGAAACTTGGCTATTGTAGCATTGCACTGCTTACTACACTGTTATTGCTGTCTTTAGAAATATTAATGCATATTTATTAGAAATCGCAATGTCTTCTTTTGTTAAAAATCTGCATTCATTAAAAAAATATGGCTTTATATATTAAACATGCTGTCAGATTTATATGAAAGATAAGTATAGGGATTTGTAAATCACATGTTTAAGAGAATGTGGTTCATGAGATCATATTGCAGCAGGAGATTCAACCATAATCACATCAACCCCGCAGCTTCTCTTTTACTGCAAGCCGCTCTAAAGCAAAGGATCAAAGACAATGTCTGATTTACCACAACCTGCTGACTATCCAAAAATAGCATGTATATTTACAGATAAGCATATCGGATAAACCTGAAAAGCCCAAAATGGCATTTTAAAGTCAACAATGTTTTGAAGGAGATGGAAAAGATTACAGACAAACTTTAAAGTCAAACTAAGTAAGACTAACTGATAGATCCACACAAGCTGTTCTACAAATCCCCAGCAGAGTATATAAACTATCATTTGACCTCTTTGTATTCCTCTATTCTATGTTCTTGTCAACTTGAACTAATAGAACTTAAATTCTCATGAGTGAACTGAACAGAAAACATGGTTCTATGGAAGGATGGTGCCAACTGGTTGGTCTAATATAAATATAAAAAAGTTTGCACAACTAATCCTTTCTAGTCAATTATTTGCTCTGTCCATAGCACCCTTGACGCAGTTATTTCAATGGCATGTCGTAACACACAGAAGTGTGTTGTGTAATTATTGCGTATAATCTAGGCACAAATCCAGACCTACCACTCCTGTTCTCTGTTCATGTATTATGTTCAAGGAATTATGTCTGTTGGGGTCAGACTGGAATCTTTAGGTGTTTGCCATAGATTTAATAGCTTGCATCTCTTTTGTTTGTAAACAGTGCTTTGGAAACCAAACACTCTAAGGTCCATTCACAAAGAATGCGTTTTTGTATTCCACAGCACTGCTTTTCCATTGTTTTTTATGTAAAAGTGCTACTGCTTTTATCACAGCGGCAAAAAGGATAATTTTATGGCACTGTTGCATTTGCTAATTCTCTAAATTCAATTTGTTATTTAATTTGATGATGCTGGAATTTTAATCTAAAATATGGAAACAGAACAACTTCAGTAGTACAATTAATATCACACGACAAGCAATTTCAGTCATGCTGAATAGTAGAACCATTACGAGTGTGATAGCCTATTGCTTTTATACAGCAGTTCAATAAACAAGAAGTTAGTAGGCTGTGAGGAACTTACATTTAGACACAATGTTGCCAGTTACATTTACCGCTAGCGAAAACAGTTCCAAACGAAGCCACTACAGAATCTCAGCGCCTCCAAGCAACACAACAGTAGTGGTGTTTCTTTCAGGAATGAATCAGTGATCTTGAACGAATCGGTTGAGTGAGCGATTCAATTAATCATTCATACACATTATGAATGTGTTCCGTATGAATGTATGTGACACTTTTATTTGCGTCATTTCACTGTCATTCATAACTCTTCTCCCATGACCTAATGGGATAGTAAAGTCAGATGCATAATTCAGAATCTTGTCGGATGTATTAGGTCATCCGTTTTGGCAACTGTTTTATAAATACGGTGAATTCAGACATTCTACTCTTTTTACATACTGAATGGAAGTATGCATATTCGGATGCAACCGATGTTTTTTTATGTTGTTTTAACGTTGTGGTTTCCCTTGCTTTCCAGTTAATTTATTTGTAAGTAAAGTTGAACAGAAATCTCCAAAAACAATTCTGATAATTCTTAAAAAAGCTTTTGATATCTTCCATTTAAATAATTTCACAAGTTTATTTATATGAATGTTCCCTATGGTAAATTGAGTCCATTTTCCAACATGGCAGACGTCTCCATCCACCACTCATTGGCATTTGTTAGATGCCTGTTTTCACCCTCCCCCTCCATATGTCAAGCTTATGGCTGTCGTCATAGCAAAAACACCCCCCCCCCCCCCCCCCCCCCAACCCTCCTGCTCCCCATTGGCTGATACAGACATTGCATAAGCAGCAAATCCTAAGGTCTCAATCAGTCAGTGTCAGTGCGTGTGTGCTGATGGAACCATTTGTGTATTTTTCTCATGTGTTTGACCCTCTGTATACATTAAAATGTGTACATTTGGTACAGTGCAACATCAGTTTCCATTAGTGTTGATCCTCCGGGCCTTTGAAGCAATACAGTGCTGTCTTTTGTCTGGGGTCTAGCCCCATGATACCTGACTTTCATCAAGGAAACTGCATCATTTAAGTACACAACACCTCATAACAGAGCATGTGGCTGCAACGAATCTACGCATGTCACTATGGTAAAACAGAAACACAAATGCTTATTGAATATTCTTACAAAACACAAGAAGCTGTGAAGACCTGCAAATGTATTGTACAATTGTACATATTGACCAATTAAATATTATTTTTTCACTCTATGGCCTGGTTTCACAGACAGGGCTTAGATTAAGCCAGGATTATGGCCTTAGTTCAATTATGACATTTAAGTAGCTTTTATAAACATTCAGCAACTGGTGTGATCTTGAGCCAAAAAATATATAAGTGCAAGTTGCTTTCAGTTAAAACAGCTCAAACATGCATTTTAGTCTGGGAATAGACTTAAGCCTTGTCTGTGAAACCCGGGGTACATTTATTATAATCACATAATCTGACAAGTTTCAGAACTGTCGGGTCGGGTTCAACATCAGTCGGGTTCTGACGTCAACCCGACTTTCATTTCCAACCAAAATACAACCCCTGCAACCAAAATCATCCCCCGACTGACGTTACTACTTTCTACTCAAGGACCTTGACAGAATTGTAGTGGAGTAAAAATTACTATATTTGTATTTCAAATGTAATGAAGTTAAAGTAAAAAGTTTCCACAAAAAATAATACTCAAGTAAGATACTCAAAAAGTGAACTTTAAGTACAGTACTCAAGTAAATGCACTTTGTTACTGTCCACCTCTGATCATAACTTCATTGAGTGTTTTCTAAACAAATTATAACAAAGGATAGTTAAAGCCTAATGACACCACACCAACATAGTTCAGAGATGAACTTTAGCAGAAATACTAAAAATCCTTAGAAAAGTCCAACCCCCCATAAAAAAAAGAATTCACATATCAATAATACCATAAACCATATCAATGTAATACATTAAGAATAAATACAATTGAGAATTAAACACAGTTGTAATTCATAAAAGACCCTGCATCTGAAAGTTAACACTCTGTGGCTCTCTGGCCATGGAGGCCAAACCAAGGTCAGAGAAGATGAAGGTCTGCAGCTGTGAGCTGTAGCTCACATGATCGTGTGTTGTGGTATGCTCACATCACCTCTGGAATGCTGTTCCATTCAGTGAACAAAGCTTTACCCCTGCTTTCAGGTTCATCCACCTCAGAGGGGAGGAGAGTATCGAACATGTTCTGAGTTACTGGAGCACTCTGACCAGCCTGGGAACATGTTGGAATGAGAAATGTGAACTGCCTTCTCATTAGTCAGATCCTAAGGCATGTACTGTAAAAAAGATTTAATGCATTTAACACACCCGCCCCGAACTTACGTAGGTCATCTTACATGTACAGTTGGTGACGAACATCCCACCCTAACAAAAATATGCTCTTAGAATGTTTTGCTAACATTCCTGTCAAGTTATGAAAACATTATGAATGTTTTTTAAACTTTCAAAATGGGCAGATTTTTTATGTATTAATACGTTTTTTTTTATGTGAAAATGTTATGAAAACATTATTTCTGAAAGTTTATAATTTTTTGTGTTAAAAATGTCTAAAAAATTATATAATGAGCGAGAACATCATTTATCCATTTTCCAAACAATCCATTTTGTTTATTAGTAGTCTTATTCACTACGGTACACCTGTAATAAGTGTTTATATTTGGATAATTTTAAACTGGTTCGGGTCGTACCACTGCGGAGCTGGAGCAGCATACCTGCTTGCCTCGTCATAGACATAAACAGAGAGAAGTAGCTCTGGTGTGGTGAACAACTGAGTCACAGCGAAGAGATGAGTCCAAGCTTTGGACCCAAGCAATCTGATTGGTTCAAAGCACGTTTTATGGGTAATCGCTGGAGTGCCTGGTTACAAATCAGTCAATATCACTTTGTTATATAGGTCCTTCTCAAAAAATTAGCATATTGTGATAAAGTTCATTATTTTCCATAATGTAATGATAAAAATTAAACTTTCATATATTTTAGATTCATTGCACACCAACTGAAATATTTCAGGTCTTTTATTGTTTTAATACTGATGATTTTGGCATACAGCTCATGAAAACACAAAATTCCTGTCTCAAAAAATTAGCATATCATGAAAAGGGTCTCTAAACGAGCTATTAACCTAATCATCTGAATCAACTTATTAACTCTAAACACCTGCAAAAGATTCCTGAGGCTTTTAAAAACTCCCAGCCTGTTTCATTACTCAAAACCGCAATCATGGGTAAGACTGCCGACCTGACTGCTGTCCAGAAGGCCATCATTGACACCCTCAAGCAAGAGGGTAAGACACAGAAAGAAATTTCTGAACAAATAGGCTGTTCCCAGAGTGCTGTATCAAGGCACCTCAGTGGGAAGTCTGTGGGAAGGAAAAAGTGTGGCAAAAAACGCTGCACAACGAGAAGAGGTGACCGGACCCTGAGGAAGATTGTGCAGAAGGACTGATTCCAGACCTTGGGGGACCTGCGGAAGCAGTGGACTGAGTCTGGAGTAGAAACATCCAGAGCCACCGTGCACAGGAGTGTGCAGGAAATGGGCTACAGGTGCCGCATTCCCCAGGTCAAGCCACTTTTGAACCAGAAACAGCGGCAGAAGCGCCTGACCTGGGCTACAGAGAAGCAGCACTGGACTGTTGCTCAGTTTTGCATGTCATTCGGAAATCAAGGTGCCAGAGTCTGGAGGAAGACTGGGGAGAAGGAAATGCCAAAATGCCTGAAGTCCAGTGTCAAGTACCCACAGTCAGTGATGGTCTGGGGTGCCATGTCAGCTGCTGGTGTTGGTCCACTGTGTTTTATCAAGGGCAGGGTCAATGCAGCTAGCTATCAGGAGATTTTGGAGCACTTCATGCTTCCATCTGCTGAAAAGCTTTATGGAGATGAAGATTTCATTTTTCAACACGACCTGGCACCTGCTCACAGAGCCAAAACCACTGGTAAATGGTTTACTGACCATGGTATTACTGTGCTCAATTGGCCTGCCAACTCTCCTGACCTGAACCCCATAGAGAATCTGTGGGATATTGTGAAGAGAAAGTTGAGAGACGCAAGACCCAACACTCTGGATGAGCTTAAGGCCGCTATCGATGCATCCTGGGCCTCCATAACACCTCAGCAGTGCCACAGGCTGATTGCCTCCATGCCACGCCGCATTGAAGCAGTCATTTCTGCAAAAGGATTCCCGACCAAGTATTGACTATTGAGTGCATAACTGAACATAATTATTTGAAGGTTGACTTTTTTTTTTTATTAAAAACACTTCTTTTATTGGTCGGATGAAATATGCTAATTTTTTGAGACAGGAATTTTGGGTTTTCATGAGCTGTATGCCAAAATCATCAGTATTAAAACAATAAAAGACCTGAAATATTTCAGTTGGTGTGCAATGAATCTAAAATATATGAAAGTTTAATTTTTATCATTACATTATGGAAAATAAGGAACTTTATCACAATATGCTAATTTTTTGAGAAGGACCTGTATGTAGTTGAATTACGTTTAAATTACCATTAATGTCTTTTAACTTATATGTTTCAGTATATAACCAAAACTAGATTGTGAAATTAAATATTTCTCGTTCGTATTGTTTTTTTTAGTTAGCTTACATAGAAGCATAGCTATCCGATGATCTAGCAAGCCGAATCCTATTCCACATGACCCTTACTATACCAATCTTTTTAAGAGAGAGAGATCTTTCTGATTTATTTGTGTAACTGATTTACCTGGATATTGGATGGATAAAAGAAAAAGACAAACACCAGTGAAAATTGTTATGTGGTATAATAATTTAATTACAGCCATAAATTAAAAAAGCCTTGGCATGTCAAATTAAATTATATTTTGCTTGTATCAAAATAAAACATTCAACAACTTGAGATTTGAAATATTACAATATTACTACAATTCAATTCTATACAATAGCTGTCTCTTTCTGTAAAGCTGTGTGAACCAGTGAAAAGCGCTATACAAATAAATGTGTTGATGGCATGAAAACTGCTATACCTGCTTAAATGTTTATACAAACTGCTTTTATCTTATCTTGTAGCAGCGGGATTTAGCAGTAGGCCTTCATAGCAGTGGGATTTAGCATATTACACATAGCTACCACATAGAGCTAAAACAGCTCACGTTAACTACAACAAGGTATTGCGAGAACAGCTTTAGGTCAGGCTCATCTCTTCGCTGGGACTCATCTCTTCACCACACCGACTATTGTTCTTCTGCAAGACACATGCAGTTCTGTTTATTAAACACTAGAGCGCCAAAAGTTGCGGACTGCAGCTTTAAGTTTGATCAACTCAAATTAGATTTTTTTTGAAAGAGGAGCACCTTCTGCGCATTCACTCAAAAAAAAAATGTTTGCCTCTTGTTGAGTTTAAGTATTATAATGAGCTAAAGTAACACGATTTTTTAACATTTTGTCACAACTTTATTTAATTGTGTTCAATCAACCTAATGTATTTAAAGCTTAAGGTTTACTGAATTAATTTGTGTTAAAAGTATACATGAATAATTTTGTTTTGACATAATTAACTGCAGGATCTGCAGCATGCTTTGAAAAAGAACTGCATAACAATAAATTTAGGTATTAAAGTGTTATTTTATGTGTTTTTCAGTAAGGGAAAAATGTTGTTAGTTAATGTTACTGTTTAATGTTCAGTTATGTTCCGGCTGTGGGCATGTGATCTATGCTAATGTCAGGAGTGACACCAGTCTTTTCTTATTTGTTCATTATATACATTGTGTATAATGATGAAGGAAACTGCTTATAATTGATTTTCCAATAAAAAAAATTGTATTTAAGTTTGACAAGCATATAAAGTAATTATATAAACGTATTAGTTTAATATAAACGGTATTTAATCAAACTGAGTTGGATCAACTTAAATAAATTGAGTTAGACACACTTTATTTTATTTTTTTATATATATATATATATATATATATATATATATATATATAACTGTATAGCAATATATAGCAATATATAGCATATATAGTAAGTATAGCAATAGCTGAGTAGTTTTTTCATTGGATACATTTTACTCTTACTCAAGTAACTAAGATTATTACTTTTACTTTTACTTTGAGTAAATATTTCTATATAGCCTATACTTGTACTTTTACTTGAGTACAGTTTTTGGATACTCTAACTTGTTAGGACGTTGTAGGCCTACTCAAAACGTTTTATGAAAATAGTTCTGAGGATGTTATTTTAAGAACATTTTTTTCTTAACATTACGAGAACGTATGTTATAAGTAAGTTCCATACACATTATTTTAAGAACGTTTTAGCCTAACATTTTAGTAACTTTTAAAGCTTTTTAGTGAATGGGAGCATTCCCTGTTAGTGATGATGCAGGGCAACAACTCACTGCGAGATGTAGCCTATAGAATGCAGTTATAGAATGCCGCTAAAATTCAAGATATTAGGGCAAAAATGCCCCAGTATGAGATTTTGGCTCATATTGAAGAGTGCAATATCTAAGAACAGTATTCAACAGGTCAATAGATAAGAAGTTAATGTGTTATATTATAGACACAATATTATATATATATATATATATATATATATATATATATATATATATATATATATATATATATATATATATATATATATATATATTTATTTTTATTTTTTTTTTAGTCACAGACATTATGAATGTCTATCTAACTATGGTCTACGTATCTAAGTGTATACGTGTCTTTGACATGTGAGAGTGATGGAATCTGCAAGTCAAACTCCATTTTGCATATATAGTCCCGGAGTCCAAAAACAGCTGTAACTGTCATCTCAAACATGTCAGTCTGGGATTTACACTTGAGGGGGTGGAATGGATCAGGATTCAGGAGATTCCAAACATTCCCTCTGGCTTTGGGGAACATTTGAAAGCTCGACTCCTCTCTGAACACCACTTCCAATTGCCCAAGAGATTCGGCTGTTGTGGTCTGTCTGTCACCATGGCTCCAAGCTTGTGTTTGACTCTACGCCTGCATCCAGTGTGAAATCTGTTCATTCAGCACAGTCTGACACTTCAATGTCTCACTGTCAAGAATTTCTTGTGGAAGTGCTCTGAAATCCAGTGCTCTGAAATCCAAGTGCTATGGGCATATTGTAGTTTCCACATGTTCTGGGGCCTCATTTATAAAAATGTGCGTATGATCCTTAATTAAAGTGTACGTGCACCAGAAAGCCAAAAATGGCTTACGCAAAAAAATATTCAGACTTATAAAACCGTGCGTACGACGGAACCTGCGCAGAATTCCCTTTATAAATCCCAGTTAGCGGAAGATTGTGCGCACATGCGTCTCCTCCCCGAAACAACCATATATTGAGCTTACAACGCCTAGTTTTACTATGCATATCCTCATCTGCGTATGATTATTCATCCACGTGATAACATGTTTAGGTACAAGATATTAGGAAAATATGAAATGCGGATGTGATGTCACATTAGTTGATCATGTAGTAGCCTATCCTTGCCCTGTTTTTGAATAAATAAATTAAATAGTGTAAAATACATTTCGGAGAAAGTTTTTCTCAATCTTTCCCACTGGCCAAAGAGTATTTTTAATTGATTTATATTTTTAATGGAAAAGACAGACCTTGTTGTGCATTATTTGCACGAAACTATTTTCTCAGACAATCTGCTATTATCATGATAAGCAATTATCTCTGTAGTTAAAACATTAAAACACAGGATGCCAGAGGAAAAGTGTTCAAAAGCATTGCATCCACAACAATTATTTCTATTTATTGAATAGCTTATACATTTTTTTTAACTTTTCAGTAATGATTTCATGTAATTTAAGTGTTTAACTCCATTAATCAGAATGGCATATTTAATCTAAATATTTACAACAGAAGTAAAACAAAGTTTAAATCATTATTTTATTTATTTAAACTGTTATTGTGAACATGAACTGTATTTATGATTAGGACTTATAATGAAGATTTACGGTTTTAGATGTGTTACATGCTATGCGTCAGTTCCACTAAACGGCCCAACGCGCTTTCAAGAAGGGATGGATGTTTGCTTCATGTGATAGGCTTGGTGAGTAAAATTTTATTTTTATAATCTTTCTGTATATGTATATATTTTTTTAGCTTTTCTGTCTAAAAGTGACCAAAAAGACATGTAACTCCAGCTCACCATCGGTGTCGCCAAACTGCTCCATCTCCAAAATGTTCGTACGCATGGGTCAGAGTTTGCTTGCAGGTGCGCAAATTTTCCCGTCAAGTTTGTTTTTATAAATCCCAACTTGTGCGTCGGAAGTGGCGTACGCCTCTTTCAGGGCCTGTTTTGTGCGTACGCAATGGTTATAGGCTAAATGAGGCCCCTGATTATTAGATAAAGCTGAAATTACACAGATTCTGTAATTAAAACATTACTAAGAACTGCGTATAGGCCTACATGACTGACATAAACAACATCTACCTGTTAAGTATTATTGATAGATAATGTTTAGCAACTTAATATAATTACAGTGCAAGCTTACATGATGAACAGTCAAGGTTTTTGTAAACATCCCTGCTTCACCTGACTATCTTTCACCATCAAAAAGGTACCATGATATTACCATTGTTTTCCTGCAGAGGTCACATGTGAGCGGCAAATCTGTCATCTTTCTAGTTCTGCCTCCTACTGGTTGTATGAAGTATTACACACATTCACTTCGCCAACACGTTTAATACAACTTAAAAGATGCCTGCTAAACATCAAAGCGACACAAACAAGTCCTTATTTACAAAACCGACAATGTGTAGGTACTTATTACTTAATTCAACATATAGTTGTGCAATTACCTGTCCCATTTGTGATTGGTTAGCTATAGGCCTACGTGTGGCTCTATCTTTTTATTTAAGTGAAAGAACAACGTTTATAACAACATTTTAATTTTTTTGGAAATCTTTAAGATTCGCTTGTATGTATAAAATCTGGCCAGAAAAACAGACACAAATAAGAGTTGTGTCCTGTTGAATTGTCATGTAGGCTATGTAGCCGAACTACGTGTTAACATCTCCCCATCTAGTGGTCATAAGTGAAAAGTGCAAAACACCTCATACTGAAATAAATCAAGACATTCCGGTGAATGTTTATGTAGAGTGAGTGTGTACATTTTTGTACACTAACGGTCACAAGTTTGAAATAACTAATAGCTTTTATGTTTTTGAAAGGAGACTCTTATACGCTGCATTTAATTTCAGCAAATATGCCCTACATTAAAACAGTAATGATGTTAGGCTACAATTTAAAATAGCCGTTTTCTATTTTAATATATTTAAAAATGTAATTTATTGCTGTGTCATGTCAAAGCTGAATTTTCAGCATCATTACACATGTCTTTAGTGTCACATGATCCTTCAGAAATCATTCAAATATGATGATTTCAAAAGTTTGGGCTAAGAATACTTCACAGGAAAGCTGAAAAAACAAACAAAAAACAGTAAAGGCCTATTAAAACCGTTCTTTTAAATTGGAATAATTTTTTACAATTATAGGCCTTCTGTTTTCACTGTATATTTGGTCATACAAATGCAGCTTGGAGAGCAAAAGAGACTTTCAAAAACAAACAAAAAAATCGTAATTATTTAAAAAGTTTGACTGGTAGTTTTTATGCACATACTGTAACTTTAAGAACGGCTTTGCTTCATCATGCATGTCTATAAGATTGAATTCATGAAGGTTTTCCATATAACCTTTATGAAAGCACAACAGTTACTACTTTGAGTTTGAGTTGATTTGTCATGTATTTGGATCGTGTGACATTAGTCAGTACACAATCCAAAAACTAATTCCACACAATCTGGTTGGTAAAGAGTTTTTATTTTTGTACAACCTATAGGTCAAGCTATTTCACATCTTCTACAGAAATATAGATTATTATTATTGGAATAAGTACATTCAGAACCTCTCATCTATGTGCAGACATTATAAATGTGTTGTGTGTGCATTTGCTTGTGCATGCGTGTCAGTGTGAGTTTGTGCAGCATTTTGTGGGTATGTGGAGTTTTTTTCATGCAAAGCGTTGCAGTATTAACTGAACAGAGCCTATTGCTTAAGACTAAACTACAGCATTAGTAAAAAGAAGGCCTCAGCCAAACTAAAACCGGGTCTAGCTGTCAGTTTGTCTTTGGAATATAGACTGATTTATGATTTGAACAACCATCACAACCTATACTAAGCAAATGTGACCCTGATGATATTTATAGTAATGCACAAGCGACTACAGCCACGGAAGTAAGTCTATGAACAGACAGAGCTTTTCTCCGCTGATGGTACGTTACAGCCTAACACATGCTTAGATTTACAAACTAGCACAATATACCTGATGAGAATGAACGAATAAAGCAAATGACTCATAATAAATGACCTGCCTATTCTGGCAGTTGTGACCTGACATCTGAATATTATAAATACTCAATACCAAATTTTGTAAACATAATACAGCATTAATTCGGCACATTGAAATATTGGTTACCATGGGCAGTTTATACACATATACAGTCAAGTCAGTACAGTTTATATAGGATTATGGAGAAAAAGAATTCAAGTTATAACACAAGGATGTCCATCGATACGTATATGGAATGAGCATAATGCTATTGCATTATGGCACAAACACGCCACTTGAGTAAAAATCAGTAATAAATAAAATCAATAACTTTGTCATGATGGTAAAAAGAACACAAATATGAGACGTTCTGCTTTAAAGTTCCCCTCTTCAGATGAGATCCAGTGAGCAGTACACAAAAAGGCTTTAGGAGTCTGTGCTTCAGTTATTTGTTGACTCGTGATTGTCTGGTAATATTGGTACGATACATCAGTAGGTGCGCAGTAGGTGAGCTGTGAACCGAACCATCCGATCAGTCATTTGTATTCAGTTGCATTTACATCCCAACTATATGACAAAAAAATTATAAAGCAAAAAAAATGCTGATGCTCAATATTAATTAAGTAAAAGATAAACGAGGAACCCTGTGTGTGGAAAAAATCTAAAATCATCTCCTTCCGAAACTCTTTGCTTAAACATGTCGAATACTTTGTTCGTTTGTAACATGAATTTGAGTTAATGTACTTGGGATGGTCAGTGACAAACTGCATTGTAAAAAAAACATAATTGCTGTGCTTAGGAAGCAGGTCGTGTAAAATGTGTGAATGAAAAAATGACGTTAATTAAAATTAGTGGGCATTTTTAATTTGCTGATGTGTTATATGAATAAAATAAAAAGAGTTTATAATACACTAACGTTCAAATATTTGAGGTTCGATAAAACATTTTTATGTTTTTGAAAGAAGTCTCATATGCTGACCAAGTCTGCATTTGATTGATCAAAATACAATAAAAACAGTCATGTTTTGAAATTTTATTGCAAGTTAAAATAACTTTTTAATATATTTAAAAACTTTTAAAAATATCAATTATACGTGTGATCATTACTCCAGTCTTCAGAGTAACATGATCCTTCAGAAATCATTCTAATCTAATTCTAAATGTGTTGCTCAAGAAATATTTCTTATCAATGTTGTAAACAGATATGCTGTTTTTTCCAGAATTCTTTGATGAGTAAAAAGTTCAATAGAACAGCATTTATTTGAAACATTATACAAGTCTTTACTGTCACTTTTGATTAATTTAATGCGTTCTTGTGAATAAAAATGTACTAAAAATTGTTAGTGAGCCCAAACTTTTTGAATGGTAGTGTAGTAGTAGGGCACAAATGACAAACATTTGTATTTATGTTTCAGTCTCTGTGGAGAAAAAATAAATTAAAGGTGAAAACCCATTATATTATACTTTAGTATTGTCAAACAGTGCAGAAAGAAACTAAAATGTGCTTTGTTTTTCCAATGATTTGCTCTCCATTGCAGAATAAGCCCTCCCCCACAAACCCTCCATAATTCAACAATCATTCATCAATCACTGTCTGCCGACAGTCCAAATCAATCATTTCTACATCAGACGATACTTCAGGCCATTCTAATCTCATTATGTCTTGGCACGAAAGGAATATCTGATGAATTCTATTGCAAGTGTCAAACAGACACAGCAGTGCAAGCCAAGAAAATCACTGGTTAAACTTAGTGAATCGTCACACAGCAAAGGTCAGATTCATTGATTTAATTATAAAAAGTGTGCTAAATACAATGAAGAAGATTTTTTTGCATTGAATTGCAAAGCACGCAATATCAAGCGAAAAAGTTACAGTAAGACAAGTAGATAGATTTAGGAATATTTCAGTAATTTGGTTTGTCTTTTTATTGTTTTTAGTGGTATAAATGGTTCAATGTTCAGGATGTTCAAGGTGTTACAACCTTTTAAAAACCTTTTCAGTTCTCTATTTGAGGGGGTTTGTGGTGGTTAGTCATTTTGACTGTTGACTCGTAATGTCTGTGACAGATCACTAATGCATTGTGGACTTTTCTTGTTAGCAATAAAGCTGTTTTTTCCAATATCAATATTTCATGTAAATATTTTGCTGACCCTGAACTGTGCTTCTTAGAGTTCTTTAGCCTACAGTATATTTGTGCCTTCCTTTGTAGAATTTCCTGTGCGCTTTCTTCACTGAAATGTATTTTACCTCTACACTAGAAATGTGGCTGATCTCTAGCCTGAGAGGTTATCTACAATAGTGTACAGTAAAATATAAACGCACCTAACGAAGTGTGACTTAGAATTAAATAGTTTTGGGGTAACGGGCAGGATGATGAGATGTAACAGAAAGATGACATCTAAAACAGAGCTAAAATGCATTACAAGAGTTGCGTAGTTTCAAATACACATTCACAGTTTTTAGAATAAATGAATATTTTTCCTTCATAATTTAAAAACTAATGGTTATAGAAGGAAACAAATAACATAAAATGTAACATACAAGAATTTCATGGATGTGACCAAAGCATGATGACACTATAAATGCTGTTTAAAACCAAGTGTGCTGCGCGTCCTGAAAAGTGAAGCCAAAGGATTTCGATCGCCCCCTAGTGGCTGGCTTCAGTATAGGTCTTAATCTAATCTAATCTAATGGGACGCAAACCAAACTAAAAAATCCAATTACATTTCAAATATGTTTTTTTCCAAAGATGGTCTCTGTCATTTTAGGAAGTTGTCATCACGCAGACGTATGTTCAAGTGTTTGTTTTCCCAATAAGTTTGATTTTAGTTCGATTTTGAAATCAGGGTGTATCATTGCGATTGAGTCTGCGGGAGTTGGAGTGTTGGTGGAACCTTAATGCCACGGCTACACCTCAGGATCCTGCGCAGACTCGGGCACCGAACGACGGAATCGGCAACAACCATTACTGGGATATTTTGGCTTCATTTTTCTACTATGGAAGGAAGCGGAGACACGCTGTCCTTTTTTTATATTTACAGTCTATATTTAAAAACAATGACTATCCAGAATGATACCTTAGGGTGCCTGGAGTACACATTGACCTGCTCATTGTTCTTCCTCTTTCCTTCTTAAATGTTGTGCTGAGTGAAAGAGGACATCAAGAGCTGGTCGGAGTGATGGCTCTACAGGTACGTGATACTGAAATGGCTGCCCGCAGACTTTATTCCTGGATGTATTTGGGTATTGTTGTGTGTGTTGAGAGAGCAGCAGGAGCAGAGAGGAATGGATGGATCCATACAATGCCTTTTTCTCACTGAACCAGCTTTACTCAAAGCGCTCATAGTTTCGAGTTTGTCTTACTCGTGGTACCATGTCAATCAACAGCCTGCAGGAGAAAGGAACAATGGAATTATCCACATTAGAGACATTATAGTGCGGATGAGTAATGTCTTGAAGTTATGGAGAAAAAAGAAACTATCGGTATGTTCTGTATATAAATAGATGATCGCAATAAATACACTTACTTGACTCCATAAGCTAGAATGATGAGTCCAATCAGGACCCCAATGGTCCCATCGAGGTACCAAATGTTGGGATAATGCCTAAACACCTCAGCACTAATGAGGATGGAAAAGCCCATGACACCTCCAACCATGGAATTGAAGCCTTCAGAAAAAAATAGAAAATAGAACAATTTTATGTGTTATTATGAATCTTATCTTCATGACACATTTATGTAAAAAAATAAATATTAGTGGAAACATTTAAAAGCAAATTAGAAATGTTACCTTGCCAACTAACCGAAATAAATAAGTTTAAGTATTAAAATTACTAAGACTAAAACTGAAATAAAAATAAATGAAAGTTAACTAAAATCGAATAAAAAATGACAAAAACTTAAACGAAAATTAAAATGAAATCTGAAAATCTAAAACTAAAAGCTAATCAATTCAAAGTAGTGTATATAAATAACATTGATATAGTCACTGGGCTAGTTACTATGTTCATAGACAGAGACAAGGAGGCACCATCCGTGTGTGTGTGTGTGTGTGTGTGTGTGTGTGTGTGTGTGTGTGTGTGTGTGTGTGTGTGTGTGTGTGTGTCATACCATCAGTGATTAGGGCTCTGCTGGTCAAAACCCTTCCCAGCATGAACTTGGCAACAGCAAGAATGGCACACATGAAGCCACTGACGATGGAAACGCTGAACAGGAAGTCATCCTGGCAGAGAGACAGACAGTAAATGAGACAGAAAGAAGAAGTGTTCACAGTAGAAATGATACAGCGTCCATATGGCTGAATTATTAACTAGGAGTGAATGCACAGGCAATGCCAATATGGAGATGTTAAAACTAGAACTCTTAAAGGCCAGTGGAATAAAATAGGGATAAAAGTATAACAATATAAATAGGTCTTTCAGTTGTGCATCTGTAAAATGGGGCTCTTGAGGCGACGTAAATTGTGTGTGTGTGTGTGTGTGGCCTGGTAAACCCTACATTATGGGGACAAAATGTCCCCATAAGGATGGCAATCACTGAAATCCTTGTTCGTGTGGGGACATTTTTTGGTCCCCATGAGGAAAACAGTGTATAAATCATACTAAGTGATGTTTTTTGAAAATGTAAAAATGCATAAAGTTTTCTGTGATGGGTAGGTTTAGGGATAGGGTTAGTGTAAGGGAATATAATATACAGTTTGTACAGTATAAAAATCATTATGTCTATGGAAAGTCCCCATAAAACATGGAAACACTACGTGTGTGTGTGTGTGTGTGTGTGTGTGTGTGTGTGTGTGTGTGTGTGTGTGTGTGTTTGTTTGTGTGTGTGTGTATGTGTATATGATAGATTACAGACATTAGGTGAACAAACCCATTAACTCTTACAGAACAAAAATATATGGAAATATACTGCAAAATATAATACGATATACTGTGTTATATAGTACATTTTCATATATGGAAAACTAGTGCTTATATTTTTCAATATACTGCAATATATGCATTGACCATGTAAAGTATGGCTTTATATTAGTACATATAAAATATGTAAGAATGAAGACTAGCATTACATTTAATATTCAAGTTTTATCCTTTATTGTGTACATATATTGCACATACATGTTCCCATATAAATATGAATGTATGTTCACACACAGATTTCTAGTTCCCAGCATGCTTTGCTTCTGACTGTTAAAGGAGAGAAAATGTTAAAATTAAGTGTTTTTTAATGTGTTTTGCTCAATATTAATACAGGAGGGAGATCTGTTAGTGTTTAATGTTCTATTATTTTAAAAGGTCATTTAAAAGGTTTTCTGTGGTTTTTGTGGTTACCATTGTGCTGACGAGAAGAGCCTGTGGTTCAGTTGACGATTGGCCAAACATCATTAAGACTATAATTACTATATTTTAAAAGTAATAGCTATGCTATGTATGCTTCACTACATTTCCCAGCATCTTCCTTGGCCCACACCTGCACCTCCTTCACAATCACCTGCACCTGTCAGCAATCTCCCTCGTTATCTTCACCATAAAACCCCTCACCTTGTGTTCCCTCATGGTCTAGTCTCGTTTTACCCTAGTGTGTGAAACCTGAGGAACTTTATCTCCTGCGTTCATCTCCTGCGTTCATCTCCTGCGTTCATCTCCTGCGTTCATCTCCTGCGTTCATCTCCTGCGTTCATCTCCTGCGTTCATCTCCTCTCCCTAGTGTTGACCATTTACCTGTTTGTCTGCCCATTTGCTGCAAATAAACTCCATCACCTACTGTATTTCTGTCTCCAGGTCCTCTTTTTCGTAACAGAAGACTACACCTAGACAGATTGCAGCTCAATGGACATTACTGCTGTTGCCCTGCTATGCCTGGAGCAGAAGTACCGCTCCATGGAGTCTCACACTAGGGATTTCTTGGAGTTGGCGTGCCTAATGCACTATCCTGACGGCTCGCTGTGCATGTTCTACATTGCCAGACTCAGCGAGCAGTCCCGGGCACGCCTCCCAGGGAGTGGTCCTCGTGAAGAATTAGCTGCATGTGTGGAATGGGTGTTGGTAAACAACAACTCTGCTTTCACCATCTGCATCGCAGAGTCTACCAACACCCCTCCACCAAAACCAGAGTCTCGTCCTGCCGAGACCACCGGTCCAGTGTCCCCTGTTCCTGTCCTCATCCAGATTCCAGAGGAAATAAACTTATTCGACTTCGTCTCTGAAGTACCCTGTATTCCTCTGGATCTTCACGTCATGTCTACCGAGCCTGAGTTTCTGAGTTTATACGTCCTCGACCTTGGTGGACAGACCAGGCTCACACGGAATGGCCACGAAGGCCGATCCGCCATGACCTCCTGAAGGGTCGTCTCCTCCCTGGCCGCCTGAAGGGTCGTCTCTTCCCTGGCCGCCTGAAGGGTCGTCTCTTCCCTGGCCGCCTGAAGGGTCGTCTCCTCCCTGGCCGCCTGAAGGGTCGTCTCCTCCCTGGCCGCCTGAAGGGTCGTCTCCTCCCTGGCCGCCTGCAGCATCCTCCTTGGCCCACATCTGCACCTCCACAATCACCTGCACCTGTCAGCAATCTCCCTTGTTATCTTTACCATAAAACCCCTCACCTTGTGTTCCCTCATGGTCTACTCTCGTTTTACCCTAGTGTGTGAAACCTGAGGACCTTTATATCTCCCGTGTCTTCTCCTACGTTCTTCTCCAGCGATCCTCCCCAGTGTCTGCGTCCTGTGTGTGCTCTCCTCTCCCTAGTGTTGACCATTTACTTGTTTGTCTGCCCATTTGCTGCAAATAAACTCCATCACCTATTTCTCTGTCTCCGGTTCCGTAACAATGCACTCCTCAGCACAGTAATAGTCTCTTGACTAATTACTTTAATACAAGCAGGTGTGCTTTTGTTAACTAGCTTGAAAATATGAAACATTAATAATTTAAAAAATATAAGAAATATATTACATTATATATTTCTCTGTGAGTTTATGTTGAATGAGTATATCTGCAATATATTACACATGCAGTACCATATCAGATCACATATATTATAATACTATATATTATGAAGATTATTAATTAATATAAAATTATATACATTATGATATATTAGTAAATATATTGTCACATATTTTTCAATATGTGAAAAGCAGCAATTCCTTATGTATTATTCAGTATAGTGCAATATATTATTCTGTATTTTTTTAATATACTGTTAAACCATTTAATATATTTATCATTCATGTATGGGACATATATTTTCTTTTCATAAGGGAAAGCATCAAGAAAAAGAAAAACAAAGGTAAAAATAGATATTATAAATAAAATGTCTCTTATCAGTCCTTGGGCCATTTTCAGGTGCAATGCCTGAAGTATCGTCTGAACTACAGCTGTTTTTGTCTCTCTTGTTTTTTCTCTTTTCTCTCCAAAGTAAGAATGTCAGCTTTCCACCCACACAACATCCAGAAGCACTTCTCCTACATTTCTAATAAGACAGTTTGTTCAGAGACCTTCATCTCTGGGTAACAGCCGAGAGACAATGAATGTGTTTAAATTCAGACTTTCATCTTTTAAGCTGTAGACCGGCAAGTTAAGACTGACAATTTGGATGAACTGGACAACACAGATTTCAATAAGGCCACCTCAGAGATTCAGTGTGATGGCTATTTGCCAGTGAAGGGTGCTGAAATGGAGAGGCCAGGTCCAACAAATTTGAGAAAGGAGCTGAGGGCTGATAGAATGAAAAAAGGGACAGCACATTAAAGAAGGTGGAAGCCCGTTTCCGATTCATCCATCCTAATGCAATGATAGAACCAAAAGAAAAGATGGCTTAAGGCCAGCACAAATCCATCACTAAAGCTGCAGCAGTGATGTTTCATTAGCACTTATGGGGCAAAACAAGGCTTGAAAGCTCAGCTTTTCAGGGAAGAGGTGGCATTCACACATTCAATAGTGACTTTATAATATGACAATCTTAGCATGTTATTGAATATGGCAATGCTAATTTATTTGGTCTGCAGGACTACCCTTCAGCAAACCCCTGAACCACACTATTAAAAGTCTTCATGAAATCAAAATTGACCCCTATTTACTTAAGCACACATTACTGGTCTTGAGGTGAACAATTAATCTGTGCAAATTAATACTCAGAAAAAAATAGTTTGTCATGGTAATCTTTAATCAAACTCTGAAAAGTTACTACCGGTCTGGAATTTTCCAATAACGTTAGTTTGACGACTTGGTAAGAAAACGCTTAACCACTCCCCTCCAACCGTTAAGGTTCTTGCACACTGATTCCGACATTCTTGTCCAAAATGTTTGCATGTTAAAAAATAATTACGACCTCACGTTGTGTTAATCACGTTTACACACTGCCTCCAAAACTTTCATCCGTCATTTAAAAATTCGGATCGGGTTCGATTTCCTGCGTTTTTCCCATCCATAGCAAGCATTTTGAGAGGTGTTTTAACAATTCAGAGCCACCGAAGGACGAATACGAAAAACGCATATGAAAATTTCGGACTCAGTGTGCAAGGACCTTTAAGCCTTGTTTAAACTCGACGCGTCCGCCAGAGCGCGAAGGTGCGCACGGGAAAATGACGTAATTGCGATGTGGGCGGTCTTGCGCGTTGGGTGCGCAAGACCCAATTTCGCCTGGCGGTGTGCACGGCACTTTTTGTAACATCGCGCGCGGCGCCGCATCTGAAGATGAACGACTTCGAGCCGAATCTGGCCGAACTGGTACGTCTGTATCAGCATGTTTATGATCCTTCTATACACAGACACATTTGCATTGATGGGCAACCATAAAAGCCTCTCATTTTGTGAATAGGAACACATTTGCATTAAGCACCCAGTTTGCACTTGTCTAAAGTAACTGCTTACATTTATAAAATAAGCCTACAATAGCAGAAGTAAGCCCTGCTGATGAAATCAAGATTTAAACACTCTTCAATAAGGCTTCAGTTGTTTAACGAGTTTGTACAAGAAAGTACAATAAACCTACTACATTTATTACTCTTTTAATATGAATCAGCTATTAATAAACTACTAATAAACCGCAAACTACTTCTTCACTGCTGATTCCTGGTGGTTTAGAGGAGAATTACTCAGAGTCGCCCCCTATCGTTTCACAGAATAGCACAACGGCGAGCGCGTCAAGTATAAACGCCTCGTCCGTTTGGAGAGGTGCGCGCGCAGTCACCGGAGACTGGCGCTCGTGCGGACGCGTCGAGTATAAACATGGCTTTAGTCTGCTATAAACGAGAGATGGAAAGGAGGTGCGCTAAAATAAAACTCTGGGCTCTATTCAATATTCCGTTTCACTAGGAAATATGTCACAACACTGAAGTAAAATCAGTTGCAACTTCCGGTTCACAGAGAATTTAAATGTTGAGTAAGCAATTTCATTGGCTCCAGGATCAGCAAAGGCCAATCAGCTTGTACCATGCGGTAATAATGGTGTCGCTTGCAGATAGCATTAGGGTTGTAACGGTATACCGGTATGGCGGTTTATCGCGATATTGACTTGTACGATTATCATATCGTGAACATTTGCTTATCCACGGTTTTGGAAAAAAAATTAAAGCAGATCTCAAATGCGCATATGCAACTTATTTCCACTTGACTACTCCACCTATACATGTGCACTGGAGAAAATGTCTGAGACTGAGGCTGCGAATTCTTCGAAAAAAAAAAAGTTAAAATCTGCAGTGTGGGAATACTTTGGGTATCCGAAAAACGAAAGTGGGTTTTTCCTTGAAGATTGATATCCAGTTGTGTCCAGAAATATGGACGAAGAGTGGCTGCAAAATGAGGAAATATGTCAAATATGTTCTCCCATATTCGCGAACACCTTCCCTCCCTGCAGATAAAGTTCCATTTATAACTTAAGTCCATATTATTTACGTGTTGCTGAGGGAATTTACAATATAACGCAGATGTCACGTAAAATGCGCGATTTGATAGATGGATGAATAAATCTAAAATATAGCTGTGCAATAAATAAAATCGCTATATGAGTGTGTCTATTAAACAGCGCAAAAAACTGTAAATCTATATTCTGCTTGTTCAGCGTGTCTGTGTGAATGAGCAGCACCGTTTCACCTAGTATATACTCAAGTATGTGGGACGCTCATGTTGTTTAAAGCGTCTGCCGTCTCACTCACTATATAAGGACGTGAACACATGAACATATCCAGAGCTGCTCTGAGAGAACTAAATGAGCATTTCATAATTTTGTTGAAAATAATCATTGTCAAATACACTCTGACTGAAACTCATAGGAGTTTAGTACAACCTGTCAAAATAAAAATTATCTTAAATAATAATTAATAAATTAAGAATTTTATTAACTCAATTGATCAAACATGTTTGTTCAAATGGGAGATCTGCAGCTTTATTTTTTCTTTCTTATTTTTTCAAAAGGTAGATTAAAAAAGTTTGTTTTAATAAACCATGTTCAACCAAAAAACCCTATCAGTTTTCATTAATTTAAGGTTCATTGCAGCTGATAATAATAATCATTGTTTAATACCGTAAACCGTGAAACCGTGATATTTTCTGAGACTATTATCATACCGTGAAAATCTCATACCGTTACAACCCTAGATAGCATATAAAAGACCTATCAGCCTGCACCCTCTAGAGTTTCATGACTGAACTACACACACACACACACACACACACACACACACACACACACACACACACACACACACACACACACACACACACACATTAATATAAATAATCTACTATGATTATTTGTACATTCTTACATTGCTAAAGTCTACAATTTGATAAAACTAGAACTGATGTAGCCTTTTAAATAATATGTTTTTAAAATAATGGCAATGGTGAATTATTATCTTTTATTACTAGACATAATGCAAATAGTCTATGTTAGTAAGTCAGTATTTAAATTCAGTGGAAGCACTGTTAATTTAGTATTATTAGCTTTCACTTATTTTATTTTAGTTAATTTTTTTGTAATTTTAGAACTTAAACTTATTTTATTTGAGTTAGGTCCCATGGCAGCATTCCTAATTTGTATTAAAAATTTTCAAGTTTAAGTTTTTCATTAAATATTTTTTATTTATTTTTAGATTTATTTTAATTAGCAAAAATGATTTAGATAACAATAGCAACCCTTGGTGTAAGTCACTCATTCCAATAGTCAGGCAATTGGCAACATTTTTCCTCTAAAAATAGACACATTTAATATGATTTTTCACAAATTACAAATTCATCATGTAAACTGCAGAGGACAGTGATAAAAACTAATCTTGACCCTCATGCTGTGCTGCTGGAGTGAACCATAATAGATCCCTGATACCTATTATTCTTGTGGTCTCCATCTATGTCTGACACCAGATTACTGCCGTTCCCTCATACTCATTAGCATTTCATAGTCTGGAAAGATGAAAAGGATGGGAACTGCAATTTCCCAGCCAGAGAAATAAACACTGAGTGAAAATACTCATTTGCATTTAGATTTTCTTTGATAAGAGAGGTGATAGCTTTAGGCTGTCAATGAACAACAGTGATTGATTGTGTCACGGAATGGTAAAACAGTGAAGCGAGGATTCAAGTGCAGGAATAAGGATATTAAGTAATAAAGAAACAAAACAAAGCTGCAAACAAAAACTGCCAGTGGGGGGAAAACGAGACAGGCATCTGGCAAAAACAGGAAACACAAGGGAAAATAGACAACAAACCAGCACAGGAGAGGACTGCAAACACAGGGAGACTAAATAGGGAAGCAAACAAAAGAGGGAAACGAGGAAGGCAGGATGGGCAAATTAATCAATAATCAGATAACAAGATGGGAGGGGCTAGACAATTGACAGGAGAGCACATGGCACAAGGAAATACATGACAAGCCATGTGCTCACAACAAACCAGACTATACACAAACACATGACAAACCGGAGTGTCAGAGCTCTGTCACCAAACCAAGATATAAACCAGACAGAAGTGACAGAACCCTGACAGATTGTCATTAAAAATGAATAGTTTTTAGCTTCAAGCAGTTTATAGACTTCCCTTTCAAGGGAACTCGAGCTGCGTCAAACGCTGTGGGAACGCCCCTGCGTTGTGCGTCATGAAGCACATATGGAATCAGCCCAATGGAGAGATGGAACGTCATAGGCGGGTGACGTCATCGACCAGGAAACTATAAAGCACCCCATAAACACAAGCGCAACAGCTTTCTGTGCCTTCAGTCGCGCTATATGTGAATCTGTCCCTGTGTGAATATTGTCTGTCTTTACATACTCTGCACCACACAAACAATTTATATATATATATATATAAATATTAAGAGAGATATGGCGAACGAACAGCAGTTTAGGAAGTGTGTCCCTCCCTGCTCGCGTTATTTTACGAGTGGGGATACACACGTTCTTGGTGTTGTTTGTTTGGGAGTGCAGCATGCCCAGTCAGCTCTCGAGGGAGCTGATTGTGAGCATTGCGAGCGTCTGCCATTAAGGACGCTCTGCTCCCGCCGGGCGCTCTTCGAGGAGAGCGGTTTGGTGCGCGCTCCCCGCGGTTCGGGTCCCGCTCTTGCCGAGGCAGAGCGACGACGCGTATCGTGGGGATCGCAGATGGATCAGCGGGGTTAGAGACGGGCTCTGCCTTATCTCTCCCTTCACCTGTGAGATCCAGTGCCTCAGTCCCGTGTTCGGAAGCACGCACTGCGGTTTCTTCCGCTCGGGCTGAAGCACCAGTTATAAATGAGGGAGATGTGGAGGATTCGCCACCTTACACTCCCGAAAGTGATGAGCTAGTGGAGGTATTAACAAGAGCTGTAGAAAAACTCAGGATTGTATGGCCAGTGACTAGACAGGAGTCTGTTTCTAAATCAAAATTAGATGAGAGATTTTTGCCGTCACGAGCGCAACCTCCACGCCGGTGCTTGCCGTTTTTTCCCGATCTCCACACTGAGGTGTCAAAATCGTGGAAAAAAACGGTGTCATATAGAGTGTTTAGTCCCCAGACTTCAACATATTCTAATATTGTGGGGGCAAAATCATATGGTTATTCGGCTATGCCTCGCGTGGAAGAGACGCTTGCGAGTTTTGTCTCCCTCGAGGCTGCGTCATCTGTTAAGGCACCGGCATTACCCACCAAGCCTCTTAGAAATATTTCAGTTTTTGTGGGTAAAGCGTATTCGGCGGCGGGTCAGGCTTTGTCATGTCTGCATACTATGTCTATTATGCAGGCATACCAGGCTGACCTGCTGAGGGACGTGAGTGAGAGTGAGGAGGTCAGTGCTGACGTGGTTCGCGAACTGAGTCAGGCTGCTGATTTATCCCTGCGCGCAACCAGAGAGTCGGCCAAGCTAGTGGGTCGATCTATGGCAGCTCTGGTGGCCGCAGAAAGACATCTGTGGTTAAATCAGACAAATATAAAAGAAAAAGAAAAAGCTTTCCTTTTAGACACTCCTCTCCCCCCCCCCCCCGGGTTTATTTGGCGATGCTGTAAATTCTGTCATCGATAAATTCCAGGAGAAGGAAAAGCAAACAACAAGAAATTTCTCCCTTTAAAAATTCATGTCCCTGGGGCTGCTGGACAGTGGGCTCAGCCGCGGCACTCTCAGCCGAAATCTCCCAGTAATAGAACTGATCTGAGGACAGTTATATTAGCTAAGAAGGCTTCGGCTAAGAAGAAGTCCTGGCGCCACGGTGCGCAGGACACTGAGGGTGGTCCCCACCGAGGCAGAAAGGTGTTCACCTCTTTCTACGGTGCCCATTCTTCCTCGGTGCCCTCAGGGGCCCGTTCTGCCAACCCCGCCTTCATGCCGGGGCGCAGACGGTCCCAGCGAGCGATTTCCCGGGGGACGCTCGCTCCCTCTGAGGAGGGTTTCAGAGCGGTTAGACCAGTTGTTCCCTGCCGGTGTGCCGTTACAAGGCGCTGCGTTTGCTGCTCAAGTTACACCAGAGGCCAGTCTCGAGAGACTGGTACCCTTAGTAGAATTTCTGGCAGAGTGGAAAAGCCTTCCAAAAATATCTCATTGGGTCCTGCAGACAATAGAAAGGGATTATGCTATCCATTTCAGGTGTCGTCCACCAAGATTCAGAGGGGTTCTGCCTACAGTGGTGGGCCCCGAGCAGGCTCTGGTTATGGAACAAGAGGTGAAAGCACTCCTTCAAAAGGAGGCTATAGAACGGGTTCCTCCTCCCAGTGTGGAGTCAGGCTATTACAGCCGATATTTCATCGTTCCAAAATAGGATGGGGGGTTGCGTCCAATTTTAGACCTGCGCCTATTGAATCGCTCGGTAGGGAAGCCAAAATTCAAGATGCTCTCTATCAAGCAGATCGTGTCACAAATCAGATCCGAGGACTGGTCTGTCACGATAGATCTAAGGGACGCGTACTTCCACATTTCCATCCTTCCACAACACAGGAAGTTCCTGAGATTCGCCTTCGGGGGCGAGGTGTACCAGCACAGGGTTCTTCCGTTTGGCCTAGCTTTATCTCCCCGCACTTTCACGAAATGCATCGAGGCAGCACTAGTGCCCCTGAGGCTTCAGGGTGTTCGTGTCCTCAATTACATCAACGATTGGTTGATTTTAGCTCAGACAGAGCAGATGGCGGTTCGACATTGAGATGTCGTTCTCGTTCATATCAGGAAGTTAGGGTTGAGGCTGAACGCAAAGAAAAGTGTATTATCTCCTCAGAAGACCACTTTTCTGGGTGTCGTTTGGGTTTCGGTTTCGATGCAGGCGCGACTCACTCCGACCCGCATCGTTTCGATTCTCTCAGCTGTGAAACAAGTAAAGCTAGGCCAGCTACTTACTGTAAAACAGTTTTAGAGACTGTCGGGTCTGATGGCAGCAGCATCCGACGTTATACCTTGCGGCCTGTTGTACATGAGATCGCTACAGTGGTGGCTCAGGACCAAGGGATTCTCCCCGAGGGGAAATCCGCTCCGCACGGTCAAAGTCACGCGGCGCTGCCTTCGTGCTCTGGTCATGTGGAAAGAAACTTGGTTCCTATTCAAAGGGCCTGTGTTGGGGGCTCTTTGTCGTCGCGTAACGCTAACGACGGATGCTTCCCTCACAGGGTGGGGGGCGGTCACGAGTGGTCATCCAGCCCAAGGGCTGTCGCAGGACCATCATCTATCACGGCTTATAAATTGTCTAGAGATGTTGGCGGTGTTCCAGGCTCTGAAACACTTCCTAGCAGACCTGAGAGGTCATCATGTGTTAGTTCAGTCAGACAACACGTCGGTGGTCTCTTATATAAATCATCAGGGGGGCCTGCGGTTTCGCCGGCTTTACAAGTTGGCCCGTCAGATCCTCCTGTGGTCCCAAGGGAGGTTACTATTTCTGAGAGCAATGTATCTTCCTGGGTATTTGAATGTGGTAGCAGACTCCCTGTCGAGACAGGGGCCGAGGCCGGGGGATTGGAGACTCCATCCCGAGGTGGTGGAACTCCTTTGGTTGAGTTTCGGTCGCGCCGAGGTGGACCTATTCGCTTCCAAGGAGACCACGCATTGTCATCTGTGGTTTTCCATCAGCCATCCAGCCCCTCTGGGGTTGGACGCTATGGTGCAGCCGTGGCCGAGGTCACGTCTGTTCGCCTTACCCCCGCTTGCTCTGCTACCTGGAGTTCTGGAGAGGGTTCGCCGGGACGGGGTCAGCCTACTATTAGTAGCCCCGTTCTGGCCGGCCCGAGTATGGTTTGCGGACCTGATTTCTCTCCTGGACGGCTCTCCCTTGGAGCTCCCGGTCAGGAGGGATCTACTCTCTCAGGCGGGCAGCATGATATTTCACCCCCGCCCAGTATTGTGGGCTTGGCCTCTGAGGGGGCCCAGCTCATGAACTCTGGTCTCTCAACCGAGGTTGTTCAGACCATTCTTCACTCCAGAGCTCCATCCACGAGGAAGCTTTACGCCTTGAAGTGGAAACTCTTCACTTCTTGGTGGGGAGAGCACCTGCAGGACCCAGTTAACTGCCCAGTGGGTGCAGTGCTGGAATTCCTGCAGGAGCGCTTCTACACAGGGCTATCCCCCTCCACACTAAAGGTGTATGTGGCGTCACTGGCTGCTTACCACGTCCCTTTCAGTGGAGTTTCTCTTTCCCTAGCTCCTCTTGAACCTATTGAAGAAGTTCCTGAGAAGTTTCTCACGTTTAAGACTATCTTTCTTCTTGCTATCTCCTCACTAAAGAGAATGGGAGATTTGCAGGCTCTGTCGGTTTCACCCTCGTGCCTGGAATTTTCGTATGGCATGGTTAAGGCTTTTCTGCATCCTAGACCAGGTTACGTTCCCAAGGTCCCTACTAATGTTGTTAGACCTACAGTTCTGCAGGCCTTTTGTCCTCCTCCATTTCTGTCGTCTGACCAGGAGAAACTTAATTTACTCTGCCCTGTTAGGGCGTTAGACGCCTACGTCCACAGAACTGCCGTGTGGAGGAAGTCAGAACAACTATTTGTGTGCTTTGGGCCACCCAAGAAGGGGTGTCCCGCGTCTAAACAGAGAATGAGCAAGTGGGTGGTCGAGGCTATCTCACTTGCCTATGAGTCGGCTAGTGAGCCTTCACCTTTGGCTGTACGAGCCCACTCTACCAGGAGTATGGCGGCTTCTAAAGCCTTACTGTCAGGAGTTTCCCTCAGTGACGTTTGTGATGCGGCTGGATGGTCTTCACCGCATACTTTCATTAAGTTCTACGACCTAGACTTAAGTTCTACCCCTGGGGCACAGGTGCTCTCGTCCTCTGTGCGCTAGTTCTCACATGGCGGTCACTTGGTCCTATGGCGACGTGGGTATTAGCGTTCCCACAGCGTTTGACGCAGCTCGAGTTCCCTTGAAAGGGAACGTCTCGGTTACGTATGTAACCCTAGTTCCCTGATAGGGAACGAGACGCTGCGTCATTCCACCATACTCCCGGCATTCCCGCTAGCGCTTCCTTCAGGCCTATCAGAAGCTGTTGCGCTTGTGTTTATGGGGTGCTTTATAGTTTCCTCGTTGATGACGTCACCCGCCTATGACGTTCCATCTCTCCATTGGGCTGATTCCATACGTGCTTCATGACGCACAACGCAGGGGCGTTCCAACAGCGTTTGACGCAGCGTCTCGTTCCCTATCAGGGAACTAGGGTTACATACGTAACCGAGACGATTTTTTTCACTCTACATTATTTAATATTTTTTTCTTCCTACCTTACATGTTTCCTCATTCAACATAAACAGAGAGTATTTTGTGATGCAGAGATAAGTAGAAAAGTCTCTAGACCTTGACACTGATTAAAATTTTGTTGGTAGAAGATCAAGAAAATCTTGTTCAATAATGTCACATTATGGTGTGTATCAGTGCTCAGAGATTTATCAGTGGTGAAAAGGAGATGAAAATAGGGATAGAGATTAACTCGCAATACCATTAATCACCACCTCTGAAATTATTATCCCACAGCTCTTTGGAATGGTGCCAGTCTTTGATTAATTAACGGACAAAGACCTGTGTTAGCTGTGACTGCTGGGGAAAGCCACATCTGACCTTTGAGATGAAATGGCCATGTCCCAAATGGCACACTTTATATGCCCTTTCGGTCTTGTGGACGTACAATGGCTGCTGCGTGCGCATATAAATATGACACCCTGGCACAGAACTCACCACTTCAGGAAGAAGTTTGGTGGCCAGATCATGGATGGCCTTCCCCAAAATACACATAGACGACAAGATGAAAATCACTCCCAGGATCACACATGCTCTGTGGATGGAGAAAAGCAGAAAAGATATGTCGATAAAATTATTCGGTTAATCAAATTTTATAATTTTAAATGTTTTGAGTATATAACTGGTATGATGCATAAAATGTATAATTAAAATAATATTTAGAATCTCACTGTTCACCAGTCAGTAAGATTTTTTTAAAGAAATTATTCAGCAGAGATACATTAAATTGACCAGAAGTGACAGTATATAAATAAGGTTGCAAAACATTCTGTTTCAAATAAATGTTGTGCTTTTGTACTTTCCATTTATCAAAGAATGCTGCAAAAAATGTGTCACAGTTTTCACAAAAATATTAAGCAGCACAACTATTTTCAACATTGGTAATAAGAAGAAATGTTAGTTGAGTGCCAAATCAGCATATTAGAATGATTTCTGAAGGGTCATGAGACACTAAAGATTGGAGTAAAGATGCAAAAAATTTAGCTTTGCCTGCATAGATAACAGTAGACGCAGACGCTGCGTAGTATATGTATATATATATATATATATATATATATATATATATATATATATATATATATATTGATCATTTATGTAACAGTTCTTTTAAATTGTAATAACATTTCACAATACAGCTTTAGTGAGCATAAGAGACTTCTTTCAGAAACATTATAAAATCTTATTGACCCCAAATGTTTGAACGGTAGTATATATTAAACTTATTCTTTGTATATATGTGTAGCTAATTTAGGTTCAAGTTTGAAGCAAAAACATTTTTTAAAAAAACAGACTTTTTGTTATTGTTGTAGTAAATCTACAGACACCTAATCCATTCTGAAAATATGAAAACTGTCCACAATCCATGTTCATATTCCCAGTGTGGCAAGCGGCCACTGGTACACCTACAGAGACGTGCAATTCGTCTCTAGTATTGTGATATAAATCTCCCACTCTGACAAATCGACCAGAAAAAATTAGATTCACAATCTCCGAACAGACCTAGGATGAAACCAGCAGCACAAACCTTTATCAACATAATACGTCTCAAATTGAGACAGTCGAAAGCCAGAAACAAGGCAGATCACTCAACAGACTTGACAAGCAAACATGTTCAGACTTTAAAAATGTTGCATTGACTGTTGGTAGAATTTAATCTAAGGAAATTGTGTTCTAAGATGTTCCAACACAATTCTTAATGTACTAGCTTTACAAGGAACAGCCCTGCCAGTGAATTGCTGACTTACATTGTAATATGTTTGGAATATATTTTATGAATGTTGGTCACAGAGGAAGCATTATTTATTCTTTTTAGTGATTTGCTGCAGGTCTTCTGTACCATGAAATGCCCTACATACCACAGACAGCTCATCTTTTGTTTACTTACATGTATTCTCTATGGGCAGAGTGCACTGCTGCAGCGTTGCTATAGCGCCACAGCACTATAATGGAGGAAAGAACATCTAACGTCGCATCAAACTGAAAAACAACAGTGATTCTTCAGTGCTATAGAAATTATGCTCAAAGCATCTCACTATGTCACAAACTGAAATCCAGTGATATATTTAGTCTCATAAAACATTCCCAGAGCTGCCTTTAGCACAAGCATGTTAACACTATTTAATCATATTTATACATAGAATGGTAACTGAACATTATATACAATAACACACACTTCCAGACATCTTTGCCTAAAGAATAAAATGCAATTCATTCCTGCATTGACATTGATGTAACTCTAATATGATCCCTGAGATGTAGGGGTAATTATTTTTCACGACAAATGTATATGCATACATGCAATAACACTGAAAATTATACTTACAGCAAATCCAAAAGCTGATGCACTGTGTCTCATGAAGGATACAGCTATGGGAAGAGCAAAAGAACAGAGAAGAAGGAGAAAGATATATCTGTAAATTAAACCATAAAGATTGCACAGTACATTTTAACTAGTGTAAAGGAGCTGATTTTGTTTCAGAATTTTAGCTTCTAAACCAAATCTTAAACCTATTGTAAGTACAAGTAGTTAATTCATATTTCTCCATACTTAAATGTATAATTACACTGTAACAAGGACACCTTAAAATAAAGTGTAACCTAAATAATAATAAAATAGTAATACAACATAACATCATAATATAATATAATATAATATAATATAATATAATATAATATAATATAATAAGCTAGAATACAACAGACAAATTGCTTTTGGAAAGGCTGAGGGTATTGTTACTTTTATGTATCATCAGTGAAATGTACAAAAAGAGAAAATGCCTTCTGTACATGTTCAGCTCTGAGCCCAAACTGACGGGTCATTCACAGTACAGATCTGTTGTACTTGTCAAATCCCTTGTTAGATTTATCGGTATTATAATGCAGAGCCAAGTCACTCCACTATTTGCATCTATTAAAATGTGAATGGAAAAAGGCTGCCCACTGTGTTTTGACTTTTTAGACAAAGCTCTCTGACTGTAGAGATGTGAGGCTCTCCATTTTACCAACCGTGAGCTTGCATTTGAGAGGCTCTATTTGCTGCCCCCCTCTTGAGTGAAGAACTCTCACTGTTCTATTGATCTCTAACTTTGAAGACAGACTCGACAACCACGTGTCATAGCAACAGAGGGGCTGCTCACCGCATGATATCTTACACTAACCTTGAAACAAAACAACAATTCTGCTCCAGATCTGTTGTTACTTGTTACGTATGGAAAACATGTAGAGATTTTTGGTTCATTAAAACAACTGATAAAAACAACTCGGGACTTTTTCAGAGGCCATAACAGATGCTCATGTAGTCAGTGTTTTATAATATATAATATGCAACATCAACAACATCAGAGTGGTGGCATTGTGGTCAGTACATGAGACCCGGCCGGGTCGCTCCCCACTCAATAGTTTGGCCCAGATAATTGCTCCCATCACATTCTTTTTCTTCCTTTCCTAACTCTCAATCAATAAAAATGTGGCAAAAACAAGAAAAAACACATTAAAACACATTGTTACGGTTCTTAATGGAACCAGTAGATGCCAATAAAGAACCTTTATTAAAAATAAAGGTTCTTTTATTGGCATCTACTGGTTCCATTAAGAACCGTAACAATTCAAGAAGCCTTTCCATTCCACAGTGGACATTTTTTGTGGAAAAATGGTTCCTTAAAGAACTGTTCATTGAAAGGATGTTTGGGGAAGCAAAAATGGTTGGTTCCATGTCATCGCTGTAAACCCCCTTACCAGTGGCGGATGCTGGTCTTTCAAAGAGGGGAGCCTCATTTTTTTGGTAAAAAATAGTAATAGTGGTTACTATCCTTTTACTACACCTATAACCATACAACTAAGGTTACTGTGGTAAAGCCATGGTAAGTGTTGTGGTTACAGTCAGGTTACAAGTGCATTTACAAAAAATGACACATTAAAACTACCAATAATGAGGTAAAAGCACTGTAAGTTTTATTATGACTGTCCTTTACTACACGGTGTATAGTAAAGGACAGTAATCACAAAACTTACCATTAGATATGTAACGATTCACTCAACTCACGATGCGATACGATTCACGATGCTGGTTTCACGATACGATTTTCTCACGATTTTTTAACAAGTGATTAATTTAAGAAATTAAAAATGAAAAAGTGTCCCTTTTATTATTTCCCAGACAAAATGCTGCACATTTCTTTTCATTTTAATTAGGGCTGTCAGTTAAACGCGTTATTAACGGCGTTAACGCAAACCCATTTTAACGGCGTTAATTTTTTTATCGCGCGATTAACGGTCTTTTTGGCCTAGCAAACTTTGTAGGTTTTTTTTCACATGCTTTTGCAATAGGACGCGGCATGGACGTTTTGAAAGCGCAAGCGGATCTAGCTAGACCGGAAACAAAACAACAGGCACGCCGCACGCACTTGTTTGGGCTTGCGAGCCGGATGCGCGAGCGCGAATCTCTCTGCTCGCGCGTGGAATATAATGTGCCGAGCACGAATCTCTCTGCTCGAGTCGCGCGCTCTCAGATACACGCTGCTCTTGTTAGAATTGTCTCTGGGCTCGCTCAGACAATATGTGCCTGCACTTAAAACGTGTTCAGTGCAATCGCGAATCTCTCCTCTTCCCCAGCTAACAATTTTAGGTTATAAGAACGTTTTCATAACGTTCCCATTAAGTTATAAAAACGTTATTTCTGAATGTTATAGGAACGTTCAAAACGTCCAGTTTTGAGTGGATGACGAGCGCGAGACACCGAAATGGATGCCAATATATTCTGAATGGAACGTTTACTTTTAAAAAGTTGCCAAATGGTTCCATTGACGAGACCAAAGTGATCTGTGTGTTTTGTCGTTGTGAACTGAGCTATCATCATCGCAGCACGTCCAGTCTGAAATACCACTTGATGATGGCCAAACACACACACACACACACACACACACACACACAGCTGATGCGAATTCTCCGCCCCCTCGTCAATATCAGGACCTCGTCAGTATTTCTTTCACCCTTTTATTGATGGACAGTGTTACATTGTGTGAGAGATTATTTGCTCCAAGTAAGAATGTTTATGTGTGAAATTGAACACAATATATGCCAATGTTGTTTTCAATAAAACACATTTGCACAAAGCAAGCCGATCCACTTTTCCATGTTGATAAGAGCATTAAAATGAGAAAAAATAATGGGACAAAAAGAAATCAAGAGACATTTAGAATAGATAAAAATGTGCGATTAAATGCGATTAATCGCGAGTTAACTATGACATTAATGCGATTAATCGCGATTAAATATTTTAATCGTTTGACAGCACTAATTTTAATTTGTCAACTAAAAAAACTACATTGAAATTTAAAAAAAAATCCCTTCAAGGTTGTTTCAACTCAGTCTTTCTGTCTGTCTGGTTAAGAGGGTGGACACTGGTACCTTCGCACACTAAGTAAAAGACTGTAAAATTGGTACCACATTTAGAGGGGTTTTAATTTTGTTATAATTTGTATCATTACACTAGCAAGAGTAAAAAACAACACACATTTAGAAAAATATGCCATAACCATCAATAAATTATATATATTAAAAAATATATATCCATGTACACATTTAGAGAAAGAGATAATAAAATAAATACAACACCTGGTTGCCACGGAAACACTGATGCACCTCCGTGGCTCTCGCACTTGTCGTATTAATGCCTTTTACATCAAAACGGAGGTGACTATTATTAGTCACGGTGGTGATTTTTATTAGTCTACGTAAAGTCAAAATGCCGCCACAGCTCCGATTTGAATGAGTCAATATCTACACTTGCCGTCGCCATGTGTTAACAGGTGTTCTGACGATTCATGCTACCCATCGAGATGTGCTACTTACTGGTTATTCGCATGTGCAGACTAATTTTTCTTCTGCTTACCACGCCCATAAATCTATGCATCCTTGCTGTGGAGACTTGTAGGAAACTTTGACAGGTCAAAGATGAATATTTGATGATAATTTTTACTTTTCACACCGTTTTAAAAATAAAAACAGTACAGAATACTGTACTCTTAACTTCGAATTTTATTATAATTATATTTCATATAATAATGTCATTTTTACTTGTTATATCAAAAGTGATAATTGCTATATGAACTATAGTTCATTTAAAACATCAAAATATGCTCCCCATATACCTACCCTGATTTAAATGAAATAAAGATGTCATAATATTGTGAGATTTACACAATTATGGAAACAATAGAGAATGTATCAACATTCTCTGCGATTGATTCGCGCTTGAGTAGCATTTTTTTGCGAAGGCAGCACAAATCGACAGACTCTGCTATCGATTCGCGCTACGGTAGCATTTTTCGACAAGGCAGCACAAATCGTCAGAACAACGGCGCGTGCACACCAGTTTATGGCACACACTGGCGCGGCGCGAGCGGAGCAAACCGGGCGTTTTCAGTTCATTCCTGTGGAAGTTGAGTTTGGCTCACACAAGCTCAAGTTCCATGAATTAAGTGAAAACACTCGCTAGCTTCGCGCCAGTGTGTGCTTGCTGCTATTGTGCCCGTAAAGCGAGGTTCACAACTTCACAGTAGGCTACAGTAAACGCCCCTGCTTAAAACGTGTATCGCGTTTCGTTTAACATTTCAACCGACTTGAATCGTCACACATTTTTATCGATTTTCAACCGGTTGTGAGTGAATCGTTACATATACCTACTTACCATGCTTGTAGTAAAGGACAGTAATCACACAACTGACCATGCGTGTGGCAAAGGACAGTAATCACACAACTATGATTGTGGTAAAGGACAGTAATCACACAACTTACCATGGTTGTAGTAAAGGACAGTAATCACAAAACTTACCATGCTTATAGTAAAGGACAGTAATCACAAAACTTACCATGCTTTTTTTGTTAAACTGAAACAAGGAATGTGGTGTATAATTGTGTGAAATGTATGATAAAAATTGGCTAGCAATTTCGCCAAGCAAATAACAAGAAATAGGTTGCAGCAGTTTGTCTTTCGACTATACTTTCAAATTTCGCGATGGGACTGACAGAGCTAGAATGACTTCCACGTGCTATTCTCTATTCTCTCCGAACTGTTTATTGTACAAAATCACTGTCAATCAAAAGGGGATGAAGTCCTCCAATCATCACGCGGAAGCCCAGTGTCCAGGCCCGCCCACTCCTCTATTCACCCAGAGAAGCTGAGCATCCGTGTGCGGGACATAATCGCAGCATTTATCCAATGACCGTCTAGTTTCGAAGCACTGAAAAAAACTGTTCAAAGCAGCCCCATTGAATGCAATGGACGCTCAGCTTCAACAGGGAAATCAATCAATCAATCAATCAATCAACTTTATTTCTATAGCGCTTTACACAACCGTCAGGTATCCAAAGTGCTTCACATCATAAAACATATCAATATCATACAATAAATACATATAACAGTAAAATCAACAAAGAAAAGTAAAATTGAAAAGAAACAAAAACAGGGAAATTGTCACACCACTACTGCGTATTAAAAGCCATTCTAAACAGGTGGATTTTAAGTTTAGACCTAAAAATAGCTTAATCCGCAATTGTACGGATATCAGGGAAATGTACTGTTTGACGGTTCTAAGCATGCGTCAAACCCGCCGCCATCTTGGAATAGGAGTCTTAGGAAGTAGCTTGGTAACGCTGAATTCATGGATGATGCTGGACTTTTGTGCTGCGTATGGATGTTCACACGACTGAAATATAAAATATAAAAACCAGACAGCAAGGGATTACATTTCACAAGAATGTGAAATTTTGTAAATTTTTTAAAATTTCTCTGGACTCAATGATAAATACATGTCTGACCGTTGGAACGAACCAAAACAACTAGAAAATCGCATTCATGATGATTTATGGTGATTTTATTTCCATTAGACCTTTTCCTACATTGACGCTGATGCATTAAAGAGGAGGGGCTTCCCTGTTCCATGATGGCGGCTCTATTGACGTATTCGTTCCAATGAACTGCCGTAGCCAAGGCGACATCTAATGTATATATCTATGGAATGAATGAAGGAAATCGAGTCAGCTGACTGCTAAATGTAGCTGATTCTGAACGCACTCGTCTTTGAGATTAACGTGTTGTAACGCATTTTTAGTCAAAAAAATGTTAACACAATAGTACATATTTGACCTTAAATTTTTTGACATTATATGGGAAGCTGAGCTTCCCTAGCAGTCTTAAAGAAATCCCCACTGCCCCTTACCCCTTACCCCTTTTGGAACCTTTATTTATACGAATGCAGTTGCACAGCAAAACAAGTAGCTCTAGATTCCTTGAATTTCTGCATTTAGCTGATCAACAAAGGTCCTAAAACTATGGCTGAAGTGTCATAATAATAGAAAAAAACAACAAGCTTACAAGCTTAATTCCAAATGTGCAATTGTTTGCTGTTGGTATCTGTAAAATTGCCAATATGAGCAGACAAAAAAGTACAGGATCTGGAAAAGATAACATTCACATTCTTACTGGCCTATTTGCATATGAAATATTCCCCCAAAACTGAGCACATAAGCAGGAATGTGATGATCAAAAAATCCAGTGAGTGTAGTTGCAGCAGAAGAAATATTCCTGAGGAAGAAGGTCAAAATAAGTGTTAATGTCTCTAGTCCTGCATTACATCAATAATAGTAGGCTATTAGTATTAAAAAGAGAGAAAAAAAAAATGAAAAATGGTTTTGTAATTACTTCAACAAGCACATATGGGTGTGGTGTTCAGGTGTCATTAAGCCCAAAGTATACTTCGTTTTGTATGTGTACGGTAGCTTATGTGTACAGTCAAACGCCTAGCCTATCAAAGTATACTCCATTTGATAGCATCCACGCACACAGGCGGCCGACACATGCGCTCTAGAAAGTTTCATCTTTGTCCAGTGTCTGCATTATTTTTCTTCAGAAGTTATGACCGATAAATATGTCTTTGTATTCTTTTAAACTGAAGTTGCAATCTCTAACCCCCTCAAACAAGCACTTGTCAATGTGGGCGTCTGTTGTTGCAGTCTGCGGTATTTTGTTGTTGTTTTTGTTCGTTTTTCTACAGTGAAACAACAGTCCAGGCCAGTGTTGCCACCTTGTGGAACTGATTAGTGCAAATTTAATGCGCATTGGCATTAAAAAAAAATCCAGTGTCCCATGTACTATTCTGGTGACGAAATTTGCGTCACATTCACTGTAAGAGGACTTTCACCTATGCATAAAAATCGAAGTATACTCTGGCCTTTATACATTTGTTTAACGTATCTTATAAAGGTTTGTCCAGATCTTTGACAAATGCAGGTTTGACTTAGAACACAAAACGAAAACTCCCTGTAGGGGGTTTGCTAACAAGATACAAGACATAACAAGTTAAACGCTGTTGAGGATGAGACAGAGGAGAGAGAGGGAGATGGCTGGCACATCTCTGATTTGCACTCAATCACCATTTCACATTCAATCTCTTCCAGACTCAGATGTATATGCTCCAAAGTCCCTTTCAGGGAAACTCAGTTCACTTAGAGGCCATATTTACAACGCCTTCCAAGGCAGCTATTTCAGGCATGCAAGACCAACTCCAGTTGTTTTTATTAACATGTTTAGATTTTACAAAATTACTGTGCAATTTTTTCAAGAATTACTTTTTGCTGCTGATTTATACACTCACTAAGTTTAATAATAAAAAAACAACATAGCTATTGAATACATTTATTTATTTTTTAAATGTGTTAACTGTAATCTTACACTGCAAAATGATAAATTAATCGTCATAATCGCCAAAGCCCTAAAACTGCCAATTAATCGGCCTAACGGCAATTATTTTTTAGACAATTAATCGCCGGCCAAATTTTAAGATCGTGACATTCTGTACAAAGAAAAAAACCTTTACGCTTTTTTGTACATCGTTGTCAAGTAAATGTACCCTGAACCATGAACTGAGGAAACGAATGGCTTAAATGCACAGAGTAATTAACAGAACTAAGAACAGGAGTGGAACTAATGATTAACCATGGAAACAAACTAGCAGAATGAACTCAGGAAAACCATAACAGGGAACAGAATGAAAGCTAAACCAAAACACAATGAACATACTCCTGACAACAAAATGTCCTTCTGTAATGAACGTGGTGGGAGAACCCCTCTCTCAGTGCTTCGGGCTGATAATGGCCACCGCCCCTGCTTTTCATCACACTAATCCCCGTCTCAGGGGACCGGAGCTGACTGAGGATGTCATTCCTCTTGTAAGACTGTGTGTGCTATGAATTTCAAAAGAAGGCAGCCAGAGTCGTCAGTGAAACATGAAGTAGGATTTGCTGCTTTTCTGATCAAATTTCAAAAGGCAGAATTGTTTAAAAGCTGTCACAAATATATTGCTAATGGCTTCATTGTTTATTGTAGTTTGTGACTTAAGATGTCACAGGTAATCCTGTGATTCCCTATTTAATGACTTATTTGTGGTGCAGTGGAGCTAATTTGTTATGAAAAGGATTTTCTGAGTAGAAATCCAGTACATTTCTAACAGACTGGATAAAACAATCCAGTGTCTCACTAATTCGACTGTAATCTATTTGAAATCAATCTTAGGAGCGCCCAAGAAAGCGTCACTTTGAAAGAATCAATGGACTTAAAGGAATATCAATATAGAACATGCTCCACTTTGAGTCAGGATAGTTACTGAGCCATCCCACACTGGCCTACGTGAATAATCAACATTTACCTCAGTCTGGTAATTTCTGCAAAGAACATAATTAACAATTCCAATGCAAATTAATGCAAATTCCTCTACCTCATATAGCAGCCAAATCCAGGGACACGAGCTATCACAACAATGCTCTTCCTCAGCTCTGAAGCAATATGTTGTCTTTAATAATTCACAACCTACAGTGCTGGACAATTTGCCACATGCAGAGTGGAGTTTACTGCACTCCCACCCCTCAGTGCAACTCACCGCCACTGCCATCAAATTAAAAGAATTGGATTTGAAAAACGGTGGAGTTTAGGCCGTGTGTCCACCAAAGCGTTTTTTCACGCTCCTGGCGTAAAATTCTAATTGTTTTCAATGGGAGCGCCGCGTTTTTTAAACGCCATGAGCGTAGCGAGGCGCTGAGCGAGTATTTAACGCTCAAGCGCTGAGCGTTCGGCGTTTTTTTCACGCTGAAGCGCTGAGCGCCCGGCGTTTTTACTGGTCGCCGAGAGTTGAAAAATGTTCAACTTTGGGTAAAACGCTGCGCTCATCACTGTCACTTTTTACCCAGACGTCCAATCACAGTGGAGGAGGGGCGGGACAAATACCACACGACCAACTGTCACAACATCCTTTCTGTACAACGACGTCAACCAGCAGAGCTAACCGAACAAAATGGATGAAAAATACATTTTTAGTATGAAACAAAATTATCTGCGAAATCAGTTACAAGTAAACTGTGCTGCTGATATTCTGTATCATAGCAACGAATCGTCTCAACTGAAAAAACGCAGCGCTGCCAAAACGCTCTCAAGCGCCCACAGCTAGGCGTTTTCAGCAGAGCGTCCAGCGTTTTCAGCCGACTAAAAACGCTTTGGTGGACACACGGCCTTAGGCTTTATATTAAATATGATCATTAAAAGGCCTTAAAAGCGAGTTAAAGTCGTGTGCTCTGTGGGTGAGACTAGCATTAAAGAAGCTTAAAAGTGTACACTGAGGGTCTAACATCTTACTATTATTTGATTTAGGTTTCATATAACCTGATTTCTGGAAACTCTCTTACCACAAACAAAAATAACCAACCAATCACAGATCTCCACTGTCTTATTAGAAAGAAAAAAGTAATAATGGAATCTGAGGAGAAAACAGCATTTGCAAACACATTTGCAGTATTAGCAATATTATTCAAGAAGGATTAAGGCACTTTGCACATTCATAAAGTAAGCTTTGATCTTCAATAGAATATTTGTACTGCTAAGACCTTTAGTCAAAGGACAAATAAACACAGCGAATAGTGAAGCAGTATGTCAGTGACTTATTGCCCCAGTGACATGACTGTGTATATTTAGTTTTGTGTTCAGCTGGGAGCTGGAGGAAAAGTGTGACTTTAAAATTGATGTTTATACACAACAAGAATTTACACTTTGCCTTACACACATTCATTTAGCATGTCAAACATGAAAAAAATTGCAAGTGTAGGGTATCTGTCTGCTTTTCACAAAACTACAAATCACTGCACTTTAGCTTGCCAAATTTGAATTTTAGATGACACTTTAGATTTGCTTCAAGTCATTAATCAATGTGAATAATTATGAACTGATATATATTAATCTCAATATAATATAATCTCAATTAAAAATAATAATAACAATATGTTAGTAAATAAAATGTTTAAATAAAAAAAAAACTTTAGTCATCTTTTTTTTGCCATTGCATATAAAACTCTTGACAATATTAAGAATGATATCATTAGGTTAACATTAAAATCATTTTATGTAATAGTATAAAATGGGACGTTTCAATGAAACTGCTACTTTTTCTGTGATTACTGATTATTGGTTATTTGAACAAGTTGGATGTAACTCTCTTTTATACCCTTTATCAAGATAGTATTCCCCTTATTCTCAGCATTATTCACAGATTCCAGGTATTCCCTCTTGTGGGACCCGCCACACGCCCGACCCGACTCCTCTGTGGTACCGCATCCAGGGTCCAGATTCCTAATCTAGGTTGATTTATTGAGGTCACACTCACAACACATGCAGCTCACGTCTGAGCTCGGCTTCCAGGAGCCCCTTGAGACCTGAGACTCCCAGCCAATATGGCCGGTCGAGCAGATTTGCTTGGCTGCCATTTATTAACAGGAAGAGAGCCGCACCTGCTTTCTGCAGCAGAATGCTATGAAATTTATATTAATATAGGCTTACTGTATATATGCCAAACTGAGGGGGTTTAATTTTATGTTTTGTATGTGTGTTTCAAGGCATTTAGATTTAATGACGTGTGTGTGAATCATGTGACAGGATTGGCATGTCCACAGACATATCTGATCCCCAGTCAGTTGTCACACTCACGTAAACACTCCAATAGTGTGGCTGACTGCATAACTGGATGAATTCTGCACGTCTGAAAAGAATAATCAATGTCACTTAATACACACAGTAAATATTAATAATAATAGAAGTTAAATATTTTTGGAAAAAAGAAAGATGAAAATATTATGTTTAATTGCTAAATGCTTGGCAGCTGAAGCTTGTGAAGATAACTTATACACTCTAATGGTTTCTGTCAAAAACAAGATTAGTTTAACTACCTTGTTTAAACAGATAGGATCTGCTTGTTGGTATAATGACTTCATATTACTCAAAAGCTTCTATGGTGTATTTTAGAGCAGCCTATTAGACTATGGCACAGTGGAAACTATAACTATATCAGTAGATAAATATTTAAATTACTAAAAGTACATTTTAAAATATTTAAACAGTGAAACATTTTAACGTAATTCTTTATGGTGAATTTGAAGGGCTTTAGGGCTCTACACTGAAGTGTGTAATAAACCAAATAACATCATCAAATAGAATTGTAAAAATTGCAGATTACATGAACATGTCTGAGTAAATCTGAAAGGAATGCTAAAAGGAGTAAAGTTGACAATGCAGTTTTCTAGGGAATTGTTTTATAATTAGCTTACCAATATATCAAAGACAGAACAAAAGTATTTTAATATTGAAGGTTGAAAGCTGACCTGATGATCTGACATGCTTTAGGAGCACCTGCTCAGCACGTGAATGTGCTGTAGGCTACATAAACACATGTCTGAGGCCATGACAAGCTTTCAGCGGAGCAGCTGTTCCTGTCCATATTTTAACATCACCAGTAACTTACAGGAGTTCAGGTGAAATAGACTGTAATGTCCTAGTGTTAAATATGGTGTCCTTTCTTGCATTCCTAAATTATGTATTTCGTTATATTTAACTACAATGTTTTTAGGGCAACAAGGTTTTTTTATAGGCTACTATAATTCTAAAAAACAGATTTTTCAGCTGCATACATTTCTATGTGAAGCATTACTTGAAACAAAATTATTGAACCTCAGTCTAGGCTTATTAAACTGCACTAGCCAGGGGGAATTCAGGACCATGGACAGCAGGAGTCCACAAGGTGATGGTGACACAAATGGCTAATAGACTTCATCTGAACATAAGTTCTCATCCCTGTCCTATGTCATGTGGGTGTTTATGGTATACTCACGAGAACTGTCCGGTGTGTTTGGAATTGTGTTTGGCGCAAGGATGGATCTCTCCAACCCCAAAACATGTGTGCACTGTCGACAGCACTATCGTTCCACACTCGAGTGGCGTGCAGTGCATGCTCGGTGGAGCGGTGGCCAAACACGGACCGCTCCTGCCTTCGGGTGCAGATACAGATGCAGTGATCGCTGTTTTTGGAGGCCACAGATCATTTTTCACGGCAAAGTTCCTATAGCTACCTTAAGTCTGAGCGAAACTTTGACTTTAGGGGGATGATTGGATGCGGACGAGGAATGCTCTGACGATTGAATTTTTTTCAAGCAGGGCAGATCACCCCGAGGTGGTGGGTGGAAGCGAAGTGATGGCCCTTGCATGGATCAGTATTGGAGAGCGACAACAAAGATTATCGGTTGATTAGCCTGCTCTCATGTATTAATTTGTCGAAACAATCTAAATGTATTAGAACCATTAACCTCACAGTCGGATACATCAGTAGATTTGCCTGATGCATATTGCCACATGAACCCTGGGCACAGAACAGGGTTCTGTCGAAGGGGTTGCCTACAAGTTTTAGGTCCCTATAGCGCCACACATATCTGAAAGATGTGCAGAAGAGGTGTTGGATCTGCTGTGTCATCAGAGCTTAAGAGCTTTCACAGCTATCAGGCTCAGTGTCAACATTAATGACACAGACAACAGCAGGAATATTAGGCTGCTGTCACTTTAAGACTGAATGCACAGACAGAATAAACTGACACACATCCGGTTTCACTTATGACATAACCGAAAGTGTACCGTTCAAGCGCAATTAAACGCGAAAGAGGAATCAATTCAGTGGTCCAGCGCTGTCTGAAACATGCCTCTCTCTCTCTCTCTCTCTGCATATGAGTGCTTTGGGTGTAGATAACAGCGTGCGAGTCCCGATTTTGACCTCTTTTTCCGCGTTTAAAATCGTTTGAATGTCTAAATTGCCAAGACAAAACATGTCTAAATGATAAACTTTCACTCTATGATGGTTAAACTTAGCAGTTAATCTGCGAATCACATGCATGCCGAACTGTGGGGCCTGGTCCGTACGGATGACAAATCAACTGCGATCCGTTGCACCCCTAGTAATTAATGAACACACTTATCATCATGATTGATGATCCTACTCCAGTAAGTAAACGTGTTCCTGTCCCCAAAAATGTTCCCACTTAAAAGCGCTTCCCTCCCTGTTTTCTGGTGCATATGCAACCCTGCATATAACTTCTGTTCCCAGAAGGAGGGAAATGAGGTAAAACACCTATGAACCCCGCGCAGTCGGAGGCTCGGTGAAGAGCTGGACTGAACAAAGGAAATGATGCATTCGACTACATTTATATGCTGTGGACAGGTGGCCCCGCCCACGACGTCATGCGTCATTGGCCTTTCAGGTGTGAATAAAGGTGTTTTCAGCAGATGGTGCACGAGCGCGATATCCCATAGTCAGTGAGAGTGTTGAGTGTAGTGTTGTACCTCTTTTCCCTCCTTCTGGGAACAGAATATTTATATGCATAACTCAACGTTATTGCTTTATTGCATGTGCACATGTAAAACGACTCATTACTAAAAAAAAGGATCATAACAGCAGGCAAAAAAAATTAATTTAAAAGCCAAGATATTATAAACATTTCCCAAATGGACCACCACTGTCGTTGGATACCATCAAGATTTCCATTACACGAGAGTAGATGTTAAAACTTCATGCTGATTTGTACTCGGCTTTCGCCAAGATAATCACCAACTAAGACGTAGCTTTACAGTAACCTATGCTTCTCCATCCATTTACGCTTCTTTCCATCTGGTGACGTGAATCTTCTGTCTGGTGTTAATACAGTGTATTGCGCGTCAGCACACACAACGGCTGCAACCACAGTGCTGTCCCCCCATAACAACCCTCTGGATTGAGCGGAGTAGGGAACATCTCTAGGGTCTTCAAGTGGGCACCTTCCGTCCTCAGTGTTTCGTCGACTAGCCCACGACACCTCAAGAGGGCTCGACAGTGACTCTGGCGTCCCAGAGTCACCCCCCTTCGTCCCCCACTCAACTCAGCCCAGGTTACTGACCTCTACTTCCCTCTTGCTGCTGAGACCTAACCACAATCTCACAATCTCTCCGCAACCCAACCATACGCGCCAACCCGTTTGACTAAGGCTGTCGAGCCCCACTGGTGCGTTAATATGCAGTTTCAGTGGCAACGGTTCCGTATGGCATACCACCTACCACAAAACACAATATCTGCCCATCCACCCGTCATTCACGCAATATACACAGGAACGTAATGACTGTAAATACTATACAACCTATACAAATAAACCAACAGTTGCTGCTGAGACCTAACCACAATCTCACAATCTCTCCGCAACCCAACCATACGCGCCAACCCGTTTGACTAAGGCTGTCGAGCCCCACTGGTGCGTTAATATGCAGTTTCAGTGGCAACGGTTCCGTATGGCATACCACCTACCACAAAACACAATATCTGCCCAACCACCCGTCATTCACGCAATATACACAGGAACGTAATGACTGTAAATACTATACAACCTATACAAATAAACCAACAGTTACTGCTGAGACCTAACCACAAACTCACAATCTCTCCGCAACCCAACCATACGCGCCAACCCGTTTGACTAAGGCTGTCGAGCCCCACTGGTGCGTTAATATGCAGTTTCAGGCGCAACGGTTCCGTATGGCATACCACCTACCGCAAAACACAATATCTGCCCAACCACCCGTCATTCACGCAATATACACAGGAACGTAATGACTGTAAATACTATACAACCTATACAAATAAACCAACAGCCCTTTCAAGTTTTCAAGAATTCTACGAAACCGTAGCATGGCGGCCTGTACACAGCCAGCTAGAATCTTTCCGTCTCAACCACAGCCAGTTGCTGCTCCTTTCTGCTGCTTCAGATAAGTTCTTTACTGTACGACGCAACTCTTGGCCACTGAATCCGACGTCTCTGAGGAACCGGGTTGTAGAGTGAGCCACAAAACCACGACAACCCACTTCCACTGGATAAACCTGGACTCTCCATCCTCGCTGTTCTGCTTCAGTGGCCAGATGAGCATACCGCAGTTTCTTCCTCTCATATGCCTCATCTACCGCATCCTCCCATGGCACTGTTAACTCTATCAGTTGAACAATGCGTGCTGATCCAGACCACAAAACAATATCTGGTCGTAGGTTAGTGGTGGCAATCTCAGGTGGAAAAATAAGCCGTTGATCAAGATCAACCAGCATCTTCCAGTCCCTAGCAGCTTCCAGTTGTCCTGGGCGAGAATTGGTGTTAGCACCTTTTCTTGGTGGTTGCTCGACTGGGCGGAGGAATATTGTCTTCTGCGTGTAATGTTTTGCTAGAACAGGCGGCAATTTATTGGTCATACTACGCTTGCCTTCCAATGCTAAAGCCAAACATCGCAATACTTGGTCATGGCGCCAAGTAAACCGACCCTGGCTAAGAGCCACCTACATCCTGTCAAAATGTGCCTTAATGTGGCAGGTGATGAACACAAAGGACAAGATGGATCCTCTCCTACCCAGAGGTTTAGGTTCTGCGGTGATGGGAGAACATCATATGTTGACCTAATAAGGAAACTGATCCTACTCTCTTCCATTGACCAAAGGTCTTGCCAGCCCATTTTGCGTTGTTCCACACTCTCCCATCTCATCCACTCTCCCTGCTTGGCCTGGGAAATGGCCTTTATACATCTCATCCTCTCCTCCTGCTTTCGCACCTCGTTGACTACCAGCTTCCTCCTTTGGGCTGGGCCTGCCTTGTGCCATTTAGGAGGAGCTAAACTGAGCCCAAAACCCCCTCTTCCATGCTGTACCTGTCCCACGATATCCCCAATTTGAAGGTCAGCCTTTGCCTCTACTACAGATTTCTTTGCTGACCACTTTCTACCAGTTTTTACCACAGGGGCTGTCTCCCTTACACATTTGTCGCGTGACTCTGCTAAAGTCATTTCCAGTCTGACCATGGCACACTTAAACTCCTCGGTTAAAGCAGAGACTGGTAGCTGCAATACTCCTTTATTATAAAGTCCCACTCTGCTGAGGCAGCGTGGAACTCCCAACCATTTCCTGATGTATGAACTTATTAACGCTTCCAGCTTATCCACTGTTGTCAAAGAAACCTCATACACAGTCAGTGGCCACAGCAACCTTGGCAGTAGACCAAACTGAAAGCACCAGAGTTTCAGTTTGCCTGGTAGAGCACAGCTGTTTATGCTCTTCAACCCTTCCACTGCTTGTCGTCTAACTTCTCCCACTCGAACTGTGTCCTTTAGATCCCCATCGTACCATCTCCCTAGACTCTTCACTGGCTTCTGAGAAACTGTTGGTATTGCCTCACCATTAATGAAGAATGTTTTATCTACTACCTTGCCTTTAATTATGGAGATGCTCCTTGATTTAGAGGGCTTAAATTGCATTCGTGCCATTAAACATCATTCAATAGGCAATGGCATTGACATTCTCTAGGGAATGAACTTCCCATGTGTGTCGAGCAATGATTTGCCATTCCGTCCAAATGATTGAATAAATTTTTTTTAAAAACATAATTAAAATAAATTAACAAATCGAACAAACAAATATGTCAAGCAATTTTTGTAAATAAATTCAGGAGACAAATTATATTTATGAAAAAAATAGAAACAAAGGAGGAAAGGAAGAAAGAAAGAAAAAGCTTCTCGAGTCATTCAGGTACAGTTTCACAGTGACTATTGATGTGTCCCATAAACACCAGCAGCATATCTGCTATATCAGGACACTGGTTCCATTATCAGAAAACAATTTTGTGATGCCGGTCCCGCCTAAATGGACTGGAAGGAGAACTCAACACTGAGACTTAATGTGTTTAGACAGGTTCCTAATGGAGCAGAATGGCAGACATCTGCAGTGCTCTGCTCAGGTTACAGGGCTACAAATGCATCTCATTTAGCCAACCCTTTCTTGATGCTTTAAGCAGGTCCTGCAGAGGGACAATACCATTATATACTCACTCAGCTTACAACAGCGGGGATGACACAAAACAATAAATCATCATCATCATCATCATCATCTTATGTATCATCATTATCAACATGTTCAAAATAGTTTCAGGCAGCACAGCATGTTGATAAGGTGAGAAGAACATGCAGAAAATGGGGTGTGACTTTAGGTAAAATGTGTCGCTACACTGAAAATGTCACCAACCACGATCCTTTTAAAGGGGATGTCACATATCAGTGATGATTCACAAGTGAAAGGGAGTGCCTAATAATTTACAAAGAACTGGGCTTATATGTGAGGAACTTAAGAGACCAATAGGGATAGCATTAAAGTGCTCGCAATGTTTCTAAAGTGAAAACGTTCTCCTGAATGCTTGGTTGAACTTGATATAAGATGCCTGTCAGCAGGACAGGAATAAAGACAGACAGCTGGGAATAAAGTTCAACTGCATTGAATAAATCTTCTCTGACTTTTGGCACTGTGTGCTTGTTTAGTCCATTATACTGTGAAACTAATAGCTGTAGTGCATGTCAGAACGAGGCTGATGAACGAGACAGCAGCGTAAAGATATAGCACCCTTATTGAAGTTGTTCTAAAGGGCGACATTATATTTCACACACACTATTTTCATAACCCCTAATTAACTAATTAAATTGACCAGCGCTGTATGTATCTGGAGAACCTGGACTCAGCTGGCTAAATGACAGTTCAATTAAACAATCCCATTTGTAATGTAAAGATATGAGATATTTGATCAAAATTGAAATGGAATAAGACACTGCACCTCATGTTGAAAAGCACGGTGATACAGCACAACACATTTGTTCATTAAAAAGGCTGAAATTGCAAGCTAATGACTCACTATTATATTTTTTCACATTCAGTATTATTTTGGTACCGAGCAGCATGGGTTCACATTGGAAGGGCTTAATTAGAATGAACTTGTCTAGTTATTATTCCACATATCATGACTTATACTAGAATACTGAATTTTCATGAGTGCCACATTGATCCTGGACACCAATGTGTTGTCTCATGTTTTACTATAAACCCAGTTCAGGTGACACATATCATTATAACACATCTGAATATCCCCATATTTGCTGCTTAACCTAGACATTTACATAAATACAAATGTATTCATAAGCTTAGCAACCTTTTGTGTTGTTATTTTTCCCAGGGAACCCAAAATTAAGCATTTTTAAAGAATTTTAGAAGACTTGGAATACCGTATGAAAAGTATAGACTGCTTTTTTCATATTATGATGCATTTATGGTGGGTTTTTTTCATCTTCCCTCTTAAACAATGCGTTAAAAATGTCTACTTCAATATAAGCAAAACAGTTTGTAACATAGATTTTGAGTGATCTATTCCTTTAAAAATTGCTTTCTGTTTTTACAGCCAATGTAATGTGTGAATGTAGTGAGCTACTGCAAAATGAGGAAGGTCACACTGAAAGAGCAAGAGAGACGATAATTTGCATAAAAGGCAAATATTGTCTGAGCTCATTTGGCATTCAGCCAGTAAAAAAAAAAAGTTTTTAATTAGTTAGTAGATACTGCTAAATGTTGCTATGTCCTTATTTAACAATTACTAAATGCAAAGAGTTTTCTAATACTAAAAGAGTGGATTTCATCACCAGCGTGAATAATAACAATACTAACCCTTCATTAAGCTTCACCCACCTTTATTTACTTTCCCTAACTCTTATGAAGCTTTTCAACAACCACTTGTTCTACTCTCTGCATTGTTCGTGAATTAACTCAGGAATCAATCAATAAGGATTACTTATGCTTATTGCTTTATGATAGTAATAACATAAGAGAATAATAAGAATGATGATAAATTATAAATTATTAAAAAACAAAAATGGCTGGACTATTCACAGTGGCCTGAATGAATGAATGAAAACATTAACAGAACGAACAGTACACATATTACATTAACATCAAAGTCATTGTAAAGTATTGCATTGCACCCTCAAATTATATATAAAAAGAAAATGTAAAATAAAATAAGACTTAAACAACCAAATTAGATGGGATAGTATATTCTATGCAGCTTTACTGTCTGCGGCTATATTTTTTGTTGGGCTAAAAAAAATATTCTTATAGAAACATCTGCAAAGTTAGGCTTTGCAGATGTTTTCTATCCATTTCTTTGTGTTATCAAAGCTCTTTTGATGACAGTGCGTTAAATTGAAAAAAAAAGTAATTATAGGTAAATCTAAAAAAATGGCTTAACACTGAAATAACATCCATCTTATGGAAGTAAAGCTACCTGGCCAATACTGTAGGCAGAAGCGTTTCATTGACGACCCAAATCTTTTACACAGCATCTGATCAAAACAACTGCGCAAATATAAAAAAACGCAAATCTCAAATAATTTTAAAGCCGTGTTATCTGCTGCAGTTTGATTATTTCTATCTAAGTGCCAATGAAAAGCATTGTTTAGCTTTAATCATTTTTATATGTCAAAAATATATCTGTGTTTGTGTTTGGAGCTCCGTCGAATTGAATCATTAATCCCTGATTTTCTTCTTTACCACTCATTTATAAACAAGCACTTTCTATTTTTATATCATGTGAACTTATCCTCGACACTATTCCTTTTAAAAAACAATCGGATTGCTTTGATATCGCTACTTAGATCCAACTTTCCGAATCTCGGCTACTAGCCTTTAGCCCGCTAGCATTTCACGCGTGGCCTCGCGCCTATCGACCCTCTCATTTTACACCCGTTTCACTGAAAGGATACGGGTTATATCCATCATTTCAGTCCTAAATTAGTAGTGATATTGGTAGTATGGTGTAATGAACAGAAACTGCTCTTTGTAAATAATTGGAATCTGTTCTGGGAGTGACCTAGGCTCTACCGTGCTGATGGCCTGCACCCCAGCAGAATCGGAGCGGCTGTTCTGTCGGACAACATCTCCAAGACGTTACACACCATATGACTAGTAAGTCAAAGTCCAAATCACAGTCTTTGCTGTCCCAACTTAATTGATATAAGTAGTGTAGAACATTATATAGAAACTGTGTCTATTCCTCGCTTAGTGAGGCCAAACAATAAATCTAGTGTAGGATCTAGCAAAAATCTTATTGTAATTAAACCAGAAAATCTAAATATCAGTGAACAAAAACAATTTCTAAAGCTAGGTCTTCTAAACATTAGATCGCTCACACCTAAGGCGGTCATTGTAAATGAAATGGTCACAGATAATAGTTTTGATGTACTTTGCCTTACTGAAACCTTGCTTAAACCAAATGATTATTTCGGTCTAAATGAGTCTACTACACCAGAATACTGTTATAAGCATGAGCACCGTCTGATTGGTCGTGGCGGCGTCGTTGCAACAATCTATAGAGATATTCTTAATGTTACTCAGAAAACAGGTCACAGGTTTAATTCGTTTTAAGTACTTGTGCTAAATGTTACGCTCTTAGATGTAAGAAACAAATCCATATTATCTCTAGCCTTGGCTACCCCATATAGACCTCCAGGGCCCTATGCTGACTTCCTAAAAGAGTTTGCATACTTTCTCTCAGATCTATTGGTCAATGTCGATAAAGCAATAATTGTTGGAGACTTTAACATACACGTAGATAATACAAATGATGCGTTAGGGGCTGCGTTTACAGATTTATTAAACTCCTTTGGGGTCACGCAAAACGTCAGTGGTCCCACTCATCGTCTAAATCATACACTAGATTTATTTATATCATATGGAACCAATCCAACTGATATAAATATTATAACGCAAAGTGACGATCTCACTGATCATTACATGGTATCTTGCGTAATACGTACTGCTGAAATTTGTCATGTTGCGCCACGTTATCGACCAGGCAGAACAATCCTTCCAACCACTATAGATAGATTCTCAAATAGCTTACCTGATCTATCTCAGCTGCTCAGTGCACCCAAACAAACAGATGAACTAGAGGAAATGACTTGCAGTTTGAGCACCATGTTCTCTAGTACACTAGATATTGTTGCACCAATTAGATTAAAAAAGGTTGGAGAGAAAACTAAAGCACCATGGTACAACAGTGCTACGCATGCAATCAAGAGAGAAACTCGTAACTTAGAGCGTAAATGGAAACAAACTAATTTAGAGGTCTTTAGAATCGCGTGGAAAGACAGTATGTCACGTTATAAAAAGGCTCTAAAAGCAGCCAGGGCTGAGCATCTCCGCAAACGAATAGAAAATAACCAAAATAATCCAAGGTTTTTATTCAACACCGTGGCTAGACTAACAAATAAACAAACATCACCAGAGCAAAATATTCCGTTACAATATAGTAGTAATGATTTTATGAATTACTTCAATGAGAAAATAGAAAGCATCCGAAACACAATTGTAAATATACAATCCTCTATGATGTCTTATGATTCAGCCTCAATTATGGCCCCTCTAGAACAACTACACCGCTTTACAACTATAGGACAGGAAGAGCTAAATAAACTTAGCATTGCATCTAAACCAACAACATGTTTATTAGATCCAATACCCACTAAACTACTGAAAGAAGTGTTACCTGTAGTGGAAGAGCCTCTTCTTAATATTATTAACTCATCTTTATTTTTAGGTCATGTTCCAAAAATATTCAAGCTGGCAGTAATAAAACCTCTCATTAAGAAACCGCAATTAGACCCAAATAACTTAGCAAATTACAGACCCATTTCAAATCTTCCATTTATGTCTAAAATACTAGAAAAAGTTGTGTCCGCTCAATTGTGCTCTTTCTTGCAAGAAAATGATATCTATGAAAAATTCCAGTCGGGATTCAGACCGCATCATAGCACAGAAACTGCGCTAGTTAAAATTACAAATGATTTACTTTTAGCTTCTGACCAAGGCTGTATCTCAATACTAGTTCTACTCGATCTTAGCGCTGCGTTCGACACTATAGATCATAAAATACTCTTGGATCGACTACAAAACTACACTGGTGTTCAGGGACAGGCATTAAGCTGGTTTAGATCGTACTTATCAGACCGTTACCATTTTGTCTGTTTAAATGGGGAAAAATCAGAGATAACGTCAGTAGACTATGGAGTGCCGCAAGGATCGGTGTTAGGCCCTCTGCTATTCTCAATATACATGCTGCCACTTGGTAATATTATAAGAAAACATGGAATTAATTTCCACTGTTATGCTGATGACACTCAATTATATATCTCATCACGATCAGATGAAAACACTAACTTATCTAAATTGACAGAGTGTCTAAATGATATAAAATGCTGGATGACGTGTAATTTCCTGCTATTAAATTCAGATAAAACGGAGGTACTACTTATTGGTCCAAAAAACTACCCACAAAATCCCTTACAATACAACTTTAATTTAGAAGGATGTCCTGTTACTTTATCCACTACAGTAAAAGACCTGGGTGTTATACTAGACCGCAACTTGACTTTCGAAAATCATATTTCATATATTACAAGAACAGCCTTTTTCCACCTTAGAAACATTGCTAAGCTACGTAACATGCTATCTGTTTCTGATGCAGAAAAGTTAGTTCATGCATTCATGACCTCGAGACTAGATTACTGTAATGCTTTATTAGCTGGTTGTCCTGCATCCTCAATAAACAAGCTACAGTTAGTGCAAAATGCAGCCGCTAGAGTTCTTACTAGATCAAGAAAATATGATCATATAACACCTATTTTATCATCTCTACACTGGTTACCTATTAAGTTACGTATCAATTACAAAGTATTCCTACTGACCTATAAAGCCCAAATGGTTTAGCTCCTGTGTATTTAACAGACCTTCTATCGCCATACAATCCATCGCGCTCTTTAAGATCACTAAATTCGAGGCTTCTGGTCATTCCTAGGATATCTAAGTCCACTAAAGGAGGGAGGGCGTTCTCGCATTTAGCTCCTAAACTCTGGAATAGCCTTCCTGATATTGTTCGAGACTCAGACTCGCTGTCCCAGTTTAAAACTAGATTAAAGACGCATCTCTTTAACCAAGCATTCACTTAATGCTTAACCTTTAATACTACTGCTGAATCAGTTCGAATGCATTAACATTATGAACATCAGCTATGCTAATTATTTCCCATCTGCCTTTCTGCTGGAATCTCGGGACAATAGTCCCGAGGTAAATAGCGTTCGTCAGCTCCAGTTTGTATCCAGCCTCTCACGGAGACTTCAGATGCCCCAACGCCTGTGAAGAGACGACTCGACGCCTGTGAAGAGACGACTCAAAGCCGGCGATATGTTATGCCATAAATTACTACTTGATTAACTAACTGTATTTTTCTATGTACATTTCCGAAATGCACTTTCTGTAAAGCTGCTTTGAGACAATGTGTATTGTGAAAAGCGCTATACAAATAAATTTGAATTGAATTGAATTGAATATACAGACAAGTAATAACTGGCAGACATGTTATTAACGTATTTTCCTGCTAGTCAATTCAGCTTAACTACTGAACAAGACTAAAGTGGAGACTAATTTCCTTATGGGAAACATAATATATATATAATCACTCTGAATCTAAAATAAGTACAAAGGAAGACTTTAATCTTTTTCACAGAAATACTGCCCTAGATTTTTCCAGCTCTCATCTCATTAAAATATTTGAGAACAAATTAGACATTTAATCAGAACAAGGGACTTTATGTTTAGTGTAGATGTTTTTAACTTAAAGGATCAATTAAAACAATCATGAAAACATGTTTCAAATAGTGTTAATTACAGAGGACGCGTAATTGATGATTTAAGAGAAACTTTTCTTTTACCTAATCCTTTCCTTAAAAGGTTTACCCAAAAATTAAACTTGGCATTATTTACTTGCCCTCACACTCTCTTTCGGAGGTTCATAAGAGAAGTTGCAATATGAAAAATCTTTATTTTGAGTCTTTTAATGAATTATTGATCCAATTCACTAAAGCGTTCTGAATGATTTCTTTACAAATCAGACAGATCCAGTTCTCAAGGTCAATTCACTAACACAATGATCCACAACGGTCAATACGTCTAGACTATAAGATTTTCACAACTTTGAAATTTCAGTCTGTTCATCACACAAAGCTATTGTAATACAGAAGACCTTGGATATAGTGAATGTTTTAATATGGACATCTTTGATATTTGGCGATATGATATTATTATATACTTTCATGTTTAATGGGTTATTTACTTTTCTTTCTAGTGATAAAGTATGTTCACATGCTGTTTAATTCATAAAATTTAATCAAAATAAAAATAAAAAATTCATTAAAATGAAATCCATAAAATGATCCCATGTTGGGTACCCCTAAGAGGTTAAATCTAATAAAAAAAAACCTTTAAAGTACTTTATAGAACCTATACGGAAGAAAATACATGAGGGTGAGTACATAGCTGTCAACATTGAACATTGAAAATAAGTGAGATTTCCCGGAATCCATCCCCAAAATAAGGGATTTTTTTACACGATTCTTACCCACAAACTTTTAAAAAAGCACTAATCATTAACAGTCTAAAGAGTTTATAACTACATAGGCCTACATATAGTGTTTGTGTGTATATGAGAGAGAGAGAAAGAGACAGTGTGTGTGTGTGTGTGAGGTAGAGAGAGACAGAGTGTGTCTGTGTGTGTGTTAGGGCTGTGACCATAACCGTGAGACTTCAAGCCGAAACTGCCCGAGCTTGTACGTCTCACACAATCAGAGCGTAAAAATACGTGATATTTTACGGGAAAATACTAAAACGGGAAGACAGCGGGAAAAGAGCTAAAATACGTGAGAAACCCGGAAAAAACGGGAGGGTTGACAGCTATGGGTGAGTAAATAACACATTTTTTATTTTTGAATTGACTATCACTTTACCATTTGCTGAAATATTCCACTAGAGAATATCCTGACTAGCACTGAATGTAAAGTTAGTAGAGCGAGCAAACAGTTCCTGCTGTAAGCCTCAGTAAATCCCTGAGCTTTTAAATAAGATTCATTGCCTGAACATAGGTTTTATTTTATAATTCCCCATGAGTTAAGATTTTCAGCATATCATATGAGTTCCCAATTCACTTGCATGAAATATCTGGAAAAATTTATGTATTCAGGCCAAACCACAAAAACAAAGCAGGGTGTTCTTCTTCTTCTTCTGAGAATCCAAAGATGGTCACAAGCCCCACACCACTTGCATCACAAAAGTCATGATGTCTGTTCAGTGAAGAACGATTTTTTACAGTGAGTGTGTGACTGTGCGATATAACAGTGACAGTGTAGTGACTGCTGCCACATGCCACACCATTATGTCTTACAAAACACAGAGGACAAGTTAAACATGCTGTTTCAGCATGAGACATTCAGACTGCACATGGACAGATGAGCCATGGGATTTGCGAATTAAGGCTATGGAGGCATAGAAAATCGACTGGTAAAAACTGTAGAACTTGTTTTTAAGTTCTAAAGTTTTTGTAGCTTTTGGAAAGTTCACAGTCTCCGACAACACAGTGACTATTGTCATATTAAATGTCCAACAACCATACGCTGTATCACTATGGACAACTCGTGATAAACAGACTGTCTGCTTGGCATGGGCCAAATGCCAACTTCCTCTTCTCCGTTAAACATCATATTACGAAATAAAGATTACAAATATAGACAGGGATGACATGATGTGCATGTGTCAGTAGGGTGTCATGTGTGTCTGTTTGCAAGGTGTATGTGAATGTAGATGACTGCATTACAAAGAGTATACATTACAAAAGCTATGGGGATGAGAAATTGCTTTTCTCCTTCATTCCAGGGCCGTAGCATTAATCTTAATTTCTCTGAGCTCATGTCTTCCGACAATTCTTCCTTTTAAATGAAATTTTACCTAAGCTTTTCACAAGACTTGAGAAAAAAGCAAAAATGGGAAGAAAGAATGAACAAAGATGGTTAGGTAGAATGAGGACGAGACCTTGGCAGAAACCAAGACTCAGATGGGGGAGTCATCGTCATCTGGCAAGCAAATCCTGAAACATCCTGTCAACCTTCTACATTTCTCCTTCGCTTCCTCTTTGTGCATGTGCTTTGTCTTCATACACTCTATGTTGTGTTTCTAAAAGCATTGCATAATTATGATTTATAAAGCACATTCATTCTAATGATAAAATGCATGGACAATACATCCTAGTGCTCTCTAAATCAAGGGTGTGAAGACAGAAAAAGCATCAAAGAAACAAGGTTGCTTGCAAATCTTCAGATCATTGAATAGATGTCTGAATTTTGACATTTTTAATGAGTATCTGATTCTGCAGCACATATGTTACACCTCCTTTAAAATTAGCAACATTTCTGGACTGCATGTTGCCTAAATCTTATGAGCAGTTAAGAGGCTAATGTCAAGAAATGCCAAGGGGCCCCAAATATGTTGAACCCACTGAGACAGATCTAAATTAGAAAAAAAGCCAGCTAGTTTGTGTGAAATACTATAGGCCTACATGATATTATAATTAAATTATTAAAGGATTAGTTCACCCAAAAAGGAAAATGATGTCATAATTGACTCATCCTCATGGTGTTCCAAACCTTTATGAGTTTCTTTCTCCTGTTGAACTAAAAAGCAGTTACTTTGAACAATGTTGGTAACCAGAAAGTTGAGGGTATCCACTGATATCCATTGTAGGAAAAAGAAGTACTATGGAAGTCAATGGCTACCGTCAACTGTCTGGTTACCAACATTCTTCAAAATATAGTCTGTTGTGTTCAACAGAGAGAGAAAAAACTCATACAGGTTTGGAACACCATGAGGGTGAGTAAATGATGACATAATGTTCATTTTTGGTTGAACTAACCCTTTAATAATTAAATAAAGCATTAATAATTGGCTAATAATAGTTAATAATTTTTTATTCATAAGAATATCATTTGAAAAATATTAGGGTTTTTTTCAATCTAATATCAGAATATGAGAAACCTTTTCAATTCATGGATGGCCCCTCAACAGGCATCCAGGAGCCTACCGGAAAAAGTCCTAAGCACTATCACTGAGGCTAGAGCCCCGTCAACGAGACGCCTCTACGCCCGGCTGGTGTGCAGCTTGGAACCTTAACCCCTACTTGTGCGATGTACTACTGGTACTATCTTTTCTTCAAGAGCTGCTGGATGTGGGCCTTCCATGCTCCTGTGGCGGGTCAGTCCTTGGGAAGGAACGACCTGGTTGTGCGCTTCCTTAAAGGGGCAAGGAGGCTTAACCCGCTTCGACTTCCCTCTATACCAGCCTGGGACCTATCCACGGTCCTCAGGGCCCTTAAGGGAGCCCCATTTGAACTGCTTTATTCGGCTGACTTAAAGCCTCTTTCACTCAAGACTGCACTCCTGCTAGCCCTAGCATCGGTCAAGCGAGTGGGTGACTTACAAGTGCTCTCTATGAACGCCTCATGTCTCGAGTTCGGGCCCAACGACTCCAAAGTCGTCCTCAGACCAAGACATGGTTACATACCCAAGGTGCTCTCTACTCCGTTCAGAGCCAAGGTGATTTCGCTATCGGTGCTTCCCTTAATGGAAGACGATAGAGAATTAGGTCTGCTCTGCCCTGTTAGAGCTCTCAGAATCTATCTGGAGCGTTCTGCCTCATTCAGACAGTCGGAACAGCTCTTTGTATGCTTCTGTGGCTGTACCAAAGGGCTTCCGGTCACGAAGCAGAGATTATCACGATGGATACTGGACGCTATCTCTTTAGCCTATGCTTCTATGGGCCTTCAATGTCCCATAGGCATCAGGGCTCATTCCACAAGGGGCATGGCCTCTTCATGGGCTTGGTCCAGTGGTGTTCCAATTGAAGACATTTGTGCCACGGCCGGCTGGTCTTCGCCGTCCACATTTGTAAGATATTATAATCTAGAAGTGCCAGCACTGCAGGAAAAAGTTATTTCTATTTAAAAAGAGGTCTTGGCCCCTGAAGGGCCCAAACCTCTAGGCATCCCTTCATGGGCTCTGACATTGTCTGGTCCCCGTAGGGCTCTGACTTTAGTTCTACTATAAGCCTGGGACTGCTCAGCCCCAGGCGATTGCTCAGAGCAAAGTCGTCAGCTAATAGCACGGCGTTTCAAAATGGGTTCCCATAACATACTAACATAACCGAGTATGTTCTACCTAACCAGAAAAATAGAAAAATAATGTTTAGCACTATGACAGCAAACACTTACACTACATAAAATCTTCATCATGAAAATCTTTATCTTCAGTGACTCAAGAGGAGAGTTTTCATTTACTGCTTGTTACAGCAAAGCAGCATGACCTACAGAGATCATAAACTACCACTAACATCATCAATATAATGGAATACAATTGTCCTGTAATTACCAAAACACATCCCAACTACTAAGCCTAAATGATTTAAGAACTATAACTCAGCAATGCCAAAAATTTGCAGTTGGCCAGTTCTATCCAGTTCTACTTTTACTGAAGACTGCTCTGGCAGCTTTAGTCACAACTAGCTGCCCATCCTGATGGATGCCACTGCCAAGCTAGTCTCACATAGCCAGCGCTTTGACTCAACAGCATAAGGTCCGGTCCACATTGCAGCTTATTTTGGCCAAAAACGGCCTACTTAGACAGGAAGATTTTCATGTAGCCTACTGTTCCGTTTAGGGCCAGGTTAATCTGAAATTTATTACACAAAAAGTGGCTTGAATTATTTGAATAATAATTTTGTGACATAACTGCAAACAGCTGTACAGAAAATGTGTAATCAGAGTAATCATAATTCCGTCAGCCAATCAGCCTGAAACTTGCCAGACTGAGGAAGTAGTATTTTCCAGTATTGTGTGAAATATGCATCAGACAGTCGGTGAACAGACTGTGGGCGGTCTGTGGGTGATTAAGACTAGTTCTAACCAAAAGTAGCTGAACATCCTGAAGACTGCCTGCCACAGCCAGGAAAAGCATCACCATGAACTCACTGAAAGCGGCCACAGCCAGGATTAGCGTCACTACAATGGAGATCCAGGACACCCACAGAGCTTTCTTCCTGTAACTCTGAGCTTCATGAGGCTTCAGTCGCATGCTGCTCTCCAAGAGACCTGTCAAAAAAGTAAATAAAACACTGGTTAAAGGCCATTATATAATTACATTAAGTGCTCTATATGGAAACAAACAACAGGAGCTGATTATTTACTCACTGGACCATGACAGGCATTAAGAGGGAGAGGGTAGACACATATTAAAGAGCAGAAATAAATCTGCACTGTCGGGGAATGACTCGTCTTGTTTAATTAGCAGAGCAAAATGGTTTCAACCACATTTAGATGCCACTAATAAATTCAGTTTATCGTGTATCAAGTCACAAATTATATGACTTTAAATGCTGTTTGCTAGCAGCCCTGCGAGATCTTTAGCTACTGGAAGTTGAGACAGCGATTAAAAGCCTGTTTCCACCTCTGAGTAAAATATTAAAAGCTACTTATGACTTCATATCGTGTAATGTACACTATAGTGTTTAACAGTATTTTGCTTATTTGAACAAAACTAGAGTAAAAATAGTAATGATTGTATATGAATAATATGATGATCTGCTGCTCAAGAAACAATTCTTCTTTTAATGTTGAAAACACTTGTGCTGCTTACATTTTTTATGAATAGGAAGTTTATCTTTTGTAAAATATTTTGTAATATAGGCCTATCGTAATAACCCCCAGTTTCACAGACAAGGCTTATCCCTATAGTCCCAGACTTAAATGAAAGTTTGCGCTGTTTTAACTGGACTTCTTATTTTGTCTCAAGTTGCACACCAGGAATGTTTTTTTTTTCTAAGGCATGTTTCTTAAAGCTACTTAAATGCCCTAATTGAACTAAGGCCTAATCCTGGCTTAATCTAAGCCATGTCTGTGAAACCGGGCCTTCATGTCTTTACTCTCACTTTTGATCAATTTACTGTATGTTTGATGAATGAAAGTATTAATATCTTTAAAAAACAACCAAAACTTTTGAACGTTAATGTAACTTTTATATCTCTCAATATGACTTTGTGAGATAAAGTCACAATTAAGAGAAAGAAAGTGACATTATTTCTTCATTTTAAATATCCATCTTTGTCTCACAATTAGCCTACCTTTTTTATTTATTTTTTTTGCTCAAAGGAAGAAACAGACTTCCACAAACAACAGCATACCTTACAAGCTGTTAGTTAAATGTTTAGCAGAGATACTCCACAGTATGTGCGATACAATACATCTGTGTCCCTCAACAGAGTCTTTATCAGGTCATTATTAGAGATATATACAACACCACAGGTCATAAATTTAATCTGTGAGTGTAATTATGAATAAGACTAAGTGAACAGAAGCCGCAGAACCTGCTGACTGTCTATTGTTGAGCGTCCAAGCAATGTTTATATTGTGCTGTGTTTGCCAAAGAGGTAAAACTCAAATATGCCTTTGTCATCTGTTCAAAATGAATGGCAGCTATGTCATCGTGACAGTGGGAGGCTGTGTATATCTTCCCCCATGTACACCAAACTGATCTGTCAGGCCTGTGGAAGTCACATGCTGAGGGTTATGAGCACAGAGTCAATAGGTGGTCAGTCAGTGTGATTGTAAAAGCTGAAAAACAGAGCTGGGGAATGTGGCCACTCACATGATTTATTTCATCAGTAAGGATCGGGAGCATTTGTTGCACTCACACAAATGTAACCCATAAGTTCCAAACTATTTCCTTTCCAAACCAAAAAGTTTGTCCCGATCTATTACCACACAAACCTTTGCACACAGTACATTTGTTCAGTTTGTACCGTTCATGCAAACTCTAGACTAGGCACATAAAATGAGCTGAAACTCAATGTAAAGGGCCTGCCCCCACTCCATCCGTCTGCTAATCATGTGGAAGCAGGACATCCACATGACCCAGCAATTCTTCCATGCTTAATAGGGTTTGCATGAAAGAGAGAGAAACATTCCTTTTAATGGCTTAAAGGACATCTCGGCTAAAAGATTTGCTTTTTATTAAACTTTTAGGAAAATCTGTAAGTGGATTAAGCCATTTCAGGATTAATGATGTAACTTAGAAAAACAGGATATGCTTCCCTTAACAACATGTATCATTTCTGACAACTGTTCAAATTCAATGAATAAATATAAAGAAACTGTTTTTAATCCATATTATTTTAGTTTAAACAACTGTGACCTATTTTATGTAACTGCAGTTGAGTAGAAATGTTTTTAATATTTTCTTCAAAAGTATAAGACAGTAGTGCCAACTATTCTGACTGCCAACTGGCATGGTGGTTTAAAGTCTACTTGCTTTATGTGTGTGAAGAATTTACTAAAGGCAGCCAAAGCGAGCCCTACGCTAAACTAGCTGTCCATCCTGATGGCTGCCACTGCCAGTTCAAGTAACTGCAAGTCGTGAGCAAACAGATATTTGACTAAATGACAAAGCTTGATCTGCATTGCATCTTAGACAGGAAGAAAGTGTTCGAGCAGCATGTAAAGTGAACAACCAGTTGTATTATTATATGAAATAGTCAGATCGCCACTAGTAGACCAGCATGAATTCCCATCCAGTCCATCCATAAATTCCATCCTCATCAGTCTTTTTCTTAGACTTCTTCTATTTTCTAAGACTTCTTCTAATGCCCTCACAATTTCACCAGTGGAGAATTGAAGGGTCTTATGCATAATTCAGTGGCTCAAACTGATTGCACAGGGGGGGGCTACAGCATACAGCCACATTCAGATCCTGCAGGTGCAGAGTAATGCTGCTTCTAAGAGTGGAAGTGCTGATATGAGATAAGATGCACCTCTGTCTGAACGTCTCCACTTGAGGTGCGAGTCAGCCATAGATTCGGTTTGAGCAGAAGTAGAAACAAAGTTTCCAGTCTTTAGCCTATAGCTGGACCGTAACCAACATAGATGGCCAGATCATAAACTATAACATTTGTTCCTCCCAAATCATGAAAAAGTGGTTTGAGTCTGTAGCAATAACATGTAGGTTAACAAAAGCACTAAGTCCACTGCTTAAGTCAACTAATTCCAGTCTAGAATTCTAGAAACTGCTAAGAAAAATACAAATACAATTAATGAATTCATTTGAATCGCCTTGAATTTTATGTTTTGACACAAACCATTAAAATGATATAACCACTTTACTGCCAAAACACACAAAAATGAAGTTACAAAACAGGTGTGAGGACATCAAATAAACATAACATAAAGTGCTAAATGACACATTCTGTTGTAAATGTCAAATTTCGAATTGCAATAACTTTGTAGCCTATTTGCAAAACCCCATGTGGAGCTCTACAGCTGCTCTTAACATTAACATTGCTTCTCCATTGAAAAACAAAACATGTCCATCTATTAATTTAAAAGCTATTAAGCTTAAATATGTTGTTAAAACATAGCCTATCCTACTCTTAAACGTGCAATACCAGAAAGGATTGTTTATTTTCAGGTCCGTTTTTAACTTACATCTAGTGTGATTTTTTTTTTTTGTGCTCACCTGAATTATTAATAGGCTTAGCTTCAAGAGCGCCTGCGTGGTCCTTTTGACCGCAACCTTTGCGAGCCTCCTTAGTCTTATTCACATCACATCCCAAATAAATTCTACTTTAAAGAATACCATTGTCTTTTAAATACATCCTTGAAACAACTCCACAAAAGTACAGATTGATCTGTTAGAGAGATGGTGTGTGTTTACCTTGTCCCTCAACGCTATCTGTGATTTTCATCTCCTGGTCCCGGTCCATATTGAAAGGATCGCCCTGGCTCCCTCTTTTGGGTAGGTTCGGATCCTGAGCAGCGGCGCATTGTCCGTTTCGCACAGCCGACGGGTCCACAATAGTCGGATTGGGAACAGGGCATGGATCAGAAGTAGTACTGTCTGTCATTTTTGTTAGCCTTTTGAAATCAGATGAAGCCCTCAATAAATGATCTCACGTCGAAATGCGACGCGCAGCCATCCAGTGGCAGCATTAAGGGTAACGGAGCAGAGATGCGGAGATAAACGCAATCTGCCCAGCATCAGCAACGGACCACCACCCCGCCCTCCCACCGAGAACAACTCCAATCCGAGCGCAAGAACTGCAGCCACCCAACTGTAATTTCACATGGGGTTAGTTTGGTTAAGATGCTGTCTCGCTCTCTAGACTCAACAATGACTTTTCTTATTTGCACGTAATCTGATTTTAGCTGTACAGTTCAGTTGTAGTTCCTCCTTCGACTGACACAGATTTGAGAAACGTTTTTTTATTATTATTGTTTTATAGCCTATGACAAAGTCAGCAGCTGCCACATAGCCATCTTTAATCCATTATAACGAAAAACTTCATATAATCTTGTCTTTTTCAAGTTTTGTTAGCCTATATTCATTCAAGGAACATGCATGTTTGTTTGTAGGCTACTAGTAGGTTAGTTGTGTTTGTTGGCTAAGAAATCACACAAGCACTTGTTTTAAATGTGATTCAATCGGATATTTAGTAGCCTATAAATTGCTTTATGTCTACATATAAGTGACCATTTAATTTGAATAATAATTTAAAAATTTCTAAACCTGTTCTAAACCTGTATGAGTTGCTTTCTTCTGTTGAACACACAAAGAAGATAGATAACCAGTTGACGGAACCCATTGACTTCCAATAGGTAGTTTTTTTTTTTCCTACTATGAAAGCCTGGCTTCAACTGTCTAGTTACCAACGAACATTCTTCAAAATATCTTCTTTTATATTCAACAGAATACATAAATGAATACGGGTTTGGAGGTGAGTAAATAATAAATAAATAAATTTAAAAAAAGAATAGTATAGACCTGGTAGAAAATTATTGGTAAAAATAATTTTCATTTTTGGGTGAACTATTGTTTCGGACAAAAATAGGTGCGATGCGAGACCCACGCGGTCTGAAATTTCGTGTCTGGGTGAACGATTTTCCCCATGCCGTTTTCAGTTTCGAGTTGTTGGATTTGCCAAGGTGACCAACAGAAATCTGTTTGGTTTGAAAGTGTCTTCTGTGTGAGCTGTGCGTGACGTGCGTCATAAAATAACACAAGACTGACTCCATTGACAATGGACATTTCCCCGCAAACGAAAGCTCCAAACGGAATTTAAAAAAAAAGAATGTTAAAGCGCCCGGCTGTGCACGTAACCAAGCAACATGGTCGCAAGAGGTGTACCTGAGCGACAGTAGGCTACTATAACTTTCACTCCCTGCCCACTTTTCTTTTACAGACTCTTGGCCCAAACCTCTCAGGTCAGGATGTCCTCGCTGCAGTTTGTAAAGCGAACATCTACTGGATTAAATCCAATACGTAGTGGATGCGGGATTTTCTTCTTCTTCCCTAAAAGATGTAAATGCGCTGTTTGTTTGTTTTCAACAAATGCCTGTAGCTTCTGACGTACTACCTCCAGTAACCCATAGAGGACACTGTTGTGCAGGTCAGGATGGAAAGTTATTAGATACAATATTTCCTAAATGTATCAAAACATACAAGAAATTGTTATTGCAGGCAGCAGTCTCTCCTTATAAATGTTTAAACCTTATTTTTAATGTTTGTTAATTTTTTTTTAACATTTTTTATTTTATGTAAAAGTTTGCCATATATTGCATAAGTTACAAACATGAATTTGTTCAGACAATACGGAACATGTATACAGGTACAGTATGTATTCACAAGTTATAAAAAGCGAATGGTGCTGGTTGATGTCTCTCTTCCAGGAGTTTTCATTGGGCCATTTCAAAAGACCGGACTCAGGGGTGGGAATGTTTGTTTTCTGCTTCACACACAGCTGAACATTCACAACTGCACGAGGAGTTAACATTCAGTTTACAAGGCTGTCAAAACTTCTCACTTAAGAATTGAGCTCTTCATGTCAGCAGAATGAAGATCGATATTCATAATCATATTTTACCAAAGGAATGGCCTGACCTGAAACAGGTAGGTTGCATAAGGTGTGAAAGCCATCTTTATTTATAGGTCATCATGGGTTAACCAGGATTAAGTGCCTTCTAACATATTTGTCATTTTTTTCAATTATTTCACTTGCCAGTTGCCTTGCTTCTTTAGACAAGCCTCTATATTGCCCCTGCTGGATTTTGATATGTTTGGGTCACCTGTACATCAAAGTTGATGTAATATAGGCCTATAGAACGTGTGTCTGTCCAAATATAAAGGAAATCTGCTCTTCCAATTTTTAGATTATATGTTAATGTTAAAAATGTTTTTTCAATACTAAAAGTGACACGACAAGACACGGCCACAGATTTACACATACTATGTATGCATATGTTAAACATTAATGAAAGGGTTTGATCACTAACCCTGACCTTTATTGCTTGTTTATCTGACCGAGATAAGGAAGAATTCTATTAATCATTTATCATGTCTTAACAAGCAAATTAAAGCCAAGCGTATTTATTTATTCAATCATGTATTGCTATTGCAAAAGTGTAATATTTTTATAGCATAAAATGACATTATAAAATTAACTTCAATATTGACATTTGATGTTTCACAGAGGTATGGATATGATGGATTCATTCAACTCCACCATCATTGCAAAGTAAGTTTAAAATCTGCACTGGAACATGAAAAAAAATCAATTTATAAAACTTATATAAATTATCATTGCTCACAGAGAAAATCAGCTCAATTTGCAGTTTATTCTGATGATAATGGAAGAACACCAGGTTCTGCATGCTTGGCCATATATCCAGCTGGCATGAGCTCTTCCTGAGAGAAAGTGTGTGTGAGTGTGTGCGAGTATGTTACGACCCCCATGAGGAATGAGTGGGCAGCAGAGACGGATCTGATCCTCCACTCAGAGCAGGAGGATGTTAAAACTTCTGCCAGCCTTTTTATGTACCTGCAGGCCTTTAGAGTAATTGAATTGTTCTGTACTGTGTTTCTGCTGGTGTCTCTGGTGGTTTCTGGTCGACTGAGACTTATTATATTCTACGTTGCAATAGGAAGAACTATTTTAAAACGGAAAAAACAGACATAATGGGGAAAAATGCTCATTAAACAGTCCAGTTTTTTTTTTTTTTTTGCTTGAATTCCTAATCAGGCAATACTACTTTTCTTTTTAAACATTTTCTTTAAAAAATACTTATTTTTGAGATTAAAACGTGTGTGCGTGTGCGTGTGCGTGTGTGTGTGTGTGTGTGTGTGTGTGTGTGTGTGTGTGTGTGTGTGTGTGTGTGTGTGTGTGTGTGTGTGTGTGTGTGGAAAAAGAGGACAGCAGCCCTTCCCTGGGCTCCCTGTAAGAGCAGCTGTAGAGCTCCACATGGGGTTTAGCTTCAGTAAAGTAGCAGAATTAGACCGGATCATCTTGAGCACAACAATGCGGCTGCTGCACATAACATACACATAGACTTTAATAAATCTTACCATTTCAACTGTGCCCTTATAAACAAATAAACAAACAACAATGTAGAGTGAATGACTGCAATAATGATAATAAAACAAAAATAAAACTTTTTAAATAAACTATATTTGGTTGAATGAATGACACTTCATACTGTATTCAAAGAAAATCCAAATTTTTTGATCTTCAAATAAATATTGATTCCTGATGTAAAATGTGCTTGTCATGCCAGAAACTTTTCACCTCCTCTCATTCCAAAGTCCTTTGCATTGTATTACTGTGTGAATTTGACTTTGCTCTCCACTGCTACCAAGTGGCTGAAAATACTAACTGTCATGTAGCAATATGTCAGAAATTCGCTGAAATGTCAAAAGGAAAATGTATTCTTAAAAGAAACGCCATGGGTTTTCGTGTACCAGGGAGAAGCTAAAATGATGAAGGATGGAAAATTGTTCAGAGTGATCCAGGAGAACTGCTGGGATGCAGATGCTCGGATTGTGGATATGGACAAACATGGTAAAGAGTGAAGCAGTGTTCAAATTCGGTTCTATCTATCTATCTATCTATCTATCTATCTATCTATCTATCTATCTATCTATCTATCTATCTATCTATCTGTCTATCTGTCTATCTGTCTATCTGTCTGTCTGTCTGTCTGTCTGTCTGTCTGTCTGTCTGTCTGTCTGTCTGCCTGTCTATCGTCCGTCTGTGTGTGTGTGTATATATAAATATACTTTAATTCTTATTCACGTTTATTTCTACTTTTTATCTACAGAACAGTTTAACTTTAGTTCATTGTTTTATTTATTATAGAGATTTGTTTTCATTTTTTTCAGGAGTGACAGTACAGGCCCTTTCCACTGTGCCTGTGATGTTCAGCTACTGGGTAAGAATCAGTGTAAAAATTCTCGGTTTCAATTACACTTTTCTCCCCATAAAACCCCATATTTACCTATTTTACAGTAAAAATTATTTTTGATGCTTGTCTATTATTTCAGTCTAATGTTCCTCTGCATTTCTTAAGGCCAAACCCCATGACACACTGGACCTGTGTGGGATTCTGAACGATGATCTGGCTGCTACAGTGAAGCGATACCCAAAGCGTTTTGTTGGGCTGGGCACTCTGCCCATGCAGGCCCCTGATCTAGCTGTACAAGAGATGAGTCGGTGTGTGAATCAGCTAGGCTTTCCTGGAGTGCAAATTGGCTCCCATATAAACACATGGGACCTCAATGCCCCAGAGCTATATCCTGTCTATGCTGTAAGTGCATTTGCCTTTAGTAGAACATGCCACATTCACACTAAAGTATTTGGTGTCTTTTTCTTTCCTTCTTTTTTTTTGTCAGGGAGTCTTGTCTCAGTGTGTGTAGGGCATTTTAAAAGTATTTTGCCTCTTATGACAGGCCGCTGAGGAACTCAACTGCTCGATATTTGTGCATCCGTGGGACATGCAGACAGATGGCAGAATGGCAAAATACTGGCTGCCTTGGTTAGTTGGTGGGTTTGATTGAGTGTCTTGACATGGAACATTCTACAGTTTTAATAGCCGATTGTGATCATTTTTATTGAATCAGTTTTATTATCAGCTTTATTGAAGAGTATGTATCCCAGTCATTGTTTGACCCCACTTTATTTATTTCTGACAGGTATGCCAGCAGAAACTACAATGGCAGTTTGTTCCATGATTTTTGGAGGTGTTTTCGAAAGATTTCCCAAACTTAAGGTCTGCTTTGCTCACGGAGGTAAAAATAGTAATTCTATGTTTAGATAATCATGATTTAATACAGCAAATCAACTGAAATGATAACCTGACCTATAAAGACAGGTGTTTTTTTTTTTGTGATGTGGATGTGGTGTTATAGTTCATACTTTGTGTTCCAGGTGGTGCTTTTCCATACACCATTGGCCGAATTGAGCATGGCTTTAAAGTGCGCCCTGATCTTTGTGCCATCGACAACAAAATCAACCCACGCAAATACATAGGATCTTTCTACACTGACTCTCTAGTGCATGACCCACTTTCACTGAAGTTACTCATGGAAGTCATAGGAAAGGTAGATATTTTAATGCTTATACTGTACCAGCAGTAATGCTAAATCCACCGGCAACACCGTACTGTTGAGATACAACAATGTGCAATGTTTCAAAAAAAAACTATGCAGCAAAATACATGATGCAACTCTATTTGCTATTTTAGTTTTAATAAAGGATTCGTCTTTTTGCAGGATAAAGTGATGTTAGGAACAGATTACCCATTTCCACTGGGGGAACTGGACCCAGGCGCATTGATTGAATCCATGGATGAGTTTGATAGTTTGCTAAAGGTATAAGAAACTTCTATCTATCTATCTATCTATCTATCTATCTATCTATCTATCTATCTATCTATCTATCTATCTATCTATCTATCTATCTATCTATCTATCTATCTATCTATCTATCTATCTATCTATCTATCTATCTATCTATCTATCTATCTATCTATCTATCTATCTATCTGTCTGTCTGTCTGGCCGGTTACCGTAAATATGAAAGCCGCTCTGCACTACTAACGTTAAACCTGTCAAAATATAAATTATGTGATTATCTGAACACACTAGGTTTTATTTCAAATTGCAAATACATTGAAATTCTATGTTGCTGCTAAAATATTCAGTTTGGGTAATAATACTGTGATTAAGTTAATAAATATTAATTGCATGTAGAGCATACTAATATCCAAATGCATTTTACAGCTTATCTTCATTTTACTCCTTATTTTAGGATAAACTGCTTGCTGGGAATGCTCTGGAATTTTTAGGACTGTCAAGCAAACAGTTTGAGTGACTGATCAGTTGTCTATCAGAACAGAAGTGATTCGACCAGAGAGCTGGATAATGAGAACTAAACCATAGAGTTTGGGAGTGCAAATGATTTTGTCTGAGCTATGAAAAAAAAAATCTCAGTGTATTTGTCTTATCTTATAATTTTAGTGCATGTAGAATGAGTAAAGCTGTTTGTTGTTAGGATGACAGACAGTTTTAAAAGTTTTAGGCTGAATAAATGTGTTAGGCTGCTCTGCCTCAGCGTCTAACAGTGCATGTCAATGTCAAAGTGATCGAGATGGCCAATCAAATCAAAGAAGGCGGGTCACAACACAACAAGAGTTACTGGAAAGACATACGAATAAGAGTGAATGTGTGCAGATTTCAAAATAGTTTAAATTGATTACTTGATAACTATAATTAGACATAGAACTTTTACCATTCTTGCTTATGTATTCATTAAATCCCCTTAAGCCTTTAATTATTGAATTCCATTATTATTAGGCCTATTATTATCATTTATTAAATAGGCTAATAAATCCCCCAGCACAAAAGTCAAACTCCGCATATGAATGACATCTTACTTGATTTGCTTTATTTTTTATTGATTTGTGTTTAATTAGCCTATGACACCCTACTGTCTTTTTTATTATGTTTACATAGTCTTGAGAATACATTTACAGTATAGGATGTATAGCCTATACATAGTACAGTTCTCTAGAAAAAATATTTTCTTGTTTTCTTTCCTATTAAAAAAATTGTCAAAATTATTGGTTACTTTTAAAATTATTATTAAATTATGAAATAAAAAATGTATTAAATAAATTATGTTGAACCACAAAATGTAATATTTGACATTATATTGATCTCAGATCTATGAACAATAGTTTCTTGTTCATGTCAGATACTAATTTCTTATGGATTTATACAAATTGCATGTGTTTTGGCACGTGTGTGCAAAAGAGTAAGTACAATTGTCTACAATTTGACGAAATGTACATGGCTTGTTGATCAATACTGATTAGTTGATTCTCAGTGAAATTTTCAAACTCCTCACAACTTCTTAACATTCTTTCATCGTGTGAGCCATCACATGCAAAATGATTCATTCAGTGATCGTAATCTGTCAGATGTTATATTCCAAAAATATTTATAACATAATGTTTGTAATGTTTGCTAAATTGGCAAATGGCCTGCCGTTGCGATAAAATGGAATAACAGTTCTAGGTGTCAATGCCCAGTGGCACCAAAGAGTCTTAATCTGCTACTGAGTGTGGCTCACACAATGACAAAAACACTTTTTATTTTGGTGCCATTGGCCAATTTATTGACACAATAACTAAGTTTTGAAGCATGAATTAAACGTTTTGGGTGAGTCACTACATTTTGCAAACATGCAATTGTGTGATATCCCATTTTGTAACAATTGCACTTAAAGTTAAGAGAATGTTAAAACTGTTAAAAAAATGTGCCAACGAGATTAAGAAAAACTGTAATACTATATATATATATATATATATATATATATATATATATATATATATATTAGGGCTGTCAGTTAAACGCGTTATTAACGGCGTTAACGCAAACCCATTTTAACGGCGTTAATTTTTTTATCGCGCGATTAACGGTCTTTTTGGCCTAGCAAACTTTGTAGTTTTTTTTCACATGCTTTTGCATTAGGACGCGGCATGGACGTTTTGAAAGCGCAAGCGGATCTAGCTAGACCGGAAACAAAACAACAGGCACGCCGCACACACTTGTTTGGGCTTACGAGCCGGATGCGCGAGCGCGAATCTCTCTGCTCGCGCGTGGAATATAATGTGCCGAGCACGAATCTCTCTGCTCGAGTCGCGCGCTCTCAGATACACGCTGCTCTTGTTAGAATTTTCTCTGGGCTCGCTCAGACAATATGTGCCTGCACTTAAAACGTGTTCAGTGCAATCGCGAATCTCTCCTCTTCCCCAGCTAACAATTTTAGGTTATAAGAACGTTTTCATAACGTTCCCATTAAGTTATAAAAACCTTATTTCTGAATGTTATAGGAACGTTCAAAACGTCCAGTTTTGAGTGGATGACGAGCGCGAGACACCGAAATGGATGCCAATAAGATTCTGAATGGAACGTTTACTTTTAAAAAGTTGCCAAATGGTTCCATTGACGAGACCAAAGTGATCAGTGTGTTTTGTCGTTTTGAACTGAGCTATAATCATCGCAGCACGTCCAGTCTGAAATACCACTTGATGATGGCCAAACACACACACACACACACACACACAGCTGATGCGAATTCTCCGCCCCCTCGTCAATATCAGGACCTCGTCAGTATTTCTTTCACCCTTTTATTGATGGACAGTGTTACATTGTGTGAGAGATTATTTGCTCCAAGTAAGAATGTTTTAGTGTGAAATTGAACACAATATATGCCAATGTTGTTTTCAATAAAAAACATTTGCACAAAGCAAGCCGATCCACTTTTCCATGTTGATAAGAGCATTAAAATGAGAAAAAATAATGGGACAAAAAGAAATCAAGAGACATTTAGAATAGATAAAAATGTGCGATTAAATGCGATTAATCGCGAGTTAACTATGACATTAATGCGATTAATCGCGATTAAATATTTTAATCGTTTGACAGCACTAATATATATATATATATATATATATATATATATATATATATATATATATATACATACACCTATGAATGTTTGTCACAAAATGCAAAAGGATGATACCGTTTAAAAAGGGAGTCTGGTGTTTCCAGGGGCGTCATGCAAGCCAAAATTCTGGGGGGGCACAATCTGAGGTAATTGTTTTCTGACGGTTAGACTAGGCTAGCTATCGATAACGTTACACTGACACAACTGAAGTTAATGCTCTGAATTCGCAGCTAATATCAAATCCATAACTTTTTGATCAAGTTCAAATTTCCAGGTCAACCACAAATAATCCCACTACCTTTTAATATATTCCGATAACTAATTCAATGCCGATTTGTTGCTTTGCCCACTTACCACTTCAAGACCATCTGTAAAACATTGCCAGCTCAACGTGCGAGACGAGTGAGTTGTTTGAACATACACAGCAAAGATTCTAGAGCGCTGATTTGATATACACAGACACCATATTAGGAAAAAGGGGCGGGCTGATGCTGACCGATTTATTACACATCCAGAAGAATCAGGCATGTGATTGGCTAAGGACAAAAAAGCAGGAAAATATACCGATTTAGTTGTTTTATTAACATTAAATAGATAGTTCTCCCAAAAACTTTAATTGTCATCATTTACTCTCTCAAGTTGTTTTAAACCTGAATAAGTTTCTTTCTTCTGTTGAAGTTATTTGGAAGAATGTGGGTAACCAAACAGTTGATGTACCCCAGTGATTTCCATAGTATATTTTTCGCAATGGAAGTCAATGGGGACCAGCAACTGTCTGGTTACTCACATTCTTCAAAATATTTTCTTTTGTGTTCAGCACAAGAAATAAATTAATATAGGTTTGGAACAACATTACAGTAAATAAATAATGACATAATTTTTATTTTTGGAATTTAATTTTTATTACTATCCCTTTAAGGAAAAGCGGCTGCATGTTTATTATTAGGGCTGTCTCTTTAAGACCTGTACGCGACGCGTCTAATATACACGCATTTGACAAGCAGATTTCTCTAAATTTTCTCAGTTTGCTTTCAGTTTAGACATAACCAATTCATGTATTTTAATCCAATTAATCCGGAAAAATCACATCCCTGAGAATACATTTGAGTCTTTATAGGCTCTGGTAATTATGGAGCATAATAGGAATAAAGTTGTGACAAAAAAAATTATCAGGGAGGAAAAATCTGAGGGGGCACGTGCCCTGTTGAGCATCCGAGTGCGCAATTCACCTTCACTCGCGTGCAGGAAAAACAAACGAAACGCTGTTCAGTGCTGTTTATCCTCTTGCAGGATTTTATTAGCAAGCTTCACTTGAACATCACATCAGTTCACATGTTCTCTCAACTTAGAAACATGAGACGTAAAGAAAAACGCAACGTCATCACGTACATAACCGTATACCTTCAAATAAAACAATACGGGTAGTCAATACCGTAATACAATGTATAAGGGTGCAATACGTTTAACACCCCCACTCACTCTTAGCCCATTGTATTTTCTATAACATCAAATTAAACATAAAATAAAATTTTCTCCTTTACATAAATTGAATGTATACAAAACATTTTTACACTTTTAAGTTCCAAACATATCCCGACTAAACCTCTTTAACTTCTGCTTGGTGGCTGGCTTTGTCATTATGTCAGCAACCATTGTCTCTGTAGGACAATATTCCAAAATAACTTTGCCATCATTTACAATTTCTCTTATGAAATGGTATTTGATATCAATGTGCTTGCACCTTTGCCTACAGATTGGGTTTCTGGCTAGTGCAATGGTACCTTGGTTGTCTTCGAACACCTTTGTTTGTGCATATTTGTATGTGTCCATACCCTTAAGCAACTGTTCTAGGTAGATACATTCCTGCATGGCTGATGCCAAAGATATGTACTCTGCTTCGCAAGTAGATAACGCTACTGTCGGTTGTTTTCTGGTTTTCCATGAGATCAAAGAGCTTTCTTCACTCAGATTAACACAGTACCCTGAAGTACTACGTCTGTCTTTTGTGTCAGATGCCCAGTCGGCGTCACTATACACTCTCAGACCTAGCCTCTCTGTATCATTTCTCCTGAAGCATAATTGCTGTTCTGCTGTACCTTTAAGGTACCTGAACACATGTTTAACTGTGTTCCAGTGCTGTTCTGTTGGTTCAGCAAAATACTGAGATAATTTACTGACAACAAAACTTAGGTCTGGTCTTGTACAATTGGACAAGTATATTAAACTTCCTACTGCCTCCCTGAACATCTTTGGCTCTTTCATTTTTTCTGCATTTTCTGTAAAATCAAGTTTTGGTTCACATGGCGTTTCCCTTGATTTACAGTTCTGCATGTTGAAACGATCTAGTATTCTTCTCACATATCTTTCCTGTGACATTTTAACTAGACCCTCTGCTTGTTCAAAATCTATGCCCAGGAAGTGTCTCAACCTTCCCATGTCTTTCATTTTGAACCTTTGTGTGAGCATTTCTTTTACACTTTCCAGAACACTTTCACTGTTAGCAGCTAGGATTAAATCATCAACCCATACTATCAGGATTACTTTCTCATCTGGCTTTTCTTTAGTGTATACGCAATTGTCAGCTGGGTTCTGTGTAAAACCGTTCTCAGTCAAACATACATGTAACAAAGCATTCCAGTTCCTACCAGATTGCTTAAGGCCATAGAGAGATTTTTTTAGCATGCATACAAATTTTTCATCCTTTTCAGATTTTTGCTCATAACCCTCTGGTTGTTCCATATAGATTTCGTGATCTATAGGTGCATGCAAGTAAGCTGTCTCGACATCCATTTGGTGCAAGATTAGGTTTTCCTGTGCTGCTTTTTGCAAAACTATTCTCACACTTGTCATGTCAGCTGTTGGGGAGAATGTCTCATCATAGTCAGTCCCTTGTTTCTGACTGTATCCTTTCGCCACAAATCTTGCCTTGTATTTTTCAGATCCGTCAATGTCTCTTTTAAGTCCGTAAACCCATCTTCCTCCGACTGGTTGTTTTCCTGGTGGTAGTTTAGTGAGTGTGAAGGTCTTGTTCTCTTCCAATGATCGCATTTCTTTGTCCATAGCATCCTTCCATTGCTTGGATTTTGTTGATGTTATGGCATCCTGGTAGGTTTGAGGTATATCACATACTGCCCTGTAGCAAAAATCTATGCATGTTTGCAGTTTGTCTTCAGCATCCTCAGTTTCAAAATCATGTAGGTAAGCTGGCTTCTTCCTGGTTCTTGGGGGGTTCTTTCTGATCTCGGATTCTGTAGCTCTACCCGATTGATTGGGAGCAGCCTGTTCGGGCAAAGTCTCTGAAACAACACTTTGAACACCATGATCTGGTTCATCCTCCACATTATCGGCGCCACTGACTTCACTGCTGAAGATATTTGGATCCATGTCTTCACATCTTGTGTATGTCTCAGATGTTCGTTTTTCTCTTTCACTGGTTGTCTGTGTTGTGAACTTCACCAATCTGTGTTTTTGGACTTTTCCGGTGTTAGGGTAGTATACTAGATAGGCGGGGCTGTTCTTGTCGTAGCCTATAAAAACACCTTGTTCGCATCTTGAGTCCAGTTTGCTCTTCTCTTGTTTGTAAGCAAAACATAATGATCCGAATTTCTGCATTTTTTGAAACATCTGGCTTTTTCCCTGTGAATAACTCATATGGCGTTTTCTTTGTGCGTCTACTGTAACACCTATTTCTCACGTAGGCTGATGTTTGCATTGCGTAGTTCCACAACTCATCTGGCAACTCGCTCTCTATCAGCAAGCATCTGCTCATATCAAAAAGTGTTCTCCATCCTCTCTCCGCTGTGCCATTCTGATGTGGCGAATAAGGTGCAGATGTTTCATGTCTAATCTTACTCCTTGTCAACAGCGTTTGGAAATCTCGACTCATGAATTCAGTGCCGTTATCTGAACGGATACACTTGGTTTCTCCATAAGGTGCAATGTCAGCTAAAAACTTCTCAGTAGCTTGTATTGTGTCACCTTTAGTTTTCAGGAAGTACACAAACATCGTACCTGAATAGTCATCTGTAAATGACTGTGCATATCTGTGTCCTTCTTTGCTCTGTGTTGGCATGGGACCGGCCAGATCCGTGTGAATCAGTTCCAGAGGTTTCTTTGCTTTTCTGTCTGGCTCCCGGTTTCTGGTCTGCGTGAATTTTCCTTTTGTACACACTTCGCATAACTGTTCCGGTCTCATTTTGTTTCCTCTTATCTCCATGCCTCTTACTACACCTTGTAGCTTCTGTACATCTTCATGGTTACAATGTCCCAAAATTTCATGCCAGGTTTGTAAATCATGACACACTTTGCACTGGTCAACGCCCTCTTCTAGTGTTGGTAAATAGTACAAGTTTCCACTTTCATGTATATCAAACCTGCTTCCGTCTTTGGTAATCAAGTGGCTGTCTCCCTTTTTGAAAATGACTGTTGCTCTTCCATTTGTTGCTCTAGCTACCGAGAAAATGTCATGTGGGTATGAAGGCATGTATAGTGCGTCCCGTAGCTGTGCAGTGTGCTGCTTTCCAGCATCATCTATGAGATAAATCACTGCCGTTCCTCTTTGTTGCGCCATTCCACTGCACTTCGTACCGTCGGCTAATTCTACTGAATGAGTCTCTGGTTGAAATGAGTTATCAAAACTTCTGAATTTTGTGATGTCACTCACAATGTGAGACGTCGCTCCAGCGTCTACCATGATGCCTTTCATCTTCACTTTGTTCTGCGGTTTTTCATATTCTGAGTGTTCAGCTTTGAAGAGATGATCTTGGTCATTAACGTGTTCTTCTGTAACCTTTCTGACGCCATCTTGGTCGCCCTTTTTCTTGCACAGGAACTCCGCGTGTGTACTATTTTTACAATGACTGCACCACACTCTCTTGTAACACTTTCTCGCTCTGTGTCCCTTTATTCCACATTTGTAACATGTCACATTTGTGTCTTCCTCTTTTCTTTCTTTTGTGTGGTACCTGAGAGGACCTTTTCCTTGTCTCGTCTGCGTCTTCATCACATTATCTGTGGATTCAGTTACTTTCATTTTCTCCGCCTCTTCGTAAATTCGCAGTCTTCTCTTAAAATCTGTGAACGTAACGTCGTCCTCATTCTGTGTTATGTGGACGGCTAGCGGTTTGAAAATATCTGGTAATCCACGGAGAATCATTGCTATGGTTAATCCATCACTCATGGCTTCTCCAGCATCTCTCAGTGCTGTGATGATGTTTTCTGCTCTTATCAAGTAGTCAGTAACACTCTCGTTGTCTGCCATGCGTAGCTGAGTTAACGATGTGTACATATTTATTATCCGTGGCTTGCTTTTCCCAGAATAATGCTCTTTCAGTATTTTAAGGGCTTTCCTGCCATCGTCAGCAGCTTCATGTCTTATCAGTGATAGGCTTTTATCATCTATCAGTCTTACAAGTTCAGCATAACAATCAGCATTCTTCCGTCTGTCTTCGGCTAGCTGTTCCGCGTTAGCATCAGTGGGCTCATGCAAGATAGTTTCTTTTAACTTTAGAGTGTGTAAACAGCTTAAGAATCTCGTTTCCCAAAGATCATATTTGTCTTCGGATCCATCAAACAAAGATTGATTTGCTAGGACTCCTACCGCTCTGTTTGCCATCTTCCCGCCGACTTTTCTTCTTAGGTCACTTCAGTTAGCTGCTTCTCTAGCTTCATAGAACGCGTAACGTTGATACGGCGCGTCTGTCTTTACTCACGCTCGTTTGTTTCCGTGCCTGGGCCCATAACCTGTTGAGCATCCGAGTGCGCAATTCACCTTCACTCGCGTGCAGGAAAAACAAACGAAACGCTGTTCAGTGCTTTTTATCCTCTTGCAGGATTTTATTAGCAAGCTTCACTTGAACATCACATCAGTTCACATGTTCTCTCAACTTAGAAACATGAGACGTAAAGAAAAACGTAACGTCATCACGTACATAACCGTATACCTTCAAATAAAACAATACGGGTAGTCAATACCGTAATACAATGTATAAGGGTGCAATACGTTTAACATGCCCCCTCACTTTGAATGGGCATGACGCCACTGGGTGTTTCCTTTGAATAAATCACTAAAAAGGCTTTTGATAAAACATTTTTGTCTTTTAGTATTTCTTTAACCACCCAGTTTGTGTACCCAGTCACGACATCATCATTCATACTATCTATCTATAAATTACAGGAACAAGTGTGTGTGTGTGTGTGTGTGTGTGTGTGTGTGTGTGCGTGTGTGCGTGTGCGCGTGTGCGTGTGCGTGTGCGTGTGCGTGTGTGTGTGTGTGTGTGTGTGTGTGTGTGTGTGTGTGTGTGTGTGTTAATCGCATATCTCTCGAACCTTTAGTCCGATGGATTTCAAACTTGACAGGTGTCTTGCTACGGGCACAAGTAAGTGCATTGGATTGTTTGGATTAGAAATGCAAAAGATATTGTGTTAAATATGTCGGTAAAATAAGCACACATTGAAGTTGTGGTTTAAAAATAAACATTCTGACATTGGAGGGTTGTGGTTAGAAAATAAACACTCTGTCAGCTAAACATTAAAGGCCCGTTCACACCAAGCACGATAACTATAAAGATAACGATAAAGATATAATTCTAAAAATCGTTCTCCATATTAAAGAATAACAAAGTTCACACCACAACTATAACGATAAAGATATGAGGAACGATATCGTTGGATTCACTTTCAGAACGATTTTTTTCCAGCTGTCGAACGATAAAACACTGACAGCCAATCAGAATCCATTCTAATTTAAAGGTCTCGTGCATTTAAAATGGCAGATGACATTGCAGAGAAGTTAAACGTCGAGGTACAAAAAAATCCTCCACTGTTTGACAAGTCAAACCCCCTTTTCAAGGATACGTTAAAAAAGATGGATATGGAAAGCAATCGTCGTATCCTGGGAATAAATGGTGAGAAGTATTAATGATGAGATATTATGCAGTTAGCATAGTGTAACAAAATTACCTAAGGTAGGCTATCCAGCGCTAGTTTTGACAACATTGCTGAAGTTGCAGTGAAAAAGGCGTTGTAGGCTATAGGCCTACATATAGGTGTTGACTAGGTGATGTTTTTTTCCCATCGTTGACTTCGTCAGCTAAATTCACTGTTAGATTAGATCGATTAGACTTGGTAGATTCACTGTTTAGATGCGCTCGGAACATAGCATGCTGGCTGAGGACATCTGCTGGCAAAGAGGTGTAAATGTCAGTCAGGGCCAGAAAGAACGATAGGATTCAAGTGCAATGAACAACTGTTTATTCACAAAAGAATAGAAGTAGTAGGTTCAGAAGGAAGTCTCAGTCTCTGGCAGGACACTGGCGACGCAGATGGGCAGACTCAGGCAATCCAGGCAGGAACAAAGGCGATCCGGGCAAACGATCAGGCAGGAGAAACTGGACGAGAGACACAGGTAAATCCAGAGAGCCTCGACAACGATCTGACAAAGACAGGACAAACTCACACACAATAAATAGGGTGCCGTGATGAGAAACAGCTGATGCTAATTCGCTCATCCGCTCGTCAGCCTCAATCACAAGCCACGCCTATCAATCCACACACAACCATACTCACAGCGCGAGGGCGAGACAGTGAATCCATGAACCGTGACAGTAAAGGCAATAAGAACCGCAAAAACATATTCAATGACATGTTGTAAACAACAATTATAATAAAATACGGATTCTCCCAACTCCTCTCGTCTTTTAAGGATACCGTGTATCCAAAAGCGCCTGTTTTTCTTTTGATATTTTTTTGTAACGTAAAGCAGCGGCATCCATTTTTGCTACTTTGAAACCGCAGCGCGGGCGCGCCCGTGCTTAGAATTAAAAGAACGTTATCGGTCGTTGGTGTGGACGCTTATATAGTTCCCTTTCGAGAGGTCTCTCCTATTGCGTAAGTAGCTTACGCTATGGGAAAACTCCTTTTCTCGAGAATATTGAAGTCTTTATGTAAAACACATTGCAGCTGCACAGCAGACAGCAATGAGCGAAGGAGCTCGGCCATTGGCTGTGCTGCGGCAACTTGCTCGAACCAATGACGGGGCGAATCTGAATGCGCGACCAATGAGCACGCCTCGCGCCCGCGCGCGACAGAGCACGCCAAGATGGGCGTGGCCAAGAGCTATATATTGGGAGCCCCGTCATGAGAGTTCTTTAGATTTAATCTCCTTCAGCGAACACCTTCTTCGCTGAATCCTCCGGATTATTGAAAGCCTTCGCCGCCGTGGAAAAGCGTACCAGCGGGATTGCTATGAGGACGTCGGCATCTTCAGCCACCTTCGAACGCCATACTACTGAGCCATCCAGCGCGCTACACACAAGTATTTACATCTGTTCGCCCCGCGACATTTGTAAAAGAGCAATTTTCTGAGGCGTTGTTCCAAATGCCTTCCTGCGGGTCGTGCAGAGACCTTCTTCCGGACGGGGATCGTCACATCATCTGCGCTCGCTGCCTGGGCCGGGACCACGCAGAAGCTGCTTTGACCAAGGGCGGATGCCCGGAATGTGACGACCTGGGTCTCTCCACACTGCGGGTTCGCTTCGCCGTTTTCACCGCGAGCGAGCCCATCGCCAACACCCCTCTGTTTGAGCCGCGTGTTAAGAAAAAGCGCCGCTCACAGAGGCTTCCTGAACCTGAGCTCAGTGACGTCACGCCGAGCCAGTCTCCGCGTGCTTCACCGCCGCTCGTGTCCTCCCCACCGCCGGTTCAGTTCACCCAGCCGGACCCACACCCCTCTAGCAGAGCGGTGGGCCTTGTGACTTTCGGCGCGTCTGAGGACGACGGGGGAGTAGATGACTCTTTGTCCTTCGACACTGCATCTGACGACTGGCCAGGCTCCACTTTCGACCCCGCCCCTTCGACGCTAACTAACACGAGTGGGGGATCCTCTATGGATACGGAGATTGTCTGCATCCTCTCTAAGGCCGTGGAGGACCTCGGGCTCGATTGGTCTTCTCCCGAAAAAGAGGCTACGAGGGAACGCCGCCCCTCGAGGAGGCCGTGGACAATTATCTCTGCCCGCCCTCCACCACTGGATGGAAAGCCAAGGCTTCCCACCCCTCGAAGCCCTGCCGCACTACTTCGGCTCTCGCTGGTCACGCCTACGCCGCCGCAGGCCAAGCTGCGTCAGCGCTTCACTCAATGGCAGTACTTCAAGTGTTCCAAGCCAAGCTTCTACGCTCCCTCCTGGACAAGTCTGGCCCCGAACCCGAAGCCTTCAAGGACCTACGCAGCGCGACTGACATAGCCCTGCGAGCCACGAAGGCCACCGCCCAGTCTATTGGCCGCGCCATGGCTAATTTGACTGTTCTCGAGCGCCATTTGTGGCTGACTTTGACGGAGATGAAAGACGCGGATAAAGCCCCGTTTCTCGACGCGCCTATCTCCACCAGCGGGCTGTTTGGACCGGCAGTTAAAGGTTTCGCCGAACGCTTCACTGAGGCCCAGAACACTTCACAAGCTATGCGCCATTTTCTGCCTAAACGCTCCAGCTCATCGCAGAGCAGACAGAGGCCGCCACAGCCGCAGCGGGCTAGAGCAGCCCCCACCGCCTCTCAGCCCGCGCCTCAGACTGACGCTCGACGCCGCTCGCGCTCCCACAACCGCAAGCCGCCTCCTGAGCGACGGGGTCAATGGGCCAGTCACAGAGCTCGCTCACCTGCAAACAAACGCCGTTTTTACGGCGACACACAGAAAACACAAAAAGAGTCTTTTTCTGCCTGTGTCACTAAGGGTTCACATGTCCACAAAGTGTGCATTCCCAGATACTGTCAAAACAGTGCCAAATTCATTCCCAGCTCAGGCTGGACGCCCCATGAATGTAGATCACGTGCCTACAGTCATGTACGCACCACTACACACAAGCACTGTTCACACAGTTATGAATTCATCCCCAGTAAAAGCGGGAAACATTATAAAAGTGACGCATGTGCCTACCACTGTCTATGCACCCCCACTTATAAACACTTTCCCTGCAGTGTCAAACACAACCCCAGCTCAGGCTGCGAGTCTTACAGACATAGCGCGCGCTGTTGTAATCACACACGCGCCCATTCAGTCGGCTGCTCAGTGCGCGCCAGCGCCTCTGAGAGCTACGAGCTCAGGCAATTCGCTGGCCGGGTCCCTACGTCACAGCGGCCCGCCCCTAGCCTGTATTCAGCCCATATCTGTACACGCAGCGGCATGGGAAAACATTCCAGATATGCCGAAATGGGTGTTGAATATAATAAAACACGGATACTCGCTCCAGTTCGCTCGCAGACCACCACGTTTTACGACTGTGGTCGAGACGAAAGTGAGAAAGGAGTGTTCGCATGTTGTACGCACCGAGGTGCGCAAATTAATAGAAAAGGGCGCTGTGGAAACTGTTTCCCCCTCTATGAGCGGGGCAGGTTTTTACAGCCGTTATTTTCTCGTCCCGAAAAAGGATGGCGGTCTCCGCCCCATCCTAGATCTCAGACACCTGAACAAAGCACTAATGATTCGCTCGTTCAGAATGTTAACAACCAAACATATCCTCGCGCAAGTACGCCCAGGAGATTGGTTTCTCTCAGTGGATCTGAAAGATGCTTACTTTCACATTCCAATAGCGCCTCCTCACAGGCCTTTTCTGAGATTCGCGTTCGAGGGACAGTCTTACGAGTACACAGTACTTCCGTTCGGCCTGTCCCTGGCTCCCCGTACATTCACGAAATGTATGGATGCAGCACTTTCCCCCTTGAGACGAAGGTGAGTGCGAATACTGAATTATCTCGACGATTGGCTGGTCCTAGCACAATCAGAGAGTCAGTTAATAACACACAGATCTTGGATTATCAGCCATCTAGAATGCCTGGGTCTAAGAATCAATTTTGCAAAAAGTATACTATCTCCCAGCCAGAAGATTTCTTTCCTGGGAATAGTTCTAGACTCTATGCAAATGACAGCTCGTCTTTCATCAGAACGCGCGCTCCCCATCCGGCGCCTTGCAACATCATTCAGGGCGGGCGCGCGTGCCCCCGTCAAGCGGTTTCAGAGGATGCTGGGTCTCATGGCCTCAGCATCGGCCGTACTCCAGCTAGGATTGTTGCATATGCGTCCTCTCCAACGCAGGCTCAAGAGCCGCGTCCCTGCTCACGCGTGGCGTTCGGGCCACCTTTTAATCAGAGCGAACCACGGCTGTATAAAAGCCTTGACGCACTGGAAAGCCGCCGACTGGTACCAGTCAGGCGTGAGCCTGGGTGTGAACACAAGGAGAAAGATGATCACAACAGATGCCTCCAAAATAGGTTGGGGGGCCCTTTACGAGGGCAGGCCTGTCTCCGGCTTTTGGTCAAACCCGGAGAAGCGCCTACACATAAACTGTCTGGAGATGAAAGCGGTCGCTTTGGCTCTCAGAACCCTGCTTCCACATCTAAAAAACGAACACGTCCTGGTCCGAACGGACAACATAACGGTAGTGTCGTACATAAATCGCCAGGGTGGACTCAGGTCGAGCTCCATGCATTCAATGGCCAGGAGACTCATCTTATGGTCCCAGCACAACTTGCGCTCGCTGAGAGCAGCGCATGTGCCAGGCGCGCTGAACCAAGGGGCAGACATGCTATCCAGAGACAAGATTCTCCCAGGAGAATGGGCTCTCAACCCGCTGACGATTCAGTGGTTATGGAAAATCTTCGGCGAGGCGGAGGTCGACCTCTTCGCCTCCAAGAAGAATGCACACTGCCCTCTTTTCTTCACGAAAAGCACGGACGCGCTCGCCCAGAGCTGGCCGAGCCGCCCCTTATATGCTTTTCCCCCGATCGCGATGCTGCCACAGGTCATCAGTCGGGTCAGAGAGGAGAAAAACGCAGTGCTCCTGATAGCCCCACTCTGGAAGAACCAAACATGGTTTCCAGAATTGATGCAAATGCAATCTGCACCACGGCCGATTCCACTGAGGCCAGACCTCCTCAGTCAGGCCAGCGGGATGTTTCATCCCCGCCCCGATCTGTGGGCCCTTCATGCATGGCCCCTCAACGGGTTCCCAGGAACCTCACGAGTGGAGCGCTAAAAACCATCGCTGAGGCGGCCGAGGGCCTGAACCCTGAAACATGCGAGATTACGAACGTACTCGCTTTTCTACAAGGGCTTCTGGAGGCTGGCCGCTCCCCCTCCACGCTCAAAGTATATTTGGCGGCCATCACAGCGTCACACGGCCCTGTGATGGAACGTCCATTGGGAAGAAACGACCTAATTATTCGTTTCCTAAGGGGAGCTAGGAGGATGAACCCTTCACGCCCCCCCTCAGTGCCGATCTAGGACCTAGCTACTGTCCTAGACGCTCTTAAAGGGCCCCCGTTCGAACCACTCCGAACCGTGCACCTTAAGCAGCTCTCGCTTAAAACTGCGCTCTTGCTGGCACTCGCCTCGGTCAAGAGAGTGGGCGATCTGCAGGCGCTTTCGGCAAGCGCTGCCTGCTTGGAATTCGGACCTAACGACTGCAGGGTCGTCCTTAGGCCAAAACATGGGTATATTCCTAAAGTGCTCACCACTCCCTTCAGAGCACAGGTTATCTCCCTAACTGCGCTATCATCTCCAGCAGACGAACACGACGCTAACCTACTCTGCCCCGTTAGGGCTCTCAGAGTGTATTTGGAGCGTTCTGCCCTATTCAGACAGACAGAACAACTGTTTGTATGCTTTGGCGGCCGTACGAAGGGTTCCGCCGTTTCAAAGCAGAGAATCTCTCACTGGATAGTTGAGGCTATAGCGCTGGCTTATGAAGCCAAGGGACTTCAATGCCCCTGGGGAGTCAAAGCACACTCCACCAGGAGTGTGGCTTCTTCCTGTGCGTGGTCGAGCGGGATACCGATCGAGGATATTTGTGCGGCGGCAGGCTGGGCCTCACCGGCCACATTTATCAGGTTTTACCTCCTACAGGTCCTGACATTGCATTCCAATGTACTATCAGCATGATGCTAGTAGAACTATGAGTTCGTATCTAGATTATGTATGTGCTTGTGTTACACTGAGCGCCTTCTGGCCGCTCTTTACTTTTTTCCCACATATAAAGCTCGCCTCTGCCGGCTGGTTGGATGATAACTTTGCTTTTTTAGCTCAGGCACCTGCCTCTGGCTATCATAAGGCGAAGTTCAGCACGCACGGCGTTTTGCATGGTGTTCCCATAGCGTAAGCTACTTACGCAATAGGAGAGACCTCTCGAAAGGGAACGACTCGGTTACTAACGTAACCTCGGTTCCCTGAGAGGAGGGAACGAGTATTGCGTAAGCTGCCGTGCTTGTGCTTGGTGAGTTCCCTTCAGTCGTTTTAACCTAAAGAACTCTCATGACGGGGCGCCCAATATATAGCTCTTGGCCACGCCCATCTTGGCGGGCTCTGACGCGCGCGGGCGCGAGGCGCGCTCATTGGTCGCGCATTCAGAGTCCCCCCGTCATTGGTTCGAGCAAGTTGCCGCAGCACAGCCAATGACCGAGCTCCTTCGCTCATTGCTGTCTGCTGTGCAGCTGCAATGCGTTTTACATAAAGACTTCAATATTCTCGAGAAAAGGAGTTTTCCCATAGCGTAAGCTACTTACGCAATACTCGTTCCCTCCTCTCAGGGAACCGAGGTTACGTTAGTAACCGAGTCGTTATCTTTATCGTTATCTTTATAGTTATCGTGCTTGGTGTGAACGGGCCTTTTCAGCTGTTTACTTCTGAATATTGTAGTTATTAAGAAGTAGTTAGTTGTCAGTAGTTAGTTATATATGTAATTCAATTTTCCATATTTATTGTATGTCATTATGTCAGTATCAGACAGTACTTGCTTTTTACCATGAACAAATAAAAATGTCACTGAACCTTTGCTGTGTAATTGTAATATTAAGCTGCTCAAACACACCAAACCAACAATTACTAAAAACACGCACAAAAAATTTGAAAGGGCATGTTGTTCGCATATCTCTCAAACCGTTTGTCCAATGGATTTCAAACTTGACAGGTGTCTTACTACGGGCACGAGTAGGCTAAGTGCAGTGCCAAGTTTTACGTTGTTTGAATTAGAAATGCAAAAGATATCGTTAAATATATTGGTAAAAGAAGCACTTAAAAGGTTGTGGTTTAAAAATAAACATTCTGAAATTAGAGGGTTGTGGTTTAAAAAATAAGCATTCTGACATATTTGTAATAGGCTATTCACAAACTGTTTGCTCAAGTCTAGCGTTTTTTTGGAGTTCACTGTGTAGCCTGCTCCCTGAATCGTGTAGTTCAGTTTTCCATATTGTATGTCATTATGTCAGTAGGCCTATCAGTATTTGCTTTCTACCATGCACAAATAAAAATGTCTCTGAACTTTTGCTGTGTAATTGTAACAATGATCACTCAAACACACCAAAGCAACAATTACTAAAAACACACACAAAAACTGATTTTGCACGGGCACTTTGCACTAGTAGCCTACATTATAAACTATAGAACTATTAATTACGTTGCTGTGCCTAATAAACTACAGTTCCCAGCAGCAATGCTTTGTGAAACTTACGTCAAGGACGTGACGTATGTGAAAATACGTGACGCTCGCCCTCTGTTCGTTTGCTGGACGGTAATGGCGGCGTGCCGGGGATCATCGTCCAAATGGTTTTTCACCCGGGAACAGCTCGAAACCACCCCATCCCGTCGCTGCGGAGTGGAGCCAGACAGAGAGCTGTCCTATCGACAGCAAGCCGCGAATCTTATTCAGGACATGGGCCAGAGGCTAAATGTGTATCCTTCATATGCGTTTTTCAGCAGCAGGCCCATTTGTGTCTCTCGCTGCGACTGTTTGTTTCACTTTCACACCTGTAGCAACGTTAATATCTGTCATTTCAGTTTATCATGAATATATGTAATAGTTGTGACCTCGGCTGAAGTTATTAGAGATTGTCAGTTTATCCTCGTTAAGTTAGCAGCTCGTACATATGTTGTGCGCAGGCTGGTGCTAATTAATGTTAATGTTCTACAAATGACTGAGGTACAATTTGTATATTTAGGCTACATGTTTGCTATAACTACGTCTGTCTAATCATAATATGATAATACGCTAGTTGTTACTCGATTTGGGTTTATGTTCTAGTTGCTAATGCGCGCGACAGCATGCATCTCACGTGTATGCCAATAACACGCTAGCAGGCCGGTTACCGTAAATATCAAAGCCGCTCTGCACTAACGTTTAACCTGACAAAATATGAATTATGTGATTGTTTCGGTGTTGTTAAAAAATATATGTTGGCTTTGCGGCCACCTTGTATCGATACGAAACACGAATACGTAGTTTTAAATAAATACCTGAAGTTAAGTAACGTATTCATACGTTTTCCTTAACTCTAAAAATCAGTTCTCAACTCACAATAAATACTGCCATTGTTTACATGCACAGATTTTATATGTACCACTCTTTCACCAAATTCCACAGAAATGTAAGTGTTTCCATCCACACTACCTGCATCCATTGCATGTAGCCTTTTTAACCATTTGAATATTCGTGAGCTTCTGTGTTTCATTTCATCTGGAGGAACCGTTAATGCAGTTTTTAAAATTAAAGTGGAATGGAAACATAGAATTTTGTGTTAAGTGAGAGGCACTGGTAATATCTGGTCTACTCAGCTGTGATGACATTTTTTTATTAGTTTCTTGAAATCACACTGGTGATGCTTATGTCTTAAAATGCACCCTAAAATGAACATTTTGTCATCAGTTACTCACACTCATTTCAATCCAAATCCGTATGCCTTTCATTCATCTTTAAACACAAATAAAGATAATTATAATGAAACCTGTTGAGATTTCTGTCCCTCCATTGAGTCCATTCATCTAAAACATGCGAGAACCAGCATCATTGGTTCCCGCAAGTCAAGCAAACAAACATGTTTGAGCTTCCGTTTACCATATTTGATGTGCTTTATGTGCGTTGATAAGTATTTTTATGAATAAAAGCCTAATTAAATCGGTTGTGTCTAATCTGAAACTAATCTCTAAAACTAATCTGCTTGATTCATATGGATTTCTTTTACAATACCTTTATGAACTTTTTAAAGCATCAACGTTTTGAGTGAATTGACTTTTAATGGTGAAACCGAAATTTCTCAGGTTTGATTAAAAGTGTCTTCATTTGGGTTTCGAAATTAACAAAAGTGTTATAGGCTTGGAATAAAATAGGGGTGAGTAATTGAGGATTTCATTTTATGGGGAAAGTCTTGCATCTTTCAATGTGACCATGTAATCTTTTCTTTCCTCTGCAGACCATCTCCCCAACAACTTTATTTCTGGCTGCAAAGGTTGAAGAGCAACCACGGAAACTCGAACATGTCATTAAAGTAGCGCATGCGTGTTTAAATCCACAAGAGCCTCCACTCGATACAAAGAGTAATGTAAGTCATGGGTATTATTATTGATTTTATTTCCTCCACCTTTTCATCATACTGAATAATTTCCGGTACACTTGCCTCCATAAGAGTGTTTAGATTCTGTCGCTACAGAATCAGGCGTCTCACTAGTCAACTCTAAACAACTCGACTTGGATCATGGGTTTCTCGTCTAAGAAATGTTTTTTTTTATCTGTATAAATTTTTTTTCATCAGATGTATGTCAGATCCATTAATTAACATTAATGGGTTAGTTCACCCAAAAATTAAATTCTGTCAGTATTTACTCACCCTCATGTTGTTCCAACCCTGTAAGACTTTGTTCATCTTCGGAACACGAATTAAGATATTTTTGATGAAATCTGAGAGCTGGATCACTCCTCAATACTAGTCCATAGGCTTCTAAGGGATTGAAACTTGCCGGCCCCGAAAAGTTATTATAGACATCGTTAAAATAGTCCAAGTGACTACAGTGGCTCAATCTTAAGTTTATCAAGCGCCGAGAATACTTTTTGTGCGCAAACCCCCCCCCCCAAAAATAACGACTTTATTTCAACTATTCATTTCCTTTTCTGTTGGCCTCGAGTCAGTTCACGTAGTGTAGTAGCGTAGTGCTTCTGTGTTGTACGTCACACGCATCACACATATGACCAGCGTCGGCCAATAGTGAGCCTACGTGTGACGTAGCACTACGCTATTACACTACGTGAACTGACGCGAGGCCCACAGAGAAGGAAATGAATAGTTGAAATAAAGTCGTTATTTTTGTTTGTTTTTGCACACAAAAAGTATTCTCGTCGCTTGATAAACTTAAGATTGAGCCACTTTAGTCACTTGGACTATTTTAACGATGTCTTTAATAACTTTTCGGGGCCGGCAAGTTTCAATCCTTTAGAAGCCAATGGAGGAGTGATCCAGCTCTCAGATTTAATCAAAAATATTTTAATTTGTGTTCCAAAGATGAACGAAGGTCTTATGGGGTTGGAACAACATGAAGGTGAGTAATTACTGACAGAATTTTCACTTTTGGGTGAACTATCCCTTTAAGGGTTAGTTCAACAAAAGTGAAAATTCTGTCAACGTTTATTCACGCTACACCCTGATGAAATGAAATGTATGATGCAATTTTTGTATGCTTTATTCACATATGAAGTTTGGTAAGCACATATAAATAGACCACATCAAATATGGTCAAGAGAAGCGCAAACGTGCTTGATACGCAAGAAATAATGAGGTTTGATCTTGCCTGTCATGCAAGCACTTTTTAGCTTTCTTTTGACCATATTTACAAGCTTGGAGCGACATAGGGTAAATTATGACACAATTTAAATTTTTGGGTGAACTATTCCTTTAACAAATCTAGCTAGCCATTTAAGGAGGACATATTAAACAAATGCCTCTGATATTTCTCGACTTTCCCGTTCATGTGAAACTCACACACTCCCTTTGATTCTCCAGCAATGATGTAAATGAGGCTTACAACTGAAACTGGATTAGTGAGACACTGACAATAGACATCCAGTGTGCCAGTGCTAGGACAGAAATCTCCCTTGAAGGAGGAAAATATTGTCTTGAGGGTCTTAATTTATAAAAAGTCTTAAATTGTGCAGCAAAAAATCTGTTGCCCGTGATTGGAAGAGTGCAGAGAATTCTGTTTATTGGATGAAGATACAGAAAGACACATTACAAGCCTCATGTAATGATTGTCTATTGAACTTCAGGCATACCTCCAGCAAGCTCAAGAGCTGGTGATACTTGAAACCATAGTGCTGCAGACTTTAGGTAAGTCTATGGAAGGAGGTTCCTTTGAACTGAATATTAGAGTGAACATAGAGGCTTGCTGACAGTGGTTCACCTTTAAAAAAAAGTTTGAATTTAAAAAAAGCATTTCCACTGAAAAGTTGTATCATCATGGCTAAATTTAAAGACAGAATGATGATGTTAAGCTTTGTTGCAATGAAGTCAAATTGATTTTCAGTTAATCTTGGATCTTCTGATAATTTTGCAACAGGACACATGGGTATCAATGATTCTGCATTGTTTTAAAGGCTTTGTTCTAACTAATGCATGATTCTTTCATGATCCACAGGTGTTGATAATTGTGTGATTCCGTTAGGAATTAAATTCATGTGCTTTATATTGCAGGCTTTGAAATAACAATTGAACATCCACACACTGATGTTGTGAAATGTTCCCAGCTAGTCCGAGGTATAGACTTTACTTCATATGCTCTCTGCAATCACCATTAGAAATAAAACAGTGCTGACTTAATCTATTAATCTGAACTATTGGCTTTTGAACTATGGCTAAGCATGCAGTTCATGGAGAGGTAAACCTCACTGATTTGAGTGTAATTAGGTCTCATTTTTACTTGAATATGGAGTTTTACTCACTCTTTTGGCTTTCTCTTTCTCTCTGTTTACTTTCACAGCAAGCAAGGATCTGGCACAGACTTCTTATTTCATGGCTACCAACAGGTTGTTATCCAGAACCTCATTTGTTGCACTGTGACTGCACACTATAGCTTCCTTTACTGCAGGTTACCCTACCAGTGTCCAACACCCTCCTTGCACCGGTGGCTACTGGGACGCCCCCCCTCTCAAACATGCCCTCAGATCAGGGTGGGGAGGGGGTCCGGCGGCACCGGCCCCGGTTGCAGTGCGGTGTATTGTACGAGGGATCATTGTTGGCACAGAGGGGTTGAATGCACAATGTGAAGTGTAGTGGTGCTCTTGAACCTCACGTTTGCTCGGTTACAGAAGTGCATTTGTCTAAAAAAAGACACTTTGGTAGCCTGAATAGCAGCTAAAGATTACACAGATGTAAACATTACATAGAAGTTCTCACGGTAAGTACCCAGACCCCTTTGTTTTTTTCTTATGATTTTGTTATTCTCAAAGTGATAATTAAACCATGTTTTGGTCTTTCGTATTCAATCTATTTAGAAGTATTTTTTATTTTATTTTGTCATTCAATGCCTGAATTGATTTGTGAGATGAAGACATCTGTTGTGCTTCCATTGTGATGTACCTGTTTTAACGCAAGCAAAGTAGCAAACCCATTAAGGACCTGTTTGAATTTGTAAATTGAAATCATTTTTTCAGTGGTTATGTATTTGTATACGCCCTATAATCTGTAAAAAAAATGTCTATCAGGTGTGAAACACAAGGTCCTTAAAGGGTGTAGTCTTCCTTGTAATTTAATCAATTAGAAGAATTTGATTTTGTGTGTTCCCCCTCATTGTTTATTTATTGTCTTCATTAAGCTAGGTTAGTTGTCATTAGTATTTGCCCATTTTTTGCATAAGGATACTGCAGCACTATATGCGATGTCTGAACATGGGTCTAGAGCAGCATATGCTTAACACGTGGTTTGCATATAAAATGGATGTTCTCAAACAAGAGCATGTTACCCAAAGGAGGAGGACTTTAACTGAATTGATAAATCAGCCCCAGTTTAATATAGCCAATGACAGTTGATGGATGATCTGATCAGTTTTATTCCCTTGTGTGTTTATCCTTGCAATTTTTTTATTGTTTCAAGATAAAGTAGAGGCTGCATTGTTTTTATCACAGATAGCTAATGCATGTTATGAATGTTGCAGTCATAATTTGTTTGTATTTGTTGCATTAGGGTTGAACAGCTCCTCTTACCCCATGTCCAAACATTGATTCTGTTCTGTAGCACAAGGTTACCATCCAGCTTTGACTGAGGCATCAGTTTATTGTTGTTACGGATTAGAAATGTACGAGTCTTCATGGCTTCTTCAGGGACTATTGATGCAGTTTTTCTTCTGGCATCAGTATAGCAGAACAAGTGACTAGGCAAATTCACAGAGATTAAAGAATAAGCACTTAATGAGGCCAAACAGCTTTATGCCTTTCATTACACAGGTTTACAATTCTTATGTGGTAAATATGGATGGTAACCATATGCTTGTTTGCTTCACTGTTCCCTATGATTCTGTTGACTGCAGGCCTTTACACCTGTTATTAAATGTACAGTTTTATGTCAGTAGTATCAAGTTTACCCTTGATTATGAGTAACAAACCTATTATTTTTTTGCTAGCACAGTTTTTATTCCTCATAGTAGAATTTATTTTACAGAATCTTTTATAGACTTGTTACTTCTATTCTAAACTTCAAATGTAGGTATGCTACAATCGATCAACTGCTGATCAGAATTGGCAGACTGCAGTCTGACAGTAGGCCTTGTAGACCATTTCCTCATAAGCATTTCTGTGTATCCTTGTATGGATATATTGAGTAAGCCTACTTGTTTTGGTTTTTTCAACTTACAATCAGTATTGGATGGGAAAACAAATCTTGATCAGAGCATCCCTACTCGTGTTGTCGTTTGCCATTCAGATTGTACCTTTTTGTAGAGCACAAAATATGAACAGTAGATTTGGAGAAAAAATACTTTTATTTTAATACGCTAAATTGTAAAATGTGACTAAATTGCATGCCACTATATCAAGTAGTTTCCGAACTGTGCAAGCAAATTTTGGAAGTATGTTGCTCAGAATTGGGGAACACCTTAGTGCCTATAATGCTTTCTTAATCTTAATAATAATTTCTAGATGTTCAACATTGCATTCCATCTCTTCAGCAATTGATCATTTTGTGCTCTTTCTTTGTTGTCTTTTTTCTTCCTCCATGACGTCCTGCTCTTGCAGTCTGCACCTCACCACCTTCTGCTTGCAGTACAAGCCCACAGTCATCGCCTGTGTTTGCATTCACCTGGCTTGCAAGTGGTCCAACTGGGAGATCCCCGTTTCCACTGATGGAAAGCACTGGTGGGAGTATGTGGACAACTTAGTTACACTTGAACTTCTTGATGGTAAATGGACATTCCCCTAAATTAACACATAAGGCTCATTTTGTCCTATTTGTAAGTCACCCATGATTTATATTCATTTGAATTTTGTTGTAGAACTGACCCACGAGTTTCTGCAGATACTGGAGAAGACACCTAGCAGGTTAAAGAGGATTCGTAACTGGAGGGTGAGCAGTTAAGACTAAATAATTCATTTGGTGTCTTTACATTGTTAAATGTAGTTAAATTACACACAGTTGCTATATTTATTTCTAGGCTACACAAGCGGCTAAGAAGCCCAAATCAGATGGTCAGGGCTCAGATAGCAGCTCTTTAGCGGGACCCTCGTTAACCCAGGACCTGTCCTTGATGGATGCCCTTCCTGGGGTCTCTACAAATACAGCATTCTCCAAAGCCTCCACGTCTTTCCCAGTGACCCTTCCAGGCAACTCAAGCAGCAGTCTTTCTCTTGATTCTATTGCCAGCATGCAGGGAACCTCTTATACTTACACCGCCCCCAGTGACTGGCCTCAGGACCAAGTACGCTCAGACCTGTATTCTGTCAAACAACTTCCCCCACACACATCTATGCACCCACATCGGCCTGACAAAAGTACAGAGAGTAACCCTGCAAAACACGAACACAAGGCCAGTGGTGGTGCCAAGCACCAGGCACCAAATAATCCTCCACCTGCAGCACCCACACAGAAAATGTCTCTGGACAGGTACAGGGAGAAACACGCTGCTGAACTGGCGGTGCAGAAACGCAGGCAAGAGCAGCAGAGTGTGGAGACTGAGGTCTATGTTGCTCCAACACAGACAGATTACCGCAAACATTTACCTCAATTGTCTCACGGGCAGCAGGGAGCAGGAGTCACCACTCCCTCGCCCCTGAAGATGAAACTGCCTGTCCCTGGGCAGGACAAAATCCTGGACAAACGTGAGAAAGGCAGCTCTTTAAAACTGCGTCTTCCAGTCCCCTCCCAAACCGATAAAGGGGGATCGAGTAAGGAGGAGCTAAAAATGAAAATAAAGGTGTCCTCTGAGCGGCACAGCTCCTCAGACGAGGGTGCTGCAAAGAGTAAACATTCCAGCCCGCTTGTGAGCAAGGAGAAACACAGAGACCACTCAGCCCATCGTCACCATCACAAACACGGCCACTCACACACTCACACGCATAGCGGCAATGGCAGGAGCATCCTTGAGGCACCCGCAGCTGGTTCGGCCCTTAGGAGCCCATTAGGTTCGGTTGCCGATGTTGCAAGCTCAGCTTCCAGTTCCTCACGCAAGAGGGTGAACCCCGACGCCAGCCACAATCACCACTCCAAAAAGAACAAAAGCTCCAAAGGCAGTGCAGGTAGTTCCTCTCATTGTTCATCTGTTCAGCTGTGTGTCATCTCACAACTCTGTTCTTAACCTTCCCTTCCCCCCTCCCCCTGTCACATACCAGGTGGGCTACGGACATCTCAACACCCTAGTGAAACTGGACAGGAAACCAGTGGAGAGCCATGGCCCTGAGGGCGCCGGCCGAGCTAATGGCCAACACACAGACTACAAAGATACTTTTGACATGCTATTCGCTGTTAAGTGCCCATGGAATGGACTCTTGAACTGATAGGAAAAGAGGATAAAATATAAAAGAAAAATCAAGCCTAGATTTCATTATTAAGAAGAGAAAAAAACAGGAATGTGAAGAGTAAGAGAAAGAAAATAAATAAAAATGCTTCCCGATCTTCTGGCAGTTCGGTTAAGTTTCGCCATCTGTGTAACTGCTGCTTTTTTCTCAGTATTCCCTTAAGAACAGTCACTATGAATGCTTAAGCCAATATGTGAAATTCAGGGCCATTATAGTTTAAAAAAAATCTTTACGTGATAAAAATAAGTAATGAAAGTTTTGCCGCAGTGAAAATTTATAAGACTGAAAGCAGCCTCTAAAACGACTGACGCTCCTCTCGTTTGTTAGTTAGAAGGAATGCAGAATCAAGATTTAGGTTCTATAGTTCCTTGAATGTTTTTTTTTTTTTGTTACCTTCCCCTCATCTGATACCCTCTGTATGAGCTGCATGTTTAAAATGAAAGGGACGAGTTGTTTACAGAATATGGAGAAAAATGTGCATACATTCTTGTATGTTAAAAGCTGTACCATAACTTCTCAGGTTTGGAGCTGCTTGTAAAATGTGTGTATGTGTGTGTGTGTGTGTGTGTGTGTGTGTGTGTGTGTGTATATATATATATATATTAGGGCTGCAACAACTAATCGATAAAATCGATTATAATCGATTATGAAAATCGTTGTCAACGAATGTCATTATCGATTAGTTGGTCTGCTTACGTCACGGGGAGCGTTTACTGGTACGCACACACACGCAAGGTCTCTCTCCCTCAGGCGCTCTGCCGAGCGCGCGCGCTACACGGTTTGGAGCAGTCTCTTCTGTCTCGCAAGCGCGCTCTTGCTTGCGCGCTCTAGATTTCGGGAGTTTGAACTAATTCGCGGGCATCAGGGAGCCGCAATCAATATGCGGGAGACTCCCGGGACTTCCGGGATGTCTGTATTTTGTCTCGAGCATCAGGTTGTGCAATCAGTTCGCTCGCAACGTAAGTGATGGATTAAAATAGCGCTACCGCAGAAATAGGTTAAATTAAAACGGTGTTTACAAAGTGAAGCATTAAATACAAAGGCAGTTAATAACAGCAGCAGTAAAATATTGTTTTTTAGTCACTGTACTCAGTGGTTTTCAGCGAATGCTTGTGCACTAATGCATAATTTATCCTGTCCTTTACTCAAGCCTGTTAGCTTGCTGGGTAACGTTACCTCCATTCCGTTCTCTTTTTATAGCATTTGTCTACTAAGTTTTAATTGTTTTTCAAACGCGATCTACTGCGGCTCTACATTCACACAATTGTTTTCAGTCTTTCTATATTTATTTAATCAATGTATCCTTATATTATATTCTTTTATATATTATATATATAATATATATTATATTCTTTATCCTTATATTCCTTATATATAATTAATTTTAAATAAAAATTAAATGAATTATATATTTTAGATGTTTTTAGTTTGTTTTTAGTTCAGATATTCACATCTGAACAACATGTCTGTGTAAATTTGTTTTAACAAAAATTGTGTTAAAACATAATATGTTGGATATCATTTTTTTAACAATAATCATGTTTGTCAACTTGCCATCAGCAATTATCATTAAAAACAATGCAAATATTGATAATAGTAAAACTCAATGTGTGGCTTTTGCACTTTTTAAAGTACACTTTTACACATAAATACCCTGATTTACGGTTTTATTTAGTTATAATAAAAAAAAAACTAATTTAATTTCTATCCGATTAATCGATTAATCGAAAAAATAATCGTCCGATTAATCGATTATCAAAATAATCGTTAGTTGCAGCCCTAATATATATATATATATATATATATATATATATATATATATATATATAATGTGTGGGGTTGGGGGGGGGGGTTTGACTCCGTGTTAGAATCCATCGTTGGCATTTCTAGCACAGCCTTCCAGTGTTTGAACTGGTGTTCCATGTTCCAGAAGAGGGTGAACTAGCAGGCAATCTACACCCTGCCAATTACCTGGCATGTTGTCAGAGGCCATGCAATTTGTACCTTTTTTTTTTTGGACCTTCAAGATGACCTTAAGCTGGATGCCAAAGGTTGTGCCTCAAAAAGCGTAGTTCTATAAAGTTTACATAACCTTCGCTGTGAAGTGCATTTTTATATATTTCTTGGCTTGAAGCAGTAGCCCATTTGTGCAACTCTGTAAGTCAATAACAAATAAGAAACAGGTGGGTAAAAAGAGATTCATTTCATTATCACAGTGCTGACCCAAAGAGATCTGGGCTTTCACTGGCCCTCAACATAATTTCTGAATGGATGAATGGTTTTGATCTTTTGATTTCGATTTTTTTCGGTGTGAGGCTATTGGTAAACGAGGCCAGCATTGTATAAACCATCCTTTTACTTTTGATCACTGAATTGCAGTTGGATAAGGCAAACGCAAACAACCCTGGCACACCCCCCACCCCCATTTTATTTAGATTTAATAAATGACATGGTTTCCACTACCTTAACCTCAGTCTTTGTGTATTTGATCATTTGTGTTAAAAGCTTATTGCCACGTTTGTCAAATGACTATTTACAGTTCTTTAATGTGTTTTAGTAAATTATATTTTCCCCATGTCAAATGTTGGGTCACATAGTCAATTTGCTTTGTATCATTGATTTAAAAGGTTACATTTTGATTTGGTGAATAAGTTTTCAGTTTACTGGTCTATTGTAGGTTACATTTTGATTTGGTGAATAAGTTTTCAGTTTACTGGTCTATTGTAGGTTTGGCTGTGATGAGAGATGAATGGATGTCTTAACAGTTCCTCTGCTGACGGTCGTTGCCTTGGATCTCTGCAAACAGAAAACAATTCCCACTGTTAGAAAGCACACAAGAAATGTGTGGAAAACATATACAGTGGATTTAAAAACTTCACAAAAAGAACCAGAGCAAATATTTCTTCCTTTTTGAGTAAAAGAGCAATGTACCTGGTTAGGCAAGCCTGGACAAAGTGCTTTGCATGTGTAGAGTAGTCATCAGACAGAGAAGGCATTAAGCCCTTTCTAGCTCCAATGTAAAAAAGGGCTGCCATCTTGTTCATGTGTGCAAGGGGTGGTTTTCCTGTGGCCATTTCAAACACAGTGCAGCCAATGCTCCAGATGTCTGATTTCCGTCCATGACCTGTCTCACTTATCACCTCTGGTGCCATCCAGTATGGAGTACCATGTACAGACTTCAAAAGGTCACTCTTACTTCCAATTGAAGTCTGAAGACAGCTAAGACGACGAGCACAACCAAAGTCGATTAACTTGATCACTCCGGTGGGCATAAGCATGATGTTGTTCCCCTTCAGATCCCTATGGATGACCCTGTTGGCATGAAGATAGGCAACACCTTCCAGAATCTGTTGAGTGTATAGAACAAAGACCTTCTCTGGCAATGGTCCAAACCGGCTCAGGATATTTGAGATGGAGCCACCTGGAACATACTCCATGAATATGCTTACAGTATTCTCACAGAGAGCTGTTCCCAAGAAACCAATTATGTTAGTGTGATGAAGGTTCTTAAGAAGCTCCACCTCTCTCTCCAGGCGATCATACTCTTTTTCTGCCATCTCTGAAGTTGAAGCATCCAGTGCCACCTGTTTTACTGCAATCAGCTGACCTTGACTGGTTAGCCCACAGTACACCTATAAATTAAGATATAGAACAAAATGAGAAACATAAAACTTTTATATCAGATTGTACTTGGAGATTTATTTTAAAGCTAAAAATTGTGCTTTGAAATGTTTATCATTTAAACACCTACTGTCCCATAAGCTCCTTTACCCAGAACTTCTCCTTTTGTCCATGTAATAGCATGTGAGCAAGATCCGAGAGTGTTGTGTAGTTCGCCTGAGGAAACACCCTGATGGATGAAAGAAACTCAATGTGATTAGCCATAGAATATCGACTTAAGGAATGGGGTAGTCATCTCTGCTTTTAGAGAGCTACCATCCTGCAGAGTTCAGCTCCAACCCCAATAAAATGCACCCATACCAGCAAATCAAGGTGCTCAGGGTTATTTGAAATTGCAGGCAGGTGTATTGAAAGTGGGTTGGAGCTGAAGTCAGCAGGAATGTAGCTCTCCAGGAGCATTGCTGGCTACCCTGACACTATGTACACGTCAAATATGTTAGAATGTTACCTCATTTAGAAATGTATTAAATTTTGAAGGCAAGTTATGTTTAAACTCTGTGCCATCTCCCTTTTCAGTCTTGAGTGTTTCAACATCTCTTTTCTCAAGTGAGATCAACTCCTCTGCCAAAGACCGCAGCAGGTCATCAGTGAGAGGTCCATCACTGGCTTCATCTAGAAACCTCGGGTGCACAGGTGATACCGTTCCATCACTTGTCCATGTATTGATCAGTGGCTGCGTGGGCAATCTGCTCACACATGATATTTCAGATTCACTTTTAACACCTGCCACCATTGGAGTCTGTTCTTGATGTATTATGTCCTTAATGGGATTTGCTTTGGGCACAGTGTTGGAAAGTACTTCTTCAATCACTGACAGTATGGAGGTACATTGTCTTTCTACGCCTGAAATTTTCCTCCCGTCACCCGTAATGATGGGCATTTCAGATTTCTTCTGGACAGTTCCACAAGTAGAAGTTATAATGACATGGCATTTATTCTCTGAAGGAGGAGGGTGTTTCTTCATCCCTTTGGTAACATTATCCCTCCGCTTGAGATGCCTGCACTTAGCTCGACTGGATCTCTCAGATTGCGCTTGTTTCCTTCGGTTAACCTCCACTGTTTTTTGGCCCCTCGGTTTTCCATTTATCTTACTTTTAACTTGAAGCGCTGTATGAACCTGTCTTGCTTTCTCCGCAGAACAGTCTACTCTGAGATTTTCATAAATTGGAGTTGCAAACATTTCATAGATTGCTGGACCTTCATCTCCCTGACTGATCTTCAGAAACATGTCATTGTAAGTGACATAATCGACAGCAGACCTTGCTCGCTGTGCTACTCCGGATGCAGGCTTTTTGGATGCTCTTGCACTTCTTGGATCTCTGTGAATTTGCTTTTGACTGTTATTGTTTACTTTCTTGTCATCACTTGACCTCATGTGCTGAAAAGGTTCAGAGATCCTTCTTGTTGTTGGGCCTTCATCTGCTGTTTTTTTGTGAGCTATTGTAGGTGCTCTTGGCAAATATTTGTTAGTAGTTTCTCCTGCAGTTACTAGGCTTGTGGGTTTACTTTCTCCTAGTTGCAGCTTTGATTGAATTGGTGAATTTATCCTGTTCCTTGTACTTTTAACAGTACTTAGATTTATGTGTGCCAGAACATTGAATGACTGGTTTGTCTGAATAGATGTTTTGCCTTTCCTGTCATTTCCTTTAGTTTTCTGAACTGGTTTGTTCTTTTCATCCGTAGTTTGTTCTACTTCAGAAATATCCTCAGTGGTAAAGTGCTTCTCATCTGCGATAAAACGGGATTCTCTGACTAAATGTTGTATTTCCCTGACTATGCTTTTGTGTCCTTTAGAGCAGCAATCCAAAGTTGGACACTTTCTTTGAAGATCCTTTGAATTTTCAGTTGTTTTGGAAGATCTTGTATTAGCCTCGATCTCCCTAACAGTCAATGATTCGACAGCTGTATAGCCTTTATTGTTGTCTGAAATTATATTGTTTTTATCTTTTGTGGTATTGCTAATTACAGAACTGACTAAATCCTGAAAATCCAAATAGGTCCCTAATTCCAAATTGAGTGATTTCTCTAATCCCACATGTATCTTGTGTGCATCTTGGGGCACAGTCTCATCCTCCTCTTGGCTACTACTGCTGCAAGAGTTGCTCTCTTCACTGCCCGCTCTGGTGCCTCTGGATCTTCGTGAAGACTGGCTGGAGATCCTTTCCAATCTTTGTCCAGATTGTGATGAGATGGGCAAGATGTTCCTTTGTTTTAAGATCAATGAGTGCTCAAGACTTGAACGTGCAGAACCATCCGTGCATCTATTGTCCAAAGGAGTGAGATGTTTGTCTGTCCTTGAACATAGAGTAGGTGGCATCTGGTAATCACATCACAATAATCAAAATGCTATTAAAGTCAAGATGTTTTACTTTTATTATTTGTATTTATTTTGATAAGATTTCACTCACCTTCTGCCTGTTATTGTCATCCCCTGTGTCAACAGCTCTAAGCCCTGTAGTTAATTAAGAAGTTGTAGAAGATTTATTATATGCTTTCCCTTCATGTGACAACCTTTTCAACAGAATTTTTCATTCATGGCCATCAAAATTTGCACACAGACACAACTTAAAAGTAGAGTTACATTCAGCCCCATTAACTCAGCAGGTCTTCATTTTTGGTCACACACCAACCACAAGGTCGGCAACATTCTTTTTGTTTGAAAAATACTTCTTGAACATTGTTGCAGATTTTTCTTCCTAAACCTAACTACTCTATCTTAAACTTCGGCGAGTCTCCAGTCGACTACAGCCTTTTACCTAAAATTATATTTTGGCGAGTCTCCAGTCGACTACAGCCTTTTACCTAAATTTCAGCGAGTCTGCAGTCGACAACAGCATACATCTAGTCCTATACTCCAGCGAGTCTACAGTCGACTACAGCATACATCTAGTCCTATACTCCAGCGAGTCTACAGTCGACTACAGCCGAGTCTTCAATTGCATAAATTCTAACTTGTTTACTAACTTACCCTGCTGCAGCAGAAAATAACAGACCTCGGGAATTCTCGAGCAATACTCAGAGAAACTCCACCCATAAGAAAAATACAACCCTCTTTATAGGGTAAGCCAGACATATCAAAACAGAATCATCATGACTAATCATCACGCTCTTAATCACCACGGTTGGTTACATTGTTAAATCAAATTCCCCCCTTTTCATTACCCTTTATTAGTGGCATCAGCAAAATATCCTGTATCATCAAAAAACAATATGAGGGGTTAATATTTCAATAAATCATTTCACAATAAAATGGTTAGTGCAATTTCGTAGTTCCTTTTGACCAAAGTTATATCAGGTCAGAAATTTAGTAGGTTAGAGTTCGTCTGATTGCTACAGTATTAGTGCAGCCGAGGAGTACTTTCAGAGCAGCTCAGTGGAAATGTCCATAACATTACGCCAGCACTAGCATGCTGTAATTCTACTCCTCATCTGCACCAATACTGTCACCTGACGAAAAAGTTCCCACACTCATTCTTCTCAGGCTATCTTTGATCAAGATTCTGGGTTCTGCTGAAATCAGACATTGGGGGTTGAAGATGCACAGCAGTTGGATAATCCTGTCATAAAATCTGAACCACAAACGACTTCAAACCAGTTGCTCTCACTTATGATGAAAATTATGGAGAGCCTGTTCTTCATGCTTTACCTACTCCTACCTGGATGAAGGTACCTCTGTCAGGATTCTTTTATCTGAGATTGTGACTTCTCCAGCTTCTTTCAATTCATTCTGTTTTTATAACTGTAATCTCCAGGCAATACAAGTAAATGTCTCCTGGATCACAGACTACCCTAATAATACAGAAATGACTAACACTGGCACTACTTCCCTTCTTGTTTATCATATACGCAGTCCATTTCTAGTTTTTTGTTATCTGCAGATGTTCTTTGGAAACTCCTCCAGTCTTATCAGCAATATGGAAAGCAATGTAGAATTTCCTGAGCACTGGGAAAGCAGCAAAACTATGTAACATTCAATGTAATCTGGACTGTTTGGGGAGCTGCACCAGGGCTCTATTGATTCTGGCTATAAACACATCTCCATTGTGAACTCCATAGTGCTCCATGATCTGTACCTACCTTCTGGATTGCGTGCAGTTTTACTAAAGGCAGACGCTGGCAAAATGATCAGTTGACTGCTTAAATCATCACTGCTCAGACATTCTACGACCTAACAACAAATGCTGATTGAAAATGCAGTCAATGAGAGCAAATTGCAACAGACTCTGACAGGAGTAACCGACTAAATTTGATGCATGTATCTGTTGGTGTTGGTTGACATCTGTCGGTGCCGTGTGTATAGTTTGTTTGCACATGACATCACATCACTGCGTTGCTGTGGCGTGAAATGCAGATGGAGGGCAGGAAGCGATTTTCTACATGGGAAGCACTATCACAAACTCAAAATGCCTGTTTCGCATCATTTATGGTTGCTCAAATCCATCAAACCGAGAAACCACAAGGAGCTTTTATAGTTTACTTAACTTTTATTGTTTATTTACTTTAAAAGTTGTCGCCTTTTAATGGCGTTTTGCATCTGCTGATACTGACATTAATATGGATACCTGCTTACCTTTTGTTTTGTTATTGACTTGGTTAAATATTCACAATCTTCATGGTATCGTTTGCAGGGAAGAGAAGCTATTTTATTGCATTGCAGGATCATGAATTTCTGTAAAAATGTTGATCTGGTTACCGTGAAAACAGTCACGTGCTGCTGCTTATAAATGTGTTCAACAAGTGTTGACTGAAGTTTTATTGTTGTCATTGTAAAAATTCACTTTCCCATATGGACACGGAGGATAATCGGAGAGGGTTACATTCAGCGGACAGACACCGACACACTGTTTTTGTATTTATTTTATCAAATGACAACCAAAATCAAATCCACAGAAGCTTATGAACCATTTTGAAGTGGCTGCGTGCAAGTTATTTCACAAGCCGAGTTGACAGTCATACTCGCAAATGTAATGTTAATTATGAAACCAAACAAAGTACAGAACTTTCAAAAACACTATCCTGCGTCTTCCCGTCACCTCCTCAACCTGCTTCCTTTAGTGTTTTTAAAGGCGGAAAAAAGCATATTACATTGTTCAGTTTTCTCCCGGAGCGATGATATGAGTTCCATTGGCAATTCTCGATTCAGCGTGGAGGACCTACAATGGCGACATTTTTCACAATCACGACAGAAAATCAAAATACTCCCCTAAACTCAATAGCAGAAAGGCAGCTAAATATAAACAGATCAGACCCAGAACTAAACACGGCGTGACGGCAGCTTCAGATTCTTTATATCTATCACCTCAATGGCAGACAAGTCTTTCAATTCAGTAGAAACATATCTCCTCTTCATAACATAAGGATCACGTCCAACTTATGTTGTGATTTTCTGTTTACCTTTCTTGACCAGCACAGTATGGACTTTCCTCCAACTCATCCATTCTGCTTTTCACTTCCTGCCCTCCATCTGAATTTCGCTCGTCATCAGAATCACATGACTGCAAACAAGCTATAAGCCTTAACTTATGGACCAACTTGCATTTCAGCTGATGCATGTAGGTACAGTTTTAATATTTTACTGTGCTTTTTTCCCCCAATATAATCTGTCAAACTACATTCCAGGAAGTGCATTTATTCTTTATGTATGTATCTTTCTGTATGTATCTATTTATCTGCTTCTGTAATGGTTTAATACAAGATTTTTTTTCACAGTTAACAACGGTCTATACTTACTGTTATGAATGTTAGCCCGTGCTTTCAGCAGCACACTTGCATCAAGAAGAGGGTTCATCAGCATTGGTGCAGATTTGCTGAGCTGAGTGGCATGAGCAGCAGGGAGAACGGGTATTGAGGAGGAAGTCAAACTGAGTGATGGATGCAAGGGCCTTATTTTGCCCCAGTCTTTTCTACTCTTCCATATGCTGGGTAAGGATGAAGTCCGACTGAGTGAAAAATTTACATTAACATGTTCATATTTTTCAAAGCATTTAAAAATTAGCTATATCCTCTTTTGAAATGTGCTGAATGATTCTGAAAAGTAAGGGCAGAACTAAATCTCTCTCTCTCTCTCTCTGTGGATAATGGCACACCCTGGAAGCATAGTCTTATGTTGATGATGGCTTGATCCTGTAACTGTACTCCTCTGTACGGTCTTTGTTTAGAAATGAAAGGGAGCCACTGAATGGACATGGGCTTTCATGCAGACAGATTGTTTGTGAGGGCAGTTTGTTTGTGGAGTTTATGTATACTCAGCTGCTGATATTGGTGTTTAAGTCAGATTTGTTGACTCTATTTGCTCTCTTGTTTATCTGAATGCTAATTTAGTTTGAGGAAGTGATGAATGAGTGTATGCAGTCAGATGGCTAACCTCCTTCGTTTCCTCTCATCTTTGTCTTGTCTGATGTCCATCTTTGGCTCAATACAGCCCTCAAAGCAAATCCTGTTATCTGCAGAGACATCCAAATACACTCTGGGTGAAAAGGGTAATGTGAAACGTTCCCTATCTTGGTTATACTGTGGAGCTAGTATAAAAACTCACAAAAACTAGATTCACTATCCAAAGGCAACACTAAAACCAATACAAATTCATTCAAATTAAATCCACCAACATTTCAAGATCTATATATCATCGTACATGAATATTATTAAATGAAATGTGTTTGTCAAAATGTCCTTAGAAGCATTAATCCTTTTATCATATACGCATAGACATCACTTTTCATGTAGTTAACAGAAAACTATTATAGATAGATAGATAGATAGATAGATAGATAGATAGATAGATAGATAGATAGATAGATAGATAGATAGATAGATATACATAAGAATAGTTTGGAATAATGGCTACAGAAAATGTAGCTTTGACATCGCAGGAATAAATTACACTTTAAATATATTAAATTGAAAATAGCTTTTTTAAATTGTAATACATTTACTACTGTGTATACTGTATTTTGGATCAAATAAATGCAACCTTGTGAGCACTTCTGTCAAAAACATTTAAAACATCTTACCTACCTAAATGTGTGTGTGTGTGTGTGTGTGTGTGTGTGTGTGTGTGTGTGTGTGTGTGTGTGTGTGTGTGTGTGTGTGTGTGTGTGTGTGTGTGTGTGTGTGTGTGTGTGTGTGTGTGTGTGTGTGTGTGTGTGTGTGTGTGTCTCAAAAAATTACCTTTGATAAAGTCTATCCTCTCTAAAGTTGCCCAAGCCTCACTGAAACCAAATGTTTTACAGTTCCTCTGAGTCTTACATAATCCTGATCTGCGAGTGTCAGAGGTTCTCTGCTGATGACTCTGTAGCCTGAGTCATTTGAAATAGAGGAACCCAGAAAGCAGAGTCAGACACACCCCTCCCATTATCATGGATCCTCTGAGGGATTGGCTGAGAGCCTGAGGCTGGAGTGTGTGAGTGTGTGTTTCAGGGTGGTGGTTGCTGCCAAAGGGAGTGGTTGGTTGAAAGCCCGGTGAATACAGAGAATCACTGTCCTTTTGGAATGATTCAGCAGGTGTACAGTACCTCAGACATTCTGTATTCTGTCTTCTAGGATGAGCATAATTAATGTTTGTTAAGTCTATTCTAGCAACTCACCTTGGTGGATGTCTGCATTGTTCTTTTGTGCAATGATAATCTCAGCTGATTCTTTCTGCAAAAAAAGAAAGTCGGCATTAAACAGAAGTTGCAATAGTCTTTTCTTCCCTATTCTGATGTATATCTGAGTGAAACGGCTTCTTAACGAAAAATATATAGAACTGGACTCGATTTTGCCTATCGGGAATTGAAGCATAGACAAGCAATAAAAGCATTGCTTATGCACGTTTTAGTCTTTGACAAAAACATGATTTTCTCGACATTCAAGTTTTGATAAAAAAAGAATACATTAAGCTAGATTAGTTAATTCTTTTGAATATATTGCATGTTCAAATATTCATACAACAAATCAAAAAATGCTGGCAGGGAAGGAGTTAGTTTATGAGGGCACATACATTTAAAAAAAAGTGCATGGTTTAAATCGTTTATAATAAATACAGCAATATTTCCTGAAAAATTTGAATTGTCAATTTTGATTTCATGGAGACTTTAAAGTTCAGTAAAGGAAAGGTTTTCAATGAAACAGCTTTTATGCAGCAAGAAACAAAACTGCATAAAAGCTTTGAGGTCGACTGTCCCATACAATAACCTCTCACAGAATCCTACATGACTAATGCACCTGTTGACGACTGACCATCTGGAGGTGGTCCGTTCAATCAACTAACAAACACCATCATTAGCCAGCTGTGATGCATGTGACCAAGGCTCAGCCAAATGGAACGCCATTAAGGGCTTGATTAAAACATTTCAGAGCAAATAAACTACATTTAATTGGTTTTGCCTTTACAGTCCCACTGAGACATATTTATTATTTTATGCTGTAATTATACTTGTTCGCTTTTGTTCACTCAGTTCACATGGATTTCTGTGGGAGACACTGCCAATATTCACTGCATTAATGAGTAAGTCGTGTTAAAGCACCTGACCTTCATCTTATCTGAAACTGGTGTGCAACAGTCACGTGTAGGAGGGCAGCTGGAGTGTACAACAGGACTCGTTGACCAATTAGACACGTCCAGACACGTGAATATTGTATCTCCAAAATACAATACAAACACTAAAATAAGTAAACGCATTGAGAACATAAACAGGTTTCTAAATAATTGCACTACAAATAAATAAAAATAACACTGTATAAGCAAAATGCTCATGAATAAAACAGTGATTTGAGAACATTATTGCATATTACATTAGTTATAGTTGGCATTGCTGGGACCCTTACATTCACATGAAAGAACTTTTATAGGTAAAACATTTATAGTACTATTATGGACCATGTAGATCTCTTCCACAATTTATGAAAAGAAAAGTGTTAAAGCATGCAGTGTTTTACCTGTTTGCATTGAAGACTCCATTATTCTACAGAGATCTTCCTTCTTGGTGCTCTTTATCTGAGAGACGTACCACAGAGCAGTGTGACCACTCCGATCAAGGATCCTTGTGTCACTGGAAATCAGAACATGTGGATCAGTGACGATTTTTTATGAGAGAGGCCTCAAGAAATCAAATACCTTACCTTTGTATTTTATTTTTATATATTACAGATCCAAGAAGTAAAATTAACTGTAAAATTAAATAAAATTGAAATTGGATTTCTTACACCTGAAGAGACACAAGTTCTTTCACCACTTCCACGGGTTGATAGTCCCAGGGCATCTCGAGTCCTTCAAACAGATCCACATCCCTTACAGCCAGCATCAGTGGGGTCAGACCATCTCTGTTCTGTTTATTTAAGTCCATCAAGTCTGTCCGGGCCTGCAACACATAAACAATATAAGACTTGTTTGTTATAATTCCTTCCAGCAGCCATTGCTTGAGGTGAGTGTAAAAATATCTCATGACAGATGGCCAATACTGATCCATCAGAGATCTCCCTGTGGAGTCTGGCCTGCTTTGTTTGTACCTAGGGTTGATATCACATTTCAAACAGTCAAATGGCAAGTTAAAGTCTGAGCTGCTCACCATCAGGTCCTGTAGACAGTAGAGATCTCCCCACCAGGCTGCTAGTGAGAGCTGCCTCTGGTGCGGTATGCCACTCATCATAGCCATCAACATCTCCCTCTGGAGTGCTGGTTGACTAACGTGAAGAGCTGTCTGGTTGCTATGGTTACAAAGTGTAGCATCAGCTCCTCTTTCCAGAAGGAAATGCATCACCTGTGTTCAAAATGTATGTATGTAGTCTGAGCAATGCACATATGATGGTGGTGATATTAAGACCAACATCACGATTGCAAGTGTGATATTACAACAATTAAGTAAACAATAAGTTAATATTGAGTAATCTACATTTTTGACACAGCATTAGCAGTTACTTTAATATTTTTGTTCCACATGTGAAAATCGTTCAAAACGAAGCAACATCAAAATTATATGTTGCCATTCCGCTGTGAATGAGTCAGTCATTTTGAACTAATTGGTTGAGTAAATGCTTCAGTGACACACTCATAAAAACTACAAGCCACATAAACATAGACACGACAACAGCGTTTTTGAGCCCTATCGTCTGTGTAAACTACAAAAACGCGAGTTTGTGTAAAAAGTGACGGCATGCACGTGCGTATTACGTGTTCAGTAGCCGTGTAGTGATTTTTTTTTTTACAAAGTGACATCACCAACTACTGCCCTGGCATGCATAATGCAGCATTTTTAGTCATTTTCACGGATCCACGTGAATGGCGAAAAACGAAAAAGAAAAACGTAAAGGCGGAAAGAAAAACTTCATTCACCTTGACTCTCACAGTGCATGGGCATTGAATCTCTAGCGCAGCGGTCGGCAACCTTATGGCACGCACCACTGGTCACACGAATGGTTTGTCGAATCTGCGCATAAGCACAGGTTAAAAATCTCACACCTTAGTAGGCTATATCACCTATCTTAATAAAACAAAAGGCAGTGTGACTTTGATGAATAGTTACCTCAAAATGTACATCTGAATGCAAGTTCGAGCGACTTTAATTTAACTAAATGAAATTTTGCCTAATATACATTTCTTTAGCTATTGTCTCATTCCAGGGATTATCCCTTATAGGTTGCCGACCCCTGGTTGTACACTCGTTATTGGGGTACATTATGAGAGCGCACTCGGTAACTGCCAGTTGTTTTGAACACTGCTACATGGCTGTCCCTTTAAATAAATAAAGGTACAGTAGAGGGTCATACAGTCTTTTTCATTCCTGAATGAATGTTTAGAATGAATTGATTGAGTGAATCAAAACATGTCACTTGTCATCACTAAGTGGTGTAACGATGTAACATGCAGACAGTGTCACTGCAAAATCCTCATAACCAATGCACAGACACAAGCTAAAGGAACGATAGAAACAATTCAGTGCCCCCAGTGACGCTGGGCTGTATATTAGTATCCTTATAACTAATTGTGTAATCTTTAATGCAGCTATTAAATAAAGAAAACAGGAAGTAGAAAGGCTACTTAGTGAAATATAATGCCCATTATATTACATTCACTGCAATACACTCCATTACATTAGCCAGATTTACTACACAGAAGTCAGCTATAGTTTCTGCCTAGTTTTCATATCACACTAATGTCTCACCCTAGTAAAACCCCTTCTGCATGCACTGATAAGGGGAGTGCAGCCTTGTGAATCATGAGGCAGGTCAATTTCTTCCCCGGAGTAGATCCCTTGCTCCAGCCCCAGAGACACAGCCTCAAGCTCTTCCTTCAACAGCTGCTCCACAAAGCTGCTTCTTTCATGTTTATTCATGCTCTAGTGTTCTGGCAGATGCAGATGCACAAACACAGAAATTAGCAGCAGTTCTGGCACTAGTTGTAATGAATACCTTCCTCAGTATTCACAACATGTAAAAGTGCTGCAGTAAAAATTGTTCAGTTCTGTCTTAAGAGTGCAGCACAATACTATTTTAACTGTTTTTTTAACTTATGATACATTCCAAATAGTTTTTTTTCTTGCTTACTTATTAACACCCTAAAGCAGCTCATAATTGACTAATAAACAAAAATGAATGATCATGTATTTATGCATAAGAAAAAGAGAAGCTGTTGTGAGCCAAAAATAACAATTTATAATGCATAAAGTTATGCATCATAGAACTTCTCAAGACAAATTATTTTATGTTAAAGTAGTACTTATTAAATAAGAGACCATAAGAAAAGGTCTTGTTGTTGCTTACGTACATTAAAACCAGCAAGACTCACCAGTGTCACTCATCCGTGCCTCTCTGGATTGAAATGTTTGAGTTAAATTAAGTTAAATTAGTTCCAATGTTTATGTCCTTGTGTTTTAAGGGTCAGTCCTTTGTCTTCATTGCGTCTTTGCCTGAAGCAGATTTGAGTTTACAGCCTGTTGCCAAGGAGACTCTGCTAAGGAAAGCTTTGGCATGAAAACAATGAACTCACCATGAGACCTTTGTTTTGGTTTCTAAGGGGAAGTGTGCATTTTGTATATTTCATAATTCTTAAAAACAAATATTGTATTATTCCAATATTTTACACCTGTTCCCAAAAAACATATATTTCCCAATCAGCATATAAACTGTCTCTTATATCCTCTTTGCGTGTGTTAAGCAAAAGCTGTCCTGGGAATCATTCTATGGAGATACAGTTGCATTGATTGACCTTCACTGAGACCAACAGCCTTTATAGGCAGAATTACACCGCTCTTTCATTCTACTGTATTAAAGGATCATATACTATGATCCTCTTCACTGATCATGATCTAACTGAATCTTTGCTATACCTTTTACAGTACTAAATGGAACACCATCGCATTTTAGATTTAGTAGGAACATTTTTAGGTTTAACATTAAGTATCAGACATCACATAACATACAAGACTTGAACATCCACCGAACCTAACGACCTCTAGTGGTCACTGCGGATTTCACACACTATTATAGAATGCAAAAAAATTTTTTTTTTTTTTTTTTTTTTTTTAAATCATTCCAGCAGGAAATACTTGTTTGAATAATTTATTTTTCCACTTATATGCATTTTTTTTTGATTGGTCGATGTATATTGTTTTTACTGTTGCATTATTTGGCTTGCTTGTTTTGTTTACATGTGTCACGGGTGGTTGCAGGAAGGCAGAAGAATATGAAGAATAAAATTCCAATAGAAGTTTAATGAGGATAATACAAATAATAATCAGACAGGCAAGGCAACACACACTAAATGTAACGTAGACCGAACACTGAGACTGTGAAGGAAGAACTTAAGTGGTGACTCAAACAAGATGACGTGCACCTGAGCAGAATGAACTAATAACAGGAACCTTAGAAAAGGATTTTTGGGAAAATCAAATAAAGGAACACATGATGTGAATGAAAACAAACTAAAAGTTGTTTTTAGTGTCATAATTAGGTAATTAAAATCACTAAGGAAATTATTTAATTGGGCTTGGTAAAGAATATGTACATTTTTGATCAAATATTTTGCAAATAAAATAATTACATTTCCTATGTATGCTATATTATGATTACAGTAAGTGAAATAACAGATTATGTCACACAATGTTAAATCAAAGCTCAATTTTGATTTTGAGGCAAATCATTTTGAAAGGTCAGACCAAAATTCTTTGAAAAGGGGACATTTAAAGAAAATATGATAAACTGAGTCAAAACTGAATTTACAGAAATTACAATTCAAGTGAACATTACCAGATGTAGATGTGATCTCCTTGGTGGGGTATATAGGCTACATGTAATGTTACGGTATTTAAAAAAAAAAAAGCACAGTCTTGTGATGATGCATACATGAGTGTAGCTACATAATTTATATGATAATTCCCCTGCTATTAATTTCTTTATTTTTGGCACTTTTTAATTAGCAAAAGAGTACTCGGGCATTTTTGATGAACTCTCGCTGTCGCTATTGCAGGCACGGCCAGCGCTGCTGAGAGGCGCTGTTGGACAGCAGAAGCGCGCGTGGAAGGAGCGGCTCGCCGTCAGTCAGAGCGCGTGGAGCCGCAGGAGGTGGAACTGTCCAGTGCTGATGCTCTTCCAGCGATCAAGGTGCACTCGACTTCAGCTACTAACAGCCACCGTCGACGACAACAAAACTGTTGTTAAGTGAATATGTATGATATGTTACGCGATATTTAAAACGGTGTCCAGGAGTTTTATCTGAGATTGTTTTCAGTGTCAACGCTTCTTTCGCCCAGCCAATAGGAAGGGAACGTACGGGCTGAACGGCTGGCAAGCATCGAGACATTTTAATTGTTTGATTGATGCATTCCTCTGCAGACTGCTGGGTGGATGACTTTATCTGCTGACCGGAGAGAAAGTTTCGTTAGATAAAATCGGTATCATACACGATGGTGGATGCAGCTGAATGTTGTGTGAAGGTGATGTGCCGATTCAGGCCACTCAACGAATCGGAAATCACCAGAGGTGATAAGTACATACCGAAATTCAAAGGAGAAGACACTGTGGTGATATCGGTAAGATGTCTTTAGAGTCTACAGATGTTATTAAGGCGGACAGAAAATCCCTATCTTTTTCTCACATTTTCTTTATTTGTGCAGGAAATAGCTATATGATGTAACTTTAGATAATAGCCTATCTGTTGTGACTCATTTGTGTGATCATTTCATATATGTCTCATGTCTGGATGAATCATCTGATGGCTCTTTCATTTCAAAAGGTAAGTCCTGAATTCAGGACTTGCTCGTACAACGTTCTTATTTTATTTATTTATTTTTTTGTATTTTTTTTTTGACAGTCAAACATTTCATTTGAAAAGCAAACTCTTTTTTAAAAATTTGTTGCATTTTAAGTTATTTATATATAGTGATTTTATAAGCATTATAGCATCGAACATGCTTTCTTTTGTTTTACTTTAGCAAAATTGTTTTAGTATGCAAACAGATACAGTTGAAACACAAAATAAACATTTGAAAGGTAGGTCTAATGTACAAAAATGTCAAACATTATTAACAAATATAACAAATAATATATTTAATAAATTGCACATTATATAAAATACCACGTGGCACTTTGCCAAAAAACATGGTTCCGAGATCACAATTCATATATTCATTTTCAATCTATCTTCATTAGTTGACTCTTGTCTGAATGTACTTTAAATTACACTTTGCTCAATTGATGCAACAGTGTGAAATTTTAGTTTGGAGGATAGAATTCACACAAAAATTCTCACACTCATTGTTTTCATGTCTCACCACAATAACTTTGTTTATTTTAATATCATAATTTTTTCTTAATGGCCACCAGATGTGACAGGGTTTTGTAATAATAATTTGGAATGGCAAGTGTTTTATTGATTAAACTTATTGCATTCTACTTTGTTTTGAATGTAGAGGTAGTGCTTGTCAGCCATGTGCAATGCTTTCACTTTAGGGCTTGGAAGTATTTGTGGTTTCTTTGGAAGATGATTACTATGGGTCGGAGCCTAGCCTCGTTTATCTTTTAATAACACAATATGGTAGTGATTAAATTAAAGAACTTTTGATACCTGGAATGCAGAGTCCAAAAAACTGTTAGTGTGGGTGTATGACATGCTATGAATAAGCTGGAGTGTCGACGCAGTAAGATACTGATGGTTTTTATGTTTTACAGTAAACCTCCAGAAATCCCTTGTGCAAACACAATAGCCCATATTATCCGACCCATTGAAATGGTAATCAGCATTACCATGTCTAATCTGCACAGAAAATCGAGCGTAGCAGGTATTAGACTCCTGCTTCTGATGTAAATTCTCTTTAATGGTGCCCTGCAGGCAATGCACAGCCTGATGGTCCTAATGCCAGACATTCAGCTTTAGGATAAAAGTGTGGTTTTGAATGGAGATCTGGTTAATATATGTACATTTATTACTGTCAACGTTTTACTTCCTGTATCTCATTAGTTGTTTAGTAGTGAACCTGTCTGTGTGGTGTCACAGAAAGTCTAATCTTAGCTTTAACGCAACAGATTGTAAACGGTAAAAAAAAATCCAATTCATTTGTGGGGGAAGGGTGAATTTCACACCTCCTCCCCCAACAGTTCGGATGAACTGGTAATAAAAATAAATATCTATTTGTCTATCTATCTATCTATCTATCTATCTATCTATCTATCTATCTATCTATCTATCTATCTATCTATCTATCTATCTATGATGCAAAGGTAACATTTAAGATTCTTAATCGACCAAATATATTATATGGAATATAATCTTCCACATCGTGAAATGAAATGTATTTTTAATCCACCTCTGAATTATTGATTGAAATGTATGATATAACATGGACTTAAAATGTGAAGAATAATTGAGTGTTTAATTATAATAATTAGTAATCGATGGCGTAATATTATTATTATTATTTGTTACTAAAATGTATTGTTTTTAACTGACTAATTCATCAAAAAATTCAGAAACTTTGCAATTATTTTGAAGAAAATAATTTATCTTACAATATAATTATTTCTTTAAATATGTATTATTTAAAAAATAAAAAAAGTATGTAAAGAGATTGCACGGTTTGTGTTTGCGTATAAACTCCTTAAATGACTGTCCACCACAAAACAATTGCAGGGAGATTTATAGGACATTTTGTGACAGTGAGAAATCACTAATCATTTGCAGTATGTCAGTCTCAGGCTGGATTTGATGTTTTTGCATTATGAGGGTTGTCTGGTCAGCTGTGTTTAATGTGGGTGGAAACATCTTATTATATGTGCAAGGCCACAAAGAGGCCTGGCTCCTGCGAGTAATTTACGTTGCTGTAGTGACAGAGGTGCCATTTGAGGGGCCAGGTCTGGCAGGGAACGTTTAGGCTGATTTAGTGGAATATTTAAGCAAGTCCTCTGAGGATTGGGACAATCTTGTTTGTCACGCACATAGTCACATTCATGTTGCTTGTATAAACCCTTCTAGTTGCCTGCATTTCTATTTCTCTTTGATATTTTGACGTCACCACCCTTACATTTAGTGCATTATTAGATTTATTTGTGATGCACATCATTTATATATACTGCATGCAGTCTGCTATTTCTATTCTACAAACCCATCTGAAATGGACAGGAAAAGATGCATTATCCTTTCAAGCATTTGTTCAGGAAGTATAGGTTTTTGATTGAAGCTGGTAAAATACTGAGCACTCCTGGAAAAGCCTTGATGGTCCCTAGATAGTGTGCATAAATTATTGACTTAAATGACAATTCCAGCCAAAAATGAACCTGGGGCTAAATAACAGATGGGTAGCGAGTCAACCGTTCTCTGGGATGCGTTTTCATGATAATCGAATGTACCCAGTTTTAACGTTAGTTTTAGTTTAACCACAGATTAGCTCATAACGCTAGTGTATGGGGCATAGAATAAGTAAAAAATAAAAATCGCTAGTTAATACCACTAACAAGGCTTAAAATAAACCCACACTGACACGGAAGCATAATGAGGGTCTTTACATACAAACCGAAGCATTAAGAACTTTGTAAGTGTACAGAGAGTCTAATATGGAGATACTTTATAAAGACAGTACACTTCACGTATATAGGCAGGAGCCATCTTTGGAAAACAGGAAAATATGATAAAGGATGTTTTCATAAAGGATCTTTTATAAAGGAAAAAGTGGTCTGACTATGGCAGATATGAAAGTCAAATGCAAGATTTAGCGTACATGTCCTTGTCTACTTCTGTGAAGTTTCATCTAAGATATTTGCTATTCACTAAATATAAAATACTTTTAAAAACATATCTGCCTTTTGATAGCAGTTTTCCGGTAATTCTTTTTTATTACAATTATTCTGTATTACAAAGATGAATTAAATTTGCATAAGAGTATTTGTCTCAGAAAAGATTGCCTATATGTGCTGAAAGAAAGGATAGAGATGGTAGGAAGAGATGATTGTATAGCAATCATGTTATTCTCCTCCACTATTGGCCAGGAGACAGGTGCTGACTGTCAGCCAATCAGTGCCTTTCTTTCTGAGTGGGATGTTGTTTCCGTGGTGACGGTCTGGCTTTGAGCAACAGCTCTCATTTGTGTCTTAGTAGGGATGCTTGACCCCTACCTGCTTAATCAAACAGACAGACAGAGAAATCATGCGTCTGTGTAAACGCTGCAGAAATGCTGTCTGCGTGTGATGTCTCAACAGGATAATCAACAGGGTAAATGCAGGTCAGGGATATTTCATTTCATCTGTATTAGGTCCGCTGGTCCATATGTTAGATTTATTGATGTTTTAGTAAGGTCTCTCTCTCTCTCTCTCTCTCTCTCTCTCTCTCTCTCTCTCTCTCTCTCTCTCTCTCTCTCTCTCTTCTCTCTCTCTCTCTCTCTCCTCATATGAGAGAGTATTTGTGTGCACATGGGTGGAGGAGGATGTGGAAAAACTGCTGTCAGCAGTACATGAGCTCCCCATGATATCTGTGTGCATCAGTAAAAATAACACGGTCACACTTTAATATTAGGGGGGTCTTAAATGTGTTAGGTACATAAATGTTAGGTACAGTGTGTTTATTGTGTTCATGTTGAATTGCAACACTGCTATTGAGGTGTGATGCGGGTAAGGTTAGGACAGGTTTGGTGATGTGGTTAAGTTTAAGGGTGGGTTAAATCTGAAGGAAGAGTCAACAGTGCGATTATAAGTTAATTACAGCTGTAATTACAAGCAAGTATTTTTGTACAATGTAATATTTACTCAATGAATGCAATGTATCAAATTATTAATTTAAATGTTAGTAGTTAAAGACAGTTAATATAAAGTGGGAGTGCTAAAATATATATCTTGGTTAGCTGATTTTGCACTGTATGTACAGTAAAAGACAGTATGCAGCTTACTATTTTTATATTACTTATTTATACAAAAGTTTAACCATAATGGTTAGACAAAAAAGGATAGATTATATAAAAAAATACACAAAAACAAATGGAAAAAAGAATGGCTGAGGAGAAAGATTTTCTGTACAATTCGAACAGATTTGCAAAAGCTTTTGGGTCACTTATGATTAGGGTCCAACTCTCACTATTATATGACTTTTGCCTCATAAACTCCTATTTCCTGCTTATTAATAGTTTGTGAGGTAGTTTTTACAGTTTAGGCATTGAGTAGGAATTAGGATATGGGATGTAGAATATGGTCATTCAGAATAAGGCGTTAATATGTGTTTTGTAAGTACTAATAAACAGCCAATATCCTAGTTATGCATGCTCATAAGAAACTTGTAATGCAGAGTCAGAGACGTTCAAATCCATTTGCAGTATTTATTGAAGAGAAGTCAGACAGGCGAAATACAGAGATCAGCAACCAGGGATATAATAGGAAATCCAGAATCATAAACAATACCAGACAAGGGTCAAGGCAGGCAGCAGACAAGAGATGAGAAACAGCAAACAGGCAAGGGTCAGTAAACAGAGATGCAATCAATGTAGAAATGTTAGCCAGGGCAGATCAATACTTCACAGAGAAGTGGTGTGTGGAAGTGTGTAAATGAAGTGCAGATTTGTGTGCAATCAGTGCTGTGCAGGTGTATGGTGTTTGGTGTAATCAGTCCAGGGAGGTGTATGATGGGAAATGTAGTGTGCGTGGCTAATCGTGACAAAACTAGTTAATAGTGAGAATTGGACGCTGAACTAAAGTATTACCAGCTTATGTAGTAATGAATGTTTGCAAACACATTTCCAACACTCTCCAATTTCCTAGCTTAGCATTATTCATTTGTAGATTACATAATGTTAAAAATATTCCACTGCGCATGGTTCTTTCTTTGGAGAATTATTTCTCATTGCACAGCAGTTTCAAAGTATCCAGATCTTACCATCAGGTTCAGGCTTCAGCTCAGAGAATCAAAACAAAAGAGAGGGATGTGTTAGGGCTCAATAAGATTGACTGGCAGTTGGGGGAAGGGCTGTATTCATCACAAGGTCCTTCATATTTTCTCTTTAACAATGTATACCACTGAAATCCTCTGGGGAACTTCATAAATAGCCGTTGGTATAGAATCTGTGTAGCGTCAGCAAAAGAAAGAGGCTGACTGACCTCTCGATGCAATAATACAATAATGCATAAATGAATATGATATATAATGAAATCAAACTAGTTTATCTGCATTTGGCTAAAATAATACAAACTAATAGAGAAACGTAACAATTTCAGTCTTACTGATAAACATCCAGCTTTTATCATTAGCTGTCTAATAGAGTTATTATTCGTAAGCACTGTGTGAATGTAGCCCTAGTTTCTATTCAAGACATCGTTCCTCCATACTATGTGTTATAAAATATGTTGTAGCAATTGTCAATATCAGCAAAAAAAGGGGGTCTGATTTACTCCACATTCACAAACACATACAGTACATTTTCAACTACAAGTTTGGTATTTTTTACTGAACCATTTTACTTGTTCCTGTTCATTACTTGCATCTTGACTAATGTGTTTGTCTTTTTAGGGCAAGCCTTATATCTTTGACCGAGTCCTTCCTCCGAACACGTCACAAGAACAAGTATATGATGCCTGTGCCAAACAGATTGTTAAAGGTTGTACATTCGTATAGTTGCATGAACAAGTATGAAAGGTTACAATTTACAGACCTGTAAAGAAATGAAAATGTTTGAAAGTTAAAACACGAATCTTGCATTTCAGATGTGCTGGATGGCTATAATGGGACTATCTTTGCTTATGGCCAAACTGCATCAGGGAAGACTCACACTATGGAGGTAAGGCAGAAAAAATATATCATATAACAATTTGTATCTAGTTCAAATATTTCTACTGTAAAATAACAAAGTAACCTTTCAGCACAGAGTGTCATTATGCTCAGTCACAAAATGCTCTAGATTGATGAATATCTCTCAGCATCTTTCATGACTGAAATGCCAAACTGCTGTACCAGCGGCAAAATGCCACTTAACTGCAGGTGTTGCCTTGGAAACAGCCTGTGCTTGCAGCAAACGTTTTGAATATAAAGTCAATAAATTCAGTTATTTGAAAAATGTCTCTGAAAATGAATAATTTTGTAACCACTGAAAGGTGCAAATTAGCATGCCAAACAAGATGTCCTCATACCGTTTTTGCGGCAGCTCTGTATAATCCAATGGCATCGCTGTTGAAGAGTAATTAGCTGGTCAAATAGATTTACTAACGAAAGTTATCATGAGCATTGTAATGTTTGAAGCGGATGACAAATGTCAGTAGACCGGGAACATTTTAAAACGAGCGGTTCATTCATAAATCCGTAAGATCTTACCTTCATGCTGTGGAAATACAAACCAACAAACCAAACAAAAAAAAAGTCAGAACACAATGAGTGCAGTGCTGAAAAGGGGCGGGGCAACATAAATTCTATAGAGGGTATGCATTGACATCACTTTCCCGCCGGAACACTCCCCCTCATCCGGACTGAGTGGCAAAGGAGCTTTCTGTGTGACTGGATTTAATAAGGGAAACTGCGAAAATCTGAGTAAAATGAATGATTATCAGTTTAAACTAAAGGTTGGACTTGATATAGTGTTCCTTACAACTTGCCAAAGATCCAGTTATCCATGGATATTGACACGCAGCAAGGAATCGTGTTTCCTGACATTTATATGTGCCTGATTTTGACGCCGGGGAAAAACATAAAGCAAATTTGCCTGTGAACGCTTTATATAAATACAATATAGATAGGTCTAAATCCGGTTGATCACTTATATCAATGTTATATATATATCATAAATTCAATCAGCCCTAATACTTGTATAGTTTTTTGTCAGAGTTTATTTAAAAACATCCAATTATGCAGAATATACGATGGTAAATATTGAATTGATGAGTTGTCAATACAAAATATAACAATACAACATATGGGGTATGATTTTAGCCCTAAATACAGCATATTGACACAAAACGATAACTGCAATACCACCTTTCGCTGCCTGGAGTCCAGTTGTTTCTATTAATTGCAGTGATCCATTTGCTTCTCTTTTCTGTAACTTTCAGCAGTCTGTAAAAATATAGACCAGATTTCTTGTTAAGTGTATTTATACAGCCAATCTCAAATCTCTTTCCCCGTTTAGATGTGTTTTGTGTGTTTTTCGCGGCATTCACGCTAAATACCAATGTTAACGCTCAGTCTTTTTGCCACTCAGTGGGCTTAACCGGAGTCACTCCGGCCGACTGTGACGTCATGCGCATACCCTCTATAGTAAAGTAGACGGAGAAGGAAATTCTTCAATACAGTGCTTAGTTCTTACATAAGTTAAGTCAAATAAGTGCCATCTAAACGAATATTTGCTCAGATTGTCCTCTACAACATGCACACAGGGACAGCTCCACAACCCCCAGCTGATGGGCATCATCCCTCGCATTTCCCAGGACATCTTTGACCACATCTACTCTATGGATGAGAACCTGGAGTTCCATATCAAGGTATGGACCATTTACACAAACTGTGATGACACGTTTTTACAGTTATTAACATTGTTTATTATATTTTCATTTGTAAAAAAATTTATGTACAGTTATAACCTTTACTTTGTAATATTACTTTGGCATTACATTTCAGAAAAGTAGTTAGCGCTGCTTTGTGAGTGTTTCTAACACAACGGCTGAGGGAGTGATGTCAAATGAGTGACAGTCTCTATATTTTTTTCCTCTTTTAAAAAGTCATAGAAACGCTATCGTGGATTTTTATCATTTACTATTGGATCAAATGGGACTGCAGAAATTGTAATTGAATTTCCATTTACCACTATAGAAGTTAACCCAACTATGATGACTTCTGCTTCTGAGAACCCCTGAAATATGGAAATGGTCCAGCTGAAATTAGTCAACATTAAATCTGCTTGTGTATGTTCACATGTGAAACTATCAATTATTACATCGTTTTTAATAAAATGCACATATTAACAATTAGAAAAAAATATATAAAGCTTAGTTGTTTAGAAAAAATATATATTAGTGGAATGTATCTCTGACATAAAGTGATATACAGTTTATTCAGTAATAGGGTATATTAATAAAGTATTGGACTGTTGTTTGAAATAATGTCCATTTAATGTAGAACTGAATCATTAGTTTCAAAGTTTTTTAAATGTTTTTTTTTTTAAGTTTCCATTTAAATTTTAATATTTTTTTTTATTTTTAATTTTTTTTACAAAAAAATTAACAGACACCCATTTATCACAGGTGTCTTATTTTGAAATCTACCTGGACAAAATCAGAGACTTGCTTGATGGTGAGATAAAAACAATCACTTTCTTCTTCATCGTATTAAGATTCTTTTAAAAAATAATAATGTTTTTTTATGGTGTAAATTACATTTTTGTTGTCTAATCCTAAAGTTTCCAAAACCAACCTGGCTGTTCATGAGGATAAGAACAGGGTGCCCTTTGTGAAGGTAGGACAGATGCAAAATACAGTGTTTTTCAGTCACAGGCTTGAAGCAAACACTTCCTTGATGTGTTGTGTATTTTGATGCTGTTCTGTTGCCAGGGTTGCACAGAGCGTTTTGTGTCCAGTCCAGAGGATGTCATGGATGTGATCGACGAGGGTAAATCCAATCGTCATGTGGCTGTCACAAGTGAGTGACTATTTAACCTAATTTCCCTGAATATAATACATCACATTTTCAATCAAACAAAACCAGTGTACACTGTTATCTTGACCTTGTTACACTGTTTTTACCATAACTCAAGGTCCTCTGATGTTACATTGTGTTACAGACATGAATGAGCACAGCTCCCGCAGTCACAGCATTTTCCTCATTAATATTAAGCAGGAGAATGTGGAGACAGAGAAGAAATTGTGCGGAAAACTCTACCTGGTGGATCTAGCAGGAAGTGAAAAGGCATGTTTTTATTGATTTATTTTTTCTTTCTGTTTTTGTCTTTGTTTCTGTATGAAATGTGTATGAAATTAAAAATACTTTTAACGCAGCATCCATTTTTTTTACGTCAGCCTTTGGCTAGCGTTACAATACATGATCACACTCTCAGTCTTAGAATTATAGTTCAAAAATCCTGACAGAGTCATAATAAACCTACAAATAGGTTTGAGAATGATATAATATCTCCACACTCTCTCTTCACCTGTGTGTCTCTCTCTCTCACACACACAGGTCAGTAAAACTGGAGCAGAAGGATCTGTGTTGGACGAGGCTAAAAATATCAATAAGTCTCTCTCTGCTCTGGGGAACGTCATCTCAGCCCTGGCCGAAGGAACCGTAAGTGCTAAACCGGTTTCATCTACCCAGACGTTTTCTTATTTTCCGTTCTCTTCCTCTCTTCTCTCTGAAATGCTATTTGTGTACATCTTGTGTACAGAATCTAGGCCATGTATACACCTCTCACAGTACAAAGCAATACATTTGAGATATAAATTATTTATGTCTTGCCTTATCTTTCTAATTACAGAAAACCCATGTGCCCTATAGAGATAGTAAAATGACCAGGATCCTTCAGGACTCTTTAGGTGGGAACTGCAGGACAACCATCGTCATCTGTTGCTCTCCCTCTGTATTTAATGAGGCTGAGACCAAATCCACTCTCATGTTCGGCCAGAGGTGAAGCCATTTTATGCCCTATAATATTTCTCCTAAAATTAAGAAAGTCTGAATTTCAGTGCTGCGGTAAATATGAAACAAACATGCGCGTATACAAATCATTTCCACTGTACTCTCTTTCACGCAGGGCCAAAACCATCAAAAACACAGTTTCTGTTAACATGGAGCTCACAGCTGAGGAATGGAAGAAGAAATATGAGAAAGAGAAAGAAAAGACCAGAGGTCTGAAAATCATCATCCAGCGGCTGGAAAATGAGCTCAAACGATGGCGAAAAGGTAAATAGAGAAAACGGAGAATGCACACGGCCACCGCAAATGATAACACATCACTTTGTTGTTACAGACTGACAAATATTTAACTGATTAGAAAGATATTTTTATTGAGTTTAATAGTTTTATTATTATATTTTATTGTTAATTAGGACAATGAGAAACATTTCACCGGAATGATGTTTGAATTTTGAAGCAGTTTATTTGAAAATACTGTAATGGTTGAGATGCGTATAATTTGGTTTTCTGCAGAGGCCATTCGATTTTTTGATGTAATTGTCTTAACAAAAGCTTTGTTTTTTCCGATTTGAGTTCTGAAATGAACCCCACAATGAGGGGAGCCAGTTATTTCTTCCTCCTCTGTTTGCTTAAGACTTATTAAGGTCATAGCCGATTTTAGTTTTTGAGTAAAATAATGATGTTTCCAAAGAGGAAATGAAGTTATTCAATAGTATTTGTTAATATATTGTTATATTGATGAGAGCTTGACACAAATTGGCTTTCATGTAAACCATGTGTGTATTGATGACAAACATCCCAAATAATTGACAATGATAAATACCAATTAGCACTAATTACTCAGATTGTGGAAGGGTAAACACGTAATGACTCGAAACAGAAGGCCTGTCATTAAGTGAATGCATGTTTGCTACAAAGCACTAATTTATATGGCTAAATATATTCACTTTCCTTTAATATTTTCAGTTACATATTCAGCTTCAGACCTCAACCAAAAGCTTTACTTTCTTTCTCCTTCTCTGAATCCTGAGATGTGTTTGTCATTCTCTCAGAATGTCTCAATCTCTCTCATGCATCCCCATGAATAGTTTTTTTTCTCTGTCAGTGTTATCAGCTCCCCTCCACCTCTACTGCCCAATAAAACACACAGATGCTGAGTTCAAGATTTCTCTACCACCTCAGACTTATAAAGCCCAGAGAATGAATGTGGCTCTGACTCTTTTTGCTGTTCTTTCATTTACGTCCAGTCAGTGTTTTTTATCATCAGGTCTGCAGGACTGTTTCCTGAAAGCCTTGTTCATTTAATTAGTTAAGGAACCTTTGCTTTTTTATTTGATTTTATTTATTTTGTTTTGACATATTTCGCTCCTTTATCTTCAGGTGAGACTGTACCTGTTAATGAACAGCACAGCAATAAAGAAACAAAGAATTCTGAAGCTGCTCCCGTAATTGACACTTCGGCTCCGCCTCCTGAGCCTCTTCCTGATTCAGAGAAAACCCGATATGAGGAGCTGATCAATGACTTATATCAGCAGCTAGACGACAAGGTGATAAATACTTCTCACACGCTGTTAGAAATGTGCATCAGAAGGTGCAAGCCTCACAATTCAGTCCTTCCTCTCTCTTTCCCTCTTTCACCACAGGATGATGAGATCAACCAGCACAGTCAGCTGGCAGAGAACCTGAAACAGCAGATGGTGGATCAGGATGAGGTGAGTCCGGCTCAATATAGAGATGAACACTCTACAATTTATGATGTCACACATGTCGTCCCATGATGCCTCGCCTGCAATGGGTCTGAAGGAACCATGGAACAGCTTTACTTTGTAGCAAATTAGCTCAAAGAAGGGAATCTAGAATTAATAATTAATTATGGCTATGATCGAGTATTGCATACATATTTTTAATCGCCCAAAAAGGAATGCATAGGCCATGTATTTGTATCTCTCTATATAGATAATTAATCATAACGAATTATAATCAATTATGAATATACAGATAGGCTTTCAGTTTTCAGAATAACCTTTAACAGAATCAATTTCACATCGAATAATCTGTTCGTCCACCGGGCCGACCGTACGTTCTTCTTATCAATTCTCAAAGAGGATTATTCTTCTTATAAATTCTCAAGAAAGGTTATTCTTCCGATCACACATTTAAGAGACTTTGTTAGGTGAGCAGCAGACAGAGACAATCAAGTGTATAATGGGTTTTAATTAATGAAACTATGAAAACATACGACTACATTTAAACAAAGAATACATATAAACAGAATAACGAAAGTAAAGAAAGAAAGAGAGAGAGAGAGAGATCACAGAAGGGCAAATATCACAAACAGAGCCAGCAAAGAATCAAATCACCTTAGCGCAGGGGCAAACAATCTTAAACGCATCTAAATCTCAATAGAAATAATACTTGCATGGATCTTTGGTGCTGAGCAAGAATGAGTGTGTGTGTGTGTGTGTGTGTGTGATGATCCTCACTGGGTCCTGAGTTTGAACCGCTCTTTCGGTTCTTCCGAAGCGCGTGTAGTTCGCGGGAAGTTTAAAAGTTTACTTGAAAGTGAAGTTGCCGGAAATTTCCGTTTCACTCGGAGATCGAAATGAATAAGCACAAGACTAAAACAAGGAAAAAAGCCAGAGATAAGACTAAGACAAAAAGCTAAGAAAAAGAGGTAAGACACAAAACAAAACTCGAAGAAGCAGAAGCAAGGGTGAGCCGCCGTCATCGTCCTTTAAGGAGATCTTAGCCCACACCTCTTCTGGGTGAACTGACCAATAACACTCCGAAAACTTTTAACGGCAAAGACTTTCTTTGTCTCCTTCTGACAGACTCATTTGCATGGTTTTTGATGGTGTCAGAATTCATCATTTCTACTCCAAAGGATGGTAAACATAGTATAATCCATCTTATCGTAACCTAATATATATATTTAGCTAAGGCAAACCGAGAGGTTTAATTCGGTACCAAGAAAGATATGTCTGGAAGATACAAAAGTAAAGTCCATTTAACTCATAATATGTGTATTGGGGCGTCTCTCAGATGTCCATCCATGCCACCTGGCCTCAGTGCTTGCCGTGGGAGGGGAAGTGAGCTGATTAAGATCTTTTTGAAGCTCTCGAAGGAGTTTGTAAGTGTTTCTGTTTAACTTCTATCATGCCACTAGAAGTGACAATGGGGCAATTTGATCCAGACTCTTTGGCACTAAACGTGTGTGTAACGCAGTTTAGATGTTGTAGAAGAAGGAGGCGGGAAACGGCGAACAATCAACAGATTTTAATACCAAAAATAAAACAAATACAAAACGAAAGTAAAAGACAGCAGCCCCTCACGGTCGTGTCGCTCATCTGTAGTCTCGTCCTGCTCGCCACTGTGTGAGTTAAATGAATGAGTCGGTTGGTCAGTAGGTTAAAAGCTTTTCTGAAGCTTAGAATGAATAAGTCATCGTGATTTCGTCCAGACGCTACACTTATTTAAACATGCATAGGTGATGGAATTTTTATCAAAACAAGTGCTTGAGGTAATTATTGGTTGAAAATAATTGATGTTCCCTGTTGAGCTCTATCATCTCACTGCCTATACTTAGAAATTCCCATCCGGTACAAAGAGAATCTCTCAAGCGGCTGCAAAGCAAAATTGCTCCTAATTATTCAGGTGGAAATAAATGTTGTTCCCATGGAAACAGTTCTGCAGCATCTCTGTTGGGGTTTTCTCCTCTTTTGAAAAATTTGGACATATCTTTGTATTCCCATATTTCTGCACCTTTATCAGTTTTGCTGATGATTCTAATGAAATCTTACTGAACAACATAGCAGTGACCTCACATGTCCTTCTAATGAACTGTCAACTGACACCTTTTACTTCCATGTGAGGAAATAATGCAGCACATTTTTTATATTTGAGTCTATTCTGCTCACCAATGCTGCATTTATTTGATGAAATACAGTAAAACTTTAATATTATAAAACATAACTGTTCTATATTTTAACATATTTTAAAATGTAATGTATTCCTGTGATGGCAAAGATGAATTTTCAGCATCATTACTCCAGTCTTCAGTCACAATCATGATCCTTCAGAAATCATTCTAATATGCAGATTTAGTGCTCAAGAAACATTTCTTATTATTATCAATGTTGAAAAAGTTGTGCTGCTTAATATTTTTGTGGAAACGTGATACATTTTTTCAGGATTCTATAATGACTAGAAAGATCAAAAGAAGATCATTTATTTGAAATAGTAAAATTGTAAATTGTTGAAATGTTTCTGTGTTTGATCAGTTTAATGCATCCTTGTTGAATAAAAGTATTAATTAAGACTCCTATCTTGACCTTTAACTGGCACAGGTGGGACGGTTGCCATTATATAATTAGAACAAAAATATCTTAGTAAAAACCTAAGGTAATATTGACAAACTACAGTATATATCATTTGAAAGCTTACAATATCTAGTTTTCATATTTGGTGGCTGTTATTTAAAATAAATTATAGAGGAGCAGAAATTAATCAATTTGCAACAAGAATATTTCATATTCATTAGGCGTGTTTAGGCCTTTATTTTGAAATGGCAATAAACATGAAAAATCATGAAAACTTGGTAGAAACCTCAGTTTGTTTTCATGCCTAGAGTTCAAAAGACAACACCAGTTCAATTTTATGAGAAAAAAAGGTCTGAAAATGTTTTAAATATAGAAAAATATTATGGTTCTTGATTTGTGATGCGTCTGCGAGCTATAACGCACATGTGCTCTTTTTATACGTTTATAAGAGGATGAAATCAAATCAAATACTGCCAACCCATCCATACTACTTCTGAATAGGATGTTTACTTCATAAATTGTATTTAAATTATGGAATCACATGGTTCAGAACACTCAAAACATAATATGAAAATGGAGGTGCCCTTCTACTGTATGGTCAGTAAGGAAGCTTGGCTGTCCACCTAGTGAAAAAGTTTGGTACTGCACCCAAATGAAATCTTACTGAAAGCTCATTTTTTGAGATATCAACCTAAAATTTGGAACACAACTTGTTTACATTGCTGGCTTTCATTTTCTTGCAGAGTAAAATATATTTTGTCATATATATATTTCATATAAAATATTAATAATTATATTTTTACATTGTACATTTTCATAAACTCAATTTTATATAACTTTTTTCTGTTTCACTTTCATAATTTATTTCACGTCTACAATAATCTGGCAAATATCTTCTTTAAAACAAGTGGAATATTTGGAATATTGTCTATATTTCAAAGCATTCTTGAATTACAACCATTTAAGTTTGGGTAGTGATTTTCCTGTCTATATGATAAAAGGAGGTGTGACTGGTGGAATTCGACAGTCCTCTGACTAACATAAATGTGCGACTTCCCCGTTCTGCATCCACACAGTTAATGGCATGCACAAGGCGTGACTATGAGAAGATCCAGGAAGATCTGAACCGTTTGCAGCATGAGAACGAGGCAGCAAAAGGGGAGGTGAAGGAGGTGCTCCAGGCCTTAGAGGAGCTAGCTGTGAATTACGACCAGAAAAGCCATGAAGTGGAGGAGAGAGGCAAGACAAACCAACAGATCTCAGAGGAGCTTGTGCAAAAGAGTGTAAGTACAATGAATAGAAGGGAAAGAGAGAGAATGAATATCATGAAACGCTCATGTAACTGAAGAATTCATTGATTATATGCTGTTATTGTCTTCTAGGTCGCTCTGACTGGTGTGGAGAGGGATCTGTCTGCCCTGCAGGAACTCAGTAGACATCACAAGAAGAGATCAGCAGAGATCCTCAGTCTACTGCTCCGGGACCTCAATGAGATTGGCGGTGTTATTGCCTTGAATGACCACAAGGTAAAAATACACTCCTTCATAAAAAGTTTAACTGCACAACACAAAAGCCCAAGAATAATGGGCTTATTTACTTACAAAAGATATATATTTTTATTTATATATATATATATATATTTTTTTTTTACTTTTCTTTAGTATTCTGAGTGCATTATACTTCCTTTTTTATATAATTTGGAAATTGCACCTCAATTTTCATCAACCTCAAGAATACACACCTCACAAAAACATAGAGTACAACAACACATGTGAATATGTGGATGTTTACAAAAAGCATTTATTATGATTTTTTATGTTTCTGAAAAAAGACTCATGCTCACCAAGACTGCATTTATTTGAACAATGTAAAAAAAAATACCATTATATTTTTGAGATTATTTGATGAATAGGAAGTTCAAAAGAACAGCATTGATTTGAAATTGAATTGTTTGTGTAACAATGTAAGAGTCTTACTCTTAAGCGTCTCAATGTCCATACTATTCATCCTATACAGTATGTGAGATTAAAATAAGTGTGCCACAAAGCATAGTATGTTAAAAAGAGCATGCCAGAAGTCCCCAGATAGTCTACTATTTCCCGGGGGATTTTTGAAGTGTGGATCCGTGCACACTCCTAAAGGCTAATATTTCCCACAACCCATTGCGCTTTGAAGGAGGCACTACAAATACAAGTAAAAAGTGTTAAAAAAACAAACAAACTACAATACATGGCAGATATGCGCGACTGACGGTGAGAGGTTCAGATAAAGGTTTAAGTGACTAATCAAAGTTTAACTTGATAAAAAAAAATATTTAATGTTATCTGTGTTATATTCCATCTGCAATAACAATGTGGACTTTTATAAAGATCTGTTTGGCCATTAACTTTTAAATGCATCATTATGCATTAAAAAGAGGGGAATCTTCACATGAAAGACTTGCGACTGTCAAACTTCTTCTGTATTTCTCTCAAATACGGTAGGAAATTGAATTAAATTAAATGTGGAGGATTTTAACTGTGGCAAGATGATTGACAGGCCAGTTTAATGTGACATGATGCAACAGAGAGCAACCGTTAAAGAGGCAATTGTATGACGTGATAGTATGTCCCAAAGCTTGTCTACTTTTCTGCTACACACTCAAAAGTATCTACTTTTTCTTCACAAAAAGAGTACATACTTTTAGGGCATAGTATAAGTAGGTGAATAGAGATGCAGCAATACCGTCTCTTTTCATGACAAAGCTAATTCAATAATATATAATTCATAATAGACTAGAATAGAATAATCTCTCTCTTTATTAAGATGACAGAGATGAACGGAGGAATCGAGGAGGAATTCACCATGGCACGGCTCTTCATCAGTAAGATGAAGTCAGAAGTGAAGTCTCTGGTCAACCGCAGTAAACAACTTGAAAGCACACAGACCGACACAGTGCGCAAAATGCAGGCCAACGAGAAGGAGCTCGCTTCCTGCCAGCTCCTGATCTCTCAGGTACGCATGGCTCCATCTAGTGTTGGTTCTAGATCAGAATCCTGTATATGTGATTCCTCCCTTTGAACTTTTATCTTGTATAATGTCCCTTTGGATGAATTACAAAGTTTTTAAAGGATACATTATTATTGCTTTAAAGGGATAGTTCACCCAAAAATGAAAATTCTGTCAGTATTTACTCACCCTCATGTTGTTCCAACCCCGTAAGACCTTCGTTCATCTTCAAAACACGAATTAAGATATTTTTGATGAAATTTGAGAGCTGGATCACTCCTCCATACTAGTCCATAGGCTTCTTCAGGGATATAACTTGACGGCCTCGAAAAGTTATTAAAGACATTGTTAAAATAGTCCAAGTGACTACAGTGGCTCAATCTTAAGTTTATCAAGCGCCGAGAATACTTTTTGTGCGCAAAAACAAACAAAAATAACGACTTTATTTCAACTTTTCATTTCCTTCACTTTGGGCCTCTAGTCAGTTAAACTAGTATGATTGCGTAGAGCAACATCACACGTAGGCTCACTATTGGCCGACGCTGGTCATGTGTGTGATGCGTGTGACGTACAACAACAGTAGTTTACACTATTACACTAGTGAACTGACTCGAGGCCCAGAGAGAAGGAAATTAATAGTTGAAATAAAGTCGTTATTTATGTTTTTGCGCACAAAAAGTATTCTCGTCGTTTGATAAACTTAAGATTGAGCCACTGTAGTCACTTGGACTATTTTAACAATGTCTTTAATAACTTTTCGATGCCGTCAAGTTATATCCCTGAAGAAGCCTATGGACTAGTATGGAGGAATGATCCAGCTCTCAGATTTCATCAAAAATATCTTAATTTGTGTTCCGAAGATGAACGAAGGTCTTACAGGGTTGGAACAACATGAGGGTGAGTAAATACTGACAGAATTTTCATTTTTGGGTGAACTATCCCTTTAAATGTATGTGTATACGTTTAATTGGTATGTAGGCTATGTGTCATTTCTGAGTGTGTACTTGCTTTTAATGCACCTAGCATCAGGCAAAGATCAAATCCCTCACAGACTACATGCAGAACATGGAACAGAAGAAGAGACAGCTGGAGGAAAGCCACGACTCGCTATCGGAGGAGCTCGCTAAACTCCACGCACAGGGTCTGTGTGTAGTTAATACTAAACAAGCATTGTTTTACAAAGTAAAATTGTTTCACTTAGATCCAGAAAAAGCACAACTTGTTCCTTTGACAGCGATTTCACTGTACAGTATGTTTAAAATAATCTATTTTTTTTCATACAGAAACGATGCATGAGGTTTCAGTCCTGGATAAGGAAAAGGAACACATGAGCAGGATGCAGGACGCTGAGGAGATGAAGGTGATGTACACAAACACATTTGTCAGATAGACTTAGGCGGCTAAAATCTCACCATTGGTTGTCAGGCTCAAACAAGCAGAGCAGTGTCATTGAGGAACCAAACAATGAATGGGATAGGATTGAAGAAAGTATTTAAGGATATTTTAAGCTATATAGATACTATTTAGCTGTATAGAAAAGGCCAATTTTGCTGCATAGAATAAGAAAATATTTTATTATTGAAATCCATTGTTAAATGAATAACACTCTACACAAAATTGCCCTTGAAGATTCACATAGACAGTGCCATATAAGTGCCATTTATATTAATACGAGCAGAAATATGTATATTCTCTGTGTATCTGCATGTAGCAAGCCCTAGAACAGCAGATGGAAAGCCACAGAGAGGCTCATCAGAAGCAGCTCTCACGTCTGCGAGATGAAATTGAAGAGAAACAGAGGATCTTGGATGAGTTTAAGGAGTAAGAGCTTAAACTCACTTTATTTTCTGACTACTCGTGGTCACCTCAACAATTGAATATTATTAATATTAAAGAGAAAATTAGCGAAAAAGGCTTTTTTGCAATTCATATGCTTGTGACTGGCATTGGTCTAACACTTTATGCAGTAATATCCTGTTATGTGATGTCAGTGTGAACCAGGCTCTTCAACTTGAAAAGAAGCAGCTTCTGTCTGACTATGAAAAGCTCAAACAGGAGGAACTGAAGAAGGACGAGAGACTGCAGAAGCTTGTGTGAGTCAACTGCTCATATTGTTTAGGAGAGATTAAAGGTGCAGTAAGTGATTTCTGAAAAACACTGTTGGTATTTGAAATCAACCCAAACAAACACACCCCTCCCTTCCTTGATCCGCCCCCAAAACTAGTTGTTTGTTGTTAGTCACCAGCAGCACACACTCAAAACTGTTACTCGCATATGGAGCAGAAACAACGGAACCTCTGTGTCCGTTTTCAGGCCCTCCTTCTCGGGTCTTGTTGTGGTTTCTCTCTTTTGTAAAAAATCACTTCTCAGAGATCGTTGATGCCAGAATTTTTTTAACTTTATTTTAAAAGACAGCTCCAGATTTTTGCCCAGTTCACAAATATATACCATACATCCTTTTCCAAAAATGGTAACACACACTATAGGTATTCTTAGGTAAAGGTGTTTCACCATGTGACACACTAGAATAGAATTGTCTGCTGTGAGCAACATTCCAGGGCTTCTGCAGGCTTTAGAAAGTCAAACCAAAGTCACAAACAGGGAAAATAATAGTGTACAAACATATAGCTATATTATATTAAATTACTTATTTTCTAAATAATAAAATCTTCTACAGTCTCTTCAGTGCTGGAAAGCTTGTCTAATATTAACACAGGTCCTAAAGCTCTTGCCTGGTCATAACCCTTATTTTCCCAGTGATAGTCCTCTGACCTTTTCTCTTTTGTAATGTCTCTCAGCCATCTCTCTTTCTACAGTCTTTCTTCCTGATTGGCTGCAAGTTTGTTGTGCTGCTCGGTCCAATTCACTTTCAACAAAATTCCTCAGAAATTGCTTACTGCACCTTTAACCAATCTCTGAGCAGTTAAAATGACAAATACTTCAGTGTATGTTTGTCAGGCATTTGTAGCTCTGTGCAATTTAGAAAAGATGCATTTTGATCAAATTTGTTTTTGTTTTAATTAGTGTGCTGAATGAGAAGAGAGAGCAAGTCAAAGAAGATCTCAAAGGTCTGGAAGAGACTGTGGTAAGATTTAAATACCCAGCATTCCCTGAGTTTGTATCTCCAAGTAGTTCACTTTTAACATGCATAGCTGTTTTTCTTATATGGAGCAGTTGTTTATATCACCGTTCATGCTGTTCTCTCTTCCACAAGGTCAAAGAGCTCCAGACTCTCCAAAACCTGCGCAAGCTGTTCATCCAGGACATCAATAGTCGCATTGGACGAGTGAGTTTCCAAACTATTCAATCCAAATAGTGTTCCCTTCATTTATGAATTTTCTTTTTTCATGTTGACTTTGTGATAGTATTCTCTGACCAACAGCTGCGACTGTTTTTATTAATGATACAAAACTAGACAATATCAAGGAAAAACATTAAGACAAGGTACTACAGGCAAAATCATTGTTGTTTTTGTTTTATGCACTGGCCAAATTTGAGAGTTTACTTCCAAAACATCTTCTTTCAGACTTATCCAAAATACATATAATTAAAAAAAGTTTACACAATACATATATTTAAATTCTTTTTTATCATGCATTGAGCCAGAAATCTCCGTCCAATTACATACATCAAACTTTCAAGCTTTGATTTGTACAACATTTTATTCTTCAAAACATGGTGAGAATATGTTGTTTTTGATAATACATGGAGTGATCCAAAAAATGTCAACAAAATAAAAAAGATTTCTTAACTTGTCTTTGTCCAAAGTTCAGTCTTTTTTCAAATTTAATTCGCTAATGATAATTCGCTCACTTACATATTTAAACATAACCTTTCAGAAATATTGCAATAAAAAAACAGTTTTCCTGAAGGTGCTCTAAGCGATGTTGGGTGACGTAATTTCTTGTTGACATTCGAAGTATTGTCAAACAAAACGGAGGCTAGCTAGACCCAACCTCCTCCTCATCCGCGCACTAACCCCCCCAAACCCCACCCCGTAATCCTTCTTGTGGGTTATTGGCTGGAACAGTGTGTTTTTGTTGCCATTTTTGGAGCCTGGGGTGTCTGCAGAGACTGTGTGTTCAGGGGACAGGCAGCTAGCGGATAGTGAGGAGATGTTTGCTGTATGTGACAAAAATGTTATGGCCTAAAAAACGAGTGACATCGCTTAGAGCACCTTTAGTGTAATGTGGTTAAATCAACTTAGGATGTATGGTGATATCTACAGTGTTAGTTAAAATGTTTACCCTTTTTACCTATGGTTCAAATAAATAGTGTAACTGGCCACTGTATCAAAAACATTTTTTTTTTTTTGTAGAGCATGGAGTTGGATGCTGATGAATCTGGGGGAAGTCTGGCACAAAAACAGAAAATAATTTTCCTGGAGAATAACCTGGAACAGCTCACTAAAGTCCACAAACAGGTATATTGAAATGTAATTTAGTATAATTAGTAGTTCAGTATATAGTTATCTATATTCTTCAATTTCTATTTATCTGTAGCTGGTACGTGATAATGCAGACTTAAGATGTGAGCTGCCCAAACTGGAGAAACGCCTGCGTGCAACTGCTGAGCGTGTGAAGATCCTGGAGTCTGCTCTGAGAGAGGCCAAAGAAAGTGCCATGAGAGACCGTAAGAAGTACCAGCAGGAGGTGGACCGCATCAAGGAGGTCATCCAAGCCAAGAATCAGGCTAGGAGGAACCACACCGCACAGATCGGTCAGACCCATTTCTTCTTCAGATTTCAATGTTGCATTATATCCAGTAGAGAGCGCCACATACTCAATAGTACCACAATGTCTCCTGTTACATGATGACCAAATACTCTCATGCATTGCTGTATATGTCTCCCATATATTATGAAGTAAATTCATTCACTTAACTTGATATTTTCAAATTCATATACATTTACTTCTATCTGTAAGTTAAACGTATTTTAAATACGTTGCATTTTGAACCACACTTTTTCACTTTTGTAGCTAAACCTATTCGTGCTGGACATCATCACCCAGTGGCTTCTGCCTCACCGGGCCACAGCGTCAGAGGAGGAGGCGTCCCAAGCCCACGCCGACACCACCAACACCAACCGCAGCACCAGCAGCAGCTGCTGCAGTACCATCACAGGAACAAGTGAAAAACACACCACGTATGTTTGTTTTAAACAGTATTTTGTTGCTTTTCCTGCTACAACAAAATGTTTTGGTTCATTTAAGTTATGGAGTCATGTCATGTTCCTTCAGATTAATGTTTTTTTCTTCTTAATTTGACTTTGGAACAAGCTAGTGTGATTCTGCTTGGCTTAATGTTGAAATGAATGGGTCAGTGCTGAAAAATGCTGCTAATTAGGTTTCAACAGCATGTGATGCATCTGGGAAGCGCTAGTGACTAGTTGGAAAGTTGTGGTGTAACATTAGTTACTGTGCCAACTGTTTGACTAAGATGGAGCTACGTGGATATAATAGCTACAAAAGATCTGCGCCAGAATGCTTGGGAAAGTCAGTGAACAGTGGACAGACTCTAGTGCCATCTGGCATTCATTGAAATGTTGTCAGAGTTTATGCATCTATTTCAGGGTAGGTCACTTTTTTTACCCAGTCATGAAGATAACTTTCTTCATGTTCTGGGTGGCAAGAAAAGCTGTTTGTTGGCAATGTAATGTTTAGGGTGCTGAAATGTTTACTAATATATGTTTCCTGACAGGATTCCTTGCAACATGGTGTGTCTAACTTTTCACACTTCCAACAGGGGACAAAAAAAGACCAGTTGGATACCTGTCTGCACATCTTTTCATTCTGTGGCAACAAGACGTCTTTTTCCAATGCAGTCTCTTCTATTCGCTGAGGGGGAAAACAACTACTGTCATCTTTTACGAAGATTTTTCAGGTTTACTTACTGTCCTTACCATGACCTCCACGCATTCATCCTGTTTAAGTCAACTCCCTTCTTCCCTCCTTTTATTCATCAGCCCTGAATGGAGATCTGTGGACTCATCAATGAATAAACAAACCCAGACCCACACACTAAGACAAAAGGATATTGTCTTTTAAACAGATATGAAGTGCTATTTCATCGTGGCTTTTTCTCTTTTCTTTGGCTATTTTCTGCTTTGAGTCGCTTTGTATTTCAAAAAGTCTTCAGTGTTGGAATTACATTCTGATTATAGTAATTCACCTCATCTTTCATCAAAGATGCCTGGATAGTTTCCATAGTAGGAAGACTTGAAAGATGAAAAGTTGTCACAAAAATCGGCATTGGAAGTTTTTACAACCTCAGGAGTAACAGAGCCTGTGTGGTTCTTTTAATTGGCACTAATTCTATCAGTCTTAATGGCCATTGAGAACATGCGTTGACATGACTGGAATGTAGTTTAGGAACACACACGTTGCTTCAAGCTTAATTCGTCATGATTTATAATAACTGATTTTACTGGATGTTAATTTTTATATTTATTTTTGTATACATTAAGTATTGGAATTGTGTTTATTTTATTTGTCTTTTTTAGGTTATTTTAATTTCCTCACATTAGAGCCAGCTGATTATGTGTACATGTTTTTATACAGATATCGGTGCTTTGAAAATATTCTTTACGGTAATTTATACCGTAAGGTGCTCTAGAGCAAACAACAACTGTAAAATATCAGTAGTGTAATACCACATTAGTGGTAAAACCAGGAATCATTTGAAGATATCTTTGTTGGTGTAAGTAATACTATTGTTACTTAAACTGACATGTTTTAAAGGGCATGAAATGCAATCATTTAAAGAAAGCCAAAGTCAGAGACATAAGAGCAGCACATATGAAAAGATCAGATGCGTTTAAGAAAGCAAATGTGGAAAGATTTTACAGCTGATTGATAATTAGATTTTTATATGCTCAATTATACTGCATAATTTAATTTTGTTTATTTTTATATAATTTTATCATTATTTATTGATATTAAGATATGATGAAGGATTTTTAAAAAACCTCCATGAGAGAGATATCATAGGCTTTTTAAAGAACCACAAATATTGTTTCAACGAATATTAAACCATGTAAACCATGCTATCATGCCATAGCTATTTACAATCCTTTGCTACTATAAAACGTTGCCTACTGTCTGGTGTTAATTGTATCTGGAAAGATTTTGAGTCTGTGTGCTCAGCTTGGTTTCACATCACTTGTAACTACATCAGTACATGAAAATGTTAATATGGTGTAAACCAAATTGTTCAGTTTACTGTAAAGGCTGACCAACTTGATAAGTGTTGTGAGCACTTTATTGCATTACCTTGAGGGATTGTGTAACTGACAAATTAAAAACACAAATAGGCTACTTTCACAGAAATTCATCATGATTCCATATGAGGATTTCCCTGCAGGCAAATGAACTTTGCTCATCATTGAAATAATTAGTTTTTCCTCTTTTGAAGAATTACTAATGTAAAGTACTCAAAGCCCATAACTTTACAAGGTCTAGTGTTTTTGTATGTCCTTGGATGTTGTTTTTCAATGTAGCTCTATGGTGGTGAGTTACTGTAATGCACACAGTGACCTCTTAAAATCGTGTTTGTCTTCAGATTCTTGTTCATAAGTGTTTCTAACGTTTATGAAACATGCTATGAACTTTACCTCAGCAGTGTATGGAGCATCTGAAAATGAGATCAGAGGACAATAAATGAACTTCAGTTGCTTTGAAGGAAGTGCCACAACATGGATATTAAATGATTGCTAATGTTTGTTCCAAGATATCAAGCTTAAAGTTATGGATAACATAACAGGGTTTCAGCTACACTGACACTCATTTATCAGATATTGATGTGGAATCAATAAAATGTTACTAAATGTGTCTTTCATCAGTTCTGTATTTTTCTCTTGGCAAACAATTTTACTTCTACAGCTATAGTTTGTGAAACATACTTTTTATATCACTATAAAAAAAATCTTTTTTTTTTACAATTGTGTTTTAAAAATAAAAACCACTTGGAACAATTTAACGAATCATTTAGATTGTGAACTAATGCAACTGATTTATTAAAAGATTCAACTCAAAAGAAAATGAGGAATCCTGACGTCGGCAACCAGTCGACCAATCAGAGACTTTGTTTGAGAGTGCCGGTCCGGCGCGAATGTGCGTTCTAGTCGTTCCGCGTCGCAGTCAGTGCGGTTTCTGCTGCTGGAGATTCACTCAACAGTAAGGTTGTTTCGAGCTCTGCTTTGAAGTTGGACAGTTAAACTCTGGGACAAACAAACGCTCGAGGTCTTCTCTGTCTTCACCAACCCCAAACGCATGAACGGAACGCCACACAGACCGCCAATACAGTTAGTGTGACTTCTTATTTACGTTTAACGTTAGATACTTTTAGTGTCAGTTAGGCTAAATCTTTTTCCCAATCCTTAAACAAGCTACCTTCGTTCACTCAGAATAAACTTAAATTTGAGTTCCCTGTCTTCATTCCACTGAATATAACTGTTAATGCTGTTATTTAGACACACAATTAAATATTGTGTACAAAAAGTAATTGAACATTTAGTGACGTTTATATGTTGCCACTGTATGGGGTAAGTTGTCACAATAGGAATACGCCGTTTGTTTATTTATTCTTCAGTAGCCTAATACAAAATATTATAAAATGAATTACTATCTTAAAAATGTAACCTTCCACAACATGCCTGTATTTAAAAAGTATGTAGACTAGTTAATGGATTTTCAATTATGAAGCAAATTAATAAAACAAAAAATGTACATAAAACAACTGTGAGAACTAGCCCAGCTGCCAGTTGCATAAACATAGTTACAACTTAAATCTGTGTCTTAATAGCTAGCCATTAGGGCTAATTAGTCTTACTTTTCAGATTCAAATTAGACCAATTTACCTTTTTATGTAACTGACTTAAATAAAATGGTGAGCCATCTTGAAGAAAAAAAAAGTGAGATGTCTAACTTGTAAGACCATGGTGAGGCACCTGTTCTGGAAGCAGTTGTTGCGTAACTATATAGTGGTTACACAGCTGTTGTGAGGCTGTTCACAAAACAGGATCAATAAAATATATCTTTAATATACCTCAGGACAAATCTCTTGACTGAGAATATCAAATCTGCTACACCTCATTTAGATGTTACAGAAGGTCCAACTTGTTATTGTGATCAGTGGCTCTCATGTTGCCCTCTGCATATCTTCCTCCATTTGTAATTTGTCATGGGGTTGAGGAGTGATCGAGAGCCCCTCCTCTCTTCTTACCTCGGCTGTCACTCATCTCTGCTCTCATGTAGAACTGGAGGACACTAGCAGATCACAGGCAGGATTGTTCTCTTTGATGTGGCCCTTAGCTCCTCTAGATTTCATTGAGGCTCCGTCTCTGGCTACGAGAAAGCTTCCATTAGTCTGTCAGCGAAAACTCAGTCGTACCCGGGGATCAGATTCTGATGTCAGCTGCCATGTATCAGTGCAATCGAGAGTCAGACTGTCATTAAGAGTGGTTTGAGGAGCCCACAAGATAGAGATGAGCTGGTCACGTCCTGCCATTCAAACCTTGGTGTGTTGTACGCCTCACTAAACCCAAAGACTGAAGGCTTCTCCCTCACCCATTTACACTTTGCAAAAAGTCTGTGTCATTTAGCTGTTTTTAATACATTTTCGTGTTACTTTGTGTAGACTGGAAAAAGCAGTAATATAGTTTCCTTATGTCTTGAATACCTTGAACATTTTAATATTATTTATATACTCTTATAGTATTAATTAATATTTTGAAGTGGCTTTTATTTTATATTTTCAGTTTTAATTTTCATTAAAAAATATTTTTCTTTTTTATACAAGGTTGCACTACTCCCCAATGTTTTATGTGTTATGTAATTTTTTGTTTTTTTGTTTCTGCATGCTAGTCACGTCGATCTCATGACTTTGGCCAAAGTTTTTTAAGTATAAACTAGGAAATTGTGCCGAACTACGTAAGGCCCCACAAAACACATTCCTTTTAATGAGGCCTATTTCTTCATTTTGTTATCAGGACTGTTGTACCATCCCAAGTCCCGACATCATGATCCACCCAGCAAAGAATTATTATGATTCAGAAATGGGAAAACTTGCTCATCGCAGAAGAGGAATATTAGACTCATGTACATATGAATAAATTTTTATTTTTGTATTTTAAAAAATTAGCTTGATGTCATTGACCGCAATTCGTTGTCTATGTAAATTGTAAGAAAAGTGTTCTTGCAACAATAATGCAATGTGATCATTGTCTCTAATTGTTGGTTCAAAACGTAGCTTAGGAAGTTCTGCATAAAACTGTTTAGATCAAAGCCACATGACACTGCTGTTTTGGTCCTGATTCGAACCTTTGCAATTACTGTGGAATTTCAAGAGTGGCCATAACACACCAATTACGCTTTTATCACTTGCTTAGAGAGTAAGAGCCTTGTTTGCTTGCCCTCTTTGATTCAGAAGGACCGTTGTTGCTGTGGACAGATGAAGGGAGACAGATGCCACGAGGGCTTGATGGTTTTGGAGGTTGCAGCTCCTGTTGACTGACCTAAACAGCGTTGTGCTCGATGGCGAAACTACTTGTGTTCTTTTCATGTTTGCGCAGCATTTCAACTTCCAAATCCTTCATGTTTATAGTCAGGAGGAATATTTATCCCTTTTTGTTTTGGATGCTCATGTTTTTCCTCATTTTTTGAGCAGGTTTGTTCCTTTATGAATGACGTGGGGAGATATTTTTGCTTAATAGGTGTTTGTATCTACTTTAAACACAGGGTAGTTTTACTCGCTGAAGTGCTGCTTACGATAGCTAAGAGCTCACAGCTCAGCTATTTCACTGCACTCTATCATTAGAGTGAGTCATGAGTATCAGCTCTTTACAGATGACTTAAGAGGGAGCTCAGAGCTCACAAGTGGGTCTTCATCAAACCACAATGTACATGCCTATCTTGACTGGTATCACATGACTCTAGTTATGTCATGTTCAACTCAAGGAATGATGTAAAGATGCCGTTTCAGTTCATGGCAAGGTTCTGACTTGTATTTTTTTGTCCCAGTTTTTAAAAACTACCTTGACAGGCTCTGCCTCACTGTGGGCATGTTTAGACCAATGCATTCAGGTTGAGGGAGGCCGTTTGTAGTAGTTGCTATTTTGCAGAATGTTTAGATCCTGAAGATACCAAAAAGTAGAAATGTGAACTCATGTCCCCCTCTAGAATGACTGGGAATGGTCAAGCGTGGAGATAAGCCTGACCTGAGGCCTTTTGTGTCAGAACTATCACAATTTCACCAAGTAAAACGACAGGGGAGGGTCACCTGTCCTTCCCCTCAAGGTCATGGAAACAATAGAGGTCCCCAGGGTCATCGATAAGAGACACGTACTCTTTTATCTCCAAAAGTGAGAGGAAGCATTACTAGAGTATCTAGAATCAACTCTTATATAGTTGAAGAATAGTTCCTCCCTTACATCTTGGCGTCTAGGTGGTTCAAGTCATAATGAAAAGGATCAGGTTTCCTTAGGAAAATCATGCCTATTCGAATTTAGAGGGCAAGGTTTTTTGAGCCAGATATATTTTGAATGCAACTTCCAAGAAATAAAATGACTTATATTGTTTATATTACAACGTTGTGGCTGCATTTACCATTTTCAAATGTGTGAATTTGGTCCATCCATTGTACATATTATTTGGGGTCTGTAAGATTTTTTAAATAAATATGTTTACCAAGGATGCATTCAATTGATCAAAAGTAACAGTAAAGACATTTTTAATGTTAAAAAAGATCTCTGTTTCAAAAAATCCTGTTCTTTTAAACTTTATATTCATCAAAAATTAAAAAAATTAAAAGTTCAACAATTTTTTTATCACGGTCTCCATAAAAAAGCAGCATAACTGTTTTTAACATTGATAACAATAAGATATTTTTCTTGAGCAGCAAATCAGCATGTTCGAATGATTTCTGAAAGATCATGTGACACTGAAGACTGGAATAATGATGCTGAAAATTCAGCTTTGCCACCACAGGTATAAATTACATTTTAAAATATATTGAAATAGAAAACAGTTTTTTTTTTAAATTGTAATAATTTTTCACAGTATTACTGTTTTTACTCTATATTCGATCAAATAAATGCAGCCTAAGAGATTTCTTTGAAAAACATTTTGTAGTTTGAGCACTAATTGTCATTTATAACAGGATCTGGCTAAGCAAACAGCCACAATCTGCAGGGCAGCCCACATTATGCAACTGTATTTATTTCCACCTTTTTCTCATTCTCTTTAGGTAAACTGCGCATGACCTCTGCAGTATTATGGCACATGCTGCATTCCATCTCAATGCTTTCTTCAATAAGAGCACTGTAATCCTCATCAGATCCTGAGAATGCAGGGAGACTCTCTCACACAGAATAAATGTCCAGGCATCTCTATTCAGTTACCTTGGCCACAGTCCCAGGTGAGACAGCTAAAGGGTCTATTTAATCTTAACTTGAAGAGAGCACTTTGGAAAAGAACCCAATCTCTCATCATCTCAGGAGATTAGATCCGCACACCCACGAATCAGATGCGTCGAAAGCAGTGGCCAGAGTAATAGGCACTTAGGTCTGAGCTTCTGATCCCAGTGTGTCTTTAGATGAAGCACTCTGACCAGTTAATTAAACATGAATAGAAATGTTCTGGAAGAGTAATGAGAAGCTTTTGACAAAATAAAATGATTCAGACCCATGAATTACTCATTTACATCCAATTAATAGTTCTTCTGTTGAATTTAACTTCTCCGATTATAAATACATTTCACAATGTTTTTAAGATAGAGTTGTGTAGGTTTAGAATAGCAAATGCAAAAAGACGTACATTAATTAATTTCTCAGTTTTATCTGTTTCTTTGTTAATCTCCTGGTTGCCAACAATTGCCAACTATCCATTCATAATAACCATACACATGTACCTGCAACCTTTTTTTAGGAGATGGAGACTAAGAATATATGTGTTACATCCTTGTGCTTGCAAGTTTTGTTTACAGTCTATTTTGTGAGTATAAAACGTACTATTGTGTGGAGGCTTGGCCCACTGCTTTCTGAAATTGACACTGTGTGTATCAGTTTGTGTGTTGTGATGTGAATAGATAAGGGACTCATCACATTGTGCAGCACATAGACTCATCTACTTTTGTTCACTCTAGGAGTTGAGGCTACATAGACTGTCATTTGATACTGTCTTCTGTATGGTCAACTTGAGTTGTGACTAGTTGTGACTATTTCAGCAACTTCATGTCTTTGGCATTACTTAACTGCGTGACCTGCAAAGTCACTTCCACAAACCTCTTGCGTATTGTTTGGTCACACCACAAAGTGTCACTGTGGCCTCAAAGCTTCAGCACTGCCACTCTGAGCTCGATTGCTATGTCTGAGGTAAAACACGCCCCCCTCGTTAGCATACAGGGCAATAAATGAATAAATAAATAAATGTGGATATAATTAAATGTAGACATAAATACATATATACATAAATAAATGCATAAATAAATAAATTAAAACAGTTCAGCTCATAGGACTTGCTGTTAATATCCCTATTAATCAGCACTTCCTTGTTTTAAGTGGGGAGAGGGGTAATAACGTCATTAGGGTCTTCAGGTGGGCACACTCCTTCACCGGTGTTTCGTTGATAAACCCACGACACCTCCAAAGGGCTCAACGACAACACCTGGCAGACCAGGTGAGCCCCCTTCTGCTTTTACCCCTCTTTATTGTTCTTTGCAGCCCAGTTGGTGTCCTTCCTCTTTATCCAGATCCATCTGCTGCTACGCTCTGCTGCCTCCGACAGTGATCTGATGGCTTTCCTGAAGGCCTGTCCCTGAACTCCCACCCCCTTCAGTAGTCTGGTTATGGATGTGGCCACAAATCCTCTGCACCCAACCTCTACCGGAAGTACCTGTGTACGCCAGCCTTGTTGTTTTGCCTCAACAGCTATATCAGAGTACTTCAGCTTTTTCCGTTCATACGCTTCTCCCACAGCAGCCTCCCATGGTACAGTTAGTTCCACGATGAACAGGGACTTCTGTGAAGTAGACCATAAAACAAGATCCGGCCTGAGATTGGTGTTTAAAATCTCCGGTGGAAACTTGAGTTGCTGATCACTTGCATTTTCCAGTCCCGCGCGGCATCCAAGAGGGTGCTATCCACTCTTGCAGCTGTTTTCACTGGGCACTGCCCTGCTCTCATGAAGGGGATATTGGATGAGTGTCCGGCTGTTGGGTGAGGGAGGGCATTGATGGACTTTCGCCTTCCTTCCAGAATGACAGCCAGTTAACGTTGGACTTGGTTGTGCCTCCAGGTGTACCGGCCTTGGGACAGGCTGGTTTTGCAGCCGGTGAGGATGTGCCTGAGAGTTACCAGGGTTTGGCAGAGAGGGCATGCTGGATCATCTCCAAACCACTGTTTAAGATTCTTGGGTGTAAGAAGAACATCATAGGTGGCCCTGATGATGAAGCTGATTTGGCTTCCTTCCATCTCCCACAGATCTCTCCAAGTGAGCTTACGTTCCTCCAGGTTTTCCCAGGTAGTCCACTGGCCCTGCTTGGCCTGTGACACTGCCTTTGCACATCTCTCTGCTTCCTGTTGGTGCCGGAACTCAGCTACTACCAGCTTTCTTCTCTCTGCCGGTATTGCCTTGTGCCATGTAGGTAGACTTGTCCCAAGTCCAAACCCATATCTTCCTTGCTGCACATGTCCCAGTATGTCTCCATGTCTGAGAGCGGATTGTGCTTGCTCTACCGCCTCAGCTGGGGTCCACTTCCTCCCAGTTGCCAATCTGTTACTGAGGCAGCGCCGGAGTCCCAGCCACTTCTTGACGTATGCATTGACTGTGCTCTCCAGCTTCTTAACTTTGGAAATGGGAAACTCGTACACCTTTAGGGGCCACATTAGGCGGGGGAGCAACCCAAACTGCAGACACCACAGTTTCAACTTGCCTGGAAGTGAAGCCTTATCAATACTGACAAGGCCTTTGATGGTTTCCTCGCTCAGTTGATCACCCTGCTCTGTGTCTTTGAGACTTGCATTGTACCACCGTCCTAGGCTCTTGACGGGCTGCTCTGATATCAATGGAATGGGTGTTTCATTGATATTGAACCTCTGGTCGGTAATCTTTCCTTTGATGATGGATATGCTCCTGGATTTACTGGGTTTCAACTTCATCCTTGCCCATGTTATGTTGGAATGAAGCTTCGCTAACAGGCGTTTGGTACAGGCGAATTTTGAGGTCAAGGTGGTCATGTTGTCCATATAGGCGCGAATCGGAGGTAGCCGCCGTCCAGCCTGCTGACGCTCCCCTCCGACTACCCATCTAGATGCCCTGATAATCACCTCCATTGCCATGGTGAAGGCTAGAGGAGATATGGTGCACCCTGCCATGATACCCACTTCCAATGGTTGCCATGATGTTCTGTATTCTGCGGTTTGTTATATTGTTAAACATAAATAAATGATAAAAATGATATAAATGAAAAAATATATAATTATTCATAAATAAGGAAATAAAGGTATAAATAGTCATTTATTTTTGTTTTGTTTTTACATTTCTTCGCATATTTATTTATTTATTTATTTATTTATTATTAAGTCAGAAATGGCATTCCATAGTTATGCAGCTACTGTTTTTCCAAAACCTGGCATTGCACAACATTTTGCACTCTTCAAAGGCATGTTTATCGGGGCTACAGTGGTAACGATGTAGAAGTACTGTAGGTGTTGATCTTCTTCTGATTAGGCGGTCTTTCACCTATCTATGACGTCATAAATAGGCACATTCCAAAACAAGTTGTTTTCTAAGCTTGGTTTCAATAAAAGCTGTTTTTGTACTAACAAGGAAGTTTTCCGTTCTGAAACTTACAGGATATTTGTATAGTATGATGACCTCTTATATGTCAAAATCTCAAGGAAAATGTTATTTCCCAATTCATAACCCCTTTAAGTCACTAAATAGCCACAAACACCATGTACAGCAACTCCTTTAAAATCAAGACCTCTATGGTAGAGCCTGAGCTTATATTACTGGGTTGTTTGAAATCCTCATTTGTTATACAGTTTATGTTTGTGCCATTGTAAACCCTAGACTAGGGGTTTCAAACTTTTACAGACCCAAGGACCCCAAGACTAACACTCTTTTTCAAATGTTTCTCATTTATTGACTGACACCTCTCCTGTCCACATGTTGAGAGAAATAGGGAGGAAGTGCAGATCACTGTTTGCTATGGTCGATCTCACTAAGTAACCCTCCACAACATATTATTTCTGGCTCTGAGGTGCTTGTGAATAGCTTTTCTTAATTATTTTCAGACAAATTGAAGTCTTTCACTGAATCCATTGCAAAAGACACCCCTCATGTAAGCAACTCATGTTCATTTGATGTCAGCTGACTCGGCTCACTCAACAAATTCTCTCTCTCTGCTCTTACTACTTTTGATGCCATAAGTGACCTAAATGTGAAGTTTAATTCCACATCCCACCAGCTTGATCCTACACCTACCGTTTTGCTTAAGATGTGTATTCCAGAGGTTGCACGTATGAAAAACTGTAGTTTAGCATCTTCCATTGTTCCAGCAGAAGTAAAAATGGCTGTGGTGACCCCCATTCTTAAGAAACCGGGCCTTGACCATCTAAACGTGAATAATTACATTCCAATCTCAAATTTACCATTTTTAAGTACAATACTTGGAAAAAGTTGTGGCTTCACGGTAGAGACCTGCACTCCCGCGGGACTACCGCGGGACCCACCGCAACCGAGTGCGGCGCGGGACAATATTTGATGGGTGAATGCGGGTGCGGGCGGCAAGATATTATTGTGTGCGGGTTGCGGGAAAATAAAATTATTTGCGGGAAATATAGAACAAAATAAAATAACTAGAAACAAATAAACCGTTATTTATTTAATGCACAAGCAACAAGTATAACTAAAATAAAAACGATTTACAGGCACAAGGTCGGAAGCTAACTCTCGCATGGTTCATAGGCGCAGAACAGCCAAGCCTACCACACAGAGGCAAAATGTCTGCACCGCATGACTCAGGTGGATCGTTTAGTGCTACAGATATTAGTTCGTTATTAAAGAAAGGAACATGGAAAACTACAAAACCAAACAAAGGAAAATCTGAGATTTGGAAATGTTTTTCAGTAGTATGCGACAGCGATGGAAAGCACCTTCCTTTTGCGAGCTGTGACAAATGCAGCAAAATACTCGCATACAGCGGGAACAAGTCTGGAACTTCAGGTCTGAAGCGTCATGTGTGCACCGTTTTGAAAGGCCAAACTTCCCTGACGTTTACGGCAAGTCAGTCGAAAGTGTCAAGAAATCCAGGTTTATTATTATTATATAATTTATTAGGCTATACTATAATTATTATGGTATTTTTTTATTTATTTTAATTTATTTTTAATAACATATATTTTTGCGGGAGCGGGACAAAATCTTGCGGGACCGGGACGGGAAAATCCGTCCCGCGCAGGTCTCTACTTCATGGTTGAGATCTTACTTGGATGCTAATGGCATTTTTGAACCTTTTCTGTCAGGATTTCTCCCATCTCATACCACTGAAACTGCTCTTCTTCGTGTGGTAAATGAAATTCTTCTGTCCATGGATTCAGGGTTAATAAACATCTTGATGCCTCTGCACTTGACACAGTCTACCATGAAATACTTATTTCTAGCCTTGTTGCTATCGGCATCACTGGTTCAGCTCTTTCCTGGCTCATTTGCTACATCAACCACGGAAATAAATTTCCCACTGCTCTGCTTTCACCGGGTGTTCCTCAAGGTTCAGTTCTCGGTCCACTATAGTTCATCATTTATAGAATAACCACTTGGTGACATCATACGCATACATGGATTTCAATTTCATTGGCTGAGGCTGATGACATTCAAATTTACCTTACCACCAGCTCTAATAGGCCATCCCTGTCTGACTCAATTACTGCATGTATCAGGGATATCAAGCATTGGATGTCCCTGAATTTCCTTAAATTAAATATAATATCAAAACTGAAATATGGATGATTGGCCCTGCTACCTCAGTCAAAAGGATGGACCTGTCATTTAACATTGATGGGGTTCATGTTAAGCCTTCTTCATCTGTCCGTAATCTTGGTGTCTTATTTGACTCAACTCTTATCTTTTGCCTATATTTCTTCTGTTTCAAAAACTATTTTTTATATTTTCGTGATGTTGCAGGTCTTCGATCTTTTCTCATTCTAAATGATACTGAAATCTTAATGAATGCGTTAATCACATCACATCTGGATTATTGCAATGCTCTATTTCTTGGTCTCCCCAAAAAACTTATTGCAAGGTTACAGTATGTTCAAAACTCAGCAGCAAGAGTTCTCATCTCCACCAGGCCTCTGCTCACATTACTCCTCTACTGCATGATCTTCACTGGCTACCTGTGGCATCACAAATCCACTTTAAGATATTACTTCTAACATTTAAGGCATTAAATGGTATTGCACATCCATATCTGTCAGATCTACTCCTCCCCTACTGCCCTGCCCGGTCCCTTAGATCATCAGAACTTGGTCTTTTGTCCATTCCTCGTTTTCAGTTGTCCGCTGTAGGTGAAAGGTCATATTGTGTTAATGCTCCTAAATTACGAAATTCACTACCCCTTACACTTTGTAATATATATCAACTTTTCCTACCTTCAAGACTCAGCTGAAAACATATCTATTTAATATATATTTTGGATAATGTGGCTATATGTGGCCTTGTGTGTTTGCAATTTGTATGTGGGTGTGCTAATATATTGTAATGTACAATGTAAAGCGACCTTGAGCTACGGAAAGGCTCTATATAAATAAAAACTTCTTATTCTTTTTCTTCTTGAGAGGCATTGTGTGTGCTCTGTAAACATGATGGTTATTGTAGTTCTTAACTAAATGTGAGCAGGCATTTACTAATTTCACTTGCACAAAAACAGATTCAGTATTCCTAAAAATTAATAAAAACCGTGAAAAGCAAACTCAGAATATTACACAAACCTGCAATAATTCTGTTTGTTAACACAAATACACTCTATATTTAATCTCACTTTATTAACCAACGACTTTGCCGCTGACATTTGATGATCCAATTCAACCATACATTCAAAAATTGGCAAGCAAGAAAAAAAGTTAAAGTAAAGAAGAAGAAAAAGTAACACAAAAGTAACATATCACATTACATACTTTTTATGGAGTAACGCAATATTGTAAAGCATTACTTTTAAAAGTAACTTTCTCTAACACTGGGTGTAACATAAAGAAGTGTTTAGAAGAGTATAGAGTAAGTTGAATACATTGTCTTTAACTGTGATTGTCAAAAGTGTTATTTTGTTATTCCTCATGTTGTTCCAAATCCATAAAAAGTCAATTTCAGAACACAAATGAAGATATTTTTATATTCTCTCATTTTATACCATCTATTACAATTCTATAATTAACATTTTCAAGCTTCAAAAAGTTTCTAAAGAGATAGTAAATGTAATCCATATGAATCGAGCTGTTGTATCAAAGTTTTCTGAAGAGACATGATTGCTGTATATGATGAACAGATTATTCACATATAAATATTGACCAACGCAAATACAGAGAGCACATCAAATATGATAAACAGAAGCTTCATGCTTGCCTGATGCACTAGAACCAATGAGGTTTGTTGTCATGCGTCAAGCAAGCATGTTGATCATAATTGATTTGCTCAACTTATGTGCATTCATATATTTCCTTAATGTTCTGCTGTAAAAACTCAGAGAATACTGCAAGATTTTATAAAATTATTGCTGATTATTTTTTTTAAAGCTCTGTTATTTTTAGGGTCCATCAATATCTGAGAGCCAAGCCCGAATATTAGAGAATGCATTTTGGTCTGGCTTTGAAACAGCTCTTCTTTTTCAAGGTTAATCATGAGCAAAACCTAAAGTAAAGATGTCATCAACTTTAATAATGTCCTTGGCTCCAGAACGCCAAATCATTTGCAGAACATCACAGCACTCCAATCGGTGATACGAATGCTGGATTTTTCCAGATCTCCTCGAGTTAGATATCAGTTCAGAGTCATATGCTTCAGATGCTGTTAGCGATACCTGAGCCCACGTTTCTCCCAGGGCCCCATTCAGCCCTCGCTGTGGCCTCAGAGGCAAATGGACAAACTCATCTCCATTTCCCAGCCCAGCAAAGCACACAAAGGAAGCCCTTGTTGCGGAGCTCTGATCTCTCTGAACCTGCAGGCCAAAGAACAGGAAGGCTTCTGAGAGTCTGCAGGAGGACGAGGGGAGAGAAAAAGCGTATGTGCTGTAATCAGTTGGCCAATTAAACAGACCCTGGTCTCTCACCCCCATGTAATGAGAGAGGCTGACACTCAAGGGTTCCTTTCTCAACATATGAACCCTAGGAAGGAATACTTCTGCTTCGGTACGCATGCACAGATGAGCTATGCTTGTTAAGCTACCATAAAATTGATTTGAAAGCGAGGATTAAAAAAGTATGCTAAATTTTGAAGAAGATGGCACTTCTAAAATCTTGAACAATGGTCTAAAAGCTTTTGGAAAGAAGACCAATTTATGACTCGGTTCATAATGGACTTTAGAATATAAGCTTTTAGAAAGACCCTCCTTCGGTAATTTGAACTATTTGGGTTGACAAATGAAGGACTAGGTCTTCTAGATTTGAGACTCTATATGCACGTTCTTGGAATTTCTTAAAGGCTTTCTAAGCTGCTTTTAGGTGTTACATACCACAAAGTAATCAATACAAGGGACAGGGCGCACAAAGAAATCACAAGTGAAATATGAGACATGTAATTTTACCAGGGTGGCTGTTGAGCCCTTGAAATGATTGTGGAAGGAGACGTTCAGGTTCCCTCTCTGAAACCCTTTTCTCGGTTCAGTGCAGATGCCAAACGATGTGGCTCACTCCAGGGATCATTTACAGAAAAGGTGTTTTCTGCGTTTCCGTTCCAATATGCACTAAAATTCTAAAGTTTGGGGTCAGTAAGAATTTTTTTAAAGAAATTACATTTATTCATGTGACATTTAAAACTTTCACATTGTTAGAAAATGTTTCTATTTCAAATAAATGAAATCCTGAAAAAATATTAATATTAAAAAATATTAAGCAGCACAACAGTTTTCAACTGATTTCTGAAGGATCATGTGACACTGAAGACTAGTAATGATGCTAAAAATTCAGCTTTACCATCAAAGGAATACATTACATTTTAAAATGTGTTAAAATAAAAAATGGCTATTTTAAATTGTAATAATATTTCACAATTTCACTCAATGTCATATTGTTTTTACTGCATTTTTGATCAGTGAGCATTTCAAAAACATTAATGTTTAAATTTCATTGACCCCAAACCATTAAATGGTAGTTTATAAATTGTCAGATAAGCTCTGAATTTGTTTATATAAAAAATATGTCTTGAAAATATAAACTTTCATTTTATGGTAATTTGCCACATTTTACAAATGTATGCAATTTATTAATTACAATATTTTTGGAGGCAAAAAATAATGGATTGTTATTTTTCTTTTCTTTTTTTTTTGGATTGATTTATTGGTTTACTGTTTATATTTTGCTGTAAAGCCTAGGTTGTTTAATGGCAAATTAGTGACTAAAAGTATATTTTTCCCCCAGGCAAATATCAGTAGAAATCTTCATGGCTTTTTGTTCTCAATATATTATGAGCCTAAACAGAATTTGACTTTAAAAATTAAAACTAAAACCTTCACTAAATGTTTGACAACTAGTCCCAGTCTTCCCTACTGTTCTCAGTTCAGCTGAAATGCCATGACACAAGTGAAAATGATCCACCGCAAGCTGCTTTTTTTATCCTAACTCACTGTGACCCTCGTCTTCAAATACACATGAATACACACCTCAGGGATTTTCCACACAAATCTCACTTAGGCACGACTAGACCTGATCGGGTAACAGAAAGGCATTATACTGAATTTATTACTGCACGTCACCTCCGTTATCCACATGACATAGCCTGAAGGATATAATGGAATCTTTATATGGCAGTTTTATATAATAGTGAACAATTGCCAGTCTGATGTTTATCTGTGAATGGAAAAGATTATGTAAGTCAGTAATAGATTTACAGAATGAACAGATTTAAGCTTTTTATAGCCTACAGCCTTCCCTGATAACTCATTCGATAAGTAAACAATAAATTATCATGATCTGCGCGTTTTCTTCCTTCTCAGTGCTAATTATTTTAGAAGGCCCTTTATTTGTTTTGTTGAATTGTAGTTGTGAGAGAGATTTATTGTTACTTTAGAATATTTTTAAAGATTTAAAAAATTCACATAATACAGGTATAAGTAATACAGTAAGTAACCTTCGAATATTAATTAAATTCCATGAAGCACATATAGTTTTTAAGCCTGTAATTCCATAAGAGTACTAAAAGTCCCTTTCAGTTGTATATTGTCCTCCTCGGGGCTTTTTTGTTTTACAACCTACATGTCTGTGTGCTGACTTGGTCAGCATTGATAAATGAGCTGGAAAGACACCCATCTCAAATGAGCAATAAAAGGAGTCACACAAAGCCCCCCTGAGTTTATATCCTTGACCTGGTGTGTTTATGACGGCCTGTCTTCCTGTGAAGGTGGACTCGCATACCAAACCAGTCAGTGACAAATGTAAGACAAGGGAGATATAAATGTGGTGAGATAGTGTAGGAAAATTCCTCTTTCAATTCAAAAAGGAAATGAAGATGCTTGTTCAGTAATCAGCCCCTGGATGTGTTTTATTTGTGTGGTTTCTTCACAATTGTGTCCTTTTTTATCAGCTGTTTCTTAAGGACGAAAGTGGTTTAAGAGAGGAAGTTTTTTTAACCCTTTTTAAGGATCTCAACAGGAAATCTCAGGTAACATTTGAATGTTTGTATTGTTGAATCACTGTTGCTAAGCTGTGGTGATTCATGTCATGGTGAATACGCACACACTTGAGTGTGGCGCACTTGAAATCCTGCCAGTGTTACTGTGTGTTGTGCAACATGGAGGTCTGGTAAATATTGCTTTGATGTCACTTTCTACCCATATGCCAACAAAAATTTGATTCCTCAAATCTTTCATTTGATGAAAGTGTCTTGGAACCAGGTCTTACCATCTTTAGGTCTTTAGAGCTTATTTTTCTAATTCATGGTAAGCTTTCAGTGCTGACATATTTCAAGAGACATGACATGTGGGTTTAAGTGTTTTTCACTTGAATGGTCAGGATCTGGGTCGTACCTATGCAGGTGCTTCCAAGTCAACTGTGGGAATGTTTTCTTCTGGTTCTCTTCATGTTCAGACAAATTGTCTTTAAATTGCTAGACTTAGGATCACATACCACGAGAAGGTTGTTGAGGAGTATTAAATCATGCCATTCGTTAAACAAAAAGCTACTAAATGATTTCTGAGATGGTACATCTGAAGATTGGCCTTTCAGATTAGATTTAATCTTGACATGAAGTCCCCCCCCCCCCCCCCCCGAGAGCACATTCCTCTTTTTCTCAACTGTAACCTCAAAGAAGCGAAAATAGAGCACAAAATAATGAAATTGATCCACTGGCCCTCAGGCCATCAGAAAAGGCCTCCGGCTTTTGAGAAGGGCGGGACCATCACCTGTAGTCACGTCATGTGTTCAGTTTATCTGTGTCAAAAGACGATCTGCCGGTTTCAAAACAAAGTAGTAAATCTATCAACAATACACTTCCAGTAAAAGTGCTGACAGAGCAATATACCATTTCTGGACATATCTTGTTTTAGTATTAATTTTAGTAAAGATCATGCAATAATTGAAGCTCCTTTGATTATGAACTCAGTCTGACTTTAACCTGACCTAACGAACAAAGGATAAAATATAAATTAATCATAAGACTTTAAGCGAGTCTTAAGAGTAATGGAGTCTATTTCTCTGAAAAGCCTTGAGCACAGACTCTGAAAATGATGTATTTATCATCACCAGCCACAGGTAGTTTTACTATTATTGGGCCTGTACACCCGGTTGCCTTTTCGTCAATCCGATTACAAGTGGACGACGCTAAATACATGTGTAAACGGGGTCTAAAATGTTTTGAGCTTGTCCACTTTCGACCACTTCTAGAGGTAGTCGAAAACGCATTCGACGTGATTGGTTTCATAGTGTAGATGCTCATATGATCGAATGTGTTTGAACATCCACAAAAGACCGCCTACTGACCTAACGCATGAACATGATGGGAAGCATGCTAGCCAGGCTTGTAGTTCGGGTCTCTTGGTTCTTTTGGTCCTGTTCAAAAAAGATAATGATACATTTAGTTCTATTAGCGTTCAAACTGTCATATTTTTTTTTTTTAAATGATTTGTTAATGAGAATTTGTGTCATGAAAATGTGTCTTCCTCGTCTATTTGTGATCCGATCGACCAAAACGCATCTTAATACCAGGTGTAAACAGGGCTTTGTCTCATTCAGTAGATTAAGATAATATACATCTCCATTCAAAGCAAATTATTTACTTTATAAATATTATAACATATTTTCTGGCTCATGAAAAATAGTGAATTGACTAGTTCTAAGACTAACTGAACAAAGACCCTGGAGTCAGGACAATTTGTCCCTGATTCGTTCCTTTCAAATCCTGTTGAGCCTCTTTGTTTCAAAATCATCACTGTGGAAGACAGTTTCCCTGGAGGCGAGACAGTGGGCAGTTTGCGTTCTCCGTGTTTTAAAGAGCTTTTCATTTTTTTTACACACATGATAGAAAGAATGTAATGACAAAAAGTGCAAAACCTTCACTGAAAGACAAAAACTTTTCATTTCCAATAAGGCAGTTGTGAAATATAGGGAATGTGTTTGAGAATATCACAAGTGTTTTATTTGGATATTCAAAGGATGATCCACCATTAATTTGAGGAATTTTTAAAAGCTTTGGTTAGTCTGGGAACATTCCTGTAATTCTAAACCTGTCAGCACATCAGGCTTATATAAAGCTCAAAGGATGCACTAAAACTCACTGTGGTGTGATATTTACACAAGACTTAAAGATTTCACAGCTGTACATTTACTGTGGCAGCCGTGAGGGACAGCTAGAACTCAAGATATCAAATGAGCAATACTGTATCATATTTCATTGATATTCCACGTGCAGCTATTTTATGGGGACTGGCAGATAGCCATAATATATTTTACAAAGAAAAGAGTATCTGAATTTACTGGTAATATATATATTTTTTATTCAGCATATTGCATGAGAGAATCAGTGGTGACATATGAAGTCTCCTATATCTTGAGTTACTGTGGTATAGATGTGATTTGTTCACTCTCTGCTGTCTTTTTTCATCATTTCTCTGGCCGCTTCAATGCAGCGCTTCATAGGAATACCACATATTGCTAACTTTTGGTGCTGCTATCAGTTAGGTCAGATTGTAGATTCAGTTATGTTACAAACATAATTAGATTGGGATTCCATACATATTTTTTGCTACTTAAAACTGTATATAATTCAATCAAAATATGTTACAGTAGGTAAATCCCCCTTGAGGTTTAAAAATGGTTTAAAAAAGAAAAAAAGAGACTGATATAATTGGTGATCACTGCTCATTTCCATGTATGAGCAGTCCTGGATTAAATGCAACCGTTTATCTTCCCCACCTAACCCTGTGCATGACAGAAGGTTTAAACATGGTGATGCTTGTATAGGTTCCGAAATAAACAGCTTTATTCATGATATGATAAATGACTGCCTGTCTAAGTAGGCGGTGTATAATACAAGTACAAAAGTTTGGGACACATTAAATTAATCGAAAGTGACATTAAAAACATTTATAATGTTACAAAAGATGTCGTTTTTAAATAAAAGCTTTTCTTTTTTTAAGTTTCTAAACAATCCTGGAAAAAAAAGGATCGCAGTTTTCACAAAAAGCAGCACAATTATTTTAAACATTGATGATAATAATAATAAATGTTTCTTGAGCACCAAATCTGCATGTTAGAATGATTTCTGAAGAATCATGTTTTCTGAAAATTCAGCTTTGCCATCACAGGAATAAATTACTTTTTGAAATTTATTAAAATAAAAAAGGTCATTTCATTTCAGAATATTACTGTTTTACTGTATTTTTCATCAAATAAATGCAGCTTTGGTGAGCATAAGAACCCCCCACCCCAAGACCATAAAGCTCCGAATATCTTTAGGGTTATTAGTATTGATCTCTGCAGCTTAAGCAAAAATCAATGCACTCATTCACTCATGTAGTGTATTGAGGAAAGTACAGTTAATCTAACTGTCGTGTGGTGTTTTTTGTTGAGGCTCTTGGTCTTCCAGAGGTTATGAGGATCGGGTGTGTGCTAACTGCGTTTGTGTGAATGCTAATTACATGGGCTAGACTGGCTTGACACTACACTGTTGACTTCACACAATGGCTGCAGGCCCCGCCCCCACAATGCACCTGCTGTCCAATCAGAAGCGGGGGTTGTCAGGAGGTTGGGGTCGGTGGTCTCTTTTCTGTTGTTGTGTGTGAGAGAGCTGAAATGGAAAATGACTCCTAAGCTTTCTCTTTTCTTTTCCTTTTGACAGTCTCAGTCAAGACAGCAGTCTCTGCACATTGACTCAGGGAATCTGTCTGCCTCCCATGTAACGTTGTGTATAAGCTTTCAACTTTACAGACAAAAGGTAAGCCATGTTTTGTGTGACTTAAGTGTATTTTGCTTGCATTATATTTGTATTGGATACGTATTTTTATACGTCCTGGCTTTTTTTTGTTTTGTTTTTTTTTGTTGCAAATTTGGTCTAATTAACAAGTGATTAAATGATAAATATTAATCAGCAGTTAGTCTCTCACAAATGTTTTTTAGAAGTTACTATGTTAAAAGATCTTCACAGATCACTGAAGCAATCAACAGGCCTCTGAGGTTCTTGAAGCTGTCAGACAGCACTGCACTCTAGAGCTCATTTACATCACGTTCACTTCAAGACATTTACTTTCAAAGAATGAGTTTAAATATCAAAGTAGACAACTGTTTTGATCTAAAAGACCACCATGTTTCATAATGCAATCTTTGCCCATAATGAAGGAGTGTGTGTCTGTGTGGGTTTATATTCGGCATAAATATGCCAACATAAAGATGCATGCAAATGACCATTTTACGCTCTTCACTCTTAATGAACTGCTTTTAAGTCCCTACATGTCCGCTGGCTGGTCTATGACCTAAGAGCACGTACGCCAGGAGCTGAAAGGCTTCAGACCGCAGGTCTCTTTGTGTGTTTTAACCTCTGGGTCAGTATAGCTGATTGCTGTTGTGCTGTCAGTCATTATATATGTGTGATCTCTCTTTACTCTGTTAGAGACCCTCAGGAGTAGATTGTCACTGCCACAAGATTAATGACACTCATCTGTTTACTTTCAAACCATATGCTGTCTAGAGATGAAATAGAGCCTGTGGATTTCTGTGTACTAAGATGTGTGATTTAATGCGGAGAACTTAAGTTAAATTAAATAAGTTAAATAAGAAATTTCAATTTAATTTTACAGACTAAAATGCAGGTTTAAGCTGTCTGAAAGCAACTTTGCACTGACATATCTTAAAATATGTCAGTACCATTGTTTTGTCTCGAGATGCACCAGTATCTTTTTTTTAAAGGTACATTTAGAAATGTGCTTAAATGTGCTAATTTTACTAAAACCTAATCCTGGTTTAAGCCCTGTCTCTGAAACCAGGCCTTCATATTCCAGATTGTAATTTGATTTAAAGAACTTGTTAACCACATGTTTCACAGATTAAGTGTCATGTTAATTCAGACTGGAAATAAGTTACTTGTGAAAACACTAGTCTAATGTCGGTCGCAGAATGAAATTGTCAATGTAACTAAACACTGATGGAAACAAGCACTAGAGCATGTTAGTGTCCTCAGAGAATGTGTTCAGCCTTAATGATTAACCTCTGAGGTCAATGTGTCTTACTGCTTCTTAAAATGCCAGGGGCAGATGCAAGACGTTTCAAAAATGTGGGCGACATTAGACTTTAGTCTCTAGTCATAAGTTATAAGGCCTTATGCTGGATTTTGGATTGTAAAAAAAATATGTAGGTACTTGCAACTGAAGGACCAGAGGGCTTTATGCAAATGGATATATTAGTGACTCTGGTGCATTCAGTAAACTGAATAATGCATGAAATAAATGCAGTTTGGGTGATTAGAATTCATAGGTTGTAGTTCTCCAGAATATGAGCCTCTGCTATAATTAATGGACTAATGTGTTAAAACATCCATCACCTACCATTCTGTCCTGTTGGTCGGGCATTTGAGCTTTGTCATTATTCTGTTTAAAGAAAGTATGATTAATATGAATGAATAGGTAGGTTATCTTATAGCTGTACGCATCAATCGTAGATCTTTGATCTTAGATCTTTGTTCAATATTAGATCTTAAATTACTTTTTGAACAAAAAAAGATGATTGTAGATGATCAGTCTACAGGCATAATCTGCATAAAATAATTTCATATTCCAGTCAACATTCATTGGCCTCTTACCATGGAGATATGGTTTATGTTTATCATGCTTAAGCTCTAGAAGCTAATGTGTATTTGCCCAATCCATAATAGTTATACTTTTTAGGTGCTTAACAAAATATGAGGACAATTGCGGGAAGTCAAATGCTCAGAGACTTTACCATATCTTTTACCGTTTATTTTAGGTGTCACTATCAGTGTTTTAAACATGGCAGCAGATCTGGCTTTAGTCACTGTTCTTGTTCAGCTTCTTGTTGATTTGGTGGCAAGTGACAACATTGACTTCTACAATCTCATGCCTGCTGTAGAAGGTGAGTGTGTCTGGTCAAACGTTTGGGAAAAGTAAGATTTTTTTTTAAAGAAATTAACACTTTTATTTAATAATACATAATAAATATATCAAGTGACAGTAAAGACATTTATAATATTTTGCTTTATTTGTAAACTTCTATTCATCAAAGAACCTTGTAAAAAGTATCACAGTTTCCACAAAATTATTAAGCAGCACAACTGCTTTTTAACATTGATAATACTAAGAAATGTTTCTTAAGCATCAAATCATTATATTAGAATGATTTCTGAAGGATCATGTGACACTGAAGACTGGTGTAATGATGCTGAAAAGTCAGCTTTGCCATCACAAGAATAAATTACATATTAAAATAGAAATCTCTTATCTTAAATCAGTTATCTATTGTGATTAATATTTCACAATATTACTGTATTACCCCAAACATTAATCAGTGACCTGTTAAGCAATAATGTAATCATGTTTGTTGACATGAATGTTATCATATGATGAAGCATTACCATAACTGACTTTATAGCAATAACGCAGTGTTCATGTCTGTACAGCCACCCCGTATCCCAAGAGTTTCAAGTGCTTCACCTGTGAACAGGCCTCAGACAACTACAGCTGTAACCGCTGGGCAGAAGATGTGTGGTGCCCTCTGAGTGAGTTTACAAAACACAAACCCACCGCTCTCAGACCTTGTCTATAGATAATAAAGATTATTAAGGCATTATCCTTTTAAATTCCTGATATCCCGTTCCTTCATTTATAGATACCCAGTACTGTATGACAATACATCACTTCTACCATCATGGGAAGACAAAGTTTGTTACCAAAAGATGTGCAATTCATGAAGAATGCCAGTTAGCCGGCTGTAGACATCACAAAAATACACACCATGTGAGTATCCACATATCCACTCTTCATTGTACTGAATACATGGCAACATAGTACATACATACAGTAATCTCTTGTACAAAAATTGTATTCACTTATAAAATGTGATTCTGTGTTGCAGGAGTGTGTATCTTGCTGTGAAGGGATGGTTTGTAACGTAGAGCTGCCGACCAATCACAGTAATGCAGTGTTTTCTCCGAGACAAACCCACAGCTCAGCAGCACCCACTTTCAGGAACTGGGATACTGTGATCCTGCTGATCCCGGCTCTCACTGGACTTTTACCGTTGTGATCCTGTCATGAGAACTTGTTTGGTGATGAACAACACTACAAGTGAATGAGGCCAAGGAGACGTCATCCACACTGGAATATTAATACAGTTAGATGGAGGTCACAGTAATATCATGCTGGAGAAAGATATCTGTTGGCATTCCCATCCATCTCAATGGCAGGATGTTGCAGGACACCCTGGAAGAGCATGATTTGAAATCTGCTGTCTTTGCTCATGTGCTCACTGATGTTTTCATGAGTGATCTGTGACTCATCAGCCTGGAGTGTCACCACAAGAAGAAGAGGAGCACTAGTGACTATTCCATTTTTATGCTTTTTGACTCCTTTCAAAAACAGTTGGACAAATCTATTATAATATAAATATAAAATATTTGTGATTTATATGTTGCTCGAAAACATTTTTATTCTGTCAGAAAACAAAACACAAATACATTTGAATTTCCATCAGTGGATGCATTTTGCAGCCATATGTTGTAGTTACAGCATCAACCAGTAGGGGTTAACCAACTGGAAAGTGCTAACCAGCAAAACCTAACTCTTTAATGGATTCAGTGAGAAGACAGCCAGTTGTGTCTGGAAGATCTGTCAATGGAGTACTAGTACGGCTTGTGACGACTGCTACTAATGATGTGCTAAATCGGACCGAAAAACAGATGGCTATAGCAAAGTAGCATTTAGCAGCTAAAGCAGTGGATTTCACTTATGCTGCCTCACTGGATTAGTATTGAGCAAATTGAGGCTCACACTGAGCATTGGATGTCTCTATGCGGGATGGTCCTGTGGCTCTGTTCCCAGATTCTGTCACACAGGCCACACCAATGAGAGGACGCTGGATGTGTTGTTCTAGTTATCTAAACGATGCAAATGTCTCTAAAAGAGATTTTGATTGCTGCATAAATATGAAAACATGCACCCGCATCACATACAGTAAAAGAACTAATTAATTAAGTATATTTTGGGTTATTCGGACTATTATGTTATTTGACTATTGCAAACTCTGTCATAATTTGTCTTAGCTTTTTTTGTCCCAAAAACCTTAAAGAAATAAAAATGTGACCTTATTTAACTAATGTCCATGCACCAATATTCCATGGTCAGTTATTATGCTACTGACTTTTCCCTTACACTTTTCTCGAAATGCATGTTATTGATCTTATTGTGAATGATTCATCCGTGCATGTTTCAATTTTATTTTTTAATCAAAATGTCGTAACTCGATTTTCCAGTGAAATGCCAGGCTTCTCTCTGGTGACATATGCCGTAATTCTCCAATCATTTAGTCCACTTAAACCTTTTCTTACGATCGACTGCAAGCTCACATTCAGATCTGCCACCATTCAAACAACAACCATTGGATAGAACCAAGTCCTGCTGTAAATTTCTTTTTTTCGATAATCTGTTTCACTGTCACAATATGGAGGATAAATCTGTTGCGTCTTCTGTTTATTTCATTTGGACTAAAAATGAGATGAAATATCCAATAAACACATTTATTTATATTAAGAAATTAATACAAACTAGAGCTGGAGACTTGTAACCAATTTTTTGTTTCTGTAAAACCTTACCGTGAGACCGTGTTGCTTTCCATGACGGTCATTTATGATAAATAGTCTTGTTTACTTTCATTGGATTGATTGAGTGTGTAAACGGTTCCTCGTTTCTTTAATCTATAACATACCGCTGTGCTTTTTGTATGAGAGCAGCAGGGCTACGTTTTTAAAATTCCTTCAACGGTGATCTGAGAACAGTTCTGTCTTTTCACATGAGACGGCCCAGGTTCCAATTTGGAGGAGCGAGCTGAACCTCGAACAGTACAAAAGAGCAACTCCCCCCAAAGAGCTCTGAGAACAATAAAAACATTCCCTAGAGGATCTCAGTGTGGGACACAAAGCCGCGGACCATTAATATCATTGCTGTCCGGAATAATGAGGGGTTTTCATTCTCCAAACCAAACATGACATATGGCTCTTCCTCTAAAATGGTTGCAGAGGAAATGAGATTTGGTTTCTGTGTAGCTGCTTCACTGACTTATGAAGTTAAAGTGTGTGTGTGTGTGTTCCTGCTCTGCTGAATGTATCGCCGTGTGTGCTGTTTGCTCTGGCTGCTGGCTGTCTTTGTTCTGGTTTTATTAGGCGTAGAGTTGGAGTCTGTCACTTTCAGACTTTGTAGAGTCGTTGATCTCCCATTGAGAAAAACAGTATCAGTGTTGCTGCTCTCAGCTGCAACACCTGTGTCTTTAGTATTCAGAACTCAATCTGTGAAAACAAGGCGGCGCAGAGCTCATGGCTGTTATCCATCCAGATGCATTACTGTGAGCACGTTCTCCAACTGAAAGACTTCATGGTTAAGTAAAAATATAGTAGCATAGCATGCTTTATTATGCAAAGGTTTTTGGAAATCTTTTCAAAATCAAGCATGCAAATTATGATGTAATTGTTCAAATGTTAACCCAAAAAGTTAGAATTTTTTTGAAAGATGTAATGAGTAAAAAATATCTTAAGTGATTAAGAAGTATTTAAAATGTTATAATACAATATTTTAGATCAATAAGCCAATAAGCAACACTCCAATTTGTTCACTCCAATTTTTGGTGCTGATAATCTCATTTGCATTAAAAAAATCACATCATTGCATAACATTGTACTTCCTATATTTTCCCTGCAATAAAATATCATAAAAGTAGTACAAAACCAACATTCATTCACTGAATGGCATTTGATACGCTCAAACAATGAATGAACAACCTTCATTCCTGCTCTTGTTTTTTATGGTGGCGCCATGTAAATGTGTGTTCTATTGAAGTCTGGTGATTGATGATGTCTCCTCACAGCCATCTTCAATAATCGTGTTCTTCTAGTTAAGGAAGTTGACTCGTGATTGGCAGCAATGTGCACATGATCTTGAGAAAACGAAATAAAAGCAATCAATAAAACAATATCTTAAGATAAGAACATAGAGCTTTTATAATCATTGTACTATTTTTTTTTAATTCAAAGTCTATTTGGCGTTGTATTTTCTGAAAATGTTTGGCATAAATCTGGAAGTATAGGTCTGATATTGCAGGCATTCGGCCATTACCACTTGGCAGCTGCTCTACGTCTTTAGTTGTTGAGAATGAAAAAAAAAAAGAAATGAAAATGCAATGAGAAAAGGCTTTCTCTACTGCAAGGACTCTTGACAAACCAGAAAGTTCCATTGAACGCAAATTCCCTCAGTGGACAACCTTTCTATGGTAATCCCAAAACAACACTGGCTGCATTTGATCATTGGATCGGACCTGTCCTGTAATCCGAATGAGTCAGCCGGCTGTATTGTCCTGACGGCCAGCGGAGCTTAACATTCCACTGCAGGGGCAGAGATCACTGCACTAATTGGCAGCCGACAGTGTTTCCAGAGAGATTTTGTTCTCCATGAGGATCTGACCTCTCAGAAACCTGGTTGAACCAGACCTCAGACAGCCCTATGTATACCCTCGGTGGCACTTAGTCATGGGAAGATAAAAATACCAATGGCCGAGAAGTTAGCACTGTGGCCCTCGTCGTTTATTGCTTGCAACCTTTTAAATGAACACTAAGAATACAGGGAATTAGAAAAAAGTGTACATTCTTAAACTGATTGTAAACATGCAATCAGTAGTATAACATGGAAGAAAGAAGAAAAAAAGAAGTAACAAACAGTTTGCTTTCTTCTAAAATTTAGGGAGCTGCTTGCAGAGGTGGCATTTTTGGTCATCAAAGGCACATTCCCGATTTGAAGATTATTACAGAAGGTAGGCAACTTCAATAAATTGTCTTCTAAAAGTGTTGTCACGTTTACCAATGTCTAGCAAATTTCAATAGGAATCCTAGCGATCTGCAGATTTTGCAATGATTAAGTTGGTTATGCAAGTTCACAGTGTTGACCAGCAGAAAGCTGTTTGGTTTGAAAGCGACTTCTGTGTGAGTGGTGCTTCATACATCACAGACAATAAGCTTTTTTGCCCAAATAATTGGTTGAAATTTTGCCTAATGTGACTGCACCTATAAGACACCTATAGCTTTAGCCAAATTATTGTATAAGCATGCATTATCCTTCATGAAGAAGTAAATTGCAGAATGCATTAAGGTGGCAGACAGAATGAGACTGACCAACATTATAAACGACAACATCCAGGAACAAATAAATGTCTGTGCAAAACTGAAGGATTCCAACCTCTGCTACAATGCTGACGTGCAGCTGACGAAAGAGGACAGGTGTATCTTACTCTGTGATCTTTAAGCACATGTGAAAAGCAGTTTCTGTAAAGTCTAAAGACTTGCTGAGATCTAACACCCCCTGCACTGCCGACAAACCTTTCAAAATGAAGAAAAAATAACTTAGGGCTGATGGAAAGTACATACTTGCCCCCTTCTGACCCTCTCTCACCAAACATTTAAAGACCAGAAATAGAATTTGAATGCAGATTGTTGCTGCGTGACATAATGGATTTTTAGCGTATTTAGCGTAATTAAATCTGTTCATCATTTAAAGCATATATTTATATATATATATATATATATATATATATATATATATATATATATATATATATATTTATTTTATACTTCAGAAGACTTGGATTAAACCACAAAATACAAATGGATTACTTTAAAAAATCAGTTTATTTACTTTTTAAAGCTTGAAAATGTTAATTAATCAATTGAGGTAGTTTCATCTTATAAATATTTAGGACTTTTAATTGATGATCACCTTTCTTCTAGGTTTTTTCTTTAGGAACAAATCTTGTTGTACTTTTTCTGCCAGAAAAAGGCAAGTCGATGACACATTTCTCTCTATTACTGATTATGGTGATATGATATATGGTATATGAATGCCCCATCAAAGTGTCTTCAGATGTTGGATGCTGTGTTTCATGGAGCTTTAAGATTAATTTCAAATTGCAGACTCCTCACTCATCACTGTACACTTTACTCCACAGTGAATTTGCCTTCTCTGTCAAATCGTCGGCTTACTCACCTTTATATCTTTATATATAAGGGCATTATAGGTAGGCTCCCATGCTACATATCTGAATTTCTATCTTTTACACAGAGTACTTATGGTTTATGGTCCCAGAAAACTATTTCATTGCATGTACCTCAAACCCGGACAGAATTGTTTAAAAAGGCTATCATGTTTGTTGCACCTTTTACTTGGAATGACCAACAGAAAACAGTTAAACTACAGTGTCTAATTTCCTTAAATTATTTTAAAGGTTATGTTAAAACTATAGAACATGAATCCATTTACACGTGCAAATGTTTTAATAAATGGCACTTTTATTTAATTGAAATGCACTTGAGTTGACTTTGCCTCTTTTGTGTGTGTTTTGTGATTGTGTGATCTAATTTGTGCTGCTATCCTGGCCAGGTCTCTCTTGAAAAATAGTTTCTATATCTCAATGTGACTAACCTGGTTAAATAAAGGTTAAATAAATAAAAAAATACAAAGACTTTCCATTGATGACCAAAAAGAGAGAATATTAAAAAATATATATATACAAATGAAAGTCTAGACTGGAATTACATGAGGCTGAGTAAATGATGACCGAATTTTCAGTTTTGGGTGAACTAACCATTTTAACTGATATTACAATGTAATGTATGAGTAAATGACCCTAAAACAACAAAAATCACCTAAAGCAATAGTGAATAGTTTCCTAATAGGGAAAAGAAGTGGCATAAGATGTCAGAAGTAGGAATGCAGAATTGCTACCAGCATTTCATGGCTAAATCCTCTTTTGCAGATGGGCATTTGTCTCATTCGGTAGAAATGATTGATGTGTTGAGGAAGGATGGTTGCTCCTTGAAGAGACCAGAGCGAATGATTGAAGCCTGCCGGAGGCACTAATGCCTTCACCACCGTCCCAATACACATCATCAAAGCCAATCCTTTCATTCAGTTTGAGATGATTATGTGCCTCTCGCATGCCAACCAACTCACCTAGACGTCTGGTGACAGGTAAGAGGACATGCAGGTGTGTTATTCCCCTCTGGAGGTAAATAGCATTAGCTATGTTGAGTAATAGTAATTTCTTGTCAGCTCTTCAATGTGTTTTTGACTTGGCACATGGGACAGTGTTCAATGTCATGTTTTTGTTTGTTTTTTTGTCTTGGAAAGCAGGAAGTAGATTTTAAAGTAGAATAAATCCTGAATTGGAATCATCTCCATCACAAACCTCAACACAAATTCCTTATATTGCTCCTAAGAGAGCGTTCAGGGCTATATTGACTATCGGTGTTGGTTTGCAGCTGTACAGCCCGAGGCACAAAGACAATGGCTGTTTAATCTGTTTGTTACCTTCTCCAGTGTGTTTATAGCAGCCTTATTTTCAGACGAGCTTGAGGAATGTAGTTCTGGATTTATTTACAGTATGCGGGTCTTTCTATAGAGAGTATTAGCATAATACAGCTTCAAATCTTTTCTCCAGAGCAGGGCCTCACATAATACCACGCGTTCATTTTGTTACCGCTTTAAATTTTCACAGCTGCCGTAGAGAGATTATAGACACTTTGTCTAAATAAGAAAAGGTCAGACACTTCATGCAATGTGCATTACAGAACGTGCTCCTCGTTCATTTAAATTATATTTTTGTCAATATATATATATATATGTTATGATGCCAAAACCGTGCAAGTAATTGAGCTCAAACTATTTGCCTTCCCTGTTTTCCCCGGTGTCTTTGTGAACTTCTCTTTCTCTGCTATTCGCTTTTCATTTCAACCTGTAGTAAAATGATCCTTATCTCGTGGCTCTGCATACCAGCGAGACGCTGCACCTCCATTACATGAAATCTGACCCTACAGGAGGAGGTTGTAATTATGGCTGAACTGCTGATTTTAGATTTAAACTTCAAGCGGAATCCAGTCATGCGCAAAATTTGTACATATAGTGCTGATGCTCTTTTCTCCATCATGTCAGGCTGTTCCAGTGATATCTGACATGTGGACACTATCTCGGCCTCCCCTGTGAGAAAGGAAATTCATGAGATGTACATGTTACTTTTGCAGAAGCAAAGTATAAGCAAACTTTGAATAACCATTTCTGATCTACTATCTGTTTGAATTTGGGTCTGTCTATTTAGCCAGCTAACTAGATTTTTGTATTGTGTCCAGGTACTTCCATTTAAAATGAGAGATGTATAGTGAGTAAACTATATGAAAACATTGCATTTACATGGCTGATCTCACTTCATGATCTACTCCTGCCATCAATCTCTCTGCACTTCCCTAAAACGGCAGAGGCTTCCCTCACTGCTGTCGAAATCCGCTCACTACAAATCAAACTCTCATCCTGTGCAAAGGTTCCTGGCTTTGAAGTTGATCTTTAGACACAGGCTTTTAAGTAGCTAGCCTATATGATGGATTTATTCACACTTTATGTTAATGTTTTTAGGGCCCCATAGATTTTCCAGAGGACGTCAGTCTTCAAAACACCAAATCTGTAATTGCATATTTAATCATCAATATTTTGCAGATCCAATTGCTGACAAATCCTTTACCTATTTAATTAATTATATTATTATTTATTGATATTATTTAAAATATTCAAAGTTATTTAAAATTATAATTTCATTTATTATCAATTCTTGTATTGAGAAAAATGTCAACAGCTTGTCTTGTTGCATGTCACACATGTCACATTTCATCAGGCTCTCTGTCTTTGAGTTGGTAATTGTTGCCCTTCGGGAAACATTTTGGATTTTTGTGGCATGAAGCATATTACAACCGATCCATGACATAAAATGTGGAGGTTTAGCACACAATTAGTTAATAACAAGTTAAGATAGGCATATTTACTGCGAGCATACTTGATATAGTGTGTGATGTTTGACGCTTTTAATCAAAGTGATCACGGTGCACAAATTACAGAGACAGTCCTCTTGAAGCCACCTGCAGGGTTTAGAGCCTTGCTCAAAGGCACATCGGTGCCGACAGGGGGGTCTGTGATGCTCCCTGGTTTACGGTTCAACCCCCCCACCCCCATAGAATCCTCACAAAAAAAATTTTTACTTGCAGATTTACATGACCTACTTGAACACCAAACACAAAGTCCTTCAGACCTGATCTGAAATTGTTAAGCAGGTAAAAAAAAAAAGAAAGAGTTCCTCTTTTTACATTGAATATAGGCTACATCATAAGGGCTGTAAATGTGAATTATCTGGTCACAGATCTGTTATCTTCCTAGATTTAGGGTATTTTTGCTCTGAAATGCTTTCTTGGTTTTTGTTTCTCCCACAAAACTAAATAGCAACAAAACAACAAGTAATAGGCTTGTTAGTAATATGTTTAACGGTCACATACTTTAAGACCCAACAAAATGTCCCTTGAAGGAAGGCTTTTAGCTCTTGTGATTAATCAAATTGTTTCAGGTAAGCTTACCAAAAATAATTACGTATATATATATATGTATTTGTATTTATATATGAATGCTAGATTATAACCATTTATTAGTCTGTTTTGTCAAAAATTAAGCTATTTTGGTTGTGGTTCACTGAGAGGAAGTGTTTTATTCATTTACTGTGTTTTAATCACCAGCAGAGGGCCAACTAAAAAGATTTTGTTTCAAAAGCTAGTGTACTGCCAAACTAGACAGCATTTTTGGCCATCATAAATGCACACAGCGTTTTAACACCAGATGCGATTGAAGTCAATTCACGCGCAAATTATGCACAAAAATACTTTTCAAACAGAACCATTGAACTTTTTCTGATAGATCAAATGTCGATTTACACTAAAATAAAAATATATTGATACAGTGGATATGGGCTTATAGCTAACCAATCTGCAATAGACTACCAGATATTTTAGTCATAGCTTCAGGTAGTGTGAATAAAACGTGTGTGTGTGTGTGTGTGTGTGTGTGTGTGTGTGTGTGTGTGTGTGTGTGTGTGTGTGTGTGGTGTGGATCCATCGGGACGCGCCTCCTCTCGACCTCTGATAGGCGCAGCCGAGCGTCTCATCCGCCTTTTAGGAACCTTTGAGTTCACAGAGATTCAGCTCGGACGTGTCATGAGTACAGACAACTGAAAGGACACTATTGATATACATGACTTTCTTCGAATCTTGCCATACAAGGATAATTCTGCCGTGATAAAAGTTTGACTGCGGTCGTTTGAATCATTTTCGGTAAGTAGCCCGCAACCTTTTTATTTAACCTGCTGCGATTGGATTAATGACAGAGCACACCCAAATGACCTGTTTTCATCCATATAAGAGTGCGTTTTGCCTTTTTTGGTGTGAAATGCTTTTCATTTACTGTACCTCTCTGATCCAAACCACGTTCGAAAGATAGTAAACATTAGTAAATAACAGCCGCAGACTGTTTGACAGCGTGCGTCAAAACCAAAACGCTTGCATTATAATTAATTATAGCCTAAACGCACTCACGAGCTAAACGCTTCCATTGGTTACAGTGAAGAAGATTTTGGCTACACAATGTTATGAATTTCAACGGGAGACAAGAATGTAGCCTAGTTATAGGCTACTTATTTATGAACCGTATACGACAAAACCCATACGTTTTAAAATGTGTAATTTTACTGTAAAACAAATGTTTTGGAAGTAAAAATGGATGGTTATTAAAAAGGCAATATGGTTTTTATTTTTAAATATGCTTTTTATTAGTTAGTTTTAATTAGTTTATTATTTATAGGGATGAGATATTCCCATGATTCCCTTCACATTTGTTTAGATTTTATTTAAGAAGTTAGTTTCTTCTTATTTATGTAATCATTTATAGTTTATGTTGTGTTTTAGGTTATTTAGTTTCAGTTTATTGCATTATTTTAGTGTTGTATGATAGCCTGATGTTTTTGTCTTTGTGTGGGTAACCCACACTGCTATGTATTCATATTACTATTGACTACTGTTGCTGAAGAGGCATTTTGATTAACTGTAAATTATCATGTGGCCTGTTATTATATTATCTTTCTGTGTTTTTATCAGTACATTTTACATGGACAAACAGACTAGCTAAATATGTTTGTCTATTTACATTATATAGTTTAGTGAACAAATAGGAACTATAAATTATAGGCTACAGTCAGCAAAATACTATGGCATAATTCTTGTATATCATCACTGTATTTTTACAGTAAAGTTTTGGCTTTTTATTATTTAAAGTTTTACTTTTTAAATAAATGTTTTTGATATGTACAGTAGCTGAATAATAGTGTAAATATGGTTTTAACATTAGCCTAAACTATTAAGGTGTGCAAAAGTAAGACAATGCCATTTTCAAAGGTTAAACAAATGGCCATCCTGCCAAACAATTGCACATTTGTATTAATATTTTACACTATGCAATAAACATTCAAATTCATCTCTGTAAATTACACTGTGCATGTCTTAAACGCAGTGCTGGCCAAATAAGCGAGTTATCTTCCAAGCTCGTTAAAAGTGTGTATTTTGACATTCTGTCAAATGCTAGTGGCGACCTGTCATGCACTGCATTGATAAAGGTCAGGAATTACCCTCCCTGCCCACACTGTTCAGTGTCCTGTATTTGTATTGTATTATATGGAACTAATCAGGAATAAAGCACTTTTGCATCCACTAGTGTGAATACATGCACAGCAATGGATCTATTATATTTCATATTAAAATATGCAGCAGGTGCATGGATACAGCAGTACATGTGCAGTGATTTTATGAATTTGATATGATCCCCTGCCTTGATAGAGCTTTGTGTGCTGCTTTGTGTTTGCCGTGCTAGGAGTGGTTAATTCGTGGTGTGTACAGATACATTGGTTCTTTCCATTTGTTCTCTGTCGATCTTAATGTAGCTTTGTATTAGATATAGGCCTACAATATGTAGGTCACTGCATTCCTTGATGTTATTATACAGTATGTAATGTAAAAATGTTTGTTTAATGTTTTTTGGCTTACAGCCAATGACTAATGTTGACTGACTAGGCAAATCACGTCTTCTCGTTCCAATGACCTTTTTATGAAAATGTAGCCCAGACTGCTATTTTTCTCTTTATAGGTAAGATGCTTAATCTCACTTAGCTGTAATGCACCTGCATTGTGGCGGAGAAGACGAATGACTCCATGCTCATTTCCACAGTCAGTTTTTTTCTTTCAGTGCAAAAGATTGTGTGAAACGCATTTCATCTGTAGTCTGTGTAGGGTGTGTGTGATACAGACTCAACACAGGCAGCCAAGGACACAGTGTGAAATATTCTTGCTTAGCAGTGAGAGGAAATCCATTGGGTTACTTATGAGCCGAGCTTCCTTTGATATCAGATAGGAGAAAACATTTCCACTGAAGTGGAAAGCACTTTCTCGGGAAAGCCCTGATGACATCACAGCGACTGAGACCATTTCAGACAATGCAAAGTGAAAGTAAATAGTAAAAATACCGTCATTTTCTTCATTCATATATATATATATATATATATATATATATATATATATATATATATATATGATGGGAATACTTTGCAGTAATATTCTGTACATTTGCATTTGATGCATAGGTAACGAACTAATAATCAACAATATTTATAGCATTTTTTAATCTATAGGTGTAAATGTTTATTATTTGACACATTTATCATTGTTGTTCATACTGATATTACTACTACTACTACCACAAATTATTATTATGTACTTTATTATGTATAATTTAATTATTTTGAATGTATCATTTATATCATCTATATCATTGACAGCTAATAGAAATGTAAATAAAATAATATTAACATTTTTAATTTAAACGTTAAATATATGTATGATGTATGTTGATAACTTAACCAAGATTGACATATGTAAAAGAATTTTAAATTGTTAATGTTACGACCCTGGTGATATTTACCCAGGGTAATATTTACAGTATTTACAATAAAGTGAAAAAGGCGGCACACTTGCCAGCTCAGCAGAACAAAACAAAGAAAAAGATTGAACAGAAGTGTTTAAGTAAAAATACCGTAAAGAATAAATAAATAAATTGACTATTGCATAAAAGTTAATGTAGATAACCTTAAAGTGTTCCCAATATTGGTTCAAATTCATATAGTACAATTGTAAAGCTATTTTCAGTGTTAAATGCAACTAAAGCCCATAGTCTCGTCCAGTCTAGGGCAAAGGAAGTGCATTGTCTCCTGCAAACATGCATAGGAAGAATGGAATTATACAGTGATGTGTGTCTAAAGCCCATCTGTAGACTGCCTGATTTTGTGGTGCAGTCTTGGTTGAAGGGACACGGTCAGAACAATGAATTCAAGAAGAAAATGTTTAAGAGATGAAAGGGTCATCACCAGCGTGAAAAATGCATTTGTCTTCGTTTTTAAAACCGTAGTGCCCACGCACAAGATTTATCATCCATTAGGTCTCTTGGGTTCATTTTATCTGAGTGGCGGCAGATAGGCTTTTTTTCTCTATATCTTAACTGAAGAGATTTGAATCATGAGCTGTTTGCGTAAAACAAAGGGGTAAATCTTAGTAAATGTGAGATACAGAATGTAGTTGTAGTAGATTTTGTTATAAAAAGATGTTCAAACTTGATTTTATTTTCAGCAAAGAGCAAGAATTTTTTTATGATTAATTAAAAGTGCTACCTAATAAAAAATCACTGTAAGTGCAAGACTTTTCTTAAACATTTCGACACCGTAGTGACTGACCTAGTAAGAGCAACAAGCGCTTATATAGTCATTGTTTGCAGTTTCGCAAAATACATTATTATTATTGTTTTACTTGCCCTTTTAATTTCCACTGTAACCTCACAATAAAAAAATATATATTTCGTTTTTATATTGTTGCTGTTTTGACATACAGTATTCTGTATGGGTCAATATATAATATATATGTTTTAAAAATGCTTTATAGAAAAATATTTTATATATATATATATATATATATATCATAAATATAATAAAAATGAAGCCCTGCTAATATCACTGCTTTGTTTGTGTGATGGTGGAATCTGACATCCTTTTAGCATTCGATGGATTAGCTTCACCTGACAACGGCTTTGAGTGAATACTTACCCTTAAAGAAACTTGTGACATGAAGGCCCGCATATTTACATATCCTCTGACCCCAAGAAACAGTTGAACACCTCTATGAGCACATGTTAGAGCTGGGGCAGGTGTTTCTCCAGATGGGACAGCCAAGAAACCGAAATGTGTTATTTAAGACCTTCTAATGACAAGGGCATGTAGGCATTTAGAGTTATATGGGTCATTATAGCTGACGTATGATGAGGGTCATTAGTGCTGACGTTATGATGCTGGCTGAAGGAATGTCACGGGAACGTTAGATCGTTAGTCGCTCTTGTGTGTGTTTTGAATCTGTGCTACATGTGATGTTACTGTGTTGTTTCTGGATTTATCTTTTTGTTTATTGGTACTTTTAGATAGTTATATAACATGCTATATTATTGGCTTGCATTCAGACTTGATGTTTGTTTCTTGAAATAACACTGTAATACCACAATTTAAACTTTGGTTTACATGGAAGATGCCACCTTTTTGCCATTGCGTGACCATCCGTGGTCTTATAAAGCACCCCGTGTCGTAGTGGGGGAGGGGGTTCAGTGCTCCATGTGCTGATCAGACTCTGCATTACCCAGAGTGCCTTCTCAATGGGGACGGTGGGGCAGAAGACAGAGCGATGGCTTCATCTGACCCCTTTGTTTCCCCTCACCATGTCGAGGAACTTGACAAAGGCTGATGGTCTTTGGATAATGACACTTCTCATTGGACTGAGCACATAACAAATGCTGTTCATCGGAGCGAATGAGAGGATCCCTCAACGCTGTGCATTACTTATGCTCTTTTTGAATTATTTAGCAAAGTTTGTTTTGCGTTAACTGCATGAGTGACCAGGCAAAGATCACTGTCACTGGGTCAGTGTTAGTCCGCCTGAGGCGTCCAGCGCTCTCAATGTTATTTTTGCACGTTACGCCCTATCATTCCATTATTTTTATTTTTTGGCACGTTACACCCCATTATTACATTGTTTTCATTTTCAAGTCTTTTTAGCTTTACAACATTATATACTATGTATTTTTTTATATGTACATGATTCATTATGGATAGGATTTAGCTCAGATAGGCCTGTGTAAACCGGTGTGAAAGGTGTTAGGAAGCTTTGATGCTAATTAGCTGCTCTTGCACCCCATTTGAATGCTTTACTGAACAGATGTATCCGATTTGTCTTACGGGGGCTTTTTTGCACCCTGGAGTGAAACTGCTGCATCCTTTGTCAGTGTATGAAAATGTAAATGGAGTCTGTTAATATACCTTGAACCAGAGGATTTGAAAGGTTTATTCAGCCACTGTGTAGTTCAGTATCAATGTAATAATATAAATTATATAATAAAATTAAGCATTTTATTCAGCATTTCATTCATTGATTATTGTGCAATGACTTCAACAGTATTTCTATTTTCTTTTTTCTTTTTTTAAAATGTCTATTCATCAAAAAATCCTGAAAAAAAATGTATTATGGTTTTCAGAAAAATATTAAGCTGCACAACAGTTTTTAACATTGATAATGGTAAGATTTTTTTTCGTTTGCAACAAATCAGAATATTATAATGATTTCTGAAGGATCATGTGACACTGAAGACTGGAGTCATGGCAAAGCTGAAATTTCAGAAGCCATTACAGGAATAAATTATATTATAAAATACATTATATAAAGCAGTCATTTTAAATTGTAGCCTAATTATATTTCACAACATTATTTTTTGCTATCATCATATAAAAATACATTTGTATTTTTGATCAAATAAATATAGCCTTGGTGAGGGTTCTTTCATAAACATTAAAAAACTTAACCAACCTACAAAACTTTGAAAAATGTGAGTTTTTTGATTAATGCTTTTAACGTTTATTTTCAGGTTTTAAAGATTTCCGAACAACAAACTATAGATAAAATAAATGTAAGTTCCCATACAAATGTGTTATTTATACTGTTTGGTTTTTGGACCTTTTAGTGTATTACATTTTTATTTATTTTTTCGTTTATCCATCTAGTTTAAATTTTAATATAAAAAGCCCTTGTAGGTACATGTGTTTTGAATTATCCTTGGCTATAATCACTATAATACTGACATGGGATTACTTCGAGAAGATAATCTATGTTCACTGTATCTGTTCCTATAAAATAAACTATAAATAAACAAAGTCATGATTTTAGATTTAGACAGGAAAGGAACTGTAGTTATTTTTCTTAGGGAATGTATATGAGGCCTGAGGCCTGTATATGTTGAATAAGTATCATACCCTTGTTTGTGATCTTGATGAAATGTACTGTGTTACAAGTCTCCTCTCTATCCGTTATGCAGAACCTGATTTCACCAACTGCAACATGTTCCTGCATCCTGGAACAACATTCCAATCAACCAATCAGATTTGAAGATCATGTTTATAGTTTATGTCAAGTTTAGTCTTACAATCAGGCTTAGGTGGTCCTACATCTGTTTTATTCACCTATTTCCTTTTGATTCAAGGGACAACTTATGGGTAGGGTTAGGTTTAGGGTTAGGGATATGGTAAGGATTACATTTTCAGACTGGAATGTTGTTCCAGGATTAACAAAATATGTTGACCCAGGAATGCGTCTAACTCCGCGAAATCAGGATGTGCGTACGTTATAGTGGTAAAAAAAAAAAACAAAGGCATAAAATCCACATGCCTGGACTGCTCTTTTTGCCATTCTGCTTTGAACCCCATATGTATGCAGTCAATCTTGATGTTGTCTAGTGCGTTACGCGTCTCCCTCCTCAGCATCAGCAGCAGATACAGTACTTCAGCATGTCTCCTGAGGCTTTTCATTTCCTTTGAAGTTTTTCATTCCATGAGAATGCTTGAATGGATTCTTCAGGATAAATCACATTGCATATCCTGCGCTTTTAACCTGCTTGCAGTTGGATAGTTTTCTGAATTTTTTTTATTTCTTATTTTTGATTTGTATGCTGTATATTTAATTGTTATTCTTTGATATTACAGAATGATAATCTGAAAGTTGAGGTGAAATAGGTTCGATGTTTGGGTGGTTTGTGAGAGACTAATATTGACGCAAATGTATTGCTGTTCCTTGTTGTCCCACTTTTGTATTGCTGTAAATCTCCATCCCTAACTGTAGAGGATTTACACTGGCATGTTTTTGATGAACTGCCGTCTTAAACGTTTCATGTTTACAAAATTAAATTAAGTTGGAATTTTTTTTTCTTTACAGCTGGAGGCTTTCCATAAGTTGGCTGTTTTGCAAAAACAAAGGTGGATTTTTTTATTTTTTTATTGAAATGATGACAAGATCTTTTATTCACAACCATATCATTCTCACATTCAGACCTTGAACAGACATAGTGCTCTTATGTTTAGGCAATTTATGCTAATAATGATGTTCTTTGACTTGGTATGTTGACAGAATCACAACCTCCTCCAGTGTCAGGTGATCTTCAAGTATACCCACGATGTCTGAACTGCAGATGTTTACATGTAAATATGACCATAAGCCTCATAGTTCAGAGACTGAGGGGTGTGTTTTCCCCCATCTGAATAAACTCAGTCACACTCTGTCCGCGATCACCGAGTGTAAATGTCTTGTTGGGAGAATGTGAGGTTTTGCCATCTGAGCCCCAAAGACAAAAGAGGGAGCAAATTCTTTCATGAACATTCCTAATTAACCCTCTTTGCCGCCTTATCCTGTTATGGTTCTGCTGGCCCAAAGTTCAAGGGACTCAAACTTATGCTATGCCCCACCCACTTAGTGTTCTACAGCTGCCACAAAGATATTTCATCCCTCCTCGGTTTGACCCACCCCACACGCTAAGACATTTTGTATGGTAGGATAGATACAGCTCAGGTCTTTCCCATTGTTTCAAGAAGTGGGGTCACCAAACAAGAGGGAGATAAGAGATGCTATTGCAGAGGTCATTATGATCTATCAGTTAAACCCAATGTTTCGGTGTTGTTGGTTGTATTGCATGTATGAGCTTTTTAAATATTAATAAGCAGAGGCAATTTTGTTAAAATATATTTTTATATAAATAATTATAAAAAATGATCTCAAACTACTTTAATTATTTTAGGATATATATATATATATATATATACAGTATATATATATATATTTTTTTTTTTACATTATTCAAGAATTTTATTTTAGCCTTGTTTTTTTCTCGATTGTTACATCAGGACAGTTGTTTTATGACCCTAACATTTTGACTTTATGCTCACCCAAAAAAAATATTAACGCAATCAATCAATCAATCAAAATATCAATATTTTCCCTCCAAATTTATTCATGTAGCATATGGGGCATTATATCAATAATACTGTTCCAACAGAGCTCTTTTAAGGCAGAGAATCTTTTCTGCATTATCTGGGGCATTTGAGGTTTATTTTTCATTGTGTTATTCTGAGCTACATGACTGATTCCTTGGATCTTTGAATGTGTCAAGAGTCTGAAGAGGGGATTAAAAATTATGCAGCTGAATCGGACCACTTCAAACGAATAGTGCCAGATTAGTCTGTGTGTGTGTGCATGTAGGATTTCAATGAGCTGGTCTGTGATTCTGATCCATCGTGACTCCTTTAGTTTTGTCCGGGTGCACTAATAGGGCAGAGGCATTGCTCGATGCCATTTGTCTTGTGACAACAGGCAGGGTTCTGTTGAGATTGCATTGTGCCCTCTCTCAAATGAGACAGGTGCAGCTTCATCTACATTATTGTCCATTTCTTGCTGTATTGAGGCTTTCCAAGGAATTTTACTATACGGTTTTGAAGGTGCTGTGCTATATTTTTGTTTAATTATATTCATGGAATATAGCATTGTGTGCTATTGTCCTACTGTAAGTGTAACTTCTTGTTTCTTGCAGTTTCTAGTAAAATGTTTTACTTCTAGACGAAATGCTGACATTCAGGTGTTTGTGACAGACTGGAAAAGAGCCACAACTTGCAGTTTGTGGCTTCCTTGCCACTCTTCTCTTTTAACTTCTCAAACCTGTGCAAAATCTGGTCCAGCAAGTTTTGGAAGTCACAGGAGAGGATTTGCATTTCTTTCCCTCCATTAAAGGGAGTGACTGCCATTCACAGGCCAATTCACAACCCAGTATCGTGTTTCTGACCTGAGTTAGTCTTTTTCACCTGGCAGTGGCTCGGGCAGGAACTCCAGGGCCCTTGACCTGCTGGGAGACTCAGTCCTTTCCGTGCTGTCTCTTTCCTCCACCCTGCTGGGTCTGAGTCAGCCAGTGACCTGCAGGAATGAGATGACATGAATGTGACTGGATGTATCATGCTGTACAGAGAGGAAGTCAGGCTTTCAGAGCTCCCGCAGTCATTCTAACATGGTGTATAACAGGTGCAAAAAACTAAAATCAGCACTGTTGTGTTTTAAAAGCTGTGTAACACATGCAGTCAAATGACTAATGCTTCTTTCTTTCTTTCTTTCTTTCTTTCTTTCATTCTTTCTTTCTTTCTTTCTTTCTTTCTTTGGAGGGGGGGGGGGGGGGGGGGGGGGGTCAATGTTTTTGTTTCTCATGTTTGTATCATGCTTTTCAACAGTACCGCTGCTAGACATTTTGGTGCCCTAAGCATAATTCCTTTATGGTGCCCCCCGCCCCCGGGAAAAAAAAAAAAAAACGTTTATTTTTGCCGGTTTAACTTTAACTTTTTAACGCGCAATCCAACGGAACACTGAGGCGGCAGCGGCACCATCGTTACTTTCTAGAGCAATTAAATACTCTTGTTCCGGCTGTCTTGTTATATACATCCCTAAAAAGTGCCTAATAATATTTCTATAATGAAATAATATCGGCACTATAATTATTATGACTATGATATGATGATTGATTTTTCATTAGGCTATTTTTGGTGCCCCCCTCAGCACTTGGTGCCCTACGCACAGCGCGTGATGCGCGTGGTGGGAGCGGCGGCGCTGCTTTTCAATACAAACTAAAACATTTCTTATAAAATTATAAAATTACTATAGAATACATTAGTATATACACTTTAATATTTACTACTATACATTACTGTGCAAAAGTTTGAGGTCAGTAAGATTTTGTTTAAAATCATTTTTATTCAGCTAGAATGCATAAAAATGATCCAAAATGAGAGTGAGGGTATTTATAATGTCACAAATTATTATTTTTTTCAAATGAATGCTGTTCTTTTGAACTTTAATCAAGGAAAACCAAAAAAGTATATGCATTTCCACAAAAATGATAAGCAGCACAACTGTTTTCAACATTGATGATAATAAGAAAAGTTTCTTGAGCAGCAAATCAGCTATTAGAATGATTTCTGAAGGATCATGTGACACTGATGAAAATTTGCCATCAATTTAATTTTAAAACATATTGATATATACAAGTTTTTATTGTATATTTGATCAATTAAATGCAGTCTTGGTGATAAAAGACTTAAAAAAAAAAAAATATATATATATATATATATATATATATATATATATATATTACCAACCCCAAAACCAAATGTGTTATTTGTTTCTATTTTTATTTATTTTTAGCAGAAACATCTGAGACAAAGATAATACCATTACTTAATACAAAGTTAATGCGATTGAAAATTGATTCTTTAACTGTTCCTTGCTGGTGAAATGACCTGCCTAACTTCTTCAGTCTTTAGCCATTTCTTTAATTGCTACATGTACTGTGCTAAACTAACGGACTTGTCACAGTACTTGCATATTGTGGCCCTGTTGTTGGTTTGATTGCTTCCATTGTTCTCCTCATTTGTAAGTCGCTTTGGATAAAAGCGCCTACTAAATAATTAAAATGTACAGTAAATGTAAATGTAGCATACATAATGCACATGGATATTGTATTTAATATTACTGAAAGAGCATAAAGATGTTTAAATGTACCAGTGGTTTTATATGGAGACATAGTCATCCCTACTTAACTTGCCTCAAAAACTTTTGCATTTCAAGGCTCAGAGACTGCATAAAAGCAGTAGATGTACAATCAAGCGAGTGCAAAAGGTCGTTTTTCTTCTGAGCCAGGTTCACGTTGTGCTAAAGAGTTTGCTCTCCAGCTATGCTTTAATGCATCATGATCCTCTTCAACACTTTCCAAACAACAGAATAGTCTGCTTAAACAAACCGACAACCGCAGTTTCCATTTTCCAGAGCGACTTGCAGGCGTGTAGGCTTTGATGACAGGTATTGCTCATGGCAGGCACCTGGCACAGCTTTAGAGGAGACTGGGCACCGAAGTTTAACCCGAAGCACTTCCTGATTGGTCTGGAAGGTTGCCTTTGAATGTCAGGGTAATTATTAAGTTCCTTGTTTGGAAAGTATTTAAATTAAAAATTTCCCTCGTTTGACTGGCATGAGTTACAGTCGTCATTATTATGATTAGAATGTCAACACTTAAAGTGAAATTATTAATATAATTATATTAAGAAAATGTCTGCTGGCATTAGTGCCACACAAATGTTTTAAGCAAGTGCATGATAAAAAAATAAAAAAAACTTTTACATTTATGCTCACCTAGGCTGCATTGATTTGAACAAACAATACAGTAAAAACAGTTATAATGTGAAATATTATCACAGTTTAAAATAACTATTTTCTATTGTAATATATTTTAAAATGTCATTTTAATCCTGTGATGCAAAGCTGGATTTTCAGCATCATTACTCCAGTGTCACATGATCCTTCAGAAATCGCTGCTTTTGCAAGATTGATTATTACATCAATCTTGAAAACAGTTATGCTGCTTAATATTTTGGTTGAATGATTTGTTTTTTGCTTTCTTCAGGATGCTTTAAAAATAGAAAGTTCACAAGAACAGCATTTATTTGAATTACACCACACATTTAAACGGTAGTGTGTATTAGCATATAGTTGTTATGTCTCTGTATTTTATTATTTTTGAAGATCTCTTATCACCCATGTTCTCAAAGTTGTGGCCTGGGCAGCTGGTGTTTTGATGGTCTAGGACATAATAGACTCTCCAATGACAGATAAAGCTGAGTTTGAGGACACCTGTGTTGAAACTGAATCCATGTTTTCTTATCAGTAGGATGTATTTTTGTTACTCAAGGCTTTCCTTAACTCATTCCCTCTTCATGTCTCAGTCTCAAACAAAGGGCGATTTCATCTAAGCTGAGTTTTTATCTGAACTCATTTCACTGCAAGTAATCTAGTTTAAGAATTAGGCTTAATCACACTATTTGACTGTGAGTTGGCCACAATATACTTGTCAATATACTTTCTACTGAAGATAGAAAATCATACAAAATGACATTAGGACAAATAAATGATGACAGAATTTCCATTTTTGGGTGAACTATCTCTTTAATGTTTTCTCTTGCAGAAACTATGATGGCAGAAATATACGTCATTAACCAAATAACTTAATTCATCATAACACCCGGCTCTTTCATTGTAGAACTCTCCGGTTTTCTCTGTATCTGTTCAGCATCCACATGAAACACATGTACTGTACACAGGTTCAATTCTTACTAATATAATGCTGAAAGCCCAAGGGGAAAATCTAATTCATTACCTCCAGACTTAACGTATTATAGAGGTCAGCGCATTTATCAAAGGTGTGTCAAAACATACTTCAATTGTTTGTTGACATTCCCAGTCAAGGAACAGCGTGTGGGACCAATCAGCTAAAAATGAAAACTGATATGTTCTTCTGTGCTCGTTTTCAATGGCACCTTAGACCTTCAGTGGAGAAAAGGATTGCTTTGAGGAAACCTGATGCTCTGTAACATGGCTGTGCTGTGCCACTCTACATTGTCTGAGAGGTCAGGAGCTACACAGCAACAGGAGCTCGGGGTCGCCTGGTGTCGGGCTATTTAATCATTTTTCTGAGAGTAGCATGGCTAACACATTAACAGGAGGAAATCTATTTTACATCCTCAGACGGGAAAGCCATTATAATCCTTTTGGACACGTGTTGCTTTAAGGGCTCTTGTTGTCTTTGAATTGATCAAAAAAGAAAAATTTGACCTTTATTATTATGAAACCATTGTTATTATTATTATTTTAGATTTTTCATTTTGTTTTTTAGTTCTAGTGTAATTGGTTCTCACGCATCTGCTTTCACAGAGATGTGCTGGGATTATTGCTCATGTTTAAATGAGAACTATTTGCTATGAGATCTAATAAGATCTCATTTTTTTTAATAAACCACAGAAAGAACAAAAAGATGGGATTTTTTATTTAAGATTGGTATTTAAATGAACTGATGGAGAAGAAAAAACACAATACTACAGTACTTACCATCTCAAAAATTTAACTGGATGCTTGTTGCCATCATTAAATAATAAAAGTATTACAAGTGTAGAAAATGAGCTGTTTTGATCTAATATGCTGTAAATGAAGCAAATATCTCATAAAGGAAGCATTCTGATTCTCTGCCATACCTGATGACTGAAATATACTCAAACTCATACATTTTAAAGGGGAAATGCAGCAAAAATGGTATACATTTCAAACAGTATTTTTGTAAAAGGTTTAAGGCAGTCTGAAGGTTGCTCTGTTATATTTATTAGCTCTCTCTGCTCTCTCTTATTATGAGTCAGCTTTTTGTTGAGGGGAAATTCAATTTGAGAATTGTAAACAAAGTAAGAGCAATTGATTCACCAAAATGAATGGATTGATTTCTGGCAGGCCCTCCATCTGACTCGATGAAGAAAGCACACAAAGCGGTTTAGTCAAGCACTTCTGAAAAATGTGTAATCTGCCCCAGCTTTCGTTTCAGTAATGTAAACCGCAGAGCTCTGTGTTTAAGCCATGTGCTTTACTCCAGGCTTATTTTAGTTTTTCAGGGGGATTTTTTGTTGAACAATTATATCGCACCAACAAAAAAAAAACAGCACAGATCCTTCTCATTTTTCAACCTTTGTTATGCTTTTTAATTGGATTTAGTTTAGGGTAAATGTGCATGGTAAAAAATTAAAATGTACTTTTATTCTGTTTTATAAAGAAAAAATGGTGACACTTTAGTTTAGGGTCCAATTCTCACTATTAACTTTGCTTATTAGCTTGCATATTACTAGAATATTGACTTATTTGTACTTATAAAGCACATATTGATGCCTTATTCTACATGAACATATTCTACAGCCCTTAACAACTTACTAACTATTAATAAGCCATAGTTAGGAGTTTGAGGCAAAGTCATAGTTAAAGAGTTACTAACCCTTTAATTGTTCGTTAATAGTGACCCTTTAATTGTTTGTAGTGAGAATTTGACCCTAATATAAAGTGTGACCGAAAAAACATAAATTTTTAGGTCAATTGCCATTATTTTCTTAATAGAATCTTATCAACAACAAAAAAAGCCACATGAAGCACATTTTGTTCCATTAAATTTGATCCTGTTTCGTGGACTGTACATGTATAAGTATCCATTTTATGGTTTTCATCAAAGATGTTGCATTGTGAGAATGGCATTCAGTAATTGAAAACTATAGATGAGTGTTTGTTCTGCTGCCAACAACCAAAGCAAACAGCTAAGAGGGTCACTGTCGCTGAGGGTCAGGACATTGGCAGACTGCTGACATTGTCATTGATATAATGAAGCACTTGCTGAAATAACAAGCATGCCTCTTTGTGTCCGGTGTTTTGGAGAGGGATAACACTCCTTTGAACTGCTTTAATCCTATAGAGTTCCTTTCTTTCTTCAGCAGATGTTTCTTTAATCCCTTGTTAAACTTAATTTATTTGGCGCCTAATATTTAAGTTGTTTTTTGTGACCATGGCTGTGTTGTTTAACAGGTGCCGTGTTGGATCTGGGTACCTGCTCATGTGAGTTTTCCTCCAGCTATGGAACCCTGGCCTATCATGGCCTGGGGCTTAATGCTGACCGCCATCACCGGCTGGATCAAAGCGGTTCAATCTAGGGAATTCACAGAAAAAGACATTGTTTTTCTCCATCCCTCAAGTAAGTATTTCTTCTCTCGCCTTCTTTCTTCTTAGATCCTGCCAAAGCTTTGAAAATGAAACTGATATAATCCTTGAGTTCCTGGGTCATCTCATCTGGAAGAAAAAAAGGGTCAGACATCAGTTGTCAGTCCTGGCTTCTATAGATCTTTTAAGGGCTGGTATGGAGCTGTTAGACCTTCAGGCTCTGAATGCAAATTCATTCCAAATATGGGGTTCTAGATTTTATATTGTGACCTAATAATTGGCCTTCCAGGCTCAGGCTGTATCAGTGGTTGAGCAGCGGGCCAGTGACGCGTAGCTAAACTCAGCGTCTCAGCTGACACACCAGCTGTGTTAAGACCCCCCACCCTAAAACTCAGATGGCCCACTAGGCCTGCTGACGTGAAATCAATTGTTCAGAGCTTGTGGAAATGGCCGTGGCGCTATAGGTCAGTGTAGCATTTTCTGCCTGAGACCCTTTCTTCTTTAACCCCCGTTTGATTTGCATCTTGAAATTCTGTATGGGGAAATGGCTTTTATGTTTGTCAAATATATTGGTAACATTTTCTGATAGCATTCAAAAATACAGTAATATTATGAAATATTAGTTTATTTGTATTTTTTTAAGTGTAATGTATTCAGCCATTACTCAAGTCTTCAGTGCCACATGATCCTTTAGGAATTATTCTAATATGCTGTTTTGTTGCTCAAGAAATAATAATTATTATTATTAATATTGAAAACAATTGTGCTGCTTAATATTTTTGTGGAAATCGTGATTAATTTTTTTAGATTCTTTGATGAATAGAAAGTTCAAAAGAATAGCATTTATTTGAAATATAAATGTTTTGTAACATTATAAATGTCTTTAATCTCACTTTTTATCAATTTAATATCCTTGATGAATAAAAGTATAAATTTATTTTAAAAATCGTTATGTATATAAAAAATGTATATAAAAATAGAAGTTGTATATACAGCTTATATATGTAAATAAATATATTTTTATTAGAATGTCCTTTAGTGAAAGCAATTCCAAACATTTTCCATTCAGAAATGGAACCAGAATTGTTTAATTCCTCATGGTGCCCATATGTTTCCTATTTATTCATATTTGAATGTACTGATATTCTATGCATTACATGTTGTTCCATGACTTACCATAAAAGTTTTGATCATTTGTTACCGATACTATCAATGTTTTTGATATGTAAATATCTCAGTGACTTGGTAACATGTGGCAAGTACAATTATCCATAATGAAAGAGAGTAGATGTTGGTTTCAGTTCTGTTGAGAGAATTAATCTGTGAAATCCCTAACTCTTTCATCACAGTGAGCAGGACCTCCCAAAATCCTTTTAGCTGTGTGGTGGCTCTCCGGTGTACAGCTGGAGATATCCGTATCTGCTCAATGACCCAGCGGGGATTGTGTGTGTGTGTGTGTGTGTGTGTGTGTGTGTGAGTGTGTGAGAGTGTGAGTGAGAGAGTGAGAGCTTAAAACAAATCACTTCTTATGAGATCTCAGAATAGTTTGTGCACCACCGTATTTTGTGACCTTCTGATATCCGGCCGTTGCACATTGATTTACTGCGATGATGGAGTTGATTTTGTTTCTTCACTCCAGATGGCAAATGTGGATTTACAACCCCATGCGATCATTCAGAAAACAAAACACACTCCACGTATTTAGCATAGTTAGCACTACTGTTAACAACAAAATGTTGGTGGCTATCAAAAATCAGCTCATTATAAAAACTCAAAGCATGTTTACATTTGATTATATTACAAATTGTTCTGTTCTCCTTTTTTGACATTAGATATTAAACATTTATCCACACAATACATGCACATTGAATTGGAAACGAAGGAAAGGAAAAAAAAGTATAATGTTGACAGTCACTTCGAGACTTCATATTTTGCAGTTGTATTAACTGTTTCTCTCATCTCTTTAAGTCTGTGCTGTAAACATATAAGAGAGGTTACAGTCAGTTGTATCGTTGTATTAATTATTCAGTGACCACCTTCTCACAAGGAGGCTCACAAGAATTTGGTGGGATTAATAGTAAAATCTGTTGGTCATAAATGAACTTCTAACTAGCTCTGTTTGTATATACAGAGCTATTTAGGGACCTCGTAAGTAAGAACACATTGGGCTGTTTGGATGAATGAATGGCCTTTTTAAAATGGTCACTTGATCAGATTCTTGAAGCATTTGCTGGATGAGGTCAACAAGAGTTTTTTTTTTCTCTTTAAACTTTATAACACAAACGAGGCTGATGTTTATGTTGAGAGCCACGTAATCTGATTGTGGAGCTTCAGGAAGAGAAAAGGCACACTCACTTGTTTTCCCAAGTACTTTTTTCACCTAAGGGTTAACAGCAAAGAGCACTTGAATAGATTGAGTCTCAGTCTTTCACAAGTGGTCCTATTGATTAGGAAATTGATACAGGTAGCCTACATAATACATGCAATTTATTTAAAAATGAAATGAGTGTCTGGCATGTTATCTATTCTGTAAACACTGCGTGTAAATCATAATGTCAGACAAAACTTTTGTTTTGTTTTTTACTGTTTTGCTTTTGGAGAAAAAGAAAATTGATTACCTTTCAGAGCTAGTCTGAGGGGAAAGCACTGTGGCATGATGACAACACAATCATTTATTTCTATTTGACCACATTTATAAAATGCTCCGATTATAACTGTGCAAATTAAGTTCAATGCAGATGAAATAGAGAGAAAAGTCGTTGTTGTTTTTTACATTGTTGTTATCCTTACATAATTGTTAACTTTCTATTCATCAAAGAATCCTGAAAAAAATATATCTTGGTTTCCTGAAAAATTATTATGCATCACTACAGTTTTCAACATTGACAATAAGGAATGTTTATTGTGCACCAAATCATCACATTAGAATGATTTCTGAAGGATCATGTGACACTGAAGACTGGAGTAATGATGCTGAAAATTCAGCTTTTCCATCACAAAAACAAATTACATTTTGAAATATATTAAAATAGAAAACAACTATTTTAAATTGTAATAATATTTCACAATATTGCTGTTTTATTAAATTAATAAATGCAATCTTAGGGAGCATAAAAAACATTAAAAATGTCCTGACCCCACACTTTTGAACGGTAGCATAAATATAAGATTATATTGGCAGATAAGATGTTATATGTATGTACAATATCCTACAACATAATATTTATATCTGATTATTCCCGCCCTTTTGTTCAGCATAATAATAGTCAGTTAATCAGTTTCGCCAACAGATTTGCAATCACTAAATGATGATCTAAATCATTCCATTTACATTGATTATTCTTCTTTTGTCCTTTGTTTTCCCAGCAACTCCATATCCAGGAGGATTTAAATGTTTTACCTGTGAAGATGCACCTGACAACTACGAATGCAATCGCTGGGCTCCAGATCTCTACTGTCCACGAGGTGCCAATATCTCCATAACCGCTCTCTATATTACAAAGCAGGGTGCCTATTAAAACTAAGTATTGTAAATTAAGAGTTCTGTATTTATGTCGTTCTGCAAAACAAGGCGCAATTTATAATTAATCCAATTTATATACAAAGGAGGTATGTTTGGGCTGAAAAGAATGACAAAGACTTAATTTAAATGGTCACAGCACAGTGCTATTGTATTGTGCTGTGCTAAAACAACTAATTTGGGGTTCCCAGTCAAAAACAACCAACCTTTTACATTGCTTGTAAATCTTTCATTATGCTATATTATCACCAAATGTTAGATTAAATCTTTTTTGTCTACTGGTTTTCTTTCACTTACCACAGGTTTTGTATTTCTTTTTGGAGCTGATTGGTTGTAGGCCTCATTGATCTGAGCTTATTCACCTAAAAACTCTTCTCTTCTATTCTATTCTATTTTTTAATTTTTTAAATAAAAAAATATATGGACTGCGTTAGATTAAACTGAGAGGGGTCATAGCACTTACATATTGTTGTCCTACTGTTAGTTTCACTGCTTCTATTGTTCTCATTTGTAAGTCGCTATGGATAAAAGCATCTGCTAAATGAATAAATGTAAATGTAAATAAATGTGAAAACAAAAAAGGTGCATAAGCTCAGATCAATGAGCCTACGATCAATCAGTTCATAAAATAAATACAAAACCTTTCCTAATTGAAAGGAAACAAGATTAAAATCCAATACTTGATTTATAAGCTATTTTTTGGGAACACAAGTGTAACGAGGTGGAAAATAACCCCAAAAAAGAACAAAAATGAGCAAAGTCAGAAAGTTGCAGTCTAATGCAATAACAATAAATAGCATTTTGGTAAAAGAAGATCCTCTCTGGGTCAAAATGACCGCAATACAACACAAGGGTTAAGTGGATTTAGCGAATGCTTAGTGAATAAGAGAATACCTATGAGTTGTTTAAGATATGTGTTCAGTACATGCTTTTAACATGAATAGCCTCGCATATAAGGAGGCTGGTGTTGTGTTGGGTCTGATTTACAGCACTGTGTTAATGACTCAAGAGCTGTAACCTCTTACAGACACTCATTCCTTCAGTAAGCACATGCTGCTACAGATCATCTGCAGTTTTGCAGGGAATGTATACCTTTCCTGGAATGCTCAGATATGGTTGTGTTGTGTGTTTCCATTAAGTTCTTGTGCAATATTTTGTTGCTCATATTTCATTGTCACTTATTAAAGATATGCTGAGGGCGAGTACTGCGATATCTATTGTAAAATCCCTGGAGAAATATATTTCTTTTCTACTGGAATCTGACTCCATTAGTCAAGTCCTAATGTTGTCTTTTGTGATGTATACAGTGTGCCCTTGAGAAAACTAAGTGAAGTTTCTTTGTAACTTTTAGAGAGCAGATATTGCTACACACGTCATAAGATGAACTGGGATGGAAACACAGTGTCAGTGAAAAAGCGTTGCGTGGCGCTGGAAGACTGTCTTGAAACAGGGTGCTCGGACGTGGACCATGAAGGAAACAGGGTGAGAACAACTAAATACAACTCGCATATCAAGTAGCCTAACTTGTGCATCCAGTTTGTGTCATGCTCGTCCCACTGAAATCCATCTCATCTCACTTTACACAGTCCACTTGAAGTGATCTTAAACATGTTGAGTGGATGATAAACATTTCTGCTGCTTATAGGATATGGCTCAGTCAGCAACACTAAACTCTGCTCTTTAGTTAATCCATTTATCCTTTCAAGTGATTTCACTGCAGAAGAGATAAAGTTGTGAGTTATGCTGCCGTCTCTCAGTAATCCTTCTCTGAGTAATCCTTGCTGAAAGGTGCGCCTGGTCACTCCCTGAACTCTTTGTATCTTACCTTTTACCTCCGCACAGGACAGGAGTTATGCAGAGGGCAGGGGGCAGATGTGAGAAGGCCAGATTGAGAGATACATGCGGTGTAAAGATGCCACAGCAACACTAAAAGGGAAAATTTAAAAGTTGAAGGTTCATTCTAAGGTTAAAAAATAGGTTACCTTGAAAAAAAAAAAAAACAGTTCAGACAAGCACAAATACATTCTGGCCGAATCCCAAGGAGGCAATGAAACTTCGGCACTTAATTAAGCCCTAAACAATTTAAATTTGGCATGAAACGGAAGTTAAGATAATCTTTTATCTTTTAAAAAGAGTACCTTTTCTTTGTCCATGGAAAAAAAAATTCTCTGCTCACTTCTAGACGACTGGCGCTTCCCCTCTGCACGTTTGGTCTCGTTTTAAAGCACAGCATTCTGACTTTGAGAATATTCATAGCAAATTCTCGATGGCTTGAGTCTGAACTAATGAAATATAATTTTCAAACTCGTGCTAATATAAACAAAAGAAAACATCTGATGTCTAACATTATATTAGATTGGTGCAGTACAGTAGGTCGAATATAGGCTATATGCTGTCTGTCTCATTAATGTTAATCAAACAATTGTGGCATCATGGAAAAAATAAAGTTAAATATATATATATATATATATATATATATATATATATTCCTATAGATATGGGTTTTGACTTGGTGCCAAATTTGCTTGTATTACCAGGGATGTTAAGGTATGGTTGCTTGCTTGGTGATTTTGTTTTTGAAATTTCCGAAAAACTTAACTTGATTTTTCTCAAAATTGACTTTGCTGATTCTACTTCAAACAGGTGTAGCTCATAAATGTTTTGTCTGATTCCAACAAATCATCATTTTGAAGGCTTTTTAATAGAAAATGTAAAGAATAACAATTACTCATTTTTGAAAATTTGCTCACTGCTACCGGTACTCATTTTGCCAGCACGGGTCACAAATTAAGATTAAAGTTTGATTAAAGTTCTCCAATTGACTCACATTCTGAATGCTGTCCATTCTATCAATGCAACCAAAAGCAGTTACATCTTCATAATATGTGCTGGTCTTCTTTCTTATGTCTATTTGCATATTGAACTGTGATTGTAGTGCTGTTATCCTTGCATATAATTGAATCTTCTACAACTGTTTTTAGGGCAGCTTCTCACTGCTCTTTTTTTAAGATTCTGTGTTAATGTCAGTTTTAAAACAGTGGGACCGATCAGTAGAAGCCGGGGGGGGGGGGGGGGGGGGGGGGGGGGGGGGGGGGCAAAACACCACAAGTGTGTGTTTATAGCAGCATCTGTATCATTTATAAACAAAATTTCAGAGGAAATGCTGATTATACTGTCTGGCACAAGACATGAGGAAGAAACGATATATCTCGTGGCCACATATTACGAATTTGTTTCCACAAGTTATTGGACTTTTTATTGGACTCAAATTTGTGGTCACATTGTACTAATTTGTCCCTTTGATTTAATTTACTTAATTTGTGGCAACAATATCAATATGCTCAGTAGCTTTATAGCCAAGGTGATTGCTTTATTGCTTTTGGTTTATCTTTTATTTATATCAAAAACAGTAGCTTATAAATCTGCAGTTCAGCATTTTCTGTTTGCTTATTTTTTTTATTTTGTAGAAGCGTGTCTCATAAAAGCGTGCCTCGAAACCTTTTTTATACTGTGCTGTGCTTTTTGACTATTCATCAGTGCTGTCTTGCATTTCAAGCACTGGCATTACTTCAGAAAGTGTAAATCTCACTTTTTTTTCTTGTTTGGTTTTCTCTATGCAGGAGTGTACAGCCTGTTGCGAGGGGAACATCTGTAACATGTCTCTCCCACGAAACGAGACTGATGCCATCTTTGCCACCACTTCTCCCATTAACGAGAGCATGCAACCAGCACAGAGTCCCACACTGCTGCTTTCTGTCTGTATCGTCGGCCTGATGCTCCACAGTATTAACTGAGAGTAGAATGAACCTTTATGGCAATAACTAAACAATTGGCATGTGCCAGTCAGCTCTGGGCTTTACCTTCCTCAAAATGAAGTGTTAGTTGTTGGACTTCTTCTTTCCTATGAATACATTTTTATGAATCCTATATATTCTCTATAAAAAAATAATGAGTGGTTTCTCTCAATTTCTCTCAAAAGTTTTTCATGATGTACAGTACCGGTCAAAAGTTTGGAAACATTACTATTTTTAATGTTTTTGAAAGAAGTCTCATCAAGCCTGTTTTTTTTTAATCAAAAATACAGAAAAAACAGTAATATTGTGAAATATGATTACAATTTAAAAGAACGTTTTTCTAATTGAATATACAGTAATAATATTTCACAGTATTACAGTTTTTCTGTATTTTTGATCAAATAAATCCAGGCTTGATGAGCATAAGAGACTCAAAAACATTAAAAAAAAGTAATGTTTCCAAACTTTTGACCGGTAATGCACATGGGAAGATGATATTTATAGCAAAACTGACACAAACCTGCACATTTTTTGATGTCTTGAATTAATAAGTTGTGTTTTATACATTTGTATAGATATATTTATTTTTTTATCCATTGTTGTAGGATGTTGAACTTTGTGCTGTTGGCTGTAGGCATGAGCATAACTTTAGGGGTCAAGGGGTCATGAATTTTCCACCCACCCCTCTTTCATCATTTGGTCATCATGGAAAAGGGCTTGAAACCTATAGAAAAAAAGTTCAACATTTCATCAAGCAACTATGTCAATCCTATAAAAATAGCATTTTGTTTTTGTTTTGCACTGTGTATTTGTGTCATAATGCAACATGTATTCGTAAAGCACTTGTGTACAGATTGTCATGTGAACGTGTTGTGACTAGCATTGAACGTCCATATAGCCTACAGTGAAAGGCTTTATTATTATTATTATTAGTATATATGTATATGTTCCTATACATTCGTCAGTCCATTGTTGTGTACTGTAATATTTCCTATTCATGATTCCTGGCTGACTGTGCAATCAGCTAAAAATGTTGAGTCTGCGGCAACAGTGTTATTTGTTCAGGCTTTATGAATTGTTTAGGCGATCTGCCTAGCTGTAAATGAAGCTATTTCCTGTTTCTTCTGTCTTTTGTCGAGTTATGAAAAGTATTGTAACATTCAGTTTGTTCACTTCAGTACAATATAAAGGGCATGGTGATCACAGAAGGGCTCAAACCATTTACTCAGGTAATTACGGAGCAGTTAGTGCCAGTTTAGTAATGCACAAAACACCTTTAACCTGAGTGGACCCAGCTTAACTATCTGAAGGTCATATGCATTAAACATGTCTCTGAATGTGCTGATATAAATCAGCGCAGATTTATAACATTGTGTATAAAAAGGTCTTTCATCAGTTTCTACTCTCATCTTAACTATAATACAAAAATAAAGATTTGTAATAGGGTTGCATGAACTTTTTATACTTACAAAATTGTGAATGCTGCATGCCATCGTGTGCCAAGGCTTGTTATAAAAGTAGATATTTTTTTCTACACTGGTTTGTAATATCCCTGTATATTCTTGTGTACATAATTTTAGATATGTTTTTAAATCACACCTTTGGAGTACATTTGTAACACTTCTGTGGTATCTTGTGTTGTAATGTATTAAATTCACATCAGAACGTTTACTGTTGTTTTGTTCACTGTTAATAAAGATAATAGGCTATTCTAAAAATGTATTTTGCTTCAGCTAAATTACGGACAGCATAATTCAACATGAAAATCAAATGAGTTTGTGAATGTTCTCCTCAAATGAGGCTTACTGGCTATTCACACAAAATATATTTCTGGTTTGTTCCATTTTCCACTCAACCCTTACTGTTGGTTTTCCACTTAAAGAGGCATGCTAAACTTTCTAAATCTGGTACATTTCCCCCCCTTTTTAATTTCATGCCTATGACCAGCAATTTTACATGTATAACTGCTGACAGTGCTAAACTAAGGTGTACAAACTGCAAACGCCAAAAAACAAATCCAAAATCCTAAAAAACAGGACAAAAAAAATCCTTAAAAACACATCTACTTTTCACATTTACTGTCTAAAAAACACGGTTTGAAATCGCTGGTGTTTCTTACGTCACAAACTAACTTGTAACCAATCAGATCAACATGCCCAGTGGGCTTTTGCATATCATTAATGCTGCGAAGCAGGGGAGTCTCAAGAGAAGCCAGGTATATTCTCTGTTGATTTGAAAGATCGGGTAGATTTATCAATATGGTGGGTGAATTATGTTTATGATGTATATCACAATGATATGATGAACTATATGCCTTTTACGTTCTGAGTTAGTAAGGATACTGACTGTTGCTGATGCTGACTTTGAACAATGGTTTGTGTATCATTAGCAGCAAATTATTAGCTGTTTGAAAATGTAGACAAGCAAAAGTCTAATCATATTAATTACCGTTATGTGTCCGACGCTGTAAAGAGTGATACCATTAAGCAGCCTTTACTACAAGTAAGTTGAGTGAAAGTTTACCGAGTGGCTCTGAGCTGGCGTGAATGAGTGGAGGCTAATTTCCATATCCATGGTTTTGCTAAACTGAAGCAAGGGTGAAAGTGACACGTGATGGCCAAGTAATACTTGGAATTGGACCTCTGCATTTAACCCATCCAAGTAAGTGCACACACATTAGGAGCAGAGTAGTGAGTAGTGAACACACACTGCAAATGTGGATACACACACAGAGCAGCGAGTGGCGCCCAGGGAGCGATTGGGGGTTAGGTGCCTTGCTCAAGGACACCTCAGTCATATTCCTGCTGGTACTGGAATCGAACCAGCAACCTTTGGGTCATGACTGCCATGTACTGGAAAAACGTTTAGATAAGTTTTTTTTCCAGTGATGAAAGATGAGTTTTAAGGGATAGAATGATTGACTGCATGGTATTTTGTCTTGATTATCTGAATATTCCTGAGAAGTAAAATTGTTATTCCTATTTTATATATATATATATATATATATATATATATATATATATATATATTAGTTGATATTAGTTGATACCGGATTAGTTGATATTAAAGTTGGTCATATTTTTTAAGAATAAATTACCACATTGAATTTGCTTTAATCCTACAACATTAAAAGCTTTGTGCTTTTTAAGAGCCCATTGTCCATAGAGTAGCCTACAAACATGGTTTATATTGCTCAAATTTCAACTTAATTTATCTAGACAGGTTTAGGTCTTATTTTATTGGGTCTTCAGATTTATGGTAGCAAAGAAGAGGAAACAAAACTCTCATTAAGCCAATGCCAGAGGTCAAAGGTGAACACCCGGTGACCCTTTGGTCACTTCTTGTTTCACAAATGGACTACAGGTTAAAAATGAAGTTGGCTTTGCTCATAGTGGCATTTATTAAATATCTGCTGTTGTGACAGTAGAAAAATAAATCTACTTTATAAGAGAAAATGTTTGTATAAAGTACAGGAATAAAGGAATTTAAAAAAAAATAGAAATTTTGACAAACATTAAAATAAGTTTCCAAGTCAAAGACAAAAGCTCCCTTCATCTTCTTGCTTTAGTAATCCAGTTTCTCGGCTCATTCTCTGCCGATACAAGTCAAATTTCCGCTCTCGAGTTGACTTTCCAGATGAGCAGGAACATGTTTTTAATGATCAAGAGCTGTTGCAGGCTGGGTTTCAGGTACCTGGTCTGGAGTCCATAGAATGACCCTCATTGTTGGAGGGCATGGCAGCATATCCTGTTCAGTACGGCCATGCTGAGATTTTAATTACTCTGCCGTGGAGCTTTGGGATAGATTGAGCAGCAATGGAAACAAACGCAGCCCTTCTTTACTGTGGGAAAATGCCAAGTGTATGCGTTCAGCATGACTGAGCCACGCTTAAAATATATAGGTTTAATACTGCACAAGATAAATAGTTGTTTATAGTGATTTTAGTTGGACTACTGCTTATAACAATAATTACAGTTATTAAATGTATATGTCACTTTCATGTATTCACTTTTCTTTTTTTACTATGACTGAATAAATCATGTATACTGGACAAAAAGTAACTGCTTTTTAAGTGTGTGAATGTGCTATCAGTTTCCAGGACAGGGTGGAGACAACAACAGATAGTGATGAAAGTGTGAAATCTGTCTTCAGAGGAAGATGGAGACAGTGGGAAAATCTCACAGGACAGACTGGAAGTCTGCTGCAGTGTGATGGGAAGACTTGAGGAAGGACTGGACTGAGAGAAGTGCACCATCACAGCTTCAGTATTATGATGATGACTGAATTACATGATGATGGCAGATCCTGTGGAAATGAAGACTCAGGATACACCAAAATATGAATGATGAATCCTAAAAATAGCGTCTGATGTTCTGAAATTTAAACAAAAACCTGAATTTGAACAGCAATGCAGGCAGTAAAAAGAATGAGCAGGACAAAAACAAAACAACAGATCTAAATATTACAGAATATTGACATTATAAATACCGGATTATTTACTTTAAAAAAGGTCAAATTGCATTGGCATATGAGCCATTCAACATCATCTGTTTTCTGAGTCAAAAAAAAGAAAATAGTTTTTTCTGAAGATCCAGATCGTATGTGTCTATCTGCAGCTCTCTGAGTTTTCTAATTCCAGTCTAAACTCTAATCTGAGTCTAATTCAATGAAATTCCAGCAGAGAATCCCTAAAAGGATTACCAGTTTGAACACACAGAGCTGAATGAACAAGCACACAATTCACATTGTGTCCGGTATTACACCAGCTGCTGTTCGGTTCATGATCACCATGAGTCCAAATACACAGACTCTGAGCTATTGCAAGCAGTCAACAGAACTTGATCCTGGCAACACAAAAAGAAACATGGCATCACAACAAAAGTTAAAAACATTAATCTAAAGGGTTTCCTATTAGGTCAACTTGAATGACCACCAGAAATCCTGTCCTTTACTTAATTCTGTAAAATACCTTCAATTTATTTTGCCCAGCAGAGAAAAATCATACACAGAGAGCATGACGGTTTGGTTCTCCGCATGCCCTAGCCAATGTAAATCTTAGCTGCTTTCTGAAAAACAGGAAAGTGTTGGCAGATAACGAGTGGGAACGTTCCATTGTCAGAACAGACCTCTGACTCCAGGTTTTCCTTTCTCTGCAGACCTGGTGCAGAGAGGTAGGCTGATTATTTGCCAAAAATCCATGTTAACATTTTTAAAAATCAATGATTTTACTTCCATATTTAAGAGGACTTTTATCAAATAGCCTATACAGATCTAAACCTAAAAAACATGAATACGAAAATGTTCTTAGAGGACGTGGGGTTGTGAGGGTGGGGATTTGTTTGAATAATTCATTTCTCATGATCAACAAGATGGCTGTCTGACCTAGATATCTAACCCCAATTAAAATTGTATGATTCTGTCATTCTCATGTGATTTGAATTATTCCACCATTGCAAATGCTTTAGTTAGTACTTCCAGAAAAACGCGGAGTTGTTTTGTGATTGTTACGGGCAAAAATCCTTGATTATGCGGCCCGTTTTCTTTAAAAAATGCGATGGAATATGCGGGATATTTATGCAATTTTTGCAACTTGCAAAAACTGCGGTTTGATGAAAAAGAGAGAAAAAAAAAGTGATTCCCCAACACCCTGTTCTCACTAGGCTAGGCTACTAGCCTACCTTAATGTAAAGAGTCATTTCTTATTACTTCCTATGATAAGCAAGCATACTACTTCACAGAAAGTGCTGGAATATTTCAGTTCACATCTTGTTTTATTTCAGGCTTAAATAAAATTATCGAACTTACAAAATATTGATGATTCAAACAAGTTCTGTAGCTTTACAACAGGAATATGCTACAACTTCTGTAAAAATGAATAAATAAAATGTAAAAAAAATAAAGTGTGCTCCTGTTTTACAGCTTTTCGATGATGTTCACGTCGCGTAATTACATCACTTCATAATGTTCCCATGGCAACAGGGGGAAATGGCTGCTCTTGTGTGAAGCAAACGCAACATTTTTCCACTTTCTTCTAAGATATATGTGACTTTTTTGCAACGAAAATGCGGGGATTATAAAATCATGCAAGCCCCGCATAAATATGCGGACTTTGGCTGATTATGCACTAAATCATGCAATCGCATAAGCGTTTTTCTGGAGGGACTGTTTAGTCAAAAATAAAGTTTATAAATACATATTTCATATTCATGCCACATAAACATAATTATTTGGGATAGGATACATTTAGGCTACATGATAACAATGTACTAAAAATGGAAACGTTTTTTATTTACAGACGACAACGTTGTCAAAACGATCTCCATTCACACGGATCACAAAATGCTGTATTATGCATGCCAGGCCAGTAGTTGGCGATGTCACTTTGAAAGGAAACACTAAGCGCCTATTGAGTAGCAAGTAATACGCATGTGCACTTTGAAACCTGTTTTCAAAACTTTGCATTTTCAGGCCCCCAAAACGCGGTTGTTGTGTAAATAAACGGCCAAAACGCATATTTAAAAAATCTGTTTTTAGATGTAACCGGTGTTGTGTAAACAGCCCATTGTTCTACCCGGCTTAAAACAATCTAATAAAAGTGTGCATGTAGCTTATTAGGTTTTTTCACATGAAAATTCTTTATGACAAAATTGTTACCTCAACAATTGACTGAAGACTAGTTACACAAAGGTCATTTATAAATTTAGGCTAAACACTGTGTTACTTTAGGATGATAAAAGGACCAGATGACATTATTATCATATTGTTGATGAGTTATCCAGTAAACAGTTAGAAAACTTTCCAATGAACAAAGGCTATAGGAACCATGTTTTAGCAGGACAATTACATTTAATTAATAGCCATGTCAATCCATCAGACAAGGGGTGATGATGACTGCTGTTCTTAAAATCACACAGTCTGTGTTTGATCAGCCGCAGACTTTGATTTCACCACACATCATGACAGATTTTTTGTGTTAAGTACCTTTAATGAAATCTTCAGATACTGGTTACAGTTACAGAAGAAGCAAACCATAATACTGATTCAATGCACTCGCCATACAATTATTTGCTTTTTAATTTTCTACAAAGGACTAAAAACGACGTAAGCAAATTACCATATCTGATATAATAATGCAAAATATTAAGATAAATAAAATAATTAAAAAAACAGCTCCAAAGGTGAAGTTACATTTGCATTTTAATTAAAGAATAAATGCAATTGTTAACACAACACTCTGAACACTTAAATCTATGAGCATATATGACCATGAAAGTATTTATATAATCCTTATGTTATCCACATGATTTAAACATAATTCACCGACACACACGTGCTAATGGAGAGTAAAGAACTATCTAAATAATGGCATCATGTCAGAGTTTAAAGAAGAATGATTATAGTCCATCTGTTGTGCTTCTGAATGAAATCAAATGACACCATTGAGACACTGACCTCAGCAGCTGCCTGGTATGATCGCTTCAAGCGAATCAGTTATCAATAGCCAACATCTACATTTCTACTTATATTTACACTGCACATACTCTACAGTTCAAAAGTTCGGGGGCAGTATGCTTTTTTTTCAGGATGCATTAAATTGATCAAAAGTGACAGTAAAGCCATTTGTAGTGTTACAAAGGATTTGTATCATGGACACCTCAAAAACATTAAGCAGCACAACTGTTTTCAACATTGACAATAATAAGAAATGTGTCTTAAAACATCAAATTGTTATATTAGAATGATTTCTGAAGACTGGAGAAATATACGAGTAATGATGCTGAAAATTCAGCTTTGCATCACAGGGAGGAATACATCACATTTTTAAATATTTTACTAAAGAGAACATTTCAAATTTTAATATCACAAATATGATTAATTTTACAATTTTTTTTCTTTTCTTTCAAAAACAATTTCAAATCTGACCGAACCTAAATTTTACATTTTTGAACCGTGTAGTGTACATATACAGTATTTATATATTCAACAATGTTTTGGGCTCTGCTTAAATATTAAGCTCAAAATACTAATTGTTCATGATTAGCTGTTATGCAAAAATGTATATATATTAATACATTAATGACTTGACCCGTGAACACACTTGTTTTCAACTGAATACACACTAATGGTTTTGCTGAGTGTTTAGAGTCTAAACTAAGCCATTTATGAAAACCACCTGATATTTAAGAACCAATAATTCATCATGTATAAATGTATGATCATTGGTCAAATAAAATCAATTCAGTCATTCCAATTATCAGTCTAACTGTAGTTACATTTACCAAGTCTATTTACTTAAAAGGCATCAAAATAACACAAAAATATGCCAACATTATAGCCAGTGATACTCCTTTTGTATTATTTATTGTGCCTGTCATGGAGCTTTGACTAAAGCTTACAATGCTGAATTAAACGGATTACTGCTCTTGATCACTAAACAAACATTTTATGTATAATTTATAGAACAAAATTAACCACCATCAACAACAAATTTACAATTACCAAATGCAGATACATATTGAGCAAGGGTGAAGAAACAAATAGCTCTACAACTGTTGCAATTTCAGTTCCTGTAAGGTCTGTACTAAAAGTAAGGCAGAGAGCGAGAGAGAGAGAGAGAGAGACAGAGACAGAGAGAGACAGAGAGAGAGAGAGACAGAGACAGAGACAGAGAGAGAGAGAGAGAGAGACAGAGACAGAGAGAGAGAGAGAGAGAGACAGAGACAGAGACAGAGACAGAGAGAGAGAGAGAGAGAGAGAGAGAGAGACAGAGAGACAGAGAGAGAGAGAGACAGAGACAGAGAGAGAGACAGAGAGACAGAGACAGAGAGAGACAGAGAGACAGAGAGAGACAGAGACAGAGAGAGAGAGAGACAGAGACAGAGAGAGAGAGAGAGAGAGAGAGAGAGAGAGAGAGAGACAGAGAGAGAGAGAGAGAGAGAGATGTTAGACATTTGACACAGAAATTCCCTCCGTAAAACAAATATCCAAAATAAAAGTTACAACAAAAGTGCTCTTTGTTCTACAAAAATAAATACCCATTTCCAGCAGCAGTCATTGGGAAACCTCATGAAGTGCTTTATGGGATGTAAGTGTGTTTTTGATATTGATAGTGTTCACATGGCGACACACACAGCATCTTTAACTAATTAACTTTAGTCCCCTTGTAGCTTCTTCATGATCTGGCTGTTGGGTGGCGCTGTGGTGAATAGTGTGCCCACAAAAGCGTGCGTCCCCCACATCACATGCCGAATCACTTTACAACAGCCCAGGTCTTCAATCTGAAAACCTAAATGCCGATACCTTTCATCTGTTTCAAAGAGCGAGTTGTTTGTGTACGGACCAAAGAACTGAGGACAGAGAAGATTAAGAAAATTTAAACAGCAGCTTGTGGATTGTATCAAAAGTTCAGTACACGTTTAATATGACTTACTGCAAGTCCAGATGACGGGTCTATGAAATCGGCCCAGAATCCTTCTGTTCGGAGAGCATTACATATCTCCGTGGCACCTGCAATAAACTGCATAGAAGGAACACAATTATCAACATTGATTCAACTCTAATGAATAGCTTTAACCATGGAGTTTCCATTCAGCTCAGCTTACATGGTTTTGGCACACGTTCAGTTATAAATCTTTCCTTTGAATAAAGCTGCTCCTAAACAATCAACGGCATGAAAATAATACAGTCCCTGCAGCATTCCTACAGCATGGCCCCACAGTGATGTGAACCAGACAATAACAGCAAATAACACAGCCTGCCAAAACTCTTCCTCTCATACACACGTTCTGAAGAACTTTTTTTGTACTAAAGCCAAATATGTTTGCTCATGGACAATACAAAGTCACAGAGAGGGGCTCAAATATAATAACTGAATCATGAGCAACTCTGATGCGTAGTGACAGCAGCTTCAGTTAGGCATTATGTGTGTTCAGTAATAATATCATATTCAATATTATATATCATGTAAATACTATAATATTAGAATATAATACAATACACATAAATATATATACTTATTTTGCAATGTTGAGTGCTTGAGATCTCTGGCACATCTCTTTAGGATGTTGAAATGTGCATCTTGTTAATTGCAAATAACATGATTTATGCACTTATATATATATATATATATCAAGCGACTAGATTAACTTACTTTAGCCAGCAGCTCTTCCCTTTCTTTGTCCACTTGCTCAGTCCAGGCCGTCATGTCGTTCTGTGTCCTCTGAGTCACAGTGACCACTATCAAGCCAGTTGACGGCGCCTCAGGGAACATGGACTCGAAATCTGAATTAGATAATAAATAGGGTACACGCATATAAATAAACATTAACCACAATAAAGCGACACTATAGTACGAAATAATAAATATCTGGACACTAATTACATACAAAACACTATTCATTTTGAGATTTAGAACCACAAAACTCAGTGCCTAAAATATATATGCTACAAATGCTACCCTCTTGTGGTGATATTTCACATTTACACCATTCAAACCGAGACCACCCCAACTGTCAACAACCTCATCAGAAAGTCACAGTGCAATATAACAAGTCCATGCTAAATCTGATGGCTTCAAATACTCTAAACAGCAACATACTGACCTTTCTTTAACAATTCAGGGCAAGACTGAATGGCACACTCCACACTGGAATGATCAAAAAAGTGCTCTGCTTTATCTACGTTCTGTGCTGAAGTTTGATCAATTTCCTAAAAAACAAAACAAATATATGTAGATGTATATATATACACAGTATTGTATTCTCTCTCTCTCTCTTTGTATATATAAAAGTTTGGTGTCAAGATCTTTTTAACAAAAATTATTATTTTATTTAGCAAAGATGCATCAAATTGATCAAAAGGGACAGTAAAGACTTTTATATTACAAACAAAATCAACTATATTTCAAATAAATGCTGTTCTTTTGAACTTTCTATTCATCAAAGAAACCTGAGGGGGAAAAAAGTACAATTTCCTCAAAAATATTGAGCAGCACAAAATATTTTCAGCATTGATAAAAAGAAATGTTTCTTGAGCAGCAAATCATCATGTTAGATAACCCTTATTATAAGCATTAGCAAAATAATAACTTTATTAATGATAGTGAAGTCTTTTGTTTTTCAAATCCATGTTAAGTATGATCTTTAACCATTAATGCATTAACTTCACAACCATTAATAATGTTATTTTTACTAGTTATTTATTTATTCTGTCATTCCAAATACAGATTTTTTTTTTCTGAAAGCATCATACATGTAGCTCATTGATAAAATGGGCCAGGATGAAGTTGTGCCTCTCGCTGCTGGACTGAGCAGTGAGCAAGTCCGGCATCACACTGTGGGTCGGTGTGCTCCTCTGCTCCGCTGGACCCTCCATATGACAGTCAAAGCCCACGTTACCCGGCAACTGGAAGCGCTTATCCTGAGGCCCAAATGGGCCCATGTTCTCATCCGGCCAAACTGTCCTGGGTACTATTCACAGGAAATAACCAACACAAACCATTAGAAAACACCATTTAAAAGCTATATTACATCAAACTAATGATACAACAGCAAATGTTGTTATTAATCTGTATGTTAAATATTTTGTAATTACGGTAAGTCTACCTGAAAAGGCAATTACTAAATTCTGTTTTATTGGAAGGCAACTGTTTTTTAAATTTTCTAGAGAGGAATACACTTATTTACCAACGTTAGGGGGTGTGTTGTTCACGTGTGGCTCATCTGAGCCGGACGCCCCAGAGAAAGATCTGGCTCCAACAACACGATGAACTAGAACGTGAAGCCCTGGCAGGTACGTCACCAGCCGAGCTCTGCTGCAGAGCACCTGGGAAAACACAGCAAGCTGTTATATAGCACTTATAAACATCTCTACCATAGGAGAACAATGACAAACATCTAGTCATGATGATAGATTTAGTTGTGTTTACTTGGATCCAACTTGCAAAGACTAGGGTTTACAGTAGTACACTTACACTGGTCATCCTGTTGGGCTTCTCTTGTTTACAGTTCACCTGTGGGTGGGGGAAAAAAGATATATAGTCACATAATACTTTTTTAAAATAAAACACACACACATACACACACAACCACTGTAGCTCTTCATTAGGCTAGCTGAAAAAAACAGTAATTATTTTGAGCTGGATAAAACATGGATGCGAGCAGTGGATCCACGATTTCATAATTTACGTTACAGCCCAGTAAGTTACAGCTTCAAAGAAACGGGTCATTTTGTTAAAATCACCATGAGTTGCAATATTTCCAATTAGAACTAAGAACTAAACAATAATAATCTGCAATATGTAATAAACCAGCTGCTGTCTGTCTGTTGTACAACTTACAGAGAGGTCATAAAGGAGCAATAAAGAAAGAATATAAAATTACCACTATAAAAAACTAAAATATTCGGGCTTCAACCAATTCTCACAAATGTAATAACAGATGAACTATACGTAAGTTAAACAGTTAATGACACATTTGTTATTTACTCGTGTCTCATAAAATATGTTGAAAAGTTAAATTTAATAACAATCACTCCAATAATAATGAAACATATCCTGTGTTCCGTTTTATTTGGTACTCTCTTTGTAGATGCGCAATATCATTATTCAAATTAAGCAAATGTATATGTTCTTACCTGAATTTTGTATGATGTATGTTAGCTGTTAGCTTGCTAACAGCTACTCTGGTTTAACCTTATGATTACGTAACAACGGAAGCCTGTAAACGACAAACACAAGAACGTCCCTGAAATTTCTTACAGCTCCACTAGATGTCCGCAGAACATAATAGAAAATGTTTCGCTTGCTCGTTCTTGAGACTCAGGGTGCTTCTCATTTCTTATTTGTGCATCCTCGTTTCCTTTCCTCGCTTCCTTTCCTAGCGCCTCAGCTCCTCCCCCTGTAGGTTGTGAGGGAAGGACGCAAGGAAAGAAAATGAGGATGGAGGAATCGAATGAAAGCTTTTTTTATACATTGGAATACTTGATCACTCGAGCGTCACTTCATAGCGTCATCAGCAGCGTTCAAAGGATCTGCCCTCATGTTGTTGAAGTTTGTTTATTTAAGAAATTCATAATGAATAATAATAAAGCAAGATACCCTGTTGAAATATGTGAGATGTGTGGTTTATATAAACTGCATAGGTAAACTATAATTTAAAAAGATTGTGACCGATGTGAAGGGGGAGGAGAATGTATACGTGCGTCACGTTTAGTCAATAGAACAGTTCCGCATAGGATACACCTGTGTATCCTCGCTCATGACTCCTCTGAAAGCCTCCTCACTCCTCGTTCCTCGACTCCTCGCGGTGCAATTAGAGAACTGAGATGTCCTTCAAGATGGCTGTGCTTGATTGGTTTCCGGGTCATAGGATGGAGGACAGAGGAGCGAGGAGACGAGGGATATTGAGAAGCACCCTTAGACATGGGTTCTACAGTATACAAAAAAGTATTTTGCTTTTGGGTTGCTTTATAATAGAATGAAACCGGAAAAGCTTGTTGCCATTAAATTGTTTCCATTAACATTGTTGACTCATAAACATGTCTGGCGGGATAAAAGCACACAACAAAAACACAGGAAAGAGATTTTTTTTTAAATAGCACATATGAATATGTTTGTTTAATGCAGTTTAAATGTTATGTGGCTGTATAAGCAATTGTGTTTTGAAATTAAAATTGTGGATAAATTACTATTTTCCTTTGCAGTTTGACTGGCCCATATTACCTGAAACAACTGGCCCATTTTACCTAAAACTGCGCATGCAAAAAAAGTTGGCACAGCTGATATTTCAAGAAATGTAGGGCCTAAATAATTATATTTTATTACATAATTTCAACACAAAATTATCAAAAACAGTCATGGAAAAGGCATGGTATTGTAGGCTATTATTGTCCCAAACGATTTACGAAAAGGTGGCCCAATTTAGCTGATATCACCCTATATATCAATAATTACGTGGTTAGGCTAGTAAAAAATAAATTCTTGATATCATGAACTCTATTTTTACTAGTTGTAATGTTACTTTTTGGTATCTGTAAAAGTATTTCAACATGTTACATTTGTTATTTCTGATATCTGAAAATGTATTTCTGATATCAATAATTGGGGGAGTAATTTCAGAAATCTAAAATGGCTTCCTTACAAGTAAAAATCACATTCATGATATCAGAAATTAAAATTTTTACTTGTGACAATCAAATGATTGACATCAAAAATGAACATAGCAATTAAATTGATAGACATTTGCACTATGGCAAGCCGTTTTAACTTTTATTCATTTCCAGGATATGAATTCTTGATATCAACCATTCAATTTTTGATATCAACAATTACATTTTTGATATCAACAATTAGATTCTTGATATCCACAATTGAATTCTTGATATCTGTAATTGTATTTTCACTAGTGAAATGTCACCATAGGCTGCCATTCAAAATTAATTGTTGATATCAACAATTGATTTCTTACTAGTAGAAATATAATTTTTCATATCAATAATTACATTGTTACTAGTAAGAATGTGAATTCCTGATATCAATAATTCAATTGTCACTAGTTGAAATGTCTATTCTTGATATCAACAATTTAATTGCTACTAGTAAAAACTTTCATTTTTGATATCTGAAAATGTATTTCTGATATCAATATTATTTCAGATATCTAAAATGGCTTTCTTACTAGCAACAATCATATTCATGATATCAGAAATTAACATAGTCACTAGTGAAAATGGAATTATTGATGTCAAAAATGAACATTGTTACTAGTAGCAATTCAATTGTTGATATCAAGAATAGACATTTCAACTAGTGACAATTGAATTCTTGATATCAAAAATAAAGGTTTTTACTAGTAAGAATTGTATTTCTGATATGTGAAATTGGAATTGCAACTAGTAAGAAATCAATTCTTGATATCAACAATTGATTTTGAATGGCAGCCTATGGTGACATTTCACTAGTGAAAATACAATTACAGATATCAAGAATTATAGTTTTTACTAGTTGAAATACAATTCTTGATATCTAGAATGAGCATTTTAATTAGTAAAAATGTGATTGTTGATATCAAGAATTAGCATTGTTACTAGTGGAAATGTAATTTCTGATATCAAAAATTGCCATTGTTACTAGTATAAATCTAATTCCTGATATCAATAACTATAATTTTAACTAGTTAAAATTGAATTGTTGATATCAAGAATTCATATCCTGGAAATGAATAAAAGTTAAAACGGCTTGCCATATTTGCACTGGTAATATGGACCTGATATATGGCAAGCCGTTTTAACTTTTATTCATTTCCAGGATATGAATCCTTGATATCAACAATTACATTTTCACTAGTAAAAATGATAATTATTGATATCAGGAATAATATTCCTACTAGTAAAAATGGCAATTTTGGATATCAGGAATTACATTTTCACTAGTAACAATGCTAATTCTTGATATCAACATTTACATTTTCACTAGTAACAATGATAATTCTTGATATCAACAATTGAATTTCAACTAGTAAAAACTATAATTCTTGATATCTGTAATTGTATTTTCACTAGTGAAATGTCACCATAGGCTGCCATTCAAAATCAATTGTTGATATCAATAATTGATTTCTTACTAGTTGAAATTCCAATTTCACATATCAGAAATACAATTCTTACTAGTAAAAACCTTTATTTTTGATATCAAGAATTCAATTGTGACTAGTTGAAATGTCTATTCTTGATATCAACAATTGAATTGCTACTAGTAACAATGGTCATTTTTGATATCAATAATTCCATTTTCACTAGTGACAATGTTCATTTCTGATATCATGAATGTGATTGTTACTAGTAAGAAAGCCATTTTAGATATCTGAAATTATATTGATATCAGAAATACAGTTTTAGATATCAAAAATTAACATTTTTACTAGTAGCAATTCAATTGTTGATATCTAGAATAGACATTTTTACTAGTAACCTCATAATTCTTGATATCAGGAATTCGGATTTTTACTAGTAATAATGCAATTATTGATATCAAAAATGATATTTCTACTAGTAATAAATACAAAGCTGATATGTGTATTCGTAATTATAACTCAATTCTTGATATCTGTAATAGTTTTGTCGCCATTTTAACATTTAAACACATTTGGGATATGAATTGTTGATATCAACAATTCAATTATTGATATCAACAATTCAATTATTGATATCAGAAATGCTGATTGTTGATATCAGGAATTCAATTGTTGATATCAAAAATGACGTCATCACTCGCAGAAATACATTTATGATATCACAAATGAAATTACAACTAGTAAGAAACATACTTCTTGATATCTGTAATTTAATTCTTGATATATGTAATTTAATTCTTACATGTTAAAATGTAATTTTCACTAGTAAAAATTGTTATTGCAGATATCAAGAATTCGTTTTTGGATATGTGCATATATAATGAATTCCTTTTTGGATATGTGCATAATGACGACTGCTTATAAATATTCAAATAAGAGCGTGATGTTTTTGCGTGCTCAAGAACTCCGATGAATTGTGAACAAACTGGCAATGGCAGAGGAGGTTTTGAGGCAAATTGGAAGGCAATGTTATGCCATTGAAAGGACGTACCACTATGGCCTTTGTGGTCAACGACATCTACGTGCCATAGAGGCATGTCTCACAAATTTATCAAGAGTTGCCAGTCTGTTAAGAACAGAGACAGCGGACGAACTTAAAGACGCGCTCATCGACTTGCATCGACTTTTGCTGGTGCAAAATGTAGAGCAAGACCGGGCCTACTCTGCCGGACGTGTACATTTAGGTGAGTAAAATTGTTGTTCTCCCTAAGTTATTAAAATGTTAGACCTGTTAATTGAGAACATTTATATTATTTAAACTAGGCTATATTTGGGTCGCTACGATGTCTTTCTTGAACACGTGGCGGCGCTCCTTCTCTGGTTCAGAATGAGCTATTTACTGCAAAAATACCCCAGACTGGCCTCTTTGATGCATTTATACAAATGCTATCATACACAAACATTAATATAAGCATTTTGTTTGATCATAAGCAGACATGTATGCAAAGTAACAGTTTACAATTATTGTTAAAAAATATATTTATTTGTGATCAGACCCTTAATTGATTATTTCTAATTTTGAAAATTCCTAGAATTTTGCAAACAAATTATTAAAGGAAAACAGACACTTCATATTTAATTGTATTTAATCATTTAAATTGTGATTTTTACATTTAATAGATTACACAGATAGATAGACTACTCAATAGATTGAAAACGTACTAGATTAAAAACAGGCATTTAAAACGGTGCAGAGCAGAGCAACCAGTGGAGACACACTGTTATGAATGCTTTTGTGGCTTCAGCAGTGCCTGTTAATTGTTGTTCTATTGTTCTTTGTTTCTTTTTGTCATAGGTGTACCTGGAAGACCTTCCATTAATGTTTCACAGCAGCAAATTGAGTTTCTAATGAAACAGGGACACACCATTAAGCAGATGGCCAATATTCTGGGCTGCTCATCTTCATTTCTTTATAGGAAAACTAAACAGCTCGGAATTCCTATACGAAAACTGCAAACACAAGTGACTGAGGAAGAGCTCATTCAGCATGTCAGAAGACTTCGCAGTCTCTATCCCAACACAGGAAGTGAGGTGTGTTAGGCAAAGAAAAGTCAAATTCATTATTCTGCATCCATACTGTCAAAATAAATAAATGTGCTTTTATTATTACTTCTTAGATCATGAGGGGGCTGCTACGTGGAGAAGGGCTGTTTGTCCAGCGGTGCAGGGTCCGAGAAGCCCTTACCCTAATCGATCCCACTGCGACTGCACGCAGGTGGAGTAATGCCATTGCCAGAAGAGTCTACCATGTTCCTCATCCAAACAGTTTATGGCACATAGATGGAAATATGCGGTTGATTAGGTAATACACTATTCATCCCTCCCCCCAATACAAAGAGACACAGGTTCGGTGGACTGGAAACACTAAATTGCCCATAGGAGTGAGTGCATGTGAGAGTGTCTTTGGCCCTGCTTACACCTGGTATTAGGATGTGTTTTCGTCGATCGGATCACAAGGGGACACAGGGGATGCTTAATACAGGCTTAAACATGGTCTAAAACTTTTAGAGCTTTTGAACACTTCCAGAGGTAGTTGAAAAAGCATTCGACCGGATGCTTTCATAGTGTAAACGCTCATGTGGTAGAATGTGTTCGAACAGCCACAAAACATTGTCTACTCTCCTCCTACTGACCAATGCGTAAACATTATGGGAAGAGCTCTAGCCAGACCGGATTTAAAATTTGTCGGCTGAAGACCCAAGTTTGGTTTGAAGATGAAAAACGTATCAAGCTCAATGTTCTCTCACCATTCCTGATTTCTAACACACACTCACGCGTTCACCTTGTCTTGTGGCTATCAGAGCAGAAACGAAAGCTGCTATTCTCTGTGTTTTTCAAACTTCTCCTTCATTCCGACATTATGTACATTGCATGAGCTTATTTCGTCCATTAGACTGAAAGATCTGAAAAAGCCCATACATTTACCACCCAAAGACCCTCCTCTAAGAAATAAGGACAGAAGTGGTTGAAAGTGGACAAAAGAGACGGATTTAAACACCAGGTGTAAACGGGAATTTGTCTCCCTCGTCTACTTGTGATCCAATCAACCAAAACACATCTTAAAACCAGGTGGATACACTGCCCTACAAAGCAAAAAGGCAGTAACTACGCAGAGTGCAGAACTGAGAAAAATGACTTTAAAGTTATCCTGTCATCCAGCCTAAGTAGTTGTAGGTAGATTATTGGACATGTGGCTGTTTTGTTACTTTATATTAGCTTATTCTTTGTACATATCAATCCTCATATTTAATTTGATATTTTACCCCTATTTTGCAGTTACTGTATTCTTGCTTTGTATTACTTACCAAAAACGTGGCACCATACCAAGGAAAAAGGCAGTAACTACAGATTCTCCAAAAACTATTTTGACACAATTTGGTCTCTGGGTGTGTTAGATACACTGTATTTGAAACAATTGGAACCATTTGTTTTCCTGAACATGGATATACCAAACCCAAACTAATTTGACCATTTTAGGTCAATATTTTCCACCCGGAAGCTGTTCTGGTGCTGAAACGTCTGCTTAAAGTCTCACATTGCTAAGCTGTATCAAGGCCCAAATGGGGACAATTTATTTTGAATAGGACCACAATGTGTGAGTATTAGATTAATGTGTGCCTGGGGGTGATTACATTAAAGTTAAAGCACTGCAAAACAACTTTTCTTTGGAGCCATAATAGGCAAGTTAAACTTCAATTCAACAGAGCAAAACAAAATCATTTTGCCTAAGTGTTTCTAAGGCTTTTCAAACTCTTATGATGATAACTAAGATAAACAATTTGATGATTTTATATGGTGCAGTATCTGTTTCAGTAGGTTTATAAACACAAAGTACTGAATGAAATGAATACATGGGACAGATATTTCAAATGAGTAAACATACATTTAATAGTAGATTGTAGATTATATATATATATATACATACAGTATATATATATATATATATATATATATATAATGATAATAATAAAAATAATTGATGAACACCACATTTCATATGGTTATTACTCCTCATCCTCCACAACATTGCTCACAGGCAGGGAATACCAAAACACCCTCCTGTTTGATGGCATGAGAGGACAAAGATTACAGATGATGTCTGTATATCATAATATTTCATTGTACAGGGAATAACTTAAATTAGGTCCATGACAAAATAGTGCATGAATTAGACTAACACAATAAATGAATAGTTTTGCACCCTTAATGAAAATGAAGAAAGAAAAGCCAACACACAAAAACGAAGCCTGGCTTCATATTAGGCCTACAATAATAGGATAAAACATAGAAGCTTGCAGTCATGCAGAGGGACAACATTTTCATAGGTTAATATAATTAAGGGGAATCCAAATTCAATATATAATTTTATATTCAGAAGAAGAAACCGTGCAATAAATAAATGCTTAGGAACAGGAACCAATGTGTTTGAGCCTGAGCGCTAAGGGAGGGGGGGGGGGGTAAATACCTGCCGGCTCGCTCTGTCTGCAGAAGTTTGTTTTTGTTGAAAGCATGGATGCTTACAACAGTAAAGAGAAAGATGTCAGTTTTGCTCACAACTCGCTAACTTATCTAAACAGCGGACATAGTCTTTAAACAGCCGCGAAGAGAGTGTGTTTTAAGTTGAACAGACACCTGTCACGTTAAAGAATAACTGTTACACCGATAGCTGTGTTTATGGACAGTTATATTCTCCTGCTGGACAATAACGCCGTGAATGATTAGCCTATGAAAAAAGAAGCCGCCGCTCATGTAGCCTAATAAGAGCGAAGATCACGCCTTCACAGTGGTTAGTGCTCTCCGAGTGCTTTTCTAGTTATTGAATATTTTTTCACCGCTGGTTGGATTATAACTTTGTTACATGAACAACAAAATGATGACATGGCATCGGCGATGATGTGAAGTTACAGAGGATAAAGTTACAGCTAGGAGCAGGGAGGATAAGGTGCAGATAAGCAAAGCTATTTAAAACATCGCCTGTCAATTAGCATAATGCTATCTGAATGGACCTCTAAGAGGAAGTCCCGCCCTGGCGGCTGACAGGTGTTTATATTGTGATAGCCTAGCCTCTAAATGTTTAATCTGTCACTGTACTTCGGGTATTTTCTTTTCAACGCCAGTTCGACCATCTTCTTTCCCCGGCTTTGTGCCATCTCAAACAAAATTTGTGTGAAGTTAAAAGGGCGAAATCGCAAATGTTAAAACCGTCCCGTGAGGATGCCGCAAAATCAGTTGTGTGTGTTCACCATGGCAACAGTAACTACACTGCGCAGCCACACGGTTATTTTTTGTTAGGTAAAACATAACAAGAATACAGTAATGGATGTTACTGTACTCTTGCTTTGTTTCACTTGGGCTTTTTGCAGTTACTGTACAAACGACTACCATTTTCTCCAAAACAACACACATTTGAGATAAGATGTTTTGTCACATAACAAAGGATGCCTTGAATGTCATGAAAATTATAATAACTAATTTTTGACCAAAAATGCAGTTACTGCCTTTTTGCTTTGTAGGGCAGTACAGGGCCCTATTAGTACTGAGGTTACACAAGTTAGTGCACTTCCAGTGCTGGGTTACATCAGGAATAAATCCTGTCGAAAAAGCCTTATTCAGACTGTCAGTCCAAACCCAATTTTTGTGTATATCTAATTGGAATATGATCATATTTAGCAAGTGTGAACAGCAACAAAAAAAAATCACATGAAATGCATTTTTTTTTTTTACAATTCCGTTTTGAGGAAAAAAGCCTTTCATCACAATATTATGGTTGTCAAAACAATTGGAAACTAAACAGAACTTGAACTATGTTTACATGACGGGTAGACTACTGTTATTTTAAGAACTTGACACAAATTTCATTATTTTCATGATAAGCTTGCGATTTGATTTAATTTTTTTCAATATCGCACTCCGCTAAGTCAGTATTGCACCTAAGACAGCTTATGTCACAGGCCACCACAACTTCCAATAGGAAAATTCAACTGCAGTAGCCACCGTTTAACCTGAGGAGGGCAGCACTCAGACGTTTTTACACCATATATTGTAGAATTAAAACACTATATCCAAATGTAAAAAAAAATTACTTGAATCAATGAACAGCAATAATAAAGTCCCAGTCTTACAGATCATTAACTAAAAAAAGTTGGTTTTGGTATTAGTTACCCTTTAATTAACCTTGTGTTGTTTCTATGCTTTTTTTTTATACAAGATGGGGTTTCGTTGTACATGGAGCCATCGATGGAAAATCTCGCCTTATAACCTACCTGAGCTGCAACACAAATAACCGTGCCTCCACTGTGCTTACCCAGTTTGTGAAGGCCACATGTCTTTATGGCCTTCCCTCGCGAGTGCGATCTGACCATGGAGGGGAAAATTCACAAATCGCCCTCTTCATGAATCTTGTTCAAGGGGTGGAACGGAGGAGTCACATAACAGGAGAATCTGTTCACAATCAGCGCATAGAGCGGCTTTGGAGAGATGTTTTCCTGCATGTGCTCCAGTACTTCTACTACTTGTTCTACACTCTTGAGGATTCTGAGGTCCTTGATCCAGACAATGATGTCCACAAGATGTCCCTGCAAATTGTCTTCCTCCCAGAGATACAAAAGAGACTGGGTCTATTTAGGAATGGGTGGAATCACCACAAAATCCGAACGGAGAACAATAAAACACCTGTCCAAATATGGACTGCAGGAATGCTTGCCAACATGGAGACAAACTGCAGAGCCATCAGCAATGTTTTTGGGGAAGATCCTTATAGCACACAAACTCTGCAAGAGCTTTTGGCACAACATGGCATAGACAACTTCCCTGCGACTGATGATGATGATGATGAAGATCATTTCCCAGCTGTAGTTGTGGAGCAACCCAGAATCAATCTGAGCCATCAGCAGCAGCAAAACATTATGCAGGCAATTGAGACCATCTCAGATACTACTGTTAAGTATCAGACATGCTGTAGAGAAATTGCAAACACATTGCAAGATGGCTGAGATACAATTTATGATACAGCATATTTTTTCTTGAAACGCGCCATCGGAGTGATAAAAATGTTGATAAAAATGTATTCCTCTATTCTCTATCAAATCTATTAAATGCCTTCAGGTAAATACCACACTGTCTGTTTCATGCTGTGACAATGTTTTTAGCAGGATTACTAGACTCCAATGTGAAAAAAGGATTAAGACAAATGCAATCAAAATTGATTCAGGTTTTATTGTTCCATTTATGCAGTGAAACATTTAGATGTCAGATGGATCACTGTTTTGAATCACAACTTGAGTGTTATGTACTTTTTCAATTTAGAGAAATTAAAACAGATTAAATGTAAGTGTAAATGAAGCAAAATGTGCTAATATAAATCATATTAGCAACATTAATGGTAAGTACAGTAAAACAATAACAGTAAACACAGTAACAGTACAATGTGTGTTTGAGATGGCATAAGGGTGGATAAGTGTTAAAGGAACACGCCAACTTTTTGGGACTTTAGCTTATTCACCGTATCCCCCAGAGTTAGATAAGTCCATACATACCCTTCTCATCTCCGTGCGTGCTGTAACTCTGTCTGACGCACCCACCGCTAGCCTAGCTTAGCACAAAGCCTGGAAGTAAATGGCTCCAGCTAGCATACTAATCCCAATAAGTGACAAAATAATGCCAACATTTTCCTATTTATATGTTGTGATTTGTATAGTCACAGTCTGTACAAATACCAAGATCACATGAGACACAGCCATCCTATTAACCGTATACATACTGGGAACTATATTCTCAGACGGCGAAGCACTGCTACTTGGGCGGAGTGATAAGCGCAACACTCTGAGCGAACTCTCTGCTCCTCACCACGGCTTCTCAGGCGCTGCGAGCAAATCACTCCGCCCAAGTAGCAGTGCTTCGCCTTCTGATAATATAGTTCCCTTTATTTATATGGTTAATAAGATGGCTGTATCTCATTTGACCTTGTTATTAGTACACACTGTGACTATACAAATCACAACATGTAAATAGGAAAATGTTGGCATTATTTTGTCACTTATTCGGAGCAGTATGCTAGCTGGAGCCATTTACTTCCAGTATTTGTGCTAAGCTAGGCTAGCGGTGGGTGAGTCAGACAGAGTTACGGGATGCACAGAGATGAAACGAATATGTGTGGACTTATCTAACTCTAGGGGATACGGTGAATAAGCTAAAGTCCCAAAAAGTCGGCATGTTCCTTTAAGATAATTTTTTCAAGTATTTCCTTTATCGCCCTTACATGAACGAGGTACTACATTGTGCCGAAAGTTGGCGACTGCAGAATACCTTCAGTCATGTAGGTTCTAAATGAGTCATAGGTACTGTGAATTGGAAGTCTTAGAACAATAAGGCACGTGTTGGCCTCTGGAAAAATTCTGGTGTCTTGAAGTAAAAATTCGATTTTTGGCTGATGGGGGAATCCTAGAGGAGGCACAGATGAGGCTCCAGAAGCAAACTGCAGCACCATTTCCAGTGTCAACGGATTGCAGTCACCTTCTGTAGCCACACAGATTCAGACAGACACACAAAGAAACAGAATAAGGTTTAAATTGAATATCAAATTCAGTATAATTTTACTTCATAAAATGTGTCACTCAAAATCACATTAAACGCAAATTAAATTTTTACCACAAAGTGGTTGTAATGTTTAAATGATAAAGCACTAAAACCCTACCTTCTACATCTATTAACCAGTCTCTCCAGAAACAGATGGTCTTATTTTCCAGCTGCCGTTTGTTGCTGCCAAGGGGTGAGAAGTCCACTTCGAAAAGTGTTGTCAGATCTTTTGCCTCCAGTGGTCTGATCGCATTGACAAATAGGTCCTCAAAGATTTCAGCATGCTTTTTTATCTCGTCCAACAGAGCAAAAGTTTTGAAACCCTCTTCAAATCTGTCACAGGACATTTAGTCGTAATTTTAGTCACAACCAAATTTCCCATTTACCACATTTTTCCTTTCTAAGACATTTACATGGTTCTCATGATGGATACTTACTGTCTGAGAGCCAAATTTGTCCGCCCATTGACAAAGTATTCTGCTGCAGATTGGACCAGGGAATCCCTCTCTTCAAGTGATGAGATGTACCTAAGGGCTCCCATCATGCTCAGACTGTCCCCAGCATCTGATATAGCAGAATTTGCTTTTTGAACAGAGTCTGCTTCTTTAATCTACAAGTAAATAATTAGAAAGTTATGCCATGAAATCACAAAGTATCCATTGCAAATGACAAAATAAAAAAATACCTGCATAGATGAGACTGTTTAATGTACAAGTCTAAAGTTTATAATCACCTTTGAGAGTTTTTCTCTGAAGCAGCTGTCTGCTATTTCCTCAAGGGAGACAGGAAGTGTACATGTACCACTGAGTTGCATAAAAAGACGATCAGAAAAAAAACGAGGGCCAACTCCACCATGAATTATGCACACTGCAATCATTTTTGCAACGGTCATGTACAAGCCATTCTCAAGTGCTGAAAAACACAATATATATATATAGATATATTTAGTGATATATTTAGTGAGTGTGGTGAAATACATATATATATTACATGGCTTGGTAGAGTTACAATGTAGAATGCGGTCTGTTATTTCTTGATAACAGACGGTTGCCATGGACGCAGTTCAGAGACGGAACGGACTATTTTCTTTAGCGGAAGCAATATAATTGTTTTAAATCAATAAACTCCTTTTTAAATCAATATTTTGAGTCAAATTATTGATTTATTTGGTAGGTAGCCATGTAATAAGAGGGATAATGTAAAGTGAGGCGGTTGTTATAGCGTATACCACCCCTTCAGGCTGATTAAGATTCCTCCGCTTCGCGTCGGGATCCTAGTCAGCCCGTCGGGGTGGTATTCGCTATAACCGGTATACATTATCCCTTACATATATATATATATATATATATATATATATTTCAATTTCATAAGAAAAAAAAAGCTAAATTTTAGATTATCTAAAAAAGCAAATTAGATAATCCCCACCATGAGTATCAAGAGCCAGTAGTCTGTTATCTTCCGGGCCTTCAAATATTTTTGATATCTGGATTGCCCTCATCAGCAAGCGTAGGTATTCCCTGGTTGGTCCACCATCATCTATAGCTCCTTCTCCAACCCCATCAGAGTCCACAAAAATCACATCCAGCCTTGCTTCTGGATTGAAGCGCCTTCGTTTGAAAGCGTGCAGGCTACCTTCTAATATGTTGTCTCGACTTACATTAATTTGATTGCTTGTGGGACAACATGAGAGATCAACTCTGCTATGAAGCTTCTTCAAAATCATCTGTAGATCAACTCTAAAACATAAAGGGGTAAAATAATTTAGCTTTCATGAGTCTGAAAAAGTTTAGTTCTTTAAATTCCTTTAAAGTATAACATAACATACTGATCTGAAATAATTTCACAGTTGTCAGTTGTTACAGAGGATGGTTGAGTGGGAAGAGAGTGTTCAGGTGACCAGTGATGAGAAGGTGAGAAGGTGTGAGAAGGTGAAGGAGCAGGTGACCAGTTTGGAGGTGAAGGAGCAGGTGACCAGTTTGGAGGTGTTGGGGAATGACAATCATTCAGTGGCAAAGAAGTAATCGGTTCATTTGATGATGAGGCAAGCGACTGGTTAGAAAAGGACGAGGTGAAATTAACTTCACCAGAATTCACTTGAATGCTTGCTTCGTTCTGTTTATCTTGACTTTCCTGTACATATAGACCAATATTTTAAATAAAAAATATATTTAGAAAAAAAACTTTATACACCTAAAATAGTTTCAGAGACTGTAAATAGAAGGGTTACTCACGTGTGCATCCATTGGTGAAACCCAAACAACATAAAGAGTTGAATGACCCTGGATGTTGTAATCATTAAGTGTTCCTGAAAGGTTATTTTCAAGAGGTGTAGATGAGATCGCATCTTGAACATAGAACACTTCACTGGACAGGTCATCCTGACCAACAAAGTCAAATAAGATCTGAAAAAAAGAAGTAAATGAAACATAGGTAGATTACACTTAGTGAGATTATTATACAATTGTCTATCTTCATCAAGGCTATTTACTATATTATTCCCAAACACATTTTAAATAATGATTGTTTCCTATACTTATTGTCTATCCTTTAATTAAAAATCAGCAAACATTTACTTGAATTGTGTCTGACAAGATGAATTTTCGAATTTTTTCCACTCCATTAGGAAACTTGAACTTGATGGGCACCGCATCAATGGGTTCCTCGTAATTCGCAATCCTCTTCCTTCTGTCTTCAATTGCCTATTATGCAACCAAGGTTACATGAATGCAGTACTTATTTTTACTTCAACCAAACAAATTATTAGTTATATTTGTTAAAATAACATTTACCTGTAGTCGACTCTTCTCCTGTGCCTCTAAACATTGGCGTCTCATCTCCTGTTTATAATATAAAGAATTAGTGGATACTATTTAAATAGAAATTTATATTACACCTATTAATATACCTTAGAACTAGTATGTTCATAAAAAAAACATTACAGAGCAGTTTAGTGTCCATACTCTCAAATAAATTGTTTCTTTTGTATTTCAACCGTCTAAGTTTCTTGTACCATCCAGACCTTAATGCCAATTCAGAAAATGTACTAAAGGTTAAATGGGTTCATGTAACAATACATTAAATTTTCCTTAAATGAAAAATGTCTTTCATACCGGACTCAAAAACACGATTTTCCCAAGATTAGTAGAGGATCTCAACATTCAAAAGTTTATATATATATATACAGCTAATGCAGTTTATATATAGCTTAATGCAGGATTTGAATAATGTCCTTAATAAAAGACATTTACACATATTAGCTGAATATAATACTATAATATATATATATAATACTTAGCTGAAGTATTACAAGACTCTAGTTTCTTAGTTTACAAGACTCTAGTTTCTTAGTTCTTAGTTTCTTTCTAGTACTAGTTTATTTGATGTAAACTTGCAAATTTAGAAAGTAAAAAGTTAGGTGGTTGCCGGGTTGCAGTGAAATAAATAATACAGTTCCTTACTTTTTCTCTGTCTGCCATTAAAGATTGTTCAAATTCTTTGTCTTGTTCTTGCCGCAAAGATCGCCACTGCTGCAAGACCTATTAACACATCAAAAAATATCTGACTTAAATATTTTGAGAAACAAATGATCAACACAGACTCTGGTACATATTGGTTTAAAACATTATAGTTATATTCTTAGTTACCACTGTGCTGTCTGCAGTGTCATCTGTGTTGCCACTGAAATCAGTAAGGTCAATCACCACAGACGGAGTGCTCTCAGAGTTGGCTCCTACTTCAGGTGCACTTTGTGACTGGCACAAAGGAGGTGGTGATTCCTGTGCGGGTAATTGTTGTTATTTAAACCACACAACACACTTTTACATTTAAGCATTATCAAAAAAAAAAATTACAAACCTGGTATAATTCTGCTAATGGCAGAATGTACAGCCTACTCCGGCCAAGAGCTTGCTTTAATTCTTTGACAGAAGTAACCTGAAGCTTCTGTAATTTCTTTCCTCTGTCCGCCTTGGCTAATTCATATCCAATCAAATTCAGGCTGACATCTGGGAAACTTTGACAGATACATTGTTTGAAATCTGCCAAACTCCAATTCATTTGGATTTGGGAGACTTTTTCTTTACCTGTGTCATCCACAGGGCTACCTAAAGATGTTTTGAAAAAAATATATATATTATTACTGTATTATTATTATAAAAAAAATATAATTATTATATTATTAATATTATTATTATTACCGTATTATTATTATTTTTTTAAATAAAAAAATAATAATAATAAATCTCATAATTCACTGTGCCATTACCAAATCCATTTTGTGTAATTTTTCTTCGTTCTGTCACTGTAGGTAGCTTTGTAAAGGTTGGGCTAGGAAGCAAAAACAGGCCAACATTCCAACAAAGGTTTTCTCTTCTTCCGGCTGTACCTTTAAAACAGAACATTAAAGACTGAATAAATGAAATAAGAGAACCCTCTGATCAATGTGTAGTGTACATTTTACCAGTTTGATATCCTATTCAAAAAGGAATAACTTGAAATTGAAAGAGTTATTTTTATTATTATTATTAATAATAATATTTATTTCGGCTTGACTTCGAATGTCTACAAATGTATAATCCGAGATCAGGTATAAAAAAAAAATCATAATAGAGATTGGTTCATGGTTTTAGAGATGGTTTATAGCAGGGGTCGGCAAGTAAGGTTGGCATTTAAGAAATTAATTGATGAAAAATGCAACTAGAATTGTCTGTGACAGACTGTTACTGTCTTTTGTAACTGTTAGTGAGCTGTTACTCTGTGTTAAATCCTGTAGTAGGACAGTCATTAACAAAAAAACACATTTGTGTGGGGGTGTCCGGGTTTTACACATTAATAAAGCAGTAGGGATGAGTCACGATTTTCGAATATTCGATTTGTTGATTTAATTAGGCCTATAGAATATCGAATAGGTCGTGCGATTATTGTCTAAAAAAATCCCAACGTTTTCGGTGCTTTTTCGGTGGTGACGCCGTGTTCATGTAACCAGAGGATGACGCCAATAACGCAAAAGCTGTCACAAGGAACCGGCAAAAGTCATGATTATGAATGTTTCAGATATAGCAAGGAGACATTTTAATTGTTTATTAGTGTCAGTGTCGGCTCCAATAGTGACCGCAGTAGTTAACGCGCCTATAGAGAGAAATTCACTTTTCATATGGATTACATAAGCAGAGAGTAGGCTATAGTGGGCCTAGTCGGTCTCGACTTACCTGAATGTCGATTTCGAGACCGTCGAAAAAGCCTCCTTGTAGCAGCAAGCAAATTCTCGTTCGATGAACTCTGCATAAGTTCCATTCTTGCTCTATTTGCGACATTAAAAATTCTATCAAAAGCAGAAACTGCCGCATCGAGCGTTACCTGCTCTGATGAAGCTGTTTCTTCCTCCATCTTACACGGATTGCTTTAAAGGCGCCAAAAGCGAGAGTGACGGTTAGGCCTATTGTTGATATCAAGAATTGAATTTTTGATATCAAAAATTGTAATTGTTGATATCAAGAATTGAATTGTTGATATCAAGAATTTAATTGTTGATATCAAGAATTGTAATTGTTGATATCAAGAATTGAATTTTTGATATCAAGAATTTAATTGTTGATATCAAGAATTGAATTGTTGATATCAAGAATTTAATTGTTGATATCAAGAATTGTATTTTCACTAGTGAAATGTCACCATAGGCTGCCATTAAAAATCAATTGTTGATATCAAGAAGTGATTTTTTACTAGTAGAAATACAATTGTTGATATCAACAATTACATTCTTGATATCAACAATTACAATTTTTGATATCAACAATTAAATTCTTGATATCAAAAATCAGAATTCCTGATATCAATAATAACTTGGCTAGTAAAAATGTCTATTCTCGATATCAACAATTAAATTGCTACTAGTAAAATTATAATTTCAGATATCTAAAATGGCTTTCTTACTAGTAACAATCACATTCATGATATCAGAAATTAACATTGTCACTAGTGAAATTGGAATTATTGATATCAACAATTGATTTTGAATGGAAGCCTATGCAGACATTTCACTAGTGAAAATACAATTGCAGATATCAAGAATTATAGTTTTTACTGGTGGAAATGTAATTGTTGATATCAAGATTTAAAGTGGAAATTGAATTCTTCATATAAAAAATTGCATTTAAGATATCATGAATTCATTTTTAGATATGTGCATAATGACATGACGAGTGCCTACGTCTGATGCTTGACCAATCAGCGGAAAGGGGCGTTTTATTCCTAGGCTGTAGGCCGAATATCCAACCTGTTTATTAATTTACCCCTGAACGCGAGATCAAGCTGAATTCTCTCTCTTTTTCTTTTTAATTAAAGGCGTCAGTGGCTAGGTTATCTTACAACACATACTCAGACTCACTGTCATATTTTACGCACCTATTTGGTTACCAATTTGCAAGAAAAGTCGATCCGAATTGGGTAGAGTTCGGCTATGTGAGAATGTGTCGATGTACAATAAATCAAAATTTACATGTGTATTAACATTGCATAGGCTCAGTAGCGTTGTTAACCACCATGCAACCCACGCAAATGGGTAGGGCCCCGCAGGTTTGACTGAGGGCCCCCTGCTGACCAAGCAAATAAATCAGTAGATGACCGCTGTTGGCTACCTGATTTATTACATACTAACATTGCTTCAGTAACCAAATTTAGAATGCTGCAAACATTGTTCGCTGATCAATGTTTATAAGCTTAAATTAAAATGCTCATCATTTAAAGCAATCGTTCGTGACTTTACCGTAGGCTATATCGACATGACATGGTTAAATTCAGATTGTAAATATTAAGTTGGGTGTTATTTCATATAATAAAATATATTTATTTGTTACTGCAAAGCTTTATAAAATTATTATGGGATCTTATTCAATGCTTTCAGAATATTTAAAATTTAAACATTCAACCATGAGTTGTGATGATAGTTCGTTATAGCCTAATTAAAGAAAAAAAAAGAAAAGAAAAAGATGAAAAGCACATTTATTAGGGTGTGCCCCATTGTACCCTTGGTATTGTATATTTGTAGGCTAACGCACCCTCCTTTACCAGGGAAACGCCGAAACGAATTGGGAACGCATATGACTCATTCTGTTATAGGCCAGATGTGGGGGCACAGTACAATTCTGCTTAGGGCACCCATAAGCAGCGGCCTTGAAACATATATTGTCCAGTAAAACTGCTTTAAACTTTGTAGGCTACGCATTAGGCTACACATAATTATGTTCTGTCTTTACCACGTCGTTGAAAAGGGTTATCGTTTAAATCTGCATAACAGGCTCCGGCGCCGGCTTGAAGAAAGAAACAATTAAATAGCCTAAGCTAAAGACCCTTAGATTATACAGAGTTGTGTTATATTCAGTGTAAATAAATTACTGCGCTGAAATTAGTTTTTTTCTAGAAGTTAGATTAGTTGGAAAATCTTTCTATTGTCTATATCCTGCTTAGTTAATGTAGGCATATCAATTGGGCCAGGCTGGTTGTCTATTAACAAGACATATATTTCAAATGAATTGATTATTTTAAAGCATTTTTAAACCCCGGTTAAGTACATTTCTATAGCCCTATTCATTGCATTAAATAGTATAATATAATGAAGAAAGAATGATAATGTAGGCTATAGGCTACTAAATGAATAGACCTATTAATCAAAAGGGAAAAAGGGAGAATAATTCATGAATTCATGATTTAGTAGTACACAACACAACTGTACAAATGGTAGCTAATGTTTACAAAAATGTTTTATTTTTCGTTTGGTTGTAGGCTACTGTGTTTTCATTTGATGCATTAGAACAAAGTGTGAAAAAAATAGGACTATATATGAAAAAACGCCATGGGGTTTATGTATGTTCACGAGAAGGGCAAATATGTGATAAATGAATGCTTTGTTCATTTTTTTTTTTTCGTTTTGAAGACAAAAAATGGGAACACAAATTTTCTGACCTGGTGATGATGACCAATCAAATGAAACGTGATGTTTCACAGACATGGCTACACATTTTAGCCTCGCGAGATCTCGTGGCAGGACATCTCGCCACACCCCTACTCATTAATATTCATGAACTCATTACCATAGCTATTCTTACCTGTAAAAATGACATTTCTAGATATCTGTAATACTATTTTTACTAGTTAAAATATTATTTAAGATATCATTAATTCTATTTTCACTAGTTGCAAGGGTAATTTCAGATATCAACTTGCTTTGTTGATATCAATAATTACATTGTTACTAGTAAAAATCCGAATTCCTGATATTAAGAATTATGAGGTTACTAGTAAAAATGTCTATTCTAGATATCAACAATTGAATTGCTACTAGTAAAAATGTTAATTTTTGATATCTAATACTGTATTTCTGATATCAATATAATTTCAGATATCTAAAATGGCTTTCTTACTAGTAACAATCACATTCATGATATCAGAAATGAACATTGTCACTAGTGAAAATGGAATTATTGATATCAAAAATGAGCATTTTTACTAGTAGCAATTCAATTGTTGATATCAAGAATAGACATTTCAACTAGTCACAATTGAATTCTTGATATCAAAAATAAAGGTTTTTACTAGTAAGAATTGTATTTCTGATATGTGAAATTGAAATTTCAACTAGTAAGAAATCAATTCTTGATATCAACAATTGATTTTGAATGGCAGCCTATGGTGACATTTCACTAGTGAAAATACAATTACAGATATCAAGAATTATAGTTTTTACTAGTTGAAATTCAATTGTTGATATCAAGAATTATCATTTTAACTAGTGAGAATGTAAATGTTGATATCAAGAATTAGCATTGTTACTAGTGAAAATGTAATTCCTGATATCAAAAATTGCCATTGTTACTAGTAGAAATATTATTCCTGATGTCAATAACTATCATTTTAACTAGTGAAAATGTAGTTGTTGATATCAAGAATTCATATCCTGCGAATGATTAAAAGTCAAAACGGCTTGCCTATTGCCATTCCCAGGATATAAATTGTTATTATCAAGAATTATAGTTTTTACTAGTTGAAATTCAATTGTTGATATCAAGAATTATCATTGTTACTAGTGAAAATGTAAATGTTGATATCAAGAATTAGCATTGTTACTAGTGAAAATGTAATTCCTGATATCCAAAATTGCCATTTTTACTAGTAGAAATATTATTCCTGATATCAATAATTATCATTTTTACTAGTGAAAATGTAATTGTTGATATCAAGGATTCATATCCTGGAAATGAATAAAAGTTAAAACGGCTTGCCATACCTGGTAACCTATGGTAACCTATTCATTTCCAGGATATGAATTCTTGATATCAACAATTAAATTTTAACTAGTTAAAATGATAATTCCTGATTCCACTAGGAACAATGCTAATTCTTGATATCAACAAATGAATGTTCTTGTATTTTCACTAGTGAAATGTCACCAGGCTGCCATTCAAATTCAATTGATTTCAGTAAAAACCTTTATTTTTGATAACAACAATTAAATAGTGGAAATATTCTTGATATCAACAATTAAATTGCTGGTAACAATGTTCATTTTTTATATCAATAATTCGATTTTCACTAGTGACATAGTGATACCATTGAATGTGATTGTACTTGTAAGAAAGCCATTTTAGATATCTGAAATTCATTTTCAGATATAAAAAAGAACATTTTTAATAGTAGCAATTCAATTGTTGATATCAAGAATAAACATTTTCTTCTAGTAACAATGTAATTCTTGATATAAAAAAATTATGTTTTTACTAGTAATAATTGTATTTCTGATATGTGAAATTGGTAAGAAGTCAATTCTTGATATCAAGAATTAAATTTGAATGGCAGTTTATGGTGACTTTCACTAGTGAAAAAACAATTACAGATATCAAGAATTATAGTTTTTAATAGTTGAAATTAAATTTTTGATATCAAGAATTAGCATTTTAACTAGTTAAAATGTAATTGTTGATAACAAGAATTAGCATTGTTAGTAGTGGAAATGTCACGATCATCAGTGAAAGTGCCCGTAATTACCACCAGAGGGCACTCCAACCCAGACTATTGTCATTCCCTCAAGAAACTACATTTCCCATAACTCAATGCCTGGACTCATCATCCCTGATTACATCCACCTGTGTCTCATTACCTTGTCAAGGTGATGATACACAGGGCAACTTTTTGAGCAATGTTGGGAAATCTTGCCGAGCGATTGTTGCTTGGGCACTTTCCCTTTGAAAATATGCATCTGGATAATTTAGATCAGTTATGGGCCCTGTGTCTCATCTGGTTCCCCGTTGACGGCAACATTGCCCAGCAACATTGCTCAAAAAGTGTGTATCATCACCTTTCACTAGTGAAAATACAATTACAGATATAAAGAATTCAATTGATGATATCAAGAATTCAATTGTAGATATCAAGAATTCAATTTTTGATTTCAAGAATTCAATTGTTGATATCAAAAATGTAATTGTTGATATCAACAATTCATATCCTGGTTTGATTTCCATTACACGAGAGTAGGTGTTAAAACTTCATGCTGATTTGTACTCGGCTTTCGTCAAGATAATCACCAACTAAGACGTACGTAGCTTTACAGTAATCTATGCTTCTCCATCCATTTACGCTTCTTTCCATCTGGTGACGTGAATCTCCTTCAGTCTGGTGTTAATAGCTACAGTGTATTGCGCGTCAGCACACACAACGGCTGCAACCACAGTGCGGTCCCCCCATAACAACCCTCTGGATTGAGCGGAGTAGGGAACATCTCTAGGGTCTTCAAGTGGGCACCTTCCGTCCTCAGTGTTTCGTCGACTAGCCCACGACACCTCAAGAGGGCTCGACAGTGACTCTGGCGTCCCAGAGTCACTCCCCTCCGTCCCCCACTCAACTCAGCCCAACTTACTGACCTCTACTTCCCTCTTGCTGCTGAGACCTAACCACAATCTCACAATCTCTCCGCAACCCAACCATACGCGCCAACCCGTTTGACTAAGGCTGTCGAGCCCCACTGGTGCGTTAATATGCAGTTTCAGTGGCAACGGTTCCGTATGGCATACCACCTACCGCAAAACACAATATCTGCCCAACCACCCGTCATTCACGCAATATACACAGGAACGTAATGACTGTAAATACTTTACAACCTATACAAATAAACCAACAGTTGCTGCTGAGACCGAACCACAATCTCACAATCTCTCCGCAACCCAACCATACGCGGCAACCCGTTTGACTAAGGCTGTCGAGACCCACTGGTTCGTTAATATGCAGTTTCAGTGGCAACGGTTCCGTATGGCATACCACCTACCGCAAAACACAATATCTGCCCAACCCAGGGCTGGACCGGGACTAAAAATCGGCCCGGGCATTTTGGCCCAGACTGGCCCACTACATATAATCATAAACACAACCGATCTTTTCACGCCCCTGAATATGTATACTAACTCCCATTAAAACCACTAATGGCATGTAGCCTAATGAGTGAGTAGGAATGAGTAAGAGTTAATAGATGAAATAACTACTAATTGTAAAATACAATCGAAGTACTCCACAATGATGAATCCTAAAACAAACTATAAGCTGCATTGGCATAGCAATACCAGTGTTTGACACAGGATTTTTGGTAAAAGGATAAAAGGAACTTTTATAATTAGTTTTGTCCTAATTTCCATGCTTGAAAGAGATAAACACATTATCTTTTATTTTGGCGGAAAACATGGTTTACAAACGCGTCTCATTACACTTCTAGTAAAATGCGTAATCGTCAACTATGCAGATGTGTAAATAATGCGTAACTGGGTAATGGGTTCCTACACTCATAGCGTAAGTGTTCTGAAAGTAGCCTAGTTCTGCTTACCACAGTTCTCTACACTCACTCATTCTCTCCTGATCCTCAATTTCCTCATCAGACACTTGAAGGGGCCGTTTCTTTTTTCACGCTATTTCTCTGCACATTCCTTGCGTTTCATCTCCACCTCTGACTATTTTAACAGATACACACTGACACTTCACGCGCGCTCAGAGCCCAAAGGGGGAGATTGGACCAGCACATTAAAGATGTGATTGGACCAGCCGAGTGCCAATCAAGAAAAGAACCAATGGGCCGCTGATCTACGTGTTTCACGGGTCGGTCTGTAAAAAAAAAAAACCTACGCTGACTTTTTTTGTCCAATGCATTACACTGGCACAAAGATCCCAGCGCCACCAATTAAGCAAAACTAAACGAATGTGCCGCCGATGTATGAGTATTATGGGCCGTTTAGACAAAAAAATTGTTTTTATATATTTTTTAAAGAATTATCTGTAGGCCTATCGGCCCAAAAAGCACGTCGGCCCACCGGGCAAATGCCCGGTATGCCCGATGGCCAGTCCAGCCCTGGCCCAACCACCCATCATTCACGCAATATACACAGGAATGTAATGACTGTAAATACTATACAACATAAACAAATAAACCAACAGACTCTTCAAGTTTTCAAGAAATCTACGAAACCGTAACATGGCGGCCTGTACACAGCCAGCTAGAATCTTTCCGTCTCAACCACAGCCAGTTGCTGCTCCTCTCTGCTGCTTCAGATAAGTTCTTTACTGTACGACGCAACTCTTGGCCACTGAATCCGACGTCTCTGAGGAACCGGGTTGTAGAGTGTGCCACAAAACCTCGACAACCCACTTCCACTGGATAAACCTGGACTTTCCATCCTCGCTGTTCTGCTTCAGTGGCCAGATGAGCATACCGCAGTTTCTTCCTCTCATATGCCTCATCTACAGCATCCTCCCATGGCACTGTTAACTCTATCAGTTGAACAATGCGTGCTGATCCAGACCACAAAACAATATCTGGTCGTAGGTTAGTGGTGGCAATCTCAGGTGGAAAAATAAGCCGTTGATCAAGATCAGCCAGCATCTTCCAGTCCCTAGCAGCTTCCAGTTGTCCTGGGCGAGAATTGGTGTTAGCACCTTTTCTTGGTTGCTCAAGGCTGGGGTTGCTCGCCTGGGCGGAGGAATATTGTCTTCTGCGTGTAATGTTTTGCTAGAACAGCAAAAAATTTAACTTTAATGGAAATGAATTAAAGCCATAATTTCTGCGAATGCTGATGTCATTGTTGATATCGGGAATAAACATTTTTACTTGTGGAAATGTAATTCCTGACATCCAAAGTTGCCATTGTTACTAGTATAAATCCAATTCCTGATATAATTTAATTTAAGTTAAAATGTAATTGTTGATATCAAGAAATCATATCCAGGGAATTAAAAAAGTCAAAACGGCTTGCCATTCTACTGTGAATATGCTTCGTGCTGTTCTGGTGATGGAATCACCTTCACATTAAATAAAAGCATCAATGTTAGCCTACAACAATTTATGTTATTTTCTGCCTTGCACCAGAAATGTACAAACCTTATTAATTTCAGCCATGAAGAAAACTTGACATTTGAAAACCAAGCAAATTTAAATAGATTTTTCCATTTTTTCCAAGAGTGTATAAGACCAGCCAGAGAATGTGATTTATACAGTCTATTAAAAATTGTCTTGGTATTTCTCCCTTTATTCTGCTAAAGCCAGCTTAAAATACATGAAAGCAATATGTGGCTTTTTGGAGTACAGCATGCTTTCAAAGTTCACACTAAATGACAATAAGAAAACAGTGATTGATTGTTTCATCTTTCACTATTTTTAGCAAATGTAAGTTGCACCAAATGCTTTTGACATTAATAAAAGCCAAATACATTAAAGGATCCTCAAAGGCTTAATAATGCATTGGTCTATTAAAGACAGTCCATCCTAAACAAACAACAAAGGAACAAATTATTCTGTTGATTAATGAGAAAATACTGACAGACAAATGTATTTTTGGTTTTAAGTAAAACCAAAATAATCAGCACATTTGAAGCACTGCATTACATGAGTTTATGATTAGTGTTACAATATGAAAAATAAAATGCAAATACAATCATAATAGTGTCCCACTGGTAGGGTATTTTGTTCTCTCTCTCTCTCTCTCCTTTTTTTGGCCTATTTTTTCTTACATTATGGGTCAGGTGTGATATGCACCAAGCCTAAAAACAGTAACAGAGCCCATTTCTGTAAAGGATGGGAGGCTTTTGTCTGGGCCTATTAAGGCTTTCACTGCCTAGCATGCTCTTCTGAAACTCTGAGGACTTTCCAGGTCACCCTGAAGCAGTGAATTGCATTACCAGGCGCTGTTTGTCAGTCCTATCAACGAGCATGTGGCAACTCAATATCTAAAAGCTTTACCAAAGCCAAAGGGTTTCTCCTCAACAAAGGCACCGTTAAAAACCGCAGCTGCACTTACTGAAATAAAGGGTAATGGAATTAAATAGCTTCAGGTTTTCCCCTAGTGTTCTTTTAGTGGCACTAGTCACTTGGCTGCCTTATTTTTCTCATGATAAAAACACACAAAAGATGTCCTAAGATGTCTTGTTCTTTCAATGTCAAATGTGTATGAATTTAGAAATGTATTAGTTCATGATACCTAAAGCTTGTTAGGAATTGTTCCTTATTGCTAAGCATATCCATAATAATCATGCTCATGCTCAATACCTCCATATCTATTTCTCAAAACCAAAAACCACAGGCTCCATGCCCTTGTGTGCAGTAAATGATTTCCTCTCCTGTAAAACTACAGTCATGAATCAGTCTGTTTATGACAGTTTCTCGATTGGGCTACATCAAAACTGGATTAGAGAGACATGTGTTTTGATATCAAATGAGAAATAGACAGACCATTCTGCACAGTGGCAGGATTACCTACGATCATCCTTTTCTTATAAGTGTGTTGGCTAGGCCCCTTAATTCCAATGAAGACCATTCTTATCTTCATGCACAGTACAGTGACACTGTAGATCTAGAGAACTGTTTGAATTCAACTTTTTGCAACAGTTTGAGGAGTTGGAGGGTCCTTTTCAATTCCAGCATGACAATGGGTCTTATTCACAAATAACTGTGTGGATTAATCATACTTACAGAACGCACAGGAAAACTTCTGATGGAAAATATGCTGCCTTATAAGATGAGGCAATAAGATGTGTTTAGTGGAACTGCGCATTTCATTAAGGATCAGTCAATAGAGGTAAACTTATAACTGATAATGATTATGTAAATGTATTTAATGTTATTTCATTACTCACTGAATGGATTTTAGTTGTGTTTTGTAGACACCACGTAATCATCCAAGTTGGCGTTCCCCATGAAGAATGTGTAACTGAAAGGAGTGCCTGAGAGATTCGAGAATGATGCCACTGCAGGATTACTAAACACTTTCAGATGTTCAGACATTTGCTCTTTTTAAGGAGGACTGCAACAGGCATGAATAATGAGAAATTGTTCCTCTCTGGGGTTTCAAAGACAAAACATCCTGAGTTACGACAAGCCACCACATGCTGTGGTTTCCCATATAGCACCAGATGAACCGGTCGAATCAGAGATACCTGCTTTCTGTGCATTGCAACACATATATGTACTATAGCCAGAGGCACACATTTACTAGAACATGAAAAAGTAGCTTGTTCTGGAGTAATTTTAGTTGATATTACTTATTTTATATGTGAGACAGATCAGAATATTTTCAGTGTTTCCGTTTAACCCTCTTGCCTTGTTATTATAACTAATGGTGACAGTAACTTGAGGAAAATTTGATACTTTGTCATTGAGATTAAATACATTTTTGAAAATGCACAATATGAAGACCTCCGATGCAAAAGCCTCTAAAAGCCACCTCTGTCAAAAATGAAATACTAATATTGAGTGAACGCTCTCCGCACATAGTATACGTTCATCAATACTTTCACTTCAAACTCACTAAATCCCAGCCTCAGCCCATTCAGAAATGCCGTTACTTGGGTAGAAACCTATAGGAGCCTGATAAAAATGTTAATATTAAACAAAAACTTTAGACGGACTTAGAGAGGCTTTTACATCTGAAGTGTCACAGCATGTTTTAACATTCATTCTCTATCTTTGATAATTATGATATTTAAGTCCCCTTGCATGCTAAACGTAAAAGTATGTACCACGCCTAACACATTTTACAATTACATAAACTATTATGTTGTTTAGTACTGGAAGTGTATATTTTTTTTCTTTGGTCATGTTTTATCTTGCTTTTAGCACAAACCTGGGACAGACACTGGTGCACCCTAAAAGAAAAGCCTTCATGACTTTGCCACAAACTTTCAATCACTCCTATGCTCTCATGAAATTGACACAATATAAATATACTTCCCCTCCTTCTAGACTGCCCTTGCACTTAGTATGCTGTAGTTATTTTAGTTTGTTTCATGTCTCGGTTGTGGGAACAGCAGATTCTGGCAAATTGCCTCCACCTCAGAGTCTTACCCTCCTTATGGTTCAATTTAAAATCAGAGAGCTTTTTTATCAGGTGAGAAACTGCCTTGTAACAGAAGAGGCCCGTGTCTGATGTTTAACTTTCACATTCCACAGACTCACACAGTTTGTTATTCTATATTCTGGTGGTCCAGCGGGGGTTGCGAATAACGTTTTTGAAAATTGTGTTATCAGATCCATATGTTTAGACACACACAACGAGTGACCGCCACCTCTCAAATTGTTGAGTTCAGCGTAGAGCACATGTGGTATTTCTGCTCACTCAGCACAAAGCTACACTGAAGCCAATAGGGTTTCTAGGGACAGAAAAGGAAATGACACAAACATGCACAGTGATGGTGAGAGACATGAATTAGTATTAGTATAGACGTGGTTAGTAGGCTACATTTGAAAAAAGTTAAAGTGGAAACCCTGCTGAAAGATCCAGTATAAACCAGCATGAATTCCATGTTTAGAGCTGGTATAGTGCTCTGGACCATCGAATTCTCAAGCAAAACTGAGCTGGTCAATCAGCACTCCTATTTCCCATGCTGGTGATGACCAGCAACCGGCATCCCATGGAAAACAACCCGTACGCTGGTGACCAGCAATGCTGAATTTTTTAGCAGGGAAAATCAGCATCACTTAAGTGTTTCCACATGTGATCAGTATTCTTAAAAATCATTTCTATCATGATTTGTAAATGATCCAGGATGGAGACAGATCTTGTTGGTTGACTGTGAAGATGTGGTTTTCATTCAGTCGTGGAGCAGCTTCTTGCTCTGGCTGTCCTCCAATTCTGAGAACATTCCTGCTCTGGGATGTGCTCTTAAACTGCTGTTGACACAGGAGGGCGTTCAATAATATTTTCAGCATATATAAATAACAATGAAAAAGTTTAATCCATTTTTTTGCAGTATATCAGATTACACAACATTTTATCAAATTATTATTGAAATATTTCATTTACAAAAAGAACAGTTTATACCAATGTCAGCACATTACTCTGTTAAAAGGACATATTGTTTCATTATTACTGCTTATGATGATCATGTTTTACACCCTCCCCTCACAGAGCGAAAAGCAAAACATATGATTCATGTGATTTTTGTGTTAAGACACAGGCGTGTGGAGCCAGATATATTGCGAAACTGTTGAGAAAAGAGGAAAAACCAACCACAGGACATTCTTTTCACATTTGATCAAAAGCTATCCTCCCTATAAGGTTGAAAAGTCCCTTCATGGCTGTTTTCTCTTAAAATATCTTGTATATTGACCTCACAGTGTGCTCTTCGGGACAAATGACACTTTAGGAAGACTCAAGAACATAAGATCAGGACATTCAACCCATTACTTATAGTGCATTGTTGCAAGTTCTGTTATAGCTGGACTGAGGCTTGTGTTATTATCCATATATGCCATAAAATCCACATGAAAACAAATATGACTGCGATGTATATCGGCTATTTTTAGTCTGCTCCTTACAGTCTGCTCTCTGAATCACGCTTTCAAGGATATTTTCTCAGGCACTATTATAGAACAGTATTAAAGTGTGTACTCGCATTTGTGTTATGTCAGGTCTCTTTTATAATTTTATCTAGGAAATGTAACAAAAATCAGAAGTCAAAATGAGTGGGTTCAAAACGGAAGTCTTATTTGTAAAAAAAAAAAAAAAAGACATAAAGATAAAGATCTTGGCTATATAACTCACACTACCATTTGAAAGTGTGTGGCCAAGATTATTTTTTTTTTAATGAAATTGCATTACAGATACTCTTAGGTTGCATGATCAAAAGTGGCATTTGTAATATACAATTTCTATTTCAAATAAAAGCTGTTCTTTTGAACTTTATCTACATCAAAGAATCCTGAATAAAATGTAGGCCTATCATAGTTTCCACTAAACTATTAAGCAGCACTACTGTTCAATATTGACAATAATAAGGAATGTTTCTTGAACACTAAATCAGCATATCAGAATGATTTCTGAATCACAACAAAGACTGGAGAAATTACTGCAGACATTTCAGATGTAGACAGGATTCAGGAATACATTAGACTTTAAAATATCTTACAATAGATAATAGTTCACAATAGCCAACTTTTTTACTTTATTTTTTCAAGTTTTTACTTTATTTTTGTTCAAATATGCAGCCTCTGTGAGCGTAACAAACGGCAGTGTTAGTGAAAACAGTTTCATGTTACAACCAGACTGTTTAATTGATCACATCACAGTCCTGGGATTTGACTACATTTGCGTTTCTTTAGGCTTTTGTCGTAGCTCTGCAGAAAATCCTGTTTCCTTAGCAGTATTTGTCTCTTTGGAGCGTTGGAGCGCGCTGCGCGCCCTCGCGCGCTGGAATGCGAGCTGATGCTCGGGGCGGTCTCGCGCTGCGCTCATCACACAAGTATGTGGATGTTTCACAGACTCCAAAGCGAGACGGTTCAAGCGGTTTATTCCTCAGCGCAGCGCACAGATGATGCGACTGCGACTCTCGCGTTCAGCTTTACAAATAACTCATCTTTATCACAACCCGAGGAGCACCGAAGACAACTTTGCACAGAGAGTTGGAATCTTTCTCTCTTACTGTAACATCATGGACAGACTGCAGTCTCGAGGTCACCCGGTTGATGTTCAGCGACGGTGAATGAAGATGAGGTTCAACTAACGATAGTCCATGATGGATCATCATCACGATATGAAATGTAAAATAGTTGTGGTCGGGGACACACTGTGTGGGAAGACGTCTTTGTTAAATGTTTTTGCCAAAGACTCCTTTCCAGAGGTTTGTAGAGAAAAGTCGCCATCAAATATGAATGTTAATTTGATCTTTAAAATCATTTGTGTCGTGAGTGCAAAATTTGTTGAACGTTTTAGCCAAGAGCTGGTCATTTTGTTTGATTAAACATTAAACTTTGGATCTTTCTCTTGCAGAACTATGTTCCTACAGTGTTTGAGAACTACACAGCCAGTTTTGAGGTGGACACATTGAGAGTTGAGCTCAGTCTTTGGGATACTTCAGGTAAGAGAAGGAAAAGGAATTTGATGTTGTTTTTATCCAAGCCTCGATCGATCCACACACATACACATAGCCTATGAATTTGATTGGTCTTCATAGAAGCTGTAATGCAGTTTTTGAGTTTTTGGGCGTTGTGGGATACGTGATGTAGTTTTCTAAATGCCATGTCCCCATAAATCTCCCTCTATTATATTAGTGGACTGGAGACTGGATGAGGCCCACAGAAATTCTTGCCAGACTGATATATGATTTATCACTTATGATATAATTCATAAATAAAAATCTTGAATATGTGATGATGAGGTTGAAGAAGAAAAGTGAGTGCTGTGAGCACTTTTATATTTTATTAATGTACACGTTTAGGTTTTGGTTTCGTATTTGGTTCAGGTTTTTCTTATCAAAAACAACGTTTGATATCTTGGGTTATCTATGCAGTTCAGTTTAATAAGCTCTCCATATTGCACTGTCAGCATATTAGATCCTCTTTTAAGAGCCATGGTTTTCGGAAGAAATGAAGAATAAAAAGTGTTGTGGAACTTGAAAAAGGTTCTTCAATGGAAACAAGCTGTAAAACTGTGTTTGGTTTTAAGTGGAAGCTTTATTTTTAAGAGTGTAAACTATAGCCCAAACCACCACAGATTGCCCATGATGCTTTCACAGCAGACTCACTCTTGTCTCCCACACTTCTAGAATGACTCAGATGAATGTTGTTAATGTTAGGTAATACTATCTCAAAATAAACTACACATATGTGGTAGTATTTCTCATAGCATAGTTTGTTTGCAAATAATGCTTTCTTTAAACAGTTGTTTATATATTTATCAAATCTGAACTGACAGTGATCATATTTTCCTTCCTCATGTTTTTGCGAGCAACCCATGACTCGCCATAGACAGACATTTCAAAATGAGACCTTTAAATATTTCAGTAATGATGGCTAATGATCTGAGGTTTGAACTCATTTCAAGCCCTACAAACTTTCTAGAGCAGATTCAACACTCACCTCCCAGAATAGCACTGTAACCTAATTTGCTGGGCTTGAAACATGGATACATGTGCTGTCTTCCTATGTAGAGGGACAGTGACTTGCACAGGGACCCCCATAGAAAATCAACCAGTATCAGTCCAACCAGTTCAGAATGTCCTAAGAAGACTTTACTCACAGGGACGGTGAATAAAATAAATGGATAAAGAATTATTTGCATTGAATTGAATTATTTACTTTTTTACTGTTCAATGACAGTTGTAATAAAGTGTTTGTAGTTTATGTTGACGTTGTTCTATACAAACTGGATGCTATAAATGAATATATATATAAAAGAAAAGAATACCCCTAAATTATTTTTTTCTAGGACAGATGTGCATGTTTTCTGACACTGCATTGTAAAGAGAGAAAAACATAAATTAAAACAAATATTAGAGATGTTGCCTTTGGCAACTAACTGAAAATTACTAAAACTAAAATAAATAGAAATAAAAATAAATTAAAGCTAAATAAAAATATTTGAACTACTAACTATTTAATAATTTAACTAACAAAAGTGACAAAACAACATTACTAAAACTACAAATAATATAATAGTATATACATCATACTAAAATAACACTGATCTGTATACTGTTGAACTTTGAAAGATTGTGAATATAAATAACATTTCATTGCAATACATATGGAATAAATCTAATAGCAATATACCATCTTAAAACACTTCAGTTGCATAAATATCATGCTAACATGCTGTGTTCGTTGTTTAACTTACCAGTTTTTCCATTGCACTGTCAGGTTATTATTCAGATTATTACTTATTCATTTATGTGTCCATTTTGGTGTCTATTTGCAGGGTCTCCGTACTATGACAACGTGCGCCCCCTCTCTTATCCGGACGCTGATGCAGTCCTCATCTGTTTTGATATCGGTCGACCAGAGACTCTGGAGAATGTGCTAAGGAAGGTACGTTGATTTTCAAGACATTTATTCATTGGTGTGGAACGTTTATAAACTGATGTAGCTCTCCTGAACTGTTTTTGGGATATTCTCACAATCCCTGTCTTTGTAGTGATGAGAACAAAAGTCCAGACATCTGAGACAAGAGTCCAATGAATGAGGGAGGGAATGTGTGGGAGGGCTTTGATCCTTTGACTATCACATGAGGGGGAGAACGACAACCAATAAGAGTTGTTTACGTTGGGCCTCAGAATCATAGAGCCTTTGTGCCGCAGAACGCCTTGTAACCTGTGATGTCATTGGGAGACAAGAGGTTTTAAGAGAGCAAGAATTAGCCACCTGGTATGGGCCGCTTCGGTCTTCATTGGTGTTCCCACTGACTCTCTGAGCGAGGTGGTCTGAGCAACTCTACAGTGATGTCATCGGAAGATTCTAGAGAACATTACGCTCTAGACAAATGCCCATTTCACCCATGTCGGGGTGCTCCACTGACTAGAAGTAGGGATGACACTTAAAACGACGTGTTTTAATAGCTGGGTCATGAAGATCTATCATGCAATCACAGATTTTTAGACATCCTGGGATAACAAACATGGTCTAGAATCGCTGGAGGGTTTATAAACAATGGAAAGGAATTTGTGGGGCTCTCATTTTCAAAATAAACAGCCGAATCGTATTAGACAGATAAAAGATACTTAAAATTAATAATATTGTATTATATGTCTTTCAAAGGAATTTTAGATTGTGTTTTCTTAGATGTTCTTATATTCCTTTTTGTAGTTTTACTGATATTATGATAATAGTTATATAAATGATATTACAATAAATATTAAAGTAATTCATACATTTTTCACTTTTTATTTTCATTTTAGTCATTTTGTTATGTGCTTTTATTCTTGCTTATTTATTTCAGTTTTAGTACTTTTAGTACTTCAACTTACACTTGAAGTTAGTCGCCAACATTTCTAATTTTTGTTTCGGTTTTTCATTTAATATTTATATGATTTATGTTTGTCGACAGTCTAACACCCTGTTTTTTAAATCCCATAGTGGAAAGGGGAAATTGAGGAGTTCTGTCCCAATACTAAAGTACTTTTGGTTGGATGCAAGTCAGACCTACGTGCAGATCTGGCCACATTTGTGCAGCTGTCCAATGACATTCCTTCATCGTATGACCAGGTGGGTTTTTAAAGCATTTTATAGCTATAATCAAAAAACAAAACAAATGAAAGTTAACATACAATTTCAAAAGCTTGTATTACAAAATAATGCAATTACGTATCTTCAACCAAAGACCCCTAGGTGTTGGATAGTGAAACATATTGCATTTTTAACCTGGTCTATATAATAACATGCATACAGTTCCATATTGATGTATTTACAGACTTTGTTATGATGCTTAATCAGCTTGCAAAACCACTAAAATAATCTTTAACGAGGCCCATATTACACTCGAAACATTGAAAATGACACATTTGGCTAAACTTTAGCTTGAACTTTATATTGTATTTTTACTTTTCTTACATGAGCATTAAATCTAACATTAATTGGCAGACCCCTGAATAAGATGATCAGAAATTATTTTAGTATTAAACTGTCAATCAGATTTCTTTTTTGACTTCTTGTGTCTTTTAGGGTTCAAACATAGCGAAGCAGATCTCGGCCCCTTACATCGAGTGCTCTGCGCAGCAGTCTGAGAACAGCGTGAGGGACATTTTTCACATAGCCACACTGGCCTGCGTCAGTAAAAGCAACAAGAATGTGAAATGCATGAAGTCCAGCAGAGCCACCAAGAGGACCTCGCACGTATCTAGGCCTGAGCTGGGATCAGTGTCATGTCTACACAAGACCAAGACAAAAACCTGCACAGTCATGTGATTTCAGAAGCCATTTCATTTGCATGCATTCATTCTCTTATCAGGATTCCTTCTAAAAGTCCATTGGGGAATTAATGGGCATTGAACTGAAGGGAGGTATTTTGCACTTCACTAGTATTCACAATATGTACCGGTGAACTGAGTGAGCGACGTATTAATGATGATGCATTCTATTCTCCCCTATTTAAAAGCACCTCAGAACATTTTAGCCATCATCATAATAAACCTAAAGCAGGGAAAAAATCTGTTCCTATGTACTGCCAAATGAGCACTTATTACTGTGTAGAAGCCGTCCAAAGAAGGATTTCCTCTGGATTTTGTTGTGTCGTAATATTTCATTGCAATGACCCCCAGTTTATGAACGTAACTAACTTGTTGGATTAACATGTGGTTAGTGCTGCTAACCTCAGTCCTGTCCTATTAGATCTGACTTCGCCAAAAATGACAAAACTTTACAAAATAGGTGCTGTCATGTGGAATATAGCATTATGTATCTTTCCCCCAAAACAGCCTAATGATACACTAAAACACAATAAATAAATAAATAAAAAGTGTCTGTATGAATGTAAAAAAAATATGCTTTTGACATTTTAAAATGTTACAAGCGTTACATTAAAATAGAAAAAAGGTTTGTAACTGCATTTATGTAAATTAATCTACAATTTCCAATAAATAAAGCATTCTTATTATTTCCATTATCAGTCATCTTTACTCATTTTTGTGACCAAAAGGAAGTATATAATGTATCTACTGATATATGTATCAATGGTTCATTTAAATCACAGTTGTGAAATAAATCACACACTGTAATTTATTTATTTATTTGAATGTAAGCTACCCAAAAGGTTGCCTGGCAAAATTAGTGATTCCTAAAGCATTCTAGTGCATTCAGTTTGGTCCAACACTACCATCTGCTGGGCATAATTTGAAATTCTGGTAAATTGTAAAAAAACATTATTGTGTGCTAAAAATCCTTATATATATATATATATATATATATATATATATATATATATATATATATATAATTTTCTTTTTTAAGTATAGCCTATTGGAATCTAACCCTCACATGTATCCAGGTGAGAATGCAGATTAATGAGTCAAAATGCAAATCATCTAGAATATAATTTCAGCCAGAAGAGGGAATGCAACTGGATGATTGTTCAGTGCTTGCAATTAGCTTTATGATACATTTATTTTATGTTGGGATATCATAGAATAAAGGAAAACACGGTAAAAAATCATAATCATAGAATTCAAAATCATACTGACACATTCCTTTTGAACTCTCCTCCAGGTGGTTTTCATGCCGTTAACTTTATCAGCTCTTAGACATGTGCACTGTGAAGGTCTAATGTGTCAAACTTGAAAATCTAGTTTAACTTATTCAGAAAAAAAGACAAAAAGTGGAGAAGGAAATGACAAATATGTAGGAAGGTATAGGCTTGTCTGAGATGAGCAAAATCTGCGCAGAACCGATCACCGGTGATTAGCGCGAGATGCATGCCGCGAAATGCGTCAGAGTGCTGTCCGCCTGGTTCTGATGTCATGATGACGTATGCCAAAAAACTCTCGCGAGCGCAAGGCGGCCGTGTCGGATTGGTCGGATTCTGCAGTCGTGCGCAGTTGCTCTCCACCGACGCTGATCGAAAGCACGATGGGAAAAGACTTGCAGACCATAGATGTTGCAGACGACACAGCTTAATGCTCATTGGTTTAAACAACCGTGATGTATTGGTCTCTTTTAAAATGTTTGATTTTAAAACTCTGATATCATGTTTTTATGTGTATAAATTATGAGTGAATATTGCCAAACTTTCTGACAGTGTGATCTCTATATGGGTTATGTGATGTCATTTTATTTAAAAAAAAATATATTAATAAACATATGTCCCTGTATTAATGTAAAAATGATTGATAAACACGTATTTGGAATGGAATTAAATAACTTTAATTGGGTGTCTTGTTCATTATATTTATTTTCATATGAAAGCAACAGAGCTTAAAGGACAATTCCGGCCAAAAATGAACCTAGGGCTAAATAACACATGGGTAGCGAGTCAACCGTTCTCTGGGATGCGTTTTCATGATAATCGAATGTACCCAGTTTTAGCCTTAGTCTTAGTTTTACCACAGATTAGCTCATAACGCTAGTATATAGGGCATAGAATAAGTAAAAATAAAAATCGCTAGTTAATACCACTCACAAGGCTCAAAATAGCCCCACACTAACACGGAAGCATAATGAGGGTCTTTACATACAAACCGAAGCATTGAGAACTTAAAGGTATAGCGGAGGATCTTTCCGAATTTTAGAGAAGACCCGCCCTCTCCAATTTTTTTAAAAATGCACATGCGCAACACTCTATTTTCCCCGAGAGGAAACGCCTATTAAACGTGTTGAGTGACCGAGGACTCAAGACATGATATGCAATGGAGAAGTAGCTTGTTGCATTTGTGTAATAAATACTATGGTGAACACATTGTAATTATCGAAAATAAACACACACGGTTTTAGAATATTTCAGCGTGATACCATTTACCATTTGGTCACAAGGCTACTTTAGACAAATTGAGATGTTTAACGTGTCTACGCGGTGCATGACTTGTGCCAGCATCGCTTATCATAGCTTACATTAACTTTTACTGGCTGTGATTTTAAATGGATTTCTCCAAATAGTATGACAAACTTTACCTGTCTAGTAGAATCTTCGCGACTGCGGCATCAGTGGGAAGCCCAACCTGTGCTTTTAGGACATGCCAGCGTGTGAAATATTCACCCAAAATCACTCTGGTCTTGTTTCTATATTCTGCGGCCTTTCTCTTCTTATCATACACTTCGTATACATTTTTTCTCTTTCGACCCTCAGCCATTTTCAAAGGAATGGCTGAAACCGTAACTCATCACACATAATTCACCTGAAAGTGCGCATGCGCAGAAGGGACGAGCACTTACGACGGCCTTACGTAAACATATCACCAGAATGATTGACACTTATGTGGACCAATAGTATAGGCTACCCACCCGGAAAAAGAAAATCCACCGCTATACCTTTAATAAGTGTACAGAGAGTTTAATAAGGAGATAGTTTATAAAGACAGTACACTTCACGTATATAGGAAGGAGCCATTTTGGAAAACAGTCTCGACCAGTCGAACCACGAACGCCGTAGTGGTACCGCAAGATACCACAAACTAACTATGACGGTAAAAAAAGTTTTGATAGTGTGTGGACTGTGGAGTGTCGCGTTGACCACATTCCCAACTGTGAACAACGGACTGAACAATGGCTCGTTTGAGATGCGCCTGGCCTCGCCTGAAATGTAGCTGAGAGTAGGCAGCTGGAGTGACGGGAGGAGTGAAAAAAGTGCAGGCAAACCGTTATCCGTTACCAAACAGATCTCTCTCGTAGTAGTGAGTGGATCAGACACCTGCGAGATCAAAGGCAGATATCGCGGGATTCACACTCATGTACGGTTTTGCTAATAAACTAGACTTTTATATGAAAATAAATATGATCAAAAAGACACCAAAAGTACTTATTATTTAATTCCATTCGAGATATGTGTTTATCAATCATTTTTGCTTTAATGCAGACATTTTTTTAAAAATATTTTTAGAAATATGAAAACAATCACATCCATAGAGAGATAGCACTGTTAAACAGATTAGGAATATTCACACATAATCTATAAAAAAAAAAAATGATATCAGTTTTAAAATCAAACATTTTAAAAGAGAACAATACATCACGGTTGTTTACACCAATGAACATTAAGCTGTGTCATCAGCAAGTCGTTTTCCATTGTGCTTGTGATCAGTGCAGTCAGTGGAGAGCAACTGTGTTTGACTGCAGAGTCCAACACGTCCGCCTCGCCGTTGCAAGGGTTTTTTGATATACGTCAGCATGACATCAGAGCAAGGCGGACCACACCGGTGATCGTTTCTGTGCAGATTTTTCTAATTTTAAACAAGCATATTTCTAACCAGCATGCATCTTGTGTTGATCAATGGTGATCAGTTCTGCACAGATTTTGCTCTTCTCAAATGAGCCTATTCAGTTTAGGGCATCAGTGGAGTCTCCTTTCATATCTAAACAGACTTTTTAAAATTTTATCAGATTTTCAAAATGTAAGATACCACAAACATGATGGTAATTTCATTGGTTAAGGTTACGGGTTGTGACGGGTAGGTTTAGGGATTGGTGTTTGGAGTAAGCAATCAGTAATGTGATTCACATGACCAATAAAATCTTAAGATTCGGCTGCAGGGCGAAGTTTCCGCTGAACTGGTTTGGGGCGTGGGGTAATGTCACGCTAATATAATGAGAATGGGACGTATTTGGACATACCGGTACGTTGTTTCTGAAATCACAATTGGATGTGGGCCAGGTTGGATATCCAACACAGGCTGCAGCAAGACGCTTCTCACACCTCAGGAAAGTCTGATAAAATCTGTATCTGTAGAACCATCAAGATAATCGGGTCTTTACCTGGGATTCTCGGAAGGTAAGTATTGGGCTCAAAATCGCCCCGATTATCTTGTAGTGTGTGGAGGCCTTAATAGTGAGAGAAGGATTTCATGCAAACAGTGGACAGGGGTTGCAACATGTGTTTAATATGAATATTATTCTTACCAGCAAGGACAATGTAATCTGAAATTAGATGTTAAACTGTGATATTATTTTTCTCTAGAATTAAAAAAATATTATTGTAGAAATTAAGGTGTATTCACACACAAAAATAACCAAGTTGACATTATTTGTAAAAGATCTAAAAAACTTACATATGACAAATTAATCCACATACAATTCTATTAAAACAAAACTATTTATACAATGTAATGTAAAAAATTATATTATATTTACAGTATATAAGTATTTATAACAGTAAAATAAGTCTTTGATTAAATAAAAAGTCCCGAAAAAGGCAACATTAAAGCCATTTAATTAAGTCAGCACTATGTATTGTAGTTACATTTTGCAATTATACGTGTCATATCAAATTTGTAAACATCATCATCTAGAAGCACACTGCTTTGAGAAGTGCACAGTTCTTTATATAGAAGCATTTTGCTTTGACTGGTTCCTCTTGCTCTTTTTACCTGTCAATAAACTGAAGGTCCATAGATGTGGCGGGGACCAGCAGAGTTCGGGTGATCGGCTTCACAGTCTTTCCTGAAGGGTCTGGGCGCACTTCATAGTGTTTAATTAACTGCAAACAAATTAAAATAAATAAATAAAAGCATACTGACATGGAACATGTATTGTACAACAAACAGCTTTGCGTGTGTGGCCCCTTTAAGACTTGTTGCCCTTTTAACTGATGCCGCAAAGTGTTCTGTGAGGAAGAAATGAGAGCTGATCCAAAGTGGAGTGTTATAGAGGGTTTTCACTACACGTCGTCAATAAAGAAGTCAGCCATTTTGGAGGCACTGAACGTAAACAATGCCACTGAACTGAACGGACTTGCATATTTGGCTGATTATTGCTGCTGGAAAATGGTCGTGTTTTGGTCTGTACAAGTCGGTCGCACCGGGAAAAAACATTTCGAGTTCTATAGACTGCCAAAAGTTACAAAGAAGAGTGCAAAAAACAGATGAAAGAAGGCGTTTGTGGTTGAGAGAGGCACAGCATTAGCCACATGTGTAAATGAAGCGTTGACTATGGCTAAACTGTTTACGTAAAGTATTTAACTATGGCTACATTCACACTGTCAGTCCGAATCCGATTATTTTTGTATCCGATTGGAATCTGATCTAAAATTATGTCCACACTGTGTATCGCAACTGTTCAGATCCGATTTGTGTTCATGCAGCTCTTTGGCAATATGGCAATGATGTTGCGTTGATGAAGGGGTATGCATTTGCAATAGAGATGTTGTTTTATTTAAATTTTACAACATGGAAATGTATAGCCGCCGCGCTGGACTCTGTGTGTTGAGCTGTAGAGAACTGTGAGGCTGGTATGCACATCTTTTTTTCTTATCTTATCTCTTATCTGCGCTGGTTTCAAAATATGTTTAAAAAATGATAATTTTCTGCTTGTCCGGCACTTTGCAACAACACAGCCTTGTTTCGGCAGCGACTTTCAGCATGTTCCCTATAACAACGTCTGACGTTTACATTTTACGTGGCGTGAGAAAGTCACATACCACGCGAAATCCGATCAGTGTTCAGACTGAAGTGGATTTCCTGATATGTGATTTGAATAGGATTTCAAACCACATATGGATGTAGCTTGAAACGTATTTCATGTGCTTTTTTGGACTGACAATCTGAACGTAGCCTATGTCGGGATAAGAAATAGAAGGAAGAATAGCGGTAAGGGCTAGAGAAGCTAGCTTGTTCGGTTTTTACCACATATTAACTTTAATTCGTCAAAATTTAAAGTCCTAAGTCCTTCTCTATATGATTTTGCAGCTTCCATGTGTTTTTTTCTATATTTTAGACATCATAAATTAGTGTAACAATGTGTTCAGTAGTACATAAACAGTGTAATCCATGCTGTTGTTGACATCCGAGTATCTCCAATATGGCCGCGCATCCGGGTAACTGACCAAATCGTGACGTAGGCGCGAACCCTCTATATGTGTGCGTGCATTCTATAAAGTTCTTATACACTTAGGAAAACGTTTATGTTGTAATCTTGTATATGATTGCTGAAGTTATTGTAACTAAATTTGAGTGTTTGATGTTTAAATAACGATTGTTACATGCACGATCATATTCACATCTGCCGTCGAATTATGCGATCGCTTTGATTATACTGCTGTCATATTTTATTTTGAGAGAGATCAAAATGTTTTTCATGTTCAAGACAAGAGGTCTGTTGGCCGCAAAGCCCCAATGACCCATCAGCCTTTGAAAAGGTCTCCTTCAAGTGCAGTCTCTAGTTGGTCTGCTAAAGACATTAGGCCAGGCGGGTAGCATTGAGTTCCAGTGTGGGTCGCATGTTGCATGGATCCTAAGTAAGCTGCCACCTGAAAGACGGGCTGATTTTCACAGACACGTTACATCAGCCTGGTGTTACATACTCATTGATGGATCTGGCCGACTGGCTAAAATATGAATCTTGGTGCCAAAGCTATGATGATCAGTCAGCAAGCGGAGAAAGCCGGCCCAAACGAGAGTCTCAAGCTACCCGAGACTCTTGTTTGGGCCGGCTTTCTCCTCTTTCTGGTCACGCTGAACCACTGCCACTGTACTTACTGGGTCTGGGAACAGTGCTGAGGTAACAAACGCTACATATTCTTCTGCCAAGGTTGATGAGAAGGCAAAGAGTAGGCCCTCATTATATTGTAATTTACTGTCAGAACTCTGAGCATGCATTCAGTCAATGCCCCAAAATTCCAACCTTCACCAAAGATCAGATCTCAGAGTGGATACGCACCAATAGGAGATGCTGGCGTTGTGGCCTTGCTCATCAGGCTATCCACTTTGGTCAAAAGAAACCATGTCCACTTTGTCATCTTTGATGACAAAGCATCTACGAATCCTCTATGAGGTAAAGGAGAGGCCTATCATAAAGGCATCCAAAACAGAGGCTTGCCTAGTCAGCTCAGCAACACAAACGTTGTACCTGAACAAACCAGTCAGCAGTAATAAGGTTTTACTCAAAGTTGTCAGAGTGCTCTTATGCCATGGCAATTGCACACTGGACACATTCACAATCCTTGATGATGGCTCTGAGTGTACGATGCTCCTGCCAGAAGCAGCACAGAAGCTTGGCTTAAGAGGGACACAAGAAAGCTTATCTCTAAGAACAATCCGTCATGATGTGCAAACCCTTGATGGAGCTTCAGTCTCATTCTCCATTTCTCCATACTCCAATCCGAAGAAGCGGTATCTCATATCCAGAGCCTTTACTGCCCCACAGCTTAATCTCATTGATCACTCTTACCCAATTCCAAAGCTGCAGTAGCAATACAAACACTTGGTTGGACTACCACTGCAGTATTTTGAAAAGGCAAAAGCTCTTGTCCTTGTTGGTGCAGATCAAACTCACATAATCTCACCAATTGAGCCAGTAAGACTTGGTCCACCTGGGGGTCCAGCTACAATAAGAACCAAATTAGGATGGACACTTCAGGTTCCATCCAGCTTGTTGGAGCAGAGACTTGAGCCAAAACACTGGAGGGAGCTGTTAGCTGAAGGAGGCTTTGAGTTGAGACAATGGGCCAGCAATATGCCATCTGTCATTCACCATCTTCCACGCCAAGCCAGATTGGATGGTCTTGAATTCTGGCTAGCCTATGAAAAGACAGATGTCCAGGAGTCCACATTGGGTTTTAGCAGGAATTGCCCTGTAGAATTCCTGACGTAATGTCACCGGCCCATAAATCATGGCGCTCCCCTTCCTTCCGATCCTTCCGTTCACCACCTGGGCTAAAGTACTGGTCCAACAACTTTGGAGCAAGCAGCGCAGCTGGGATGACACCCAACTTCCCCAAACTTTAGTCCAGAGCTGGAACGAATGGGAATGTGAACTGCAGTTTCTTAACAAGATCAGTTTCCCAAGGTCATATGTACCAACTTCAATAGATCAAACCAGATCTGTTACAGACCTTCATGTGTTCAGCGATGCCTCAGAGAGTTCATATTGAGCAGTAACTTACCTGCGCACCGAAGATCAGCTTGGTAAGATACATCCGTCATTTGTACTGGGACATTCTAGAGTAGCACCAAAAAGAGTCCTGTCAAAGCCCAGTTTGGAGCTCTGTGCTGTTGTAATTGGTGATCAGATGGCAAACCTGTTGAAGAAAGAGTTAACGTTGTCACTTCGCTAGGGCTGGGCGATATATCGAATATACTCGATATATCGCAGCTTGTAGTCCGTGCGATGTAGAAAATTACTATATCCTGAAACTCGCGGACATTTTTTTTCCTTTGTTTTTTCCCCCTCTTGTCCTGTCCAGCATCAAAGCGCAAGCATAATGATTACCTTCAGGGTTTTTCCTGCATAGACAATTATGAGGCGGCCGCCTCCGTCAAATTTCGTGCCGCCTCCGCCTCTCGACAAAACTCGGACAGACAGTCACGTGCTCATTTACACTTTTTCCACCGTGACAGTTCTGTCGCGATTCCCGCTTGTGTCCATTCTCTAACCGTGTAACGTTAGTTTGCCGATAGTGCTGCACGGTTCATAATCCGCGGGTCGAGTAATAAAAACATTCCATTCAATCGAGGGTGGATGACAGCTAAATGAGTGTAATAAAGACACGGAACTCCCATCATGTTACCCTAATGTACGGACGGTAACTTGCGCTGTTGAGTTTGCGCAGTTATTTATAACATTAATTATAGTTAAGAAACAATATATGGGCTACACACGACCAGAATGCTGTTTTCCTGAATGCCATCACGATTGAAACCGAGATATTAATTTCATAACAGTTCAATAAACAAATAGTTAAAATTAAGTTACTTACATTTTTAGACTGTTTTTGTTCTGTTTTAGCAGCGAAAATAGTTCCAAACAACAGAACCATATCGCGTCTCACAGCAACACTCATCCATGATTCATTACTGAATCATTCAGCGTTTTGAACTAACAGTTAATTGCTTGAGTCAAAGATTCAATTGCCCTTTATTAAACCGCCTCATTCTGAATCAATCAGCCGTTTGAACGAATCGTTTACATTAATGACTCAATGACTCGCTCATTAAGACGGCCGCCTGCCGCCTCCTACTGGCGGTTTAGTTTCAAAGTATCATTCTTTTCAACATTCCTTATTTGTATATTCAAAAAATATTCAAAACAATCTCATAATCTCATTTAATACAGTTATAATTTTTCAATGTAAATTATTTAATTTGATTGGTAACAGCCTGTCTTATTATTTTAATTGAATGTATTGATAAAATGTAAGAATTTGAAATGAAATTTAGAGCATACATTAAATAAAATTAGGGGGGAAATGCCCCTTATAAAGGTACAAAAATTGTTCTGATAAGAGTGTTTTCAAAAATGAAACATTGACAATAAGTTTAAAGGGAGTAAAGCCTCTGTTTAGGCTATAAAGAAAATGTAATTTTGCCAAAAGAAGAACTTTTAATTTGAATAAATGTTAATTGTGTGATATGTTACCATATTATGATGCTTAATTGAATAATTGTAATGTGATGATCAGATGCAGATATCTAAATCAAAGAATATGGGTGGTTGGCAGGTGGATTATTATTTATGGATTATACAGTTTGAACAAGAATGTTTTAATGTAGACATATAGAATCATCATACTGGTGTGATTGTATGCATCAAAGTTTTAATTCAAGGCTAAGGCAAAATATCGAGATATATATCGCGTATCGTGACATGGCCTAAAAATATCGCGGTATTTATAAAAGGCCATATCGCCCAGCCCTACACTTCGCCACACATTTCTTTGGACAGACTCCACCACTGTGCTGTCCTGGATCCAATCAGAGTCCTGCCATTTTAAAGCCTTCGTCGGTACAAGAGTGGCTGAAATCCACAAGCTTACCAACTTCACTGCCTGGCGATATGTGAATTCAGTTCAAAATCCCGCAGACGACCTTACAAGGGGAAAGACTCTGAAAGAACTTGCTAAGCCCAACAGATGGAGCCAGGGGCCCCCATTCCTGCTCCTTCCGCCCTTTGCGACGGAACGAGAATAAGACGACAGTTCTGGGTTCTAAGAGGAAGAGCAGCTATCCGCAGTTTACAGCATGCTTGTACAGAATGCCAACGTCTGAGAGCCAAACCTACAATTCCCAAAATGGCAGACCTTCCTTTAGCATGGTTGCGTCTCCACAAGCCAGCCTTTCATTCAACTGGGATGGATTGAATTGGTCCCTTCCTTGTAAAGATTGTTTGACGAGTAGAAAATAGGTGGGGAATCCTCTACAAGTGTCTTACCACACAGGCTATACACCTAGACCTTCTGTACAGTTTTTGGACTCTGATTCCTTTCTGATGTCACTCCGGAGGTTTATTGTACGTAGAGGCTCTCCAGTAGAATTACTGTCAGACCAAGGAACACATTTCCAAGGTGGGGAAAGGGAACTCTGGGAAGCATTCCAGTGTATGTCACCTGATCTTCAGCAAAGACTTGCACCACGGAAGATCGCATTCTATTTCAATCCTCCCGCAGCAAGACACTTTGGGGGAGGGAGATAAGATCCATTAAATTGGCACTATCTGCGACTATTGGAGCACAAACAGTATCAGAAGTACTCAAGACTGTGTTGGTTGAAGTGGAGAACATCCTTAATTCAAAACCCCTTGGGTATGTATCTTCTAATGTGGCTGATCCTGATCCGGTAACGCCTAACCTTCTTCTCATGGGGCGGCTAGATAACTCCCTGCCTGCAGGCATATACCCAAAAGAAGAAGGCCTAAGTTGTCGCTGGTGGAGACACTCCCAGGTGCTAGCTGACCACTTCTTGTCCTCCTTTATCCGCCATTACCATCCGAACCTGCAGGTCAAACAGAAATGGCACCGCACCTTCCCTAATATAACCACAGGCACGACAGTCATGATGGTGGATCCCCAACAGTCCAGAGCACATTGGCCTATTGGAAGAGTTGTTCAAGAGCATCCCAGTCAAGACCCGAAAGTGAGATCAGTGAATGTCCAAGTTCAAGGGAAGGTTTATATTAGACCTGTGGTATGACTGGTGGCTCTACCCCCCACCCCAGAAGATACGGAAGAGCCAAACACACCCACTGCAGCATCGGTAACTTACACGCATCTTAAATGTCAGATTGAACACACACTTTGTGGGCAGCTGTAAATGGCTTTGCGTGTGTGGCCCCTTTAAGACTTGTTTCCCTTTTAATTGATGCCACAAAGTGTTCTGTAAGGAAGAAATGCGAGCCGATCCAAGTTGGAGTGTTGTGTGCGTGCATCCTATAAAGTGAGTTGATTCTTATTTATTATACACTTAGGAGAAAGTTAATGTTGTAATCTTGTATATAATTGTTGATTGTTGCAGTTGTTGTAACTAAATTCGAGTGTCTGATGGTGTCTAACTAACGGTCGTTACATGCACGATCATATTCACATCTGACGTCGAATTATGCGATCGCTTTGATTATACATCGTTTTACATGTTCAAGATGTCTGTAGTAAATTGCAGGTATAAGTGTAAGTTGATGGCGATTATAGTTAAATGGCCTATTCATGGCTAATATGGCTAATCATGGCGCTATTGTATTTCACTATTATTGCAAGTAATATTCTACACAGATTGTACTATTGTTTACTATATTGGATTGTTATATAATTGGATCTGAAGTCTATATTATTTACTTATTGTAATTGTTATTTATCTTTGTACAGACCACACACAAAAACATATTCTTCAGTAAATACATCAAAGGAAAGAACTGTGGCTGACTGAGTTCCTGGGTTCTGATAGGCCCATCCAGGGCGAGTGTTGCTTATCCTACAGTCCTCAAGAGATGATAACATTCAAATTTCCAATTCCAAAACCAACATGTATAGTTCATTGCAATTTAGAGAAGTCTTAGTTACTCATTGACAAGCAGAATTATCTCTGTAATAGCAGAGAAATTTGAATCAAAGGTGAAGGACTGCAAACTAGTCTTAGATCTAAAACTAACACACTAATATGATCAGCTAAACTGGGTCAGGACAAACATAGGTGATAAGGATGGGTTAAAAATTCACGGAATGACCTAAAAGTTCATTTCTTTGTTTTTCTGGGTAATGGCAAATATGTGAATATGAACAAGAAGGTGGCTGGCCGCACACTGAATTCAGTACAGACTACAGAAGTCTATCAAAACATTTTTTCTTTTACTTTCTGTATTGCATAGTGCAAAAAGTGCAAAGTGAATTAAAACAAATGAACAGGAGCAAACGTTTCAGCACATTGCAATCTTCAGTGCTCCACATTATTCCAAAAATGTGAATATGTCATCAGTTTGAATCATCTGACGTTGAGGTTAAACAAGAATTTTTTTAATAATAACACAAGCTAATAACTTCACAGCTATGGAATGGTGCAGACAGTGACTGTGCTGACAGATATGCCCTCTTACCCGGGACAAAAGGAGGTACATCTCCAGTTCAGCCACTCTGCGGCCCAGACAGGCGCGAATGCCGAAGCCAAATGGCACAGATCCAAAGGGGTGCTGGTTTAACTGCTTCTGCCCCCGGATCCATCGCTGGGGGAGAAAAGCAGAAGGATTGGGGAACACCTTCTCATCATAGGACACCGCAAAGTGGCAAAGGTGGAACAGAGTCTGGAAAACACAGAATACACAGCACTGATTATTTTGGACATCCATTTACAGGTGTGTTTATGGAATGGAGGTTTGTAGTTCAGCTTACGTTTTTAGGGAAAAGATGGTCACCAACCACTATTTCACTTTCAGCAACAACACGAGCATTTCCAGGAACCACTGGATATAACCTGAGAATGTCAGAGAACATGTTTTGAGGGTAATTTAGCAGGCTAACACAACACCTGAAATTGCATACTGTATAGTAGGTACAACATTAGGTTTGACTTGCTTCGAAAACGTTAAAAAAGTATGTTCTATAGTATGAATGTGTGTAGTATGAATGAAATTTCATTCATTATCATGTTGACTCACTGACATTCACAAATCTCAAAGGGCCTGTTTTCTCTCTGCCGCTGAACAAGCATATTAGACTGCTCTTTTTGCTATAATTAAATATGTTTCTAACAGTATAATGAAGAGATACGGTTTATGCTGTACCGGAGAGTCTCTCTAACGATGGCCTTTAGCAATGGCATCCTGGTGATGTCATCACTGCAGAGCACCTTGTCCCCCGGGCAGACGCTGACCACCTCCTCATGCAGCTTCTGCTGGATCTCTGGCTCCCGTGCCAAGTGATACAGCGCCCAGGAAATAGTGTTTGAAGTCTAAATTGAGCACACATCGAAAATTCTCAATTGAAAATACTTTACAAATACTAGTGACAATATTTTCTTTCATTTTAAATTGTGATGTTGTATATTAATTGAAACTACATACAAACACAGTAAAACCATTTGCAGTGCATTGCCTCCGTAAAGAGTGAAAACACTTACAGTGTCGACTCCAGCCAGCAGAAGCTCTGTAATGCTTCCCAAAACCTCAGTGAAAGACATCTGTTCACTGGTCAGGAGGTGTGTGAGATACTCGCCCTCCACTGGCTGCCCATGTTTCACCATTTCCTCAATCTCTGTCATCTTCTTCTGCACCAATTCTTCCGCTGTGCAAAAAAACAGGATGAGTGCCATGCTGTTACCTGATGATGACAGCTCATTACTATAGTTTGAATATAGGTGCTCTACTACACCACCATTCAAAAGTTTGGAATTGGTAATGTTTTTGTTTTTGAAAGAAGTCTCTTATTCTCACCAAGCCTGCTTTTATTTGATCTGTAAAAATACAGTCAAACTGTGACTGTATATTGTGAAATATTCTTTTTATTTAAAATAACTGGTACTCTATTTTAATATATTTTAATATATTGATGGCAAAGCTAAATTTTCAGCCTCATTACTCCAGTCTTCAGTCACATGACCCTTAAGAAAATATTCTAATATGCTGACTTTGCTGCTCAAAAACATTTATTATTATCAATGTTGAAACAGTGTTGCTTAATGTTTTTGTGGAAGCTGTGATAAAAAAAAATCATGATTCTTTTATTTTAAAGAACAGGATTTATTTGTAATAGAAATCTTTTGTAACATTATAAATATCTTTACTGTAAATTATTGATTAGTTTAATTCATCCCTAAATAATAGTATCAAATTTTTTTTAATCTTGCCAACCTCAAACATTTTATGAATATTATTAATTTATTAATAATAATTTGATTAATTGTAAAAATTTTTTAAACACAACAATAATAAAAAGAGACTAACCAACTTTAAATAAATGGTCCCAAACAGCCACAAAATGCTTCCAAAAAGGCATGTAGGGCCAGAGAGATTTGGGAAACAGGATCACGATGGGAGAAAGACGGAACATCTCCCCCACAGAGAAGATAAACTTCTGTGTTTCTTCAGGAACCACATCATTCAGACACCCCATACGAGTTTCAAATAACACTGAGCAAATTCCTTATGAGAAAGAGAATAACAATATTACTGTGATGGACACAATGCTTGTTACCAAATACATATCAAATAACAGAGTACAAAAAAAACAATGCATCTAAAACAATACTAGTATTTTAGTTTATCTTTAAGCCCAAGATATTTGAGAACACAAAAGCTTTCCAGGTATTCTTTTGACATTGATCTATTTGAAAGTAAGAGAAATTAAAACATTAGTTAACTTTAAAATGAAAATTAGCTCATGATTTTCTCACCCTCAAGCCATCGTAGATGTACATGACTTTCTTCTTTCAGATGAATACAATCAGAGTTATATTTAAAAATATCCTGGCACTTTCAAGTTTTATAATGGCAGTGGATTGCAACCAACAGATTGAAGCTCAAAAACGTGCATCCATCTGTCATAAACGAACTTCAAACGGCTCATGTGGGTTAATAAAGGCCTTCTGAAGCAAAACGATGAGTTTGTGTAAGAAAAATATTCATATTTAACACGTTACAAGGTAAAATTCTAGCTTCCGGCCAAACGCAGTCTCTACTTGCCCCTAATGCGCAACTTATGAAATGTATGACGTCAGAAGCAGCGTAGTGCGTAATGGCGTAGCGTAAATATCAGCACTATGTCCCATTACTCGCATAGGTTGCGCTTTAGACTTAAGTGGAATGCGTATGTTCGTTTGGCCGGAAGCTAGTTATTTTACTTTATAAAGTTTTAAATATTAATATTTTTCTTACACAAACTCATCGTTTTGCTTCAGAAGGCCTTTATTAACCCCATGGATCTCTTTGGAGTTTGTTTACGATGGACGGATGCACGTTTTTGAGCTTCAATCTGTTGGTTGCAATCCACTGCCATTATAAAACTTGGAAGAGCCCAGATATTTTTTAACATAACTCCGATTGTATTAGTCTGATAGAAGAATATCATATACACCTAGGATGGCTTGAGGGTGAGTAAATCATGGGCTAATTTTCATTTGAAAGTGAACTACTCCTTTAAGATAAAGTCTGCTGCCCATGACTAGAAGCTATGATAAGCAGTGGCCTTTGTAATCTCATGTGTGGCATTGACCCTTTGTACTCAAATGATTCACTCCTGTAAATCAGCAATTCATTAAAACTCTGCTAATATGAATGCCTGGAAATGGCTTTATGGCACATCCTAATTATCTTGACCTTGAAATTACCCAGTATTATTTACCTTCAAAAGCGAACTTGTACAATTCCCCTGCCAAGTCATACACCACAACGTCATTGCCTTTTGTTGTTTTAAGCTTAGCCACCTTCTCAATAAAGTCGCTCACCACGCTATTAATGGCATTAGTGTAGGAGGACACGTGTTTGGGCTTCAGCATGCGAGGATTCAGTATGCTTCTGATGCGCTGCCACTCCACTCCCATTCTGTAACAGGACAACAAATATATTACGAGTACTGCCATTTCTGTAAGCATAATGACAGTTACACATGAGAATATGTGTAGCCCTCTATTTTTGCTTTAGGTTTGGCGGATAGGGTTCCTCAAAACCAGTTTTCCCACTTACACTTGCATCTATTGATTGCTTCTGTTGTCCTCCTTTACAGAGGAGGTACACTGTAATTTCTTTGTTAAATGTAAGATCTCAAAAACAATTCCCTATTTTCCTCACTAAAAAGGGTTATGAAGCATACAACTTACAAGAACTGTTTTGATTTATTGTTTGATGCACAGCGCCCTCAGACATGTTTCCATTTTGTACATCAATTGCATGCTGCTATTCAATACTACATGTTTTAGACATGCACAGTATATTTGTGGCTTAATAACATCGGCAGGTGTCTTTTTATGTATACTTTTGCAGCATATCTCACAGCTTTATGGCTTTAAATTAACTTTGCAATGAATGCATAAGTGGCAGATGAATGCTTGTGCCAGTCTCCAGTGTTACTCACTCTGTGAGGGGTCCATAGGCATGATTCCGGAGTTTCCGGTAGCCTCTCCAGTGGGGCATGTCAGTGCGGATGGGATGGCGACCCTCTTGCCGCAAAACCTGTTCTATGAGGTCTGCACTGGCCACATTAACAATAACCAATGGTCCATATTTGGACTTCCAAAGTGGGCCATAGATTTTGCTGTGCTCGATCTGCATTAATTACAAATACATTTTAAAGTAAATAAACAAAAAAGATTCATTAAAACATTATATATATATATATATATATATATATATATATATATATATACACACACACACACACACATTACTCTGTATACTAGGCTATTTATATATGTTTATAAAGTTATAGTATTTGTGGTTCATGTAGGGATGTATGAGAGCAATTCGTATATTATTGACATTTTCATGGAAAATTCCATCTCATTCATTAAAAGTAGTAAAAGACATAAAACATGACGATTTTGAGTTAAAATATATCAGTCCAACACTAAACCCAGTAGACTACGTTTATATGAATCTTTACCTGCATTAGATGTGTCGTTTGAAAATAACCTTTTCCAAAAAGCCAGTATAATGATGTCAGAAAGCTAGGACCATCCAAGTCGTCCATGGTTTTTTGTTTATCACCACCTATCAATGTACTGGTCGTCCGAGTCCCAACGCTGAGGAATATCGATGACAAGCATTTTATTCCACTGCTGTCCTGTTTACATAAAAATAATCCAGCTCTAAGAACTGAATTGGAAAACATTTCTAATCTCGCAGTCCACGGCACAGTGGAGGTACAGGAGTCCTGCAACAGCACTGATTTGTCCTGTAATGGCAGTCTGTGCAAGAAGCAGCTCTTCTTGCCCTGCGCATGAACTTCATGAGGAAACTCGCTAGTCATCGTCGTGATTCTGTAAAAACCGCCACTGTTACAATCTTACCTCCACGGCAACCGTTGTTTCCGCCAAAATACTGTTGCTACGTCAATCATAATAAACAACGAAGTAGAAGCTTGCTGAGTGTTACTGTAATTTCAAGGCAAGCTATTAGCCTACCTTTCAAAAGCTTGTAGTTGGTAAGAGTTTTTAATGCTTTTGAAAGAAGTGTTGGTAAGAATTGGTAAGAGTTTTTAATACTTTTGAAAGAAGTGTCTCTTATGCTCACAAAGGCTACATTTATTTAATAAAAATTACAGTAAATCAGTAATATTGCAAAATAATAAAATATTTAAATAACAGCTTTCTATTTTATTGTTTTTGTTTTATTGTTTAAAAATGTAAATGCAAGTCAATCTAAAAATCCCGGACAATTTCTTTGCAAATCAAATGATGGTTGGCACTGAAAATGAAAGTACAAAAGATAAACTCGTGCAAATGAAATGTGGAAATATTTTACCTGGTTTTATAAATTTTCTAATTAGTAAGTTCATGTTTCTATACATCCTTCCCTCGGGTCATATATATATATATATATATATATATATATATATATATATATATATATATATATATATATATATATATATATATATATAAATAAAATGTAGTATTCCTCAGAGGGGAACTTAAGGATTTGAGGAGTTTTGTGAAATTTAAAAAACTAGGCTAGTATATCCTTCCCTCACAAGTCAATTTGACCTCCTTAGGAATAAATGGAATTCTTCAGTACACATAGAAAAAACAAAACTTTGCCAAATAATTATTTTATAATGTCTACATGTGTAGCTCAATGCAAACTGAAAAAAAATGACTTTAGCACCCAGCGGAACAGCTCAATTACTCCGAATAGAGCTAAAAGGCCATCCAGTGGCAAGAGTCATGAAATATTATGTTATATTATTTGTTTTCACAAGAGGTCGCAAAGACACCCAATGTAAGATATTAATTATTAAGAAGTTATTTTGAATTGAATTTGAAAGAATGTGACTGAGGAATGTGCTTGAATTACAGTTTATTTATCAAATCTAGTCATTTAAAGGTAAATAAAATCTCCCAAAAAATTGCATCAAAAAATATCAAAATGAAATAAAATAAGCTTTATGGACAACAAGGGCTTTGGGTCATTTAGACCCGTGAGGGAAAGATGTGTTACAAAGTGTGAAGGAAGGGTGAAAGTTAAATGTGATAGAGAGACGGTTGGATGCACACATAAAAAAACCAAAAATATTTCCATAGTAAAGAGATGATCTTTGCTTCAGAAATAAATCCATGCCTGTTTTTAAAGTCTGTGCCTCTAAAAAGTCATATCAATAAATACATAAAAATTATTGCATAATGTTCAAAAAGATTTACTGCATATCGAAACCCTCAGTATAATTGGAGTAATGCTCAATCAAGTTAATCTTGCCACAACATGAAGCTACTTTAGGTTAAAACTTTGCTGCTCAGATGCAGAAAAAAGGTGTTCTATGAAAATTATCAACAAATAAACACTGCAAAACAAGTCTTTATTTGTCTATACACAATTTTAATGATCAAACACCTCCCACAGAACTACATTTACCATAGTATAATACATAGGATGGCACGTCACATTTTGAAATTAGTGCTCAAGGAGGGCTGGATAAAGACATCCTTTAAGAGAGAAGAGTGTTGCTTTTGGGCCTGCCAGAGGTGTACAGTAAGACAAACATGACAAATAGGCTTCTACATCTAAATGGAGATTACATCTTAAGGAATCCAAGCAGGAATTTAAAACAATGGGTAAACTTCAATGCAAGAGAATGGGATGGATATTCAAAATACACCTTATATACAAGGCAGTTTGTTATGAACAAATGTCTCTGAATCATCAAAGAAAAAAATTCAAGTATTGCAGGTCGGGTAATGTGTAAATATCTGAGATTGCTGAGACTGAGCCTGGCACATTAATGCACTCATGCTCCTTAAGATTCCTAATAATATTCTGCTGATTCTCATGTGCTTGAGAATGTTGAGCTTCAACAAATATATATATTATAACATGGCCATGGTGATCTTTCTAAAGAGTTATCTCAGAAATAGATATATTTCTATAACCTTTGAGGAAGCAACTATAGGACATTCCTATAAAACTAACATCTATGCAGTAGCATTCTTAACAAAATAAATACTTTTTCTTAATTTACTAATAAAGCAAACCCCCCAGCTTTGTGTCCAACGACAGCTTGTGCTGATGCAAGTATTATTAAGAAACTAGGGGAAAGAAAATATTTCATAACTAAAAAGTTGATCAGGATAGTGATTTGGATTCAGATTTCACATACAATTTTAACTAGTGAACAGATACTGTACTTCCTGAAAACATGACTCTTTCCGCATCAGATGTCCAACACGTCTTTGCAATCAGTCATCGTCACTTTCACTCCCAGACTCACTCAACTGGAGATCATTTTCTGGAATAAATCAAATATTAGCATATTAGATACAAAAAAGATAACGTCAGACCAACTGAAATCCCCCATCAGCCCTGAAACTCACTGAGCGTGTTCATGAAATGCCCGCTGCTCTCTTCCGCGCGGCTTTGAGATGTGTTGAGGGGAGAAGTGCTCTGTGGGGGGGCTGGGGGCGCATTATGCGGAGGGCGACTCTCGTCCTCGGAGTCGCTGCTGGAACTGTCCCCACTACTGGATGAGGAGGAACTGTGGGAATCTGAGGAGCTGTCTCCACTGCTCATCTGCTCCATGTCACGCGCCTCGGCCATGAGCTCTGCACAAACACATGAAAACTAGAAGGATTCGCGAAAGAATTCAAGTACTATTTAAGAACTCTTTTACACTAGCATTTACACTAAAAGTTTAGGGTCGGTTTTGAACATATTTGAAAATATTACAATTTGTTATTACTATTTAAAATGACTGTTTCTATAGCCTGGTACACAACGTGCGATTTCAGCCACACTTTGGCTATCTGAGACAAATTTTGTGAATCCCTAAAAAATTCCTCTGATCCTAGGCCAAAAGTTTGACAAAAGTTTTGACATGTTGAGTAATGACCAAGATCAAATCTTACCTCCAACAAAATTTTGGCAGTGTCAGATAGTGTTGCTTTCGTCAACGAAAATTATGACTAAATATCGTCGTCAACGAACCTTTATCACGTCACGAAAACGAGACGCAACATGAATGTATGCAATATTGTTGACGAATAAAACCAAGACTAAATGTGGTTTACAAAATAAAAACTGTGCTAAAATGTCTCTTCATTTTCGTTGACCAAAACAAAACGAAATGTTATAATGTTATTTTGTCTCGTTTAGTCGCATTATTATTATTTTTTAGTATTTCTGTTTCCTATGTCTCACTTCAGGGGCTTCATCAGGTCGCACTGCGCAGATGCAGGCGACATCACTTCCTCGAGCCCCACTCGCGGCATTATTTAGAAGATGCAGCTGCGGTGAGTTAGCGTAAAAAACAAACAAAGTTCAGTCTGACACAGAGAAAGTGATTTTATTTACATGTATGTGTGTGTACTTCTAACATGTTTGGTTGGTAAAATAAATATGTTGTAAATTGAAATCGGAGTCTCTTCCGTGTCTGGAATTAATGTATTCCTGAGTCTATAAGGTAACAATAATATAATAAGATAAACTTGTTTGAAATGGGCTTGGCTAAAATAAAATGTTTGTTTCGTCTATACTACTAGGTACTTATAATATATTGACTGGGTTAAATAGAATTGCATTACTAAAATGAGACTAAAATCCAATTTTCATTGACTAAAACGAGACTAAATGTCATATGTATTCGTCGACTAAAACTAGACGAAAATAGTAATGGATAATTCTGGCTAAAATAAGACTAAAATGCTCAGACTTTTAGTCAGCTGAAACTTGACTAGACTTTAGAGTATGAGTGTGACTAAAACTAATAAAAACTAAAATGACAGCTTGACACAAAGACTAGACTAACATGAAAACAGGCCACCAAAAAAAAAAACACTAGTATCAGAAGATTTGACGCACAATCCTGTAGTGTGGCCTGTACTATGACAACAGTCAAATTAAAAACCAATAGTAGCGCAGAACCAGATGACGCAATTAGTGAGACAACTACAAACCCCCACTTGCTCCAAACGATCAAAATTAACGCTAGAGATTGTTTTTGTTAGCCACAATTTTTATCCCGCATGTAAATGCAGCTCACAGTCACCGAATGCGTCACGGATTGATGATGTAAATGCAAGAACTGTCTTGTAAAACACTGCACCAGGCTTATCTTAATTTTAAAGAGTAATTTTCCGATGATGGCAAAGCTGTATATTCAGCATCATTACATATTAATCCTTCAGAAATCATTCTAATAGGCTGATTTGTTGTTCAAGAAACATTTCTTATTATTATCAATGTCAAAAACAGTTGCGCTGCTTAATATTTTTGTGGAAATCATAATACAATTTGCCACTTTGATTAATAGAAAATTTAAAAGGGCAGCGTTTATTTTAAATTTTTTGAAAACATTTTTTTTTCCAATGTTAAAATCATTACTGTCACTTTTGATCATTTTAAGGAACTCTTGCTGAATAAAAGTGTTAATTGTATTGAAAAAAATCTTAATTACCCCAAAATTTTGAACGGTAGTGTATTTTTTCCCCTATGTTTTTTGGTTCATCAAGCTGGTGTCCTGCTAATTGTACTACATGAACTAGTCAGAAACCTTGTTTGCTACTCTTTCCTTCCAGCTTTTAGCAAGACACACACATTACCTCGCTCAATATCATCCATGGGAGATGATGGAGACATTTTCTCCTTAGGAGGAGAGCTCTTGGTGCTGGAGGGAGCCTTGCTTCCACTGCCTGTCTTCATCTGCTGACTGAGCCTGCTGGTTTGCTGCTCCAGCCGTGACTGAACCTTACTGCTTCCCTCAGCCCTGCAAAGAAAGCAGGATTTAACAGTTTATTTACTTAATACAAGCTTTAAAAAATATATATCATGAAATAAATTATAATTCCATATGAATTGGAACACAAAAGCTATATTACCTGGTCTTCTTGACCGCAATGTTACTGCTGAGTTTCTCCAGACGATACTCTCCTGTGTCATGGTTAACAATGAGAATACATTCTTTCATATAAGGCCGTTTGGAACCTTTAAACACAGTAACAGGTGCTGTGGATCCCTGTGAAGGTTGAGGGGTGAGAAAAAGATTCAGCTGAAGTATCTGTGCTACATAAAATAACTGTTTTGTAGAATACGGTTATCAAACCTACCTCCAAATTCGGTAGTGTGATTGTAACTTGCTCTCCTTTGCCCACTTCCAGATCCCCCTCACATGTTGTGTCTATGGAGGCTGGTTTAAAATCATCTATGAACAGAAAGAAAACACTCATATTTCATAATCAGATGATCAATTGCTGAATCAAGTAGTGTAGTACTACTGTAGAACCTACAGAGGACGCACGTGTTTTATTATAATATAAAGTCTTTTTTTTTTAAAGATTTAATTTTAAACCACAATTTGTTTAGGATTTTTCCATTATAAGCACAAAGAAATATTTGTGTATAATTTCCAAACAACATTACATTGAATCAACATTTTTACATGTCAACATTACGAATCTTTATCCAGCAAGGTGGAAAAGCACATAGCTGCCTTCTCATATGCCTGTGCGTTTTGTTGGAAAACAACGCATGGTTTCAGTATCAACGTACAAAACAGCTCCTTTTCTTTTTCAAAATATGTTTTCTTTTAATGAGTTTATATGCATATTCTAATATACGGATATAATAATGTAACGTTAAAAGATACCACTTACATCGTACCGTGTGGAATGCACTTTTAGGTTGTTTCTCAAAGGTTTCGCCTAGTTTGAGAACGTGTTCTTGATTGTCAAAGTTTGAATATGCTGTTCCATTCATTCTAATCACAATTTTCAACCATATATTAGCAGTTTTCAACTTTCTACTTGATTCGATACCATCTACGGCAGAAATAGACACCTCACTTCTGGACCCGTTGCTAGCGCTTGCTACGCTGTGATTGGCTGCGTTTGTGCTCTTGGTTACGCCTCATTGGAGCTCAACTTCAATGTAATTGGTTAAGAAAACTGTCAGTCAACGCTCACGCAACGTCAGACGGAAGTGTCCTTTTGTACACCACCGCATGGGTGCCCTCTAGTGCTCTATAAGGAAATTGTCTCTCTTTTTTTGTTTTAATGATTCAGACAGAAAATGTGTAAAGTAACAAAAAAAAGTAACAAAATATTTATATGAATAAGTATGACATATCGAACCGTAGTTTAAGTCGAAAATAAATATTTTAACGTATGTTAACATATTATATATAATATAAACATTTAATAGATTTCTAATGACATTAATTATTTTGCATTAGCCTATATTAAATACTAATTATGACTGCAGAATAGACTTCCCTTTGATTATGGTGCAGCATAATGTCCGATTACGTCATTTACGTGCTTTAATATAATTGTAATAAATAACTGTTATAATATAACTGTTTTTCCAACAGAGTCTGTAGAATCGGCAGTCCGAGAGCTCTAGGAGCCTAAGTAGTCTCTAGGCTATGAGCATACATTGAACTCTCATTGGACCTGGATATTAATGAGTCATTTGTGAATATGACCAGAGACTACAGCACAGCGTTTATTTTAATAACAGCGCAGGCTAAATGAACGTACCGTCGCGTTTTTACTTAATATTTTTGAGCGAGGTTTTTTTTAATACAACAAGCGTCCTTTAGGTCCTTTAAAAAATACCAGTTTACTTTAGGGTTCCATTTATAAGTTTACGCAAAAGTAACCCACTAAAGTAGGCCTACATATAGCCTACTGAAGTTATATGTTTTATGATCATTAAAACTCAACAGAGATTGAGATGTGATTGGCGGGAATTTTTCTGTGTAACGTAACTCTGCCAATATTTGCCATTATCATGACCCGATGATTGTTCGGATCGATAGGCTAGGCCTATACATATTTCTGAGGGGTAGACTGAGTAAATAGATACCGAAAATAAGTAAATTTCCACATGACATTTCATTAGTTTGTAGACTAAGATATTATCAATCAATAATAGCCTACCCATAAGTATTTTATACTTTCCACAATTAGCTCATAAAAATAAGGTGCTTTTTGTCTCAACTTTGACTCAACTGTATATATGTGGTACAGTTGAGACAGTATAGCATGGTACAGTTGAGACACCCATTTTTAATGTAAAGGTAACTAAATGTTCATTGCAAATATAATAAATAAAGACAAATAAAGAAAAAAACAATTGGGCAACATGTTTATTTATTCATCCATTTAAATTCATTCATTTTATTTAAATTAGCACTAGTAAAAATATATAAAACAGGAACAATATATGTAATGTATTTTTTAATAATACACAGTTTAAATATCACAAATATCAAATTTTATTTTCATTTGCGTCCTATTCTGGCTAATAACTACGTTAAACCTGTTATCATAACACTGATCAACTAAACAGTGTGTGTCCTAATAGAAATCTATCGGGGGTACAGTTGATACACTTGTGTCTCAACTTACCCCGCTGGCCACCTCGCACATTTCTCTAGATTTTGCAATTATCTTGCATGACACAATACCATGAAATATGCCAGTTTTTAGGGCACAGAATAACGTTTGTAATGATACCAGTTATGTTTAACAGTCACATAAGGATAATAGCTATTCATTGTGGAGTGTGCATGGTGAAGTGAAAGTCTTATCTTAGAAAAAAAACCGTTTGCTGATATATCTTCGGATCGGATATGTTTACGTTTCCCATGATCAAAGAGGACACTAATACACATGTGCACAGCAAAAATCACAACTTGTGCATGCTGCACACGGAAGTTATTTAATCTGTCTCAACTGTAGGCTACTCATGTCTCAACTGTACACAGTCTACCCCTACACTACACATTAATTTAACTTTATATAGTTGGATGATCCAAAAGTTTGAGAACACATTAAAAAATGGGATTTAGTTTATTTAAACCTGGAAATATAGCCTACTGATTTTGAAACAAATAACTTTTTTTTTCAGCTCTTTGAAACTCGTCCAAATTCTAGAAATTCATAATTCTAAATTAAAGAAAATTGTGGTAAATAAAATAATTTTCTCTGCAATTGGTGGCCACTGCCAGGTTATATAGACATTGTAGACTCAGCAATGGTGGACAGATCATGATTGTTCTCCATTAAATGATTGGCTGAGATCAGGACTCCTGGCCACACAGACTGATTTATCCAAGTAATGGTCATCAGAGGAGTCATTACAGAATTGCTGTTCTTTCCTCAATTGCTTACTGGACAAATAATGTTGTCTTTAATTTTAATGAGAGCTGACAGCTTTACTTGAAGAGAAAGTTTAAAGGGTTAGTTCATCCAAAAATAAAATTTCATTACTCACCCTCATGTCGTTCCAACCCCATAAGACCTTATTTCATCTTCGGAACACAAATTAAGATATTTTTATGAAATCTGAGAGCTTTCTGATCCCTAGACTGCAACGTGATTGCCACTTTCAAGGCCCAGAAAGGTAGTAAAGACATTGTTAAAATAGTCCAAGTGACTACAGTGGTTCAACCTTAATGTTATGAAGTGACGAGAATATTTTTTGTGCGCAAAAAAACAACAAAGACATTTTTTTTTATTGTTATGTATTGTTATTATTGGTCACGATGAAGTGTGTCTTTACCTGTTGTAGCATATCCACATTGTATTTAAGAAATAGACACTGACACAGTCAAAACACATCATCTGAGAAGCGCTTACTGTATCCGTCAATCATTTTGGCCCTCCAAAACTATTTTGGCCAAATGCATAAATAAATATTTTTTTCTGCCATTTCGATGGAATATTTTCAGTTGCTGAAATTTTGGGGCATACTTGGTCGTGTTAGTATACATCATTTGGGTTTAAACAAAAAATCCAGCTCCCCCAAATGAGAGAAAGACAAATAAGATCCAAATAATAATGAAAGCACATTTACCAATTTCAGTTTTGTATATAAATTGTGTTCAGCTATAAAACAGAAAGGAAATGACCTTGACATGTATCATGTTCCCTAGCAGAAAACGTGGCAGAGCTGCAAGGACAGATCAGTTTAGAACTGCTCAGTATGAGTCACTCAGAGCTCATTTGCATATCTCCTGTAGATTACATATGCTTTTAGTGTTTTATTTAAACAAACTATTAATGTTCCATAATTGAACATGGCTTAGATGCAAATGACATTTTATAGCTACTGTTTGTTTTGCCTTAAGTCAAGTGTGGATCTCCTCTGGAAGATTTACCATTGCCGAAAGAACACTATCATATCAGTCTGGCCTTGCCCTTGATACGAGGCATGCCGCTTTATCTCAAGAGACAGAATAATCAGAAATGCTACTAAAACAGTTTCAGAAATAGAATACCACGTTACATTGTGATGTTATGATGATGGATTTTATGAAGAGCATGCTCATGACTAAAGCATAATTAGTTTTACAGTTTTTAATCTGAGGGTCATGACAAATGAGTCAAGTTTTCTATAAAGCAAAGGAACAAAATATGCCAATTCGGTACTCCTCTTGTGCTGTATATAGCTCTGACACAACACATATCATTGTGCAGCTCTATTATGAATGTCCCCTTTGGTGTGTTTGGATCGTTTTGTTAAAGTAGGTCACCTTATCACATGGACCAATATGTGTCGGGTGGATAAAGATGTTTTATTTGATTTTGAAAATGTAATTTGCTTGTTGTAATTCAAAAATTTGAATGACCTTGAGGCAAAATTAAATTTTAAATTTGCAAAATGTCAGGAAGATTGTAATAGGCTTTATTCACTGTTTAGTCTTGACACTAAGTATACATTATGCACAACTGCTCTGCTCAGAATATCTAATATGATAATATCAGCACTTAATAGGCCTCCTGCTTTTACTGTACATAGCTGATGTTAAAGTTGCGATGAAACAGAAGTAGTGACTTATCTTTCTTCCATATTGAAAAAGAAAAAAATGTAGGGTGGAACTAAGTTCTATGCATCGGTTGTCAACAAGAACAATCAAAAACATGAATTTAATAGAATCTACTGTGAAACCTTTCATATTATGTATGTGTACTGTATCAGCGTAGGCATCAATGCATAGACTTAATTTAGACAGACTGTGATTTCTTTTAGTTAGTTGTTTTACATTATCAAAGTCACCTGGATGCCTTGAATCATGTCTATGATTTTTCATAGTTGTTTTGATGAACTAAAGGCCATCAAGGGACAAGTAGTGCATTCAATGTGCAGTTTTATATTCTCTCTACATCAAGGCTGATGGAACACCCCCCCACCCCCCTCAATTTTCAGAGATGAAATGGCCACATTGTTGGTCATTGTAGCATTCAGCATCAAATGCATTGAATATTCTGCATCATAATAGTCCCGGTGCTTGATATATGCTGAGAGGGTTTGTTAAGACCCCTTTTGTTGTGTAAATACTGATGCCATTGAGGAGTTCAGCTCTTCCTCATGTTTTACATAAAGTTGACTTTGAATAACGCCCTATTAATTCAATTAAATCAATTAATAAGAACGATTCTGACCAAATATGGGCCATTTCCAGGTACCACCCACTTCCTGAGGATGGATGGAACAATTTACAAAAAGCAATTGTAAGCAGATGATTATAAGTCATTACAATGCAATTGAAGATCTTGACTCTTTCAAAGCAGGCAGATGACAAAATCATTGTCATTAAAAAAGGAATTAAAGATTTAGATTCTAATTTTTTTTTAACTATAAAATCGAAATAAAAGCTTTAATATTAAAACAGTTTACTTGGAGTAAAAAAGCAACATTGTGAAATGATATTACTATTGTGCAGAGCCCCGGAGGACAAACAGACATATATTAGGAGGGGGAAACACTGTTTATGCTGTGCAAAATTAATGTGAGGGATGACATTTAGTGGAATGTGCAGATTATATTATTAGTTATTGTAATATCCTTTTGTATAGCATATAACAATGTTTGACCATATTTGTACCTTTTCAGAAGAAAATACGAATTGTGTTTGTCCATGCAAAACTCACCGTCATGATGTCATGGTGCTCTGGGTGGTTGCTAAGGCACTGCAAGAGTGTTCTGGGTCTTTTCTATGTTGTTAGGGGTTGTTGATAGGCTGTTCTGGCCTGGGTCATTGCTAGTGTTGTGGGTGTTTGCGAGGGCATTGCTAGTGTGTTATGGGTGGTTGCCAGGGCATTGGTTTTCTGGGTGGATGATAGGGCATTGCTTGGGTTTTCTGTGTGGTTGATAGGGTGTTCTGGCCTGGGTAATTGCTAGGGTGTCATGGGTGGTTGCTAGGGCATTGCTAGAGTGTGATTGGTGGTTGCTAGAGCATTGCTTGGGTTTTCTGTGTGGTTGATAGGGTGTTCTGGCCTGGGTCATTGCTAAAATGTGATGGGTGGTTGCTAGGGCATTGCTTGAGTGTTATATGTGGTTGCTGGGGCATTGCTAGGGTTTTCTGGGTGGTCGATAGGGTGTTCTGGGTGGTTGATAGTGCGTTATGGGTCATTGCTAGGGTGTTCTGGGTTGTATCTAGGATGTTATGTTGCTCTGTTCTGTTGTTCTAGAAGGTTAAGCACTCATCAGGGCTTTTTACACTTGAAATAGTTAACCCTGGGTCATTCTAAATGGCTAAATGGAATTAGTGAATTAGGAATAATTGTTATCTTGCTTCACGTTTCACACTGCTCATAATTTACAATTAATCCATAACGTTCTTATTTGCATATATGTAGTAGGTGTCAGTAGTAGTGTCATTGATTGGATGAACGCAGCATGCAACCTGTAAACATAACATAGCACTCCACATCCTCGTATTGCCGACTACCATCGCGTTTATACTGAATGGACATTTTGGACTATAAAGGTAAGAATGAAATGGTCTCTTCTTCACTCAAATGTTGTGTTTTCTGTCAGCATTTGACAGTTTTCCTCTCAAACACTGAATTTGCTGTTTATAGGCAACAATGCGCAGTGTTTCCGTGACTGTCCAAAGCACGCAAATATGAGTACGCGATTGGATGTCTGTTGCTAAATGTCTCCCTCTAACATTCTAATGCAATGCGGCTAACCCCGGGTAAAATGGGCAAATATGGATTTATCATTATAGGAGACACTTGGATTCAATGCTGCTCAGAAATTTGATTGTGTTTTGACTTTCTCCATGTGTAAAGCATTTAACCAGAGACCTGTTAACAAACAGGGAGAACCATTAGAACCTGACTGTGAGAATGTGGGTTGGTTATTATTGTTATATAAACATAGACATCGACTGTCTGCCTCAATGGACTAATCAAACTTTCCACTCACACACTGCACACCAATAACATTGGTATCTGTTGCAGCTTCATTGAATACAGTTGGGTGACATGGTCCCATGCACTAATGACAATACATTCCTGCTATACACGTTTGCAGTCCCCAGTCGTGACTCATCTGAGGAATGTGGCACAGTTCCCATGTCGTTTCCCAGGCTCCGAGTAACACAGGAAGTGATGCCAGCACCTCAGCATATTAAACATATGCATTTATATGAGTAATGTAACGCACACAGGAGCATAGCCAAGCACTGACCTACATCTGATACATTATATATGCACATCCCATACAGTTTCTTTGTTTAGTCGGAGATGCTCACATGCACCATATGCGTGTGAGAGTGTTAGACCGAGCTGCCCTCTCTGTATTTGTGTCAGTGTGTTATGTGATCCCTTTTCTCATGGTGCAATACAATCGATTGTCCCACATTCTTCCACTTTTCAATACCAATATTGTGTCCCATAATGCCAAATATAGGATATAGAGTCCTTTAGCTAAAGTAATACATTTTTATGACATCAGATTAGGTTTTAGGGACATCACTAACAAGCATTATGTGTCAATGTATTCTTAATTAATTCATTGTGTTTTTTTTGATACCATAAAACAATAAAAAACATTTTTTTTGGAATTTCATGTATTTAATCTTTAATCTTTTTCCTTTGATTCTTCTCATAATTCAACCGAGGTTTTCAATAACCCCTTTTTATTCTGTCATAATAACAGTTGTTTACTTGGTTTTGCGAATGCCGCATCAGCTTTTTTTGTGCGTCAGATGCTGATTCATATGCAGTACCAAATATAGTCCCTCCGCTGCAGAAAAAAAAATCTCGAAATCTTGAAAGGATCTCGAGGCGAACCTTGTCTGAAAGAGAATTGTGCTTATTTATTAATTATTATTATTATTTTGGTCTTGTGTGAAAGGCGGTCTGTGCTTCAGTGATCACTGTGTGGAGCTGGGTGAATGAATTATTGAGGCTTGGTAGAGCCCTCATAAATTAGGAATGGTGGAGTCTTTGGGCAGGGTGACGGCCGCTGCACTGTGGCCGCTCTGCATCTTGAGTGTCACGGCCACCAGCTAGAGACTCTCATTCTCCCTCTCTATATCTCTCTTTCTCTACAAGCCCTGAGGCCCTTCAGTCTCTTTAATGGTTCCACTCTCCCAGTCAGCTACCAACACTGTGTATTCGAAATCTGGATCTAATTTGTGCATTTGTCAAAAAAAATGCTTAATTCACTTGGCTCTAAATTGATGTTTCCTCAACTGATGACACTTTTATGTCCAATGTATACACGACTGTTCAAAGGTTAAGGGTCAGTATTTTTTTTTTTTAAAGATCATTTAGATTTTTTTTAAATTCATCACTTTATTCTGCTGTGACAGCTGTAATGATTTCTATTTCAAATAAATGCTTTTCTTTTCAGCTTTCTATTCATCAGGTAATCCTAAAAAAACTATCATGGTTTCCACAAAAATATTAAGCAACAACTGTTTTCAACTGCTTTGATAATACTAATAAAAATAAATGTTTATTGAGCAGCAAATCAGCATATTAGTTTTTGAAGGATCACTGAAGATTGAAGTAATAATGCTGAAATCCAGCTTTGCCATCACACGAATAAATTATATATAGTATAAAATATATTAAAATAGAAAAGTTATTTTAAATTGTAATAATATTTCACAGTATTCATATATATATATATATATATATATATATATATATATATATATATATATTTTTTTTTTTTTTTTTTTTTATTGTTTCACTTTTGTACCAGGCCAGATGTTATAAAAAAATCAATTATTATATTTAAATTTGGGAGTATTTAAGATATATAATGCTAATGCTGTAGTGAAATACCAGAAAAGGTTCACTGTTGGAAATTGTTACTAAAAAATTACATAAATTAGTGAGAGTGTGAAATGTCCCCCTGTGGAGAAAATAAAGTTTTAAATGTTGACTATCTATGTGTTTTTTTATGTGCTTTAAGACAAACCATGTGCAAATTCAGAAGTCAACAACCATTTCTGAGTATTTTCTCTTAACTGCGGTGAACCATGATACTCTAAAACCATTAGGTTTTTAAATCGCTGGTGTTTCAGACGTCACAAACAGCGAGCGGGCTTTAGCATATCATTAACAGCGCGCGAACTAGGGGAGTCTCGAGAGATGCCAGGTTATGCAGGTATATTTTTCTGTTGATTATCATTGATATGAACATGCAGGTAGATTTAACAATAGCCTACAGCAGGTGTACGATGTGTATTACAATGTTATGAGGAACTATGCCTTTCTCCACCGACGATCGGAGTTGTTTAAAACGTTTCGGATGATTGTTGGAATTCAGGGAGCTGTCTGAAGCCTCTTTCACACAGAGATTCCGGAAAATACACGGATAAAGTGACCCGGGATTTGACCCGGGTTCGTTTGATTTTGGTTCATTCACACTGCCAGTGATTTTCCGGAATCAAAGAGTGCCACACAACCCCAGTGGCGCAAAAAGTGGGTATGCGCTATATGTGGCGCATAGGGGCGCCGCATCATGGGGGCGCCAAAGCGATAGTTAAAAAAAAACTATTTTTTTTATAAGTTATATACATTTATATAAAAGTTATACAAGTTAAATATAAAAAAAGTTATATAAATTTTAGATGACTAACAGGCTAGAGTAGGCGCCGGCGCCCTCATAATATTCCATCATAGAATTTATTTTGACATAGAAGGGTATCGCGAGCGGGCGGGGGCGCGCGCGTGAGCGCTGAGGAGCAGCACAGGAGTGCGTTATCGTTGAAACTCGAGAAAGATGAATGAAGCAAAAAAGCGGTCGGGGGCTAAAAATAGAAAAAGAAGGAGGTTAAAGGAGATGGCATGTTAAGGGATGCGACAGCAGCTAAATAAGTGGATGGTGAAATGCAACAGGTATGTGATGTTTGTGCTTGGAGGAGGCTTGCAAATATTCATGTTAACAGACTAACGTTTGCTAACTCTGGGAATGTAGCAGCCAGAGCTAGCTAGTTTAGAATATGCAAAACCGAGGTTGCTGAGCTGAAAACTAAAAAATATAAGGTAGCATCTACAATAAATGACAAGAATCTGGAAAACAACTAATGCAATATCTCTGGTTTACCATGGAATCATGCGTAGATTTGCTACCAAGCTTGGAGACTAGCAAATATTAATGTTAACAGCAAGTGTTTGCTAACTTAATGCAAAATAATATTACTGATATCTAGATTTAGATTTTGATTAAACCTTATGGTACCAATCCCATGCATGACATATCTCAATTTTATTAAATTAAAATAACAACTGGTAAATATAAGGTAGCATGCACAATAAATGACTAGAAGCTGGAAAACATGACTTATGCAATAAGGCCGGTTTATCATGGAAACAAATAGATTTAGTTTTACCATTCATGTATGTTCATGTTAGCTGTGCTATCAGACATACAAGCTATAGTTACATCTGCTGGGTGACATGGAAGCTGTATTTAGGGTCACATCTCTCTCTCTCTTTAAAGATCTGTGCTATATAATATGTATGATCAAGTGGCAAACAGCAACGAGGCTTTTGTTGACCACTTGGACAAAATCTGTTTCTGTTTTTTTTTTTTTTGTTCATTGACATAATTTATGTCATCATTGTTTTCATTGTCACAAGTACAGGGATTTGCAAAGAAAAAAAGAAAATTTTCTGGAATAAGGAAGATTTGATGGATGATCATTTTGATACAAATGACAGCTACACACAATATGATTATATATATATATATATATATATATATATATATATTATTATTATATATCTATATGTGTGTGTGTGTATTGGGGGGCGCCAAAATTGTTGCTGCATACCCCTCTAACACTGGGTAGTTGCGCCCCTGCACAACCCGTAAAAATCCCGAAAAAGACACGTGACATCGCTGTGACATAGGCCTACATGTAATGTCTCAGCAGCGGCTATTTGGTTATGAGCTGCGATTTCTCTCTCGAGAAACCACGCTTGTGCATTTTTTTTCTCCTATTCGATCATAAACCATCGCATTACGTACCGTTTCACTAGCCTGCTTTCACTTCACTTCAGCGTCATCATTACGACACGGCATTGATTACGGGTTTTGTAATCACAGCGCGCGTTTCGGGAATGATCCCGGCAATGTTACTAGGTCCCCAACCCGGCATCGATCCCGGGATCGATCCCGGGTCGTGTTTGCGTTCGCACAGAAGGCGTTCTGGCAATTTCCCGGGATCAACACGCTGTGTGAAAGGGGGAGCCCAAGATGGTGCACGGCACGGGAACATGGTTTGAGTAAAATTAGCAACACATAGCTGTTTGATAACATAGTCGAGCAAAAAGGCTAATCATATTAATTGCCGCCCGTTATGTGTCCAACGTTGTATAGAGCGATATACCATTGTGCAGTGTTTACCTCAGTGAGGGGGCTTTCACACTGGCAGTTTAGTTCGGAACGGGACACGGTTCGCATGAAAAATCGCTAATGTGAACGCTGTCATCGGACCCGTGTGCGCACTGGGGTACCGAACCCGAGACTACCTGGAGGAGGTGGTCTGAGTTCGGTTGCTCCCGAACCGTGCTGCGATTCGCGTGTATGTGGAAGCAACACAGACTCGGGTGCGCACTTGTTCAGGAAGTAAAGTATCCTGCGCATGCGTTTTAGCCGATTTTGATGTATTTAGTTAAATAAAACACACGTAAGGGATGAAGATTTACCCTGGATACGAGCAAGAGTGAGTCTGTGTTGATCAGGGCAACAAATTAATGGAAATCCACTGTCTCCTCAAAAGAGTCCATTTGCAAGCAGCGGAAAGACAGCTTATGCGAAACACACATACAGTTAACCTGCATTGTTTACTCAGCTATGAATAATAGCACCAAATTAATAAAAAACACAATATATTGACCCGTGTCGTGTTTTCTATCATGAGCCGTGCACGTTTGCAATGACGTAAGATGCACGCAAACGCACCAGAGTTCGATAGAATCAAGTTGAGTGTGAAACCAGACCAACGCTGCAGGGGGCGCCGGGAACAATCGTGCCCGGGCTCGGACCGCAGCAAACGAGCCCAGTGTAAAAGCCCCCTAAGTTGGCCTAGTGAATCTGTGAGTGGAGGCAGGGCCAGTGCCATAGAGAGAAAGAGCTGCGATCATGGACTGTAAAAAAAAAAGGTTGCGACACGCTTTGATGTCGCCACTATTGCTGTCACGTGGTTCATGTAAGCCCCAATAGTTCCAAAACATACGATGGCTGTCATGTTCTTCTATGGGACAGACAGCAGCGATTAAAAAAAAAAAAAACAGACAGCAGCGATTACATTATTGAACAGTAAATATAAAATAAAACACACACCCAAGTACTTTTTCAGCTGTTACTGCATTATTGCATTTAGTTAATGTCAGTTTTGCATTTGGAGAGGCAGGGTGACAACGAAATACTGTAGCCTATATTACTTAAGTTTTAGGGTTTTTTTGGAGGGATAATCTTAGTGTTCATGTTCACATGGGTAGTAGCACTGGCTTTAGCGGCTCATCTGATGATGGACGTCTCATGATATTTCTTTTAGCACAACTGGGCTGTATTAGGCTATTGATCCGTGATCTTGCTTATAAATTCCGATTCAGCCATTAGCCTACCTTCGTGATCGCGCAAAGAGTTCTGCAGTGGCGGTCCGTTCAGAATTCCAACCAACATAAAATATAAATAATTACGCTGTGCATGTACAAATGAATGATTTAGGAGGGAAATGGACTGCTCCCATAACGTAGAAAGCAATGACTATATTTGCAGCAATGTTCGGTAAATATTAACTTCATAAAATGAAACCGGAGAGATAGTTAATGAGTGAATGAACTATGTTCCTAAATACGTAGCTAAATAACTGTTAACGGGATTCATTTCAGTATTGCTAATGTACCCCTTCATCCTACCCTAATCATAGACTAAACCATTCATCAGAAAACACATACACAAATACATGTATACGATGTACTGTGTACAGTAGGCTACACATGTAGGCTATATATATTTCAATCAATCATTACTAACCCTAACCCATACACATAATATATTAATTGTGTATGTGTATATATATATGAATGCATGTGTATTTATGTAGGCCTATATGTATTATTACACAAACACACATTTTGACAAATATGCATATATACACACATAACCCTAACCCATTTAAATAAATGAATTGTGTATGTGTGTGTATGTATATATAATATTTTAACAGTAAACAGTATAATATTATTAATAATAATATTATATATTATATACATCAGGTTACCGTAAGTTAGCTAACGTTAGTGTCACGTAAGCTATAGCTGCAATTAACCTATTATCTTCCAATAAACATTAACTAAAACTGGCTACATAAAATACTACTGACTAGATTCATGAGAGGTCGGCTAATGTGTTTAAAAGTAAAAAAAATACAGTGATTTCATTAATTTACCACCGAGCGTACTTCGGAAACACTGAAAATGAATGGGGTTCAATGCTGGAACTATCAGTGTTTCGAACTATTGGCTGCTCCACGACACGCGTTACTTCCGCAAACCAAAGTTCCTATGGTGGTCTATGGGAGTGTCGCAACTCTTTCCCTCTATGGCACTGGGCGGGGCTAACTAGCACATTCAACTAAATGAAGCAAGGGTGTAGAAGTTGCAATCAAGGTAATTTAAGGCATGAAGTTTCTTTTTCACAGGAAAAAAACATTTAAATATGTAATTTTGGTGATCAAATATGAGTTGAAAGGGATACAATTATTGACTACAGGGGGACTTTTAAGAGAGTTTGTTTTTGTTTGTCTACAGGGTCAAAATTGGCCAGTTGAAGAAACCCATACCATGCTACCACTATGCAAATACATATCCAAAAACATGGTACCATCCTACTTTTTGGTATGTTTTTTTAATGGAAGCCATTTGATAATTTTGTCATGTTTTACTGTTAATCTGTAATTAACTCTCCATATTTCTTCTATGTGCACTGTGTGCCACTGCTCTATATAGACTATATAAATCTGTCCCTCTGGAGAAGCATTCAAGCTAATGGATGAAGCATTTACTGGCTGTAGTGTATTATACCAACCCCAACTGAACCACAGGGACCTGTGATTTTATTTCGATCCCACCGCGACTGCGGTTAGCCATTAAAGTGCCAAATACAGCTACATATCGTGATTAATAACTTATAAATTTCAATATAAAAAAAGCAAAACAAGCTGTTAGATTATCTGATAAAAGTGCCACTTTGGCTAATGCAACACCAGAAGCCTTGAAACAAAAGCTAATAGTACATTTGACTTTCTCTCCAGGGAGCTTGGTATCAAATGTGGATAATGCATCTTCTGCCGGCCTCCTGCGCTTGCCTTGGGCCCAATAGATCACCAAGGTATACGGCAGAGACAAAGAGGAATCCCTTCCTTTGACCTGGCCACTCCATGCCTGAGCATAGAGATCCAGTGAGCGCGCTTGACAGGCTCAGCTGATGTCTGTTTAGTGCTCTGATCACTGGAGGAGCCTAGGAGCATGTGTGGTTATGTAGAGGATTATCTCTCTCCATATGGCCTGGCTACCTCAACCCCACGCAACATACTGTAATTACAGAGCACAGCCAATATGCTCTGAAAGCCCTCTCATGGGAATTCGAAGGAATGCTGCAAAATCCTGCACTGCGTTCCAGTAGAGACTACGGCCCGTGCATTGGAATTGTGAGTTATTTATTTAGATTTTAGATATTTATTTATGAAAAAAACAATAATAATAAATATTAAACACCTAGATGAACGAGATGATTTTGTTTTTCCCCCAAAATATTTAGATTATTTATTTATTTATTTATTTATAGTATTTATTTATTTTAAAAAAAACTAATAAATATACAACAAAAAACGATACATTTATTTTTATTTATTTATTTATTTATGTATTTATTTATTTAAAGTTATCTATTTATTTATTTTAAAATTAAATATAACAACCTTGATAAACTACTTTATTAGTTGTATTAGTGTATTTATTTATTCAGATATTTATTTATTCATTCATTTTTAGATGTATATTTATTTTAAAATAAATTAATGAATATAAAACTAAAAGCATAGATAGCTTTTTATATTTATTTATTTATATTTATTTATTTAAAAAACAAATATAACAAAAAAATCTAGACAAACTAGTTTATTTATTTATTTAAAGTGATCTATTTATTTATTTTTAAATTAAATGTAACAACCTAGATAAACTACTTTATTAGTTTATTTATTCAGATATTTGTTTATTTATTCATTTTTAGTTATGTATGTATTTTAATATAAATATATATAAAACTATAAACATAAATAGCTTTTTATTTCTAGATATTTATTTATTTAGATTTGTATCTATTTAATTCACTAATCAAATTTAGCTACCAGTCAGTCGTTGGACATTCCAGAGTACCGAGTCATTGCGGTGACACTCATTTAGTGAAGTGGGCTAATTCTACAAATTGTGATTGTGTAGGCTAATGTAAATCTTTTTTTTCTTCCCATAACATCACAGTTTGGATTAAGCTGCAATTAACTCAACATTAAGACAAAGAAAAGGATGTTACAACGCTCCTGCGTTTCCATCTTAGCTCAGTTAAACTTCATGAGTGGATGTTGTATACGTCAATTTAACGCCTGTGGACCTTTGCTTAAGGTTCACTGGGTTACACAGAAGCAAAAAACAAGGAAACCCCCTTGAGAGGACAGGTGGGGGGAAAGAGAGAGTGTATCTCAGGGAGGTCCTTTATAGTGAGGTCTGTGCTTGAGTGGTTCCCATGCCAACAGTGAGTGGAGTGGTGTTTGGAGCATGCTCAGTGAGGAGCTGGCGGCTGTAACAATAGCTGAGAGAGCTAAAGCAGCTCACATGCTGTATCTCATCAGACTGGAATAGACCGCTGCGTGCGCACTGCTCATTCTGCTGACATGGTCTTCCTTCTCGTCTCCTACCTGTCATTTCTGCATGAGAAAGAGGTATGTAGCTCTAGATGGAGAGTGGGGAGGATTTTGACTAATTTTACAACTGGTTTATGCTTTTAAAAAGCTTTTATTTTGTGCTTGTTGAATGGGATGATTTGTATAGAAATGAATGAAGGAACATGTGTTTTTGTGCCAGAATGTAATCAAGTGTATCCACTGATAAGTTACATCTTTTTTTTAAATTAATATTTCAGTAAACATATGCCGTTTATTTATGTGATTTTTCATGGTTTTTAAGTGAAATGCCACCCGAGGAGATTTCCATGTTCGAATATGCAGAGCAGACTTGCTGAACAGTACAAGAGAGCAGTGTGAATATCATTTGCATACTTCTGCTTATGACATTGGACAGATCTGAAGCGGAGGATAGAGAGAGAGAGAGAGAGAGAGAGAGAGAGAGTGAGAGGGAGAGGAGCTGAATACATTTATACTTGCTGCTATGTCACACGATCCTTCTGTTGTGTGGAGTTGTCATGCCTCACTGACCCCTTGACGTGTCGTCGTGACGATGGGAGTAAGGGGCCAGGCTGTTTCGTTGTGACAACACCGGAATTCTAGTTTTGAGCCTGACCTGGTCTACCACCGTGGCGTGCACCTTAACAATACACAGAGCACAGGCTCGCTGGAGATGTAGCCGTCTGCCCTAATGAAATGCTTTGTTGATTTATTGTGTGTTGTTGTCTGGGCACTGAGCGCTATACAGAACTTGATCCGGGATGCTCAACACCATCAGCTTAGTGTCTGGCACACATGGGATAAAAATGGGCCAGGTTGCTCCTCAGCAAAAAGCCGTCAATATTTCATGTAGTCGGACAGTATAGCGATATATAGAGCGAGGGTATCTCAGTGGACAGGAAATTGGAAAATAAATTGAAGTGACACTTGCAGGTTTGCATAGTATCCATCAGGGGATAACGTCTTCTCTGTGGAGCTAAAAGGTTGGGTGGGCATCTGATAATCTGAAAACTTTGCTTTCAAGGGTTTTCCCTGAGCTGTCTTGTAATTTAAAGAAGTAAAATAAAAACTCTGGCATTATTTACTCTACCTCATATTTTTTGAAACCTGAACACAAAATTAGTTATTTATTTCAGTGTTTCCAATTATAACTTTTCCAAACATAGAACGTGAAAAGCTATCATGTGAGTTCGGAAGACAGTAGACAAGTTCGATGAACCACTTTTCTGTTGTTGTTTTTTCTTTCTTTTTGGAGTTTGACGGCACCCGGTCACCATCCACAGTCATTGTATGGAAAAGAGCAGCTTCCTTTTGTGTTTTATGGAAAAAAATAAAGTCACATTCTCGGGAAATTTGTGCAAGAATTGTACTTTTAGGGGTACAACAGCTTGGCTGAAATCACATACTCTTTGAGTACTTTGAATAAGTAGCCTAATTACTTTTCAACCATTAAAAACATGTTCTATATAATATGAATGTGTGTAGAAATTCGAACGTACATTATTCTTCATGTTGCCACTGTCACATGACCTACCAGCGTCAGTTGCATTGCTTCACTGCCGTTCAAAACTCCTCTCCCGCGTGGCCTCATGGGATAGTAAAGGGTCCATTTGATGGTGGATGCACAATTCAAAATCTCTCTGGAAGTAGTAGGTCATCCGGGTATTTTTTGCCTACTGTTTTATGGATACTTAGAATTCAGACATAGTTCTCTCTTTTTGCCTTTGAAAGGAAAAATGCATATTTTGATACGGCCCTATACTGCATTATAAAAAATATGATCAATAAGTCAAGACAACATATGTTTTTACATTACTTCAACTGGTAACACTTTAAAATAAGGTTTCATTTTTTAACATTAGTTAGTGTATTAACTAACATGAATTAACCATGAGCAATACATTTGTTACTGTATTTGTTAATCTGTTAACATTGAGTAAAAAAATACAACTGTTCATTGTTTGTTCATTTTAGTTCACAGTGCATTAACTAATGTTAACAAATAACTTTTGATTTTAATAATGTATTAGTAAATTAATAAATGCTGTAGAAGTGCAGTTCATTATTAGTCCATGTCAATTAATGTAGTTAACTAATGTTAACTAACTAATTTCAACCTATTTTTAAGTTACGAGATTCAACAAAATTTTTTAAAAGTCAGTTTAATATAATTTAAGTTGAAATGATTTGTACAGCCAATTTGATTATACTTAAAAATTTAAGGCAGCAACTGACCTAGATCTTTATACCTTATTTACCCCTAAAAGGTTCATAATAGTACCTTATGGGTAAATATTAGTACTATTAATGTACTAATATACACCTTTTAGATAGAGTACAAAGTTTTTACTTTGAAGATATAGCCTCAGTCTTGTACCACTAAATTTTAAATTTTTGCCCGTTTTCTTCCTGACAGTGTCGTTTTAGAATGGCTGTGAGTAAATGGTGGCAGAATTCATTAATTTCTCAGTGAACTCTTCCATAAAAATCTAAATCATTCGACTTGTAAGATAACCTTCATTTTTGTCTAAGACGGTCTGTACCTAAATAGTTTGAGGCAAGGTTCACATTTATGTCAATGCAGATTTCTAAGCATTTTTTTTTCAGAAATAAAAGGTCTGCCATGTGAACTGCCAGAACTTGGTTTTGTTATCTGGAAGAGGAGACAGTTATGTTGCAAAGTATGTGGGGCATTGGCTTTGAACTGCCATTGTTCATGTGTGATGAATGTTTGGAATAATTATACTGCATCAGAGAATGCCAGTAAACCAGCATTATACCATCTCATTATGGATTGAGTCGAATCAAAATGTAATAAAGGTTCACATAACATTATGGTTTTGGTAACAATTTACAATAAATTTCCATTTGTTAACTGCATTAGTAATGTCATCACAACATTTTTTACATTTTTTTTTTCTAAATGGAGGCTTTTGTAATCTTGCTGAACTGTATTCTGCTGCTGCATTTGTGGGCCACGGTCTCATTCAAATGAATCCACTTTGAAATGGAGATGATTCTGCCCAGTGTTCATCTTTCCCAGTTGGGTTGGATATTTTCCTGTGAAAGTTGCACCAGCCTACTGTAAGCGGAGATGACAGCTGATCAATTGCTGTCCCCCTCCTGTTCTAATTCCTAATCCCCCTTTCTCCCCCCGTCTGTCCTATCCTGCTCTCACCTCATCACCCCCCGATGAAAGCCCATTACCGGCCAAGTGGCTCCGACGGAGATTGGGGCACCTTCACGTAGAGATCCGCTGCTTTGATCCCTTCTTCATTCACAAAGAACAACAAAGGAGCTGATGTGTGTGTGGGAGGGCCCCTAAAGACAGGGCTGTGTGGGTCTTGTGATGTTCTCCCAATGGATGGTGATTAGGGCTCATATGGAGCTGTTGAAATATGACAGCCACAGGCAGCTCCTGAGGACACTGAACAGCCCTGCTCTACTGAAAGAGAAGTGTGATTTAATGCCACAGCCCATAATGTAGTATAGATTGCTATATTGACTGAGTTATGCATGGCTGTGATACCAATACTTGTCTGTCACTTTGAAAATTGTCATGTTTTAGGTATAAATAATACAGTAAGCTTAGATCTATTGAAATAAAATCTCGGCTGACCTTGGCTGACCTACTACCGTTCAAAAGTTTGGGGTCCGTAAGATTTTTTTATTGAGCAAGGATTCATTAAACTGATCGAAAGATATTAGTCTTTTGAATGGTTACAAAAAAGGGGCTTTTTCAAATAAATGCTGTCCTTTTCAACATTCTGTTCATCAAAGAAGCCTGAAAACACGTTTCACCATTTCCACAAAAGTATTAAGCAGCACAACTCTTTTCAAAATTCATAATAAGAAATGTTTCTTGAGCAGCAAATCATCATATTAGAATGATTTCTGAAGGGTCATGTGACGGAAAAAGTAAGTTTTGTTTATAAATTCAGTCACGAAAACATTATATTATAAAAGCCAAAAGTTAGCTTTCTTCATTCTTCGTTGTTTTAGTAATCAATGAACCCTGTGTTTCAGGTTCTTGGATTTTTATTTGTATTTCTCTCACAGGGAAAAATTAATAGGCTAAAGTTTATTCCCTAAAGCTTTGGTCTGGACTGGTTAGAGCTTTGCTCCAGGATTGTGAAGTTCAGGACAGTGTAATGAGAGCTATCAGTAATTCAGTGATAGCATCATTTTCTGTTTAGCCCATATCTCTGTCTCTCTCTGCCACAGGGCCATTTGCTTCTTACAGCAATCCTGCCTCATTACAAGTGCTGTTGCCTATCAGCGGAGCTCCAGGGATGTTCTCTCTCTCTACCTCTCTCTCCTCTCTTCACCGCTCATCTCTCATCGCTCGTGTCTCCTCCTCTCCACACCTAACTCTTTTATCAGGCTGTCTGCTCTCACCTATCAATCACTCTTTCCTGTCCTGTCCTATCCCATCCCTCTTTGTCCTTGGCACAGTTTTCTCATGTTATATTCACAGTATTTCACACTGAATCCATAGCGCTCTTTCTTTCTCTCTGGTTGATAAGTGTGAAGTCTGCTGGTTCGTAGGTTGTTTTTGTTATTGTTACTGTTGCCAAAGCTGCTGGCGTCATTATCCAATGAAAACACAAACAGAGCCACACTTAGGATGAAGAGGGAAGAGCCCTGGGCTGACTAGATGACAACCGATGAGTCTATCTGCTTTTAAAAATAAAAATAAATTATTTACTCTGTTATATATATATAAAATACAGTAATTGTAATAGTTCTCGTATGAGTAAAATAGAGGTTTGTTGGTTCAGATACAGCCTAAATGTTCCACACATCATTATAGCCTTACAAAAGCACTGGGGTGGTATCATGGTGCAGTGATGGCATCTGAAGAATTTACTATGGTATTTTGGTATATATGGGTAGTTGACATAAATATATGTATAAATTATATTTATAAATTAATTTGTCAGGCTGCAAGACTATTTAAAATGAACTAGTCAAAATAATGTGTAGGTGTACTGTGGACGTCATCTTCTCAGGTCTCGCGCATGTGTCGTGGCGCTCTCGTGAACTCACGTCAGTGGCTCACACAGAAGAAAATGAATAGTAGAATGAAGTGTTTTTTCATGGGGGGGTGGGGGGGGGGGGGGTGTTTGCGTGCAAAAAGTATTCTCCTCGCTTGATAAACGTAAGATTGAGCCACTGTAGTCACTTGGACTATTTTAACGATGTCTTTACTAACTTTCTGGGCCGGCTTATGCAATTACCTAGAGGCATATGGAGGAGTAAGACAGCTCTCAGATTTCATCAAAAAATATCTTAATTCGTGTTCCAAAGATGAAGGAAAGTCTTACGGGGTTTGGAACAACATGAGGGTGAGTAATTACTGACAGAATTTTCATTTTTGGGTGAACTATCCCTTTAAGCGTGATTAGTTCAGTTACATATAGGCTACATTACCATTTAAAGTTCACTGTTAGTAAGATTTTTAAGAATTTTAAATAAATAATTAGAAATAAATTAATTTATCCATAAAGTGTACATTAAAAAGATCAAAAGTAACAGTATATATAATGCTACAAAAGATTACCATTTCAAATAAATGCTGTTCCTTTTCACTTTCTATTCATCAAAAAATCATGAGAAAAAATGTATCATGGTTTCTTCAAAAATATTAGGCAGCACAACTTTTTTTCATCATTGATATATATAAAAAGTTTCTTGAGCACTATAGAACAGCATATTAGAATGATTTCTGAAGGATCACGTGACACTGAAAACTGGATTAATGACATAAATCATAAAAAAATATAATACAGTAGTAAACATTGACTTTAAATTGTAATAGTATTCCACAATATTACCTTTTACTGTATTTTTTATCAAATAAATGCAGCCTTGGAAAGCATAAGACTTCTTCCAAAAGCATAAAGAAATCTGACCAACCCCAAACTGTATACAGTGTCAGTTTAACATGTTTTACGTCAATTATACTTATATGCATCGCGGTATATACATGGTACTGTGTCCAAAAGTCATGGTAGTACTTTAGAAATAAAAGGAATATACTTAGAACAGAAATTTTATTCAGATGTATTAATACAAAGCATATATGTTGTCAGCCTGCTTCTGAGAAGGAGAGTGGCATGTTTCCAATACTCATCTAATTTATCAGAAATGAGTAATTTTTCCTTTATAGTTTGTATGATTTTGCAGCAATAGATAATTTTCCTTTATTTTTCCCGGCACACACACTGTTTCTGAAGGCAGTACCGACTTCTGTTGACACTTTGTCCGTAACTACCGGCTTTATCTTTCAGAGCAGCGTATCATGTTCATGTGACTTATCTAATTGAGGAAGAGGGGAAAAAAATCCTTGTGGGGAGCTGCGGTGCATTGATTCATCAGTCTGAAAGGCAATTATCATCTTGCTTCATTTCCCTCTGCTTTTCAAGGCAGAAATCAGCTAATGACAGTGTTTTATCACACAGGGCTTCAATGTATATTCATTTCATGGAAAAGATTTTTATCCTCACCCATGTCTCGCTATGCATTATGTAAGCAGTGGTCTGTCTTATTAGAATGAGGATATCTGTATGAAAGACTTAGCCTACTATTTTTTGCCCTCATATTCATATTCTTGGAAGACTTTGTAGTATGGAGGCAAATTTACTAATGAATTGGGTTACACTGGCTTTTTAATAAATACTATTTCTATCATACTCATATTTTCTGGGTGAAATCATGCACTAATGATATTGCATGTGGCAGCTTGGTCATTAATTAAACACATCCACCAACATGACGACCGGCAGACATTGATCCTTGGCCATATTGATGTGTGCGTCTCATGGAAATGCAAGCTCTGTAAATTGCCTTCTGTTGTTGCTGGCTAGAATGACATGATCTGAGCTAGTTATTTGAGACAATGTCTAGCTCGGCCAGATATAATGATTTACAGCAAGATCGTCACATCTTCGTGCACCAATTAGTGATAGCAATAACTTCAGTACACCTTAGTAATGTGTACCAATTACTAGTGCTTCAAACCGTCAGTCTTTTATCAAAGGGCAACTCAGCTAAGAATAGTACTGTATGTAGACTAATGCTTATGGAAAAACTTGCACTAACAATGCTTCTCTCACCTAATCTACCTAATGCATTATTCATCAGCTCAGTTAACACTGCACAAGCATAAAATATTCACTAAACAATTTTGAGCTACAGGAAAAGAGACCCTTTAGTTTATCTGTCAAGGTTTTTCTTCATCATCTTCATGAGTGTTCACCTTGGATTCCATGCATGATACGTTTAATTACTACAGTATATGTGACAAACTATTGTATTTCATTTGGCTAGACAGCAGACTTTGTTTCAGATATGGTAGACAGCAGACTTAGTTTGGTGCAACGTTGAATGCAATGAACTCATGGCAGAGTTGAATCCTAATTAACTAAGGTATGCTGGTACTTGAGTCTTCACCTCTCCTGAGTCTCACTCTAACATGTTTTGATGCCGTCTCCTCTTACTTTGAAGAGCCCGTAACCCAGCTCTGTCTCGGCTGCTCTTGTCAGAATGAGTGCGTTGTTCTGCTGACAGGTAATAGAAAAGCTCTTCAGTTCTGCATCTGATTATACAGCACTCGCTCTTACTGTAACTACCTCACCTCCATGACTACTTCACCTGCCTGAGAAACAGATGCTGAAGCAATGCTATGAAAGGTTATTCATGCTTTCAAGAGTTCCAAAAAAGTGTTTGGACACTTAAGACACTTAAATTGTATGAATGTCATTCCACTATAGGTAAAAAGAAATTGAATTATATATATATATATATATATATATATATATATATATATATATATATATATATATATATTCAATTTCTTTTTCTACTATGAAGTAGTATAACTTGTTTGAAGATGCCACATTTTATATTTATGCAATAAAAATAATTTTGTGTAACTTAAGTGTTCAAATACACTCTGGGGTCATTTTATATGTTTTACAAATTGATAGAAAATATATGAGGACTCTGATAACATTTACAGTACTCTCCCAAATCATATATTACAAGTTCATTAATTTTTTGGATTTACAATGTAAACCCTAATATGGATAATTTGTCCATAAAGATAGCCTTTAGTCCATTTACTGCAAAATACGGTAGATAAGCAGCCAATGATCAATAGCATGTGGACTTTCCTAATCTTTCCCGTATATCGGCTTTCTGCAGGAATAGATGGATTAGGTGAAACCGCCAGCAGGTACTAATCCGAGAACGGCTACTTAGCTCTAACACTGTGTAAACCATCCCCGTTTTAACTAAAGCGAATCTACATTCTGCACAGACATGAAGATTTCAACATTTTCTTTTTCCCTCCAAATGTACTCATATAACTCCCATCTTTCGCTTAAATTGCTCCTGGAAACAGCCTACAATCCTGTTCGTGGAAGCACAAATCCAGTGGTTAGAAAAAGGTTGATATCTGCTGTTGTGGCCATTGTGACCTCAGACAAAATTGTTCAATCTCTACTACCAATCATGAGGTCTGTCTTCTGCAGAATAATCATACTGTGTAATCATACATCTCCATCTGCGCTCCATGTTTTTCCACCTCCCTGAACCTAGAAACACCCCTGCTGTGCTATCACACAAACCTGCACATGCAATCAATATTTGGCCTTTTAGTCTTTGATTCTTCATTGAGAAGCTTTCATGGATCAATGTTCAACCTTACTGCTCCAGTGGCTCGATGGAAAAGAATAAAAAATATCACATTTGCAGGTGTAAGATATATGGAAGAAGCACCTGTAAATCACAGAGTTAGATTGATGTGGATACGGTTCTTTTTTCCCTTTATGTTTGTTGACTCAAGGGATTGACCTGGTGTAGGTGCCACAATTAGGTTATAAGGAGGATAATTAGGTACAAAGGAGTTTAGTGTGTGTTTGTGATAGCTCTGTCTATATGTATCACAGAACCTGATTTCGCCAAGTCCAACATATTCCTTGATCAACAAAGATCTTTGTTGATCCTGGAACAACATTCCAATCAACCAATCAGATCTGAGGGACAAGTTTACAGTTTATGTCAAGTTTAGTCTTACAATCAGTGTTAGGTGCTCCTACATAAGTGTCTGATTTTAGGGATAACTTATGGGTAGGGTTAGGTTGAGGGTTAGGGATATGGTTAGGATTAAATTTTCATACAGGAATGTTGTTTTAGGATCAACAAAATATGTTGACCCAGGAACGAGTCTAACTCTGCAAAATCAGGATGCCCTGTCCATCTGTGTATCCATCCATCCATCCATCCATCCATCCATCCATCCATCCATCCATCCATCCATCCATCCAAAACTTTAATGATAGTAAGCCAGATGTTGATTCAGTAACCATGAACTGACGAATTCAGTGAGTTATTCAGACAAAAAAATGTGTCACAATAATTCGAACTGGTAGCTTCGGAATAGCATACTAGCATATTAGTCTATTAAAGTACTTCTTCCAAAAATAATGAGAGTATTATGCTAGTGTGCTATTCTGAGTTCAGCCTTCATTAAAAGAACTGCTTATAACAGTCATATGGTCATGAAAGTGTGCGCACAGGATACTTGTGCATGCATATCATGAGTACAACTTGGTAGAAATAATCTTTTTTTGCCATTAATTCACTTACTTTTACTGATGTCCTGCTGCTCAGAATTATGTTACTCAGAGATGCGTTATTGAGCAGCTAGACCACATACTGACAGGCATTCGTCAAACACCAAGAGCTCATGCGATTAAAAAGATGGAGTGGATGAGCAACTGAATGTGTTTATTGACCGAAGCCTGACTCCATCCTGGTGGAGGTCGAACAGTGTCTCCCTCAGTAATGACGAATCATTGAAACTACATTCACTGTGATCCTCTATCACAACTTGAATTAATTCCAGTAGGTTTCTGGCTGATATTGAGGAGAGAGGAGATTAAATTGTGTAAGGCTCAACTCCTCAACATGCCTTGAATTACAGTCTTGAATCAGAGGAGGTTGAAGTACATGTGATCTGAAATAATTCAGGAATGAATTTTGGAATAGTTTGTTGTGTATGTTAATATGTTCTTGAATATCATAATACTCTGGACAAATGAAGTATGGAAGCTTGTCTTCGCCATGGAATAAAAAAAGGCAATTGCAATGTCATATCTTGCAATTCTGACCTTTTTTCTCTTAATTGTGAGATATAAAATCATAATTGCAAGAGAAAAAGTCAGAATTGTGAGATAAAAAGTAGCAAGCTTTCATAAGTAGGAAAGCCTTATTAGGAGAAAAGTATTAAAAATCATTTGTTCACAAAAATATTTAGGTCTTTCTTAGAAAGTGTGAAAATAAGTATGATCACATTTAATAATGTCTTTAATCCAGATACATCTTTTTCTTTGTGTATAAGGGAAACCACAATGATGACTTTGTTTAATCCTGAGTGTTTGGATTCACAAAATCTCCTCGATCAAAGCAAATGCTTTCTCTCAGAGAAAACAGAAACACAAGATCCATATAAATACTGCAGGCAATTTTCATTCCAGAAATTGATCAGAATTATTTTTGGATGCCTGTATTGATGTCTTTTTCTCTTCTTTTGTAGCTTCCTGTACGTAAGGTCTCAGCTGTCTGGTGTTGTGGATGGTCTGTCTACCTCTAACCCAAACCAAAAGGGATTCTGTTGGCTCAGAGTCTGTGAATGAGAGCCTAAGGCAAGCCAAGTAAAGATTCACACACAGAGTTGATAAAATGGGGTAAGTTTTTATGACTACCGTAGAGACTAACATACTGGAATTTTCTAGGTCCAGTCATTCGGCAAAGGCCTGCAGATACATGTATGGCGTAACTGTACAATTTAAAATCAATCAGGCAACCTGATTAGTTTGTCACGAATCAGAGTGATCCAGTCCTCAGTTTTGAGTTTTTTGAACCTCCTGTATTTTGGTTTTGTATGAAGTGCTTGTTTCAGTGAGGTACTGTCTGCGCACGCTTTCTTGTGTCTGTAATAATTCTGCTCAAATAGGAGACGGAGCATCTGTATGTCTGTCACACACAGAGAGGACATAGTGGGCCCGGCGTGAGCTGATCCTGTGCCACATGCTCATTAAACAAGCTCCTTATGCTAATTGACTGTTTATTCACACGTCAGCAGTTTTCAAGCACAAGCGAAAGAAAACACTGGCAGTGCTATTGAGACAGTGAGTCTACTCGCCCACAAAGATAAATCCTCCCTACGCTCCACTGTACAATTCACAGAAAAACCAGAAGAGGGGATTCGATCTCCTTATCTCCCAAATGGAGCGTTGAAATTAGCCTGATAATACCAGAGGGCTTTCAACAGCTCCGTTTTAATTAAATTGTGCCAAACGTTAATTGTACACCTGAACATGCTGGGCTTCCCCCACTTTATGTCTTTAAAAATCACTAGTTTCAAGACTTTTTTCAATCTAATCACATACCATTGTTGTTTTCTGACAGGCAAGATGAATATTCATCTAGATAGATTTGGCTGCCTGGAATGATTGTGACATGCTCTTTTGTAACTCCTGGCTTGACCCTGATTTCTGTTTAAGATTGCGGGCCGGATATTAATATGGCCCAAAGCAAGGCAATTTGTACTAATTACTGAAAGAGAAGCGCTCTCCTAGCTAATCCAGAGTTCTCATCTGATTAGTGGAACAAGAGCCCCGGGCGAGTGTTGTGGCTCTATTCATTTCTGTCCATTCTGATTTTCCTCTCTCTCGTTTTTAGGTTTTAATTCCAGACATGATTCCCCCTACCATTTGATTCATACAAAAGAATGAGCCATTTTTAGAATATTAATATGATTATACAAGTCATAGGAACTACGCATCATTAGCATTATAAATACTGCAGTGATTATTGAACTATTAAATGTACTGGTTTTACCTTAAGTGTAGTTTTGTCTTTAGTAGGATCATTTGATGTGATATAGGTTAATACAACCAGTTCTATGGTATGAGGAATATTGTTAGTGTTGTTCAGTATACACAATTCCTTTTTAAGTATGTGAGACATGTTGGTTGAATTACATTTTTGCACCCTTGAAGGGCACTAAAATAGGGAAAGGGAGACCTTGTTGCAAACACAAGCGAGCAACTGAATCCCTTACATACTACAAGCCATTAGCACAGGTTGCATACAATCGTCGCTTCAATGAAGTAATTTTGCATTTTCAGGGTCCCCTACTGGAATCCTTGGTAGCACATCCTCATGATTAATGTTGTAACCTGAGGAAATTTTAAATCTTTTTTTATGATTAACAGTTTATTGGTTTTTCAGAACATTTAAACACACACACTCCTCTCCATCTGAAAAATGAAGCAGTGCTCAAACAACTAAATAGAATGACAGGAAGACATAGCACATCCATAGACAAAAACTACACTCTAAATACATTTTAGAAAATGATAATTATTTAAGAAAAAAAAAAAAAAAAAAGAAGAAAAAAAAGGGGAAAAAAAGAAAAAGAAAGACCGTGATGCACCTGGCCCCTGAGTTACAGCCTTGCCTAAATGTAGGTACCTTAATCTATCAACATGTATCCCTCAGTCATGTTTTCTAGTTAACTGCTATGTTTTTGAGCCGGAATGCCATTAAACCTCCAAGGTGTACGAATGATACTTTCCCCATTTCAAATTGTACTCCTCCACTTTATCAAGCAACCTATAGGACAGTTGTTCAAGGGCAGCCAGCTGATCCAGAGCGACATGCCACAAATCCAGTGCTGGTGCAGAGGGGGCTCTCCATTCTTTGACCAAAAGTTTCCGGCCTAGCATGAGGACAGTCTGGGTCCAGTTAGAGAGTGGAGGGGTCAGGTCACTTAATGCAGAGGGGTCCCCCAAAATAAAAAGACTAGGGGTGAACGGGATATTCTGGTCGACTATTATCTCTACGATTGCATGTAGGGAAGACCAAAATGCCTGAATTTTTGGGCAACTCCAGAGCATGTGTACTAGGGTACCATTTTTGTCCCGACACCTCCAGCATTCCGTGTTATCAACCAGTTCAACCTTATGCAGCCTGGATGGTGTCCAATAGATTCTATTCAATATTTTAAATCTTATCTGGTATTTTAAAATCCTCAATTGCTTGTTTATACCCACGGATTATCATTGGAATATATTTCTTATGTATTTGAAAAGGTTTTTTATTTTTTATTTTTTATTTTTTTACAAAACGCACCTTGGAGAAACAGAATGACAGTTTAAATATTTTTTCTTATTTGCCACAACAGTCAGCTATTAACAATATATAAAACCCCATTTATGCTGTGTGAGAAAACTTGTCTTTTTAATGTCATTATACTAAAGCCAAAATCATTTAAAAACCAAAATATTATCTTGAAAATATTTACTTTATAGTAATGCTGTATTATGTGTGTATTTTCTACTTAGAATACTGTTAGATGTATAAACCTAAAGTGTAAGTAGATTAGTATTAAGAAAAACATTTTTTTTCGATTAATTTGTATAGCGTTTTTATTTGGCCAAGCTAAAGGGGGACATAAAAGCTAAAGTGCACAGAATCTATTTCATTTTTTTTTTACCCTTTTACCATTTTTAACCACCAGGTGAATTACTGATGTTGAGATGCAGAGAGTATGACCTTTTTCTTCTGATGTACATTTTTGCAGGGCTGTGATTCTAGTGCTCCTTTCTGGAAGATGGCAGCTCCTTCTGTGGCCATGCCGGATGTGAAAACTTCACAATGTGAGTACTCCCCAGCAGGCTCTCCTGCAGGCTGCAGCATGGACTTGTCCATGGACCTGTCCGTACTCAGTCCCCCGCTGTCTGCTTTCACTCATCATGGCATGCCCCCCTTCCCTGCCCAGGACATTGCGCCAGGCCACTGCAACAACAACAATGGCCTTCTCACCAACCTGGGGCTCTACTGCTCCACCAGCAGTATGCATCCTCTTAAACAGCCTGACGGTCAGTCTGGCTACGGGACAATGCGCATTCCACAAGGCTGCATGAACACCGGCAGTACCCGACTTTACCGCAGCCTGGAAAACCTGCACTGGGCTGCTGTGTCCGACCCCCATGTGTATCCTTACAGGAGTGTGGACAGTGAGTTTATTCTTCATTGCACTTCAAGCAGCCACTGGTACGATGGACCTACTCAGGGACCACAGCTATATGGCTTAATGCCATCGCTCGACGGAATGGCGATCTATGGCCGCCGAGGAGTGGTCAGAAAAGATATACCGCTCTTCCCGCAATGGCTTTTACCTGCCGTTGAGGACTGGGGCATGAACGGAAACGCCCGAAAGGGTCTTCGAGACAAGCTGCGGCTCCAGAGCACACGGGTGACGGAGCCCCACAAGCCCTTGCGTCCTCAACCTGTGCTTGGTAATGCACCTTGTCCGCAGTATCCTTGCAATCAGGACGTAGCAGTTCGGCTTGGGCCAGCATTGTTGCAAACGAATGGACAGCAAGGATTGAGTGCCCGTCGCATCACCAGTCCTGAGGAGATCAAACAGGAAGCAATGCGACGACTGCAGCTCCGGAGGCAAAGAAGCACCCCTAACCTGAATCTGAACTCCAGACAGGAGTCTAGTACCATGAGTAAAGCTCATACCACAGAGCCCATTTGCACTAACACTGCCCAGTCAACCCCCGAGAGGAAAAGACCCCCGGTGGGCCGCCTGCACATACCTACATTTGAAGAGTTTAAGAGAATGAGGCAGAGGGAGGGTAGTAAGAACCACAGGTCCTCTGAAATGGTGAGTAGTGACAAGCAGAGAGAGGAAAGACAACAGACAGAGGAAATGCCTAGTGTGGAAAGGACTGACATCGACGTCAACACCGCTCAAGATTCGAACCATCCTTGCGGAGACATGGGAGGAGAGATCTCTGAGCCTAGTTCCACCACAGATGTCCCGGGAGGACCCATCTGCACTGGCCCAGTAGCTCGCTCTCCATTACACCCTCAAGCTGCTACAGGAAGAGAGGAGGAGACAAAGGGCCCAGCAGGGCCTGGGGCCACAGATGTGAATGTTCTCCCCTTCCCGCCCCGCAGGGAGTGTGGCGATGGCCCATCCAGCTGCTGCCCCGCAATCCTTCCTGACGGCCAAGACCTTTCTAGCTACGGAGCCAAAATCTACAAAATAAAGGATGGCTTCCTGGGATCCGCCCTGGACCTTATTAAAAAAAGGTGAGTGGATGAAGGGGCAGATGTATTGGTAGAGGTACACTTGTGCATTTACTCAGTACTTAAAGTTGCCATGTTACGGAAGTAGCGACAGATAATTTTATCTGTATTGTGAGATACATCGGAGCGAAGTCTGTCGTCTCAATGGAAGATCAATTTATGACATTTTGAAGGAAACTTATGCCTTTATGAATTGTTCACTGAAAGATAATTAAGTCGCATTTAGAGAATAGATTGGGTATTAATAAATGTCTGAAATTTGAAATCCAATACACTTTTTCTAAATGAATTAGAAATAAAATAAAAATTTTAATCAATAACTTTAAGTGGCACACGTGATTTAATGCACCTCAATATTATATTGTTATTCATATTAATATTTGACAGTTGTTTATGAACTGAGTGTTAGAAGATAATGGCAAAGGGAATTTAATTAAAAAAAATAGAGGAAATGAGCATAAACAATTAAATTAAATATATCCATTCAAATATCAGTCAATATATATATCCAGTATTGACCATTGCCAATTAATTAAAAATCTCTAATATCTGCCAACATTTTGATACAATGTAAGTTATCATTTAGAGTTTAAATGGGAAAAATAGTATGCTGAGTAAAAATGGACATCAGCTAGAACAGTGTATCTCTTGGTTATCAGTTTTGCTTGTTAACTGTGAAAATGAATCCAGCAGCATTTGGATCAGTATTTGTGTTGGTATTGATTTATTCCAGCATCTCTGCACAGCTTGTATACAGAGAAACAGAGTGAATATATCATTACTGATGTGATTCTTAATGGCTTCATTTATGTCAGGCACACAGTAGCAGATGTGATATTCACATATAGTGGCATATTCTACAATGATAATTATCAGGTTTAGCTATATCAGGAATGTGAAATTCTATTAAATATCCTGCCCTAATCAGTATCTTTGCCTTGTTTTCCAGTACAAAATTGCAACCCAACAAAATTCATTGACTAGATTTAAGTATAAACTAATGTTGTTTTATGGATAAATATCTTTACTGGGAAACAAAGATGAAGAACCAGATTTTTGTAGGAGCAACAACCTAAGGTAAAGGACTGGATGCTATAGCAATAAACCCCATTAAATCCCCACTGAATCACACAGGCAGTAACTGTATTATACTGATTCTTCAGTGGTTGTGTTGTGCTGTGGCGGTTCACACCTGTCCACCAACAGCACGTTTACTCACAGAATCTCACAAGTGTAAAATATGCGAACCTGACAGGAATTTGATTAACATAACAGCACATAACTCTGGCCCTGACAGTCTTCTCAAATTTAGCATGGATGCATAAATCTGTATAGATTTTCCTTCAGCTGAATTTGCTCCAGACATAGTACAGAGCTTAATTGTGAGTACGTCAGAGGCTTTTCGACACTGCAGAGCCTTTCTCTAATGTTATGTTCCTCCAGGGCAGGAGTTCAATCCAGGCTGCAAACTGTCTAAATATAACATCCAATATCCCAGCTGTACCGTAGTGCCTCAAGTGTGGGTATTTATTTACTACAGAGCATCCAGGTCGTTTTTATGAGACATTTATATAGTTATTTTTATTTATTGTGTGCTTGATAGAAGAAAGAACAACAAGTCACATGGCATAGTTCTTATTTAAGCTTACAGACACTTAATCTCTTTGACTAGAATAGATGAACATTTCATGGGAAGGTTATTGCCCTGATACAATTATTATTATTTTTTTTTTTTATCATGGTGTTAATGTAATTTTTATAGATTAGTGAGCCAGTATTGTTGGACAGGATGCACATTGTACCTTTAAATAAATAGTAAAATATCAGCCTGAAAGTGTTTTTATCTAAGCCTGAGAGTACACTGGAATAAAGTGACTTAATAAGTTATAAAATAATTTAGGGGAAAACATTCAATGAATGAATTCCCGCAGCACTGCTGAAATGACGGGCAATATATCTGCAGTGCTTTAATGATAATTTCATTCACGTGTGAAAGACATTGGTTTTATTGTCTCTTTCAGAGCGGGATATTAATTACTGTCAGTCCACGGCTACAGGTTTGTGGATGAACTCTTCCACATTTTATTGTTAGAATTAAAAATGACATTAGACCACGCCAGCGATTAACATCTGCATTTTGTGATTCTTCTTTTCCTAGTGATTCTTCTATTCCTAGTGAGATGAAGGCTTCTTTGTCTTTGTGTGTTTTCTTTTGAATGCTTCAGAGCTCCTCGTTGTGCTGTCAGCACTATTCTCAGATGACATTTATGCAAATTTATGACAGCAATGAGTGCTGCATTATCAGATATTGAGGTACTGAAGCATTAAAGGAGATGGAAGTGATGTGGAAGAGGCATTTAAGAGCTTATAACAAATTCATCAAAGCACCTGTTTTTAAACTCAAGAGACCGCTGTATATGAACATTGACTGAGACAAACAGCTGATTAATGTTTAAAAGTCAGTTTATTCAACAATCAATGTGCATCCATCAGCAATCATTCACAAATGTATTACTAATCTTACTATTAGTTTTTCATGTCTTTGATTTGATACACTGAAAAAAAGATTTTTAATCACTATTTTTTGGTTGGTTTTTAATATTTTTGAATGCTCGCCAAGGTTGCATTTATTTAAAAAAAAAAATACAGTGAAAAAAATCAAATTGTGAAATATTGTGGAAATTTAAAAGTGTTTTCTATTTGAATTAGGGCTGTCAAAATTAACTCATTTAACGCATCATTTTTTTTTTAGTTTAGCGCGTTAAAAATACCCTATTTAACACAACTGATGTTGCATCCATTTTTCCCTTCATCCTTTAGCTAGCGTTACATTATATAATCATGCTCTTATTCATGCAAATGCTTTTAAACAAATTCAAGTGTGACAAGACACAAATTAGCACGCTGTCATGACACGGCTGCATTGAGTTCTCGTTCACGCTTGAATGGACAAAAACACACAAATGTATGTCAAAATTCCCATGTCTTAAAGTGACAACAGCCTAATCAACCTGCTGCTATGTGTCATTTATGTTATAGGAATAGTTCATCCAAATAATAATATTCTGTCATCATTTACTCACCCTCGTGTTATTCCAAATTAGTACACAATTTGGAACACAAATGAAGATATTTTTAACCCTCTGGGGTCTTTCATTTCAGGGTCACACTCAGGGTCTTCGGGACCAAATGGTCCGGAAGGGTTTGATTCATATTTATTAAAAGAAAATCATATTTTTTTTTGTACTTGTTTTTTATAATATTTTTTCTTTTCTTTTTTGGTGTTTTGAGATAATTTAAGATTTATAATAAATATTTATGCAATAAATATGACCCATTTTCCCCCCATTTTCCCCCCATTGAATATAATAGAAAATAAAAAAATAAAAAAATATTTTTTTTTATTTTTTTTAAAGCTGTATTTCATTTTAGAGTCAAGCCTAGACCTCATAAAAGCAATTTTTGAAATTAGATGGATGCCATCTGGTGGACAAACTGAGCATTTTAAAAATGCAAAACCCATATGTAATCTGAATTTATTCGTTTGTTTATGTATAAAAGTGTGTGTGTGTGTGTGTGTGTGTGTGTGTGTGTGTGTGTGTGTGTGTGTGTGTGTGTGTGTGTGTGTGTGTGTGTGTGTGTGTGTGTGTGGATGTGTCTGTTTTGCACTCTTGATGTTTTATAGATTCACCCCTTCACTGTTGTGTGCTTTTTTTCTGGATCGTGGCTGATTTGTAGATTGTACGCATTAAAAAACTCTGTATTGTCACATTTTTGCCAATTTCCCATTCATTTTCTATGGCGGGACCATTTGGACCCGAAGGCCCTGAGTGTGAACATTTTTTTTACAACCACTTAGACTATTCAAATCCTGTCCCCAATTTTTTGGGGTGTTCATATACCAAGTACCAACAAAGTCACCAAATTTCGGACCATTCCGATGAAGCTATGATTTTACCCATTTTTTTATTTAAATTCTTCGGGACCATTTGGTCCGAAGAACCCCAGAGGGTGTTAATCAAATCTGAGCCAGTTCTGTATACTCTCCATTGACAGCAACGTAACTACCACTTTGATGCTTCAAAAAGTTTATAAAGAGATTGTAAAAAAAAGAATCCACATGATTTGAATGGTTTAGTCCACATTTTCTTAGAGACATGATCACTTTATATGATGAACAGATTAAATAGAGGCTTTTATTCACATGTAAACATTGATCAGCGCACTTAAACAGACGCTCAACTGAACCTGCTTGACACACGAGAAGAAACCTCTTGCGGAAGCTTAAACGTGCTGCATAACACACGAGAATGAACCTCGCTGGTTCTCGCACGCCAAATAAACATGTTAGAGCGTCCTTTTATCACATCTGATGTGTGCGTTGGTTTATATGTGAATAAAAGTTAAATTAATCAAAAAACAAAAGAAAAAGAGAAAATCACTCACTGTTCTTGACTGAATAACTTTTGTATCTTATATTTAATTTATAATGCATGCAGTGAAAACTGCGAAGTGTTTGATAACTATTAAATTTCTGTTTATTTCCTACCTGTTAGATCAAATATTTTGAATATAATGTCTTTATGTTGTTTCTACATTAATTTAGCGATTGAATGTGAAGTTATTACAATATAAAAATATATTGAAAACAGGAATGTTAGGTGATTAATTAGTTTTTAATCGATTGACAGCACTAATTTGAATGTTAGACTGCAATTCATTTCTGTGAAGGCAAAGCTGAATTTTCTGCATGCAGTAATAACAAGTCTTATTATCTTACAAAATGTAAAACAATAAAAAAAAAATGACAAAAGGGTAAGAAAACTAAAATTCAACTGATATTCTCCGAAATCAATTCATATTATCTTACACAGATCTTACACAGTTTCACTCTGCTGTGTGCTGTTATTTATCCATCGTCTGCGGTGTGTGGGGTCATCCAGACATACATAAGCTCCTTACTTAAAGGAATCTAAAAGATTGATTGTGCTTGTTCCCATTCAGAACCCTGTAGCGAGGAGTTCAGGTGTTAATGTGAATTGATGCGTCTAATTGCTGTCCACCCTGAGCCCCTCTGTTCTGTGGGGCACTGGTCCTCCCTAGAGGGATGGGGGTTGACCGCACAGCACACATACAAACGCAGAATCAGGAATTGTAATTCTGATTTAACACTCCCACTTTCCGTCTTTGTGTTCTCTCTCCCTCGCTTCCCCAGCTGCAGTGCAGAGATTGCAGCCGAGACTCCCGTCCGATTGTCGCGTGAGCAGAATGACGTCACTGACATCACCGCTCCCCATCCCAGCCATCAATCTGCCCACGTTGCCATGACAACGTCGGCCTGCGGAGAGGAGGCTTGCACCGAGCCCGCGGGACAACAGGGGAAAGCGGCGTCAGAATGCGTAAGGAATGCTCCCGTCTCTCCCATACTCGCACATCTCTGAAAGATCGCCTCTGTCATGCATGTATGTGAGCGTGATCAGCGCGCATGGGAGCCTATGGTTGCAGGGGAATCTGCACGGTATAGGCGACTGCAGACATGCAGCGGAGCACGCAGAGCCGCAGCTAAGAGCAACACGCAGGAAGGATTAAAGCCAGGTTTCATGGTGGTAACTGCTTTCCGTTCCTCTCTGTGTCAGGTTGTGCGTCCTGCCACTGCTGCTTGAGATGCCGACCTGCTGTTCATTGCGCCACATTCATTCACGCCATTTGACTGGCTGCATGTTTTTAAGGTTAAGGGTGATATCAAAGAATGCTGGCATTCGTGTGCAATGTTGCTATGATTCATTGGTCAGCCCTTGCGCACAGATTCTTCTTCTGTCTTTGCATTTCAGTGTTTTTAATTAAGATAACTGCTGCCTTATTAATTATTCTGTACGTCACCTGAAGCCTTGGTGTCTTGTTTCTCGCACGTTGATAACACTTGAGAACCTAATGCTGTCAAGTGACCTTCTGGGGGTTTTACGCCATAGATTGTGTTTTTAATTTATTAGATTCAACTGAAACACATTATGTACTGACTTCATTTTGGAATAGCTTTCTAGTGTTTCAGAGGTGTAAAAGGTGAAAGGTTAACAATTCTGTCAGTCAGTGTGTGAACACTTTTAAAGTCAACATGAAACCATTGACAACACATTTCATTTCTGCATTGTGCTGTATTGTTGAGTGAAATATGTATTTAAACTGGAAAATAAAATGATTGACCTGATTTTATCCTTGAATGGATCAAGAAAAGTCTCAAGTATTACATGTAGTTTGAGGGAAGCCGAAAAGGACAGTTTTGTCAGGAAGTGTAGAAATGTTTCATTGAGTTTATAATTGTCACAATTTTTTTATTTATTTAATGAAATATATTACAAAAGGAAAGATTTTTTTCTGCAGGTATATTATTCACAATAAAACTAGGAATGTTTAAAAAAAAAAAAAAACAGGGTCAATATTTTAAATGGTTCGTTCACTCAAAAATAAAAGACTTCAGACTTTCCTCGGCGGAAACAAAAGAAAATATTTTGAGGCATGTAACTGAACATTTTTGGTTACCATTGACTGATACATTTCTCTAAATGTTTTATATCATTTTCATCAAAGGAAAGAAAGTTAAAATGTTTGGAGCAACATGAGGCTGAATAAATGTTTGGGATAGGGTAAACTATCCCATTAATAGTGACTTCCAACAGGACAGTTTTGAAAGGAAACTGGTTTTCTGAACCATTTCTACTGATAAAATAGATGCATTTTATGTCCTTGGAGTCTGTCAATAGACTTTATGAACAGTAAATGGGCATGAAAACCCACAGCAAAAAAAAAGTCTCTTACCACCACAATATATTAAAAGCTTTGGTAATGTAACCTCCTTTGAATGTGCTGTAATGCAGTAACACTGATCAATATCTGAAACAGTTAGTGGTTCCATTAATTCTCATAATGTGCTTAGAGATCAAATCTGCCTTCATTGAAGTTTTACACATTGAACTTTCCCTTTCCCTTTACATACACATACATTTCGGACCATTTCTCTGTCATGTACACGGATGATTAACAGATGTCTGTCCTATCGGCAGGTTTCTGGGGCGGGCTGCAGACGCTCCAGCTCAGATGCGGCCTATGAGCTGTCTGAGTCAGTGAGGGCCCAGCGTGAGTGCCGCCTGCGGCCCCACTACAGCGACCCCATGCCTGCAGACGCCACCAAGCGTAAGCAGCTGGAGATGAAGATCGCTGCCGCGGCACGTTTGCACATTCATCGCAGAGAGAGGGACAGTGGTAAGACTCTTTCAACTGCACTCAGCTTTGCTCACAGTTCTTGCTGTAAGTAAACTAACTCTTGTCCTAGTTTTCTTTTGACAATCCTTCATTTAAAATAATTTTTTGGCTTCTCTGTAACCCAAGGGGATCACTTTAGTTGTTATCATGAGACTCTGCTACTAGGCCTTAGGTGGCTTACTGTAGTGCTGTCACATGCATGACCTGAGGACTGCTTTTATCTTTCTGCAGCATCCATACTCTGTGTCTGTTCTTTGTTTTGTTTATGTTTTTACACTTAAAGGCAACTATCAAATGCATATCTTGCCAGCACCATTTTGCTTATTTGTCATTATTTGTTATATTATAAATTAATTGGTATCATCAGAATTTGGTTATATAATTGTTTTTTATTTTAGATTTCGATTTAAATCATCGTGTAGCATTAGCTTAAAAGGAATACCGATAAATTATTGTAATTATTTAACTCTGAGCTCTATCCCAGAGGTCCCTCCTCTTTTATAATGAGCCTCTATTTTTTATTTCAAACAGTACAATTTGTAATAACAGACTTTAATTTTTCTCTTTTTTTAATTATAGATTAAAGAGAGTAGATATTTATTATATCTGTCATTCATCAATTATTGTAACTTTAAAATATTGTGACACTTAGTGTAAATAAGATGACAGTTTTCACCAAAATATTAAGCAGCACAACTGTTTTCAACAATAATAATAATTCATGAGCACTAAATTCAGCATATTAGAATGATTTCTAAAGGATCATGTGACTGACGACTGGAGTAATGATGCTGAAATTTTAACAAAACATCTAAATATTACTGTTTTTCCTTTGCAGACATACAGTAAAGGGACTTCTTTCAAACACATTTAAAAACTGAATCCAAACTTTTGAACAGTAGTGAACACTAAAAGGGGTGTAACGATACCCTCATGTCACTATTAGATACAGGTCCTTCTCAAAAAATTAGCATATTGTGATAAAGTTCATTATTTTCCACAATGTAATGATAAAAATTAAACTTTCATATATTTTAGATTCATTGCACACCAACTGAAATATTTCAGGTCTTTTATTGTTTTAATACTGATGATTTTGGCATACAGCTCATGAAAACCCAAAATTCCTATCTCAAAAAATTAGCATATTTCATCCGACCAATAAAAGAAGTGTTTTTAATACAAAAAAAGTCAACCTTCAAATAATTATGTTCAGTTATGCACTCAATACTTGGTCGGGAATCCTTTTGCAGAAATGATTGCTTCAATGCGGCGTGGCATGGAGGCAATCAGCCTGTGGCACTGCTGAGGTGTTATGGAGGATTTTTTGAGAAGGACCTGTACATATTACGATACTGGCCTCACGATACGATACGATACGATATTCCAAGACATATGATAAAAGGTTGACAAAAAATTTACTGTTGATTAAAATGCTAAATTTGATTTTACATTGTGGGTGTAAATGAGTAGGCTTGGACTTGGTGCTGGTAACCCAACGCACAGGACAATAGTGACACCATAATAAATATATTCATGATTCTGAAGCTGAAGCTGAAAAAAACTGAATTATTTTAGTCGAATATGCTTGCACTGTCAGTGACTAGATATATTTAAAATAATGTTGGCCACTGGTAACATAAGGCATTTGCCCTTATCAGGACCCACAAATATTCCCCCTTTGCATTATTATATTATTATTATATTCAACATTCATATTCAACAGTTTAATGTAGTACTGACACTTAAAACTTGATTTTTTTTCTCACAAAGTAATTTTTATTTTAGGTAAACTATACACAATACATATTGCACTATCCACGATAAATATTGATGCATTTTTGTATTACTATATATTGTGACACGATATATTGTTACATCCCTAGTATCCACTATATATACTCTGCAAATTTACTGCTGCCAAATAATTATTGGCTTATTGTATAACTGTTGTTTAAAGTTTAAGACACCTCAAATGCATTATCTTAAATTTTAAAATATTTTAAAGAATATTTACTGTTTTTTTTCTGGTCTCTTTTTGTTTTATCTTTTATGTTCCAATGTATATGACTTTAAAAACTGACAATTGAAAGAGTTTTTAATTATTTTAGTAGACCTTTTTTTGGATTATCACAAAATAATTAGTGTAAGGGTTGTTATGAAATTCTGAGAGCTGATCTCCTGATGTTTGTTTGTTCCTTGTCATCAGTGCCAGGCACAGCCAGGGGCCGCTCGGAGCCCAGAGGTGAGGAGAGGAGCAGGGGCCTGGGTGTGAGCCGCACAGCACAGCACCGCTGGAGTACCGTCAGCAGCCTGAGCGCAGACAGTGGTGTCGTGGGGTTGAGCGATGAGCGCGAAGACGAGGAAGAGCCCCGTCGTGCCCGCCACAGTGCCGGAGCTGAGGTAGAGCGAGTGGACAGCGGCATCGGCCCTGGATTGGCTCGGGGCTGGAGGAAACCCACGCCATCCCTCAGGACCTGGGAAGTTCAGCAGCCCTGTCCAGATTGCGGACACAAAGAGGGTGCCCACGGGGAGGGCATGTGCGAACGCTGCTCCAAGCTGCGCACTGAGCGCAAAGAAGCCATCCTGGAGTTTCTCAACACGGAGTCGAGTTATGGAGAGGACCTGCGCATCATCAAGGAAGAGTTTTACTGCCCCATGCAGAGTGCAGGACTGCTCACCGCAGAGCAGCTGGCCGTGGTTTTTAGCAATGTTCAAGAGCTCATTGATGTCAATGACAGGTTCACAGAGCATCTGCAGGACAGCATCGATCAGGCGTTTGATCAGGTATGGAGCACTAGTGATAGAGTTAGATATATTCAGCAAGGATGCTTTAAATTGGTCAAAACTGTCAGTAAAGACATTTATATAAAAACATTTGTGTTTCAAATAAATGCTGTTTTTTTAACTTTCTATTCATCAAATAATCCTTAAAAAAAATATTATCTTCAAAAATATTAAGCAGCATAGCTGTTTTCAAAATTGATAACAATACGAAATGTTTCTTAAGCCAATCAGCATATAAGAATTATTTCTGATCATATGACACTCAAGACTCACTTTAAAATATATTAAAATATAAAACAGTTGTTTTAAATTGTAATAATATTTCACAATATCATGTTTTTTACTGTATTCTTGATCAAATAAATGCAACTTTGGTGAGTGGAAGAGACTTACCAAAAGGAAATCCTACCAACCCTACATTTTTTTAAACAGTTTGTTTATATATTGTAGCGACCTTGCATTGTGCTCTCTCGATATCTGCATTGGAAAACCCCACATCGGTAGTCACTAATTTGATTTATAATGTTATAATATGATTTATTATTCATAATAATGAATCTTCTGTCTTCATACAGGGCGATGAGGACCTGCAGACTGTGTGCATTGGAGAAATCTTCTTGGAGTTTGTCAACATGCTTCCAGCATTTCAAACCTACTGCCTGCAGCAGTCCACATCTGTCAACATGCTCAACACTCTGGAGAAAGAAAAAGAGCTTCTTAGGTACACATGTTACTTTCTCTAATTGCTTTTAGAAAGTACTGTAGATTATCCTCTTTATTTGCAAAGCCATTCAGGGTTTGCAAATAAAGGCAGTTAAGCATCAGCAGTTTAAATAGATTGATAGTTAGTAGGTCTTTTCAAATGTATTTCTAACCATGGCTCAACTATAAAATATTTTAATAAGATGTGTCAAATTACAACCACTATTACCACCTGTACCTAATAATGTATTATTTTTTGATTTTGCAATAATAGCTGACAATTATACAATATGGATTTCAAACTAACTTTTGCTGGAAATCTAAGGCAAAATGTGATAGTTTACTTTTTTTAATTTAACTCATCCTAACATCATATTAGCAAGCTAGCTAGTGAACACTACAGAACAGTAGTGTATGCCATATGAATTAATGTGTGTGCAGTAACTTGGATGGGTTAAATGCAGAGGAAAAATTGAGTATGGGTTACCATTTTGGGCCTTCACGTCATGTCACTCACTAAGATAACTTGGTGACATACTTAAATCAGCACAAAACATTTGTACCCACAAGGCACATGTATATATGATCAATGAATGCAATTGTGACCAACTGGGCAAGTGACAGTGAACTAGGCACTAGCCTGAAATACTGGCACACTGGCTACTCTGCCATCTGCCCATCCTTTGTTTTGCCCTGCTAATGTGTTTTACACTACTTTGCAATCTCCCAATGAATTAGGCGAGCAGTCTTCGTTTGTACAACTTTACTTTGAGAAAAAACATTTGAAAAGGAAGTCACATAGCCCATAAATTTTTTGAAAATGTTACCAATCTTATTTATACAATATACACCATCGTTTAAAAGTTTGGACTTACATGATTTAAAAAATTTTTTTTAAGGCAGCCTTGTATGCTCTCCAAGGCTGCATTTATTTGATTAAAAATACAGTAAAATCAGTAATATTGTGACATATTATTACAATTTAAAATAACTGTTGTCTATTTTAATGTATAAAAAAATTGAATTTATTACTGTGGTGGCAAAGCTGAATTTCCAGCATCATTGCTTCAGGCTTCAGTGTCACATGACCCTTCTAATATGCTGATTTACTGATCAAGAAACATCAAGAATTATTAACAAGGTTGAAAACAGTTGTGCTCCTTAATAATTTTGTAGTAACAGTGATATGTATTTTTCAGGATTATTTGATGAACAGATCAGTAGCGTATGCCATTAGAAGGAACTCTCTTAATTGTCACATTTATGTTTCCTCCCTTACATCCTTCAGGATATTCCTCGACGTGTCCCAGAACGACAACACTGCGCTCAGGCGCATGAACCTGCGCTCCTTCCTCATGGCGCCGCTTCAGCGTGTGACCAAGTACCCGTTGCTGCTGAGTCGCATCAGCAAGGCCACCAATGAGTGTCACCCGGATTATTCCCGCTTAAAAGAAGCCAAGAGCCGCGTGGAGTCCCATCTAGAGCACATCAACATGAAGACCAAACAGGAGGGGACCGCCACGTGGTCCTTGCGTTCCTTCCGGCGTGATAGCCGCAAGAACCGAGAGGTCATCAACATCGAGATGAGAGAGCTGTCGATGAAGACGGTGGGCTGGACTCGAGAGAGCACGCGCTTCATCATGGAGGGGGCGCTCCAGCTGGCGCAGCCCGCCGATGGCCAGTGGCTTAAGAAGGGAAGCAAATCCCTCAAATTCCAGAATGTTCAGGGTTTACTCATGGTACGCACCCTGCGCACCGCAGAGGTGGTGACCGATGGGAGTCTGGAGACCTCAGAGACGGTGCAGGACGGTGTACTGGTGCTTATCAAGGACAAGAGCAGCGGGAAGTTCACTGTGTTACGGGAACCCATCTGTCTGGCGAACTCCGTGGTGTCCAACGACCCTGACTGTGAAGACACCTTTGAGGTGCTGGACATCCGACGAGAGGCCTTCGTTTTCCGTGCCTCCGACAAACCTCGCACTCAGCAGTGGTTTCGACAGATCAAGAGATACGCTTGTGATCTGGGATCCTGGAGAAAACGACGCAATGCTCTCCCTAATATTATGATTAACACAACCCAGAGCCGGTCTTGAGACATCCCTCATCTCTTCCCAGCATAACTCTGATGTAAACAATAATTTTAAAAAATCAATATTTTGGTGAGAAAACAGTATTCGTGTGGGGGAATCCGATCTGATTGGACGTTCCTCCACCAATGGACTTTTAAATTGCAAGGTTTTACTGTGATTTAAAAGACTGAATATTAATATAGACCACAAGGGGCACTTTGTATGAGTGGAAAGCAGATAAATGACATTTGGGAAGAGGAAACATCCACTGTCAAGCAAAAAGTAATGCCCTTTGGCATACCAAAATGAGGGCCTTCTTAGGTGCCTCAATGCTGCACTTGTAAAACAGTGATTGTACAACTAGTTTGCGACTGAAAAGAAATGTTTTCAGCTGTGAAATTATTCTTGTGATAAGCTTTAGGGAACATGTTTTGATTGGATGGACCTTTTGTGGACTTCTTAGAATGCACTACAGAGTGGAAACCTGTGTTTTGTGTGAAGACTGGGGTAAAGCTGTTTTATTTTCGGACCATTGTAATTCCTTCTTCCTCCTTCTCTCTTCCATTAGCAACTATTTCCACTGCCGCCCAGGAGCAGTTCTCATTTTTGTATCACTGTGCTGGTTTACAAAACAGCAATAATATTCATTGTATTATGTAGCGGCAGTAAAGCTGGTATCCTTGTGATCGATGATGTAACAAAATTTTTGGTATGTTTTCTCCATAAATGAGGGTGTAGCATCAGTCTAAACATCAAGTATTGCCACATGAATGGTTGTGCTGAAGCCATCTGTGGCCAGATCCTGAATTAGAAAATGTCAGTTTGATGCCCCCCCCCCCCCCAGTTTATAACAATGTTGCTTTCCTTAAATCTTTGAGGGGGATAAAATACGTGCCTTTGTTTATTTTATACTAAATGAGTCTACTATTCGTTCAAGTTTTCCCTCTACGTCTACCTAAAAATTGGGCCTTATGTCAAATTATTGAGAAAAATATTATTTTTCAGTAGCTGCTGTAATATTCCAACTTTCCCATTGATATACGAACTGTGCTTAATGACAACCTGCTAAATGTTACCTGATTTTGTTTGATGCACTTTAATATGAAGGTCCTAAAACTGGAGCGAGGACATTGTTCTGCAGTTTACAAAGCTTTACTGTACTTTGTTTTAAAGATTGTTTGAGCTTTAAAAGAAAATGAACCACAGTTGACTTGAGCAATAGCAATCAACCACATTCACCCTGGTCTCTCTCTGTGTGTTTAAAGTCAATTCTAATGGATAGATATATCGCCATCATTGGATCTTGGCATTTAGGTTTCAACATGAATATTTACTGTTTTTCCAACGGCATTGATACTGTTAGAAATACCATAGCTTCCACATTACACAATCAAAAGAGGAGTTGAACCTGCCAGAGATGTTACTTTTATCTGAGACCAGTCGAGCTGTTAAATACTTTTTCCATTCTTAAAAATCCTAATTTAATATTTTTATTTTTTTGTTGTGTAAAATATTGTGAATTACAATTAAAAATGACAAGTATCCATCTCTCTCAACTGACTCCCATGTTTTCTGAGCACATTATTCCCAATGACAATCTTTATTACACAGCATTATTGAACAAGCAAATGATTTCCCAGTTAAACCACCACATGAACAGGCATTTCAAATGCTAATACTGTCAGATATAAATCTGTCTTTGAGGAGAAACAATAAGAATACAAAGCATTATTGTTGAAATTACTAGGAACCATTTTAAGTAAAACATGCACCCACAAAGAACACACAACAAGAGTAACAAAAAAGTCAATGCACAGAGAATCCACAAACAAAATAAATCCATAAATACTTACAAAGGAAAACAAATGCATGTACTTGAAAGTCTTATTGTTATTTTTACTAAGCACTTCCTGATACGACACTATCTGCAGATGGAGTTCAGCATGCAACAACATCCAGAACAACATAAGAGCCAGAACAACAGGGAAAGGAACATGAACTGAAAAAAAGAAGAATAAGCAGGTGGTCAAAAATATACAGCAAAAAAATCTATTTGAACTTATTGATCCAAAAATGAAAATTCTGTCATCATTTACTCATCCTCGTGCTGTTTCAAACCTGTATGACTTCCTTCTGTGCATCACAAAAGATATTTTGAAAAATGTTTCAACTGTTTTTGTTCATATTGTGAAAGTCAGTGGGGCCCAAAACTTAGAACCTTTTGACTTTGATTGTATGGACAAAACAATATCAACAAGATCTTCAATGTTCCGCAAAAGTTAGTCAAACAGGTTTGAAGCGACAAAAGGATGTGTAAATGATGACATAACTTTTATTCTTGGATGAACTCTCTCTTTAATGGAGAAATACATCAAAGTGTAAATATGGCACCAAAGCCGGTGCTTTAAGAAACTGATGATCTACAAATTCAAGATGTCTTTACAGTATGGAACTAAACATTTTGGCACAGCTTTATCAATTTTACCTTCATTTACTCCTTAGCAAGAAACAATTAACGTGATTTAGTCAGTTACATTCAAGAAAAGTGCTATGAGTGTAGAAAACCGAATCTAATGAATCAGTTTGTCTCATATGTCGGCTAATATTGGTTTAGGTCAACATCAACAAAGGATCTTGATGTCATTACTGGTCAGAAAACAACAAACACAGGCACATAACTTCTGTTTCTACCAACATTTACCATTGTTTCCCTCTCTTTATCAATATTTCAGTATTAATTCTTAAATATCTACCCCAAAACAATGTTTTCTTGTTCGACTGTACAATGATGCACAAGATAAATGGCCGAGACAAAAGCATTCAATACTAGTAAAAAAACATCCAGTCAAAAATAACAGGCAAACAAATGCATCTGTACATAAAAACATCTCCGAACAGAAGTGAGAAAGAGAAGATCTCCCCACTAAAACCTGAACTGATCTCTGTCCTGGTAGGCTGGTGACTTAAAAAAATACCAGGGCCTCAAAACCTCCATTCCATTCCATTCCCTCCCTTCCCTCCTCCTCCTCCTCCTCCTCCTCCTCCTCCTCCTCCTCCGACCACCTGCACAGCGGTTTAACCACTCTTCCAGACGTGGAGAATCCCAGCCACGGTTCTACTTATTCTCCTCCAGTCTCCTGCTCCTTGGCAAGGCCTCGGATGGAAAGGTCGTACACCACCTCCTCTATCTTTTTCACATCGTACTTGAGGCCGTCATAGCGCTTGCGGAGAGGGTCGTTTTTTAAATTCAGCAAGCGAAAGCCAGAGTCAAGTTCATTGATAAAGTTTGAGATCCTAAGCGGACGTCCATAGTCCCCTGCGGTCACGCTGTTCACTGCCAGCCTGGACTAAACGAAGAAAATGCAAAAGGTAGATTGTGCTTTTAATTTGTTTCACATCAAGGAGGTCAAACAAAATCCACTATAATGCATTGCATTGCACATAAACTGCAAATGGCTTGTTCTGAGACACTGCTTATGATTTATGGGGATAATACATGGGGTGGTTGTGTACACACACTGCCGACACACATTTACAGACCTGCAAACTCACAAGTGGTGAAAAGGGTGACATGTTTACGAAGTCATTTGCTGTAGGGGGGTCTGGGGCATCATCGCCCATGATACAATTTTATAATAATGTTACAATACATCTTTATTGACAATTATGTTTCTACTTTTTAAATGGTGTCTTTCATAAGTAAATATAATTTATTTTGAAGCAATATTCTAATCAGCTTTTACATACTTAAATCTGCGTATTTGTGATTTTTACACCAGGGCGTTATTTACCTTTATAAAGGACAATTTTTTAAACCTTATTAAATATATACGTTATCTTTCATATCAAATTCTTACATTTGATCAAATTCAGTTTTAATAATAAGGGCTGTTATCAGTCAAATTTATTAATTTACACTGCAAAATTACAACTTTAATATAATTTTATGAGATTGATGTTTAAACAAATAATAAAATAAAAATAAAATAAATTAAATCAATGATACCAGTCCTTGTTTCAGACTCTCATCCACAGACGACTTGTTTTGGGCGCTGGGTTTTACTGCGTGATAAATATAAGCAGCACGACAAAACGGTTCATATGCTCATTGTCTCCAAATCATGACCAGAGACGGATAAATATTAAGTATGCTGTTTAAAACAAAGAAAGAACCAATAGAGGAGAAAAGTTATGCGCGAACAGCGGTAGTATTCGTGCAGTGTGCGCAAGTCAAAAAATCAATTCCGAATTGAAGCTTGTGACATACAAATGTGCACATCAACCCGTTAATTCAACTTTATTTATCGTTCATGTAAACACCGTGTTCGGATTCATCAATCGGATTGATTTTATTCCGATTGAACCAAAAGGTGTACATGTAATCATAGCTATTGAGTCATTCATTAAAACGATTCATTCAAAATGCTGAAACATTCAATAACAAAACACAGCGCTTAGTGTTGCTTTTCGTCGGTGAAATAGAACAAAACCAGTGAATATAACGTCTAAATTGTGAGTGACTACATATTAACTAGGCTACTTGTCTATTAAGCTATAAATTTAATGTAACATTTGCAATCGTGATATTATAGAACAGCTCCCTTAGTCGTGTTATGTTACTTAACTATATCATATATTATAAATAACTCAATTTTTACCTCAGTATGTTAGTGATATTCTGTGAGTTTTTTGTGTGTTGTTACGCTCATTTGTTTTCTCCACTAATGTCTCTCACAAATAGACAGGCAGAGCAGCTACCAGAAATACACTATCAATAAACAATCGCTGTTTACAATGACTGTATAAGATCAGAATCATTCTCGCGTTTCAATCGGACGGGCAAGTAAAACTCTCTTTTGCATAATTAGGTCACTACAAAAATTAAACTAAATGAAAATGATTCATTTGTCACTGCAAATTACTGTCAATGTAATCACTCACTGACACTTAATTCAAACTCCTTAATGTAAACTTACATGTTTAATTACAGTAACAGGTATAATCTTATTGATAAAGGTTGTAAGATTGGTAGTCTGAATGAACTTTAGAGAAAAAAAACAAGAACAACTTACCAGCTCACTGGCCAAAATGAGAACGCCTGCTAGATAGTCTTCCACATCCAAATGAAACCCTTTTTCTCTGTCGACTTCAACTGCATAAGTGTAAAGTAAAATTAATCTACAACAGTCTCACACAAGTATAGAAAATATATAAATAAACATGAACATTACATACTGGCAAGTATTTTTGCCACCTCTTCACGTGTAACCAAGGACTCGCTTTCCAGGTATACCACAAAAGCTGCAAGGAAGGCAAGTCGTTGAAGAACAAATCTCCAATGTTCATGATACCTAGGGAAAGATGAGGACGTGTAAATCTTTAATATAATTATCAACACTAGACAATTGGGGGGATTTGCTAAAGAGGTATCTACACTTACCGATAGTACTGTTCCGCAGGGAACTTAGTTTTCAGCTCTCCAGTGTGATTTCTCACGGTGCAGAACAGCTCTCTGGCCTTCAAACACTTGCTGGGAACTGGTGGAGGGAATGAAAACGCATATAAATAGCATCGTGTAAATCAAAAGACTTAGATGAAGAATTTAAACTTGTCTTACTGTCTTTGAAACCAGTTGGTTGATGGACACTTTGAAGAACAGTGAGGACCTCTCGCGCCGTCTGCTCCAGAACTTGGACAACTTTCCTTATGTCCTGAAGGAAGAATAACTTAAGATAAGTCAGGCCGACAGCACGTGTGGATTAAACAGGACACACATTCATAAAGAGATCCGCTGAACTTTCTTTCAAGACTTTGATAGCTGTTGCATTTTATCAAGTCTAATTTACACGTCACAAATCCGCTGTTATATTATATTAACTAGCAAAACTTTATTCAGAGGTTTTGCGACAGTAACGTTACATGACATTCCAAACGGACTTCACATTGCTTCTTAAAACCCCATTTATTTTAAGTAAAGTTATTTTGCTTTGCAAAAAGCCAGTTTATGTGTGCAGTTGTTTACCTCTCGGATATCTTGATCTGCGCTCAGAAAGCCTTGGATATAGCTAAACATCTCCGTTACAGACATATTCAAATGTGTTTTCTTGTTCGCTTTAGCTGTATACTGTGACTAGCTGATCCAAATATACACTATTTAGATAACGTAGGATGTAAACAGAGACTATTTATTAATTGTTTTCCTCGAGAACCAAACAGCCTGCAGTTATAATTCAAATCATCAGCATGCACATTCTCATCTGTCCTTCCTCAGTTCGTCGCATGATAATGATGTAATGATCTCTTCTCTTGTCTCCTGCTTGTCTCCTGGACGCCCTCTACTGGCCTTGCTCAAATCCAACGCCATCCTTTATTTAGATATATTTATTTAAATAATCAAGCTTCTGACGTTTTAAGAAAAGAAAAAAACTTTAGATGAGTTGCTTAGTCGGGGGGAAAAAAATGTATATTTTAACTTCATAAATCACAAATAAATAACAGCAGTTACTCAGTCTGAACGTGAAGCAGCAAGTCCTTAATTAAAAGGACAGTTTTGAAAAATCCGATTAAATTATTTTACAAATGTAAGCCTAGGAGTTGCACAACTGATTGCAATATTGTGTCTTTTTTGCCATCTCTTGTCTTTTTTTATACATAGATCAACTGTCTCACTTTATTATACATGCACGCAAGTAATGCTTTCTCAGTCCACTATGCTTTCAGTGAGAGTGTGGCTGTATCTCAAAACCTAGTGACCTGCCTATCTAGACATCATTCCCTTACAGCCCAAAAGTGCCGAACATTCGCGTTAGTGTGCTGTTCAGCTAGGCTCCGCACTAGCTTTTAAGACAGACAGGTCGCGAGTGAGACTTCCGGTGAGTGTTGCGTGGCTGTAAACTGTTTTGATTGAGTTCAGCGTTTCAGATTCAGACGCTCGTCTCTGCGGCAGAGCCAAATGAACGCCCTCGTTTCATTTACCTCCAGACATGACAGCACTGCAATGATGCAGTATTTAGATATCCCATCCTCACGAGACATGGATAACATCCACTGGAGAATATTAAAGGAGTGAATAACTGTTACCGTGAGCACTATTTTGTACTGAACCGGATTGTTAGCTTAGCTGGCTAGCAGATAGATTTTCAGTCTCTGCTGCTGCTGGGTGGTGTTGCCCGAGGACGGACATCAGCGATGGGAATCATTTTTACAAAGTTATGGAGGCTTTTTAACCACCAAGGTACGTCAAGCAGTATATTTTAAAACATAATTCGATGATATTTAAACATTGACTTGCTATATGGGTTTTTATTAGCTAGCAAGTGTTTGCTAAATTGTTACTGTAGTTTCGCTTTAAACCAGAGACGCTGGTGCTTATAAAAGACTTATATACGTTAATTATAAACATGTTGTATATACATTCTTCAAGGTAGAAATATTCTGTGAACGACTGTCATTACATTAAAACAGTCGGTAAGGCTTCAATAAACTGGCTAATATGGTTTCAGACTGGCTGTTGACAGATACTCTGCTGTCAGGGTCGATCTGTATTTGTGTAGGATGGAGCCCTGATATCTTTATTTTTCACTAATAGATAATTGTTGTGTAACGTGTCAAGCACTGTGACACGCTTGTGTAATTCTCATGTAAGATTAAATGTGATAGGAAATGTAACGTTATTTGTTCGCATTTTACCGTTGCTGTGGGTAAAATATTGATATTATATTCCCTTATACGTGTTTGGTTTTACGTACTTCGTCTGGTATTGATAACGTATAACATAACTCACCAGTGAGGACATATCAATATAAAGTGAATGTGAAAACCAAATATCAGCACTGAGTATAGATTAACATGCACCAGAAATATGAATTCAAAAGTGAAACACCCATTGCAGTACTCTTGGCTTTTTTTAGCTAGGTCATTTGTGCCTCTTTCCTCTGTGATATGTGCATGCTGGGCATTTTGAAACACTGGTCAGCCTGTGTGTCTCTGACAGTGGTTTAATCCTTAAAGCGCTGGAGTTTGTGTCAGCATTTCTTGTTACACAACGTCCATGTGATAGACAGTGGTCTCTCATTTATAATAAATGCTGTGGGATATTCATAAAGCATAATCTTGTTTGAAAGACTTTCACATCAGTGAATGAGGTACTGAGCATGTGCAAATTGCAACATAACCCAGTGGAACATTTCTCTTCAGTTCTTCTCACCTTACTCATTAGCTGAATAGATCATTGTGATATGGGTGAGCCGTGTAACACGAGAGTTTAGAGATTGTTGCCTGCAGTCAGATGCAGTACCATCAGTCTGTATTAATTCAGATGTAGTTTAGATGTAGTAGGAAAAAAAATGTTTTTGAAAGAAGACTCATATACTGACCAAGGTCAAAGGCTGCATTTATTTGATTGAAATACACAGTAAAAAAAAAAAAAATAAATAAATATATATATATATATATATATATATATAATATATAATATATTGCATTTCATGGAATAGACAGAACTGATAAGATGATATAATTAGAATCTAACCTTCATACACATTATTTTTTTTTACCCCTTTGATTTTTATTTTTTTCCTCAGTTTCATGTCCCTTCTTGTGCAGGTTAGTATTCAACTTTCCAGGAGCGAACTTTGAGTTTATGACGAGAACAAATTTGAGTTTAAGAATGTCTTTGAAATGTTTCTCAGTCTTAAAGGGTTAGTTCACCCAAAAATGAAAATTAAGTCATTAATTACTCACCCCCATGCTGTACCAACCCCGTAAGACCTTCGTTCATCTTCGGAACACAAATGAAGATATTTTTGATTAAATCTGAGAGGTGGATCACTGCTACATAGGCTGCCTAAGGGAATGAAACTTGACGGCCCCGAAAGTCATTAAAGAAAATGTTTAAATATTCCATGTGCTTTGTCTGGTGGCTCAACTATAAGTTTATCAAGCAACGAGACTACTTTTTTTCCGGAAAAAACCCCCATAAATAACGACTTTATTCGACTATTCCTTTTCTTCCTTGTGGGCCTGAGACGAGAGTTCAAGAGATTTCTACGACGCATGCGCGAGAACTGAACAAGAAGTATTAGAAGAAGAACGTCCTCTTCTCAGTTCTCGCGCATGCGTCGTGGAAATCTCTTGAACTCTCGTCTCAGGCCCACAAGGAAGAAAAGGAATAGTCGGATAAAGTCGTTATTTTTGTTTTTTTCCTCGCACAAAAAGTATTCTCGTCGCTTGATAAACTTATAGTTGAGCCAGTGTAGTCACATGGAATATTTAAACATTTTCTTCAGTGACTTTCTGGGCCGTCAAGTTTCATTCCCTTAGGCAGCCTATGTAGCAGTGATCCACCTCTCAGATTTAATCAAAAATATCTTCATTTGTGTTCCGAAGATGAACGAAGGTCTTACGGGGTTGGTACAGCATGGGGGTGAGTAATTAATGACTTAATTTTCATTTTTGGGAGAACTAACCCTTTAAGGTTAAATGTTTGAAAGTTAACACCGTAAATGCAACCCCGTATTGTGATGAACCGGCTGTTTCGTCTTTTTGTTTTGGTTGTCAACTTTGTACTGTGTTGCCACTATGTATCACTGTGTTTATGCCTTGCAAATAATAAAAATTCTGTGAGGTATTGAAAATTGGTGCTGTGACTTCTACAAATAATCTGATGTCACATATTGAAGTTGCCTGGCCCGTTACATAGGTTATGATTAGTTGAAATTGCACAAATGAAATGACTTGTGTTGTGATATTTGTAAGCAAACTAGAATGGTCTGAAAATGATACACATCATATTCCACAGTTTTTACAGTTTCCAAAAGCTTTATTTAAAGCAGTATAATTTACAGATCATTGTTATTAAAAAAAGTGTTTTGGTTTGGTTTTTGTGAAGAGATTGTTTAGATTATTTAATGTGTTGTGGTTGTGAACGTTAAAAGTACTGGGGAAAAAAACTTTTATTGTTGAAACTTCTCTTGTCTTTGAGTTCAGAGAGAAAGAGAGATCTGGAATCATGTGACTTTAAATCTAGCCTAAATGTTAGCACAACTGTACATTTGAATGTGATACAACTCATACTTCTGTATGATCTTTTTTTTTTTTTTTTTTACTACAAAAACAAGGACTTGATATCAGGCTATTTTGTATGTTCTTGTGAATACGAGGAATGAGAAAAAGAACTAATTTAATTGAAGTGCTAAAGCACATCTTTACAATACACCTTGACCTTTGGACCCTCTTTGGCAAATGAATGCTTAGCTGACATGATTATATCAGCTTTAAACTCTTGAGTGTCATCAGTTTCAAAGTGTCTTTGTGAAAAGCATCTCTTTTCAGAATACTTTTTTATTTAGTCTTTCATCTTTAGTTTCCTTTTCTTTATTCTCCCATTCATATTGTCCATTAATCAACTTCAAGTTCAGGGCATCTTGTAATTTACAGTCAACTCCAGAATTATTGGCACCCTTGGTAAATTTGAGCAAAGGCAGCGGTGACAATAAATCTGCATTGTTTATCCTTTTGATCTTTCATTCAAAAAATTCAAAAAATTTGAATCTTTCATTGAAGTAAAACAATTGAAAGTGGGGGAGAACTCGCATCATGAAATAAATGTTTTTCTCCAATGAATTTTGGCCATAATTATTGGCACCCCTAGAAAGTATATTTTCATTTACGTTTATTTTTAGCACACCAGGATGACTAGGAGTATGAAATTGTCAAGCCATGACTTCCTGTTCCACAGGAGTATAAAAATGAGGAAACAAAAGGACATGTGTCTGTATTGTCTTAATGCTTGGTGAGGAGGATAGTTTGAGTGGCCAAAGACTCTCCAAGGATCACAGCTGGAGAATTGTTGAGAGTAGTTGAGTCTTTGGGTCAGAAAGGCTAAAATTGTTATCAAACAGCAAAGGTTTTTTGGGAGGGTTTGAAGAAAAATCCTCCTTGCCCCTTCAAAAACAAACTCCAGCATATTCAGTTGTCAGACACTACTGGAACTTCCAAAGGCACTTGGATGGAACAAAAAAAGAGAGCTTTTTGACAGCAAACCCACCAGATGGGTTTGGTGCAAACAGGGATAAACATTACCCCATGCCCATGGTTAAATATACTGCTGGATCTTTCATGTTGTGGGCCTATTTCTTTTGATGGAGGTCCTGGACAACTTGTTCAGATACATGGTATCATGAATTCTAGCAACTACCAACAGATTAAAAAAACTGACTGCTTCTGCTAGAAATTGTATAATGGGCTGTGATTGGATCTTCCATCGGGACAATAATCCAAAACAAACATCAAAATCAACACAAAAATGTGTCACTGAGAACAAAATGAAGCTTCTGCGTTCCATGGCGTTCCAAGTTCCCAAATGAGTGGTATGAACTGAAGAGAAGAAGCACCAAATGGATCTGGGAATCTGCAGGATCTGGAGAGATTCTGTATGAAGGAATGGTCTCTGATCTCTTGTCAGATGTTCTCCAAACTCATCAGGCATTATAGGAGAAAACTCAGAGCTGTTATCTTAGGAAAAGGACATTTCAATAATTGGGTGCCAATAATTGTGGCCAACGTGAAATCATTTCATAATGAATTCTGGCTGGATTGAGCGTCCAGCAAGCGTCAGTAAGCAACCAGTAGTGATCACGGCCATTTGACTGATTTAATTAGGATAACCGGCCCCAAAACATCAGTCATACAAAAGAACATAATCATAACAACAGATGCATATTAAATGAGCTAGAGAGGGAGAAACACAAAACACAAAAACTGATTTTTGCCAAGGCAGACAGCCAGCTGCCAGCCAGCCACTGACAGGTCACGTGACTGCCAGGGTCGGATGTTCATATATCGGATATGTATCTGATTTAAAACCACATTTGGAAGTGGCTCAGATCAGATGTGGGAAAATCGGATCTCGAGTAGATTTTTGTGTTTACATGTGTGCAACAAATTAGATATGAGTCAGATATGAGTAAAACATCGGATTTTTTGTGCCAATGTAATTAGTAAGTAAATTTCACCATGTGTCTTTCATGCGTGGTGGTGAAACATTTGAAAAACAATTCAACAGCAGTTGGTTGTTTCGTTTTGGATTTTGGCTTCCAACGATTATGTAAACGTGATAATAAGGATAAAATAATCATTGTGCTGCATGCCGTTCCTTTCTTTTATAGCGGTGTGCTTTCGTCCCTCCTTAAAAGCCTAAACTTAACGTCCAAATCAGGTAAATCATGTAACGTGACTGTCCTTAAACACAGTCTACTGGGGACATGCTTTATTTTAAAAAGAGTTATTAAAAGCGCATTAAACTGTGAAAGAGACTGATCCCCACACGTTTTCTGTGTGCACGCGCTGCGAGATGGAGCGGAACATGGACGAGCAAATTATAGGCTATTGGGGTTTTAGGCACTTGCATAAACAGTCAAATATACACAAATATGTCAATTTTCATCTTGGCGAGTATTTACATAAAGACAGTCAGTTATGATGATCAGTGTAGGCCTATATGCAGTGTTTTAAAGTTTAACTCAGGATTTAATTACTTATTTTGACGACTGATTGTTTAATACAATAGGCCTACTGTGTTATCAATTGTGCAAATAGTCTATAGGGTTGTTCCAGTCTGGATATTCTCGACTGTACATCTCAAAATTGGGAAAGCACGCAATTCAGATTGTGGTTTGTGATTGTTTGTTATAAGATCGTGGTATGAAGTTTCGGGAAGAGTGCCCTAGTGAACTCTGATTTAATTTCCCTTTTTCTTTTAAATGTTTTGTATCAAAATTGTACATGCATCAATTATCTGGAGTTTATTTCTAGCTAAATAAGTTTTGAATTTCACAAAATAAAGTAAAAAGGTGTCTGATATGTATTATATCAAATCTAAACCTCTATTGGGCCTTTTTGTGGACAGTGGGGCTGAAAAAAGTGCTGGCTCTTTTGCAAGTGGCAGTCAGTTAAATTAGAGATATTTGCATTAGCTATAGCTACATCTGCTTGTCGTCCATTGTCACGCATGATAAACTGGAGTATGCAAAGTTCTGTTGCAACAAAGCATTGTCTTCTCTTGTGGAAACTATTTGGCCACGTTTACACAAACCTACATGTGTTACCACGTCACCTAGTCTCTAATGCCTTTGACGTGTCTGCAGGTGCAAACAGCCATATCCGGAGCCTGTTACAGCTTGAATTGTTATAGGTTGCAGTGTGAAAGTGGGTTAATAATTGTGCCACACAGCATAATCATCATTATAATATATAAAAAAAATAGAGATGCATTGCCAAGATGCTGGGCATGAGTTCATTTTTAAAGTGTGTGGTGTATTATGAAGCAATAAATTCAGTTGGCTTATACAGCTGTATGTTTAAGTGTGCGAGGCAAAATTAGTCTAATTAATGCCAGTAGTCTATAAAACACTTTATTGTCAATAGAAAACCTTTTTGATCAAAGGATGGCACATTTCTCAGTGACACATTCAAATAACTGTCATGCATATGTTTGTGTGTTAAATATTCTAGCTAATTTGACAACATTCAAAATCAAAGACGAATGTCTGCAATGCTGGGTATGATGAAAAGTGTTTACTAAAATATTTAACAGTTTTCTGTTGTTCCCCCAGAGCACAAAGTCATTATTGTTGGGCTGGACAATGCAGGAAAGACCACCATACTTTATCAGTTGTAAGTATTGCACTTAGTTATAAATCAAATCGTTCATTCTTCATTTTATAATATAATGTAACATAATATGGCTGTAATTTTAACCGACTCCAAACTTTTGAACAGTACTGTGTGTGTGTGTATAACTATATATATATATATATATATATATATATATATATATATATACAGGTCCTTCTCAAAAAATGTGCATATTGTGCTAAAGTTAATTATTTTCCATAATGTAATGATAAAAATTAAACTTTCATATATTTTAGATTCATTGCAAACCAACTGAAATATTTCAGGTCATTTATTGTTTTAATACTGATGATTTTGGCATACAGCTCATGAAAACTCCGGACTCTGGCACCTTGATTTCCGAATGACATGCAAAATTTGCTTTCATCCGAAAAAAGTACTTTGGATCACTGAGCAACAGTCCAGGGCTGCTTCTCTGTAGCCCAGGCGCTTCTGCCGCTGTTTCTGGTTCAAAAGTGGCTTGACCTGGGGAATGCGGCACCTGTAGCCCATTTCCTGCACACGCCTGTGCACGGTGGCTCTGGATGTTTCTACTCTAGACTCAGTCCACTGCTTCCGCAGGTCCCCCAAGGTCTGGAATCGGTCCTTCTCCACAATCTTCCTCAGGGTCCGGTCACCTCTTCTCGTTGTGCAGCGTTTTTTGCCACACTTTTTCCTTCCCACAGACTTCCCACTGAGGTGCCTTGATACAGCACTCTGGGAACAGCCTATTTGTTCAGAAATTTCTTTCTGTGTCTTACCCTCTTGCTTGAGGGTGTCAATGATGGCCTTCTGGACAGCAGTCAGGACGGCAGTCTTACCCATGATTGCGGTTTTGAGTAATGAAACAGGCTGGGAGTTTTTAAAAGCCTCAGGAATCTTTTGCAGGTGTTTAGAGTTAATAAGTTGATTCAGATGATTAGGTTAATAGCTCGTTTAGAGACCCTTTTCATGATATGCAAATTTTTTGAGATGGGAATTTTGGGTTTTCATGAGCTGTATGCCAAAATCATCAGTATTAAAAAAATAAAAGACCTAAAATATTTCAGTTGGTGTGCAATGAATCTAAAATATATGAAAGTTTAATTTTTATCATTACATTATGGCAAATAATGAACTTTATCACAATATGCAAATTTTTTGAGAAGGACCTGTATATATATATATATATATATACTGTATAAAGGGGCTCTCAAGCGATTCAAGTTTATCGGCCACCTTGCACTCTAAAGACCCTTTCACACAGAGATTCCAGAAAGGACACTGATAATGTCTGCCGGGATTTGTGTGTCCCATAAAGATCCCTTAAAGACACATGACATCAGGATGTGACATGTAAATGTCTCTGCAGCATCTTCAGTTTGCTATTGATCTGCGATTTCTCTGTTGACAAACCACACTCTTGCATTTTTTTTCTGACTCGGTCATAAACTAGTGCATCGTTCCTCTAAGCTGGCGAAAGATCTCAGCTTTAGCGTCATCACTACGACACACCCCTTATGGCATTGATCATGCCTTTTGTTCATATTCTGGGACTGATCCTGGCAATGTTACCAGGTCCACATCCCAGGATTGATCCCAGGATCAATCCCGGGACGTGTTTCTGTTCGCACAGAAGCCACTCAAGCAATTATATGGCAATTTTCTGGGATCAACGTTTTGTGTGAAAGGGACTTAAGATATCAGCATCTGTATTGGCTATTAAAAAAATCTATATTGGTCGAACACTAAACATTATAAAAGTCTTTACTGTCACTTTTATATATTTACACGTGATGCCGTGATTACATCATGCAAATTACAGCCTCATTTTATAGTGCTTTCATATTTATGGTGTTGACCTATTTGTTGTTCATTTCATGCTCATGTCGTTGTTGTAATCTCCAGCTCTATGAATGAGGTGGTCCACACTTCACCCACCATAGGCAGCAATGTGGAAGAGATTGTGGTCAATAACACTCATTTCCTGATGTGGGACATTGGAGGACAGGAATCACTGCGCTCCTCTTGGAACACTTACTACACTAACACAGAGGTAGCAAACTAAGACAGCTGTAAAGTTATCTTGAATCATAAAGGCTGTGTCGCATTAACTTGTTTCTCCTGTGTAGTTTGTGATCGTGGTGGTGGACAGCACAGACAGAGAGAGAATCTCAGTGACCAGAGAGGAGCTCTACAGGATGTTAGCCCATGAGGCGAGTATATGTATGTCAGTATGAGAACTGGTATTGCATGAGTGTTCATACCATAGACTGCAAAAAAAAAATGGACAAAGTGTCTGTGGCGTCACCCATAGACTTTCTGAATAACGGTTTTGTGGCCGTTTATGGGGGGTATGGGCGGCGCCATCTTTGAAAATCTTGGGAAATCCTAACCCCGCCCACCTTCTGCCCAATCCATATATGGGTAAAAGGGCGGGCTTTGTGTGAGACTGAGCCTCTTCAGCCAAGCAGCAGCAGCCTCAGCTATCTGTAATGGTGTGTTCACACCGAACACGAATTTATTTATTTGCGCGAGTAGATTACATACAAAGTCAATGCAAAGACACGAATAGACGCATCATTCGCAAATGACGCGAATTGGGCGACGCATTTGCTGCGAACGTCTTCCGCGCAAGTTGAAAAATTGGAACTCGAGCGAATGTTCAAGCGTCTAACTAGACGCGATAGACACGTATTTGACGCTCTATTCGTGTTCGGTGTGAATACACCATTACGTTATAAGAACGACTGGCAGACTAGGCTACTTTTACAGTCTAGGGCTACTACATTCACTGCAAAGCTGCTGAAGAGTACAACCCAAAATATATTAACACTCCAATGTGGGACATATCAGTCTATTCTTATGTTACATTTATTCATTTGGCAGACGCATTTACAGTGTTTCAAACGTCAGTTATAACCATAGGTAAAGTACCTCGGATGCTAACTTATCTGAGGCGATTTAATGCTAACTGTTGCAGTGCCACTGCCCACAAACATTGATGCTAAATAGTGCTAACTACGTGAAATAGTAGTGGAATGTCACTTACCGGAAAAAAATGGAGCGTGTCGGTTAACGTTAGTGCAGTTTAAATGAAGTTTTATCAACTAAGTTCGGGAGGAGCACGTTCAGATGATTAATAAGGGGCCAGCACTTAGCAATCAATGTTAAGAGGGTATATATAGACTCAGCAGTCTTACCTCGATCCAATGACAGTTTGCACAACAGTTTGTTGTGTCAGATCTTGGCCGAGACGTCAAATTTCAGGAATTCCACTCGGCGCAGCCCGTTATCAGCTATCAATCAAGCTGTCAATCAAAGTTAACCACGCCCTTATTTGTCATACATTTTATATCTAAATACGATCTAAACTAACGAGTTAGAAAAAAATTCACCCCCCTCACAGTTGTCAGGCACTCGGAACCTATCGAAAAATACAAAAAAAGTCCATGGGACCAACCTGTAAAAACATGAATTTATGCTGTGAAAATGGACATTTTAACATGGAGTCTATGGACATTTGCTCCCTTTTGGGACCTGCCCCTAGCGGATTTTCGGTGTATTGCAGTTTTTCGCACTTCCGGGTAGATTTAATTTTTCAGATTAAAATTTTGCCGCTTGGTACATACACACATACTTGCTAAAGGGGTTGTAGTAGAAGTGGGCATTATACCGGTAGGCACGATTAACTGGTAGAAATTTTTCAACTGGTAGAGATTTTGGACTATCGTCTCTATTGCGGTTACGCTCACGTGACATTGCTGTGCTGCACGGTCACCAAAGCTTATCATTTGAATGCGTTCAGTAAGTAGAGAAAGACAACGTTCCGCTATATTTGAGCTCAGTCTGAGAGATGGCGCACATGAAGGCGATGCTCTTTTTGCCACAAAATTGGGCTTTAACTTAAAATACACAACTTCTCAAAATGACTGTCTTTGCAAGTAAACGCAGTCATTTATGTCTTGAGTGAACTTAAACAGTTGAGAAAGAAAACACAAATATATTGGATCCAAATATATCTGCTATCATCGGTGTCATTAATGTTAATCGAACAACAGAAAAAGAGAATCTCTCACTGCTCTTGACTGAATCACTTTTGTATTCAATGTTATCAACATTTTTTTATATCATAACATTATTTAAAGCAAAAGTAACTATTGTGATATATATTGTTATCGTGAAATAAAATGACTCATATCATGATTTAAGATGTTGGTCATATCGCTCACCCCTAGGTTGTACTGAGACTGTCTGGTTCGCTCTTTTGTGCCATGACTTCTTGATTCCACTTCCTCCTTTCTCTTTATTAGGATCTAAAAAAAGCTGGTTTGTTGATTTTCGCCAACAAGCAAGATGTGAAGGGTTGTATGACTGTTGCTGAGATTTCCCAGAGTCTTCAGCTTACCTCCATCAAAGACCATCAGTGGCACATCCAGGCCTGCTGTGCCCTCACTGGAGAAGGGTAAGAGCCACGACAAACATGTACATACAAATATCCAGTTCAGTGTTATGTTCAGTCGAGATGATTTAATGAGTCACAGATTGTGTAAACGTCTACTGTTCTAGTCATTTTGGCTGAATACATAACTAGCAACGATAGAAGTGATGAATCCGCATTAGGCGTCTAAAAGATGCATAGACAGCAATTGCTGTCAGACATATGCAGACATGTCCTTGGCTTTCCAGTCCATGCTTGTTTTTAATATTAATCAAGAATCTTCCATCTTTAGCCGCCTTTCCACTGCACTCAACAAACGACAGGCGATGAACCGGTAGTCATTCATTTGCAATGGAGAGTTGCACTGGGGCTGCGTGGGCTGCTGACCATCTGCGAATGTGGAATTTTTGCATCGGTTTTGAGCTTTAGATGCGTTAAAAATATTTAACTTGAGCAATTACAAAGTATTCAACATGTCGATCGGATGCATAGTATACCAAGCAAATTAGTGTGTGCTAAGCGAGAATTATTAGTACTTTTTTAAAACTTTATCAGAAGCACTTGATTTTTTTTTTTAAAGGCATGGTTATTGATAAATAATAAATTATTAATTAAAAAAAATTTGTCTCCATATTTTTACTCAAATTATTGGCAGTCATTTGTCCTATATGCATAGCTGTTTGTTATTTGCATTCATTTTTCATTCCACCATGCTGAAATTTCGTCATATAAAGGCTCTAGCTTTTGCACTCTATTGGAGACACAAAAAGAAATATTCTGTGTCTGTAAAACACTACCTGGCTCAAGTATCACTGTTTAGTGCAACATATGTGTCTTAATGGAGAAGATTTCTGAGACAGCAAGAGCTTCTCTCCAATGTTGCATTACGACTGCCACTAGGGCGAATTCCGACGTCCATGCCCAAATCTTGTGTGCAGTGGAAAGGCTGCTTTTAAGAGCTTTTAAGCAGACAGCTGTGGAAGCCCATTTCCGCACCATAAGAAAAAAATCATGCTTTGGTAAATCATAAGTAAAAATGTACATTAAAAGTGCAATGTGTAATATTTCTGAGGATCTATTGACATAAATGCAATATAAGACCCATAACTATATTTTCAGTGGTGTATAAAGCCTTGCATAATGAACCGTTATGTTTTTATTACCTTAGAATGAGACATTTATATCTCCATAACTGCGGGCATAACTCCACTTAACTGCCCCCTGCTATGGAGGTCTCGTCATGTTTCTACCGTAGCCGACAGCGAACTAACAGCACTACACAGCGCGTTTCGTCACTACCTTGAAAAGGAAGTTTTCAGTGGTGTATAAAGACCTTACTTAATGAACCGTTATATTTGTATTACCTTAGAATGAGCAGTTTCTATCTACATACACCGCGGCTCCACTTACATTGAAATGCGCCGACATGTTTCTACAGTAGCCCTAAACGGACAAATGCGTTTCGTTACTATGTTGCTCTTCGTGCAAGGAAGCAAGCTTAATTCAGCGAATAAAACACTGACACAATGATGAACAAGTAACAATAATATTCACAATAATATATAGTTTTACCGAATAATTAAATAAACATAATTTCTTAATTTATCCTTAAAGAAAAGAAACCTCATTGCTGAACTGGCTACTCTCTGCTGTCTCAGACTATGACATATGTTCCTGTTGGCCACCGTAACTTTTGTTGGTTGCAATTCGTAACCTCACCACTAGATGCCACTAAAAATCACACACAGCACCTTTAAAAGTTTAATTTGTGTTGCTATTGTCTTTTTTACTATTTCTCATTATTAAAGTTCAAAATTATAAGAAAAAAGTATCTAATTTTCAAATTACATCATAATTATTACAAACATAAAAAAGTTATAATTATGACAAAAAGTTCCAATCATAAAATTATGAAATTAAAAGTAATAATTATGCCAAAGTAGATCATTTTGACCTAGTGTGTCATAATGATTGTATCTCTAAATTTTGTAGGGCTGGGTACCGAGTTCGGTACTTTTTAGGTACCGACCGAATTGCCTCGATACTACCGAGCATCGAAACATGTCTTGTTTTTCGGTACCAAGTTTCGGTACCTAAGTGGTTAATCTAGTCAATGTCAGTGAAACAATAAACATGCAGCATGATTGGCTGTGGCGGAAAAACACTAGTTTACGCGGCTGCCCAGAGACTGGCTCGTCGCACATGAGGCTGTAGTGTGTGTGTGTAAGCGTCCAACCCAGATAGATAGAAAATATGTGGAAATGATCAAAAGTGTACCTATGTACCCGACTCGATGCCATAAGCACACGATGCAATATTTTCGACAAGATAATTGCTGCCAAGACCGGTAACACGGTAAATCTGATAAGGCACTTAAAAGCGCACATAATACACTCGAGAGTAGAAAGTTTATCCGCCTTCGACTACAAGAACTGGAGCGCGTCACATATAAACCAAAACTCAGCGTATAGGATACTTGCCTCACAGACATGAGAAATAGTTCTATATATGTTCAAAATATGTCTACTTTTAAACGAAACAATTAGAAATAAATAGTTTGATTACCTAATCCATATAGGCGCGCTCGCGTTCACTACTGCAGGGATGACGAGTCAGCATCGCAAATTCGCAATAATCATCTTTGCAACCAACACGTTTAGTAAACACTTGTTCATTAATAAACAATTAAAATATCTCCTTGCTATCGTTTCCTGACAAGTCCATAATCATTAGGGTACTTTTGCCAGTGCTTTGCGCAAGCTTCATGTGTGCTGAGCGTGAGGCATATATATCCAGCACCTCAGTAGCCTATATTTAATTCAATTCACATTTATTTGTATAGCATTTTTCTCAAAACATATCGTTTCAAAGGAGCTTTACAGAAAATGCATGTGTCTAAATTACAATTTAAAGTGATCTGTTATCAGCGGTGACTGTGTGTAATGCATTTCAATTAATTTTTATTCAGTTTCATTGTTAAACAATGCATTAAGTTAAGGCAGAAACAATGAGCTCATTGAAGTAAAGAATACATGTTGTTAAATGAGTAGGAAACATAGAAAACATTAGCATTGGTGCTTTTTTACAGACTCAAAATATGAGTGTAAAAAAAGTCAACAAACTGAAAAAATAAAAGTGTTTTTTTTAGGTGATGTTATATTGATAAAATTGGTATCGAAAAAAGTATCGTTCAGGAACCGGTATCGAAGTCAAGGTATCGGTATCGAAATTTTTTTACGATACCCAGCCCTATAATTTTGACTAATCTCATAATTATGATGTACCAAAGCATGATTTTTTTTTCTCATGTGGCAGTAATATATGCCTATATATAGGCAACCCTTGCTGGCCAATGCAGAATTTCACAATGTATCAGTAAAGCAAATTCAAATTGTACCTTTCTAACCCCATTCTGACTGCTTTGTGGATGCATGCGGATACCTGGATGCACAGAAAATAATATTTAAAATGTGTTGCCATAATATGATTGAGAAGGTCTGTAGATTTCATAATGGAATGTTAGAGCGGTCATTAACGTTTACTGAAAAGACTAAACTGCACCTCATTTTATGACCAAGGTCATTAGTTCCGAGGCCTTTCCCTGACTAACAGGCAGAAAGCACAAATGTCTTTCTTTGTCTTCTTTAGAGAAAGACAGAAAATAGTAGCATTGTTAACTGCCCGAGCTGAATGTCTCTTTCCTGTCCGCAGGCTCTGCCAGGGTCTAGAATGGATGATGTCACGGCTGCGAGTAAGATGACCTCAGGCTCAGACCGCAGATAGCAGTTTGCTCTCTCTGTCTTTACCACCGGGTGTCGCTCACTGTGAATGTGACTCCGCTACGTCACCGGAACCCGTTTGATTAATTTATTACAGATTATTGAGAACTGTGAATGAACAATCTGTAACTAACTCACTAAAATAAGTCAGGACTTGCGAGACCACATAAACCCAGTGTTTTTCTGCACGGATGGCCATTGAAAGAGGAATAGGGTGGCACAGACCTTGGACTAAGAGAACTTGTCTCTAGCTGAGCGGATTCCTCCCTGGAGTGGCCTCGCTGCTTTATCCATCTACCTGACATGGTGTTGCCCTGTGTGTGCAGTCCAGTATTTTCATTAACCTTGTGCCTGCACATGACTCTCTGTCTCCTCTGGGTTGAGGAGACACATTACCATGCAACGGCAGACTGCACTCATGTAAAATACAACTAAATAAAGTGTTTTTATCTGTCATGACAGATGTTTCACAGATTTTCTTATTACCCCTCACTGATTTACAATGCTGAAGTACTTGGTTACGTTCCACAGCTCTTTTGCCACCTCTAGGGGGCATTGCATGGTTTGAAAGGAGAGTGTCTCTTTTTAAAAATAAATTTAATTAGTACATGTTTAACCTGAACAAAAACCTGATATGGTTAAGGAGGATCTGAACTTAATCTGGATAGAACTTTGTGTAGTAAAATTATAGCATTTTAATACATATCACAGAGTAGACCTTACACATATTATTATCACTGAATTTGGACCTAATTTTGTAATTATTTGCACAGATAATTACTTTTTAAACATTTACATTGTAAAGGGAAAGTGTTTTGTATATTTTTATGTGTGTAGATTTTTTGCAATTGAATTCTGTGTCACTGGTGGCAAACTGCATTTTAAATCTAGTGCTTAAAAACTGGTCAAAGAATATGCAGAATGCCTTATTTACTGCATTGTCTTTAAATTAGGCATTGGTAATCGGTAATGTGGATCATCACAGTGAACAGACCTTGACATTTGACAGACTTTTCTTTTTAGAATCTCTACATAAGATGATCTCATGTAGAACTTCAGTGCCTCATAATGATGTTTAAAACACAACTATCTTGATAGTTATTTGTGCATCCACCTGAAGCAGGACTACACACTTGATAGGGTTGTTAGTACTCAACCTGTTGATGTTGCGGTGCAGCTTATATTTAAATTTAATTTCATTAGTCATGGTAAACAGGTTTTCTCTGGCACCGTATCTGGATTTGTGTTTTGAAATGCTGTTTCCCTGAGTGAGAGATATTGTTTTTATTTAAATTAGGAGTCATTGAAAGTGTTTTAATACCCATCCTCAGCTGTTCAGACCCCCTTATTACTTACTCATTTTCCAGTGACTAAGCTTTATGGCACTCAAAGCGTCATGTCACTGGATTCAAGTATTCTTCATAAGCTATTCCTGGATGAAATTATTGATTTTCCACCCTGTTAATATGTACTAATTAGTCCAATCTTTAAAATATTAACCCAATCAATATTACATTTGTTTTATTATTAATGCCAACTTGTGCCACCCACCTAACCCCCTGTTAGGCAAATTGCATGGAAAATCAATAAAATGTTCAAATCTTAAAGTATGTGCCAGTTGAATAGAATCATCAAACTAGAGTTCATCTCCCTTCAAATTTCCTCCCTGTTTGACCCCATTTTTGTATATTTTATTCATTTGCAAGCCAGGAATATAGAGAAAATTAATTGATGATATTTCTATCCTGTTAGTCCATGACTGTTTCTTTTTATATTTTAAGTTTTAATTTTAAGCTTTGTTGTGTGTTTTGTCATTTGTTTAAATATTTATTTTAATTATCAGTTATTTTAGAAGGCCTGTCAAGTTAAAATAAATGAAAATGAGAATTGTTACCTTAGCATCTAGCTGAAAAAAGATACAGTTTTTAAATATTTTATTGTTCTGTTTTTATACTTTATTTATACTATTCCATCACTGTTTGGAGTTGTGATATAGAGGACAGTGGGAAACACTGAGCTGACACAGTCACAGCTGCCTCTGTCATTCACGTTCCGCTCAGTCATGCTGCCTCACCCCGGAGATGTGGAGAACTGTCAGACTTATGAGTGGAAATGGCTGGAGCACATCATGATAAAATTGTCGTATAGCTTGTGTCTCGATGTGTATCAGCAAAGTATTGTTCAAACTGTTCCACTCAATGATGGGTTTAAGGAAACATACATCTGTGCCTAAACATCATCCCCTTACTGCCACTCAAGGTGCTTTAAAAATAGTGTCCGCTGAATTTTTGAGTGACCCTGAATAGTTTAATACTGTAAGGTACTCATCAGGATTGGATTCGGGGGAGACAGCAGCTGTCTGTCTGCTCAGGAGTACTTGGGAGATGTTGTAGTGGCACTTTCTAAAAAGCTATTTAATAATGACTCATCCTTAGATCATCATTATACTAGCTGTATAATGGACAGTCCACATGCGTTGAGTATAGTGCCTGTAGATAGAATATAGACTGAGAATCAAATCATTCTTATCAGTTCCTGGGTCACTCTAGATGGGGTTGTAATTGGGTGGACAAGTCAACAGTTTATTTTACTCTTGATTTCAGCCTCTGGGTTCCATGTACACTTGGATGTAAACCAGTGACCTCAAGAAGTTTCTCTAGCCATCTTCACAGATAAGACCCCATTTCCCCCCCAGGATCTCCACTACTCCCGAGACCCACACAGAACATCTTGCTGAATGTTGCATCCCTACATTCCCTCATTCAGAGAAAATCAGGTATTTTCCAGTGTTTTCTTTTCTCTTCCTCATAGTTGTATTGCTGATGATTTGCTGAACAGGTGCACTTTTCTGAAGGGTCGCTAGTGTATATTTAGCTTTTGAAACCTGAGAATGCTGCCCACTGATAGGTGGATAGGGGCACATGATAACCGGAGTGCCGTTGCAGCTGTGAGCTTTTGCCCGGCGTTTCTCAGGAGGGAAGAGTTGGGGAGGCTCTGGCAGTTTGGGAAACGTTTTAACTTTAAAGTCAACGGTAAGCAAAGGAAAAACCACAAAATCAAACAGCACACCAGATTTTACTCTCCAGCACTCTTTGCATGGCCTGCTCTGTTGGATTGACCATCTTCTACAGCCTGTTGGTATGGAAGTGATGCTGAGGCCGATGCTGGTCCTTTAACCACAGCCTGATAAAAATTATCTGACTTTATTGGCCACCATTGCAGGAACAACCAATTACTCAAAGCTGGAACTTATTCCTGGACTTTGTTTTTCTTGGAAGACTTTCTGAAGCAACTCACCTCATGGACAGGAGTTTGTTAAAGTCCCATCCACATTCCTCTCAATCTTTTTGATGAAAACGCATAGAAAAGCATTATTTCATATCATTTTCTGGGAGTTGGGTCCTAAAAAAGGGTAGTTAGTGGTCAGACCTAAAATTAACCTGTAGCCTCAGAAGGCATTGGAGCTCCACTAGCTAAACAAAGCCAGCCAATCAGCCCGTAGCATTGGCTTACATGACAAATAGCTGGAGCGATTCAGAGCAGCTGTCGCAAGGCTTCAGCCAGGAGGCGAAGCGTTTTGGGGCGTCTTAGGTGTCAAACCCTCTCAACTAACAAGGCCTGCAGAAAGATTTCAGCACAAAATAAAAAGTTTGCTTTTGTTGATCCACCCACGCTAAAGTGTCAGCTCAGTCAGAGGAAAACTGACACACTTTTGTCTTTGTTTAGGTTTGCAGGAATACATAAAGTGGAATACGAGTGGATGGAAAGCGAGCACCTTCTTTACTGTAGGGTTGCTGAAATTCTACTGTAACCTTCTATAGTAAAGGTACGTCAACTTTTTAGTTTGGTTCTTTAACTTTAACACTGAAATTGGAAGAGCATTCCTAGCCTTTTGTTAATGCCTCTTTGTAGAGTGTCCTTCAAGTCCTGGTGAATTTGAAAGCTTTGCCATCTAAAGTATTCAAAAACACCTGTTTATTTCTCAGTGTCTGAGGCAGGAATTAGTTTGACGCAGTTAGTAAATATTTACAAATGTGTCTGACAGTCTTTAATATGCTTGGGTAGACTCAATAAATCTATTTGAAGATGGCATCAGAAGAAGAGTATGAAGATGAGATTGTGGAGGAGGAGGTAAGATACAAATTTAATACATTGCAATGCATATTTTATCATTTATTTAGCCTCTTTCATTGAAAGAGTGACAGTAATGCTGCTCTACATTATTTCACATTAACGCCTCATAGATCCCAGTCCTATAGGTGTACTGGCGAACCCTATGAATAGTGGTCTATGATATCTCCACCGTCAGCAGTTCAGTAGGAGCTGCCATGTCGTATATGATTAGCATTGGATCCCATTTCAGATGACCTCTTCCTTGGAGGCTAGTGCACTAAATTCCATTCAATACATATTTCATTCCCAGTAATAAATGTATCACTGCTTTCTTTTCAATAGATGCAATTAATTTAATACCATGACGATATATCAATTACATAAGTGGCAAACCATCATTCACTTGATAGTTATGTAATGACCCCTGCAGGAGTTTTTCATCCTCTGATAATAAGATCTTATTATGAACATGCTAATGTAATGTTTTCCTGATCAAACCAAAGAAGCCTGAATGGAAATAACCATTGTTAGATATAATACTCTCACTTTTATACTAACAGTGGGATTATGTTCTGTTCAGAGCAGCTAATTTGCCTGCAAGCTTCACTATGAGCAAAAAATCAAGTGTTATTTCAAACTTAAGCGATTGGTTGCACATTTGGCATCATTTTGCATTTACCATATGTTGAGGTATTTTGGCTGATTTATTTAAAACAACATTTATTGGGACAGTTCATGACAGATTTTGTTTCTGATTTGAAATATGTTATTTAAATATGATTTCGGCCCGTCATTTTTTAATAGAGCTCATTTTTAAGATTTAACCACAGCTCCTCTTGAAGCTTCCAGCAGTTTTCGTTTACCTCAATGTGTTTTTGTCATGTTATTCATTGAAATTCTGCCTGTACATGTAAATAAATATGTCTGTCTGAGTGTTCAATGGAAGAGTGAAAGCAGAAGGTTGATACTTTAACTCAGTATTTCCAAGAGAAATAGAGTTAAAGTAGACCTTGTATACTTTCATGTCCATTTCTGTTGTAGATATCTTATAGGGGTTTACCAAACAATTGCATTAACCGAACTTTTCATTGATTACGTGTTAGAGCTTTATTTTTGAAAGAACAAATGCTTTTGGATTCCCCTTTAACATATGCAGAAAATGGAAATTCATCATCTTGCATTTTGAGCAGATGGAAATCTCAACACAATATTTTGGATTATATACGTTATACACTCTGATTTCACTACTGCTTTCATTTACACTTAGAATAGAACCTGAAAGGTATCAGCGTTAATTAAGATGCCTTCTTAAATTGGATCTGGGGACAGCAGAGAATCACATTTTGTTATTTTATAATTTATTGATTTTTTCCGATAAAGTCTATAAAATTATATTGAATTTTTTTACAAACTTATTATTTACAGGTATAGTGTTCTATAAATAAATGTGGCACTAATAAAAATCTATATATCAAACGGTTTTTTTTTTATATATATATATATGCTTATCTCCCCATTAATGGAAAAAGCAGCCTTCAGCTTTGGCTGAGTTGTTCTTTCAAGAGATACAAATATAGAAGTGGACATCTACGGCTGACTCGGAGGGAGGCAAATGAGACGAGCCGTGTTGTAAATTACACTTTGCTGTTAACGTCATGCTGTTAAAATGCTTTGGGGGGAGGATCTGTGGAAAAAAAACACCTGTAAGAGTTGAAGATAGAGATTTTGCTTCACACTATATTCATTGAATCTCCCATGTCTTGTCTGTTAAGTGAAATATAAAGAAAAATGATATATAATGCACAGGCTTATAAAACCTACATACTGTAAGATTTTTCTGCTGCCCGCCGGTCCAAATAAAGAAGCCTCTAGCTCCTGTAAATTCATAAATTTGGAGTGTTTTTTTCCTGCTCTGGTTTCATATAGGTTTCTTACACGATCTTAGGCCTTGTGATGTTGTAGACAGTGACGGTTTCAGAGAGCTCTGTCATGATATCTGACTAAATACCAGTAGGGGATAGTTTATTCTCTGGACAGTTTGGGAGTCAAATGTATGTAAGTGTTTGTATTGGAATTTGTTTCCTGACCCACTGTTTCTATTTACTACCATGACAATAACGTTAGCTGCAAATAATAATAGTGGTGAGGTCATTAGGGCGCTAAAATGTTCTTAGCACTGGCCAGTCATATGGCTCTGTCAGTCAGCGACAGAGCTCCACTGGGAAAAAAAGCCTCATTACTATATTTTTATTCCCTAAACAACAGCAAATTAAGTAAAATTTAGTAAAACAACTTTCTGTGGGGAAAAATATAATATTAAAGAATGTACTAAGTGAGATTTTTAAGAGCAACTATTAATTTAGTTTTGTTTAGAAAGACATGGGCAACATTAAGCAATTATTTTTTTATTTTAATGTCCTAAAACTACAGAGCCCCACAAATGATATGTGGGGGACAAAACAAGATACGAGGCCATAAATCAAGAATTATTAATCCAAGTTATTGATTCGTTTTAATTTAGTTAAAGTGTGGGAATGAAAGAACAAATTAGTACTACATGGTCATAAGTTAATAAGTCGTGGGAATTAATTCTTGATTCGTGGCCATCTTTTGTTATTGTTGTTGTTGTTGTTGTTTTTTCCATGTCATCTGCAGAACTTTGTTTTTCTCTGTTTTTTTATGTAATTGTATTATGGTTATTGGAATAATATTTATGCACAGTTGCTTTGCAATCTACAGTACATAGTTTAAAACATATTTTTGGCATATAAGCTTAACATTTTATGTTTATTCATAATTCTGAATGGCTATAAAAAGTTGTGTAAAAAGTTATGTAAAAATAAAACATTAAATATGTAAATTATTTAACCTATTTGTTGAACACACAGTGGTCTAATGCTGTTTTTGATTATTCACAGACCCACCAAATTAAACGTAAATATAAAATTAAGAAAAAAGTGAGAAAAGTGTGAATATTGGCAAGAAATATCAGTCAAACGGATTATTTTTCTATCTCTTATTCTGTTATATGGTAAAAAAAAATACATGGAACCCTCTTATTAGCATGCTGAAATTATGCAAGACTTGTTAATGGCTGGCTTTGCATTTTAATTAATATAAACATGAATAACAGGACATGGTATAATGATAGACTTCGGTAAGCCTAGAGAGGATCCAACTACATCAAATGTATTTCTTGTCAAAATGTGGATTTTAAGAAAGACTTTAGATATACAGTCACTAAAGACTTTAGATATATAAGAGGTGCACTCATAATACTATGAATAGGAAAAAGTGCAATGATGGCAGAATAAGTCCCGCCTTCTTAATAAAAGAGCCTTTTCATGATAAGAGCATTTAAAAACAAAATTTAGGAGACAGTTGTTTGTTTCAATTATGACATTTTATCGTATAAACTTGGTGAACAGCTTTGGAGAATTTGATGCTTCCCCATTCAGAGAGATGGGAGCTGTACTTTAATGACTGAAATAGCTGCCCGAGAGCCGTTTCAAAGATGGCCGCTGAGTGAAAAGAATTGCCTTAAAGGGAATTTAGGGGATCAAGGGATTTTATGTCAACGAGAACCAGAGCTGGGAAAAGTCACTTATCTAAATTGCAGTGTTTTCCTGAAGTGTGTGATCGTCATTTTGAAAGCCCAGAGTTTTTCTTATATTTATAGTACTATTATGAGGAGGGTCCAACAATCACCACCACGTCCACCTCAATGTCACATGGTGTTGAGGTAAATGATCATCCCTGGTGAAACAGATCTGCGTCCCTCCCACATGCCATGGGGGCTATTCCATTCCTTCACATACTAGTTTAGTTTGTATTAGTTAGAACTATCCAAATGGTACCGACTTAAAGATTGGATTATTAAACAAACTCCCTTGTTTAACAATTCATATGTCAGTAAAAATTTAGTATTATGTCCAAATGTAATTCTTTGAGTAGCACATTTACAAAAATAGCCCCCATGATACCGAGACAGTTTATATTTGTATAAGGCCGTAGTAGTATGTGGTAACTAATGCTTTAAGGACTTTGTTTGACTGTCCCAAAAGTGTATTTTCTGTAGTTTTCTGCTTGTTTTCTTAAATAAACATTAACTGAATTACTATCTAGCCAATACTAATTTACTGACCTGTCTTTGGAATATGTGGTTTAACCTTTTCACTCATTTGCTATAAAAAGCCAAGTCTTAATTTGCATGGTAAATTAAACTAACAAATTCTTGCTGAAGATGTGGGAGGTAAGTGCAGCAAAATTAAATGTTAAAATTAAATTACCCTATCTTTACACCATCTATTTTTCTGTTTTTGGATTAAATCCATACAAACAAAATTAGATGTACCAAAACAGGCTTTGTGATTGCTTATAATGATAATGGAAATTAGGTATTTTGATCCTACAAAACTGTGCCCCCAAGAGAGATGTAAGGTTTTCTAACAGTTTGGCCTTCAAATATGAAATACTGTAAATGTGAAATATGTTTCTCATTTATACATAGCACCATTTGTCTTGAATGTTGATTGCTCTTTTTTTTTTTTAAGTCCACACCAGGTGGTCTTCCCCGACGGTCAGTCAGGAAGAAGGCGAAGGTGGACACCTCAAAGTTCATGACTCCTTACCTGGCACACAGCCAGAAGATGCTTGACCAGTACAGCCATGTAAGAAAATATTTTGTGCTATTAATCCACAAGTTTCCTTGACTGATGTTTTGTTCTTATTTCATTGAAATTAACTAGACTTTTTAACGATACCAAATGAGCCTCATAACTGTGAGTTACATTATGTGTGGGAGACAACAGAAACAGATTAGCATAAAATTAATGTTACCACATCATGTCCATAGGTCACAGTTTGTGAACTGAATAAGATCAGAATAAAACCAGATGTTTGATAGAAGTTAGTAGATGTTACTAGTTGTACAGTACCATTCAAAAGTTTGGGACAGTAAAATTAGTTTTTTAAGTAAGTAATCATTTTATTCAGCATGGATCCTTTTTGATCAAAAGACAATTACATTTAAGAAAATCTTTTTTAAAATAAATACCGTTCTTTTTTATTCTATTCATCAAAGGATTCTGATAAAAAAAAAATCATGGTTTCCACAAAAATATTAAGCATTTTCAATTTTAAAATAATAAAAAATGTTTCTTAATTAGCATACTTTTACACAGTACTGTATTGTTTTGTATGCTTTTGTAGAATAAATACAGGGGTGAATATGAAAAGTCAAAGGGGCAGCCCTATGCCATTTCGGCTAACACACCTGAGATGATTCGCATCAAGAAGGCCCAGGAGCAGCTTAGTGAGGTATGTAACCTTTGTGGATCATATATTACTATATTCTGTCAGAATATTTGCAAAATCTTTGTTCACGTGAGCTATTTTTTAACTGATGCTTTTTGAAACCTCTTTAGTCTAAAGCTCCTAATAAACAATGTACAGATACTTCATGGAAAATTCTAGCCGATGCTGTGAATTTCACTAACAATACATATTTTTGATAACCCAGGTGAAATACCGTATGGAGGGACTGAAGGCCAAAACCACCAGCCTCTATGATGGTGAGGCTCGTGAGATTGCCCACGTGAAGCATGTCTCTGAGCTCATCAGCAAAGTAAGAGCTTGTCTCAAGATAGACTTGTGTATTCATTAGAGTAATATTCATTCATATTTAATAATCAAGTTGAATAATCACAGCAGAATTGTTTAAACTGTCTTGATATTATGCTGTTAAGCTTTAAGAATGCATCCCCATAATGCTTTGCTAGAGAGACAGCACTGTGGGGAAAAGAACTGATAATTCAATGCACTGCAGAAATTATTGTATTCATGTAGAATACTGCTCACTGCAGAGTTTTGTTTTATTTTAACTCAAGTCGTCAGTCCTCAATATTGCATTCTAAAGCCCTGTATTCTGACTGGATTAGTTTAAGATGGACTTACCAGAGCTTCTCAGGAATTTTAGTCCCATCCGAATGAGCCATCTCAGTAATCATTACGGACAATGTCAGTAAAGATTACGGCAACTTTTACCTACCTTCTATAAAAAGGTCCGGAAAAATAACCTACTAATCCTGTGCTGTATACCAACTGTAAATGTACATAAATATTCCGTCATGTCCTGTTTAAAAGTAGTTCCCTTTCCAGAACGGTCACTTTGTGTTGCGTCTAGCTAGACGCTATGGGAAACGCCTTTTTTCGTGAATATTGAAGCCTGAATATTTACGCCTTTAAAACGCAGAGCAGCTGCACAGCGAGCATAGAGCATAGCGTCTAGCTTGCCATTGGCTGTGCTGCAGCAACTGCACATCCTATGGCGAGGCGGCTGAGATGCGCAAACCAATGGAGTCATATTAAATCTCCTTCAGCGAAACTTCACATCGTTGACTTATCCAGAGATCTCGCCGTTGAAGTGCACCTTGCAGTGGAACGAGCGGCCTGCCAGCTAAGCAGAGTCAGAGCGGCACCGCCTCCCTGAATTCGCTGTTAACCTTAGCTGTTAATTAATCATCTGGTTGCTGCCTGAGGAGCCCTCCGTGAGCCAGCTCGATGGGTGCTTCCTGCAAGAGCACCAGCGGCCAGCACCCTGTTTACCGGAAGTTCATGAAGAACTAACGAAATCATGACGCGCCCCGTATTCAGCGCGCATGAAATTCTCTACTTCTGCCACGCTCTTGATCATCAACGGTGCTGAGGAGAAGATGTACGACAGGATGCCCCTCCTAGAAGAGGCCGTGGCCACGCATCTATGCACGCCCACCTCTAGCGGATGGAGAACTAAACCAGTCCACCCATCCAAGCCGCGCCACACCACGTCAGCTCTCGCTGGTTGCACCTAAACCACCGCTGGCCAAGCTGCATCGGCCCTGAACACCATGGCCATTCTACAAGTACAACAAGTCATCCCCGGGGTATCATATTGGGTTATCAATACAGTAAAACGGGGATACTCGCTCCAGTTCGCTCGCAGGCCCCCGCACTTTCGCGCAGTGATGGAGACCTCTGTGAAAGGCAGTGTAGCACACATCCTTCGCACCAAAGTGTCAAAACTTCTAATGAATGTAGCCGTCGAGACGGTCTCCCCGCCCCTAAGCGAGTCTGGCTTTTACAGCCTCTACTTTCTCGTTACGAAGAAAGACGGCGGCCTCAGGCCGATTTTGGATCTCAGACACCTGAACAGGGCCCTCATCAGGCGAGTGCGACCATTCAGGATGCTTACAATCAAACCTCCTCGCGCAGATTCGCCCAGGGGATTGTTTTCTCTTATTGGACCTGAAAGATGCTTACTTTCACATCCAAATATCCCCTAGCACAGGCCATTCTTGAGATTCGCCTTTGAGGGGCAGGCTTTTCAGTATATGGTCCTACCATTCGGCCTATCGCTAGCACCTCGTGTCTTCACAAAATGCATGGATGCCGCGCTTCTCCCCCTGAGACAACGGGGAATGCGTGTTCTGAACTACCTCGGCGATTGGGTTGTTCTAGCGCAATCGGAGGGCGAGTTGTAAACTCACAGATCATTTCTCCTCAGCCATTTGGAAGGCCTGGGGCTCAAGGTCAATTTCATGAAGAGCGCACTGTCCCCATTGCTTTTCTGGGGATAGTTTTCGACTCTCACCAGAGCGCGCCCTCGCTATACAGCGACTTGTGGCCTTGTTCAAAGTGTTCCTGGGTTCCTAGCCGAAGCACCCTAATTGGTTCGCGCGTCTCAGCCGCCTCACCATAGGATGTGCAGTTGCTGCAGCACAGCCAATGGCAAACTAGACGCTCTGCTCTATGCTCGTTGTGCAGCTGCACTGCGTTTTAAAATAAAGGCTTCAATATTTTCGAGAAAAGGAGTTTTCCCATAGCGTCTAGCTAGAAGCAACACTCGTTCCCTATTCTCAAGGAACCGAGGTTACGTTAGTTACCGATATGTTTTCCGCGTTTTTTCAAGTATTGAGGCACTTGAAAAAGCATTCAGTTGCGTTCTAGGTGGTGGGACAAGTCTGTGGCAAAACACAAGTGTTTTTTGCATCAAAAAGAAGGTATTTTTGCTTTGGTTAAGTACTTACTACCAACAAAATCCAATCAGAATTTTATTAATTGAATTAATAAATCGTTCGATCAGACTTAACTGTTTTGTATATATAGGTTGTTATATAGATTAATGTGTTTGCGCATGTGGTGACAGCGGTGAGTAAATCGAGTTACCCCTCCCACTTCTGCTAGTTTTAGATTTCTTATCACGTGCCGCCAATCAGCCAATAATATTACAGATGACCTGTGGTAAAATTACTTTACTCCATTCTACCCTTGTAAAACTAATCCCGTCCGAATATAAGAAGAAAATACATGAAAGATTACCCAATAACTACCCAACTAGTATCGATTATTTTCCTTGTATTGTTTATTGTCATAAAATAAGTTCTCCATATGCCTTCTTCAGGTTCTGTACAGGCAGAAATGGGACGAGACCAAGGATAGGTACTTGCTCCCTCCTGACGCCCCTGAGCTGGTTCTTGCTGTGAAGAATGCAGCAAATTACAGCAAGGTAGATCTCTGATTCCTATCTTAGTATTAGATAAGCCCTAAAGTAAAATGTATATTGACATTACTGGCTGATTCACCCTCTACAATGATTTAATATCTCTATCAGAAATTGTACACAGCGGAGTGGGATGAGGATAAGACCATGTACTATCCATACAGTGACAGCCCAGAACTGCGCAGGGTGGCCAAGGCCCAAAAAGACGTCAGTGATGTAAGTCAAATCGTGAAATTTCAAAATCAACTATCATTAAACTGTCATATGGAAAAACAAAAGCTTTTAGTCTCTAAACTAAATATTTTATTTTATTTTAGCTAAAAAAATATTACAAATGCTCTTACTGCATACCTTGTCTCAAAAATATGTTGTGCTCCACCTTCACAGATTGTCTACAAGAAGGGCCATGATGAGCGCAAGGCAAAGTACACGTCTCTGGCTGAATCCCCAGAGATGGAACTGGCAAAGAAAAACTTTGCCAATCGTAGTGATGTAAGACTTCCCTGGTTTTTGTGCCTTCTGAATCAATTCCCATTTTCCTGGAGTGTTAATAATGAGTCCTACGACAAATGGTCTTTTTAGTTTCCATATATCAAAGTTCCATCTATCAAAGTTATTTAAGCTTTTTTGTGCCCAAAGCAATACATTTTATTTTATTTATTGTAGATTATATTTATTTATATTATATTGTATTTTAAGAAGTGAACATCAGAAATTGTGTATAATGTAATTTTTTTCTGTCCCTGCAACAATAGATTGTGCATGTAAGCCATAGGCTCACCGAAGGTGAGAAATAATATAAAACCCTTAAATTCTTTTACAGCTTAAATATCATGAGGATTACAACAAGAACGTCAAGGGCCAATGGTGTGAAACCCCTTACTTTGATGTCGCTATTGCTAAAATGGTTATGGACAACATCAGCGACGTAAGTGCCATAAACTCAGCGTTATTCAAAAACAGATGTTCTGATGAAAAAGTTCAAATAAATATATTTATCAAAGTGAAACATGCGCATTATTAATATAAAACATTCTTAATATTCAGATCAAATGTAAAAAAAATGTTAACTGAGTGTCTCACACTTCTTTCCAGAAAAAATATACGTCTGAATTTGAAGATATGAAAGACCAAATTTATTTCATGCAAACAGACACACCAACGTATGCTTCCAATAAAAAGGCTTGTGAAGCTGCAAGTACGGTAGGTTTTGAGAATTTATTTACACTACATTTTTTTTCTTTTTTATTTCTTCACACATACAGTGGAGTCTGATACCATATGAAAATGTGGTGATTATTTTTATATAAACCTAGAAATATGCAGAAAGTTTTTTTTAAATAAAATTAAAACAAAGAAATGTTATGATGTAAGGTACACAATCAATATTTAAAATGATGCACTATCTATAAATGAGAGAATATAGCATTTTGACTAGTAGTGTTTTTTACTTTTTATCACTGTATTTTCAGACTAGCTTTAGAACATTCCAGCATTTGTGCATTGCCTCCTGATTAAAAATAAAAGTGAGATAGGACATATCAATGGACATACTTTTTTAGATCTCTTCTCATTGTATGGAAACAACCTTCCCGTGATGACTCTTTAAACAGATCATGAGTCAGTCCAGAGATTCACATGACTGATGATCTGGGCCCAGGTTATCTCTTTTGATCCCTGCTTACTTACTGCTTACACAAGGTTGGACATGAAAGAACAAACAGGATTAGATCCTGTGTATTTTTATACATGCAGTTTGCAAAAGTATGGAATTTGATTTGAGTAATTTTCAGCTCTGGATATGTATGGAAAAAAAAAAAATTCTGTTTCCAGACAATTTCCCCTATTCAGTTCTCTAAAATATAAAATTAATAATTTCTAAAAAAATAAATGTATAATACAAGCAGAGTGATTTCATGGCAAAAGCTTTGTGATTGTTTAGTGACTGTAAAACACGAATGAATGAATTCAAGGCGCACATTTTCATTATGCAAACTGTTTGTCTTTCTTTACCATTGTATTACCATACCAAGTGAGTTTCTTTTGAACTTCACTAAACAAATGTGTGACAGATAAACCAGCAACAAATAAAGGAGCAAATATTCATTTAATTCAGACTGTACTTTGCTGTTTGGAGATGGTGCTGAAATTTGTAAATGTGTAGGAACCTTGTATAAAACTAACCGGGGATGAGAATCAAAACAGAGATGAATTTTTGTTCCTGGACTTGTTGTGAACGTTTTGTGTTGTCTTTAAAAAAAAAAAATAAAGACTTTTCTGAGCCCTTATAAACTTTAAACACTTGAAGAAGAACCCATGACTCATATCAGTTTCAGAATCATTTGTCATTTAATATATGCATTTTTTTCCACCTTTACAGGTCAAATATAAGAAGGACTATGAGAAGACAAAAGCAGTGTGTGATTACAATGTTCTCCCTGCTACAGAGAACCCCCTTCTCAGACAGCTGAGATACGCAGGCACCATCTTGAGTGATGTATGTTTATCCAGATCTTAATCATTATACTGTAGTGGTCTGCTTTGGCAGGACATTTTTATGGTTTGAGAGGACTTTACTAAGTTCATCATACTAAATATTGCCACAAGACAGCTGAAATAAATTATTTAGGGAAATACAAATATTTACAAAACCAAAGTGATTTTTTTTCCCTGTCTTTTTTTGTTGATGCTTGGTGTCATAGTGTTAATAATGAGTTAATGATGGCGTGGATTATAGCTTTATAATTCAGTTAGTGTTAACATACAGTTGATTAAAAAAAACATATCTCTTTAGACATATCTCTGGATGGGTTTATCAAGTTTATCTCAAATTGTTGGCTAATATCTGACATTCCTTTCTTTTGTCTTTTCCAGAAAGTATATAAAGCTAGTTATGAGAAATCAAGGGGATCCAGCATCAATTACTGCGACACTCCCAAATTCAAGATGGATAGTGTATTAAAGAAGTTCAGTGATGTAAGTTATAATTTCATCGTTTGCTATAAACATTTTATATTTCCTTGCATCTCAAGTTTTTATCGTTCTCTTTCCTCAGACACGTTATAAAGAGAAGTATGAAAATCAGGTGAAGGGTCATTATATTGGTAGCTATGAAGATATATTTACAGTTCACTGCCGGCAACTGGAAGAAATGAAGAATGATGTAAGTTTCCATAATGTGGATATGCATATATTTTCATCTTCTTGATCACAAAAATCTTATTTGTGTATCCACATTTGCTTTCTTTCTCATTCAAAAGCAAAACTACAAAGCTGATTATGAGGACATAAAGACACGATGTTTCTTCCCTCAAACTGTTACACCAGAATACGAAGTCAATAAGAAGCTTGGTCAATGTAATGATGTAAGTACATAAACTCCCTTTAATGGATTGAATACAGAACCTGACTTTAGGTGATGTTTTTTTGCGTTTCTCTTTTCAGAAAGTTTATCGTCAACATCCAGACAAGGTGAAGTTCACACAGGTGACAGACTCACCTGTTCAATTGCAAGCTGCCATCAACGCCCACCAGTTGAGTGATGTACGTAAAAAGATTTCATTATTATGACTGAATAAAACCAAAAAATCTGTGAAAAGTTTACCAGTTGATTTATGGACTGGGTTGAATTGTAATGTTGTCCTAGAAAAATCCCCTCATTCATCATTAGAGCACAGTTGTCAATTGCTGCTGACAATAGAGTCAATCCCTAGACATATTATTAGAACTGTTGTTTGTGCTATTTCGAGTGAAAGCCACAGGCAGTCAAAGCCTAACAAACAACTAAAACCAATCCCTTTGAGACCGAGGAGCCATGTAGCGGTGTTTATCGAGCTCGTCCTGTTCCGATGAACACCATAGAGCAATATGGAAACATTGTATTTACTAGGGAAATATGTACCTAAATAATAATGATATAAGATAATAATATTATTCTGTGATATATATATATATATATATATATATATATATATATAACCTATTAATATTATATATATATATATATATATATATATTTATCAAGATGTAGAATATTATCACTAACACTTTTATTTTTTTTTCCTTTCTACAGCTCAACTACAAGCAAAAGTATGAGAAGGAGAAATTTAAGTGTTACCTCCCTCCTGATTACCCTTTCTTCATTCAGTCTAGAGTTAATGCGTATAACCTTAGTGATGTAAGTTCATTCAGTCTGCCTTTTAATTGATAAAATGCTGTTCCTGAGTTCATAGCATTAGATTGAACTGAAACCTGACCATAATACACTATTTTGTATTCACTGGAATGGTTCTCTATTTCTTGTTCACAGACGTGTTACAAGTTTGAATGGGAAAAAACTAAAGCAAAGAAATTTGAGGTGAAAGGAGATGCAATTTCAATCCTTGCAGCCCGTGCTCACACTAACATTGCTAGTGATGTAAGTAAATGGGATATTTGGGCTGTTTCCCTGACAGAGTTCAGGCCATTGTGACACTGGTATGGTCTTTAATGTTAGGTGAAATACAAGAAGGAATATGAGAAAAACAGAGGACAGATGGTTGGGGCCCTCAGCATCAACGATGACCCCAAGATCATGCACTCAGTACATGTTGCTAAGATCCAAAGTGAGGTACGGTTCAACTAGCACATTACTGATAACTTATATACACAATCCTAAAGCTTTTTTTGTGTGCTAACAGTCCATTTTTGATTCTCTGAAATACAGCGTGAGTACAAGAAAGACTATGAGAAGATGAAGACCAAGTACCATGCTCCGCTGGACATGATGCTTGTGACTCTTGCTAAGAAATCCCAGGCCATTGCCAGCATGACTGGCTATAAGAAGATCTCAAACCGTTACCTCCTCCCTTATGACAGCATATCACTGGACTCGGCAAAGAAGGCCAATGCTATTCAGAGTGATGTAGGGATCCCTGCAGCTCTTACACACTAGAATGAGCACAAATTTACAAGTTTAGTGTTGACAAGTGCAGTTTTCATTTCTTTCCTTAAAGATTTCCTGTTAAAACATAAAGTTGAGGTGGGATTTAGAAAGGCTTGTTTAAAAAATAAAATAGGCATTAACTAAACATCACTGCTGTTAACCATGCAAACCATGCTTTTCTTGTCAGAAGTCTTATTGAATTATACACAGTTTTAGAGTTTTGAGTTATCAATATGTTTTGATGTATTTTTTGTCTATTTTGATCTTGAAAGTAAAAGACATTGAATTTTGCATTCATATATCTGCTAAACTATCTTTTTTAGGAGCATCTATTCCAAAAGACATGGATTAAAATCACAAATCACAATTTTAACTTGATGAGGTCTTTAATGTACAGACTGTTTCTATTTCGAAGGCACTTGGAGTCATTTTTATAATCTAAATAAGATTTTTTGTTTTTCATTTTAGTTATGCTTTTGATCATTAACTAGAAAAGGTCTATATAGCAAAAGTTGATCAATCACGCCTTTCATTTTTTGTGATACTTGTGATTTTTTGTGAAACTTTGTGTGATTTATTTTTCTCATCATTTGTAACCACAGAATGAATACAAGTCAGACTACAATAACTATGTCAAAGGAACGCCTTGGGTCCCTTACGGCTCCTTGGAAGTTGAGAAGTGCAAAAAATCTGGGCAGATCTTAAGTGAGGTATGGCACTTCAGAAAGAGGCAAAGTTTTCTTAATCCATATTGGATTTATGTTGTCATCAATCATGTAATATTTATATATTTCTCTTACTTAGAAAAAGTACAGGCAGAATCCAGACACTGTACCTTTTACTGCTATAGATGACCACCCTCTCCAGCTGCAGGCTAAAGCCAACCAGATGATAAGAAGTGATGTAAGGGAAAACAAGCAACCAAACTTGATTAATTGTTATTCTGAATAATGCCAAACCAGCACATTTATGTGAAATTGTGAATTTTTTGCTCACTGTAGCTGCACTATAAGAAAGGTCTAGATAAAGTCCTTCAGAAATACTCCCTGCCTCCAGATGTCCCACAGTTCATTCAGGCCAGGTGTAATGCCTACAACATAAGCGATGTAAGTGAAAATGCCCTAATGTGTTTTATGATATTTGGCATGTTTTTTTTTTGTTTGTTTGTTTTTGCAAAGGTGATGACTCTCTTTATCTATTGTGTATTTGCTTTTTCAGAAATGCTATAAGCTTGAATGGCTGAAGACTATTGCAAAGGGGTATGATCTGAAGTCTGACGCCATACCTGTAAAAGCTGCGAAGGCAGCCAGACATGCTGCTAGTGATGTAAGTGATGTGCCCCTTTCATAGAGGAGAGGGATGGATGGAAAAGTGCATTGTGGAACCGAATACTATTAAATACACTGTTTATTTATGATGATGCCTTTCAGGTTCAGTATAAGAAGCAGTATATGAAGGACAGAGGCCACCATGTTGGCTTCCGTAGCCTCCAGGACGACCCCTTGCTGGTGCATTACATGGAGGTGGCTAAGATACAGAGTGAGAGGAACTACAAAAAGGATTACCACAAATCCAAGCTGAAGTACCACACCCCCGTGGACATGTTAAGTGTTGTGCAGGCCAAACATGCCTCTAAGGTTCAGACAAATACAGGATACAAGCAGCATTTCCATAATTACACCCTGCTGCCTGATGCCTTGAACCTGGCGTTAGCTCGCTCCATGAACATCAGCTCCAGTGATGTAAGAAAAAATCATCTTAATATACAGGACATGTTTGCTCAGCTCTTTGTGAAACTCTCTCATCTAGATTTACAGAAAATAATAGCATAAACTTATAGCAATACTTTTTTTAAAAACACTTATTTTACAAACCATATATCAATAAGATTAAAAGTTTGGGGTCAGTAAGATTTTCTGAAAGATACTTTTTTTCAATAAATTAATCAAAAGTGGTTCTATATCACAAGAAAGCAGATCTTTTGAATGTTCTATTCATCAAAGAATCTTGAAAAAACATCACATTTTCCACAAAATTATTAGGCAGGTCAACTATTTATTATAACAAATGTTTCTTGAGCAGCAAATCAGCATATTAGAATGATTTCTGAAGGATCATGTTACACTAAAACTGGAGTAATGATGCTGAAAATTCAGCTTTTCCATTACAGAAATAAATTAAATATTAAAATAGAAAACCGGTATTGTACAATATTTAAACATTTTTTTTTGATAATTGTTTTGATCAAATAAATGCATTCTTGGTGAAAATAAGAGACATTTTTAAAAAAATATTACCGTCCCCTAATTCATAATTGTACATATTAAAAATCAATAAAAGCTTTTAACAATTAATCTTATATTCAAATTTTCAAGAAACTCACAATGCTTTTGATTATTATTTTTTAAATCTAGATCAGAGAATAATAATGATAAAGATGTGAGAAAATAGACACGTAAAAATGTATAGTTATGTGAAAATGTTTTTACTAAAATGTGCTGTTTAATTCCAATTCAGTTCCAGTATAAACAGGATTATGAGAACTACGTTAAGGGCACTGGCTGGATCACCCTCGGTTCACTGGATGTTGAAAAAGCAAAGACTGCTGGTGCAGCTCTCAATGAGAAGAAGTACAGGCAGCACCCAGACACTTTCAAGTTCACTAGCGTTCTGGACACCCCAGTCATGGAACAAGCCAAACTGAACGCACAGCAGCTAAGCGATGTGAGGGACAAATGCATTCTGTTGTTTTATCGTTTGAGTCCTTAATGAGTATCCATGATGGAGGTTAAATGAATTTCTTTCTAAATCATGTCATATTGTTTTTTATTTGTACAGAGACTGTACAAGGCCAGTGGGGAGAAGTTCAAGCACACTTACCATCTCCCTGCTGATGCACCAGAGCTCTTGCAAGCCAAGTACAACGCTGTCAATGTCAGCAAGGTAAGAGTGCTTTATATTTTATAATGTATACAACATTGAGACAGTTTTCAGAATCTAGTTCTGCTGAGAGCTTGTGTTTTCTTTTGCTTTTGCAGACATACTATACCTATGCACACAAGCAGGATCTACTGAAAGGACATCAAATGAAGCATGATGCCATTTCTATCGTTGCTGCGAAATCCTCCAGGGATATTGCCAGTGATGTAAGCAAGCATACATTTAATTTATTAATATTGAATTTGTTTGAGTGTATTTTTGACATACTGTATATACAACTGTGTTGTGTTTTTTTTATTTTATAGTACAAGTATAAGCTTGCATATCAGAAAGCAAGAGGCCACCATGTTGGCTTCCGTAGCCTCCAGGACGACCCCTTGCTGGTGCATTACATGGAGGTGGCTAAGATACAGAGTGAGAGGAACTACAAAAAGGATTACCACAAATCCAAGCTGAAGTACCACACCCCCGTGGACATGTTAAGTGTTGTGCAGGCCAAACATGCCTCTAAGGTTCAGACAAATGCAGGATACAAGCAGCACCATCACAACTATATCCTCCTTCCGGATGCCATGCACATTGGACTGGCTCGCAACATGATGGAGATCCAGAGTGATGTAAGAACAACTGAAAAAGGATATGTGGTACTTTTATTGTAAACCTGGAATGATAACTTATGCTTTGACAAAATGATTGACAGATTCCTTTTTATCTCTTCAGAATTTGTACAAATCAGATTTCAACAACATCTTCAAAGGAGCAGGCTGGGTTCCCATAGGTTCTATAGATGTTGAGAGGGCTAAAGCTGCCAACAAAGCCCTTGATGAGAAGTCGTACAGAATTCACCCCAGCGCATTGAAATATACCAGTCTAACAGACCAGATGAACATGGTTTTGGCCATGAGCAACACAAAACTACAAAATAAAGTAAGAGTACTTCAATAATCTATTCTGAATGATAACCACAATGATGCTATAGAACTTACTCACATGTTCTTGTTTTATTTATTTTTTGCATTTTAGAAGGCCTATAAAGCCTCTGGAGAGAAATTCATGCACACCTACAATCTACCAGCTGATGCCCCAGAGTTCCTCCAGGCCAAATATAATGCTCAGACTATGAGTGAGGTGAATGAAGTGAACTGCAAATGACAAAATGTTTGTATGTTCTGTGTATGTAAAAAGTGTTTATTTGTAATGGCAAATACAATCTAAATTGAATAAAAGAGAAACGCTTTTCTGTAGGGTTCTATGTGTTAATATTAGATATTATGAAATAAAGATTAAAAATTATTTTTAGTGCATTTATTAATCTTGGCTTATTTTAGTTCTTAATGCATTACCTAATGTTAACATAATATATTTTAATTTTAAATTGTGTGTGTAGAAATTAAATGCTATAAAAGTTTTGTTCATTGATAGTTCAACTTAATTATATATGCAGTCTTTACCACTGAAGTGTTTTAAAGTTTTTTCTTTTAAATGTATTTTCATGTCATATCTTTGTCTAATTTTTATATATATATATATATATATATATATATATATATATATATATATATATATATATATATATATACACCATGACCTGATCAGTTAATTACATTTAATTTAAGTAAAATGTATTTATTTATTTGTTTGTTTGTTTGTTTATTTTGAAAGACTAATATAATGTAGATATTAACAAAAAATATTTTTTTATAGTCAAACTACAAGGCTCGGTGGCTTGCGGACATTGCCAAAGGCTATGACTTGAAATCTGATGCTATTTCCATTCTAGCTGCTAAACAAGGAAGGCACATTGCCAGCAATGTAAGTGCATCTTGCATTAAATTTTTGAAAGGCCTGTTCAGCAGGTCCGAAAAATCAAAACCAAAAAATTTATATAAATGGATGTACTGGATTGATTTATTTATTGTTCTTTGATCATAGTATCAGTACAAAAAAGCATATGAGAAAGCAAGAGGCCACCATGTTGGCTTCCGTAGCCTCCAGGACGACCCCTTGCTGGTGCATTACATGGAGGTGGCTAAGATACAGAGTGAGAGGAACTACAAAAAGGATTACCACAAATCCAAGCTGAAGTACCACACCCCCGTGGACATGTTAAGTGTTGTGCAGGCCAAAAATGCCTCTAAGGTTCAGACATATGCAGGATACAAGCAGCATTTCCATAATTACACCCTGCTGCCTGATGCCTTGAACCTGGCGTTAGCTCGCTCCATGAACATCAGCTCCAGTGATGTAAGTCCATAATTTTTAAGACCCATGCATCCCACCTGTAGGGGATGGATCATAACTTGTGTGATCTTTATTACGACTGAATTACAATTGAATTAACAAAGGATTGAACATTTTGTTTGTTGTCTCCCAGGTTGAGTACAAGAGTGAGTACAATTGCACAATGAGGGGTGTAGGATGGGTGCCCATTGGTTCATTGGGAGTAGAGACTGCAAAGATTGGAGGAAAGATCTTGAGTGACCACAAGTACCGCACTCACCCCTCCAACTACAAGTTCCACAAACTTATGGACTCTATGGATCTCACATTGGCTACCGCCAACAATAAGATCATGGACAAGGCAAGCCTAGATTCTGTTTATTTTCATTGGTTTGACTGGTGAAAAATTAATGGTCAATTCATGAACATTTAAATGCTTTTGTTTGCAGAAATCCTACCATGCTGCCTGGGAACAGGACAAGCTTAAGATTCATGTGATGCCTGACAGTCCTGAAATTGTCCTGGCCAAGGCCAATTCATTGAACATGAGCCAGGTATGATTCACAAGACTGACTTTTGTATTTATTCAAAATATTCTCATTAATAATCAAAGCAAAAAACACAAGTGCAGTATATTTCATTGCCTTTTCTATGCATTTTCAGAAACTCTACAAAGCTGGCCTTGAGGAAATGTATAAAAAGGGCTATGATCTCAAACCAGATGCTATTTCGATTGTGGCTGCCAAAGCAGGCAGAAATATTGTTAGCAATGTAAGTATGCCATCAGCCATTGTCCTCTTGCTCTTATACTGTGTTTGCAAAAATCCTTGATGTGTTGGAATCTTTTCTGATTAATCCATGTTCCTGCCATTACAGTACAAGTATAAGCTGGCATATGAGAAAGCAAGAGGCCACCATGTTGGCTTCCGTAGCCTCCAGGACGACCCCTTGCTGGTGCATTACATGGAGGTGGCTAAGATACAGAGTGAGAGGAACTACAAAAAGGATTACCACAAATCCAAGTTGAAGTACCACACCCCCGTGGACATGTTAAGTGTTGTGCAGGCCAAACATGCCTCTAAGGTTCAGACATATGCAGGATACAAGCAGCATTTCCATAATTACACCCTGCTGCCTGATGCCTTGAACCTGGCGTTAGCTCGCTCCATGAACATCAGCTCCAGTGATGTGAGTCATCCTCTTCAACTTTACGTGTCATTGTTTTTAGCAAAGCTTCCACTTCTGTCACTATAAATTGTCTAAATGAAACTTGTATTTTTCAGGTTGAGTACAAGAGTGAGTACAACTGCTCAATGAAGGGTGTGGGATGGGTGCCCATTGGTTCATTGGGAGTAGAGACTGCAAAGATTGGAGGAAAGATCCTCAGTGACCACAATTACCGCACTCACCCCTCCAACTACAAGTTCAAAAAACTTATGGACTCTATGGATCTCGCATTAGCTACTGCCAACAATAAAATCATGGACAAGGTAGGTTACAATTTTGTAATTAACTCCTTTGGTAATTATAAATTCTGAGATTTATCTGCATGTAATTTTTAATGGATTATGTGACTGGTCCCATTAATAAATAATATTTTAAATGCATTTTATTGCAGCAAGCTTACACAGATGCTTGGAACAAGGACAAGATAAAGGTTCATGTCATGCCTGACTGTCCGGAAATCATTCTTGCAAAAGCTAATGCTATCAACATGAGTGAGGTAGGTGTAATCTTTAAATTGTTTACAAGAAGTTCAAATTGAGTAAAATACATTTTCAACAGAATATTTCCAGACACTTTGTCTGCTTTTGCTGGAACTAACTAAATATATAATCTAATTAATATTAATATGATTTTGCTACGTTGTTTGGCAACAGCCTAAAGTTTGGATAATGATTTATATTTCTTGGTGGAAGATTTGTTTATTCCTATAATTATTGATAATAAGCGTTACCGTTTGAGCATTGGTGTCTTCTATCATGGCGATTTTTTAGCCATTTTGTAAAAGAAATTAGGTAAGTCATGCCTAAGAACGTGTATAACCTGTACTGGAATTACGTTTTGACTACAGAAAGCCTACAAAGCAGGACTGGAAGCCCTGAAGAAGAAAGGTTATGACCTCAAGGCAGATGCTGTATCAGTGATTGCGGCTAGGACCTCCACAAACATTGCCAGCGATGTGAGTTTCTCAGATAGATAATCAAATGTTTTTGTCACTAGCTTTATCCAAGTATTACCAGTTCTGACCTCTACAAATACTTTTCATTACAGTACAAGTACAAAAAGGAGTACAATAAAGCAAGAGGCCATCATATTGGCTTCCGTAGCATCCAGGACGACCCATTGCTGGTGCACTACATGCAGGTGGCTAAGATTCAGAGTGATAAACTATACAAGAAGGATTACCACAAGGCCAAGCTGAAGTACCACACCCCCGTGGACATGTTAAGCGTTGTTCATGCTAAGCAGGCTACGGCTGCTCAGACCTTTGCTGGATACAGGCATATCGTTGCACATAATAAAGTTATGCCTGATGCCATGAACCTGGTACTAGCCCGCAACATGCAGACGATCGCAAGTGATGTGAGTCGGGATCTTTGCATTTTCTTATGTTTTAATGTCTTTGATAAAATGCTATTCTTTTTCAATTAGATTTTACATGGTGGATATGACAGCATTCTTTCTCATTCTGCAGAACATCTACAAATCTGAGTACAACAATTACGTCAAAGGAGTTGGATGGATTCCCATTGGATCTCTGGATGTGGAGAAAGCAAAAATTGCTAGCCGGATAGGCAGCGAGAAACAGTACCGCACACCTGCCAGTAACCACAAGTTCACTAAAGATATGTTTTCCATGGATCTGGTCCTAGCTGCAACCAACAATGACATCAACAACAAGGTGAAAATTGAAACCATTTGACTAGACACAGCGCTTTGCTTTTGATTATCTTGACTATTATGTTTAGTCAGCCTACTTTCTTTTTGGTGACTCATAATTAATAATAGCCAGTATAAATTAATAATTTAAAATTGACCCATTTATTCTTTCTACAGCAAAAGTATATTTCAGCCTGGGAACAGGACAAAACCAAAATTCACATTATGCCAGATTCGATGGAAGTGGCTCTTGCTCGTCAAAATAAAGTTAATTACAGCGAGGTTAGTGATGCCATCAGATTCATAATTGTTGATTGATTGCAACCAGTAATTGTCAAAGTATAATTGTAAATAATAATTTCTTATTCTCCTTTAGAAACTTTACAGACTTGCCAATGAACAAGCAAAGAAAAAAGGTTACGATCTACGTGCTGATGCTATCGCAATTCAAGCTGCTAAAGCATCATGTGCCATTGCTAGTAATGTAAGTCTTTCTTCCTTATTGGACCCATCATATGATTACTGAGTATTTATCAGAAAGTAATAGATGTTTTGATGGACTTTTCACAGTACAAGTACAAGACTGGTTACCGTAAGCAAGTTGGTCATCACATTGGAGCCCTAAGCGTCCAGGATGATCCTTTGCTTATGCTGGCTTTGAATTCAGCTAGAATTGCTAGTGATGCTCTCTACAAGAAGGACTTCAACAAGTCCAAGACCAAGTTCAACCTCCCAGTGGACATGATAGCTTTTGAGTTGGCCAAGAAGAACCAGATCCAAGTCAATGATGCCAACTACAGAACCTATCTGCACAACTGGACCTGCCTGCCCGACTCCAATGACGTTGTCCAGGCCAGACAATGTTATGAGATCCAGAGTGATGTTAGTCTGAATTTACTGCAATTTTATACATTAATAAATAAGTTTGAAGGGTCATCCTTATGAGGCTTGTATAGGCAGTCTTTTCACACATATCTGCTCTTAGGCGGTCTACAAAGCTGATCTTAAGTGGCTAAAAGGTCTCGGATGGGTCCCCATTGGTTCAATTGATGTTGAGAAGGTGAAAAAGGCTGGAGAAATCCTAAGTGAACAGAAGTACCGTCAGCACCCAAGCAAGTTCAAGTTCACTTGCACAACTGAAGATATGCCACTGGTCTTGGCTAAAGCCAATAATGACATCATGAACAAGGTACTGTAGCTGTACATTTGGTATCTAGACACATGTGGGACAGGTCTAAAATATTGTTTTTGACATTAATTTTGGTGTTTAATTCTCTCTCCGTTCTGGCAGTCAAAATATGTTGAAGCTTGGAACAGTGATAAAACGAAGATTCACATCATGCCAGATGCAATGGACGTGGTTCTTGCAAAGCAAAACAAAGTCACCTATAGTGAGGTCAGTATTTCATATTTAAAATTGAATGCTCAGTTGCATATCAAAGTATTTCCATTTGTAAAACTGAAACAAATATTATAAATATTGACTATGAGACATAGACAGATGAAAAGCAATAAACAATGTTTTTATGTGAAGACAACAAAAGATACATTATATTCTGCTGTTCCCACAAGTTTGTTCAAATATTTTGTGTGATTTGCTCTTCAGAAACAATATAAACTCGCCCATGAACTGGCCAAGAAGAAGGGTTATGATATGCGCAGTGATGCCATATCTATCATCGCTGCCAGAGCCTCCAGAGACATTGCTAGTGACGTAAGTACAACAGATTGATAAGGCAATATATGACATATTTAGGATATACTTTGCTACACTGAGAATATTTTCTTTCCTTGCAGTACAAGTACAAGACTGGTTACCGTAAGCAAGTTGGTCATCACATTGGAGCCCGCAGCATCCAGGATGATCCTCTGCTCATGCTGGCCTTGAACTCAGCTAAGATTGCTAGTGATGCTCTCTACAAGAAGGACTTCAACAAGTCCAAGACCAAGTTCCACCTCCCAGTGGATTTGCTGTCTCTTGAGCTGGCCAAGAAATGTCAGAGCCAGGTCAATGATTTCAACTACAGAACCTACCTGCACAACTGGACCTGCCTGCCAGACTCCAATGATGTCGTGCAGGCCAGACAAGTCTATGACATCCAGAGTGATGTATGTGATATCCATCTTCTGTTCAGCAATTTCCATTTATCCAATTTCCATTTTGTTTTTTAGTTTGTAGCCAGTATGCAAGAGTGTTATTAAAATAGAAAAAGGGATTGCTTGAGCCCTAGAGATAAGAGATAAAGTGATAAAGCTACCAAGATACAATGAATAAGCTGTAGAGTCATTAACAGGTATTCTTTCAACATATGCTCTTAGGCTGTTTACAAGGCTGATCTAAAATGGCTTCAAGGTCTCGGATGGGTCCCCATTGGTTCTCTGGATGTTGAGAAAGCGAAAAAGGCTGGAGAAATCCTGAGTGAAAATAAGTATCGTCAGCACCCAAGCAACTTCAAATTCACCATGACAACTCAAGACATGCCGATTGCCTTGGCTAAAGCCAACAATGATGTCATGAACAAGGTAACTGCTGATCAGATATTACATATGCATGTTTAATTTTCTTATTTATTTAATTTGTTAAGTGTGTAGACAGTTGATGTGTGGATGAGAAGTATTTTTTCTTATTTTTTTAATTTCATGCTCCTATTTGATAGCAACAATATGTTGAAGCCTGGAACAAAGACAAGACAAAAGTCCATCTTATGCCAGATGCTATGGACATTGTACTAGCAAAACAAAACAAGGCCAACTACAGTGTGGTAAGTATGTCACATCATTAGCCCCTAAATGGTGTATAATGGATGTTCGTTGTCAATAATTTATATATTATTTTCTGCTTTGTGAAATTTTAAAATAAAATAATTGTTTATTTTAATATTTTCTAAGAATTTATACAAGCTTGCAAACGAGGAAGCTAAAAAGAAGGGCTATGACCTGCGAAGTGATGCCATCGCCATCAAAGCAGCCAAGGCTTCCAGGGACATTGTCAGTGATGTGAGTATTTTGATTTACAGCATTAAAAGTCAACAAAACATATCACATCATAAAATTAACTTGTGTCATTAACCACTCTTTCTTGTAAACAGTACAAGTACAAGACTGGTTATCGTAAGCAAGTTGGTCATCACATTGGAGCCCTAAGCGTCCAGGATGATCCTTTGCTCGTTCTGGCTTTGAACTCAGCGAAGATTGCTAGTGATGCTCTCTACAAGAAGGACTTCAACAAGTCCAAGACCAAGTTCCACCTTCCAGTGGACTTGCTGTCTCTTGAGCTGGCCAAGAAATGTCAGATACAGGTCAATGATTTCAACTACAGAACCCACCTGCACAACTGGACCTGCTTGCCAGACTCCAATGACGTCGTCCAGGCCAGAAAAGTCTATGATCTTCAGAGTGATGTAAGCTGCTATATAGATATGCTATATTTAGGATTTAAAAAAGTGAGATCTCCATTTTTCAAAAACATCCAGTTTATACAGGCATATGATTTCGTACATAATGTCAATGTGTTTGCAATGTTTGTTCTCAGGCAGTGTACAAAGCTGATCTTAAATGGCTTCAAGGACTTGGATGGGTTCCCATTGGTTCGATTGATGTTGAGAAGGTGAAAAAGGCTGGAGAAATCCTAAGTGAACAGAAGTACCGTCAGCACCCAAGCAACTTCAAGTTCACCTGCACAACTGAAGACATGCCACTGGTCTTGGCCAAAAACAATGCAGGCATCATGAACAAGGTAGCCTGATTTGATCAGTACCATAATTTTCTACTCTTTTCCATTGTAATGTGTATAGATACTTTGCATTTATGATTATTTTTCTTTTTCTTTACACTATAGAAAAGCTATGTGGAAGCTTGGGAAAAGGATAAGACCAAGATCCACGTCATGCCAGATACAATGGAGATATTGCTAGCCAAACAGAACAAAATTAATTACAGTGTGGTGAGTTATTCAGTTCAAGTCATTGAATTGATGATGAGAAGTTATATTTTTTCCCCATATTTACTTTTATTACTTTCTTAATAATTTTGTGGGCATTTAAATTATATATATATATATACACATATATTGATATAACATCATTTCTTTAACTGTTGTTTTTTTCCCCAGAAACAATATACGCTTGCAAATGAGGAGGCCAAAAAGAAAGGCTATGACATGCGTGGTGATGCCATTTCTATTAAAGCAGCTAAAGCCTCTCGGGATATCATCAGTGATGTGAGTGCTCCTGTCCTTTCTTTATCATAGTCATTTGTAGTTCATGGTCCAGAATGTTCTCCTAGTCTTTTATTCACTCTTATTGCCCTTTAATCATTCAACTGTAGTACAAGTACAAGACTGGTTATCGTAAGCAAGTTGGTCATCACATTGGAGCCCTGAGCGTCCAGGATGATCCTTTGCTCGTGCTGGCCTTGAATTCAGCTAGAATTGCTAGTGATGCTCTCTACAAGAAGGACTTCAACAAGTCCAAGACCAAGTTCAACCTCCCAGTGGACATGATAGCTTTTGAGTTGGCCAAGAAGAACCAGATCCAAGTCAATGATGCCAACTACAGAACCTACCTGCACAACTGGACCTGCCTGCCCGACTCCAATGACGTCGTCCAGGCCAGACAATGTTACGAGATCCAGAGTGATGTACGTGTATTTAAAGTCCTCTTGACTTTTGTTATTTCTTGCTACAATCATGTCAAATTATTCATATATATATATATATATATATATATATATATATATATATATATATATATATATATATATATATATATGTGTGTGTGTTTTTTTTGTCTGTGCAATTAGGCAGTGTACAAGGCTGATCTGAAATGGCTTCAAGGATTAGGATGGGTTCCCATTGGTTCAGTTGACGTTGAGAAAGTGAAGAAGGCAGGAGAAATCCTGAATGAGAGGAAGTACCGTCAGCACCCAAGCAAGTTTAAGTTCACCGTTACTACTGAAGACATGCCACTAGTTTTAGCTAGAAATAATGCTACTAATGCAAACAAGGTAAATCTTGTCAGTAGGTTTTTGAACACAAGAACTCCTACAAATAGCTTAGTTTTAAATGTCTGACATATAATTTTATTCAACTCTTATAGAAACTTTACACTGAAGCCTGGGACAAGGATAAAATGAAAATCCACATTATGCCTGACTGTATGGATGTTCTGTTGGCAAAGCAGAACAATATAAATTACAGTGAGGTATGTACAGTATATGTCTGAAATATTCATATTTTTAAAAAATTCGGATAACTCTAAATCTGTAAAATATTTTTCAATTTTAGAAAAGGTATAAACTTGCCAATGAAGAATCTAAGAAGAAGGGCTATGATTTGCGCGGTGATGCTATTGCTATCAAAGCAGCTAAGGCTTCCAGAAATATCATCAGCGACGTGAGTGACTTTTTTAAACATAGTTTGTGTCAAACGCACACATTGTTATTCACAATTACTTTCTAAAACCTTTTTATTTATTATTTTTAGTACAAGTACAAGACTGGTTACCGTAAGCAAGTTGGTCATCACATTGGAGCCCGCTGTGTCCAGGATGATCCCTTGATCATGCTGGCCTTGAATTCAGCTAGAATTGCTAGTGATGCTCTCTACAAGAAAGACTTCAACAAGTCCAAAACCAAGTTCCACCTCCCAGTGGACTTGCTGTCTCTTGAGCTGGCCAAGAAATGTCAGGTCCAAGTCAATGATTTCAACTACCGAACCTACCTGCACAACTGGACCTGCCTGCCCGACTCCAATGATGTCGTCCAGGCCAGAAAAGTCTATGATCTCCGTAGCGATGTACGTTTGTCAAGCTAAAATGGCATTCAATTATTTCTACAGATACTTTTTAATCAATATGAACTGTATAGTTTTGCAATGTAACATTTCCTCCTCACCTCAGGCTGTGTACAAAGCAGACATGGAGTTTATGACTGGTGTAGGATGGGTCCCCATTGGCTCGCTTGATGTCCTGAAAGCAAAGAAAGCAGCTGAGATCCTCAACGAGCGACTCTACAGACAGAAACCACAAACATTCAAGTATACACAAGACATGCAGTCCATGCCTTTGGTGCTTGCAAAGGCAAATGCTCAAACTATGGATCAGGTTAGTAGAATAAATGTCATATGATTGGAATCCGACTGAACTATGCCAATTCTCTGGAGAACAATTTAGTCACAATATCAATTACTACATAAGGTTTAGTACCTGTATACATTCATTTGCATATATGAATCTTTTATGTTATTTTTGATCCATTGAAAGATGTTCTTAATAACAGCTGACACAGTATTGAAATTGTTGCTGACAACATATTTTTTTCATTCTAGCGTCAGTACCATGCAGCATGGGAGGCTGACAAGATAAAGATCCATATCCCTCCTGATACCCCAGAGATTGTGCTCTCAAGGGCTAATGCAATTACCAATAGTAGGGTAGGTATCCCTTTTGAATGATTGTTTTTTCTTTATTATATTTTTTGTTTTAGTTTAAGTTGTTAAACTAAGCCTCTCAAATACATGTATTCTGTTTGATTTCCAAATTAGTCCAATTCAGCATTTCACTTCAGAAAAAGCATAAAATACAAAATAAAATTCTGCTTACAGAAACTATACAGACAAGCGGTTGAGGACATTTTCAGGAAAGGCTATGACATCAAAACTGATGCTGTCGCCATCAAAGCTGCTAAAAAATCCAGAGACATTATAAGTGATGTGAGTATACTATCTAGAAAGTCACACATACATTTTCTCTCATTGCCCTGTCATGTAAATATAAATAGGAGACATCTTTAATGCTGCAATCATCCTTCTCTTGCAGTACAAGTACAAGGCTGGTTACCGTAAGCAAGTTGGTCATCACATTGGAGCCTTAAGCGTCCAGGATGATCCTTTGATTATGCTGGCCTTGAATTCAGCTAGGATTGCTAGTGATGCTCTCTACAAGAAGGACTTCAACAAGTCCAAGACCAAATACAACCTCCCAGCGGACCTGCTGTCTCTTGAGCTGGCCAAGAAATGTCAGATCCAAGTCAATGATTTCAACTACAGAACCTACCTGCACAACTGGACCTGCCTGCCAGACTCCAATGATGTCGTCCAGGCCAGGAAAGTCTATGATCTTCAGAGCGATGTGAGTTTCTGTAAATTTTTATTTGTAACCATAATCAATAGATCTACACTACCAGCATTGTCTGCTTTCTTACTATTTCTCATGTATTTTCTGCCATCAGGCTGTGTATAAGGCTGATATGGAATGGATCAGAGGTACAGGATGGGTACCCATTGGCTCAGTTGATGTAGAGAAGGCTAAAAAGGCTGGTGAGATTCTGAATGAAAGGAAGTACCGACAGCATCCAAGCACCTTAAAGTATACTAGCAAGACAGATTCCGTACCTTTTGCTCTTGCCCAAGCCAATGCCAAGATCATGGACAAGGTATTTTTTTCCTAGAAGATTTCACTAATATGTGTAAAGGTTAAAAACATTAAATCACTGTTTGAAATCACTGTTGCAGGTTGGGGTTGTGTAGTGCATAGGTGCATGTGTCTAACTTTTTGTCTTCATTATTATTGCATTGCAGAGTGCATATGTTGATGCCTGGAATAAGGAGAAGATCCATATCCATGTCATGCCAGACACCCCTGAGATCGTGCTTGGAAAACAGAACAAACTCAACACAAGCATCGTAATTATAGAAACACTGTTTCGTAGTGACTAATAAATCAGAAATAAATGCACAATAGTTAATTTTTCAAATCCTGTTATATCAGTATGTGTTGATTCCCCATGTTCTTGCAGAAATATTACCGTCAAGACTATGAGAACAGCCTTAAGAAGGGCTACTTCCTGCCTAAGGATGCTGTCGCAGTGAAATCTGCCAAGGCTTCCAGAGACATCATCAGTGATGCAAGTATCATTGTGGATCTTATCTAACACATTAAACACACTCTGTTAAATGATAGTGCTCAATCTCTTTTATGCATTAAAACCTTGCAGTACAAGTACAAAACCGGATACAGGAAGCAGCAAGGACACCACATTGGCGCCCTCAGCATCCATGATGATCCCTTAATCATGCTGGCCATGAACTCAGGCAAGATTTCTAGTGATCTTCTGTACAAGAAAGATTTCAACAAATCCAAGACCAAGTACAACCTCCCAGCGGACCTGCTGTCTCTTGAGCTGGCTAAGAAATGTCAGGTCCAAGTCAATGATTTCAACTACAGAACCCACCTGCACAACTGGACCTGCCTGCCAGACTCCAATGACGTCGTCCAGGCCAGGAAGGTCTATGATCTGCGCAGTGATGTACGCATATGATTAGTTTCACACACTGTGCTGTTTACATTGGTTTGTTATATTACTAAATTAACATCTTTGTTGTAAACTTTCAAACTAGGCGGTATACAAAGCTGACCTTGAGTGGATCCGTGGGTGTGGCTGGATGACGCAAGGATCTATTGATGTCATCAAAGCCAAGAATGCTCAGACGATCCTCAACGAGAATCTGTATCGCCAGCCTCCCAGTACTGTAAAGTTTACCAGTGCTGTGGACTTGCCGGTCATCGTCCTAGCCAAACAAAATGCTGACATCCTCAGTGATGTAAGATTATTGCCTTTCCTTTAGTACTTCACTCAGATTTGTATGTTCAGATTACAGTTGAAGACTGCTTAAAAATTATGAAGCATAAAAATTAATAGCACAAACACTGGGTAAAATTATATTTATTTTAATTTCAATTATACAGAAAAATTAATCAAAACATTTAAATATAGGAAGAATATAGTTGTAGTAGTAATGATAGTAATTACGATTATGTGTACAGTTAATTAGAAATGTAAAATCTTTCTAAATTAGTGTAATAGACTTGTGAATTGAATTGGGTCTTTTTTTGTTTTGCGTCAGTGTGTGCCAAATAAAGCCCTTAACTTTTTTTAAATTGAATTATTATTTTGTTCACAGAGGAAATACAGAGAAGCATGGGAAAAAGATAAGACCTCTGTCCACATCATGCCAAATACACCTGCCATCGAGTTGTCCAGAGCCAATGCCATTGCTGTCAGCAATGTAAGCAGACTCACATGCAGAATTGCTGAGTATTGCTAAAACTAACTTTATTTTATGATCTTATTATGCTATTAAACTATTGGGTAACACTTTCCACTTTTTTGTCCTGTTGCAGAAAATGTATACCAAAGACTGGGATGCTGGAAAGGCAAAGGGATACCACATCAAAGAGGATGCCATTTCTGTGATCAAGGCTAAAGCCTCCAGAGACATAGCCAGTGACGTAAGAAAGCGCAAAGTCATGTTTTTATTCTGTCTGTTTTCTAAACTTTATAGTATTTTCTCTATCTTATATTGTAAAAGGTTTTGATTAGCTATCTTTAATTTTGGCTTTGAAATGTTCCCCTCTGTTATGTAAGAGTAATGTAAATATGAATGCTTCAATTCTTTCAAATGCAGTACAAGTACAAGACTGGTTACCGTAAGCAAGTTGGTCATCACATTGGAGCCCGCTGTGTCCAGGATGATCCATTGATCATGCTTGCCTTGAATTCAGCTAGGATTGCTAGTGATGCTCTCTACAAGAAGGACTTCAACAAGTCCAAGACCAAGTTCCACCTCCCAGTGGACTTGCTGTCTCTTGAGCTGGCCAAGAAATGTCAGGTCCAAGTCAATGATTTCAACTACAGAACCTACCTGCACAACTGGACCTGCCTGCCAGACTCCAATGATGTCGTCCAGGCCAGAAAAGTCTATGATCTCCGTAGTGATGTAAGTTGAGCTTTGATTGAATGGTTAAAATGGTTCCATTGAAAAAAATCTAGGAAATAGTGTGGTACTTTCTTTCATTTGATTGTTTTTGTTGTTTAGGCTGTGTACAAGGCTGACATGGAGTGGCTCAGGGGATGTGGATGGATTCCCCATGAGTCTGTTGAAGTTATCAAAGTGAGGAATGCCCAAAAGATTCTGGCTGATGTAAGTCTTTTGGCACTATATACTGTAGCTATTTCTACAAATGAGTTTATGCAACAGAGGTGTGATTGTTTTTTTTCTGATTCACAGAGAGGCTACCGTGTGAAGCTGGACGATCAGAAATATACAACACCCATTGAAAGAATTGACTTTGTGTGCTCCAAAAACGCAGCTGAAGTGCTCAATGAGGTAAGCAATACTACATTGTTTGCAATCATCCATTAATACCAAGGAAAACAACAACGATACACAATTACAAATTGTAATTACCTGTAAATTTACATTTACATTTAATTGTATATTTTCATTTAATGAAAAGAGAAATTAAACAGCCATCATCAAACAATATACTCTTTTAATACAAGTAGTTTCCATACATGTTAAATGTTTTTGTAGCTGCTGTCAAACTAGCTAAAATGGAGTGACGCAAGTAGCTTTGCAACAGAGCGGTCATTTGAAGTCGAGAACTTTTCCCCCACCTTCACCTGAAGTGGAGGAGGGTGAATTGTCTGTGGACACCAGCTCAAACTGCGGTATTAACTCCCGCATCACGATTATTCTTATATACAGTCATTTTGAGGTAATTTTTTCCAGGATTATTATTACTATTACGTTCATTATATCTGCTATGTGGAAAAATAATCAGCAAATCGCGCCGGCGCGTTTGTCGACACCAGAGGATTAACTTTAGCCTAATAAGAAGGAACATAATTTGTGATTAAAAATATATGCTCACTCACATCATGACGCCGCTGCAGTGGTGGAGTTCATGCAGGAAGAGGTATGAAGAGCAGCGTTTGACAGCGCGAGCTGTGTGGAGAAGCCCATTTCCACCTCCATTGCGTTGGAGAAGCAATCCCACGTAAAATGCAGGTTGCACACTGGAGCGATAGGCGAGATTAACTACCTAGGCTACACAAAATAATCTAAATAACTATATAAATGCTATGCTAACTAGATGCTAATATATACAGTATCTATCCTGATCGTTTTCAATACTTGTAATTCCAACTCCTGACTCGCTACAGTAGTTTTGACGGAACCAGATGCTTTTATACCAGGGGCTGCCAAGGGCGTGGTGAGCTCGCACCAAGGGCGTGACAGAGTGACGTCAGAGAGTATTCTACGTCAGAGAGTACCCCTACTGCAGGAGCTTTCCGTTTAACCTGAAGAGGGCAGCACTCAGACGTTTTTACACCATATATTTGAAAATTAAAACACTTTATACCCAAATGTCAAAAAATTTACTCGAATCAATGAACAGCATTTAGGAAGCTCCATTCTTACAGATAATTAACTAAAAAAAGTTGTTTTAGTGTTTAGTTACCCTTTAAAATGTTTCTTAATATCGGCACAGGGTGATATTGGCCAGCAAGCCAAATCAACCTATAATCCAAGACTGGTTGTCCACTGAAGCTAAGCAGGGCTGAGCCTGGTTAGTACCTGGATGGGAGACCTCCTGAGAAAACCAGGTTGCTGCTGGAAGCAGTGTTAGTGAGGCCAGCAGGGGGCGCTCACCCTGTAGTCTGTGTGGGTCCTAACTGCCCAGTATAGTGATAGAGGGACACTATACTGTCAAAGAGCACCGTCCTTCGGATGAGACGTAAAACCGAGGTCCTGACTCTCTGTGGTCATTAAAAATCCCAGGATGTCCTTCGGAAAAAAAAGAGTAACCCCGGCATCCTGGCCAAATTTGCCCATTGGCCTCTGTCCATCATGGCCTCCAAATCATCCCCATACATACTGATTGGCTTCATCACTCAGTCTCCTCTCCACCAGTAAGCTGGTGTGTGGTGGGTTCTGGCGCAATATGGCTGCCGCCACATCATCTAGGTGGATACTGCACGTTAGTGGTGGTTGAGGAGACCCCCCCCCCCCCCCCCCCCCCTTATATGCATATTATTTTTAATAGTGAATGAATGGAGAAAGAGATTTTTAGGGCACACTTCATGCTTGAACCTCTAATAAGCATTGTTTTTCCATGTAGTTACTCAAACAACAGAACTTTTACAGTATATTTAGTTTGGAAAATCATGTTTTCTCCAAAAATATGAATGTTCTCTAAGTGTCCTCTTTGTTTTGTCTTCTCAGGCTAAGTACCGTGAGGCCTGGCACCAGGACAAGACTAAATACACCTTGACAGATTCCCCAGTTCTAGCTACAGCAAGGGAAGTAGCCAAAATGCACCACCCGGTAAAGCATTTTTTCTTTTTGAGAAAAAGTATTGTCTGTAAGAATTGTTGAATAAAAAAAGTTTAATAGTAACCAAAATTACATTTTAAACATCACTTGTAGCATTTGTACACCAAAAACTGGAACCAAGCCAAATCCACATCATACTTCATGCCTGGAGATGCAGTCCCAATTAAACAATGCATCAACACCAGTAAAGTGCAGAGTGATGTAAGTAAATAAATAAATAATCCTAATCCTAATCCTAAACCCATTTAATTTTAATTTTAATTATTTATGCAAATAAATCTTCCTCTTTTTTTGCAGTACAAGTACAAGGCTGGTTATCGTAAGCAAGTCGGTCATCACATTGGAGCCCTAAGCGTCCAGGATGATCCTTTGCTCGTGCTGGCCTTGAATTCAGCTAGAATTGCTAGTGATGCTCTCTACAAGAAGGACTTCAACAAGTCCAAGACCAAGTTCAACCTCCCAGTGGACATGATAGCTTTTGAGCATGCAAAGAAGTGCCAGATCCAAGTTAATGATGACAACTACAGAACTCGCTTGCACCAGTGGACATGCATGCCCGATCAAAATGATGTCATTCAGGCCCGTAAAGCGTATGAATTAGCCAGTGATGTAAGTATTGGATGAAAAGGTTTTTAAAGCAAAACAATGTTTCTCGTTTATTGAAATACCGAATAACTTTATATTTTCAATTACTATATAAAACATCTGATTTAACTGATTTTAATAAATTATAATATAATATAATGTAACATAATATATAATGTAATGTAATGTAATAATACTCTCCCACCAGAATGTCTACAAAGCAGATCTGGAATGGTTACGTGGCTGTGGATGGGTGGCTGCTGATTGTGTAGATCATGTCAAAGTCCGAAATGCCCAAAAGATTATGAACGAAGTAAGTCTGACCACAGTTTTTTTGTCTAACTTCTCTGTTATAATAAAACCTCCATTATTTTACAACAATGCCTGTTTCTTTTCCCCACGCAGAGACTTTATAAGAAGGATGCGAAAGACAACTTTAGCAAATTTACTCACATTGTGGATCGCCCTGAGGTTGTCCTTGCAAAGGTTAACGCTTTCAACCTCAGCGATGTAAGTGTGTCTCAGAGTTTGGCATTTTCATATTCATTGGGGAATACTGATGTGAAAGAGGTTAACGTATCAATTGGGTCGATCTTTCTGTTGTTACTCAGCTAAAGTACAAAGAATCATTTAACCTGGAGAAGGGTCACTACATTGGATCTGAAGATACACCACAGCTGGCTCACTCTAGAGATGTTGCAAAGATGATCAGTGAGGTAACAAAGTCCATTCCAGACATGTTTGTATATGTTTAGATATTATATATTATATACAGTATGTGATGAATTGCATTTTGGATTTTTTGTTGATGTTATTCTAGAAATTGTACAAAGTCAACTGGGATGAGAGCAAAGCAACTGGCTACCAGCTAAATCATGAATATATGCCAGTACAAATAGCCAAGAGGACCAGAGACATGATCAGTAATGTGAGTATCAAAAATTAATTAATATGAAATAAAATAGACTCTTTCCTTATTGCCACATAACTTGGGTCAGTTACTGACAGTGCAGCTTTTTAAAAAGCTTTTTAAAATTATACCTATTTTGATTGTTTGCTTCAAACACTGTTAAATACTGGTTTAGAGGGGTTGATTGTTTATTCTTTCTTGTATTGAAACACCGCAGTATAAGTACCATGATGCCCATGAGAAAGCCAAAGGCCACTACATGGCTTCAACTCTGGTTGACTACCCTGAGGTGGTTCGCTCTGGCCATATGGAGAAGATGAAAAATCTGGTGAGTTGTTTTTATTATTACCGTGCCTGAGGTCTAAGATCGCTGTACTTTGATATCCACTTGACTTATCTTATAGTTACCTAACCCATCAACCAGACTTTTTTCAATCTGTCCATCAGAGAGACTACCACAAAGCCTACAATGAAACCAAAACTAAGCTCCACATTCCTGCTGATATGATCAGCCATGTGGTTGCCAAGAAATGCCAGGAAATCCTAAGTGATGTGCTATACCGTACACACCTGCACCAGTGGACATGCCACCCTGATCAGAACGATGCCATCCGTGCACGCAAGGCCAATGAGATCTTGAGTGATGTAGGTTATGATTACAGTGATATTTTGACTGTGTCAGAACTGTTCAATGGGTACATTTGACTAATTTCTCCCTGGCAGGTGTTCTACAAAGAAGACCTGAACTGGATGAAGGGCGTTGGCTGTTACTCCTGGGACACTCCTGAGATCGTACGTGCCAAGAAATCATATGAGCTACAGAGTGATGTGAGTAACATTTTCAGCTCATCTTGGAGTTTACAATAAAGTCACATTATTGTGTTTCCACATGTTTGAAGGTTTATTTATTTATTTATTTTTTCCCACACAGATTAAATACAAAGCAGAAGGTAAGAAGGAATGGAACAACTACTCCATTGTGACAGACACCCCTGTATATGTGACTGCCATCCTGGGCCACACTTGGGCCAGTGAGGTTTGTACTCCCATTAACTGATAAGTCAGATCCTTGAGTACTATCAAGAGCTCTATACTTTGGAGTTGAAAAGGTAATACGCTGCATATTTTATGTTTCATCTTCAGTTGAACTACAGAGAGGCATATCATAAGGAGAAGCATATTTACACCACCATTCTGGACACCCAGGAATATGCAAGATGCTTCAACCTGAAGGAGATCTACAGCACCGTAAGCCTGCGAGAAAAGCTCTAAAATCCTGAGTTCCTGGTTTTATTTGTTGTCCCAGTTCTTGAAATGTTCTTTGTGTACATTCAGAAAGCATATTCTGCTGCTTGGGACAAGATCAAGGCCAAGAGCTACAACATCCCTCACGATTCCCATGCCTTAGTCCATGCCAAACAACAGAAGGTTATCCTGAGCAATGTAAGTCCTTTCTCCAGTCCCTTTTCCAGTGCTTACTTATGCCTTATGTTAATCTTATGTTAAACCTTCCTTGGTTTCTGTAGGTTAAATACAAGGAAGATTATGAGAAGTTCAAGACCCTGTACAGTTTGCCTAAGAGTCTTGAGGACGATCCCGCCACTGCAAGATGTATCAAAGCTGGAAAACTGGTTCTGGATGTGAGTAAAGCATCAGCTGAGGTTCAGCTTTGTAACTTACCAAATGTACAAACAATTAAAAGCTCTTTGTAACACCTTTTTCATTAGCGCCTGTACAAAGACAAATATGAGAAGACCAAGGCTAAAATCAATATACCTCCCGACATGCTTGACATCGTAGCCGCACGCAGTACTCAGAAGACTGTTAGTGGGGTTGACTACCGTAAATACCTGCACCAGTGGATCTGCCTGCCTGACATGCAGGTGTACGTACATGCCCGCAAGGTCAACGAGCAACTGAGCGACGTGAGTTATCTCTACATCCAAACACGTTTCATATTTTTGTGTATTGTCATACGCAAATGGCAAGCACGTTAGGTTCCACTACCTGAGATTGTTTTGAGGTCTTTTTGTCGCTGTAACCCTGTATTATTGCATCTAATTTAGATATTCTACAAAGATGACCTCAACTGGTTAAAGGGTATTGGCTGCTATGCTTGGGACACTCCTGAGATTCTTCGTTGCAAGCAATCTATGAAACTGCAGAGTGACGTAAGTGTAGCCTCATTTAATTTTCTTTCATGCTCCTCCTACTCCATAATCATCTCACATTTGATTTTCTTGTCCTGTGTGATACTCTCTTTCAGAATCAGTACAGAGCTAAGGGAATCGAGCATTTTAAGCAGTACTCTGTGGTCATGGACACCCCTGTCTATGAAACATGCAAGCTGAGCTCTAAGAACTTGAGCGAGGTAACACCTCAAAAACATGTATCAGAATGCCTTTATTGCATTTTGATTGAAGCAGAATCTTTTAACTCATATCCTTCTTGTCTGCAGCTCAACTACCGTCATGACTATGTCACAAATGTCATGGGTAAAAACACTGCTCCTGCTGTGACTGTCGATACTGAAAGGGCCCGTCAAGCCAACTACATCCAGAGCGAAGTATGAAGTCTCTTAACAATTCATAAGAATATGTACTCATCTCTCCATTGATGAATGCTTCAATCACATCCTTTCTTTCTTTTTAGAACTTCTACAAAGAGGCCAATAAGATCTTTATGCCTACCGGATACACTCTGCCTTATGACACTCCACTCAACAAACAGGCCAAAGCCAACAGCATCGTCACCAGCAATGTACGAGAACACTCAAAATAAAAAAAGAGTCAAATGTTATGATTGCATCTCATCTGATGTTCCAATCTCTGTAGATGAAGTACAGGGAAGCCTATGATCTGATGAAAGCCAGAAGCTACAAACTAGATCCTGAAGGTGTCAACTTTCTCACCATCAGGAAGGCCAACAAGGTCACCAACCAAGTAAGTACAATATCCATGTAAAGCGTTTCACTTTAGAATTTTTAACTTTATCATGAACAAGAATATTAACAAGGTTGCATTTTGTCATAGCGGCTGTATCGTGAGAAATATGAGATGGAAAAGGACAAGATTCACTCTGAGTATGACACACCTGAAATCAGACAGGTTAAGGCCACTCAGCAAGCAATTAGTGATGTAAGTATGTCTTTATCGTGAAATATGAGTTCATACTACACCACCAAAATTATCAGATGCTCTAATGATGGTTTATTTTCCTCTACAGGTGTGCTATAAGGAGAAGTACTACAACAGTAGAGGAACTCTTCTGCCAATGCCAATCACCCCACAGCTGTTGCACTGCTTCCATGTCAATGAGCTTAACAGCGACGTAGGTGTCCCCCATACATGCACCTACATTTACTGCGACACATTGCATACTGGAAACGTTAGATTTGCCCTCTTGACATTTTCAGGTATAATAACTGTTCTTATATCTTCTGCAGCTGAAATATAAAGAGGATCTGCATTGGCTGAGAGGTATTGGGTGCTTTATGGTGGACTCCCCTGAGATGAGCCGAATCCGGGAGATCAGCAAGTTTAGAGTAATTATTCATTCACTTATTATCATGCATGCCACATTTCATTCATAATGGTTTATTCTGATGAATTTTGGTACTATTTAGTTTTTATTTTATTTTATCTATTTGCTAGAAATCGTATGAAGTTGATGCTAAGAAGAACTTTTCCAACTTCAGTGTGGTCCTGGACACACCAGAGTACAAGCGTGTGTCTGAACTCAAGACCCACATGAGTAATGTAAGTGATTTTGTTGCATCCTCATGCTTTATATCTCATATCTATATAGACTCCATCATTCCTGTTTTTAAGCCTATCCATATCCTTCAATGTCTCTTTATCTGTTTTTATCCTCAGATGGTGTATCGAGCTGAAGGCAATAAGGAAAAGACAAAATGCACCACCACTGTGGATGGTCTGGACATTAAGAGAGCCAAGTGGGCACAGTCTCTCACCAACAAGGTAAATCACTTTTAGCCCAAACCCTAATTAAACAAATTAAAAGATCATACTAGGTGTTCAAAATTAAATGGGTCAGGTTTTACAAATGATAGTCAGACCCTCGCTGGTGCAATTGACAAAAACGATTTCCAGTCAAAGACATGCAGTTTACTGAAGAAAGCATCTGTCACACGCTCTTAACAAGTCCCCTAACAACAAGCACATATTTCTGTGTGAGTTTGTTGATTTCAGATGGACTTCTGGTTGTTTGTGGTAGTGTGTGATCCTCAGTTATTTAGTGTAAAACTCAGTTTTTCTCTGTAACCATTTACAAAGTGTGTGATGCCTAGTGTTTTTAAATCTGTTCTAGTAAATGTTCTCAATTTACTGGAAAAAAAAGTGCCTATACAGATTTGCCTATATAATACTGGTGTCTCTTTACAGTACCAGTACGTTGATCTGGCATCTAAGGAGAGAGCCTTCTTCACCCCAGAATCACATACTCCCATCATGGATCATGCCCGTTCCATGAAAGTGGTGTACAGTGAGGTAAAATTTTTTTAACACCAAGATCCTTTTAGCAATGTTTAATATGTGTGTATGCAGAAAAGCCTGTAATTCATCTTTTGTGTCATCTTTAGAAAAAGTACAAGGAACAGTATGAGAAGATGAAGCACAAGTATACTCCCATTCATGACACACCAATCCTGGTTCGTTCTAAGAAGGCCTACCTCAATGCCAGCGATGTAAGTCAACCAGATGCTTTATTTCTTCCTTTACAGGCCTGTTCAATATAATTATAGAGCCGCCCTAACAATCTATATCATTTCTCTCCAGTTGCGCTACAAGGAGACTTATGAACTTGCTAAGGGACACAACCACGCTGACAAAGACGCACTGGATATTCTGTGTGCCAAGAGGGTCAGAGATGATATCAGTGAGGTTAGTAAACTAAGAGACTTTTTGTTTGCTTTGAACATGAAAAATATGATTTAGTGAGGAATCCTGTCACACACTCTCTTCTTTTCTCAGGTCAAATACAGAGAGAAGTACATCAGCACATTGGGCACCTGGAAGTCCATCCCTGACCGCCCTGAGTTCTTCCACAGCAGGATTGTGAGGGACTGCATCAGTGATGTGAGTATAACTAAACCCACCTTCTCTTTTTACTCTATAATTCGTCAGCTCACAGTGTCATTAACAGAAGCTCATAGTGCTGTTTAACCACTGTCACATGTTCTCCTGCACTTTAGGTCAAGTACAAAGAAGATCTGGACTGGATCAAGGGCATCGGCTGCTACGTGTGGGACACACCTGAGATGGTGCAGGCTGAACACAACAAGACCCTCTACAGCGAAGTAAAGAGCAACTACAATTTTACTAATTTCTACTACAGATGTGTTAATGAAACAGTTGAATGAACAGTTATGGACCCTTTTCGCATCAGATTGAAATGTGATGCATCAATAAAAAAATAAATGCATCAGATTTCATATTTCCCTAACCAAAAGTTGCTGTTTTTTTGGGATACAGAAAACATGGTAAACATTGGTTTACCGTGAAAGTATGACGAATATTCAGTACTATGGGATACAACAAAAGCCTACTCATACTCTCTTTCTATCTTTAATTTTTTGACAGAGACTATACAAAGCGTCATTCGAGAAGAACAGAGCCAACTTCAAATACACATGTGACACACCATTCTTTGAGGCTGCCAAGAACGCTTCCCTTTTGATTAATAATGTAAGTCAATAGAAGCATGACTTCATATCATAATACTTTGGTATATTAAATGCTAAATACAGTGTGAGTAATGTAGCAAGAATGCTGTAAAAGAACAACAAAAAAAATTGCATACATAACCTGTGTTTCTTCCACTGCCTCTATAATGGTTACATCTTTAAAGGTAAATTGTTGCAACATGCTTAATACGACCTCAAACTGTTAGTTTCCTGTATATTTCATGCTAATTTTATATATTCCCATATCTTTACTAAAATTTCACTTTAAATTTACCTGTCATGACATGTTTTCTCCTCCTGAATGAATGTTCATCCTCACTGCTCTCAAGGCAGTTGTCTTTAACTCCTTTTTTGAAATCCTGAGCAGAGGTCCTACCGTGCCAGCTATGAGAAGTCTAAGGATAAGTACACCATAGTTGTAGATGACCCTAGAAACATCTTGGCTAAGGAGGCCAGCAAGCTGAGTCAGGTAAAGCCACCAGCTCCAGCCGCCCCCTGCGGGTCCAACGCCTGCTACAGGAGCCCGAGCATGAGGTCGTCTCCGATCCAATGGATGGCTCTGTCGCATGGCTACAACGTCACTTGATTGTGTCTCTTTCTCTCCCCTGATTTAGGTGTCTGCTAGTTTGCCATTCAAAAAAACCCAAATGGGAATTTTTGAGTGTGCACAGCTAGGTCCATATCTGTGGGCTCCATCTAAAGAGTTTGATAGTTAGGTCATGAGTTAGGTGGGGATAAGGTTAAGTTTAATCTTGTGAAATTGCTTATTTGGAGTACACAGTTTGGTACTGAGCTTCTCTTTCTGGACTTCAGGAGCTACTCTCTGTCTCTGTCTTCATTTGTGGCATGATTTGTGCATCTGTGTTTGTGTGTTTCCTCAATGGACAGGGAAAATATAAATGCAAGGCCAAGGAGTTACTCAAGAGTGGCTGCAATGAGCTGCTCCGTCCTGATATTCTCGTTGCCATGTACAACTCTGGCATGTGGAGTAAGGTAACCATCTGCCCACTGATAGTCTTCCAAGCCCCCTAGAAATCTCATCTCTTCATTAATGCACCCCTAACGTCACCTTTAGTGGTAATATCCAGCCTTTAACTATTACTACTTTGATTTTTCCACCATACCCTGCTTTTAAAACACATCCACTGATCACTTTCCATAACTTTCTTAGGAGAAAAGGTGTGCTGCATTCATACAGTAGTTAGCTATATAATGAAAGTAGACTTTAACTGAAAAGTAATCTATGTTAGAATATGGATGTTTTGTATAAATGTCAGGTCGTCACAATTTTTCAGAGCAAGTTGTCACACGTTTTATTCTGAAAAATATTGATAAACTAGCAAAAACCTTCCCTACTTTAAGGTGTCAGGAATTCATTTATTATTTTGCAATGAACAAAGAATCAATGCATTTTTTAGTTTAAATTAATTAATTTATTAAAATAAATAGCTTTGCTTTAATTAATGAAATATAATTAGTTCAAAATGTTACAAAAAATGTATAAATAGAAGCACTAATAAAAGAAAAATTAAAGACAAAGATTTACAGACAAAATGCCATCTTCAAAGGTTTGCAGAAGAGTATGAGTATAAAGGGTAAAGACATTACACAGTTTGTAACATGTCAATGTCTTTCTGTATGCTGTTGCCTGAAGCTGCTTTCCACCTCCATCTCCATTTTGTTTGACAGCACATTGCATGTTCTCAATTGCATGTATGTATGTGTGCGTCTTTATGGACTGCTAAAAATAAGTAATTATTTGCTCTTCTGAATAGATTGATTAAACGTTCCCTTTTAGTGCACAAATTGAGTTGTTATACAACTTAAATGTACTTTAACTTAAGTCTGTCATGATCAAACCTTCCCTTTTAATGCATGATATTGACAGTTGTTATACAACCTAATTATCACGTATCTTACTTAGTGATCCTTATAAAAATAAATATAATACTGTAAAAATTCCATTGATGTGAGGTCACCCATATCTTATAATAGCTTTATATAAGATATGCTTCATTTGAATGGAAATCTGCTGTCTCTGATGATCATTTCTTATCCATTACTTCCTGTAGTGGAAGTACAAAGAGCAGTATGAACGTGCCAAGTCAAAATACACCTCAGTGCTGGAAACCCCTGATTACCAAGTTGCCAAGCGCAGCAAGCAAATCAGCGATGTGAGTATCATCACAATCTGCCTTCCACGTTCCACCTTCATGTGAAAAGCATCTATACACACATACAGTAAACATTCCTAATGTTCAGTTAATAATCCAGTCATTGTATGGGAATGCATTATATTTTGGCATCTCTGTTCACTTCTTTAGATCATCTATAGGATGGAATACAACAAGACCAAAGCAAGAGGTTACACACTTGGACATGACACTCCTGCGAGCCAGCACATGAAGAAGGTCAAGGAGATCACCAGCAATGTAGGTTTACCCTTCTGTACATTTGCAAAAAGGAACCAAATTCAAGACTATTTATGTCAGTGTGTTACATTTTAAACTTCTGTTTTTTTTACAGCTGAAATACAAGGAAGTGTATGAAAGAAACAAGGCTCACATCAACATGGCACCTGATGCTCACGAAATCCGCGCCGCCAAGGAGGCCTACAAGAACATAAGCAATGTGAGTCTGCTTTGATCTACACTGAGCATCTGTTAAGTTAAATCACAAGTCAGCATCTCATTATTTGTGTTTATCCTACTTGTAGCTCGACTACAGGAAGAAGTATGAGGCCACCAAGAACAAATGGATCTGGACTGTGGACAGACCTGATTTCATCCATGCCGCTAGGAACAGTTTCCAGCAGAGTGATGTTCGTACCGCTCCATTTTCAACCATAGGTTCAGTTTTAGAGAGAATAATTACAGATTAAAGAACCCAATTTTTTTGTAATTCACAGGTTGAGTACAAGTACGATAAGGAAATGCTGAAGGGCTGCGTAATGTCTGTCATTGATGATAAATACACTATTTTGGCTAAGAAGAACTCTGACCTCGCTAGTGACGTGAGAGCCATTTCCCATACATGACATTTGAAAAAATCAACATATATGACTAGCTAAACTAACTAAAAATGTGACTGTTCTTCAGGTGAAATATAAGGAGAAGTATGAGAAGGCCAAGGGCCACTATCTGGCTGTCCATGACACACCTCAAATCCTTCATGCTAAATCAGTGGCCAATCTTGTGTCTGAGGTATAGCGCCATTATATAATGTAATAATAACCAATAACCAATATAAATATTTTTTCATGTATCATATATAAATTTATGTTTTACACATTTTTCTGCAGTCCAAATACAAGGAGGCCAGCAAAAAGGATCATCAATCGGGTGGCTTCACTACACTTGCTGAAACTCGTGACACTGCCCACAGCAAAGAGATTGCCAAAATCACAAGTGCTGTAAGTTGAAATACTCAGTTTTCACCCCATTATTATAAGAAATCTCAATTGTAGGGATTATACTGTATTGCGATCACCAATCATAATCTCACACGATCTTTCCACAGAAATTGTACAAGGAAAAGTTTGAGAAGGAGAAAGGCAAGTCTAATTACAATCAAATGATTGCTCCTCCCGATGTTCAACATGCCATGGAAGTGACCAAAAACCAAAGCAACGTAAGGAACTAACATGTATCTGCTTCAACCAATAGTCTCAGACAGAGATCATTTTAAATCTCTTGTCTCTCCTTGTGTAGATCGCTTATAAGCAGGAAGCTAAAGCCAAGTTGACATACACCTCAGTTGCTGACCGCCCAGACATCAGGAAAGCCACTCAAGCTGCTAAGCTCGTCAGTGAGGTGAGAGTCACTTTAAAGGGACAGTTCACCCAAATTGTTTATTCTATTATCAATTACACACTCTTATTGCCTTCCAAACCCATAAGACTTTCAAACATGGTCAACAGCAGCTCAACCATGCTTGCTTGACGCCCGAGAGTAAACCTTATTGATTTACATTAAGCAGCACATTTGCGCTTCCGTGTTTACCATATTTGATGTGCTCCATGTATGTATATTGATAAATCTTTATATGTGAATAAAAGCATAAATTAAATCATATAAAGCAAGCAATCATGTCTTAACAGAAGACTTGTATTAAACCACACAATTTATATTAATTACTTTTACGATCTCTTAATCACTTGTGCATTGAAAGTTTTGGTGGAATGAAATTTCAATGGAGGGTAAGACATTTCTCAGGTTTTATTTAAAAATGTTTGTGTTTCAAAGTTGAATGAGTCTTTTTGGATTTGGAACCACTTGAGGGTGAGTAAATGATGACAAAGTTTTATTTTTTGGGTGTAGTATTCAAACCTCTGTAGTTAAGTCTTGACAAAAAAGTATGTGTTGTTATTACAATTGTAAGTTGTAAAGATTGCAAAATCTGTTCTTGCAGATTGGATACCGTGATAAAGCTCGTCAAGAGGCCAGCCGTGGTGGAACGCTGCTCGGCCGTCCTGATATCACCCTGGCTACTGAGGTGTCCAAACTGACCAGTCAGGTAAAACCGTTAGCAACTCCACACTAGACATGATGTGGTCCATAGACTCTCATTGAATTCATCCAAAAGGAACACAGGGGTTTAGTTTGAAGCCACTGGATATGTATTTGACACTGGTTTCCTAACACCTTCACCATCACGGCAGCTGCATATGCAGTAATACTCAAAGATAGCTGTAGTGGTAGATTCACTGTAGTGTAGAACGCCTTAGCAGTGCTTCTCATGCCCATCATTATTAATACCGTCATTGTCTATGCGAGCCCTGAGTGTCTCTTGTAATCAGTTCCACCTCCTCTGCTTCATGTCTATCCATCTGAATCTCTGTTATCCATCCATCTGTTTTTCCATTAATTCATTTTCTCTGTTTTGTCCCATCTCAATAATGTTACCCTGCCATTTCACTGCGCTTTTTTTAGGTGGAGGAAACGCCATCCCTCCATGGTGCTGCTTCCTTTGACACTCCTCAGATGCGACACATTAAGAAAATGAGTGCCCTGACTAGTGATGTAAGAAGGGCCCCTGGCTCCTGGGAGCGACATTTGCACTTCTCTGTCTGTGTAGTGTCTGTTCTTTTTCCCTCGGACTGACCTAGTGGTTGTACTCCAGCGGCACTCAATTTGATAAGATTTTTGGGTCCTGCAGACATTGAAATATTCTTGTTGGTTTTCAATGTTTTTGCCCACTCGTTTTTTGCGTCTTTTTGTTGCTGATTTTGTCTTTTTTTGTGTTTGTCATGCAAGCTTTTGCCTTGTTGCCAGGCATAGGCTTATAGACCAGCACTCTATCACAGTTTTTTGTCATCTCTAGCATTTTCCCCCCATTTCAGACTATTTGTCTGGCATGCAAAATGTTTTTGGACATATGAATGATCTGTATCTCTTGTTCAAATCGTCAAAACTGGTGTCCAGTTTGCTTTTGCATTCTTTGACATGCTGTTGTATCGAGGAGTGTGCAGATTCAATAAGCAACACTATTAGTCATCAGTTATATGATTTACAGAATTAAATAAATACTAATTCATGGCACTGCTACCTTTTAGAAACCAAAAACACACTTGATGTTTTATTGTTGTAGTTATTTGGTCTACACACTCCTCATGTGACTCTCTTTGCTTGATGTCATAAATTTGATTCCTCCACAGATCTGGAGCTTTTTTTGCCAGAATCTTTGGGAAAAGATTCAACCTCCTTACCACCTTTCCTCCAGTTAAAGCTGAAGTGTGTAATTTTTTTAAATTAGGGTTAGTTCACCCAAAAATTAAAATTCTGTCATAATTTACTCACCATCATTTTGTTCCAAATCCATAAGACTTCTGTTCATCTTTGAAAAACAAATGAAGATATTTTAATGGAATCTGAGAGATTTCTGTCCCTCTTTTGAACCTCCATTCACCCAAATATTTGACATAGTTCCCGTAATCCATATAAATCGAGGAGCGGATTAATCCAAAGTCTTCTGAAGAGTTTTGGGTGAATGGATTTTTTAGTGAAGGGACAGAAATCCTTCAGATTTAAATAAATAATATCTTAATTTGTTTTATATTTTTAGGCGAACTAACCCATTAAAGACAAGTACAAAGACATTTTGGCACAATCAAAATATTGACAGATACAGTAACATTGGCTTAACCAACAGTGGGGTTTTCTGTTTGTTAAACAGGCAAGAGTGGAAAATGCTAAGCAAAAAATAATTTCATTTTGTTTTTTATATCATCTGGACTTTTTTTTTATTTGAAATATTTTGGATTTTATGAGTTGTGTCACCTGAGATACGTTGCCTGATTAGGGTATAAAAAAGGACCAAGTCATTCATCTGTTAACTGTTACTGCCACTGTATGTTTAAAACAATTATATCCCATACTTCACCTGATCTAATGTTGACAAATGATATATCATTCGAAAGCTTACGAACTCAAGATTCAGCTCGTGAGCACCCGTTTTGAAATTTTGAAATTGGATGTTGTGTTACCATAGAAATGGTACTCTAAATTATTTTAATGGGCTCCTCCCCTTTTGGGCATCATCATGTTTCATAATTTATGATAAAAAACTTTTCTAATCTTGACAAAACACATATTGTCAGAAAGGTCTGAGTCTGAAGGTTCCATATTTTGTGACAGAAGTGATATTTGGACAGAAATTGATTAATTTGTTAAGGCAGAATGCATACAATTAAATTCAATGGAATGTAAGTCACCCAGTGGCTATTTTTGGTATTATGCCTATGCAAAATCTCATGGGAACTTCATTTTTTGTGATATCAAGTTCAAATTTGGAACACAACTTGGTTAGATATATGGCTTTGATTTTATAGTAATTTTATAGTAAAAAATATTTTGTAAAATACATTAAATCAGATATACTGTACTTAATATTTATTCTTTTTTTATAAAATATGTAAGTTTTAAACTTCCTTAACTTTTTCATACTTTCATTTTTTGAAGTGCTTTCACTTCAGCAATAATCTGCTGACTGTTTATCTTTAAAACAAGACCAAACTTAGGTCTATATTTCAAAGCATTCTTGAATTACTAACATTTAAGTTTGAATAGTGCATTTTAAATAGAGCTAATTTAATCCCTTTTTTATACCCTAAACAGGCAACGTGACTCAGGAGACACATACATTTCAAAACGTGCTAAATAACAACATGAACAACATATTACTTAATTGTCTCCTTCAGCACCTTAAGAGAATGTTCACAATTAATGTTAGCAGTATTCTTTTTTTTTTTCAGAAGAAAAGAACGTTTAATATATATTTACTTATCTCAAAATCTGAATGTTCTGCACCACTGGTAGCCATGTCGGATTTAGGTCAGGCTGACTAATTGATCATAAAAAATTTGAAGCAAATCATGTGACCAGCATACTCAAGACAGACCAGGCTGTCATAAGTGATAAAAGAATTTGATGAAAAAATCTTATGCCCCAAAAAAGACAATAAAAACTATGTACCTCGTGAGACACATTGCCTGTTTTAGGGTTAACCAATGGCAAACAGATGAAGTGTTAGGAAACCTGTTTGAGCACAGTCACTTCTTTAGAAATAGAGTGTGAGTCGGGTTCTGAAAGTAGAAATCTCATTCAAGTTAACAATAACTTTTAAACCTTTAAAGACAGACCTACTGTGAGCAACAAGGTTAACCAATGATATGTGCTTTTGTTGAAGCCATCAGCCTGCATTTTTCCAAATTCTTTTTTAAATAATTATGTGTAACTGTGTAATTTCTGTTAAACATTACCCATGATTCTGTAAAGAAATCTCCACCAATCAGAGAATCAAAGAAAATTCGCCAAAAGAACTCTTTAGTGCTTATTCACTCCCATGAAGCACTGCAAAATAATGACGTAATCGAGTCAGTCTTGGCCCCGTTGCACCCCGTTGGTTCAGTGATGCTAGTGGCACAGAAATCACACACTTCAGCTTTATGTTCACACAAACAGTATATGTTGGATGTGATGCTTTTGAATGCTCTGGACTTTGTGTTGGTCATCCCATTTGGGGCTAGTACAATGTGAACTTGATCTGAATTGTACTGTATTAGACCCAACTGAAATCCTGTTGTAACGAGATTCTTTTCAGTTTCCCTTTCTTTCCATTGATGATTGCATGAAACGATTCATGTTTCTGTGTTTTTGCAAGCATTTTGGCTCATACGACAGAAAATACATCACTAACAGCAACTAACATAGTCACTGTCCTCTCTCAAAAGGTGAAGTACAAGGAGAAGTTTGACAAGGAGATGAAAGGAAAGAGACCACAGTATGACTTGAAGAACAGCAAGATTTATCAGACTTTGAAGGATGCCAATGAACTTGCAAGCGAGGTGCTTTAAACTCTCAAACTTGCTCTTTTAAAAACATTATTTTACCAGTCACATATCACACTGAGTGTTTCTTATAATGGTGTGTTTTTGCCTGGATATTTCTTACAGGTGAAGTACAAAGGTGACCTGAAGAAGATTCACAAACCTGTTACTGACATGGCAGAGTCTTTGTCAATGCAGCACAACCTGAGCACTAGCAAGCTGTCCAGTGACGTAAGAGTTTTATTGATGGCTTCATTTCCCTCCCATCACACACTGTAACACTATAACTGTGAAATATCACATCTTCATGTCATTTCACATGAGCCATCTATCATCCTCAGAGAAAGCTCTCATTTAATCTATTTACTCATTCCAGGCTATCATTTGGTAGTGACCCTTTTCATCCGATTTTAAACATACTACCACTAGCTCCATTTTTTCTTTCACTTGACCCTTTTCTATTTTTTTTCTTCTTCTTCTTCTTCTTTTTATTAACAGGCCTAGTGCTATTCTAAAAGCACTCTAACATCTAATTGTTCCATTTTTTTCTTTAATAACAATCCCTGATACATATTTTTTAACCCACTTCCCTGGATGCCTTTTTATTATTTTTTTCATCTACATTTTTTAATTTTCATTGGGATGTCTGCATATAAACTAGAAAAGAAAATACTTGAATGTTAACTTGACACAGCTTTTATCTGAACATATTTTAAACTAGGGCTGTGAAAAGATTAATCACGATTAATCGCATCCAAAATAAAAGTTTGTGTTTACATAATATATGTGTGTGTAGTGTGTATAATTATTTTGTATATATAAATACACACACATGTATGTATATATTTAAGAAATAATTTGCATGTATATACTGTATATATTTATTTATAATTTATATTATATATAAATATGAATATTTTATATATATAAATAGCATTTTTTTCTTAAATGTATACATGCATGTGTGTGTATTTATATATACAAAATAATTATACACATTATACACATTTGTTAGTTAATGTTAACTAAAGTAGTTAACTAATGTGAACTAATGAAACCTTATTGTAAAGTGTCACCAAACATTCAATATGATATAACAATATTAGTATGATTAGATCATTTGAAGTTAAATACATCTTCCTCATTCCATTATCAGTGTCATTATGTTATGTGTACATGACAGCCATCAGTCATTTCTTCTTCTTTTTTTCTTTTTTGGTCCCCACTTTCTTTTTCATTTTTGGCCAACTTTGGCCTTTTCAATATGGGAGAGATGAAACACTGGATTTCCATTTTGTTTTATTGAGCTGCTTTATTGGGCATTCCTCTTTAGTACCAGTACAAGAAGAAGTTTGAGGAAAGTAGGGGTCACTACCATATGATAGCTGACACACCTGAGCAGCTTCACCACAAAGAGGCCTCAGAGCTGCAAAGTCACGTAAGTCATACAGTTCTGGAGCTTTCTGCAGCTGACGTCACCTGCTTCTCTGTGTGTGATGCTTCACATGTTGGACCTGTTTATTTCATTTCAGCTAACTTGTCAGTCTTATGCAGCTAAATTAGATTTATTTATCATTACATTTTATTTGTTTGGGTTCATTTGTGCTGTAAAACTGCTTTATAAGGACTTGTCTGTGCGTTATGTAAGAACATAGTTGTAAAAGCGAGTTACTCCATCATTAAAGTCTGAGACATTTTATATTGCGAAAACACCATAAACATCCATTGTATTTTTAATGAATTTTCCACACTGTTGAGCCTATAGTAAACTCTCTTTTAGGACTCTCAATGCTTAGGAACATAAAATGGAAGATTAATTATTATCCAGTATAAAAAACTAAAAATACACTATAGCCTAGACTCTTCAAAAAGATTCAGTTTGCAGACAAATCTGTGGTCTTTGCTTGGCAATCATTATTTAGTAAACCATTAAATGAATCAGTTCAGCTTTTTTGCATTTGTATGTAATTCACCTTTGGGATTTTGTCTGACTACAGGTGAAGTATAAGGAGAAATATGAGAAAGAAAGAGGCAAAGCCATGCTGGACTTTGAGACTCCTACTTACGTGACTGCTAAGGAGGCTCAACATATGCAGAGTCAGGTAAATACTGATGCCAAAACTCAGTGTATTCAATGCAAAACAAAATGGTAGCGTATAGCTCAAGTATACGTTGTAACCCAGTGTGAATGACTTTGAAATACTAAGTAAAATTCAAACAGTGTGTTTTTATGTTTATTCAAATATTGTAATGCTGGTAAGTAAAAGACCACAATTTCCAACCAGGACCCATGGATTTATGGTAGGCATTTATGTATGTTAGATGCTTATGGCTGTTTTGATAGTGTCACTGTACAACACATTGACTGGAGAAAATGTTTTAAATTAACATCAAGATATCAAAACATTATATGAACTGTCACACTCTTCGACTGAGGAACCAGTGTGACCATGGTGTACTAGACCCGTATGCCTGAAGCTTCATGTATCTCCCACTCTTCTATATTTGTGGTGGATAGAAAGAGTATAAGAAGGACTTTGAGATGACAATGAAAGGAAAGAACCTCTCTGGGTTGGAGGTCACCCCTGCCATGATACATGTCAGACACGCCACGAAAATTATTAGCGAGGTAACATGAAGCCCTTATATTATGTTCCTTCCATCCTGGTAATAATACTAAGACCACATACACATTATAATCCTTACATGAGTGTCTTTGAAGTTTCCAGTTACACCCAAGTAGGTTATGATTAGTATGCATGAACCATCCCTCCGTTGTAATACACTCTCAGTAATTCCCTTCCCCTTTCAACATCTCTCTCTGTGTGCGTGTGTGTGTGGGTGTGTGTTTTCTGCTGTTGCTGGTTTTAACAAGGTTCCAACAGTCATGAAAAACCTGGACATATTAGGGAATGTCATTCCAGGCCTGGATTTCCAAATTGTGATTGCAGGCCAGGAAAAGTTGTGAAAATGATCAAAATCATTTTATTTTTAATCCTGCGAAAATTTTCATTATCGCCAAGTTATCATTGTGCAATCTAACAATATATCACTATGCGATCTTTCAAATAATTTTTATTGATATTTTAATTTTTCATGTTTGACTGGAAATGTCATTGAAATTCATTGATCAAAAGATGTGGGAACCCTGTGCATGCACATGAATCAACTTTTGATTTAATTTAATTTTGACCTCTTTAGATCTTAAATACACTGAATCGTCAGTTTCCATGGTCATGCACATGAAATAACATATTTCATTTTATTTATATTTTATTTTTTTTTTGATTTTTTTTTAACCTCTTTTAATCTTGGTTACCATGAATATTTAGTTACCCTGAGCATGCACATGAAATAACATTTTATTTTATCATAACCTCATTGGATTTTGGTTTGGCTTTAAAATTATATGAATGCTGCAAAATGAATGTACATGTTAAAAAGTCTCAGACATTGTTTTTGTCAATATTCTTGCCTGTGACGTGTGATAAATATTGTATATGCCTTTATCAGGTTGCTTTTCAAATTCAGCAATGCCTTTGCTCCAAGTAGATTACGTTCAATTACTTGTTGTGTATGGACAATATGCACCATGAGGGTTAGGTGCAAACCCAGAGGGTTAGGTGCAATTTGCTCATGCAAACCCAGAGCAAATGCTTGGTGACTTTGAAATGTCAGTGGGCGCAGTACTGTGTCTGTGTCTGTGTGTGCGCTATGTGTCTGCAGTATTTCTGTTCTTCTCCGCCCTGTAGAAAGAGTACAGGAGGGATCTAGAGGAAGGGGTGAAGGGTAAAGGGCTTACAGTGCTGGAGGAAACTCCTGAATTACTGAGAGCAAAGAATGCTACTCATATCCTGTGTGAGGTAGGATGGCTAAAGCTCAAACTGACTTATCTTACCTGTAGTCCTCTCCCACAACGCCACTTCCTTCTCATCACACTAATCAGGCAGAAACTGGTCAGTTTGCCTCTTGCTAATGAGAAAACTAATCAAGCTTATGGACTTTATCTATGATGTGCCATCTAACCAGGTTTGGTAAAGCGATTCAACTCAACCGATTGAGACTCCCACTAAATGTCATTTTGTCTTTCAATTCTAAATGGTCTCCCTTGTTTTCCTTATTTTTCCTTCACAGCTTTGATGTTAAAATCATCTAAATTTTCTTTTCATTCTTTTTTTTCTTCTCTTTCTTTTCTTTTTTTATGCTACTTTTTTCCTCCTCATTCTTTTCTTTTTTTTATGCTGCTTTTGTGTTTGTAGCCCACAGTAATGTTTCTTGGTGTGAATGTTAAGATGACTGATAAACAAACATATGGACTTGATCTCATTTCAATTCCTGCAGAGAGAGTACAAGAAAGGATTGGAGCAAGATATCAAGGGAAAAGGCATGTTGGCTTTGGCCACTGACACTCCAGACTTCTTGAGGGCAAAGAACGCCACAGATATTCTCAGTCAGGTACACAGATGATCTCCAACCCATCAATTCAGTATTTCATAGGTGATTCCCTCAACTATTAGCACCAACATTTCAACAATACATTGATTGCTGGTTAATTTGTTTTCCAGGCCAAGTACAAGCATTCTGCTGAGCATGACAGAGCCACATACACCACAGTCATTGACACCCCTGACATCCTCCATGCTCAGCAGATCAGGAACCTTGTGAGCCAGGTATGAGGGTTGCTTCTTTGAAGAAAAAAAGTCATTTTTTGATGTTTATTGCTAGTGTATTGGTATAAATGTACCTATTTTTACACTCTTATTATAAAGACGTTTGGATCTGTATTTAGACACATTTTGGTAAAAGGGCTGCAAAATTCCAACAATAAATAGAAAACAAAATGGTTCATATAATTTTTCAGTTTGACCCCCTGATCAGTTTCTAAAAGTTAATCATCACCGCTTTTTACTATTTACTATTACTAATTACTATTAGTAAAACTTTAACTATTACTATTACTTACTTCCTTATACATGGATAATGATGTGTCTACTATTCAGAGCCTCTGTTTTTATAACTGTTTTATTAGGCCCCTAGCACCGATGGTGTGAGGACCCTATTGGAAATGCTCTGTTTATTATTATGATTTTTATGATTCAACTTTTTATTTAACCTAACAGAAAAAGTACAAGGAGGAGGCTGAGAAGACCATGTCACACTATGTGCCTGTGTTGGACACTCCTGAGATGCAAAGAGTGCGTGAGAACCAGAAGAACTTCAGCACTGTAAGTGTTTCTCCACGGGCTTTGAGCCAGCCCATATTATGTTCCTGTTTTATTCATCTTATTCAATGTGGTATTCGAATCCTTTGTTGTCTTTGGTCCCTGTCTTTCGTGTGTTTTTCTATGAAAAATAAAGAGAGACAATATTAAAGAGTAGACAGATTTGTTATGTGGCTTAGTTAGTTGCCCATTTTAATAATTACCACACTTCTCTTGATTTTGAATAATTTTGGAACAATTTTGGTTGCACCGTTTTCTCTTGTTGCATTTTTGTGTCAGTTTTGACTGCTTTTGTGCTCTTTTCTTTTTAGCTTCAGTACCAGATTGACCTTAAAAACAGTAAAGGCAAAGTTTCAGCAGTAAAGGACACTCCTGAAATGCTTCGTGTTAAAGAAAATACAAAGAATTTCAGCTCGGTACTTACTGCCTAATGAGTATATGTTTTTTCAATATTCTAACCACAATTTCTTTTTTTGGGGGTTTTGTTCTTTTTTCTGTTCTCATTTCTTGCTTTACACCACCTTTTCCTTTTTTCTGTACTACAACCACAAGTTAACATTTCTTGACATCCAGCTCTTTTTATATAATATAAATATAGATATCCTAAACAGACCTTAGTCTAATACTTAGTCATAAACTAGCAAAGCCACTAACAGTAATCATCAAATTTGATGCTGTGGACCTTTCTTCATCCTAAACAGTAGCTCTAACCATTTTACAAGCTTAATATTTACATATTTTACCTCTTTGGTTTGTATCTGTCTTGTGTGTTTGAAATGTTGTAGTTTCTTTTTTTTGTCCATCTCTTCTCAAATGTTTGGTCTGTTTTTATGTTGTGAGAGCACATTCTGAAGCGTCCCCTGACAAAACAAATGAAAGCTACTTATCCTACGAGATAAAAAACAAATGTTAATGCCTCATTATTCTTGTACAATTCTAAAGATCCAGTACAAGGAGGAGCTTGGGCAAGGAACAGCCATAGCTGAAACCCCTGAGATGGAGAGGGTTAAACGCAATCAGGAGGCTATTAGCACGGTACTCAGTGTTGTGACCCAACCATTCAACCTCCTTCCCATTGGAGAGCCCCTAAAAAACAACATAATGCCTCCTTTAATTATGATCCTTTAATAATAATCGAAAGTCTGTCAGCATTTTAAAAAATTTAATGTCAAACATTCATTTTAATATAGATCATCTAATATGAAGTAATACTTTTAAATAGATAGCCACGCCTCTCATCATTTTTAATAACATGATCCATATATTTATCCATCTTCATCTGAAAGTGGTTCCAAGACTTTAACTACGTTGCATTGTTAAAAACACTCAACCTCTCCTCTCTTTTTACCCTTTTCATCCCGTTTTTGGATAAATGTGTCAATTCTCTGACTTTATCACTTATTTGATCCTTATTTGAACTATTTCATGCTCTTAATGGACCTGAAATGTGTATTAGATTAAATACAGGGATTCACTAAGTCAAGGCATTTCTATACCTGACCTTCCTGAGGTGAAGCGTGTACGGGACACTCAGAAGAACATCAGCTCGGTAGTGTTTTTCTCTTTGAGGAAGACTCCTTTCTTTAAACATTTTACTGTATACTCCCATTCTTCATCTTTATCATTCTTTAAAGTCTCATTTTACCCCTTCTTCACCTTTTTGGTAAGGATAAACGACCCTAAATAAACCAAAAGCTCCCCTTCACTATTCTATGTATATTCTTTTCTCCATACTTTACCATTCAAAAAATGTTTGGAGTCTGTAAGATGTTATGCTCACCCAGGCTGTTTTTTATTTTATCAAAAATAAAGTAAAAATAGAAATGTTCTGAAATACTATTAAAATTTAACAGAACTGTGAATATATTTTAAAATGTAATTTATTCCTGTGAAGGCAAAGCTGAATTTTCAGCATCATTACTCCAGTCTTCAGTGTCACATGATCCATCAGAAATCATTCTAATATGATGGTTTAGTACTCAAGAAACATTATTTATTATTATTAATGCTGAAACAGTTCCTGCTTAACATTTGGTGAAAACCGTGATGTATATTTTTTCATGATTATTTGATGAATAGAACAGCATTTATTTAAAATAGAAATATTTTTTAGCATTATAAATGATACTTCATATTATGTTACTTTGATCAACTTAATGCATCATTGCTGAATGAAAGTGTTAACTTCTTGAAAAAAATCTTACTGACCCCAAACTTTTGAACAGTAGGGTTATACCTCACAGTATATGTCCAAATTATTTACCCTACTTTTTTTTCTTGCTAGAGGCATTTTATGATTTATTCTGACATTTTACATCTTCAACACTTTTGTTTTCATGCATTTAGTATGTGTCATTTATCTTTTTTTTTTGTCTTTTTGTTTTACACACTGATATCTGAAAATGATTGACATTAATAAGATTAAGTCGTTTTTTATATTTGTTTTTTGTTTATTTTTGCCTCATTGCCTCTACATGTGTAAAGATCCAATACAAAGAAGATTTGGGAGGAGGAACGTCAATTTCAGAAACGCCAGAGATGGAGAGAGTTAAACGCAATCAACAAAATATTAGCACGGTACACTGCGGTGTGACCCTCAATCCCACCCATAAAACATTCCCTAATCCTCGTCTCTCCATCGTCTAAGAAAACCCTTTAGCCTCCATCTGTTTATTCTAGTCCCTCTAGTGACCCTGAGAAGAAGTCACTGCATCCAATCCATCCTTCATAACAATAGTTGTAACTCTCGTGTAGCTCATGTGACAGAATCCTGTATTCCCTTTTATCAGTAATACTTAGTATTTATTTAGCTGCAGGCTAATTATTAGCAACTGATTCCTCCATGTAATAATTATGTACCATACCTTTTTTTTTTTTTTACTAAAAGTTATCTAGTTTTAAACTTGTATTGTTGATCAGCAACAGTTCTTTGCCAACACAATTGCTTTGCTCCAAAACCTAGTAAGCTGCCTACCAAGGTAGCATTTGAAGGCATCATAGGCACACTCTTGACCCAAAGGCTGTTATGAAAAGTTGGGAACTTTATGGATTGTTAAACTTGAGTATTACGCAGTGGGTCGAGTCTCTGATGCTAAATCCTATTTGTGTAGTATATAAAACTGCTGCCTATATAGAGATTTACAAGTATGCCTCTTATGGGCACTTATAATGCAATTTTAAAAGGCAGATGCCTGCGTAGGCAGCGAGGAGGCTTGGGTTTGGAACAGAGCTAATGATTTAGTGTATTTTATCCTTGTGAATGTTCGTTCTGTTGCTGTTTGGTTCATGTGTGTGTTGTTTATTTGATATGTCGTAATTAATCCTTGGGTAGATAAAATACAAGGATTCGCTGGGTCAAGGCACAGCCATACCGGACCTCCCCGAGATGAAGCGGGTCAGAGAGAATCAGAAGCACATCAGCTCGGTAGTGGAAGCTCCACAGGGTTTACTTGAGAGTGTCTCTGTTCCCCATTAACGCTTCCAGTATACTTCTTCCTTTTCCACTCTTACAATGCCATCGCTGATGCAAAACAATTGAAGCATATGTAATGCTTAAACCTCATTTTCATCTAATGTAATTCACCTCATCATATTCCACCATAGTTAAGGTACCCTTTGCTGTGAGTTCAAACGTATGGGAATTATTCAACTCCAAACATTGTTCCTAATCCAAAATTAAACCAACACCAGATATCCCATATTTGTTGTTTTCCCTTCCCAACCAATTTCCTCTTTTTAAATCTGGGATATAAACTCATTGTGTGTTGTGTGTGACGTTTGATGTGACTGTGACTCTCCAGAGACTTTTGCGTCTGCCGTGGTGTTTTGTGTCTGACTGGCCTCTGGGGGCGCTGTTCTTTTCTACTCTAGGTTTTGTATAAGGACCTCTCTGCCAAGGGAACGCCTGTGGTGTTCACTCCAGAGATGGAGCGGGTCAAACGGAACCAAGTGCAGATTAGCTCGGTACTCACAGCCACAGGACACGAGTGTGTGTGTTTGCCATGTGTAAACGTAACTGCTCTAATGCCCTCATTTCACTTAGGAGGCTAATAATATTAACTTTATTCTTCCATATGCTGAATTTAATTCAGTAACTGATCATCATCACTACAAAGCTTCATCTCGGGACCCACCTACTTTTAATCCAGCCCTCTGAAGATCCCTCTAATTCATCTGTCTGAATTCACAATAACACCCATGGTTGTGCTGATGGATGTCATATTTATGTCCTTTGTTTGTCTAATGTCCTGATTTCCCGGTGTGTCTTCCACAGGGTCTTGATACATAATCATAATCCAAGTTTCTAATGTATGTATTTTCTGTGACTTTTATCCAGGTTCTGTACTCTGACAGCTTCCGTAAGCAGGTGCAGGGCAAGGCCGCTTTTGTGCTGGACACCCCTGAGATGAGACGTGTTAAAGAAACCCAGCGTATCATCTCTGGAGTATGATGACGTTCACATCTTGACCTTTATCATTATATTACAATGTACTGATTTTTCGATGTTATGTGAAGGTCAACCCTATTGCAATCAAAACGGTAGTAAGGCTGAGGATCAGTACAAACAAATGCACAATGTAATATTATCAACAGTCAGTAGATGCTGCAAAAACCGAATTGAAAACACAACCTGCTTGTAGGCAGACTGGGTTTTAAGTTACAGTCTTAATGGTGGCTACGTTTATGCACATGGCCCCTAAACATTTTTAAAACACTAGGCATCATACACATGTGACTTTGTAAATAGTTACTACTACCACACGCTCACACAGTACCCGACTTTCAAGTCGTTCTAAACACAACAAACTCAAACAGAAACAAGTTCATCATTGCTTGGAGATGCATGACAAATGAAAACAATATGAGTTCTAAAATCAGTTAAAATGTTTAATTATGTATGATATCCTCCACCTGGATGGAATCAAAGTCTGAAGCAAAAAAATTCTGTACCCATCATTCACTACACCGTTTTCTGCAAAATCTGTCAACTCGCCTGCCCAAAATCTCCAGACTATCTCTAGCACTGACGTCATTATTTTTATTTTTTTAATCAAAATAACTTCCCCTCCCTCTTGGCGCGACATCTCTTCTGTTCTATAATGACATGTTTACTGGCATGAGGGTGGGACATCCTGTCACTCACATGAGATCACAGCAGCAAACCAAAACCATCCAACTACCCTATCAATTTCCCACCCTACATTTTTTTCTCATTTGAGAAGCCATTCGAAAGGCCAATCGAGACTTCGGACTATAAACGGATTGTTGCTGTAGCAGGTTCTTAGTGTCCCCTGACTCATGTTTTGCTGTCTATTGGTCCTGTCAGGTCAGATACCACGAGGACTTTGAGAAGAGTAAGGGCAGCTTCACCCCCACCATCTCTGACCCCATAACTGAGCGTGTGAAGAGGAACACACAGGACTTCAGTGACATCAACTACCGCGGCATCCAGCGACGTGTGGTGGAGATGGAGAGGAGACGTGCAGAGGAACACGATCAGGAGACCATCACTGGTCAGCTGACATATACTGTTTCCTGTACACACTAAACACACTTGAGTTTAGAAACTGATTTCTCTTCCTGTAAATCTAGAAAAGCATGACGCTTATGTAACAAATAATATACAAATGATACACAGAAACCAAATGAGTTTTAAATAGAGACATTTACTAAAACTGAGTTTACTTTCTCAAAGACCTGCGTGTGTGGCGCACAAACCCTGGCTCTGTCTTTGACTATGATCCTGCCGAGGATAACATCCAGTCCAGAAGTCTTCACATGATGTCAGGTGGGTCACTGTACCAAAAAAGCTTTATTACACGGCTCTCTGGAATACTTGACTGGGCAATTTTGATGTTCTGCTCTTAGATATGTTTAATGACTGCCAAACTATATAATGACTGTAAATTATTCCTTACTCTCTACAATGTGGTTGTATATTTATCTGCCACCTTCCTCGATTGAAGACAGTCTTTCAAAGAGAAGGGAACATTGACATGTTTGTCCCATTATTCAGTCCAAGCCCAGCGCCGCAGCAAGGAACACTCCCGCTCCACCAGCGCAATGAGTGGGGTGGGCGATGAGAAGTCAGAGGTGTCTGAGAACGTGGACCACCATGCATCGCTCTACAGCAATGGCTTTGGTGTCTCCACTTTACACGGTAGATGTTTAAAGTGCTTCATTTCTTTTGTCCTTAGGTTTGAATTATTACAGTTGGCATGAAATGAAAATTCATCTATTTTTTGACTGCATTGCATGCTATTGATATTTTTGTGAATTATTCATTGTTAATTTAAAAAAAAAAACATTGAACTTGACCTCATAATGTTTATTCAAAATGACATAACTCGATATTTCAGTGAAAATGACTTCTCTGACGTATGCCGGACTTATCCAGTCATTTAGTCTGCTTAAACCCTGTCCCTCCACAATGGACTGCAAGCTCATTCATTTTGAATGCATGTCCACATCTCAATATCCAATCAAGAACCGATGGATAGAGTTGCATTGCAACATTAAGGATGGAAAAAATAAATTAACAAATATATTTAAACAAAAAATCCAGGAGTGTTTTTTTTACTTTGTGTTTAAATCTTAAGTTGTTGGATTTTGAAGATATTTCAGGTTAAATCAATTACAACATAAGCTCCATGCTGTGCTTGGCTGTTATGTACATCAACTGTTTAGTGCACCATATGCAACATCATTTCATTCTATAGTAACTGCTGAGGCTTTAAAGTGAAAGTTAAAGTGTTAATCTGGTCTACCATCTCGTTTGTACTAATGACAGTTGAAAATTGCCTGTCAGGAGCCAAAATCTGAATGCTATTTATCTGAAGATATATATATATATATATATATATATATATATATATGCTATTAAATCTGCTGTTTTCTCATTTAGGATACACGCAGACCAAGACTACAGAAGTTCAGCAGAGATCCTCCTCTGTTGCAACACAACAAACCACTGTTTCTTCTGTCCCCTCACATCCATCAACCACTGGAGTAAGTACTGAGAGACCAATGGCAACTTTAATAAACTCTATACATATACTTTACAATATATTAGTCTAAATAGTAACAGCATACCATATAGTGAAGCAGGTCGTTTAATATTCTCCCCTCTGCCCTAAACAGAAAACTGTCCGTGCCATGTATGACTACGCTGGTGCTGACAATGATGAAGTGTCCTTCAAGGATGGTGACGTCATTGTGAACGTGCAGTCCATTGATGAGGGTTGGATGTATGGCACTGTGCAGCGTACTGGAAAAACCGGTATGCTGCCCGCCAACTATGTGGAAGCCATCTAAATACAATTACTGCCCTGTCAAACTCCTTGTGGATAGGGGAGTTTGATATCCACTAAGACAGAAACAAGCATTGTATGTGTACTGTTAGTCTAGTAGTTACGCTACTGTTTGTCCTCATTACTGTTACGAAATTTCGTTTGTGCCCATGTCACTAAGTCTATTGTGGTTGTGGCATGAGAAACTATACATACCTACATAAGTCTCAGACAATTGTATTTATCTTTTTCTTCTATTCTAACAGTTAAGTAACTGGAGCCCATTATTTTTGCATATTGCAATCACACTACATTCAAAGAAGGCCATTCTGAAAGTTTTAACAATGAAACTTTTGCACAAAGAGAGATGGGCTCATGGTTCACTTTATATGTGAAAAGGAAAACCAGAAGTTCAGTGTTTTATAAAAACCGAACAAAGGCACTAAAGTTGCCACATGAAAATGAAAAAAAAAAAAAACTTGAGAATGTTGAGTACACGCCATCAGTTACTCTAAAGTGAAATGTATTGATTTAAAACAAGCCTCCTCCCTCCCTTGCTGAAAGTGGCCACTATTTGCATGTGTGTTTTGTTTCTTTGATTCTGTGGGTGTGGGATTAGAGGAAGATGTATACCTTGAATCAGTAGCCAATAAAGCACACCACGCTTCTGCAGTAAATCTGTTTCCTGTAATTTTGTGACAAGATTATTATTATTATTATTATTTTAAAATATTGGTCAACAACAAATGGTTGACTTTTAAAAAGTTTAAAATATATCATAAAAATGTAAATTATTTCTTATACTCTCATGTCGTTCCAAACCTCTAATTTGCATTAATCTATGCAACTCAAATGACAACTTTTTTAATATTCACTATGTTTTGTCCATCCATTTGAGTAAATGACAGAATTTTCTTTTTTGGAAAAAATACCACTTTAATAGTATTTAACCCATATTCATTTAGTCTGTTAAACCATCCCATAATCCCTGTTTGCTTCTGTAAAGACTATTTCAGTTTGATATTAATATTTGATATTTACACTTAATTCAAGAGCTGGTTAACATTAACAAATGTTAAAGGTAGGGTAAGCAATTTTCTTTCTAAACACTTTTTTATTATACTGGTTGAAACTGACATCCTGATAGCAATCAACAACAGAAGTGGTCTAAATATTAAAACATGTACATAGGTATTCTGTAATCTCACGTAGCCAGACCTTCAGACTGACGGCAGAAGGTCTGGTCTCTATCGCAGCTTTTCTTTGCCAAGGACCGCCCAAGAGGATGTTTGACTGACTTGTAACGCAATCAATCACAGTTTGTTTTGTGCTGCTTGTCTGTGCTGCACCGTTTCCATGGCAACTCAACTCCGCTCCAGTGTTTGAAGCATAAGACAGTAAAAGTTGTGAAGTTATTTTCTCTACCTTTATCAAATGTATAAACTGTAACATTTCTCACATGTAGTCATTTTATAGCTTTATCTATTGAATCTAAAGCATATTTACATTACCTTTATATATTTATTCAATTAAACTGCATAATAATAATTGATAAACTAAAATTGTACGTGTGATCGATTAAGGGTACAATAATTACATAAATATCTAAATCATTAAAAAAAATCTATTTGAAAATCATTAAAAATTAAAAATCATTTGCTGTGTAGAGATCTTAAATTTGGAGTGGAAACCGGTGGAGTGACTATCGCATCAGACATGTCAGTTTGCTCACAGCTGATTGGTCCAAGTTCAGTTTGCAACCTCTTACCTGGAACATAACCTGCCCCGGACCAGGTTAGCCATGGAGCGCAAGTTACTCCATAGCGATGAATACTGCTAAAAGCCAAACCACTTTCATGGTGACTAAAACACCAGGGTTGGCACAAACTAAACAAACATATCGGACTAACCAGCTAAACCGGCTTCATGGTATAGGCCCCAGGTCTCACTACGCTTTGCAGACTCTGCTGTGTTTTTATGTTTTGGAGGAGGCGTGGCTTTGGCTACAAAGAGAGGGTGGGATCTCATGCTTTCAAAGCTAGCTTGCTATTGCTAGCCTCTCCAAAATTGCCTACCCTACCTTTAATAAATGCTGTCAAAATAAATTGATCATTGCTAATGTTAAGTAAAATTACAATTTATTTTATTTGCATGTTCATTTTCACAGCGTATGCTAAAAAAACCACATTGTGATTTCTAAAATGTATCTAAAAATGAAACATTGTAAAATGTCAACAAGCCAGTGTCTTTGGCAACAAAAAAAGCATCCAATTTATAATTTTGTGGTTTGTATAAAAGACTGGAAAAAATGCACCAAATGTTAAATGAAAACAAATGAAATCTTATTAATACTATAGTTTTATTAAAAAAAAAAGGTTCCTTGGCATCTCAGTACAATTTTACAGTCTTAAAAATCACTCCATAAAATACACAGACACTTAAGTAGCAATGGAAATTGACATTTAAGTCTATTCTCTGAGAGAGCATAATTAGAAATAAATCTACTCTAAAATTCAAGCTAAAACTTGAGGGATGAGTCCACTGTTAATATTGAAGTTGAAAGTGAATTCTTGTGTTCAGGAAAATGTCTCAATGTCCTTATGGCAAGCTATCATCAAGATTACTCAGCAAGCGGGACTGCAGATGGGTCACAATGTTTCTCATCATTCCACTCAAATGTTCGTGCATCAGGCCCAACTGGTTGGGTGAACAGTGACCAAGTTCCTCTGAAGTTAAGCGTCCACCAAGGGCAACAACATCTGAGAGCAAATCATTAGATTTGTTCTCCTCAGCCATCAGTCTTGAATCTACTCCCTCTTCTGATGGTTTGTCATCTGCCAAAAGTTCGGAGAAAAAAGTAATGAGGCAAGTCATCAATATGTATATGCGTCACCAATGAACTTGATGGGGGGGGGGGGGGGGGGGGGGGTTACCTTGAGCCTCTCCTGGTGTTTGCTCATCATCTTGGTTTTTAGGAAGATCCATCTCTTCAGGCTCAGATGTCATTTTCTCCATTTCGTCAAAACTCTTGAGGTCATCAGAACGCCCTTTTCTCTGTACAGCCAAATTCGAGGAGTAAGAATGATTTTCCATAATAAAGTGTAAGACAATATTTTAAATATTCTACACATTACCTGCTGTTCATAATAGGTTTTAAGTGCTTTCCTCACATTGGACAGCTTAGGTGAACGAATAGGAAGTGACTTGATTTCACTAGGAGTAAGGGCACTCAGGTCTCCAACCGTTTTAATATTTCGGGCTCTAACAAGTTGGCCAAAGCCACGAGGCCTGAACATACGGAGAAATAAACCGCAATTAGTTACGTTCTTACTATAGATATCAAAGAAGAAGGAAAAACTAATGTATTAGGAGTTCACCAAATCCTCTAAAAATGTCAGTAAATTAAAAATGAGTAATGAACTTAAACTGAACCCAAGCCCTACTGAAGAGGAAATCTGGCTTACCACATGTTGGAGGATATCTGCGGCAAAACAGCCTCTACAGGGGTAGAGCAGCCAACAAGTGCTGGATAAACACAATCTTTAGCAATAGGACGTGGCTCCTGGCTCATTTCCGAAATCTATGATAAAGAAACAGGAACATTAACACCATTTCCATTGGAAGTAGTTTAAAATAAATACCATGAACAGTATCAAACATTAGCAACTTTCGCATCGTCTAAATTACTTTGAATTTGAGAAATAAATTTAAAAAAAAGATGAAGTAGAATTTATGAATAAGTAGACTGTCTAAGATGAATATAAACAGAATAAAAATTTTTAGTACATTGCAAGAGAACACTTACCAGGCATTTTTTAGAGCTTTTGGATCCAGGGCTACGAAGGTTACGTGGACTTAGACTTGAATAGCCTTTTGTGGGTGTAGTGATATACTGTATGAAGACATTTAACAACAAGCCATGAAAGAAATGTTGAAACAATTCAAGCACAGTATTACATAAAGATCTAATAATTTAAAAACTCTTAAATCACACACCTTCGACTGTCCACTCAAGACTTTTGACCTAGGTGAGCTTGTGCGAATAACCGGACTACGTCGATCAATATCATCAGCCAGTTCTTGATGGTAAATTGGAGTTGCAAAAGACACTCGACGAGACTGCACAACAACAATAGATGATTTTCTCTTTGTATGAAACAACTATAAGCTTACATTACAGTTGTTTCAATGAACATTTAGATAACTGGACTAGAATTAAGAATACTGTCTAATACCTTTTGAAGGGGGGATGGGGTATCTTCTTCACATGTTCTCTTTTGTCCCTTCTTCAGAATACTGGTAGATGGAGAAGCGGATGGTGACCAGACACGAGATCGGTTTCTGCTCGGGCTCTGGCCAGGCTCTAGCTCACCACTGAGAGCGTCTAAAGGTTTAGGCTTGGGTGGAGAATCCAAGCAGGCTTCAGAAGTACTACTTTGAGGTGGTACAGACGACTCTTGTATATCAGCAGAAAGAGCCTGGTTGTCAATTAGAGTGTCTTCATCCTTCTCGATGAGACCAACATCCTTGTCAAGCAATTCTTTGCCATTTGACTCTTCTGGCAACACAACCATTTCTCTACTCGGCTCTAGAACAGCAAGGTCTTCACTGTCCTTCACTGCATTCTCCTGATGGACATGGGAAGACTCTAGTTGCTCTTGGCATATAGGTGCATCTTCCACTGGGCGACCTTGACTTGGAGAGGTGTCTTGAGGTGTTGAACTCTGGAGAGGTTCTTGACTTACTGAAGGGTTGTCTAATTCTTTGTTGTGCTTTGGAATATCTGTGCACCCAGAACTCTCCAACTGAATTGACTCTACCTCCAGGACTTTTACAAACACATTGTTTGATTCATCCCTCAGTTTGGATAATTCAAGCTGTGCTCCATCTACTTCAGACAGCTGAGAAACAATTACACCAAGCTTTGTAATGGGGCTTTCAGAAGACAAAACCTCACATGGAAGTTGAGCAGGCAATGTTGAATACGGCTGAACATCAGCAACTGGTAAATCTACAATTGGTGAGCCCTTCCTTTCCTCCAATACGGATGTTGGGCTTGACTGCTCAAGTTTAGAGTTCAGGGTGTCAACAGCAAGTGAACCATGGTCATGCTCAGGTTGAGAGTTCGGTGTGTCAACAGCAAGTGAAACATGCTCATGCTCAGGTTGAGAGTTCGGTGTGTCAACAGCAAGTGAAACATGCTCATGCTCAGGTTGAGAGTTCGGTGTGTCAACAGCAAGTGAAACATGCTCATGCTCAGGTTGAGAGTTCGGTGTGTCAACAGCAAGTGAAACATGCTCAGGTTGAGAGTTCGGTGTGTCAACAGCAAGTGAAACATGCTCATGCTCAGGTTGAGAGTTCGGTGTGTCAACAGCAAGTGGAACCTGCTCATGCTCAGGTTGAGAACTCGGTGTGTCAACAGTAAGTGGAACTTGCTCATACTCAGGTTGAGAGCTCGGTGTGTCAACAGCAAGTGGAACCTGCTCATGCTCAGGTTGAGAGTTCGGTGCGTCAACAGCAAGTGGAACCTGCTCATTTTTCAGATGCTTTGATTCTTGGATGTCACTGCCCTTTGAGAACACTTCCTGGCTGTTTAAAAAGCAGTTGCAGCTTCTAGATCGTCTACGTCCACGGCCACGTCCCCTGGTATGTGGGCATTTACGCGAACTGACAATCTTTAAATCTTCTGATCCAGCCTGTGAAGATGAATTTGCTTCTTCACCCTCTACCTTATCACTGATAATCTCTTTTTCTTCGGTATCAATTTCAGTTTTTAATTCTGCATCAATTTCAGTTTTTAATTTTGAGTCAACTTTGTCATCTTCTGCTCCTTTTTCAGAGCTGATCTGTTCATGTGGTACACTATAAGGGGAAGGAATCTCTTTTTTGTTTTTCTTAGGGTCAATGGTCTCACTAACTGAAATTTCCAAACTAGCTTCAGGATCCACCTCATCCTGTGACATCTCCATTGAGATTTCTGTTTGAATATTAGCATCCTCCTTATCTGGCAGCATCTCAGTAACTTTAGGTTCTGTGGCAACTGGTAGTACCTCAGTCGACAGGGGTTTCCGTAGTCTCTTTTTAGGCCTTGGCCCATTTTCTTGGCTTTCAGGGGTTTCAGACTCCGTATTGTCAGTAGCCAACAAACCTTTAGATCGTCGAGTTCTGTATCTTCTAAGCCCTTGAGAGGAATCTTGGCTTGCACTTAACTCGTCAGCATTTACAGTTGATGTAACATCTCTACTAGAGTCAGTCTCTTCTTCTGCAGTTCTCCTCCTCATAGCTCTTCCCTTCATCGTCATTGTTTGGGAATCTGTCTGACTCGAATCTTCTTTGGTCTGCAGTAATTGAGATTCTGATCTCCTTGTTCTTCGCGTTCGTACAGATTGCTGGCCATCAGCCTCAGAATCAGAAAGAGGTTTCTGTAAATGTTTCTTTTTCAAAGGGGATGTGGCATTTTGAGAATTATTTTGAGAGTTTTCATCTGACTCCTTGTCTGTGGATTCGTCAAGCTGTGTTCTAGTCTTCTTCGTAGGTCTACCCAACGACAGACTTTTAGACTCATTGAAAGTTGGCAGTCTCTCTCTGCTTTGGCTATCCGATTGGGCTACAGGGGAACTATTCTGAGAAGCATCAGCTTGACTCGCCTGTGGAAGTGCCTGTGAAAACTCTGCAGAGAAAATGTGTGAACCACTTTGGTTAAGCTCTCCTTTCATCCCTTTACTTTTCTGCTGGTCACTTTCAAATTTACTGTCCTTAATTCTTTTTCCAGATAAAGTGCTACTTGGTGGCGTAAGTATTGACTTCTGTGTATTTGTCATTGAGTCTGCAACCTGACTGACTTGTTCTTTGCTTTTCATTTCCCCTGGATCTTCCCCTGGGCGAACAGGTTTACTTCGCCGTCTGGTCGACCTTCTTGGTTCTTGACTAGATTGAGAATTAGCAAGACTCTGTGAATCTTTTTCAGGAGAATCTTGTTCCTCCATGCTGGCTTTGGACACAGGACTGCTCCCAACACCTGATGCTTCACTAGATACTTGGGTCTGGGTGTCAGGGACCACATCATCCTCTTCCTCATCAGTACCTTCACAAGGATGATCTCCCGTTGACTTAATCTCATCTTTTGCCTCTTCCCCAGCCTTCTCATTTTTAGCAGATGGGTTAGTGCTGCTTATCTTTTGAGATTTCTGAGAGTCCTCTTTTGTAGTCTGAGGTTGTGAGTCATTAGGAGTGCACTCTGATTCCTTTGAAGAATCCAGTCTACCTGATTTCCGGGTGAGTGGACCAGTAAATCCAACAGTTGCAGGACTTGATTTCCCTTCAGCATATTTCTCTAATGTTATGAACGATTGACGTCTACTATTGGGTTTAGGAGGTGTACCTGATATAATATCAGATGAACCCGAAACATTAGGACTGGTCCCCTCTAGTCCACTTTTCTCATGCCCACTTGCATCGACTGTGATACCATTGGATGGAGACTGATCCTTCTCTAAAGTTTGATCTTTATTTTGCACAGATTTCTCTGGTGTTTCTACGTCTGATCTGGTGCCTTCTTGGGTTACTTTTACATCTGTGAATGGTTCTTCACTTGTGGTAATCTCCTTGGGGGAGGAAACAACATTAAAACCAATTAATACACATAAGAGAAAGCATGCACGCATATCCCCCACATAATTAAATCAGCAGTGCCAGAGTCTGAAAATTGCAGTTTTACCTTCAGCTGAACCTCAGCCTCTTCCTCAGGTTGATCACTTTCATCTTTTGTCAATTTGACCCTAAGAAGAAACATTATGTTTTAATACAGTGGGTAAAAAAAATTGGAGTAGAAGTAAATCCATTATTCCAATACGTACATGGACTCCTCTTGACTCTGGGTACACTGTGAAAAGACTGTGGTGTCCTGGGAGGCATCCAGATTATTATAGAGAGCAGGAATGTCAACCCTTATGCAAAATAAACAACTAATCAAAAAAACAAACAAATGACAATTTCTCTTCAAAATGCTTAGAGAATCTTAATGGGATAGTTCACACAAAATTAGGGCTGCAACAACTAATCGATAAAATCGATTATAATCGATTATGAAAATCGTTGTCAACGAATGTCATTATCGATTAGTTGGTCTGCTTACGTCACGGGGAGCGTTTACTGGTACGCACCTGTCTATGGTACGCACACACACGCAAGGTCTCTCTCTCTCAGGCGCTCTGCCGAGCGCGCGCGCTACACGGTTTGGAGCAGTCTCTTCTGTCTCGCTTGCGCGCTCTAGATTTCGGGAGTTTGAACTAATTCGCGGGCATCAGGGAGCCGCAATCAATATGCGGGAGACTCCCGGGACTTCCGGGATCTTGGGATGTCTGTATTTTGTCTCGAGCATCAGGTTGCGCAATCAGTTCGCTCGCAACGTAAGTGATGGATTAAAATAGCGCTACCGCAGAAATAGGTTAAATTAAAACGGTCTTTACAAAGCGAAGCACTAAATATAAAGGCAGTTAATAACAGCAGCAGTAAAATATTGTTTTTTAGTCACTGTACTCAGTGGTTTTCAGCGAATGCTTGTGCACTAATGCATAATTTCTCCTGTCCTTTACTCAAGCCTGTTAGCTTGCTGGGTAACGTTACCTCCATTCCGTTCTCTTTTTATAGCATTTGTCTACTAAGTTTTAATTGTTTTTCAAACGCGATCTACTGCGGCTCTACATTCACACAATTGTTTTCAGTCTTTCTATATTTATTTAATCAATTTATCCTTATATTATTCTTTTATATATTATATATAATATATATTATATTCTTTATCCTTATATTCCTTATATATAATTAATTTTAAATAAAAATTAAATGAATTATATATTTTAGATGTTTTTAGTTTGTTTTTAGTTCAGATATTCACATCTGAACAACATGTCTGTGTAAATTTGTTTTAACAAAAATTGTGTTAAAACATAATATGTTGGATATCATTTTTTTAACAATAATCATGTTTGTCAACTTGCCATCAGCAATTATCATTAAAAACAATGCAAATATTGATATTAGTAAAACTCAATGTGTGGCTTTTGCACTTTTTAAAGTACACTTTTACACAAATACCCTGATTTACGGTTTTATTTAGTTATAATAAAAAAAAATCTAATTTAATTTCTATCCGATTAATCGATTAATCGAAAAAATAATCGTCCGATTAATCGATTATCAAAATAATCGTTAGTTGCAGCCCTACACAAAATAAATAAATAAATAATTATGCCATGATTTACACAAGCCATCCTAGGTGTATGTGACTAAGAGTATTTTCTTTCAGATGTACAGTTATAATTGTTTTTCTTTCCCTTTTTTTGACACCATTTCAGCTTCTATCAGGTTTAGTTCTTCAAAAATAAAAATAAACAAGATGTTTAAGACAAAATTTTTCTAAAAACCTTAAGACTACATTTGGAAGTTATATTAAAACATAGCCTGGTTCTTCCATGCTTTATAATGGTAGGCGAGTGGCGCTCCTGATTCCAGTCCAAAAAAGTGCATCCATCTGTCATAAAAGTAATTAACACGGCTCCAGGGGGTTAATAAAGGCCTTCTGAAGCGAAGCGATGGGTTTTTGTAAGAAAAAATATCGATATTTGAAACTTTACAAACTTAAATAACTAGCTTCCGGCAGACGGCCTACGCAAATTGATTTACGCCAAAAGAGTAATCTCAGACCTGACGCCTGACACATTGACAAACACGGAAGCACAGAGGATAGAGCAAAACAAAACACTGGTCACAAATAATAAGTCTAAAACAAGAATTTTTAAAGAGAAATGTCAGAGGTATAATGTATTTTGTTATGGAGCACTATTTGTTTTAACTGCAAGAGGCATCTAATAGGGGTATAACGATACACAAAACTGACGGTTCGGTTCTTCCCACGGCTTTGACGTCTCGGTTCGGTTCGGTGGGGTGGGGTTTAGAAAGCTAAAATCGCTTTTTTTGTTTTTTTTCAACAGTGGTTTATTGAAAAAATTGTGTCTGTCTTTAAACTAATTCAATTACAATTAAACGTTTCGGACTAAAACGCGAGGATTAAAAAAAGAAAAAGATCTGCTAATGCTGTAACATTAAACTATATAGGGAGCCCACATATTACCATAACATTAATGTTAACAACAGAGCCCATAGACTTTTAGCCTAAATTCAGATGCTATTTATTTTTTAGATATAATAATCAACACCCAACACATTGTATGAAAACATGTAAACTGAACATAAGGCAGTTTTTGCATTAACTTGTATTTTTACTCTAATTCGTTATTGAAATATAATAATTTACACAGTTGCTGTCATTTTCATGAAAGATATTTTAAACATACATTAAATGATCAAGATATCATTAACAGGTTAAGTAAAATATAGCCTAATATAGTGCATTTATTTAGAGCAAGAGTTCATTTGGATGACTTGCTTGCTGAGGTAAATATAATGCCATGTGAAAAACTAAATTGTTTTTATTGACGTCTTTCCGCTACTGAAACACTGATTGAGCGATTACACGAGTTATGATGCCTTTCAGTAAGTCTACTGACTCTTTCAACATACCTTCAGGTGTCCATTCATGTTTATGCTGTAACTGAGGAAGAGATGATCGCGTTTACTCGCGCTCCCGCTTGAAATGAGAAGCTAGCACAGCGATCTGTCACGCCACATCAAAAAGCACCAAAACGGCATTTATTGTTTGAATTTTGTGATCAAATAGACAGAATTTGAAAGATTACACCTTGCTTATTATCGAAAGTATACAAAACATGGGGCTTGCTATTATATGGTGTTAGTGGTGGTTAGGCTACAAAACTGACTTCGTTGTGTACACACAAGACATGAGAGGTCCAGTGAACCAGGGCTGGGCGAGGTAGCAGGGGCCGGGGCGTGTTCGGTACGCCATGAGAGAATCACGATTCGTATCGTGGGTTCTGTATTGCGGTTTTTCGGTTCGGTTTGATTTCGGTTTGTTACACCCCTAGCATCTAAGCTTAAGCTACTCCTACATCGCGTCAGAAGTTACTCTTTTAGCGCAAGTCGATTTGCATAGGGAGTCTGCCGAAAGCTAGTTATTTTAGTATATAAACTCAATTTTACCACAGATTACTTTTATGAAATATGGATGTACTTTTTGGACTTCAAAATCAGGAGCACCATTCACTGCCATTATAAAGCTTGGAAGAGAAAGGATATTTAACAACTTTGATTCTGTTCGCCTGAAAGAAAATAGTCATATACACCTAGGATGGCTTGAGAGTAAATCATGGGATAATTAATTTTTAAAAAAATTGGTGAACTATCCCTTTAAAGGTGACACCAGACCTTCACAGACAAGGCTTAAGCCAAGTCCCTGACTACAATGTATGTTTGATTTGTCTTAACTGAAAGCAACTTGCACTGACATATATAACACCAGCAATGTTTTTTTTCCAGGGCACGTTATAAAAGCTACTTAAATATCCAAATTGAACTTAGGCCTAATCCGTGCTTAATCTAAGCTTGTCTGTGAAACTGGGCCTATAAGTATCAAATTAAAACCATACTGCATTGCACAATTACACACTTTTTTCATGACATGGCAGAGGTCTAAACTTGAGAACTTAAAACTTACCGCTTAGTCCTTTTGACCTCTTTCTGGTGCTCAGTCAGCACTCTCTCCTTTGTTTCAGGTGGAATGAAAACAAAATCTACTGATGCCGCCTCCTCAATAGCTTCTCGTCGCAAAGGCTTGGGCGAACCAAAATCCAGCTTCACCTAAAGAGGGACCAGGTGATTTGTTGAGGGACGTGCTGTGGTAGCCAATTAACCACCACCATTGAAATTTCAGATGCTTTTTTTGTTTTCACTTACAGACACTGGCTTTGCTACAGAGCCTCTTCCTTTAAGCTCTTCTGCCCTCGCCAGGAGAGAGTCCCTCTTCCCCACAGAGGTCATCTTCACCCCACTAATTTGTGTGTCCAGCTGAGAACTCTCGCCCTTATTAGAGAACATAACTTTAGCATGCTCTTAGGAACAAAAGACAAAAACTAACAGAGGGGACATGTTTAAGGTAAACTGCTCTGCGTTCTTCAGGATTTACATTATTGTTAGGAACACTATACGCACCGTATACTGTCCACTGCAATCATCTGGTGCATCAACAGCTTCAAACCCAGGTAAAATCAACAGAGTTTTCTGCTTAGCCTGACTTAAAACAGACCTAAAAAAAGTAAAAGAAAAAAACTCTTTGTCAGTCTCAAAAGGGAAAAATTGCATACTTGATTTAAAGATCTGAAAATCTGCCAACACAACATGTTACACAAATTCCCAGCAATGGCATAAAAACATACTTCAGAGGCTCAGGGTAAGTCAAGGTGAGTGCATTTCCAAAGGTGGCATTCCAGAAATGAGTGACCACAGTGCGAATTTGCTTGCTCTTGTGCGGAAAAAGCACACAGAGCAAGGGCGACAAAAGAGCAAGCATCTCATCGTTGTGCAGAGTCATTTGTGTCTGAAGGCAGCCAAGCAGGTCTGTGGCCAGTTTTTCCAACTAGTAGAGAACATAAAAATACATATCAAAGCTGCTGTGGTTTTGATTTCAAATTTACAAATGGATAAATTCTTACCTTGTGTCCGAGTGTTGCACTTGGCTTTGATGGTTCATCATAACTTTTATAAATGAAAAAACAAACAGAGTTACACAAGGGGGGAAAAAATTCAATGTATGAAGGATGAAGAAATCCACAAACCTTGAGAACTGTTCATAAAGGTGTGCGAGTGGTTTGGTGAGGGTGGACAGCACCTCTTGTATGAACGTGGGGAGTGTGATATTAGTCAAAAGTGTAGACAAGATGGAGACCATCGTCAAGCCAAGTCCATTTAAAGCTCCACAGGTGGACTCCACAGATTCTTCTGAGGGGTCCACAGAAAGAAATGCATCTAGAGTTTGCATCAGGAGAGTGTGGAAGGTCGAGAGATTCCCCAGAGTTTTGCTTCTCTTGCGTACCCAACTTAAAGGTGTATGAGGAGCTAGGGATTAGCACATGAAAATATGGTCACACACTGCCATTAACAACTTTACCCATTTGAAACTGAAGCAAAATCCTTACATTTCATCTTCTGTTGAAATTGTGGGGTGTAAGGAGAGAAGTCCATACTCTCAATGATGACCAGCAAGATGTTTGCTATTGCATCTAAAATGGGCAGACTCTACAACAAATAAATAAGAATGCGACCAATTAAAATAGACCCAAAACCCCAATTAGGCGCACACTTTAATACAATTTTCCAAATATAATGTTGCAAGGTTGAAAGTGCCATACTTTCAGAGCATCGTTTTCAAGAGAGGCAGATATCTTGGCACACAGCTCTTCACAGCATATATTCTCCTCAGCTGTGGCTACCAAAGCAGAGCAACGAGCAAATGCCTTGTAAAGCCTGGACCAAGTACTGATCATGGCTTTCTGGTTGATCTATTCAAGAAATTAAGTAAAATGAGGACAGAAATAAAATTAAATGCATGCATAATTACTGGAGAAATCATTGTACAAAAGCTATGACGGGCCCTTACCTGGGGTAGGGCTGAACCAGGAAGCAGATGAAAGACTGGAAACATCAAGGCACTGTAAATGGCACTGAAGTTATGCTCCAGAGCATCTCCTTGATTCACTTCATTGGTCTATGTTGGAACAATGATTTATCAATAGTAGTGAAATACAAGGTTTGACTGGCACTTAAATGCACATTCATTCTATAGCACAGATGATTTAAATGTAGTACCCGAGTGATTGTGTCCGTCAGAGGGTTTACCACCACACTCCACATTCTCCAGAGCTGTTTCTTGTTCTTTACAACCTCCACACTCCCACTAACCGCTCCTAAAACAGCCTCTCCAAATGCTAGGGGCGATGTAGGTCCACAAAACCCACAGCTCACAAGGGTCTCGAGGATTGAGAAAAACCTGCCAGATGACAAAGAGAATAAGTTAAGCAAGCAAACAATTTCAATGGAAATAAAGAAATTAGTATTACTCTTAGGTTTAATGCAACCAAAAAAAAAGTATTCTCTGAAATATAATTTTTGGTCTTGATATTAGTTATTAAAAGACTTCAATATTAAAAGTCTTATGGTTACCTCTCATCTTCAAGAAATGATGAAAGCTGGTTACTTTTGTAAAATAGCAGTATTAGGAAAAGTGCAGGTGTACCCTGGAAAAGTACATGTGGAAAAATCTTATTCACACATTCATAATATAAAGACATGCAAGAATTCAATGGATGAAAGACTGATCTTTTTTTTTTTTTTTTTTTTTTTACAATTTACCAAGGCTTTACCATAAGTGGTAAAACAACTTACGTTCAACACATCCATGTTTGCCACTTGATAAGCTGCAGAACCAAGCACCTTCTGAGGGATTCCTTTAATGGTGGCTTCCAACAAAAGCTGCAGCAAATAATGTTTGAGCAATTGAGCAACAGCAGGGTTGAACCAACAACCTACATAAATATTTAATGCAATACACTACAATTCAAAGTTTTTGTTTTTGAAACACGTTTCTTATGCTCACCAAGGCTGCATTCATGTAATGAAAAATATAGTAATAACACTAATAGTCAAATTGTCACAATTTAAAATTCTTGATTCAAGTAATAATCTTAATGTGAAAAAGTAATTTATTCCAGTGATGGCAAAGCGGAATTTTCAGCATCATTACTCCAGTCCTTAGTGTCATTTCATCCTTCAGATATCAGCATCATTACTCCAGTCCTTAGTGTCATTTCATCCTTCAGATATCATTATACAATTAGAACTCTATAACTGTCGGTGATAAATAAAACAGCAATTTCACAACAATTATAAATAGTCTGGTTGACTAAGGATTTCTTTGGTTGACTACAGCCCTAGAGTCTGTGCACTACAGTACTTTGAATATTTGCATTTGAACTTATTGTTTGATAAACCGATTTACTGCACTTAAGACTAAGAGAAAACTTGTGTTATTTGTACTGTTTTTTTTTTCTGTGTTCAATTTGTGTAAAGGAGTTCACTTAGGACGTGTCACACAGCCAAAAATCTTAAGTTCTGAAAGCTCATAAATGTATTTATGACAGTAAGGTCTGAAGAGACGTGTGATGTGAAATCATACAGGAGAAAAGCCAATCAGTAAAAACTTTTTAAAAGTAGTACATGTTCAGTGATCAGCACGCTAGACTGCAGCTGGGTTAACCATCACTGTTTCAGCATCAAAGTAATTTAACTGGTCATTTTCACCATGAAGTGCCATCTTACCAGTGCACGTTCAGCAGGCAGAGCATCTGAGGACAAGATGGACTGAAGAGCCTGTAGGAGAAGCGTAAGGACCTCTGAACCCTGCCGTTCCTTCTTGTTACCTGTTGACGAGGGTGGGAAAACTTTTTAAATTAGCCAGTATTTACAAAAAATACTGCAAATCTTTGACTTAAATGTTCACCAACCAGCTTCTATAGCTGTGCTGACAGAACCGATCAGGTTGCTCCAAATGAGGTTAAGAAGTGATTCTGTAGAAAATAAATACTCAAAGTGATGAACATCGACAGCATTAACATATTTCCTTTACTGACTGATCTAAATAACAAAAATAAACAACCTTAAAAAGACAAACAACTAAAGATGAAAGTTAAGTTGGCATCAGGACTCTAAGCTACATTATGCAGATGACATTGTTGAATACCTGGAGCATGTTTTCCCACAGTAATGAAGCCATCGCTGATGGCTGATATGAGGGTAGAGGCATGTCTGCTGAAGAAGGAAGGGCTGGTGAGGAGCGGGTGTGTCAAGGGCTCTGAAACACAAAAAAGAACAAAAAAAAAACACATGATATGTTGACATCTGCTTTATCTGAAGTTTCGTTCCATCACTGCAATTTCATGAACTTCTCATCGTAACGTGAGGTTCAACATATTAGGCTGTAGAAGTACATGAACACATGTCTAGATTAAAAATCAAATACACATTTATGTCATTCATGTTAACTTTGTACAGACCTTGAAGCCCAATGCATCATTGATAGAAAGCAATTCTTAAAGCTCAGACAATACTGTGTGTATGATTACCCAAGCTGAGTTGAAGACTTTCTTTAGCGGCTATGGCCGTGACCTCTGGACCCAGGAGCCAGTGCAGAAGCATCTCTAGTCCCAGGAGCTGAATAGAGCGGTAGGACTGAGATGCCTGCATGCTGCTGTTCAGATTCATGCGAGGAGTAGTGTTCGTCGTGCTGCAGGAGGGAATGCCTGGAGAACGGGAAAATGAAGAATGATGACATCCAGCTAATATGACAACATAAGGGCTAGACACAAAAAAGAACCAAGCAGCTTAAGTAGAACTGTTTTTTTTTTTTTTTTTAGATAAAACTAATCTAAGCTGCCATCTCATTCTATCCCCTTTACATGATGTTATGATGAAGGCACAATGAGAGGAAATGAGCTGTACCTGTTTTAGGTGTATTAGGGGTGCCATTGCTTGGGTTAGGGGTTCGAGCAGGTGTAGTGGGGGACTGCAGTGAAGAATCAGGAGGAAGTGTGCTGTGTAGTAGAGGCACACCAACCTTTAAGGAGGTGGAAAGAACAGATAGATAAATTGTTGCTGTAATTAACCATTGGAACCATGGCCATACATTAGTTACAACTGTCTGCAAAGACCAAAAATCATCTAACAAAATAAACAGTGAATGTTACCTGCTCAAAGTTAGCGGACAAGTTGGGCCCGAGCTTGACTACGAGATACCACCACACCTCCAGCTTGGTGAGCAGAAGAGCTTCGGTCCTGACTTGGATGGAACTGAGGGGCTGCATGAGGAGCTTCAGACGTTTACTGCTGCACAGGATATCTGCTCAAGAGAAACCGATTACAACTTTAAAACCTGAGAGGGAAAAATGTAGGATAAAAAATAATCATGAACTGTCGCTGGCCGGTTACAAAGAGTTCTCACACCTATTGACCAATCAATTTCAATGGCATGTCAGTTGTGATCACTAGACAAGGATGTTTAAACGCTCACTAAAATCAGTTGTTAACCAATCAAATATTTTTGAGCTATGCATAAAAAATATCCATGACTTTATTATCATGACTTTCCACAAAAAAAAATTTTCTAATTCTCTGATATTCCCAGGTTTTCCCAAGAAACTTGCCTGGATTAAGGGCAAAATTGTCAATGAGGCTCTTCCAAGCTATGAAAGCAATCTTCTTAATATTAGGGGAAGAGTTGCGGAAACCCAGCTCCTCTAAATACAGCAAGGAATTAATAAAAGCACCGCCTTTGTGGAGCAACTGAAAAGAGACAGACACACATCCTTATTCACACTGACAATATCAAGATTCAGAACTGAAAAATGGAGACTTGAAGAGCAGCATTTGCTGACAGAGAATCTTACCTTCCCCAGAAGTTTCACAAACAAGGGCCAGAGCTTCAGCATATTCGTCTCATTCTTAGAGGCAAACAGCTTCTGCATTTCAGGGATGAGCATCTGGAGGCAGCAGAGCAATAGAGAGTGCATCTATAAATATTTGTACAACAAAAAAAGCCGCTGTGTACATCCACTTAACACCTACAGAGGACATCATTGGCTCTACAATGGCCGCCACCTCCTGCTGTTTCTCCAGAAGAAGAGGCATGCCCAGTTCCAGTGCTGCCGCCGCACGCAAGCGCACTTTATTGGCTGAGTGAACCACGAGGGGAACAACCAGCTTGGCCCAGCACACGGCTCCAGCAGCCATCTGAGAGGGGGCCTGCTCCAGCAACCTAACGGTCATCACAAAATCTTATTTACAGCTTCTCAAGTATGAAAGACATTGCAAGATGGCAGTACCAAGAAAAAGATAGTATGGGAAATTTCATCAAACCTTATGACGACATTGAGGGACTCATGGTCAATGAGGATCGACTGAACCTCTCGAGTTTGCATGGCCTCTAGACTCTTGAGAATCTCTGGGGCCTGAAATGTAGAAAATATTTTAGCCAAAAAAGTTGGAATATATCAGGGGGAAAGAACATCAAAAACAGGTTTATTTCAAGCAAACCTTTTTGGATGCCACCTCCGGTGGAAAATTCTGTTTTGAAATCACCCATAATGCTCGTGTACACGTAAACTTCTCCTTGGACTTTACCACAACATTACAGAGCGTAGACAGAATATCTTCTGATATATTTGCTGAAGGATGAAAAAAAGGATTATGGATGCTACTTATTATGGGGCGGGGGGGGTATATTATACTTGAGCAGGGGTGCCCAATCCTGCTCCTGCAGATCGACTGTCCTGCACAGTTCATCTCCAACCCTAATCAAACATACCTGCCTTTAATTTTCAAGTGATCCTGAAGACCTTAATTGGTTGCTTCAGGTGTGTTTGATTAGGGTTGGAGATGAACTGTGCAGGACAGTCGATCGGCAGGAGCAGGATTGGGCACCTGTACTAGAGAATTCAACTTATTATACCTGGTATGACTGAAACGATGTGTGAGTGGAAGACACAGAATCCCAAAGCCTGCAGTGCAGCTTGACACAGCTCCTCATTCTCACTGGAGATATGAACCTGAAAAGAAAAAGAAAGGTTTACAGGGTTGATGCGTAGTTAAGATATACAGCTTTCTGAGAGAATAACCTTTTTTTGTTTATTTTGGAGAAAGAAATATAATGCTAAATATTCAGTTACATACACAAAGTGCCAGTGAATGAGTTTTAATTCACAGAGACAACAACTTACCGAAAGAACTTTACTAAGACGTGCGAAATGCTTCACAACCACAGGCAGAAACTGACGCCCTTCCTCTCCATTGAGACGGCTAGGAGAAAGAAAGAACGACAAAGACTTAGGATCAATCTATTAATAACTTAATCATACATCAAGCAAATACAGTTGATCCTTTTTTACACCATATTTGTGCACATATATGTGCTTATGTGCGTTTATATTAGGGCTGGGTATCAATTAGATGTCTCGATTCAATTCACAAGATCTCAATTAAATTATGGCGCTTTTCCATTACCAGTACCAGCTCGACTCGACTCGCCTCGCTTTTCGTTCCGTTTTCCATTGCAGAAAGTATCGCCACAAATAGTACCTGGTCGTCATAGCGACGACTTTCGTTCCTCGTTGCCCCATCAAGCTCTCGCTGGATCCTCTCTTCGGCAACCAAACAAAGGAATGTCTGCACCTCCTCGTTTGACCACGGCATATTCTTCCGAGTTGCCATAATAATAGTAGTAAGTTTAGTAACTATCTCTGGCTAAACTATTTTAAAAAGGCAGGGTTATTCTGGATACTCCATCTGGCGCGTGCAATGATGATGCAGTGAATAGTGACGATTCTCTCTGACCAATCAGCAGTCGGCATTGTTTTCACGTCACATTTTAGTATCGCCTTAGCTCGCTTAGAACCTCGCCGGAGGTGGTACGAAAAAAAGTACCCGAAAGCAGGTACAGGTACAACTTTTACACAGTGGAAAACCAAACAAAGGCGAGTCGAGCCGAGCCGAGCTGGTACTGTGTAGTGGAAAAGCGCCATTAGATTCAATTTTCACTAGCCCCACCACAAAAAAGTAATAAGTAAGGGTGTCATGATTTCGATTTTAAATCGATCGAAATTAATTCACAATCTCAAACTTCGAATAAAAAAATGGAATCGTCGATGCTGCCACACCCCCACGTCACGCCCGGTCGGCTTGCCAAGCGGAAAAAAACAAGCGTGTTGAAGTGCTGCGAGTCTATGGTCAACCTGGCTTAGCTACAGCCACTCAAAAGATAGCATGGCAACTGCAGATGCAGGAGACCCATCGACAGAACTCGAACCCCCTCCTCTTTCATTGAAGTCGCAGGTGTGGAAGTTTTTTGGATTTCCAGTGAGTTATGTTGACAACGTTCGCGCTTCAAAAAAGCCACAGTTTGCAGACATCCCAAGTCTCGCGGAAGTTCCGGGAGTCTCTCGCATATTGATAGTGGCTCCCTGATGCACACAAATTAGTTAAAATCTAAGAAGTGACTGTGCTCCAAACCGTATAGGAAACGCACGGCAGGGAGGGAGAGAGCGAGAGACCTTGCGTGTGTGCCTCATGAAGCGCATGTAAGACAGAGAGCATCCTGATTGGCCGGTTTCGGCTTTAAAAAAAGTAAATGTAAAAATCGAATCGAACCGTGACCTTACAATCGAAAATTTAATCGAATCGAGGATTAGTAGAATCGTGACACCCCTAGTAATAAGTCAATATAAATTAGTTAGTTTTTTTTTATCCATGAATCCTTGTTTTGTAATTAGTTATGACACCCAATATTTTAGATAACAGTGAAATTTATGATTATCGATTCCATTTTCGATACCACAGCTAAAACTACTAACTGATATAAATTTCAAAGATTTTTAAAGACAAATAAACATTCATTATTAAAAAAAGAGCAAATTATCAAACTAAAACCAATAGCACAAATAAATACATTTAGAACAAATATACAAATGAAATAATCATTGCCTTTTAAGTTTTTCAGGTAGGTCTAACAGCAGTTTTCAAGTACAGAAATTGAATGAAGTAATTCAATGTAAAATAACAATGCATATAATCTTCACAGCACAAATTAAATAAAGGTTAATCCTTATTAAAGTTACAAAAAAGTTAAGTGAAGAGCAGAGAGTGATTTTCTCTGTCTTTTGCAATTTGATTAACATTAAAAACACAGACAGCAACAGGGATATTAGGTTTCTGTCACTTTAAGATTAATGCACAGATCCAATAATGATACACATGCGTTCTTTCTCTACTGCTTACTTAAGCCATAACTGACAATGTTTACTTGGATACTCGCAAAGGCGGGCACTTTGAGTGGAGAAGACTAGTAATAAGATTAACGTCAATCAGATACGTTTAATATTTGCGGAAATAAATACGGATAAAATCTATTTGTGGCTTTTGAGAATCAATATCAAATCAACCATTTTTAAAAACGATTATTCGAAAAATCTACTTTTTTGGCCAGCCCTAGTTTTTATGTGAACAAAAACCCAAATGAAATCTGTTCACATTATACAGAATTTAAGTCTCTTCATAAGACTTGGATTAAATCGCTCTATTTACATGGATTTGGTTTACAATCTCTTTAAGCGAGACAACTTTGGTGGAATGTACTTTCAACGGAGGGACAGAAATCTCAGATTTCATTAAAAATATCTTCTTGTTTTGTAAATGAACTAAAGTGTAATGGGTTTGGAATGACAAGAGGGTGAGTAAATTACAAAAATGTTATCTTTTTAAATTAACTAACACTACATATCAAACAGCTTCTGAATTGCAATTTCATAATCAGTGAGTGTATACAAGTAGTTGCAGACAAAATTAACACTACAATGCTAAAAGAGCTTATAAAATAAAGCAGAAATCCATACATTTGACTAAAACCTATTCAACAGTGACAGACACCAAAACTGTAAGAAAACACTTACTTTGCGATGGTAATGTAGGCATCTGTCTGCTCTGACAGCCCAGCTGCTTCATCTTCCAGACACTCTAGAAGAGGAAGGAGGCTAGCACTAGATAGATGCACCGCAGCCATCATCCTCACAACCTGAAAGACATGAAAAGCACATTAAAGGAATACATACCACATCAGCAGAACCTGATTTCACAAAGTACAACATGTTCCTGGATCAACATTTGTGTAGGTCCTGGAACAACATGCCAATCAATCAATCAGATTTGAGGGACGTGTTCACAGTTTGTCAAGTTCAGGCTTAGGTGCCTCTTCATCAGTGTTATACTTGTCATTTCCCTCTGATTTTAGGGAAAACTTGTGGGTTGGGATGTGTTTAGGATCGACAGTTTCAGACAGGAATGTTGTTCCAGGATCAACAAAATATGTCTAACTCGGCAAAATCAGCATTAATTACAAGACAGAATCTAATGCAAAAAAAAAGGTATTAAACATTTTAAATTTTAAGGAGTACCAATTCAGTTGAGTAACAGGAGAAGGGCTAAAGTTTTAAATTCTGGACCTCTTAATCCTGTCAAAATATATTTAGAAACTACTGTGCCCCTTGGACCTTTAGGACCCTAGAGTGACTCTCACCTTTCACCTCACATGCTACAGCCCTGGCTAGGAGTTTTGCATCACGCATTCCTGCGATTAATAGTCGATTATGAAAAACTATGCATAATCAGCATGTATGAAACATGTATATTTTAACTATGTCATATTGGTAGTGAAAGTGAGCTAGAATAGATCAATACATGCAGGACATCGTGTTCTCTTGTTATGATAATATATCAGACGCACACATGGCACTAATTACTTCAATACAAGAACACAAGATGGAAATTCAGTCATCTACTATTCCTTAAGGGCACATTTTGTGAGAATAAACCCTAAATACGACGTTTAGCTAGCCAGAGAGGCTAATAACAATACGCCGTCCATCTTTATTAAACCTCTATGCGAAAGATCATAACGTCTTTGCTTTAAAATATAAAGTTTTTACTGGTGGGTGTGCACTAATGTCTAACTTATCTGTCTGATGTGCAAATATTAGTCCACATTACCGTTTGCATTTTAAAGCTATTGTGTTAACATGTGCGTTGAGCGTACAACTTGTGGGCACCACGCGAGGAACAAATAACTTACAGAGATCAAAATATGCCGTCAATTGAAAACTTTAAAACGCCATGGAAGTTTTTGCTATAATCATTCGAATCCAACAGGAACTTCCCCCTATAAAGACTGCGAGTTAGCGGGCTAGTTACCATCATCATGTTACCCACCCAACCCCCTGAACAGACACAACTCAAGATGTCTCACCTCGCGCCTGAGGACACGCTAACAACCACTGAAGGCGATATCATCGACACACGATGTATATCAGAGAAATTGGAGGGGTTTATACTACAGTGTTTGTAAACGATCAAGACTGCGCTTCGTCTGTCCACTCCTCACTCCCCGCGAAAATGCTGGCGCCAAACATGACGCACGATTGACGCGTCACCTTCAACCCGACGTCAACTCCGCCCACTCATCAATTATTTATTGAATGAACTTGAATGGAAAAAAGGAGACAATGAAATTAAGTCACTATAGTCATTTGCTTAGTTTATTATGAGTAATATTGCTCACCTAACATTATAGTTTGCAAATGTAACGTTACATTTAAAGGCATATACCTTACCTCAATTCTCTGATGGAGGGAAATACTAAATAAGGTAAAATATATAGCTTAGGCCAAGTGTAACCTGCATCATAATTCTTACTCTGAAGAAAAATCAAGAATTGTATATGCACTCTTAAGTTCTCGTTCAACATTTTTTTCCATCAGTTATTCGCTGCAGTGTTCAAAAACTTTATATTTGCAAATTCTGTTTTTTTTTTATTAGTAGTTATGCAAGTTATGTTGTATTGAGCAGAATTGCTACGAAGAGTGTCTTCAGTAACAACTTCTGCCTCAAAAGAAATCAAATTATGTCATAATTTTCTCTTCCTTATGCGTTCTAAACCTGTATAACTTTATGTAGGTATAGAAGATATTATGAAGAATGTTGGTAAACCAACATGCAAAAAATGCTTTGATTACCAACTTATATACTTATTATTACATGTACACACACACAAACACACACACACACACACACACACACACACACACACACACACACACACACACACACACACACACACACACACACACACACACACACAAAAACACTAAAAAAAGTTGTTACACAGAAAAAGAAAGTCATGTTTGGAACAACATACAGGTGAGTAAATGATGACAGGATTTTCATTTTGGGGTAAACTGTCCCAAATAAAATGTTTGTTAAAGCAATCATCTTTGTCATAGCCCTAATTTCAGAAGAAATAATCCTAAAGAGCCTACACAAATGTTTCTTCAACTTCAGGCACTTTATGGGCAGAGGTGGAAAGTAACGATTTACATTTACTCGCGTTGTGTAATTGAGTAGTTTTTTGTGTAGGCCTACTTCTACTTTTTTAAGTAGTTTTTAAAATCTGTAATTTTACTTTTTGATTGAGGTATTGTACTCCATTACATTTAAATCATATCCGTTACTGAGAAAATAATAATAATAATAATAATAATAATAATAATAATAATAATACAAGGGGCGGAGGAATCATTTATTTTACTGTCTATGGAAAAATCGCGCTCCGGAAACTACTTCGAGGTCGGGAGAACAAATGTGCAAAAGAAAAAAAGTGATGCGACGTCGTCGAAAGTAAACCATTGTCAGTATGGGAAATATTTGGATGTAGAAAAAACGCGTGGTTGTCCTTGAGGATAGATAAACAATTTGCAAAAAATGTGGACGCAAAGTGGCTGCAAAAGCAGGAAGCACACAGAACACCATCCCTCCCTGCGGATAAAGGTATATCACGTTTTTATTTAGATGCTGAGGGAATCCCGGAAAACAGTCTAGCAAATTGAATTTACAGTATAACGTAGATGTCACGTAAAAGACGCAAACTTAGGATGGATAAATACATCCAAGTAAATAAAAAGTAGAGCTGAGCAAAAAGACATAAATATATAATCTGCTTGACCTGCGAGTCTCTGTGGGAATGAGCTGAGCCACTTCGTCTACTAACTTACATAGACTACTCACTCATGTTGTTTTCAGCATCTCACAAACAATACAAGGACATGAATACATGAACATTTCCAGAGCTGCTTTAACAGAACGCCTAATCAGCATTTTCATCATTTTATTTGAGAAAAAACATGGTCAAATACACTCTGGAAAAGGTCTTCACTAACAACCCGTCAAAATAAAAGTTCGGTTTAACTAGTAGAAATTATGAAATAAATATGTTATTGTAGCCTGTAGGCCTACAATAGAACGCACGTCTCAGAATAAAAATAAGACAATTTATTTGAATATTATTTAAGGAATATTTTTTGTCCATAATTGAATTTAGTAAATCTGTTTTGCAGCACTTCCCCCAAAAATGAAAGGATAGAAGTTAAAATTTTCATTTGATTACTACTGTTTTTGATAATATATTTGTATTTAATCATAAAAAGAAATAAATAATTTTCTGAATAAAATACATTTAATGGGACTCTATTTAGTATTCTTAAACATTTTAATAAATTATTAATGCTAAAAAATAAGTTGTTAATCTAATTCATTATCAATTATTGAATTTAGTTGATTAGACAAGTTTTGTTGAATTTTAATAAACAAAACAAACCAAATGGTTTCAAGTCATTCTAATGTCATTCAATCATTCTAAAAATAAAAAAATAATAAATTTAACTGTCATTTTATCTGATGATGATAATAATAACAACCATAATTTAATAATACAGTTTATTTATTTAATAATTGATTAATACTGTAAACCATGATAACATGAGATGGTTATCATGCTGTGAAAATCTACAACCTGGGAGAGTCCCCCACCCCTCCCCCGCAGTTAAAAAAGAAACCCAGTAACTTTTACTCCGAGTAAATTTTAAATGAGCTAATTTTTACTTTTACTTGAGTAGATTTTTAGACCTGTAATTTGACTTGTACTTAATTAAAATTTCATTGAAGTAATAGTACTTTTACTTGAGTAAAATATTTTAGTACTCTTTCCACCTCTGTTTATGGGTTATTCCCTAGCCACATTTGAGAATATAAATATATTTTATATATTTTTTAAAAGTTTTTCAATTATCTCAACGGCTTTAAAACTACTGGTATTTATCAAATTTGTTTATATGAAAGGTTTCAAAACTAAAATGATGCCATAGTATGACGTTTTAATTGTTTTTATCATTAAGACACAATTTTAAATAGTTTTAGTATGTTCATTTGTTCGGACAGTTGCACCACCTGACATTTTGAGGGTTTTCATAATAACAAAACTATGTTTTGGAAAATAATAAGTATTTTTTAAATGTAGTAAAAATGAATTCAAACAAAATAGGTTTTATAGAATAAAGTGATTTATGTCATGAATTTACCAGATTATTTTAAAAGGAAATAATGCACTTCACACAAAAATATGCACATCATGTCTTTAAACCTTATATTTCCAATGGGTTCATTTGTATTAAAGCCAAGAGATGTCAATTTAATTATTTTGGTTAAATGTTGTTCACATTAAAACACTGTAAAACATTAAATACAATTTTGAAATGTGCACATGCCCATACACCTACATTTGTGATCTTTATTAGCTTTAATATTGCACTGTGGTTAAAGAAGCAATATATATATATATATATATATACACTTGTAAAAAGAAGTGTGATTGGTGTATTAAACAGTGGTGTATTTAACAGCATAAAACTCCTGAGAGGAGTTCACAGCGATGTACTGTAGCTGAAACCCTCCAGCCGTCACAGAGGAATCAGAGAGGAACTTCAGAGTCATGACGTTTCCTGAGCAAGAGACAACACATAAACAAAGATGCCATCTCTGATCTCTATTTCATTAACCAAAAAGAAGCATGAATTAAAAAAAATAAGTAGGCCTAATAATAAATGCATTCACACTGAATGCAAGAGAAGAACTTTTTAACTTAAACTGACTACAACAACAGACCTGTACTTATGAAGTCCTCCGGAAGTTCATCCCCACAGTATCTATCCAGAATAGACACATTTATTATATTATTTTTGGATTTAATTTAATAAATTAATTTTTTGATAAATTGTTAACTCTCAGCAAATGTAACTTAAAGGCCTATGGCCTATAGTGAATCAAACATAAACAATTATTATTTACCTGCCAACAAAGCCTGAAACATCATCATAGCTGTCATAAATTTCCAGATAATCACTGAGGCAAGCTGTGTCCTCCTCAACGTCAAAGTCTAGGAATTGCAGGCGTATTCTCTGGCCGTAGCGCACACGAATGTGCCAGTAGCAAATCTGCTCATCCTGGTAGTCTTCTGGATAACCAGGAGAATCTAAAACCTTCTCCTGATCTGTGTGCACTCCTCCACACTCCTTTGCTGCAAAGTCAGTACAACAGGTGTACAAATTAATATATAAATAAATATTAATCAATGAAAAATCAAATGAATAAATAAATAAATATCAATAAAATAAAAATATAAAGGGGTACATACTGGATACAGACTAAATTTAGACTATACATTTGTATTAATTTATTATAAATTTGTTTATTTATTTATCTATTAAATAAGCCAACCCATCATGTTTGTCTTGTATTGCATTAATCATCTATCTAAATATGTAAATGAAACTTTCAGGCAATGCTTTGTCAAATCATTATTCAAAAACGTTTCAAGTATTGTGTGTGTGTGTGTCTGTTTCAGGTATTCACTACATTATTGGGACAAAATATCCCCACTAATATCCAAAATCCTTGGTCCCCATGAAGAAAACAGCTTATAAATACTGAGGGAAGTTTATTGAAAATGTAAAAATGCAGAAATTTTTATGGGATGGGTAGGTTTAAAGGTAGGGTTATGGATAGTTCCCATAAAACATGAAAACAAACATGTGTGTGTGTGTTTCATCAGATGAGATGACAGTCAGGTGTAATGACTATTTATATGATCAATTGGGAGCTTACTTAGAATGCCATGTCTAAAAGGACATTTGACAGGACATCTCAACCTGAAAGTGCGTGGTAACCATTTACTCTCTGACTTCTCTTTGAGATCACTGCTGACTCAAGCTCTCCATAGGGAGAATTTCTTTCACTGCCTCATTATGATAAATCAGGAGAAAAAGAGCCAGTCACAAACTCAGCTGGGTCTCTGGTAAAACATTACTAAACCTTGTAAAACTTTCACGGGGCTTCGTTTAGATTACTCACAGTGAGAAACATTTTACATTAGACTCTTCCATATTCACACACTCAAAAACAAAACAAACAAAAAAACAGCCAGAGAAAACAAGCGAGCATTTTACAAGAAATGTAACTCATATGAATAATGTCCTGTGCTGCGATTCACTTTCCATCTGTCATCGTGTGCCATAAAACAGCCATCACCCTTTCCCCAAAATGTTTAGTCATGGTTGTCTTTGTCTAGACCACAATTTATCCCACCCTTATAGTTTAGAGACCAATGAAAGTCTGAAAAATGATATAAAGAAAGGGTCTTTAACCTATGGAGATTTATACCTTATTACCACGCTAATGACTACATTTCAGTCCCAGTTAAGGGTGTTTCCCAAAATCATTGTTAGCCAACTATGGTCGCAAGTTCCATAGTTATCATTTCCCAATCATTTCTATTTCCCAAAACCATAGTTTAAACAAACATTCGCAAACAGCATCACAAAGTTGGTACGACAGCTCTTGACCTGTGGTTAGAAGCATTTACTTGTTTATATAACAAATGGACTTAATAAATCATTATCTTGGACAAAAAAACTAAAACAAGCTGGCATTCAGTACAATCTCCGGGTACGTTTACACAACAATAATGTACTGGAAAAGTTTTTCTTTGCGTATTTAGCATACAGACAACATGTTGTCTGCTAGTACGTAAGAAGAAGCCTACTATGACTGAATCTGGAAATTAAGCAAAATAAATGAGAAAAAAGAAACTCACACTCATTGTTATAGCAGTAGACATCCCACTTTTCGCTTTTGTTGAGCCGGTATCCGTAATCAATGATTCCGACCTTCCCGAAGCCACAGTTAACGCCAGCTTTAACAATCGGATAGCCCACACGTCCTTTGTCAAACCATCCAGCTGCACACACATGGAACCCTTTGGGAGAAAGACAATATTTGTTAGTATAAAACATCTTTCTAATTTTCTTCTTTTTTTTTTACATTAATATTAAATGATCTCAAATTCAATTAATTAGAAATTCAACTAATAATTAATAAAATGTGACCAAATGCAATATTAACAATGATTAATAATGTTTAAAAATAATACATTAAAATTATAAAAATATACATAATGTAAATTTCTATTATTTATTTTTCTGAATGTTCATATTATTGCATCTGCAGTATTTCACAAACAGATTCTGTAGAGACATGTTCTCTATGACAAAGCTAATAATTGAAGGAAATCAGTCTTTTTCAAGTGCATGAAGAATAAAGGGCTCCATGGGCACAATTTGAAAGCTGCAAAACAGAGATGAAAAAAAAGAAAGCAAAGCAGACCTCCTGCATAGAGTGCCATAGGCCTGTACTAACCACAACATGTTGTCATTACTGATCAGAGCTCAAGTCTGGATCCAATTTACTATTACTGCAAAGAAAAGGGAGTCATCTTACAAGAAAACAGGTGTTACTGCTCAGGCAACACATGACAATGACTTTTACAGTTAAACAAAACACTGGGTGGCACTAAAGAATGTCCATTGCTTTGTTTATATGATGTGTGCATATATTTAATATATCCAACTGTGAGAATGTTGATTATCATTCTGCTTGCTGACAGATTAAAAATAGTTTCTGATTATATACTATTATACAATAAAACATATTCAATGTGATCCAAGTTACAGGACTTGCTCAGCTTTCAAAACTAATGCCATGGCCAGGCCCTCTCTAGCTGTTTTTCTTTTGACATCTGATCCAAGTGAGATTTGTAAGTGTGATACAAACCAATTTGTCGAGCAGCCTCCAGTTGATCATACGTAGCAAGAGACCCCCCCTCAAATTTGCACACAGCCTTGGCTTCCTTATACGTCAGCTGATATCTTCCTTTGCGAGATTCGCGGTGGTAAACTCCAGCTGCTTGCTCTGTAAGGAGAGAGAAGAAGGGTCTCATTTGGCAACACTATCAGCTTCGAGGACTCACGTGAGTCTGTTCAGTGTCTCAGAACAATGATTCTGCCTTTCTACTCAAATTACACCAGAACTAAATCAAGGAATTTATTTTAGAAGGTTTTACCCCAAAATATATTTGACTGTGCAGGACATCCTGATTATGTAAGGGACAAATATGATGTACATCCAGTTTCTGTTGCTATTACTAAACCAGATGTGGCCTCTTTTTACCTCACAGAACATCATGCTATTTTGCAGTGGTTTTTAAGCACGCATGCATAACCTTGAAGAAGTTGGATCCCGTCTCAAATGAGTTATAAGCCAGTGATTTTACTGTTGGCAGCAAACATCCAGGTTTTCAGAAGACTGCAACCATTAGTGAGCTCCAAACATGTCTCTGAGAAAAGCCCAAAATGGGAGACTCATTTGAATAATGAATGTAGCAAGATACTGTAGCTTGTTTAGCTCTAAGTGTTTTCAGATGTGCTGTAGTTGTCAAGCCACTTTACCACCACAAGGAACATTAGTTTTCAAACATTTGATACAACTTCTGCTGCTGGTTAGTGAGAGCACACTGAAATATGTGCTCTGATGAACTAGATTAATAGTCAATGGATCTATAGACCATTTGGGTGTTTGCAAACATCGATGATGTGTTTTGTGGGCGGAGCCTACCTGGTGGCAGAAAATGAAGCCACACAATAAAACAATAAAAAGGTTATTTCGAGTTTATATCTCACAATTTTCGCATTTCCAAGTTTATATTTCACAATACTAAGAATAAATATCAGAATTGCAAGATATAAACTTAATATTCTGTCTTTTTCCCACAGAATTGCAGGCTTATATCCACCAATTCTGACTTTTCCCCCTTCAGAATTGAGATATCAACTCGCAATTGCAAGAAAAAAGTCAGAATTGTGAGATATATAGGCCTAAAAATGTTGTTTAAATGTTACCTGTATAAAACGTTATAGGTTTAAATATTATTTCATGCTGTAACTGTAACGCTATTATGCCCTTGAACTGCATGTGAATATTGTGTAGATCTATGTTTACATCAAATCCATGCTTTAATGGTAATCTAATCATTGCATGTTTCAACAGTCCAGTGGCTTGCAACTATGAATGTCTGCGTTTAGCATCACAGAGCGTCTTCAATGACGGTATTCTATAGATATGAAGACCGATCCATCGGATCTATCAACCAATCGGATCTTTTTTTGCATTCCGATTCTGAAATCCAAAGGCACAATACATTTTTCTCTTATTCCGTGGATTTGGCTCATTTTCCTCCACTTTTTACCACTGTTTTTCTGCCACCACAATGCGCACACAGCTGCAAATGATGTAACCGTGACATTGACTCCAAATTGGTCTATAATATAAATCTATAGAAGTTATGTTGCCCCGCTCCTTTTCAACGCTGCTCCCGTTGTGTTCTGTCTTCCGATTTGTATTTCCACAGCATGAAGGTAAGATCTTACGGATTTATGAATGAACCGCTCCTTTTAAAATATTCCCGGTCTATTGACATTTGTCATCCGCTTCAAACATTACAATGCTCATGATAACTTTCGTAAATAAATCCACTTCACCAGCTAATTACTCTTCGGCAGCGATGCCATAGAAATATACAGAGCTGCTGAAAAAATGGAAGTTCAAGCAAAATTCTAAAGATGGCTGCGTGCTTTGTTTCTCTGGCGGTAAAGGTCTATTGGCCTATAGATCAGTGCAGAGCACCATTTACCTGATTTCATATACACTAAAGAGCAGAAATGAGGTTCATCTGAGGTAACCATTATCAACTTCCAAGTTTCAGACGTACTTCCACAACAAGAAGGCTAATATAATTCTGTTTCTAATATTTAGTACCGACTAAATGTAAAGTTAATTCTTGAAAAGTTAGCCTACACGTCTATAAATTCAAATATTCAAAACCTTTTTTTTGTGTGTGTGGTTCCAGTTGTATACGTACTATATATCCCCCATAATTTAAACACTAATTACTTATCCAAAATCACAGTTGTCTACAACTAAAACATTGGTAAATGTTGGTTTTACATAGGAAAAGAGTGATATGCTATATAGCTATCAAATTCAGATTGTTCTGTCCTGTGTCTTAACAAACGTCTCTAATCTACAGAGAAATATCTGTGAGTTTCTTGGATCTTACCGAAAGGGTTTTTGATGTGCCCTGGGGTAAGTTGCAGTACACAGTAACAGAATGAAGACATTTCCCTGTGTTTACAAGGTCTTTCAGACTGGCAGCACTATCAGTCTAAACAGAGCCATAAATAAGCCTCTCATATGGTTCTAAAGCGAAATGCACACAATAATAGTAGAACATATAAACCCTGTTGAACAGTAAATGAAATATTTGCTTTTTAAAATCATAGTTTATGAGGGGAAAACAAGAAAGAAGGTAAGAAACCGCACTTTTAAAATATTGACAAGTCATGTCCTATCACTCATTCTACATAACAGTTTGAATCAACAGTAAGAACAAGTGAAATAAATACCCAGCCAGATAGAGTTGTGCAGTATTCCATTCTTGTAACCCCAAGCTTCAGTCTCATTCAGGACAAATATAACGGCGAATACAGCGGTTAACACGCGCATTTCTCTCACTCCGCAGCGCTAGTGCAGCTGTCACCCAATGAACTATGTGAAACACATCATGTTGTGAGTTTAAATGGTTTTCCTGCCTACTCGACTCCGTTAGGTGTGGTCTGACGTGTGATTTCAGTAATGATGACGATTGTGCGGAGGGCTGGATCGGACAAGACCCCCAGAGCAGAGCCATATGCACTACTAGAACAAGCCTATTATAGGCTACTACTTTATAATAAATAATTGAATGGTCTTGAAATATTGGCTAGTAGAAGACTCAGAGCTGTTATCTTGGAAAAAGGAGGTTGCAAAAAGTATTTAAAAAAGGGGCAAATAATTGTCCTCAACGTGTTTTGGAGAAAAACATTTAGGCTATTTCATTTCAAATAATTCTGACCAGCACTGTAAATATATAGGCTATATTTGCAATCCAAGTTACTTTTTTTGAATACTTTTTTATTGAATGATTTGGTCACATATATAGCAACATTCAAATTAAAAACCCGTGTGTAATGATGACAAGAGCCTGTGAAATCACTGCTACACTTTAATTGAAAACATTGTAACACAACATATCTCAGATTTTACTTTAAGACAACTCATATTTTTTAATCTATAGGCCTACAAGACATAGAGACACTTCCTTTCCAGTCTGATGAAAAGATGTAGTATTTTCTATGTTTATATAGAATATCAGATAAACTACAAACTAATTTTCTTTTTTTGTTTGTATATTTTAATGCTTAAAACATTACAATGTAAAATCTAAAAAAAAGGTCAAAATAACAATTTATATTATTTGCTGCTGTAGGTAACTTTTGTAAAAAAAAATATTTTTTACATATTTGTTCAAACTGTCATTATGTCCTGACAGTAGAATATGAGACAGATAATCTGCGAAAAAATCCTCCCTGTGGTGCTATTGTCATTTGCAGAAATACACCGCTCCCGGTCAGAAACAACCAATCAGAGCCAGGAGGAATGTCTTAGCAGTGTCAATCACGCTCGTGTACGCGCTGATCACCCCTTTCTTGCACAGTCCATACCTTCGTTCAAACTCAAGATTGCCGGTGTGCTGCAGCTGTGCTAATGGCGGAGAAACAACCTAAACTGCCAATTTCTCGAGTGGCACCTGCTCATAAAACAAAGAGGTAAAAGGAAAAAGACCAATGACGATAAACAAGCGAAAAAGAAAGAATTAGACAGAGCCCATTGACTCTGTGTCAAAACTCTAGCCTAACATGTAGCATAACATGATGTTGATAAAATGTCACGCACTGTGGTAAGCAACAATTGAAACCTGCTAATTCACTGGCTTGTCATGTTGCTGAAATAATGTACTAGCAAACCTTATCTTATAGAAAGAGTGCAACGTTATAAAGTTACATGTATTGCAAAATACATAATGATTTGAGGACCAAGTTTGTTGTCAAAGTATGGGCAGGCAATAGTCAATGTAAAGCTTATTGTTGCTGTTTTGTCCCTATTAGTGAATGTGCCATAACTGTTTATAATCCGCCGTCAACGGTGGCTCTGCTTACTAGCCTGCGCATTGACGGCAGGCTCCGCTGTGGGGGAGGAGCTGTGGAGGGAGGAGCTGTGGGGGAGGAGCTGTGGAGGGAGGAGCTGTGGAGGGAGGAGCTGTGGAGGGAGGAGCTGTGGAGGGAGGAGCTGTGGAGGGAGGAGCTGTGGAGGGAGGAGCTGTGGAGGGAGGAGCTGTGGAGGGAGGAGCTGTGGAGGGAGGAGCTGTGGAGGGAGGAGCTGTGGAGGGAGGAGCTGTGGGGGAGGAGCTGTGGAGGGAGGAGCTGTGGAGGGAGGAGCTGTGGAGGGAGGAGCTGTGGAGGGAGGAGCTGTGGGGGAGGAGCTGTGGAGGGAGGAGCTGTGGAGGGAGGAGCTGTGGAGGGAGGAGCTGTGGGGGAGGAGCTGTGGAGGGAGGAGCTGTGGAGGGAGGAGCTGTGGAGGGAGGGCTGTAGCGCAGCAGAGAGGAAAGGGGTGGGACCATAGACAGTAAAAGAACCTGTAAGTTGTGCTTGTTCAAATTTTCAGGCTAAGTCAACGCTTTCTCAAAACTCCCTACTGCAGCTTTAAGTGTTATATTTATTTATTTATATTTATTTATTTATTTATATAAATAAATAAATACTTATATTTTTTTATTTATTTTAAATGTAAAATTACATCACTGAGGTCTCTGCATGGGATAAAACTCTGAATAAAATGAAACAGCAGAAACAGACTGGCCCGGATACATGTGTACCATCAGATAATTTGTTTTCACGTTTTTTTGTCGTCTTGTATAAATGTTTTTTTGTTTTGTTTTTTTGCAACATAGACATTCAAGAGTAATTGCTAGCAGATTTCATCAAAATAACATCTGTCTGTACAGTTGTACTCCAACTTATATTTAAGAAGACTGTTTCACAGGCCTGCCTACAGTATGAAATTAAAATGGTTCCCCCCTTTCATGATTTCATGCCATACTGTAACACTGTCCAGCTCATTTTGTGGTTTAATACAGGCCATTTCTAATTTGTGAGTCTGTAAAAGGCCTACACCCACCGAAAGACATGAAAACTGCCAAAGAAAAGCTCAGCTGGGAACTCTGGACATTTATCTGTTTCAATGATGGGATAAAAACAATATTTATGATATTAATTTTGGCTTGTGTGCCATACTTTGTTATGAGGCTAGTGAAGACATTATTAGATCAATCAATTAGATCATTTCATCAAACAATATACAGTACCTTTAACTTGCCCTACTTAATTGCTTCCAGATTAACAGTTTACTGTGCTTGTCTTTAGTATGAGGTCGTAATTCTTTACTTAAAGAGGATAGGAGGTAAAAAAAGAAGAAGAAAAAAAAAGACCAGCTGGATACGACTTGAATACTACCATCTGCTTATTTAGTGAACTTCACAGAAATGACATACTACTGAACAAATAAACTTATGTCAAAGCTGATCTTGGTTTCCAGGTCACATTGTCTCTGATCTAAACCTTTCTGGAATATAGAAACAGAATTTCATAATTCCATGACACAACATCCTGCTTAAGTCTATACCATGGTAGAAACCACAAAGACGCACCAACCAATACACCCAAGCCCACATTCTCCCTCACACACTCCAAATATGTGAGTCACTTATGTCTCTGAATAGTTCACTTACAATCTGCCACCATTAATGTCCCAAACATAGCTAACATATGTCTTCAGAAGATATGAAGTATTTACTTTATCACAATTTGAACACTTATAAGAGCAGAATAAAAGTTGAGGCCTGTGGACATGCACTATGACACTTCATCCAGTAGATGGTGTTATAGGATAGTGCAGCACAATTCTTCTATTTCCTTCCATAAATGCACAAAATATCCCTATTCCCTAAGAACATATTCTGTAAAATAGTCTTTTTTCTTCTTGTTCTTTTTTTCAATTATGTTACAAAACCGTAGTGTCATTAGTCAAGTCAAGTCACCTACGTTTATATAGTGCTTTTAACAATAGGCATATGGACTGTTTCAAAGCAACTTTACAAGTTGCAAGTTTACATAGTTGTGAAGATACTGCCGTGTCTTTGACAGAAAAGGTAGATTTGAGATCGGCCAGTAATTGATTAATTATGTAGGATCAAGTTGCGTTTTTTTAACAAGCGGTTTAAGCATAGCTTATTTTTTTTTGTATGTAGGCTAATGACAAAGATGAATTAATGATATTAAGAAGAGGATCTATGACCTCTGGAACATCTCTTTCAATAACTTAGTCGGTATAGGGTCTAGCAGACATGTTGTCGGTTTAGATGATTTAACGACTTTGGAAATTTTTGTTTATTTTCTTCTAACAGGTTTGAAAAATAAGCAGATCTAGCAGCTTTTAAGGCCTCTCTGTGTGCAATCGTTCTCTCTTTCCATGAAAGGCCAAAAAAACTAGTTTTGTTTTCCAGTTGCGCTCCATTTTTCTGGCTGCTCTTAAGGGCCTGAGTGCACGTTGTACCAGGCCGTTGGACTATTTTCTTTAATCTTGGTAAGGCAAAGGAGCAACTGTGTCTATAGTGCTGGAAAAGAGAGAGTCAAAAGTTTCTGTCGCAATATTGAGTTCTTCTCATAAAGCATAAAGACAAAAGTCTCTGAAATACCCAAGTGATTATTTATAGATAAATATAATGGCACCTATGTAAAAGCTCCTATGTTGCCTAAGAATCTGCACAAGGTGAGTAGGGCTCAGTTTACAAAAATAATTTGCATAAAAAATAATTGATCATCAGTGCTGAATAGGAGCTTACTGTGGCTCACGACAATTTCACTCTGAATCAAACAGAGTGGATGTAAATTCCTTCACTGAACGCAGACATTTGGTGAGTCAAAGACACAGATTCATTAGATGAGTATCAGGCCTCAGTGCTGCAGGACATACCTTGCATTCCAGTAAATATTAATGTTGGCAGTTATCACATCTCCCTGGAAATGAAGGACATTGAAGGAAATGAAAGACTCGTTTGACACATTTAGAGAGTATAACTGGAAGCAGCATCATGCAGATATCAACCTGTCAAGTATGTTTTTTACTAGGCCTATTTTAGTTTTTTGAAAGAAATTAATACTTCTGTTCAGTAAGGATGCATGCATTGGCTCAAAAGTGACAGTCTATTAATCAAAGAATTCTAAAAAACTGTAAAAATGAGAATCTTGTTCTACAATGGAAGAACTTCTGTCTGTTCAAAATTACATGAACAATGGTCACAAATCACTTCTACAATTAGTGACCTAAATATTTACAATCTTTTTTGTTTTTTACTTCTTAAGACCACTTTTTTTTTTTTTTTTTTTTTTTTTTACGAAATGAAAAATAAATGAAAGTAAAACGAGAGACACTTCACAAGGGGGCAGAAGATCAGGCCTTCATGGTCACATCTGTTGCTGTTCAGCTCCTAAAGTCTCAGACGTTACCGAAACACACAACCCTACTTTCCCTTCTTGTGTTCAGAGCTGCGTCCTCTCCCAGTGACATGACTTCACTTCTGTCTGAATGCTCTAGCTGTTGATACTGGCTCACTGCTTGGGAGGAAAACAGCATTTAGTTCATCAACTCTGAGAACATGTGATTTATGGGCAAACCACAGAGTTGACATCCCAACAGGGAAGAACCACTGGAGCTCCATACACATTTGTACTTCTGCAACCCCAAGTCTCAGCTCAAAATGTCAGCCATAGTTGTGTTGTGTGGCAAAAGAACATGGAAATTATGAAAGTGTGACCAGATTTTGATTTGGAGAAAGATTTAAATTGATTGTGTGTAGAAGTTGTATTTGCGTGTAAAAGTCTGCACAGAGGAACATTTTAAATGTAAGACCCTTCTCCATACCTTTGATTGGATTGATAGTAGACAACCCACCAGACCTGGTAAAATACTCTTTAAGATGTCTTAGAGACATAGTCTCATGTGGTTTCACAGTAAATCAACACTGAAAATGGTTTTCAACTAGGTTCAAAAGGCATGTGCACTTTCCCCATCGCAAACACAGCTGCTCTTTATAAGTGAACATGAGTCCTGTCCTGAGACACGTCACCAAGCATGCACACACAATGGCTGATTTATACTCCCAATCTTCTTTGCTGCAGGTAAAAACACACACACACACATACACACGCCTTTGAAGCTCAAAAACAAGCTGCCCATTTGATCTGACCTACCAAAAGTAGGAAAAATAAGAGAATATGAAAAATAAATGGTACTAAACAAACTTCAGCCAAGGACCCCCTCAGGTGCACGGCCTGCTTAGATCAAGGGCTTCTGTCACCTTGCTTGAGTATGAAGTGAGATTTCCCCATCAGCTTAGAGAAGAATGCTTGTGTCATTCCCTGCTGAGCTGACATGTTTTGTAGGCATCAAGCAAAAAATAAATAAATAAATATGTTTGAAAGTACTAGTTTTTGCATAGTTGAGCTACAATCTTCAGCTGTCCGTCCAATTTTACACGATACAAGGGTTAACTGAATATTTGAAGGATTACATTCTGGACAAAGCCGATTTATATGGGGAAAAAAATCTCCACAAAAAAAAAACCATTTTGCATGACCGTTTAAAAAGACAAATTGTTGTTTTAGTCTGCCTGAAATCTACTAAAACTATGCATGTAAATGTGTTAAGAAAAAAATGATCAGGATCTTGGTGAAGTTGTTTATTGCAGCGTAGCAGTGACAAAGTACATGTAGCAACTTGGGATAATCAGAGCCGGAATTAATCCAGAACATCAAAATCTCAAACCTGTTTTCCCATGACACTTTACCACCCCTATTGTAAATGAAGTTGTTCCTGTTGTAACAGCTGTGGGCTGTCTGTTAAATAAAGTTGAGATAACCCATTCTCTGAGATGGTTCTCAGGGTCCCTCACCTGCTCCAATTCTACAATTGATGACCATTTGCTCACAATGTGATCCACTCAAATTGTGCAGAAACAACAAAACTTTGTTGTTCTATATAATAATTAAGCCATTTTGGGGAATGAACAAGATCAACCACCTTTCTTGAAGTGGAATCTGGGTCTGGACAGACTATAATTTCTTACAGTGCATTATGTAGTTTTAAGTCTGCATTACAACAACTGAATTTGCTATAGTTTTTTCTTCCCTATAGAGGCTTATATCCAAGTGAAACGGCTTCTCAAATAAGAGAACATGTAGGGCGGGACTTAATTTTTTCCAAGGGGAATTGACTGGATAGTTGTTGTTTACTATTGCTGTGATGTCATGCGAGTGACCGGTTGTCCTGCCCTCGCGCCAGTAAACACGTCATAAGAGAGCAGAAGAGAAGTCACTGCAAGAGGGTGGGAATATTATTTTGATTAAAGATTAAGATGGCACATGAATTTGAAATAATGATGTGCACAGACATATTTATTCAGTGTCTCATGTGTGACGGCATTCTAAAAATGAGGTGCTCATGTTAAAAGAAGTTCAACTTAGACCTTGTTTTTTTCCATTGCACTGAGCGCAAAAACTAATAATAAACCCTAATAATGCACTTTTGTGCCTTTAAGTAGACACAAACGTGACTATTGATATAGGGTCAGTCTAAGAAGTTCTTACTGGCAGATTGGTGTGCAGTGTCTAATTTTTTACTTGGTCCAGGTCCTGATGGGATGGGTGTGGAGTTACTAAATGTAATTGTTCCAAAAAGAAACGAGACACTCTTGAATTATCAGCAGGCAGTGTTATTGCATCATAATGTACAGTTGAAAAATCACTATGAAAATGTGCAACCTGTGGCAATACACCAAAGACTAGTATTGTAGAGAGGCATTACTTTCTTTACTTGATAAAACCTCAACCTAATATACAATGTGCAAAACAAGAGTTAAGAGAATAATTGCTCTGGTTAAGTTAGTACCCATCTCTTCATTAAAGAGTTGATGTATAATTTAGCCTTTTGTTGTGTTCTATGCACACTCTATTGTGTCTGACTACTGTACGTGCATAATAAATTTAATTCATGTAAAATGTGTAACGGCTGGGAAAGGCACACTGTTAAATATATACACTTGAAAAAAAATGTCTCTTTGCCTATAAAACATTGCACAGCAAATCCATCATAATGAGCAGGAGGTATGGTTAGAACTGGAGAAAATTAGGAGTTATGTTCAGGTAAGCGGTCCATGGCAGGTCAACATCCATTGCTCATGAAGGTTCCTGGACAAATAGTCAAACCAATCCTCTTCTCATATTCGGCACGTCCAACTGCTGCTCACCAATGAACATTCATTACCCAACTAAAGATCAGTTCCAATCCTCAGGAACATTGCAAGTGACCATTAAATTTGCTGTTTCTGTCCTCCACTGTAGAGCAGAGGCGTGCTGGACAGGTCCTGCCATGTCCACCAGTCCCAATGCAGGTTTGATCAGTGGACTCCTCCGTTGCATGACTTGGAACTGTGCATATGGAAAACTGTCTCCATTGGGTGAGAGGGGATGGACTGTTTATAAACAGGATTAGATGCCTAGGAGGAAGACAAGGAGAGACATACAGAGGAGTGAATAGGCCAGATGGGTTCATTGAAATGCACATGGTTAGAAGGGCAGAAACAGAGCCTTTGAACCACAGCCTTGGAATGATCATCATGACTGATCTGCACTCCCAGCTGACTGATGTTTTCCAAAAGGCCTCATGGTTTCAATCAAAGCCTAGTTGTTTTTGTGATTGCATGAATTTGCCTGTTCAAGCTATTTACATTTTAGGTAACTTACAAACAGTGCTATATGAATGCATTAGACTGCAGCAATATAAACTCCAGTCAGTAGATCAAACTAAATCAAACTTCGTGTAGTAGATTGAGTTCTCACCATCTCATAACGCGCCCGTGAACGTGCACTTTGGAAGCGTGCAAACTCGCGGCGGTCGTGGACGGTTATGACTAGTTTCCAGAGGGATAGCAGCACGATGCCCATCAACAAGATACAGCCAACAACTGCCAGAAGCACAGTCATGGCATTTGGGGCAACGGCACATTCTACAAACACACAAAATTCACAAATGCATGGCCATAATGTATGATGTGAAGTTTAGCTGAAACCCTTCCCATTAGAAACAGTGTTTGGATCAGAAATAGCAACAACAACAAAACAATATATTTCTAAACAAATTCTTCTCTTATACTTCCTCAAGATGAGTGTTTAACATGATTCAGAATGCAGTTTATTACAGAGGTAGTGCTAAATACTGACCTGGCTCTTTAAGAGCGGTGAGGACCGATTGGCCGTTGGCATGTTCGGAATAAGTGAACTTCATCACACAGTCATTCTCGGTCTTATACACGCATTGAACGGTGTTGGGAGCATCCGTTTCTGAAATAGAGAGAGGAGTTGGGTTCAATAAAACAGCTGTCTAAACTGTGCCTGAGGAAATAAACCGATTAAGCAGTACATGTCGAGACAATAGCATAATCTTGCCAAGATGAAATTATTTTTGAACCAGACCTTGCATTCCTCAACAAGGACCCAAATTAAATTTTTAAATATTATCATAATAAAATCCCAGACAAAAAAATAGTCTCTCCCTTCCTTAGTCATTTAACTATGGAGCCTCTTTCTCTAAAAGAGTTGGAAGTTTCCGGTATGCACATGTGGAGTCCATTAAGTCAGTCAGCTGACTCAAACAACTCTATAATGCCTCCTTTTACAATTATGGGTGACATGGAAAGGCCTTAAACAGTTCACAAGCATCCTGAATGTTTCACTGCAATATCTCAGAGAATGGGTCCAGCATCATATTGCTCAACAATAAACATTCATTCCTGGATGCATTCCTCGAACCATGTAAAAATGCCTCCTGCAATAAAAACCTGTAAAAGAAACCCCGGAGAAGTTCTCATAAACTTAATTAATGGCTTTTGAACTCTAATAAAATATTCATAATTATAAATAAAGCAAAAAACATAATATAAAAATCTAAATAAAATAAAAATATCCACATATGACAAAGCTAAACATTTTATTAATTTTTCCAAAGTGCTATTCTTTAGTAGTTTGTGCATTTTACATATTAGTGGTTTGAATTAATGGCAGGGTTGCGTGGAAGAGCAGTAAACACAGGCTTTCTCAGTGGGACACAGAACAGTGAGTGTTGCAGAGACGTCCAGACTCACATTCTCCAGATAATAACATAAACAGAGCTGGCCATGATGATACACCACAAACCATGCTTCACCCTGCTGCGAGTAACACATTCATGACCTGGAAGCACAAACTGTGGTGCTGGACCAACAGTGTGTCCTGATGAGAGGAAAAACAGACAGATCTATGAACTGAGCTCCTTCATGATTTCAGCTGGATTCAAGTTCCCTCTCTGATTGAAGTTAAGGAAAATGTAAGTTAAGTAACCAGTGTGTTGATGACATTGGCTGGCAGTTAGTGTGCATGTTGATAGAATTTTCCGATCTCATTATCCCATCTACCCCCTTTTGACTATCCCACGTAAAAAAAGGTGAAGACTAAAAAAGAAATAATAAAATAAACAATATAACTTAAGCAACATAACATAAGCTATCAGTTGTCATGTTTTTTGTTTTGTTTCACAGTAAAAGTAAATGAACGCTTATGCTCTTAAGTGTTTCATCTTTGAATAAGATGCCATATTGAACCACTGAAGGTGGGGTAGGCAATTGCGGAGAGGCTAGCAATAGCAAGTTATGTTAGCTTTGAAAGCATGAGATTCCACCCTCCCTTCACAGCGCTCTCCAAAGCCACGCCTCCTTCAGAACATATAAACGCACACAGCAGGACATCGTATCATTGCATTCGGACCGAATGCAATGATTGGATGAAAATTGTTTTGGTTCGGAGACTTCCACAGAAGATACATGTACATATTTTAATATTTAGACCATTTTTATTATAGATTGCTATCAGGGTGTGAAGAGTTTCATCCAGTATAACAAAAGTTATTGTGGTTTGAGACATTTTCTTCACTTACCTGCTTGCTTTATTATACCAGGGGTATGAAAATGACAAACATTAAAAATCCTTCCTCACATGCATAAGCTTTAAATTACATGTTTTGATAACTGGGTAAAGTTTAGTATGGCACTAATGAGTGGAAAACAAAGAAAGAAAGAAATAATAATAAAAAAATATGTTGTTATTTAGCCTAAACAGTAGCCTACCCTAAATCCACATATGCATTTTTTCTCAGTCAGTTTTTCTAAGAGGAAAACATGTGTCTGTGCAGGGTGGAGAGATGCAATGATAGAGAAGCCGCCCCAAAACACTAGCCGAAACCTCAAACATTCAATGTCAAGTGTTTCTGAGTGTGCACTCACTGAGGGTTTCGACGGTCAGGATCTCATCCTTGCACATGCGCTGACAGGTCTGGTTGTCGGCAAGTCTCCCCGTGTTAAAAAGATGACACTCGATGCATTCCCTGAGGAGAAACAGTTAAAAAGATCATTCAAACTAGAACTAACACAATACTAAAAAATTTGACAGGCTTGAGTCTAAACAAAAGTCAATGATGAATGAAAGACATCTCAGGCCCTGTCAGTCAGCTGTGATCAATCTAATAGAGAACATGTGTTAATTTATGCAGTTTGAATAACATCTGATGTGGCATGCTTCCTAATGCCACAGAAGCTAAAACCATTAAAACACACTGTTCTGACAGTATAACCACAATATTTAAACATTATACATGTTAACATGGGACTAGTGAAAAAAAAAATGTTTATAATTGCTTTCTAGTGTCTTTGAGTATTTAGCTCAGCAATTCAACAATGGAGTAAGAACTCATGATTTAAGAAGGACAAAGTGGGTCATAAGTGCTTTTCAACTTGTACAACTTGCAATGTAACCTAGCAAATCTTGGAGTTACATACTCTGCCGTTTGAAAGTTGAGAGTCTGTAAAATGTACAGAAAATACAGTAAAAACAGTAATATTGTGAAATACCATTACATTTGAAAAAACTGTTTTCTATTTGAATGTATTTAAAATGCAATGTGATACTCTAATGGCAAAGGTGAAATTCCAGATTTGGTGATCAAGAAACATTTATTATAGTCATTGCTGAAAACAGTTGTTCTGCTGCTTATTTTTGTGGAAACTGGTACATTTTTTAGAATTCTTTAATGAATAGAAAGCTCATAAGAACAGCAGTTATTTGAATTGGAAATCTTTTGTAACATTATAAATATCTTTGTCACCTTTGACACCTTTGACCAATTTAATGCATCCTTACTGAATAAAAGTATTAATTTCTTTAAAAAAAAATCTAAAACTGACCCCAAGCTTTTGACTGATAGTGTAAATATTATCAAAGTACTGCAATCCTTCACTGGAATGCGACAAGTGCGTAGCAAATTAAATTTTAGAAACAGAAAGGACCCATTTAAAGCAACAGAAGGATGAAACAGACAGTATGCTATCAGTTGCAATATGCAGTAAAAATCCCATAGATTTTTTTTTTAAACAATGATGTATAAACTTTTAAAGACAGCATTACATTAAAATCATTAGAAACTGAAAATACTTATAAATTAGCTCTGGTTAATTAAGTTTGAGCATCTTCGGTAACATACCTCTTTGTTCCACAGGCATCTGGACAGGTGGGACATTTTTCGCACGTGTCCCCAAACGCCCCTGGCTCAGCGCACTGGCACCGCCCACACACACAGCTGCCCCGCCCACTACAGATCTTCCCGTCGTCTGACACACAGGAAGCCGTCTCTGTAGAGCAATTACAGTTGTCTCCAATATAACCAGCATGACATTTACACTCACCGCAGTGGCATTCCCCATGACCTGGAAAACAGGGAAAGACAGGCTCAGAATAAACTTTATATAACTTGTGACATTCAGTCAAAAAGCTGCTATGTGCAAAAATCCTGCACAAACAAATGTGGTTAACTCACTAGGGTGGACAAGAGGTCTAAACACAAAGACCTCTCAGAATCGTAGAATACTGTATACACAAATATTCACATTGAGAGTTTGCATAGAACCATCATTTACTGACATTAATGGAAACGCAAGCGTTCCAAATTTCTCTGTCATGGCACAAAGATGACCGCTGTCTACATCTCCCACATTCTCTGAAGTCTCTCGGTCCACGGCCGAGCACATTCCAGTGGACTGATTACATGCAGATCTCCTCATTCCAATTCCGAGGATTCTTGGCGTGTGTCTCCATCACTGAGCGGGAGCAAAATTCTGTGTGTTGAAGCAATTGTGCTAAACTAGCCGCTGTGTGAATGACCCGACTGAAAGTTTATTATGATATAGTAGAGTACGAAAACGTGAAAGGTCTTACTGTGAAAAGGATGTAAAAACAAGACACGCTTTGATGGCAAAACAGCTGTGAACAGATTGAAAGCAGTGGCAGACACTTGGTGTGGCATCAGCTGCCGCTGCAGCCTCAAAGCAATGATTGCACAAGAACAGGAAAACGTTGGAAAAATTGAGCACCCATACTCCATAGTTGCAGTTTTGTGCTTGTGCAGTCCAAAGAGGTCTCCACAATGTGCTGGGAATATTAACTTGCAGGAAAGATGAGATGATCTGCATTGAAAGTCATTGTTTACCCATAAATGAAAGTTCTCCCACTATTTACTTATACTCATGTTGTTGCATTAATTGATTTTTTTTTTCTGTAGAAAGAGGAACTTCATGCAGTTCACAGTGAACAGAAGGTGTCAAGCAAACACATCATAAAATCAGTGAAATACACAATATTCTCTACTGTTGTATGGCAAGAGCTGCTTCAAAGTTCTTCAAAATATTTGTTTTCCAAGGAAAATTTACAGCATATGGTTTGGAATAATATTGGAGCTAATAAAAGTACTATTCAAAAGTTTGGGGTCCAAGTGTTTAAGATATGAATTTTCTTCTATTTATACCTGTTTACAACCATTTATAATAGTTTTCAACATTGATAAGAAATGTTTCTTGAGCACCAAATCAGCATATTAAAATGATTTCTGAAGATCATGTGACTGATTTTTTTTTTAGCTTGATTACATTTTAAAACATTAAAATGTTTTTATTATTATTATTTTAAATGATTTGAATAATTATTTTGCAATTAATTTACAACCGTACTATTTTACTGTATTTTTGATCAAATAAATGCAGCCTCGATGAGCTTAGACTTTTCATTGTTTTTATTATTATAATTTTTTAAATCTTCCGACCTCAAGCTTCTAAACGGTTGTCTAAATATGGGGAAAGTTTTGGGTGAAGTATCCCTTTAAAGATACAGCACATCCTCACACCTGCTACTGATAAGAAACATGAACTACCGTGGGAGATGCTGTCTGAAACTAATATCGAGAGAAAAGTTACATGACACACTTAGGAATGATCAGATTTGACTCTACATGTGTGAAAAACATATGTATAGTGAGGGATGATGTGTTTCACACACACACACACACACACACACACACACACACACACACACACACACACACACACACACACACACACACACACACACACACACACACACACACACACACGCACGCACACACGCACACACGCACAAACACGCACACACACACACACACACACACACACACGGTCCAGCGAGGCCATGCTGTTCAGCTCCCACACAATAAATGCTTCATTGTGTGGTGCCGCAGCAGCAGAACTAAAACAATCCAGGAATCTGCAACCACTGAACACAAAGTTTTCCTGAGAGATACCACACACCTTATTAAAATTAAGCCCCATTTATTTTTAATAGAACAAAATATTTTAATATTTAATATTTTTAACAGATCCTTTCTAACAAAGACCTTTAATAAAGTAATAGTCCAAGTCTGTTAGGGTTATGGGAGTAACATAAGCAAGGGAAAAAAAGTCCTGATAGTTAAATGTAATGTGCCAAGTATTGGGGTGTATTCTGTTTGAGACAGTAAGCACAGAGTACACCTTTACTGAATGAATAACTCTCTGAACAAATCTGGCATGAACAAAGACGTGTTGTGACGTGTTCTCCACACCTGCTTTCTAAAGGTGTGTGTGTGTGTGTATGTGTGTGTGTGTGTGTGTATGTGTGTGACAGTGCTGTTACTCTAAAATAACAGCATTCACAGGCTTCCCTTTATGCCACAGACATTCAGAACTAAGAGTCTTCCTATTTTATGCACTGAGCTAGAATATCAAGTCATAATCTTACCACAAATATTTATTAACTAACATGAACTAACAATTTAGTAACATTTGTTACTATATTATTAAATCTTTAATGTTAGTTAATAAAAACACAGCTGTTCATTGTTTGTTCATGTTAGTTCACAGTACATTAATGTTAACAAATACAACCTTTGATTTTAATAATGTATTAGTAAATATTGAAATTAATATTAACTAAGATTAATAAATGCTGTAGAAGTATTGTTCATTCTTCGTTAATGTTAACAAAGGGAGTTAACTACTGTTAACTAATTAACCTTATTGTAAAGTGTTACCAATATAACAAATGCTAGAGAATCGATGCAGACCTGCTCTCCCAGCATTCCCGAATCCAGTCTTTTATTTAGGTCACTGAATAAATGTGCTGTTGCCATGCCAGAAAGGCAGATCCATGTTTGAAAGCCTCAGGGAATGAACCTCAGCCCATTTCTACCACATCCAGTTAAACTCGACAAATTCACACATGAGTGAGCCCAAAGCCACGCAAGCACTGAAATATGTCAATTACCGTTGACCTCAAATATCAGGTTTATTTAAGGGTGCAAAGTTTCACAGTCAACACAGAGTCTGTGTTTGTAAAATCCAGTTTGAATAGTGTAAACTTGAGCTCTATTGCTGTGAAGTCTTTGTGAAGGCCATAGCCATCCTTATGTGATGAAAATGTCCCTTTTTCTGCCTTTAAATTGCTAAAACATGAAATAGATTGAGATGAACTTGAAAGGCATTTTTTGAAAGAGAATGTATAGGCTTGTAATCATTTATTTTAATGAATGAGCCATGACACTTATTGATAGCATGCTCACACACCAAACTGAAGTGGAAAGGAAAAACAAACAAAATGTAGAAAAAGATAACACTGGTCACTTCCAGCCTCTGGAAGTATTTTGCATTGGGAAGCTCAGTCTAAATATTTCCTGTCTGCAAGCTTGAGTGTATGTTTGTTCTAGTTTCTTGTACAAACGTCACATCACCAGTGTTGTTATTATTAACTATGCTAAGTTAATGCATATTGCAATAACTATGCATTAAGCTCAGTCCATACTTAAGCCCCTTTCACACAGTGCGTTGATCCCGGGAAATTGCCGGAACGCCTTCTGTGTGAACGCAAACACGACCCGGGATTGATACCGGCATCGATGCCGGGTTGGGGACCTATTAACATTGCCGGAATTAGTCCCGGAACGCGCGCTGTGTGAACAAAAGCCAGGACCAATGCCGTACAGCCTGTTTGATGCTTCTGCGTCGAATCGACGGCGTACCCCCGCAGACCCCTCGGCGTCGCCGCGAACCCCTCCGCCGTAGCTCGACGTGCACCTCCAAAAAATTGTAACTACGCATCGAGGTGACGCAGACCACAAGGGCTGTGATTGGTCAGATGCACCGCGTAACCTGACGCAGAACCATAAAACCATAGATATCATATGTCTATGCATAAAGCGGCCACGGCACCGTAGGAGTGACGGCGTAGCTACGCCGTGGAGTTGACGCAGAAGCATAATGAGGCCTTAAGGGGTGTGTCATAGTGATGACGCTTGTGCCATCGCGCGACTCTGCTGATTTATACTTCTGCGTCGGACCTACGCCGTAGACTACGCATTGGTTTTAATTTATACTTCTGCGTCGTTGTCCGCGTTGACGCACGCAGAAGGAGCATGTGAAACCCGAGGGAGCGGTTTGAGCAGACCAATCACAGCGCTTGCGTCCGCGTAGAATTGACACGTTGTTACATTTTTGGAGAGGTGCACTCATGGTACGCCGAAGGGTATGCGCGCTACACACAGCCTACGACGTAGCTAAGATACGGCGTGAGTTCGACACAGAAGTACAAATTGGGCTTTACACGTCTCATCCTGACGTCATGTGTCTTTACGGGATCTTTATGGGCTGTGTCTGAACGCACTCACAGATCCCGGCAAATCACTGGCAGTGTGAATGAACCGAAATCAAACAATCCCGCGACAAATGCCAGGTCACATTATTTCCGGAATCTCTGTGTGAAAGGGGCTTTAGTGACACACATCATCCAGCTCACTCCCTGTTGAAGCCCAGACACAAACCCTACAGCCACACAGAAGAGTGGACAGTATCATCACACATAAAACACACTTTTACAACAGTTTCTATCCAGCAGCAGTGAGACTAATGGCCAACTCTGTCATGAGATTGGAGAGCGAACCCAAACGCAGACAATTTGCAGACTCTAAATGTTTATTCTGACACAACAGAAAACAAAAAACCCACGAGGGGGCAAAACAGGACAGGAGCAGAGTACAACTAAACTAAGACACGATGACAAACAAAGATTCCGACTTGACAAGAAGCAAACTCACAATTCTAATTGAACAGGACTTCAGATAAAATACTCACAGGGATATATACGCAAAAATAGACAATGTACCGACACAGGACAGCAAACACAAGGGGATTAAATAGGGAGACACTAATGACAAAGACAGGTGAAGCTGACTAGACAATAATGACGAGACGAGGATAACAAGGGGGCGGGGTAACGTAACGAGACAACACAAGCACATGGCTCAAAACAAGACCATGTGCTTGCACACAAAACATGATTCTGTCATGATCCTGCCTCAAGACAAGAGAAAATCAAGGACAAGAGGGCAGAATCATGACAAACTCATAGAAATAGGTATACAGTATAAAGGCTAGCCAGCACTGGTGCACTTTTGACTCTAAGGGTGAGGCAGTAAAATTTCAATGTTTGTGTACAATTTTCTTTGTGCTATACAAATGACTTTGAACTAAAAGTGTTAAAAAAAAAATCACATAATACCAGAGAAAATGAAGGTGGAAAACGGATTTTTGTCGTTCTCCATTTCTAAAATTAAATCATTTGTAAGATTTAGATGTGGACCTCTACTTTTCAACAATATGTTTTTTGCCTCCTTCAAAGAATAACTTAAACATTTAAATCCATTCAGTATCAAATATGTTATTTAAACAAGCTACATTCTGGACCTGCAGAAACCATTTGTCATCACTGTATTGCTATTGGTCGACTGATATGCTGACCCTGACCTGTCCTTCCTGTGATAAAGACCCTTTTAGCCTCTGTAGTCCCACAGGAAGTGTACATCCAGCTGTTGAAGCAACATTCCTCTTTATATTGTAAGATTTTAGCTGCACGCTTCATTTCACTCTACTTAAATTTTAAATGAGATTCACTACTACTACTACTACAACTACAACTAGTACTACTCAAAATGGTGAATCTAAAAAAAAAAAAACACCAAACTGCCAAAAGTTCACCTCAAGAATGACCAGTGAGGTTGCCAAGTTTGGAAAAAAAAGACGAAAAGAAAGAACAGAAGAAAACATGGTTTTATATGGTCATGGTTTGTGGCTTGTCTGTCTGTCTTGCGGTGGCAACATAAAATAGATCATCCTTTGGATCTGGAAAAAGCACCCGAAAGCCCTGTAATCACTTGAGTGCAGTGGGAGCACAGGGTGTGCAACCTATGCCATGTTCCAGTTCCACCCAGCGAGGAACCAACAGCAGAACACACTTCTGCTCCAGGGGCATCTCACTTCCCCGTCTGGAGCTGCGAGAGTGAGCCGTTTTCAGAAATGCTGATCAAACAAGCAGGCTACTCTACGACTTACAAAAATGTGTCACCACAGACTCAGTGGTCATTCTTCCTTCCCTACGAAAGAAGAAACAAACAAGTGCTGTTGAAACAGAAGAAATCATTTCATGATGTGAGTAACTCAACTCCATATTTTCAGTGGAAAGTTCAAGACATAAAATAATTTTGAAGGAAAAGCTTTCAAAAACTGTTCAATATAGAGCCAAAAGGAGCTGTTGTAAATGATAAAGTGTAAAGGAGAATTTAAAAACAAAATTAGACTTGTACTGACCCAAGTTTTGTGATGTAGTGTTTAAAGACTTCAATGAACTCTCTGAGGGAGTTCGAGTATATGTGTGACATTGACCACAGAGACACAACATTATACATCTGGATACAACACAAGGATGCCAAGGTCTTTGATATGAGTCATCCGTTTTTTTACAGGCCTCCGATCAAGCACTGATTTAATAAAGAGTGTTAAACACAGCAATGTTTCCAACAATTGTTTCATGCACCAATTGACCAGTTTTCCTCCAGGTCGTTACTAGATCTCATTTTCTAGGTCATTACTATGGCAAAAAATGCCCACTACCGTTCAAAAGATTTTAAAATCTCTTATACTCTTATACTGCATTCAATTTTTTAAATATTGTGAAATGTATTATTAAAATAACATTTTCTATTTTAATATAATTAAAAAGTCATTTATTACAGTGATGGCACATCATTACCCCAGTCTTCATTGTCAAATTATCCTTCAGAAATCATTCTAATATGCTGATTTGCGGCTCATTTTATTATCAATGTTGAAAAGATGCTGCTTAATATTTTTGTGAAAACTGAGGTATGTTTTTTTCAGGATTCTTTGAGGAATAGAATGTTCGAAAGAACAGCACTGATTTGAAATAGAAATCTTTAGTAACATTATAAAAGTCTTTACTGTCACCTTTGACCAATTTAATGCATTCTTGCTGAATAAAAGTATTAATTTTCTCTTACAACTTACAAAATGACAGTACAGCAGTCAGTACTAAGGATCAGAAACATCTGAACCGGTTTCAGTGTGAACAAAGCCATATATTCTACTTGTGTGTGAATAATGGACATATACGAAAGCTGCCAAAACCAAATAAATGCCCCTTACTAATGCGTTTTAATTATTTCCATGCCTTATTTCTGCATGTGCTGTTTCTTTAGTCAACCGCACACAGAATCCATATGCTAACTTGTCTGACTTTTCTTGTTTATCTAAAAAAGTACAACTCATGTCTATAAGGAAAGATGTGCAATGCAAGTATGTAGGCCGAGACACGGCAAGCTGCATCTTGTAGTTGTGCCTCTCGAGTGGTGATGAAGTCTTGGCAGGAAAAACAGAAGGTCTTTAGATGCCTGACATGTGGTGTCTGTCCCTTTGCAAGATTCCTTAGTAACCAGGAAACCTCATTGTATTCCAAAGAGAATAAAATAAGTTAAAAATAATCTGGAAACTCACATTTTTCTCCACTTAATGAGCACATCTGAACTCTGGTGCAGAGCAGAGAAATTATACTTAAGATACTTAAATGTGACTGGAGGGTAACATCTCATGCTCCAGTAGGGTAACATCTCATGCTCCAGTGACAATAACAATTACAGAGCAGGCATACAAGATAAATACAGTTATCTTCTGCTACACAGTCTTCTGACCACTTTTAAATAAACAGGTAGGCTGGGGACAACAATGCACAAAGTAATGTATAATGCTTTTAAAAACATGAACGGATCACTAGTTTGGGCTTGCGGTACATACGTTTTCTACTCAGGAACAAGCTAATGTTTCTGTTCATGCTTCACTGCTGGTTTGGTATGGTGAAAGGTTTTACACTAAATACTGTTAAATGAACTACATGTTTGTGCTGATGTAAAGCACAAGTGTGGGAAGTGCAAGGGTGATAAGCCCCCCCAAAAAACAACACACCATGTCTAGAACTTAAAGTCTCTTAAAAAAAATCTATAAACAGGTTTAAATGAGAAATGCATGACATTTCTGTAGCTTGTCTAAATAAAAATACCTGACTAATCCCATGTATTTGAAACCAAAGAAAGAAAGACCGTGTAGTGTTTTTGAGAGTCCAGTGTTTCTAGTCACAAAGCCGACTATCTGCAGAGACAGTGTTTGTGTCCACAAGGATAGGCAGACTTTGACTCATCACAAATCTTACCCGCGCCCTTGCATTCCAAAATTGGATTGGATATCTTTCCAGAGGAGGTTAAACGCATTTAAAATAGCAAAGCAATTTCATGCCGACAATTAATAAATACTTCAATGCCGTAAAATTGTTGTTAGGATGTCGGTAATACGTCAGGCTACTGTGCGTACTGGTCTATATCAACAGACTAGTCAACTTTTTCCAAATGGTACCTCACATGTAAAAAAATCATTATCCTGTTACAATGTGTTGGCCAGAGCAGGTCAATTAAAAGGATAGTAATCCCATCGTAGCATTGTGGTCAGTTAAAGTCAGATTTGAAAACCAACTAAGCAAGACCAGGACGAATAAGTTTGGGTGCGTTTTACCAACACTTGAGACAACACACAAAGTGGCAGATGAGATTTGTTTGTTTAGCACTGACTGATTATCCGGACTGGGTTTGTTCAACTGAGCTTTTCATTTTGCTGGTGCATTTGGGAATGGTTTTCAGAGAGTAGAGCACATATGAGGGCTTGAGTCAAAGTCCAACAAACTCCATTGTTTGGTAAACTGCAAGTAGAGGAGTCTATTGAGTTCAACAGAGGGGGATCTAAATACACCATTTTTTTTCATCATGCAAAAATGTGTGCATTTTCATTAATAATATTACCCATGAAAGATACTTTCCATTTCAATGGGCATGAGAGTCCTGAAATTTGAAGGGATCTTGCTGCCACATCAAAAACATGTATTTCACAAAGGAGTTCTGCTAGCAAATGTGTTCTCATCGCAGTCAATGGACTAAGGAGGACATTGACCTCTATTCCAAAGTCCAATTTTGCTTGTGGTTCTTGCAGCTCTATTGTTCAACACGAGAGCACATTGCTGTGATAAAGTCCCACAGGACACAACAGATAAGTGTTCATATCCAATCATGTCAACCAAAGAACGCCAGATTTCCTGCATTTATGATGACAGTAAAGCAGTGAAGGTTTTGTCTGTTTGTTTGCATCTAAGGTCAATGTGTTGCCAGATGCTGATGTCATTTACTGAGTTAAGAGAGGATGCAGGGGTGTGGAAAAAGAAACTCAAACAGACGTCAATGTTCTGCGTGTACAGTTAGAAAGAGGAGTTGGTGGATAATGTTCTGTTCGCCAAAAGTTAAATGGAACCACGTTATGTCCAAATTACAGCATATGTTTGGTATTCAACACACATTGTCTCGATCTGCTCCATGCTAAAGCTAATACAAGCTAACATCTGAAAGCATCTTAAAAAACTGCTTCAAAAACAACTAGGTGTCTACAATTTTTTGGATCTGCAAATGTTTTTGAGAAAAACAACATATATGACCGCAATAACAAACATCACTGCTGAGATGTTATTACAAGTTAGTGACAATTGTTTGGAAGCCCATTTATAATTGTACACTGCTTGAGGTCAAGTGCATGAGATTGAACAAATTCAAGTTTTTCTTGGGTTAAGGTGATACATGTTTTTGATTAAACACTGTCTATTCACACTGCAATTCAAAAGCTTTGGGTTGGTAAGACTTTTTTAATGCTTTTGAATGAAGTCTCTAATGCTCACCAAGGCTGCATTTTTTTCTTGATCAAAAATACAGTAAAACAAATATAATTTATAATAACGTTTTCTGTTTTACTATATTTTATGTTGTTTATTCTCTCTTACACTAAATTAATTTATGTAAGCTCCATGTCGTGTTTTCGATTATATTTTGTTGTGTTAAGTCACCTTTAGAGTGATTAGTGTTTTCTATGGTAATTATTCTTAAATCTATTATTGTCAGTTTGCTCAACAAACTGATACACAAGTTAGACTACTACCTGATTTGACAGTTGAGTCACGCCGCAACAGCTAGAAGCGGTCCACATTGGATGTGACAAAATGATCGATGCAAATCCATTTGTCCTTCGTATCAGAAGTAGCGCGAGCGTTTGGAGTACCACATCATACATAGAACGGGGCATCATTTTAAGGTTGGGAATTTGTTGTGTCACACTGCTTGCACCACATGCACTGTAGACAGAATCACTGATTATAATGGGCTCTATTCGCTTTTGTGGCATTGCATCGTGCCACCAGCGTCTGGTGTAGACATGGTGTAAGAAAGTTATACATCACAATTATGTAATTTCAACATACTGTCATGCTCACACTTCTAAACACTCAAAGCTATTGTGCAGAGATTCAAAACATATGTACAATAATAAGTTTTAATTTGGTAATATTTGACTGACATGAGGCATGTGAACATAAAACTAAAAATAGGAAGAGAAAAAATCCTTGTGCACTTACAGCAGCCATCACACTAAATCCATTCAATCATAACAGTTCAGCAGATTCAAAAGTCTTTCATTATGACAGCAGAGCACAAACTAATCATTCAAACGCAACAAAGGACACACAGCTGTCTTATCAGCGCAGGGCTGTCTGTCTGTGGGAACACTCTAGGCTGCTATCAGCACGACAGCAAGGCCACATTGATCCACAATACACAAAAATTAATAGATTTAGAGCAAAATGTACATCAACTTCATATGAAATTCAGGTTTTCTATGTTATTATACAGCTCTATTTCTGATCACAACATTCGGCTGTGAAATATTTTATCTGATGACTGTAAAACTATAATTAACCGGTAGTAGCTGTGTTATACGCATCACTTTTGTGTTGGTTGTCTTCACCCTGTGAAGAATTGTTTTTGACATAATGACCGGCTGACTCTACATTAGTCTTTCCATCGCTTCATATATCATATAAATAGGGAAAGCTGATACAATATTATAGAATAAGACATCTGATTCAATGATCCAAGGTGACCTCTGCATCTTCTTATGGCTTTATTTTCTGCAACTACTACTAACAAAATGCTGTTTTAGGTAACAACAGAGTGCGGTATGTGATATGCAATTAAGATAACAGCTGAGTAAACCATTTAAATAGCACTTCCATCAAAGAATGTGGTTAAAGAAAAACAATACTTTGTTTACTCCAGAAGTATGAACAAAAGACTACGCTTAAGTGACCAATAATAAGAGTGCTTATGTTCATTTTAAGGTCATGTTTACATTTAAATGGATTTAAAAATATATTTAAAGTAATCTTGAAAAGTAACCAGTATTATATATACCTATATATTGAATGTGTGTCTACAAAGGGTTACAAAACATCTAAAACAGTTTATTCTTGCCCAGCTGTAATAAGAAGCCGTCAGCCAATCACCCTTCAGGAGTCACAACATGCTCACCAGTACTGATCCAGTACTAATGTGGCACAGGAAGTATTCATCTTTTAGTTTTAGATCAAAATAAATAAGTTAATTTAAAAAAAAGACCTCTTTACACATCAAAAGAAGAAAAAAAAAGGCTCACAAAAATAAAATGTGTTGTGTCAGCACTACACCCTGATAACCTAACCACCCATCAATTTGGGTTAAACAAGCTGCTCTCACCGTAGCATGGCCAAATCAAAACACCACAAAGCATGTTTATGGGCCATTTAACATGTGAACGAATCCTACAGAGAACTCAACGGTTGTCTTTTCCCACAGCCATTATTAGCAAGTTTACAAGAATTGTCCCAGTTAATTCACCATGGCAAAGTGGTATGAGAGCGCATAATTACTCAGACTCATTCAGAACTCATTACAGCGGACGAGAAGAGTTTTCCATGGCTGAGATAGCAGGAATGGGACATATTCTCGATTCTACCAATAACATCATTGCTACAGAGACTCAACAAATATCCATTTTGTGCTGGGCCGGCAGTTCCTGCTGACATAAGAAAAGAAAAACATAGAGCTTCATTACTATAGCCAGCCATTGTGTGCATGGATAAACAAATGCAGCCTGCTACAAAGCTCTCACTGTGGCACGGCAGAGATGCGTCGTGTGGAGAGAGAGAGAGAGAGAGAGAGAGAGAGAGAGAGAAAGAGAGAGAGAGAGAGAGAGAGAGAGAGAGAGAGAGAGAGAGAGAGAGAGAGAGAGATGGGGTGCTAGCCAATTGCTCTCTGACAAGAATTGATGAAAAAAAAATGAACCAGGCATCTCATGGGCATAGAAATTATGGCAACTTTTAATAAAGCGTAAATTCGTCCTCCGCACTTTTTTCGGGCAATTCGGGTTTTTATTGGCCAATGTGAACAAATCTAAATTTATATTCAAAGAAGCAAGATAGTCAATGCATGAGAGGACATTTTATTCATATCCAAAATGAGGCGAGGTGAACATTATGGAGCGATAAACACTCATCTAATGTATCATGTATGTTTCATTCATATAGGGAGCCGGAGGACACGAGTCTCTCGTGCAAAAAGTCCAAAACGGACTCTTTTAATAACTTATGACGTTCCAGGAAATCCCTTATATAGACAAAGGCATCCAATTACCTCTGTTGCTGAATAAAAAGTATGAACGTTTCGCCTGGTGAAACGTGAAGACAGCACACGAATGTGACTAAGATTTATGTGCGTTTTCCAAGTCATAACTGGTTATTTTAGTACCAAAGTATGTGAATAATACAGTGCTAATTGACATATAGCCTTTATAACAATATAAAAACTATAAAATATATTTTCTGCCTTATTTTGTGATTAAAAGCATCATTAACTGTTCCATCCTTGATGACTTAATGCAAAAGTGTATAAAACCAATTATTAAAAAAAAGTACATAAACCAACTATAAAATTGTCATTAGAGAAATATAGGGAAAAAAATATATTGTAGAACACAAATGATTGGTTATTGTTCAGCAGTGCATTTACTTTCTTAGCCAATTATATATATATATATATATATATATATATATATATATATATATAGAAACCTTTCAATTAGACAAAGGTTAGAGTAAACCGGTATCACACTTGACTTTTTGTTGTCCCCCTCACTTCTGAAATGATGTCTATACCCCTGTGGCATCCAAAGAGGCCCATGGGCAAGCCAAATGGGCAAATGCCTTGAGACAATGCTGAAAAACTAGTATATGGACATAACTTGTACTGATAATTCAATGCACTTTGCAAGGTGGAGGTTGAACTGTATTTTGGAACTAAGGTGCAAAGATTTCTTTGAAATACACTGTGACGACCAAAAAAGCGATTTAATTCATCTTACCTGAGCACAGTGTGCCTTTGTGTCGGGCACAGGAAAAGTCGTCACACTCGCAGAAGGTGCCGTAGATTTTGCCAAACTCGGACTCATAGCAAAGGCATTGGTTACAGCTGCATTCTCCGCGGCCGCTGCACACCTGCTTGCCCTCGGCCTCACGGCAGGCACTGAAGTGCTGGTAGTCGACCTCACCCTCCTGGCACTCGCAGCGGGCACCCAGGTAGCCAGGCTCACAACGACACATCCCACAGCTGTAGGTGCCGGCGGAGTTGCAGCGGCTACTGTTGGGATCTGTGTGATACGTGCAGCTGCAATCACAACGGTAGTCCACAGAGACCTCCAGGCGGTCTTTAAAACCAACAGGCCTGATGGTGAATCTCTTCTTGGTGCCTTTCGGAGGACATCCTCGAGCATCTACAGTTATGTTGAAGGAAACCTGCAAGAAAGCAGACAACTCATTTTCTTGTATTTAAGGCAAAATACACAAAAAAATGACAGGGATGACATAATTTTGTAGGCCAACCTGGAAGTTAGCATCACCCTGGTTCCCATGACAAAAAGCCAGCAGGATCTTTCCTTTGACTTTTGGATTATTGCAAAAAATAAGCTCTGTGACAAACTAAAGTTTGATTCTTGCATGTTTTGTTCATCAAGACAATCTACACAGATGAACAATGAATGTTGAGCCCTAAATACAAATGTCCAGAAGTATATGAATATAAACGAACTACACAATCACTAAGCTTCTGATAACTCTTTCAATATTTATTTAAAATCAACAAGTTGGAGAGTTCGAGTAAGAACAGTATGAGTATAAACACAACAAGCCTTTAGTGAGAGGATGAACAGCGAGTTGATGAGCTTATGTGCTTGGTGATGACATTAAAATAATGTCTGTAGTCCCATTTAGCCACTTGTAAAATAATAACAAAAAAATCACTAATGATAAATTTTATATTGTGTAATAAAATGAGAAAAAAAATCTTGAACTTGTGTTCACCACAGACTTTCAGGCACTTAACTAAAAACCCATTAAAAAAACCCATTAATTTTGGGATGAAATGTTAAAAAAATGCTAACTCAAAGAAAAGGGAGTTCTCTTCCTGGTGTCATGTATGACCTTATCGCTGAAGATAAGAGGGTTCAGTAACTGATGTAGATCATAGCTATCAGATTAATGCTAGACCATCAGACCAGAGAAAAGACAGACTCCATCCTGATGATGCCCACCCAGAGGAAGGAAGTCTAGAAGAGGTTTCATCCAGACTAGCCAAGACTTGATCTACAATCAGTCAATTTCTGGTCAAATGGTGAGATGAAACTCATTTCTCAGATTTAGTATTTCACTTGAGATATGGTTTCATACAATTGCACTGGAATTATGCAACATGCAATGCAAAAAACATTTATCAGTTTATCAATTCTTTTCCCAGAAGGGAGAAAACTTCATGTGTGGATCCTCAGGAGCAGAGAACCCGACACCCTTAAAACATGTAGTCTGGCTGGCCTTTGATTCAGAACCACCCAAGGGAGAGGACAAGCCCAACATGCTGAGTCTGAATGCTTTGAAGTAGCATTTCAGATCAGTGAGCCCTCCAGACCCGAGAGCTCAAAGCTCAGAGCCGAACACTGGCCCACAGAGGGTCATACTGATGGAGGTAGACCAGAGGCTCACATGTACCCTTAAATCACAATGAAGGGCTAAGCCTGTCAACAAAGTTATTTTAATGGAAAAGGGGTTGTTGTAAATTTGATAGCACTGGTTTATCTACAGCGAAGTAACTTTTTATGGTCCCTTTTGAACAATCTGTTAACTATAAGTAACTTTGCAACTACATGTCAACTAACTTTCATTAGAATATTAGAAGAATGTCTGCTTAATATCTGCTAACTTGTAGTTGCAAAGTTATAGTCAGTAAGAATGTCTGTTGGAGGACCATCACATGTCAACTTATTCTAACCCTAACCAGTCTACTAATACTCTAATAAGACTCTAATGAGAGTTAGTAGACATTTAGGTGCAACGTTATTTATAGTCAACAGGATGTGTTAAAGGGACCATCAAAATAAAGTGAAACCAACACATTTTAGTGTACAAATAGTGAAAACCTGACAAATGGGAGGCAAGCAAGAAAATGTGCTAATTATTCAAAATGTCTATTTTTGTACCAGTGTACTTTTTTATACTGTTGAACTATTCATGTGGAAAAGGTTCTTGTAGGCTACTGGCATACCAACTGTTATTGTAATGATGAATAATTGCTAATGTTTTGCACCTGTCCTTTGTTGGTTTTTATTTTGTTGTTGTTTGCTCAATTTACATCTGCAAGCTTGTCTTAATTTGCAGTAATGCAATTGTATAAATAATTTATACATAAGAGATCACAAAATCACAATGAAAATAAATGTAATATTTTGAAATATTATAAAAATTTAAAATAACTTTTCAACTTTAGTAGATTTTAAAATGTAATTTATTCCTGTAATAGTAAAGATGAATTTTCAGCATCATGAATCATAGATTTCTTCATTTTGATGAATGAGTTCGAACAGGAGAGTCACGAACGTGCATCACAGAACAGAGCAAGGCGAGCATTTGTTCTTATAAAACTTAAACTTTTTTATTTATTTTTGAAATGACCAATCGTTTCACAAGATAAGACCCTTATGCATCGTCTGGTGTCGTTTAAAGCCATTTGAAGCTGCACTGAAACTGTCATTTGGACCTCAGACCGTTTGGTACCCAATGAAGTCCATTATATGGAGAAAAATCCTAGAATTTTTTCATCAAAAACATTAATTTTTTTTTCAACTAAAGAAAGAAAGACATGGACATCTTGGATGACATGGGGGTGAGTAAATTATCAGAAAAAGTTTTTTAAAAAGTGAACTACTCCTTTAAAGACCACACTGAAAGGCATCACAAAAAAGAGGAAAAATCAGGGGTCAGGCAAAGGCCCAGAAAGAAGACGTTTTTCCTCAATGAGCCAATGAACTGCAGAATTGGATTAAGGAGACATTTGAGTCACAAGAACATGGCAACAATTAGATAAAGACAGACGGCATTAGAAAACTCCATGAAATCTGTGTAGTTGGGCAGAGGAAGAGGACACATAATGAGCCATCAATGGCCAAAACTGTATACTGCATACTGATAAACTTATCGAAGACTTGGGAAAACACTGCCAACGTTCTACATTTAGTGATGATCCAAAACTGATCCATGTGTTTGCAGAAGTAGTTTGTGAAAGCCCTAAAGGCAGAGCAGCAGAAGTCCTGAATATATGACAATAAACTGAAGCATCAGTCAGAATGGCAGGTTTGATGGTTTTCATAGTCTGGCATGCTGTGCCTGAGCATGCAGTAAGAATGCTAACAGCAGATAATAACACGAAGAGAGGCTGCCAGGAAAAAAAGAAATCTATAGCTTGACGTGAAGTATTCACTGTGCTATAAAACTAAAATATATATTAATAATTAATTAATTGAACCTAAATTGTCATTATTGTTTTTTTTAAATTACTAAAGCACATCATTTCTATGTACTAAACTAAAATTTCATGAAAACCAAAAATAAAAGCCAATTGTAAAAGTTATCAATAAAAACTATAAAAAAAAACTATTATTTAAAAAATACAAAAAATAACACCTGGATAATCCTAAAATAACATCTCCTGATCACCCTGTTCGGTTTTATCTTATGATTCCCAGCTTGATATACATTGTCACTTACTTATTACTATATAAAATATATTTTAAAAAGGCTACTTTTCTTATAAAGCATTTGGATTATATAATTAAAATGCACAAGCAATCTATATTATATATATATATATATATATATATATATATATATATATAGTATGTGTGTGTGTGTGTGTATAATCAATCGTTTTGCACTTTAAAACACAAGAGCCATCACTGCTCCTGCCTGTACAAAAACACCCACCACATTCCATAGTGTTCTCGTATTTGCAAAACAGTGAGCAAAGCTTTAAAAATCCATGGCAAACAAAGTCTATCCTAAAGTAAACTGATGTCTCCTGGGACACCATCCAGCTTTATATAGGATTAGATCAATGTATTGTGTATGGGACATTTTAGTAGTCTCTAGGGACTTGAAACCACTTCTGTGAAAGGAATCTAAGCTTAACTTTAGAATCTGGGCTACTGCCTCTGTATCTAAGGCCCGTGTTTTTCCACAGCTCCTCGCCCAAAAGAGCTCAGCGCTATTGTGCGAGCCCATTGAAATGCAGCATCCGACTCCACGGAGGGTTTGGTGGAGGACTGTGATACAAGGGATTCTGTTTGGGTTGTGCCCCCCTTTCTAAAAGGCATGATTGACACTCGGGCACGGTGTGACAACTTTCCCTCGTGGATGAGACAAAAAGATCCCAGCCGATTGGAGCAGCCAGAGAAAATTGGATTGCTCCATTCATTGTGGTTATTCAGTTCTACCCCTCCACTATTCCTTTTATGCTCATTCTCAACATTCAATTAGGCAGAATGGGAATGGTACAGGAGAAACTGGAGGGTCAGATCACTGCATGGTGACATGTACCAAGTATTGCTATAGAAGTTTTACAATGTTCATCTAATTAAGAATGTATGGGAGATCCAACAATGACAATAAACACCATCACCTTGTGAACACTGAAAAATAAAAAGCATTCTTTCAGAGTAACCGTTAATTAAACAAGCACTGTTGGATACAACATGTGGTCTTGATTGCTTCAATAATCTGCGTGCTATGATACTGTAAAATGTATTTACCATAACACTCTGAAAGGGCTCTCTAAGAAATTTCATCTCTTTCACTCTAAACAGAGAGCGAGTCTGCTGTGGCTGACACTGCATAATGGCATGAGAGTGCGGACCACGGCATGTTATTCAAATCCTGCATGTTATCATAAGCAAACAACAGATAGTCTACTCTATAACACAGGAAGTGCTAAACAATATGCTTGAATGTGTGTGATTTCAGCCATGTTCCTAGACCTGCTGAAAACCACTGAGATACCAATTATCTGTAAATGGCCAGCCTCTGTGCTTAGTGTTTGAAATCTTCATGTCAATGCATTTAGTTTTCAAAGACTCAAATACTAGATCCTCTGGCGTTAATGTGGCCAAATTTACAATTTGAGATGAAAAAAAAAAAGTCATGCTCTAGAATAAACTCTCTTTCACTTCCTTAAAGATAGTGAAAGAAAATGTGTTGCTTTTATATCCAGGGCATTATATCCAGGTCAACAAAGGCCAAATGGGGGAAGAAAAAAAAAGTTTCAAACTGTGTAAACATGATCTGAACATTTAGGAAACTTTCTCTACATCCTCCTTAAGAATGCAACTACCAACAGTTTAGTAGTATTAGGCAACAGGATACAGAACACTGTGCTTCATCCAAGAGGTAAAAATAAGATCTGAGCTCCTTGCCAAAGAACTCATACACTCAGGTTGCAGACTGAGAGACAGGATCAACTGTGATTCATTTTAAAAAAAAATTGTAAAAGGCACAAGCATGATTTGATCAAATATAAAGTACTAACAGTGTCACCAATTTTGAGGTCAGCACACTTGCGGAGGCCAGTCAGGGGTTGGCCGTCTTGGCAGGTGGCGGTGAAGGCCAGACTGAGATCTTCAGGATGATCCCACACGCTCAGCTCAACTTTCGACCTGATGTTCTACATGAAAAAAAAGAAAACAAAAATCAAGCAAATGATCCAAAAAACAAAACAATCCAACATTCGCTAGTAACAGTTTGAAAGGTAATGGAGATGTTCCAGAATTATATATATATGGTTTCTATAATGCTTTAAAATGTAAAACCACAAACTTTCAATCATATTCTTTGATAAAATACTATCAGTGAAAACCACCAAAATAGATCATATCCATAACAATAATCATAGACTTTGGTATTTTGGTGTAAACTGACAGTCAGGAGAGATGAGAAATTGGATCATCTGGGTCAAACCCTAACTTGATGTTTGGTAAGTGTTTGTCATAAGTCACAAATTGATTATTTCATTTTTCTTTCCCCCCAGTGTCCAGTGAATCTACTTTTCCTATTCAAAAGGTTGGGGTCAGTATGTTTATTTATTTTTTCAAAGAAGTCTGTTATGCTCAACAAGGCTGCATTTATTTGAATATGCAGTAAAAACTGTAATATTGTGAAATGTTTGTAAAATAACTGATTTCTGTTTCAATACAGTTTAACCAATGTATTCCTGTGAATGCAAAGCTGAATTTTCAGCATCATTACTCTAGTCTTTAGTTTCACATGATCCTATCATCAGCGTTGAAAGCTGTTGTGCTGCTTAATATTTTTGTGGAAACCATGATAATTTTTTTCAGGATTCTTTAATGAATAGAGCTCCCAAATTTATACTTTTATAACCTAAGCCTCCTTTTACAAATTTAATGTGTCCTTGTGGAATACAAGTATATATATATATATATATATTTAAAAAAAAAATATTGTACTGACTCCAAACTTTTCAACTGTGGTATATGTAGTCTTTCATGTTACCCACATGATCTTGTTTAATTTAAGGTTAAATAAAAAAGGCTGGAGTAAAAATTTCCTCCAATATATAGCTACAGAATAAAACAAGCTCTTCAGCCAAAGAACATCTTTCAAGACCATTTCTTGAACCACAGCAGCGATCTTCCAATGCAGTAACAAACACAGAGTATCAGATCTTCACAAGCCAGAAATATCAGACTACAAAGCTTACTGTGTGAACTAAAGCAAACACATGGACGAGCCCATCAAATGTTCTGCAATGACAAAAACAGGAAATTCCTTATCTTATGTTATCATGTGATCACACAGTGAAGACACAGCAAAAAAACTAAAAACTCCATAACATCATCTGTTTTTAATTCAATTTCTAACAATTTATTGACTGAAAACCAGGGGGAATTAATTTGGTTGCCAATTAAACTGGAATCAATTTACATAGAATACTTTAGGTAAGTGATGGTTATTTATTACAATGCTGTTGTGTTGATAAAACAGTTGCCTGACTCTGAAGTGTGTTGACCACATTGCCTGAAAATGAACCGTGCATTCATAATGGGATGTCACTATACATCACAGATTAAACTCTGAACCTTTTAATACACATTCTACAATCTTGAAAGGAAAGAAAAGCATGAAGGGGTCAGTCTTGGGGTCACCAAGAGCACATTTTCTTTTATGTGCACATGCTACCTGTGTTTCAAATAGGACTACAGGGGCACAGAATGATGTTTTAGGTTGGAGGTGGTGAATAAATAGTATAAATATTTTATATATATAAATATTTGAGTCATTGAGTCAAACTGTGTTGCGTTTATAAACTTACATTGTATGCGTTCACAATTAGCTGAATAATGTTTTTGGAGTCTTGGTCCAAAATTTCCACTGTAGTCCCTGGGATCAACGCAGTGAGATTCTATGGGTAAAAATACATTAAACAAAACAAAAACAGCTCAACATCAATCAATATAGCTTATGAGGAACGAGAGGTACCTTGTAAAGAACATAGTGTCTTTTGGTCACTGCAAAGATGAGGAAAATATTGTTTTCAGCCAGTTTCTCTCCAAGTAGAGCGAGTGAAGGGTAATCCTGTGGAGAGACGCCACATGTCCATTTATCAGTAAGATACATTCAAGCGATCCCTCACTCCCTGCAGCCCAGATCCCTCCTCTTTCTGTCAGGAAGTTTGCAAAAGGAAGTCATCGCTCTTCTGATTCCCCTCCACGGTTTCCGTTATCCTTCCACCCATTTCCTCTGAATACAGCTACAGGCGTTCTCTGCAAAACTGCCTGAGTATCCAGGGGGTTTGTATCTCTTTAAGCTCTTAAACCAAGGATCATCGATGCGTTAAACACATTTGAGTTACGTTTCCTTACAGAACAAGATGCATAAATATTAAATCCTAGTTTGCAGTAGAAGACACACACTGCTTTTGTTTGTTTACCTTCTGTCTGAGCAATCTCTCTCACTCTCAAAACTTTCAGCTACTTTGGATGGAGACCAAACTGCTAAACGAGCACCGCATCTATTCTTGCACTTTTACATAGATGGGGAATAACAATTTATCCAGTTCAAAACCATAAAAAAAAATTATGAATTTTCGAGACATCATATGGTGAAGGGAAACAATAAGTGCATAAAAGCTTCCCATTAAAACTGAATTATCTGCAATGCCTTTGAAGGTTTTGTTATGCTGTTCAGCAAACACAGACCTGCTGAGGTTTTAACCAAGCATTTCAGACAATCATTATGCGTTATCATCAAGCATTTATAGCTGATGGAAGTTAAGGGCAAGAAATTAGTTATTAAGTATGTTTAAATAAAACAAGCTAATTCAGAGAGTCTGCCGTTCATTTATCCAAAGCAAAACAACATGTAGTCTTTACATTTGAAGACTGATCATTTGTGTGGTTCAGAGTTTTGTGGTGTAAAAGCTTTACCATCTTTGTTGAAGCGCTGTACTCGTTCTTGTCGTTCAGGTGACACTGTCCATCGTGAGGATGCACTAGTCCACCGAGCTTGCCGTCCAAAGCCAAGTGAGGGACGTCATCGGTGGCAAACACCAGGAGATGATAGGCTTCTTTCCTCCAGCCAATCCTCTCCTGCCACAATGACACCATGCTTTCATTTATACCAGTCTATATCTTTTTGCATCTCTATACCATGTTCATTTAATTGTTACACAGTGATTTTTATTTTAATAATTATTCCAATTTGGTTGTTTTTGTTAGTTGATGGATATAGTTTACAGTTGTATTTATAGTTGATGGATCAGTTCAGTTATATTACAGTTGTCAGAATATGGATCAACATATGGACATTATCAGCGTTTTTCAAATAAAACATGCATAAAAGATAATTTTATAGAAATAGATGTAATACATTTGTGAAGCATTTTGTTAATTCTTTCATCATTTTTATATATATTTTTATTATGCATGCAGCTTTTATGGCCTCATTAATTTAAAGACTAAATAGATACTTTTAAACATTCATGTCAACATAGGACCATTTCAATTTCTTTTTCAAAGTTAATTTAAGGCAAAAGGGGGTGATTGGTGATTAGCCACAGTTCATAGATTCATATATATTTTTTAACCTAAAATCTACACAATCTAGCAGACAGCACCTGCTAACCTGTTCTTTAGAAACACATGGCAAATTCAACACTAAACACAAGATCTCATTAGTCTCACAAACAAATAACACGTATAGCGGATAAATGGGCAAGGCTCTCCTCTTTCATTCAGCGTAAACCGCACAGTCTCTTTCTCTCATGCATGCTGTGATTGTGCCTTTCATGGCAAAGCAAATATGTTTACAGCCTATGATGTAAGGCAATATTAGCATGTCCCTTTTAAGTCTTAGACACACCTGTATCTCTTCTTAGAAAACTCACACATCAAAGCAAAATAAGGATATCTGATGTGTCAAGAGTCGTTCTCTCTTTTCATTAAACCTTGCTGGACAGGCTTGGTGTCCCTATAGGGAGTTGAAGGAGTCAAAAAAGCAGCAAAACGACCAGTCCTGACAGACTGCTTACCTTGCAAACTGCAGCCTGCAGAATGGCATCAAACCCCCCCTCTGGTGCATCTCTGTTACGCGACACCATCTGCTTCTGCACTTCCTCGTTGAAACGATCAACCTCGTCCGTAAGAGACAAGAGGTGACGAAAGCCAAATGTGGGGACACAGTTTGGGAACAACTTATATCTGTAATAAGAGAGGAACGATAAACACCAGGAGCTTAAATAGCAATACTGAAAACATAACTTAAATGAATCCTAATATTGTGCTTTTTGATATCATACTACTATTCAAAATTCAGAACAAAAAAAAATGTCTATAAATTATTTAAATGTATATAATATTAGTATGTTCAAACATAGTAAATAGTCTTTAAATTAAATGCATTAAATTAATGAAAATAACACAAATACCATGTCAGGTTTATATATATATATATATATATATATATATATATATATATAATAAATAAATAAATAATGCAAAGTCCAAATACATAGAAAAGAAAATGACAATTTTAACTAGAATTTTAATGGACACCATTTTAGGTTACATATATTACTAAATGAAAAACAATTTTATTACTTTATTTCAATTTTAAATAATATTTGAGGTTTACTAGATGCAGAACAAGGGACAAGCTTGTTGACATTGTCTGTTCCTATGATTTCGGTTGTGGTACAGTGAGCATTCAAGAGGGCTGAGTGCATAACCTACAAGGCCACTGATGCATGATGGGCTGCAGGCTGCATGGAGTAATAGCTTCCTGGGACATGTGCTGTACTGGCTTTGCAACCTCAATCTGCTCTGTCACACTTTTCAGTCTACCATTATTTTACATAGGATCAGAGTGATAGCCACCAGTGACAGCAGGATTTTTTTAAAGGATTCTCTGCACTAGATTAAGTTTTGACTTTTGAGTGTGACATAAGACCTGGGATAAGTTCAAAATTGTGACATGCCAAGGGCTGTTGAATTTTCAATGATGCACTTTTCTCCAAGACAAGGCTACGCCAAAGCAGGGCTGTTTTTAGTAATACAAGATAAATAAATTAATACACATTCACTTCCCCAGATGAGAAAGTGTCTGCAAACTGTTCTCACCAACAAGTAGCTGTTCCTTCCATTCAGTTTCTTTCATTGCATAACAAAGGGAAATCCAATCCCAAATCTGATACAGCTCATCACAGATCTGTCAGAGATATCTCTTACCCATTGCATGGGTTGTCCTGGTACTTGGGGGCTGTGTAGGAGAAGGGTGAGATGTTCTTATCCACAAAGGAGCCAAAACCAAGGCGGAAGTTACTTGTGAGCTTCCTCATTTCCTCAGCCAGTTTGGTGCCCAGGTTGCGGATTGTGTCCAGATCGTCCTTCATTGAGAGCGAGAGGTCCATCAGGTAGTACAAATCAACAGGGTAGTCTTCCACAGGGCGCACTTGTACCTCAAAGGAAATCTGGTCACCTGAAGAATGGAAGTAAGAGTCTCTACATTAACAGACCATATAAATTGATCTACAAACATTTTATTTCATTCTTTTTCTCCTCTAAATCTATCAGCAGATGCATACCAGGCCTTAAGCTGAGAGAGATCTTCTGTGGGTATATCTGGATGACATCATACTGGGTCACCCCAGAACCTTTGGAGCTCAGGGGTTTGCTCAGCAACTGAGAGCTGACACTCCTGGGATTCTCTATAAAAGGAGAATCACATCCTCTTTTCAATAAGTTCTGGCTGAAGTCACATCGTGTGGTGAGAGTTCTGGCCTGTCCAAAGTCCTGAATCAGGGAAAAAGAAAGATCACTATCTAAGCAATCTCTAAGCAATATAAGGAAACCATTAAATAAATGAGCAAACCCACAAATGCAGGGAAATAGAGCACTAATGCTCTTAGTAACCTGTCGACAGTTCAAGTGCATTACAATGAATAAATCAGTGGCTTGTCTGCCTAAAAATACGACATTTGAATGAGTCTGTGATGCCTATAATACCGTCTAGGTATGCAGCTCAGTAGTTTGAGAGTGCGACACAGCCACACTCAAATCAAGTGTCAGCCAATGTCTGGCAGGAGTGTGGGCGCACGCACCTCTTGCGCGCACCAGGCGCAGATCGGGTGAATCAGGAAGCATTCTTCACAAGATGAGGCGCTGCCGCTCATGCAAACATTAAGACCTAGAGGGAAAAAGAGAGTCCAACTCAAGTCAAACAGGAATTATGAATTTGCGCATAATTTAGACTCTTTCATCTAGACACTCACAACTGAGGACTACTACAAGCAAGAGAAGCGTCGCAATAACGACACAGAATTGCTCAGAAAAGTAACTAGGACAAACTGACCTCTCGTTATCATAATGGAGAAATAAAAACAAATAAATGAAATAAACAAATAAATGCAATTAATTATTACAGAAACTATTGAGTAAATCAGTCAATAAAAAAATAATACAATTTATATGCATTTATTATTTACTTTCAAACATTCACATCTGTTTATTTATCAGCATTTACTAATCTGGTAGGCTATGTATTAAATTGTTTTTCGTATTTGGTCCTCAAGATTAGAGATGCAAGTTTATTTATCTCAACTAAAGTAGTCCCTTGAGTTAAATACTGGCGATGCTATTGTGCTTTCATTAAACACTGCACTTATACTTACCCTTGACGCTGTGAATAAACATTTCCAAGACAATGTAAACTAGAAGAGCCCGGTGACGTGTAAATGGGCAAAGTTTCCACATTATTCCTTGCAAAAGCAAAACCCCGTTCAACATCAAAAGAGTTTTTGTCCAATTGTATAAAAAGACTGTATTATTTTATATAGTGAGTGGCTGAGATCTTCTCTTTGTCCATTCTCTCCACATCACAGTGGCACATTCATGACTGAAGTTAGAGAACTGCATTGGTAAATACATGAGTAAAATCCGAGGCGTCTGAACAATAATCCACATTCGAAGTTATGGTTACTGTCGCGACAGTCGCGCTGTCTGAGGTCCACTGCAATAATTCAGCCTGCGCTGCATCCATTATTGGCTTTCAAATCTTCAGTCGCAAGAACATTTACATTTCGTGAACATGCTGTTTTTATCCATCCTCCGGTTGTTTTCGGCGTGAAAGTTCAGTAGTTGAGTGCCTGCCGCGTCCCTCACATTAAAACTCCGCCCATGGGAAACGAGACAGGACTTTTTTTTCCCAATAAGTTTTCAGACAAGTCCCGCCCTCTGCAACCGGGATTGGCTAGTAGGGGCGACTTCCTCAGATTTGACAATTAACAGGTCATTCAAATGTAGTTACCAATCAAAGGAAAGGACGGTAATGTTTGAGGGGAAACAAGAAAGCGACAGAAACATTTAAACCATAGACATCATATAGATAGACGCCCTATCGACCGCTACTGCGCGGACGAGCCGTGGGGCCGCCATCTTAAACCGGTCACCCGCTCCGCGTAATCTGTTTGGCAAGTGCAACGAGCTGCCAAGCATTTAATTTATCATATCTCACTGAATACCGAACTGATTTTCACGCGGGGTTTTTTTGCTGCAAAGGTCATACACGATACAGGACACATTGAATATTTTGCTCACAAAACACAACCAATAGTACGGTAATGTTAAATGTTACTTGTGAAAAGTAATCCCCGAGTGATGGTCCGCCGATTTGAGCAGGAATATGCTGCATGCACAGTGCTCTGGCATCTACTGCTGCTATGCAACGCAAATAGCAGTATGACCGGTTTAAGATGGCGGCCGCATTTCTTGCGCCACAGCGGCCAATACGGCATCTAGTCTCTATATTATATATGATTTAAACCCTTTAATTAGTTTGCCACAGTAATCAGTGCGGGTTCTTTGTTATGGATTTTTTTTTTTTTTAGCAAATTAGAATTTGCTCTTAAACCTAAATCTCACATTAAACTGATAAATCATGAAAAACTGCAGGCTGCAGTATGCTTCTTCACCTTATGAAATTAGATTTGAGCATTTTATAAATATGTTTGATACGTCAGTAGTATATTAAATACCGAAGTCCTTTAAGACCTGGCTTGGAAAGTTCGTCCAGTGGAGTCAGCAGTCATGTGACCATCACTAATTACATCACCACCTGTTCTACAATGAGAGCTGTGGAAGTAGTATTAGGTAGCTCAAGGAATATAAGGTTGTTCTGGTTTTACCCGAGCTGACAGGAGTGACATAAGTTCATTCACCACTGGCCATTTTTACAATTGCCAAAGGGTCTTGCACACCTGGCTTAAAATGATCAAACTTAAACAGTGTAGCTTTAAACTTGGCCTGTTTTTGCACTAATCAAATCATTAAAGAATGCACAGGAAAATAGTTTTATTTAAGAAACACAAGGAAACTTATCAGTTATCATAACTCTGGTAATAGCAGAGCTAAAAACCTGAAAAACCTGAAATTCAAAAACTCTTATTTCCTCCACCTCCAGGATAAGCATTCAACTCAGAGGAGGTGTTGGGAACAACAAATTACAATGAAATGTTTATATAACATAAAAGTTTGTTGCAAAAATGGAACTGACGAGTGAAATCCAATCATACTGGTCAGGGAACGAACCACTGATTAAAACAGCACAAACTCAAATACACGTGGGGGTAGAGGCCTGTGTGAGAAGCTCAGAGGTCATATCCACTATAGATCTCAATGGAAGGCCACTGAGGAAGCCCTGATGCTGGGCCCGCAGTTCCAGCAGGGCATCCACGATCCTTTGGCGGCCTATGTTTGGATGGCGCTCCGACAACCGGGCCATGATTGTGTCAAAGCTTCCCATTGTGGCATAGTGCTGTGGCACACATGTACCAGAGGCTGTAGGAGATTCGCACACATTGGTCAACCTGTCCACACTACAACGCAGCCCCTGAGTCAAAAACATAAGCGTGACAGATATCAAGGGTTTGGAACAGAAACTCAAAAGTGGTCTTAGCAATTTAAAGAAACTGTATTCAAATCCATACAGTGACTGAAATCTAACTAGTTCTGGACAAAGCAACTTCTAAAATGTGTGCCACTTCCTACTTACTCCATGTGATGGGCTGTAGGTTCCGCCCTTAGTTCCCAGTCCACCCCCTGCAGTTTCTGAGGTGCTGTGAGACGGATCGCTCAGTGTAGGCTCAGCTGGCCGACAGAGTTGCTTCACCTGGACAGTGTGACCCTGGAAGGAGCGATCATTTAGATCTTCAACTGCTGCCTTGGCGTCGCTGGGGCTCTTTAGATAAACAATAGCTGCCCTACAGAAGTACAGACAAGATTAGAGTTCATTAAATATAATCTCTAACAATGCTTGGAAGTCTGGAACTACAAGCATTCAGCATTACTACAGAGTCTATAAAGATTGATGTAAAAATAAAGATTGTGACTTAAAGTATACTACTGCCAGTTTAACTATAAGCATCACAGTATGGGTGTAGAGCTGTAAGTTCTTGTCATTGCCCAGGTACTATTAGATCATGAGTAATCATTCTAGTTCAACTAGAAATCTACACCGGTTTTCCAGCTAGAAACCTTAAGAGAATGTTCAGTGCTTATTTACACTGATACATTCCTTAACCTAAACGGTTTGCCCACTGAGTAGTCAAAGTTGATCATATTTATGGAGATTGTTAAATAGTAATGCAGTAAATACTAAATTTAATGATGTTATTTATTGCCATTTTGTAACTTTGAACCAGTGTTTAATCTTAGCTCTTGGGCAGATGAGGGATCAATTCAGCATGTTGAGAATGCTTACCTCATATTGTTGCTGAAAGTGGACATACTGACATTCGTAGCATTGTACTTCTCAAACCAAAGCAGCACTTCATGCTATAGAAAACACAACATTTAGTGGTGTCTGCTGCCCTCTAGAGGCCATAATGAACTTTACTGAAAAGCTTACATTTGTGGGCACCCTACCTCACTGACATTGTCTGGCAAACATGTAATGCACAAGATGGAACTTTGTTTTGAATCATCTTCATCAGTCCCTGTGAAAAAGTATTTATTTATCAAAGATTATTTAGTCAACCAAATCAAACAGCCAATAGCAATGAGGCTTTCTTCCAGAACAGTATTTGAGTTTTCAAACTGCACTTCTAAGTACAGACCTTAATGGGTGTTGTTGAAAGGAGAAAGAGATTCACTCGACATCACTATCACTTAAAGTTTCAATCAACCTACTACACCTTTGTGCTTCATTTTGTAGTTCATATTTTCGCTCTTTTCAATCAGTTTCTCAGTTTCTCCATCTTGATTTGGAGACCCAAGTTCCTCCTCTGCATCAAACCAAGCTTCGCTGCCATTTGGATCCTTGATGGCACCTACCATATAAAACACTGTAATACGATTCCAGTTTATTTCTCTTTCTTCAATCTGATATTCATACCAGGGGTTGTCTCAGTGGAACCTCCTGGCTTCTTGTGTGAAAAGACTTTATCTCTCTTGTTGCCATCACATTTTGCTTCATCCTATTCAGAGAGAACAAACACTGTACTGACTATTCTAAAATGTAACAGACTCATACATTTCAGGTACAATTATTAATTAATCACAATTATCAAATAAATGGAATGGAAGTATGTGAATGAACTACCGGAGCAGCTTCAGTGTCCTGACAAACTTCAGAGTTCAGTGCTCTCATCTCTTTACTTTCTTCATCCTCTCTGTGACCACTTGCAATGGTACTACGCAGAATCATAGAATACTTAGCACTTCTGAACATGTATGAGGTCGTACACAAATATTAACTTTTTCATGTGCATCAAACAGCAAAATTCAGTGTATAAATAATGTGATGAACATTACCAAACACTGCAAAGGCAGACATGCTGATATTATGTGGGGACAAAAAGCCACAATGGAATGCACTACAGGATCAAAACGGTGTCATTCATACATTTATTCATCAACACTACTGTTCAAAAGTTTGGGGGTTGGTGAGATTTTTTAAATCTAGAAATATTCTCTTATTCTTACCAAGTCTGCATGTATTTGTTAAAAAAACACAGCAAAAAATTAAATCAAGGTTCGTTCACATTTTACCAATAAACTTTTGAGATAAATATTCATAACATACCATTCCATGAAACATCCAACATCTGTTCAAATTCACCACAGCATCTTAACTTTAATTAATGACCAGAGTAATGTGGTTTAATAAAAAATAAGCTGAAACCGGGTAATACGTTACCCCACGCAGAGAACATGACGAAAGCTATTGTAATTTGTTCAACCAATATCATCAATTAAACATTCTTATACATTATTATATACATTCTATTATATTTGTGAAACATTTATGCCTCTTCCAAATCGGTTAGCTTTTATCAAAAACTTTTCCAGACCTGGGAATTATTTTAAAATTTCATGACTTTTCCTAGGTTTTTCCCATGACCATACAAACCCAGAGCAATATTGTGACATATTACTATATTTAAAATAACCGTTTTCTATTTTACTATATTTAAAAATGTTATTTATTCCTGTGATGCAAACATAAATTTTCAGCATCATTACTCCAGTCTTCATTGTCACACGATCCATCAGAAATCATGTTCTATCATAAATCATGTTTTGTGAAAATCATGATTTAAGATGTGGTCTTTCTTTTTTTTTAGATTCTCAGAAAATAAAATGCATTTGTAGGAATACTTTGTAAGATTATAAGTGTCTTTACTGTCACGTTTGATCAATTTAAATGCACCCTTGCTAAAGAACAGGAATAAAAATAAAGTAATATACATTTTACACACATCTTACTGACCCCAAACTTTTGAATGGTAGTGTATACATATTTGCAGATACTTCCAGGAGATTTTGACTTGAAAATCTAGCAAAGAATTGACTGAACAGCAATACCCATCAAGCTAATATATACCTCCAGCGTCCTGGCTGTGAAATGTGTAATGTGGCGGCAGTATGTTTCAGCATTCCAATAAAGAACTCATACCAGGAGAAGCAGTCAGAAAACAATGTGTGTAAACGGTTAGTTTTGATTATTATTATTTGACATATCATGACCACTTACCTTCCTGGACTGTCAAATAAGTCTAAATGGGCATCAAGTACCTGAAATGAGACTTTATTACCTACTGCTTATCTCTGATACAATACATTTCCAAATTCAAATTCGGTCATACCAATGCTGGGCTGTAGTTTGCCCCTGTAGTTATCTTTTCAGAATCTACTGACAGGGGCCTGAGGTCATCCAGAGAAGTGCCTGCCAGGATCAGTCTCCTCATCTCATGATAATCTATCTGTAGTGTATTCAGAGTTTCTGCTATGCTGTCCGGCAGGGCCTCAGTACTGAGGTACATACAAAAAAAAAAATAGCTGACCTCAAAGTTAGGACCGAATACCTCAATAGAAAAATTATAGAATTCTCATAATAGAAACTCTTCCCTGAGCGATCCCTTACCCTTGATGGGCACTTTCACCCAGTGGGGAGGTGAAGTAGCGCCTCCAGCAGTGCTGTTGACACATGACAAACTGTAGAGCGAGAAGACGCAGCTCTGTTCTTCTCACTCGCTGGGCACAGTCACACCCACAGACTCTCCTGCAGTGGTCACCACCAGGACCAGGGCTGAGAAGACATAAAACTTCTTGGCATTTTTATATATGTTGTTAAAAAAATTAAAAATAAAATATAAAAAAACAACAAATGTTTTGATGCAGTACGTGGACTAAGACTGGAGCACTGTTTCACAAAGCTAATAACTGTAATACAAAGTGGTCTTCCTCAAGTAGCGCTTAAAGTCTTAGAAATCCCCAGGACGTTTAATATCTTACTGGAGACATTTTTTTCTAATTTGTTAATTTCAAAGACAAAAGAAAATTCTATACAGCTATCACTATAGTCTCTAATTTCAGAAAGTAAAATTTATCACATGACAACAGATTTCTGAATGCTCTTGCGCAGCTTGTTACAGTAGTTCGGACAACATTTTACACTTTTACAATAATGACACTGAGAAACATTTATAGCCACTAAATTAAAAATATACAGTTAAAGTTGAAAAAATACTTAAACTGATCATTTCATTAAGTTTTTGAAGCATTAAAGTTTTGGTGGAATGGACTTTCAATGGAGAAACAGATATCTCGGCCTTCATTAATATCTTTTAGAAGACAAACAAAAGTCTTAAGGTTTTGGAATGACATGATTCATTTTTGAGTGAACTAACCCTTTCAGCACATTACCTTGCCTTTCTACTCCTTAACTGTTTCAGCTCCTTCTCAGTCTCCTTAAGTTTTATGAATTCCTAGAAGTAAATGATCAGTACATTATTCACAGCTCATTTGAAAAGATCTCAACTCCAAGCGCTCCATTAGGCGCATGATTGTATATGATACCTCTGTGAGGACATCCAAGTCAGACATGTAGACTTCAGTAATAGTGCTCTTTTCAGATGTGGTCGTTTGCACAGTTTGTGTATCTTTCTCATGGCTGACAGCTAGCAAGTCAGTGACAACGGCAACGTTTTCCACCTGGAAGATTTGACCAACCTCTATTGCACATTTAGATGTGAAGCAGGCTCTGAAATCACCACAGGGATCTATTATTTGGTCCACAGACACTGAAGTACCACATTCGGAAGATCCCACATTGACCTCATCTATCGGTTGCTCGTATCTTGAGTCCTGCTTCTTTGGCAGGTCTTCATGACTGTCTCCGGACTCATCAGCCAGTTCAAAAGAATTGCTGAGACAAGAAAAACAATCAGTGGAGTTTGCAGAAGTAGCACTGGCCATAGTGGCGACTGACGGTTCATCTGACAGTTCTGTACTGCCTTTGGTGGCCATGATTGAATCATTATCGCCTGCCTCCGTACTTCGGCTGCCATCGCTCCATACGGTGTGGTCCAAGCTGGTGCTACTGAAACTGTAGTATTCTGGCATCCCTTCCTGATCCAGATTGTGGTCATCTGGTTTTTCCATGTGATCATACAATTGGTGTTGATTTTTATGGACATAGTCATTTCTTTGAACATGACTCTGCTTATCCAGCTCCATATCAAGGGAGAAGCTCGCCTGGGCTGCTGTGTCCTTGAAATGTTTGGTGTCCTCCCTGTTCTCTACTTCCTTCCACAGCTGAGACAGGCACTGGGCATGGTGACACATTCCTTTACTGTATGAAGGAGGATGTGCAGCAGGGCTCCTATCATTAAAACTCTGTCCGTGTGTAGCTTTCTGAGTGTTTAGGGTATTCTGCATGCAACCTAAATTAATATTTTGCTTTGTGACGTCACTTTGGGCAGTTAAGACGTTCAGCTCTTCTTTCACACTGTTTGGCAGCAGCTCAAGTTGTTTCTCATTCTCTAAACCAGAAAGTAATAATTAGTGCTTTAGCTGCTAATGAAGTTACAAAAATCTACAGAAGGACTCAAACATCTTACCTGACACACAGACTTGGTCCTCTGAAATTGCAATGTGAATGCCACAATGGCTACACTTCTTGGTACCAAATGGACAACTGGTCCCACAGTTTTGACACCGAAATGCACCATAAAATAATGGGTACCTGGACCTAAAACAAACAATATATATATATATATATATATATATATATATATATATATATATATATATGCGCCTCCACATAACGGCCACATCTCCAAAATTCAATCAACAACTAATGCATAGAACCAAGTCCCCAACCTACATTTTTCTTTTTCAATAAACCGTAAAATTAGAACGGACAATACATCACTACGCAGAAAGAAAAAAGAAATCTGTCATAATTCAGTTTCATGGCAATTTTCAGGATGTGTGATATAGGTTCCATATTGATTATTGGCAGATATCAGATTTTTAAAATATGTTCATATCAGTTGATAATTGTGTTGCTCACTCTCGTATTTTCTACATTTAGATTACCTTTGTCATCATATAGCCTAGGCCTATTGCTCACTTAATTTTCAAAACATGAAGAACACTGTTAAATGTAGTATTTCTATTTATAAAATCTAAAAATGAACATCTATTCATCATACTGCATGTTAAAATGTTGTGATTCCTAAATTCACTTGTAACATTTAAAATGACTGATTTTATTTTTCAGTGATCTATTTTTTTATTAAAAACCCATAACATTAAAGTAATTGTTGTCTTATCAATATTATCATATTACTATTATCCATATTGTCATGCATATCCAAGTGAAATTTTTTTATAATAATAACTTTATTATTAATAATAAACCGACTTCATTAATCATACATTTTATAACTTAAATATTAAAGCATGAAGAACCATGAAACAGAATGGCAATAAAAATCATATGAACACCAAACTACAGCAAATTGAAACAAAGTCAAAAATTAAAAACTCACCTGTTTGATGACATACCGGTAGTTGTTGGAGGGGGGACACCGTTTCCTCTGGTGTTTGCTAAATTAGAAATATATGTTTACACATTATACAGAAGGCTTGCTCTGACAAAAATATATATAACGTTAATGTTTTACCAACTAAACTCACGTTTCACAAAAACGTACTGTCTGGCAACTTCAAGTGCTGGGTGTTTCTTCAAAAATAGCATATACCCTCCCTCTTCTGTCGATGGGAAAGCACAATTTCACATAGCTATATTTCCAAAATTGCCCATACATTTTTTTTTGTATTAATGGTTATTTTATACTTAATATGCCCCTACGTTGTATTAAGGTCTTGTCCTCTGCTGTTAAACATTGGAACCATCCAAGCAACTTTGGATCTTTGAGTTCCAGGTAAAAATTGGCCCAGACAAGCTCATACAGTGACCTATAAGAAGCACAATTACCTCTCTCAGAGTAACAAGGCACAGGGATACTTCAAATTGTATTGATTCAAAGGTAAATGCTTAAAATGGAAGCACACTGAAGATAGATATGATTTGTGAAATTTCTTATTGAACGTTTAAAGCAAATTAATTTGCATTTAACATTTGATCAACCATTGCTTACCTCATCAACAGAAACTTCCTTCCATCATATGTATACAATGGATCATTGTGAAAGCCTTGAGAGATGTGTAAGAAATTCAGCAAAAAGATCATTAACAAAAACGGTTCGCAAAATGCACAAGTTAACGTTAGGCCTATAAACTAACCACATAAAAATTACGAAGACCAACCTTCTATTAACTACATTTCTGTCAACTAATGGCACCTATCTGACATTACACAAATTTCGTCCAACTGGTTTACATTTAAGACATAAATAACTTCTCTATAAGCTCGTTAGGTCGAACATTTTGACCGATTTTAAGGCGTTGTCCGTTGAGAAGCGCGCCCTTCACAGAGGATGCGCGTGCAACTGCGCACAAAATGTCGTCGAGGTTGACCTTATTTTCGACGCGAAAGTTATTATTTTTATTATTATTTAACTTAGTGAATATGCGATACTTCCCTATTATCAGCCGCTATAGGATAATACATGTTTATGATTGATTAGGATAATGAATTAAAATAATAACCAACCAGTTTGTTAGTAGGCTACGTTTGCCTATTTCCAAAACACTACGAAATGCGATAGGGGGAAAGTGGGTAAACCCGCGTTTACTGTGGGGTAAAGAGGACGGTTATGTAGTCTAACGTTACCCAGCATGACCCAAAATAGGCTACGCAATTTTCTCAACGAGACCACAAATGACCAACCCCAGTCCAACAATAATGCTAGTACTTTGGGGTCTGACTTACCAGCAATTCCGTTCACGGCATTATATGCATATTGGTCAAAAGGAATGACGTGCTGCCACATGGCTGTGGTAGAACGATCCTCATATGCGATGGAACTCAAAGATTCAAAGACGAACGGTAAAACGACAGGTGGAGGATACCACATTTGGGACACTTAAATTATCCAATTCAAGGAAAAGTCCATTAGACTTTGTTTGCACCAGTATTTAAAACAGCTATTAAGCGCATGTAAAGCGCCCTCTTAATAATTAGGCGAAGCATGGATCTGGAGCCCTCAGGTGCTCCTCATTTGGGTGCATGATTTGGGTGTAGCACTTGTTCTTCCCGGTCGGAAGTGACCGGACACCTAAAAATGAAACTTCCTCCACCCCAGTAAAACCAATGTAATATTTTGTTAAATAATATTTTATTTTGTATTTTGAGAGCATATTACTTATTAAAATATATGCAATAATTATGGTTAATTTTTGCCATTGAAAAAAAAATCTGCCTAGTTTTTTTTAAATATTTGTTCAATTAATTAAATATTTATTCAGTTAATGCAATATTTCAGAGACAGAATATAGAGGCTAGGTCTTTTAAATCCAATTCTTGAAGTCAGATTAGCGCCATCTGTTGATAGAAAATAAAATAAAACATGTCATTTCATGGTGTTACCACTAGATGCCCTCTATGGAGAGGCTTATGAATTCTCTAGTTGTTTTTGAACAAAATTACTTACTTTTAAGATGTGGATTAAAAATTTGTTTTTAAATAATACTTTTGGTCAATCTTTATAAAAAAATTAAAATAAAATTTGATGTGAAGTGTACACGTTTTTGCATTATTATTACTACAGTCAAACCTGAATACAGAGAAAGCATTTAGTTACAGGTAACATTAAAATTCAATAAAAAATTACAAAAATAAACAGGAATGCTTTATCACAGCTTATTATTATTATTATTATTATTATTATTAATATATTATTATCATTATTCTGGATCGGATCTCATTTCAACCTCTTATGTCAGTCTTCTGACTCAATTGTGTGTGTGTGTGTGTGTGTGTGTGTGTGTGTGTGTGTGTGTGTGTGTGTGTGTGTGTGTGTGTGTGTGTGTGTGTGTGTGTGTGTTAGTAGGTGGGTCTGTTTTTCCACTATTGATGTTTTAGAGTTTCAACCCTTCATTGCTGAGCACTTTTTTTCTGCATCGTGGCCGATTTGTAGATTGCACACACAACATTCTCAGAATTATTTTTGTGTGTTCACATTCCAAATGTCATAAAGTCACCAAATTTCGTAACATTCCGATGAAGTGACCGAAGAGAACCTGAGGGTAGGCGCCAGTAAAATGAAGCACGACAGGAAAATGATAATTTACTGTCATTTGTGTTATTATTACCTAGATGATTTTGACTTGTCATTTTAATATCAGAACAGTTGTGTATGCGTTCTGACGGTTATAATCAGCGGGTTAGTTAGGTCCCTTTAAGACTTTTATTATTAAGAGTGTTATTATATGCTTTGTTATTAATCGTCGTGCATTTATGTGATTCGGTTCTTTCGAATAGATTCGGTCAAAAACAATTCAGCGATTACGTCTTGACGAACTGCGTCATCAAATGATCCCGATTCCCGACTCATGGCTGGCCATATAGTACATGTATAACGTTGTATTAATAAGCCAATAAAAATAAAACAAACATTAAAAACATTTAGATCACAAATATAATTTACATTAAGGAAATTCATGTATGCCTCTGGTTTTATAAAACCTACCGACTGTGTGAATGGGACACCGTTTTATGCGTTTCCCTGTATGTTTTATTTCTTCCGTCGTTTACATTCAGGTTAATTTTAAGAATATATGCATATATCAATGAATGCATATTTAATCGATTAAAATAAGATGTTCATTAATTAGAGCATACTGTAACTTAATTTAGCTAATTGCTATGTCTCAGCAAATGGACAGCTGCTTACAAGGCAAAATAAACGTAGTGAGTTAGATCATGTCATCTTAAGCTCTGTCTTGCTCCATTGTACTAACAGACATACCCTAAGCAAATGGTATGCATTAGCTGTCGGTTTGCTAAGTGAAATCAATACTTCACTAAAACAGTAATTAGCAGACCACAGTTCAAAATATAGGCATGTTGATGGAACCAGCCATTACCTTCTTTGCATGAATGAATATATTGCTTATAGTGTTCTTCTCTATTGCATTAGTCAGTTATAGCCTATAGCATGGTTAAGGTTAAGTGATGTTGCCACGGTGATGTAACATCTGATCACTCTCAACTGGATTATCACCGTTTTCAGTTTCTGAATGAAATTTATCAAGACTAAACTGCAATTTTTAATGTCTCAATGTAAAAAGGAAAAATATGATAGTACAGAATGCACAGTGTTGTGCAAACATAAATGGGTTTGGATGAATAATTGAGGCTGTGGATGTTTTGACATAAGTGCAAGATATAGTATCACACATGCTACTCACCCATCCATACAAAGCTTTTAAATAATCAAAGATGGGAGGCCTACAGCATGACCAAATGAGCAGACACACATTAGCTGACCATCTGAAGTCCTGATGAAAGGACTGTGCAGCCCCTGGGACAACAAGAGGCCTTTAACTTAATAGAGGCTGACTGATACAGAATAGTTTCAGATTCACTGCAAGAAAGCAATTGCTAGGCCATCATCTAAAATGGGCTTTATATTCTCACATTTTGAAGTTTATATTTAAATTTCTGAAAAAAAACAGCATCATGGTTTCCACTAAAATATTAAGCAGCTCTACAGTTTTCAGCATTGATAATATGCAATGTCTCAGCAGTTTCAATGAACCAACCAAAACGTGACTACTTTGTCAGTCAAATGGCTAGTAAGATGTGGCAGAAGAAAAAGCAGAACACAGGAGTGCAAGTGAAGCAGAATGTTTATTGTACCCAGTACAGATTATAAACTCAGCAGTGTAAGGTACACATTGTGAGGGGACAAGGTTAAGCCTGTACAAGTGCAGACAACCCTTCTATGGTGGATGTTGAGACAAGCCCCTGATTCGATGAGAAAACGGTTATTTTATAAGCTGCACCTCTCATTTAAAGGCACTGCTCTCGAACCCACCAGGTAAGGGTGTCCAGTAACCACTGGTGTGCAGTCACTGCAACGCAGGGATCCATTCAAAACATACATAGAGTATCTTTTACAGGCAGAACTATACAGCTTATACAATAAAATCAAATAAATGCAGACTTTGCAAAAATATATAAGTTCATCTTTTTAAAGAGAGAGAGAAAGAGAGAGAGAGAGAGAGAGAGAGAGAGAGAGAGAGAGAGAGAGAGAGAGAGAGACAAATGCAGAGAACTCCACAATTTCTTCTTTGTCCAGCATAAAGCGATATGTTTGTGGACAGCTGATCATTGAATATGTCATGCAAAAGGTAGCAGTGGTCTTTCGTCGACTTGAGATTGGCAATGAGTGGCTGACCAGGAAAATTTATTTTTCTTGTACCTTATTGCATGCAAGGCCCTGTTTTCCTGGTGTATCAAAATATAGAACGATGTCCAAAAAAAAGGCTAAATGTTTTTGACCTTTACTTGCACTAAAGCATGGAGAAATTCTGACTAGTGCATCCCTTTTGAAAGTAAGACAATTATATGAACCAATTCAAATTTTGGCTTCTTGGGGAGTGTAAAATTAAATAATCAACAGGCATACAGAAATACCTTTAAAAATGATTAACAGTCTTGTGAAGCTGACTAAATATACTTAAGAGTGCCTCTGGTTTAACTTCACATCAACAACCCCTAGGTTAACCAGCAAGAAGAAAAAAATGTTTTTATAAAACTAACACTTGACAAAGGATTCAGAACGTAACCAATAATACAAAAAGAACATGTTCAGTATTCCTCAGCATAATTAAAGCGGTCCACATTAGTTCAACAAAAGTGTATAAAATCCAGCTTTCTAAAGAGTCTAAAGAAACAAATGGGTCATTTTTTATTTTCCTCCTTGCAAAACAAAGCCCTTTTGACTTCTTGTCTACATGGTTTGGAGTTAAAACAAAATAAATGGAGACCAAAAAGGCAACTATTAAATAGTGCTGCATTTAAGGTTTTTTCTATGAGGATGTCTCTTAATAATTTGTTACCAATTTTTCTTCTTTTTAAAAAAAAAAAAAGCAGATTGTCAAAAACAGAATTGCTACAATTCTCGCAGTGAGATCCATCAGTCTTTCGGCGCCGGTCAGCTCCAGCTCTACCTCTTCATCTCTGCGGCAGAGACCGTTTGCCACGAGGAAGGTTTAAGCGTGGGAAACCAACTTTCCTCACCTCCTTGACTCCTCCTCGTGGGCTGACGCCAGAGAAAAGGTGGCTCGCAGATTTCTCCTCGTTCTTTTTCAATGATTGGGAGGGTTAATCTGGAAGTGGGCAACAGTTCAAAAGGAGTCGAGGCAAGAGGGACAGATGTGTTTCAGTCAGATTAACGGTTCATGCTCAGTACACATAAGCGTCAGGAAAAGGCATCCCAGCAACACACTGCTCACCACCGTCTACCAAGTACGAAGCTCCCTCGTCATAGTGCGCCAACGGAAGAGTGTCGTCATCCACTCCAGGCAAGCTGTCGGGGTCTGCTTTAAGGTTGGGCCTTTGGTTGTCTGGGAAGGCCATGGAGAAGAGGGCCTCGGGATCACACACAAATTTGTACACATACCTCTCACCAGCAACCTGAAGAGAGAAATTAGGCATTAGATTATCAAAAAACAAAAACTTGGAAAATTGGAGCAACTATTGTCATTATGAGTAAAGCATAAAGTAAAAGAAATATGAACCTGCCTTTACCTTCTGCATGATTCCCTTCTCATAATAGTAACGAAGTGAGCGACTCAGCTTGTCGTAGTTCATGGCTGGTCTGTTCTTTTGGATGCCCCAGCGTCGGGCCACCTGAAAACGCAGACGAGGATTATTTCATTAGCCAAGCTTTATTTAGTTGCCAGTTTAATTTGGATAGCAATTTAATGTACACAACCAAAATTGGAATGGAATCAAAAACAGTTTATGAATAAAGCGGTGTCACTTGCAGGGAAATTGACATAAAATAAAAATGGAAGTTATCGCCACCGGGAGAACCAATGTTGCTTTATGTTAGGGCTGCACAATATATCGAAATTATCGAAATATCGCAAATGTATATATTGCGATATGCATATCGCAACGACTTGCAATAACTGGGGTCATGAATGAAAGAGAGAAAAATCACTCACTTCTCGTGGCTGAACAACCTTTTTAGCTTTAATAAGAATCAATATACATGTAATTAATACAGTGACAACCAAGCAGTTTTATTTTTACATTTGATTATTCCGTTTCTGTTGTTAAAAAAACCTAATGTAGGCCTACCTGAACCCTGTGGTTTACACTGATGTTAAAATAACACTTCTTATGCTACAGTAAAACACTGCTGTTCATTTTCAGAAGTTGTAGGGATGTTTTCTAGTCACAAAAAGAATGTGAAACACGCATGTAGGTTCTATAATTTTTAATCTATTTTAAAGATAATTTAAGTTTATTTTACACAATTTAAGCATTATCGTATCACACATCGAATATCGCATTATTTAATGAGTTCCCTTTTGAGAACGTTCACTTTGTATTGCGTAGCTATACGCAGTGGGAAAACTCCTTTTCTTGAGAATATTAAAGCCATTATTTTAAAACGCAGTGTAGCTGCACCACGTGCACAGAGCAGAGCGTCTAGCTCGCTCATTGGCTGTTCTGCAGCAACTGCACGAACCTGTGATGAGGCGGCTGAGACGCACAAATGGGTGCGCCCCATGCCTGGGACTCGCCCATGCAGAGACTGCACTCAACAATGGTTTCATTTGGCGCATCTGAGGAAGATGGCGATGACAGCATGTCCCTGGCTGCATCTGAGGGAGAAGACTGGCCGGGCTCGACAGTTGACCCCGCCCCTCAATCCTAAGCCAGCGGAGACTGTGTTAGAGTGAGCTAAAATCATGGCTCGCACCTTACACTCAGCTCGCTTAAAGACATCAACCTCCGCACACTCTCCACTATTGACGGCGCTGAGGAGAAGGGCTACAACACGTTTGCCCCCCCAGTGGAAGCTGTGGCTGCGCATCTCTGCCCGCCCACCTCTAACGGATGGAGAACCAAGGCGGTCCACCCATCCAAGCCCTGCAGAACGAAATCAGCCCTCGCCGGTCTTGCTTACACCGCGCGCCGGCCAGGCCAGTACCCTACTTGATAGGCGTGGTATTTGCCGGAAATAAGCGATCAACGTCATTTTCGCGCGAAGAAGAAAGCGACAAAGTAAACACCAATGGATGGCATACAGTAGATCTTGTCCTTGCTTCTCGGCATGTTCGTCAGAAGAAGACAAGCGCCGACATTAGGCATTTCTCAATACCAAGTATGTAAAGTTCTCAGCAGAAGGACTCCCGAGGACGCCGAGTCCGGTAATTCTCCAAATGGAACAGCGCGTTCTTGAAAGCATCACTCAGCTCGCTCTGCATGTACATTTTAGGCAACAATAAAACGAAATATGTTATAAAACACCACTCTGCCTCTTTTCGTTTTCATTTAAATAAATTTTAAACATTATAGGCACACAAATGTGGTTCAGGCAATGTATAGACCTGATTATATACATGTTTAACGTTAGCCTATTTATAACAAAACGAAATATAAAACACAACCCTGCATCTTTTCGTTTAAATTTAAAAAAATATTAAACATATTCCAGGCAACATGTGCATTTGTACAAATGTTGCAATAAACAACATTACAGTGATAATCTTGTAATAAAAAAATGACAAAACTCAACCCTATCTCTTTTTGTTAAATTTCAGTTCTATCAATAATAGCCATTATAAAAGTATAAGTAAAAGGTAACCTTACAAGAAGCTATACAATAAGAAATAAAGCAAACAATTCAGTCAAATATACAAATTCAGCGCTAGTCTAACGTTAACTTTACAACGGAAAAGTTATAGCCTAAATATATGAAACTTCACTTAGCCCTCAGCCAAAACGATTGGCCAGGGAACGAATTATCGATTCACGAGACCAAAGATCACCCGTTAGATATACACAAGACGAATTACCACTACAGAGTCAGCGGCAAATGTCAGAACGACTAGCCGAGGAAAGGCTGTTCCAGGTGGGGAACATGAGCGCCGAGCGCCCGGTGATCGCCTGGAATGGATCAAATTATCATAAATCATTATAAATAAACCGCAGATTTGAGCTTTAAACAACTACATTCTCGCCTCAAAAACTCTTACAACTACATTTCGTGAAATAACCGTAGTATTAAATTCCAACTGTATATTAAAAAAATGGCGCTTCTTATGTTGCCATTCCCCTTGTAGCTCGCACGAGTGACGATACTCTGTCAACCAATCAGCGTTCTGCAGTGAGTCTAGCTCCTCCCTTTAGTACCGTACCACTGTGCTAGGTACCCCAACGGAAGGGTACCCAAAAAGTGGTACGGTACGGTTCGGCTTTTTGGTACCATTCACAACTTTTGACAGTGGAAACGTAAATAATTGCGTACCGTACCGAACTGTACCGTAACGTACCGCTCAGTGGAAACGAGCCATTAGCCCTGCACGCCACCAAGACCACTGCCCAGGCGAACGGCAGAGGTATGGTCAGGTTGTGCTGGAGCGCCACCTCTGGCTGAACTTGGCAGAGATCAAGGACACAGACATAACTGCTTTCCTTGATGCCCCAATCTCCAACACCGGTCTCTTCGGTCCAGCTGTGAAGGGATTTTCTGAGCGCACTGAGGCGCAGAAATCGTCACAGGCCATGCGTGACTTTCTGCCCAAGCGGTCAAGCTCGGCTTCAGGGCGCCTTAAAGCGCCGCTCCCTCAGCCAGCCAAGTCCACACTGCCGGCTTCTCAGCCCCGCCCAGCGGCTGAAGGCCACCGATGCCAAAAGCCTGCAAAGCACTACCCGTTCCCGGTACGTCAGGGCCCCCGACCCAAGCTTGTGTTGGACCCTGAGCCTCGGAAGCCCTCCTAGTTGAATGACGGGGGGAAAGAGAGGGTTTGCGCAAATTCGCCCAGGGGATTGGTTCTTTTCAGTAGATCTGAAAGATACTTGCTTTCATATCCAAATAGCCCACCACAGGCCATTCTTGAGATCCACCTTCGAGTGGCAATATCAATATACGGTCATACCGTTTGGTCTGTCTCTGGCACCCCATGCATTCACAAAATGGTGGAACACCACATCCTCGTCCGCACGGACAACATGTCAGTGGTGTCCTATATAAATCGCCAGGGCGGCCTCAGATCGGCCAGCCTGGACGATATGGCCAGACTCCTCCTTCTCCTCATCATGTAAACCTGTGCTCGCTAAGGGTGGTGCACACACCAGGCATTCTGAACCAGGGCGCGGATATGTTATTCAGAAACAATGTCCCCCCAGGGGAATGGTCTTTCCACCCTCAGACGGTTCACATGATCTGGAGCACCTTCGGCAAGGTAGACCTCATGGTCAACCTCTTCGCCTCAGAAGACAATGGTCACTGCCCAATATTCTTTGAAGAAAAGGGACACGCTGGCCCACAACTAACCCAGCCGCTCTCTTTATGCATTCCCTCTGGTCTCGATGCTCCCACAGGTCATCCAGCGAATCAGGGAGTGCAAGTGCTCAGTCCTCCTCATAGCCCTCCTCTGGAGATCCAAAACTTGGTTCCCAGACCTAGCAAAGCTGCTAAAGGCAGCTCCCTCGCCCATACCACTGAGGAAGGTCACCCAGATCTGTGGGCCCTACATGTATGGCTCCTCAATGGGTACCCAGGGACCTCCCAGATGGAGTCCAAATACCATGAATGAAGCTAGAGCACCGTCTACCAGACGCCTCAATGCTCTCAAGTGGTCAGCGTTCGCAAGCTGGCGTGCAGCACGAAACGTAGACCCACACATATACTATAGTACTTTCCTTTCTTCAGGAGCTGCTGGATGCGGGTAGGACCCCCTCCACTCTCAAAGTATATGTGGCAGCCATAGCGGATTTTCACGGCCATGTTGCCGGCCATTCCCTGGGGAAAAGTGACCTGGTCATTTGTTTCCTCAAGGGGGCCAGGAGACTCAACCTGCCTCGGACCCCCTCTGTCCCCTCCTGGGACCTATCTACGGTTCTCAGGACCCTTAAGGGGCCCCCGTTTGTGCCGCTCCAGGCGGCTGACCTTATACCGCTTTTCACTCTAAACCTGCTAGCGCTGGCGTCGTTCAAAAGAGTAAGCGACCTGCAAGCGCTTTCCATAAGAGCTGCATGCCTTGAGTTTGGGCCTGGCGACTCCAGAGTCATGCTCAGACCGAGGCACGGCTACGTTCCTACGGTGCTCTCAACCCCGTTGAGACCCCAGGTGATATCACTATCAGTCCTTCCCCCATCAGAAGATGATAATAACTTGAATTTGGTCTGCCCCGTAAGGGCCCTCGAGATCTATCTGGAGCGCTCCGCCACATTCAGACAGTTGGAACAGCTCTTTGTGCGTTTCGGTGGCCGCACTAAAGGTCTGCCGGTCACAAAACAGAGACTATCTAGATGGATAGTAGACGCTATCTCTCTAGTCTACACCTCAATGGGCCTTCAATGCCCCATAGGTGTTAGAGCTCATTCCACTAGAGGCACGGCCTCCTCATGGGTTTGGTCCAGTGGTGTACCAATCGAAGACATCTGTGGGGCGGCAGGCTGGTCCTCACAGTCCACATTTGTGAGATTCTACAACCTAGAGATCCCTGCTCTGCAGGCACGGGTACTTTCTATCTAAAGGCCTCGGCCCCGAGTTTCTGAAACATTATACCTTAATAAAGGGTCCGACCTTTGTTCAGCCCTGGGGGAATAGTGACTTTCAAACTCTACTGTTGACCTCGGCCACTTAGCCCCAGGTAATGGTTTAGGGCAAAATCCCAGCTAATAGCACGGCGTTTTAAAATAGGTTCCCACTGCGTATAGCTACGCAATACGAAGTGAACAATTCTTGAAAGGGAACGTACTCGATTACTAACGTAACTTCGGTTCCCTGAGAGTAGGGAACGAGTATTGCGTAGCCTGCCGTGCTATTACGCTTGGCTCAGGTGCACCTCGCTTCAGTCGATTTAACCCGATTCTATGGCGAAATGGTCTGCTTATATAGGCATAAGCCACACACCCATTCTGGCAGGTTCTGACACACCCTGGGCACAAAGCGACATGATTGGTTCGCACGTCTCAGCCACCTCGCCATAGGTTCGTGCAGTTCCTGCAGCACAGCCAATGAGCGAGCTAGACGCTCTGCGTTTTAAAATAATGGCTTCAATATTCTCAAGAAAAGGAGTTCTCTCACTGCGTATAGCTATTCCCTACTCTCAGGGAACCGAGGTTACGTTAGTAACAGAGTATGTTATCGTATATCGCATTTTTCTTCAATATCGTGCAGCCTAACTTTGTCATAAATTACTTATGATTTAGAGCAGTCAAACTCTGACAAAATTCAAGTTTGCTAACAATCAGTGGCAGATGCCTTTTGTCTGTGAGCAACAGTGCACCATAGTTCTGGGAGCCAATAATCTGGGCGAATAATTCAGTCACATGACTTTCTGGATAAAATAATATGATATGCATTTAAAAATGTGTTCTGTAAATGTGTTTTCCTAAATGAAATGTCTTCTTAAAAGGAGTAATTCACCACTGGCAAAATGGGTTTTTAATAAAACTTGGCTGTCTACACAGTAGAAAAATACAAAGATGTACTGTACACTGTAAAAATGGATTTTCTACATAAATAAATCAAAAATAATGAAGTACGCTTTAAAAAATACTATTTCAGTCAATCTACTTCAAAATTTCATGTTTAATTCAATGTCATTTGCCGTTTCTTTTTCTTTTGAAAGTTTTATTTTCATCTTAATGTGTTTCTATTAGCATTTTTTGTGTGATAATCCAAAATTCACACAAAATTACATGAATGGAAACCAAGCTATCAAAAGCGAGAATATGCAAGGCTATTGTAAATGGTGTGTGTGCTTGTTAAAAACTAAAAATATTGAATTTAGGTCCTGACCTCTTCTGGCTCAATAAGTTTGAACTCCATTCCACGTCCTGTCCAGGCAATAAAATGACCATTGGCAGGATCATCCAACAGCGTAACCAGAAACTGCCAAAGCTGGAGGGAGCCTCGACGTTGGTATGGTGGGCCGTCCCGATAAACAGAGGGCTCTTGCTTTACCTTCCCTTTCAGGAACAAGAATGATGAGGATTAGAGTTTGCCACAGCAGCGTGAGCAAGTAAACGAGAAATTCCAAAACACATGCTGCTAATGTGGACGCAGTGTTCATTTCGCACCGCCATACTACAAGGGGGTGCCTATATGATAAAAAAATAAAAGATTAAAAATAGACTGAACATTTGAAAACTACTGAGATGGATTGACCATTAACTTGTCTTTCAAGTAAAACTATAGATAACCCGTGGTGAAATCTTGAATACCTTCAAGTCTCTCTGGAACCACGCAGGTGTCGTCGAAATACAACTGTTGATCTCGGTCAAATGAGAAGTCTACAGGCAGAGGGAGGAAACAAAGATACTGTAAGATTTTTTTTTAAAAAGACAAGATGATTTTAGCATGCCAAAGCTGCAGTGAGGTGATGTATGCGATAATGGCAGGGTCACTTACTCTCATGGTTTTGGTAGAAGCTTGCTACTCTCCCAAATGAAGACTGACACTTAGGCACTTCTGCAAAACATGAAAAATGGGACCATTATAAAGGAGAAATTACCAATCATAAATGAGTCAGAACTTAATTTAAATTAATAAAATAAATACTATAAAAGATCAAATAAAATTATCTTTGTTGATAAACTTAATAATGTTAACTGTTCCCAGGGTTATTATGGTTGAGTAAAACCATAAAAACGATGTTGATTAAAATATATGTATATATAAAAGATTTTATTTCAGCTAGTGTTTTCCAAGGCAATATTTTCATTTAGTTTAACTTTTTGAACTAAAAGTTAAACAGAAAATATAAAAATAGGATTTCAAAATATTAATAAAAACTATAATAGTATCTGAAGGATACTAAAATAACACTGTCTATTCCTTAATTAGAAACAGAGATTTAAAGAATGACATGTACTTCTTGATTTGGCATCTGAACAGAGGTTTTGAGGGAGCTCTGAAAAAGTAAGATGATGAAAAAAATAGGGATTCAGATGGAACAGCTGGGCCGTGAATGTCCAGTCTTGCATATCTGGTAGTGCTGGCTAAGCTCATATCAACACACCAAAGAAACACGCAGCATTAGCAATGAGTCCACTGAATCACCAAATAGGATTAGCCACCGTGACGAGATACTGGACCATGACAATCAAGTTTTATCTGTCCTTGTGTGTCCTGGTGATTCGGCAGGCCACTCTGCCCCTTTACTGTCTTACTTTGAGTATGTGATCCTCATTGATTGCATCAGATGCATCATCTGTCAGGCTGCTGTACAGATGAAAAGACTCAGTTCAGCCGCCCCCATGCAAATGTAATATGTGACATACACATTTACAAGAAAGGACGGTAAGAGGATTTGGAATTACATCACTAACCTGCAAACATAAACCTAGAGGGATATTATAACAATAGAAGAATGTACAAGACTGAATGTATGGATCACAAACAGAAAGATGAGCGAAGCTAAGGGTTTTTGGACAATAGGATGCATAAATTAACCCTAAACTGAGGTGGATTACCCTCAAATACGAGGATTACCCTCAGATACGAGTTTCAGTGCTTAGGACTAAATAACATTGTTAAATGACACGTTCACCTTTGATTATTTGTTAATAGGGCTGTCAATTTATTGAAAATATACAAATTCATTAGTTACAGGTTAATTTATTAATAAAATTGAATCAGAATTAATTGCATGTCAATATTTCCTTGATATAATAAAAAAAATCATGACAATCAATAATATATAATAAATATAAATTTATACAAAATTATTAGAACAAATAATTTATTATAAATATTTTTCTTACAGAATTTGCGAACAGGTCATATGCTTTACCATGTTAATTTGACAGCCCTGTTTATTAATAATGCTGCACTTAAGAAATGTCTAAGTATAATGAACACTGCCTTCTCTGAATGTCTCTTTGAATTCAAAGGTTCAAGGTGTGCATGTGTGCATGCTTTTGTTCGTATACACCTCACTAAACAACGCTAAAAGTCACAGGCCCGTGCAAGCACACAAAACCCATTCCATGCCCTCACCAAGAGAGCTCTCAGCCAGATTGTGAATACCCAAAAACCATTTCTAAGAAATGGGACAGTCCTCACCAGAGTCAAAGCAGAAGTCTCGTGGCTCTTGCTTGATGGCCATCGGGTGGAAGGCAGCCTGGGATAGGCCCATGTTGGGAACACCTTGCTCAGCGTAGCGGGGGTCTAGAAGCTCCTGTTTGAAGCTCTGAGGTGGCACGGGAACCAGAGGCTCTGACATCTGCCGATGGTAAGGTGGCCTTCCATCTCTTGGTGAAGTGCTGGGGACCTGTGGCATGAAGTTGGGTCTTCCCTGGGTGTCAGAAGGTGGGAATGGAAGGCAAGGCTCTGAAAGTTGCCGCTGAAACCTGCAAGATAACAGCAAAAAATATAAATGTTTTGGTCATGTGTGACAGGATGAGGAGAAGCTTAGCACTAGCACTTTAGAGTCGTCTTCTACTGGCTGGAAATTATATGCCACACATTCTTTGGTAAGATCCCAGGAATTCAGCTACACGTGGCAGGACAGGATGCCAGTCAATCTATTCTCACGGAGGTCATATTATTATACCACCCCAGCTGTGATATACACCACTTCGACATCAAAGTGAGCATTGCTGAAAGGGTATCGGTCATATATCATTAATACAATACAATAATAATAATAATCATATAATATATAATTATATAAACAACCAAATACACACTAGCAGAAGTCTGGGGTCAGTAACATCTTTTTGATTTTTTTGTAAGAGATCAAGTATTCCATATAGTAAATAGAATACACAAGTTCACTGAAGTTCTAAAACCATGTAGAGACTGACCTAGGTTCATTATTGAAGTGACGTTCACGGTTTAGGGGTGGACAGGGCACTGCAAAAGGTGGGCTCTGGCTGTGGTGAGGGAGTGTCGTCTGGCTAGGCGGGGTCTTGGTCATTGAAGGCTGCCCATGAAGGAGACGCTGTCCTAATGTTGTGTTGGAGACAGGGGGAGGACTCTGTTCATGCAGCGGACGTGTCCCCAGAGTGTTGGCGGAGCCACATGGCGAAACGGGTGTTGAGGGAGGAGTCAATGGCTTAAACCCAGCTGTGGGCTTCCTTTCATAGGCACTGTATTGAAGAAAATGAGAAGTCAGTCATCATCACACTCAACATGTTGACAAGAAGATCTTGATGATGGTGAGATGGATATAAAAAAAAAGTACCTGTAGCTATAAAGGCACTTCTCTCCATACGGCATGGGACTTCTATCCTGGCTACAGGGGGAGAGCTCTTTGGAGGGACTCAGTTCCCGTTTGATCTTCGCTAGTGGAGGACCATGAAACATCACTGTGGGAGAAAAAAAAAGCAGAAGGAGATGTTTCTAATCAAACACATCAACAAAAGTGCAGTGAAACGTTTCAGAAGGAGATTCTTCTCCACCATTAAACCCCCATATTTCATGGGTAATGACAATCGACTGTGAAGCATAAAAGCTCTTCGTTCTGCCTATCAGTATCACGGTCCAGAACAACACATGCAATCAAAGCACTCCCCTCTGATTTCCATCATAGCCAAGTCAATACTCATGAATCAGTGTGGTCGTAATTCAATGATTGTGAATGATTTTCCTCCCCGCACTGTAACCATTAGCCTCTGGATCTCTGCATCAAGCTCTCATATCCGGCGCCACATAATGGCCAACGCAATTGGATCCACACGAGTCGAGCCAGATAAATCACCCAGACTACTGGGCTTAAGAGACACTCAGTAGGCACGTGAAAGCTCAAAAGCATGTGTTAAAGGGTTAGTTCGCCCAAAAATGACCATATTCGGTTTGCTCTATGTGCATTGATCATATGTGAATAAAAGCCTAAATTAAACCTGTTCATCATTTAAAAGTGATTGTGTAGCTTCAGCGTTTTTTTGATGTCTTTATGAACTTTTTGAAGCATCAAAGTTTTTGTGGAATGGATTCTCATTAAAAAATATCTTTTTTTGTCTTACGAAGATAAACAAAGTCTTACGAGTTTGGAACGACAATTTTTAATTTGGGGTGAAGGTACATGCACTCTTCCACATAAACTCTATTAAAGTGAGATTTTCTGCTCTGTGGACATTGGGGTTTTTGCAAGAGAAGAGGCCACTCCCCATTGATATGGTTATGGGATAGTGTAGGAGGGCATGGGGTGCCCAGATGACCCGTTGATACTGAAAAGACAGTAAAAAAAGCTTACACATGAAGAAACCCATGGCTTACATTCAAAAAGTGCCTCATTTTATAAACAGCATGCCACAAACGTTCATAACTATCTTTCTGCTTTTCAGTAACACTGCGCTGACATGCAAAACTGGACTAAATGCATGCCCTGGTACACACCCTGTCTCCCAGCCTCAACATCAGACGAAAACAAAAACAAACTTCAGTGTCAAAACTGAGGGGGGGGGGGGGGGGGGGGGGGTTAACATAAAATGCTCCACCAAGCATTCCTTAGGCTTTGATTCCTGTGGCCAGGCTCTAACAAATTGGGTGCGTTTGGACAGAGAACCCTCAATGAACTGAGATTCAGTAGCTGTGGATTCAATGGGTTTAGGTAGAGAGTGAGGGGAAGCCTTTTCCTCTCACCCTTCCCGTTGGAATCCGGTCCATTCCAGAGGCTGAACAGAGTGCATGAAAGTGTGACACCTGATTATGAGCTTGGATCATGTGATGCTGATACCAATCGGCTACTTTGACTGAAAAAATAGGTAGTTGCGGGGGCAACTTCATTCAGGCAAGAATGAAAAGAGGAAAGACAATTTAAGTCCTAATAAATCAAAGCACTATTGGGTTGAGTGTGTGGGACCAAGGTAAAGAGCAAATCAATTTCTTTAAAAATTATTGCATGATAAAATATACAATGAGCTTAATTTGTGAGACTGACTGTTGGCATCTTCAACAAATCAAATCAACAAGAGTGTCTGGCCACTTAGTACCATCCTTAGTCTAAGATCTCCTTTGTTTCCCATGCAACTTTGGCTTTAAATTTGAGCAAGAGATGAATAATAAATAGCTTCAAGAGTTCAGCCTCTGCCGTTTTCCCTAGCCATTTCTGGACGGCATCCAAAGTACACTGCCAAGGAGAATAAATAATACATCTCAAGGTACTCACAGCTCTCCGACTGGAAATCTGGGACAAACTGTTCGTCATCGGGCACCTGAGCTGTGGAGAGAGATTGGAGAGCATTAATGAGTTGCAAACAATGCTCCCTGCAGATAAACAATTGGCAGATCAATGTCATTTTGACAGACAACATTTATCACTATTTTTCTGTTCCTCTAAAAATGAACAGCCATCTTAGTGCCAACTTTTTGGACACTGCCGCAAGGCTGGTGCAACAGACCAAATTAAATGGCTACAGTGTCATGACAAATAAACAGGAGCTGGAACAAAGTGTAACACAAAATGATATTATAAGAAATGTTCATGAGTCTGAAATATAAATGTCAGCTGCATGACAAAGCACAAGTGACATGCATGAAAATTAATAGGCTACAAACCTTCTGCGATCCAGATCTCCTGCAGCTGGCTGAGGTCCTGGAAAAGTTCTGCAGATGACAGGCAAGAGAACAGTCAGAGAGCTTGAAAACCCACTACGATCCAAGTATTTGATAAATGAAGGGCAGCCTTCAACAATCACTGCATCGATCAAACTACTTTGAGCACATATACTTCTGCTCTCTCACTGTTAATGTATCTCAATAATCTGATCCATCTGCTAAACATGCATTAGTCATGTTCATTAGGTTGAAATTACCCTCTGTGTCCTGAGCGAGTTCAGTCTCCACTAATTTTCTTTTTCTCTCGTTAACTGGTCGGATATACGGTTCCTCCACTTGCAATGACTTCTGCTGTGGAAAAATACTTTGGTCAGTGGTGACTGATTTAATTTAGATTTTTTTTTTTTGAAATGTAGAAGTATACTTACATTAGGTGGGACCATAAATGGTACTTGCTGGTCATAAAATCCATCCATTCTACCTGGGTCTTCAAGGAGGCTCCCAGAAAAGGATCTTCGCTTAAAAGCGATTGTTATATTGACCTCTTTGGGTCTGTTTTCTCTAAGGGGGGAAAAATAGATTAGTCATTCAATAGATCTATACTGGACAGTCAAGTGTGTCCCACATCGAAACACCAAGCCCTGCAAACAAGCTGACAAAACCCTCAGATCCATCTGATCCTGTGTATTCATCCTCCCCCTTCGCTCTCTGTTAGCCATCACAACATCCCTCCGTAGAGAGAGAGAGAGAGAGAGAGAGAGAGAGAGAGAGAGAGAGAGAGAGAGAGAGAGAGAGAGAGAGAGAGAGAGAGAGAGAGATCTGCGTAATGCAATCTGCAGTAGAAATGAATGTAAACATTACATAAGCAAAGCCAACCATCTGTGCCTATGATTAGACTATGAAAAGAGTGATGAGCATATTAAGATAAACTGATGGAAATGGAAACCATACATTTCATGATACATTGATATTCCAGTTATATTACTGGTCCATGAATAAACATTGAAAAACTAGATTGTTAGAACACTAGATATTAACTTAAGTGTATCAACTGCACGCTTGGGAGGGGCGACTGTGAGGACTATGCCAACTTTTATTGTTATGCTTCACCACAAAACAACTCTTTCTTACTTAATACTATTTATTATAAAGAATATACACACACACACACACACACACACATATATATATATATATATACCGTATTCATTAAAAGTGTTAAGCATACATGTATATATTAAAAGAAAACAATATACATAAGTATTAACAAGAATATATTTAGTTTTATTTTTGCATTAGTTTTAATATGCCAACCTTTCATGTGACTCTGCACATGCAACAATTGTTTAGGCTACATATACATATATGCATATTTACTATGCATTTACTTGTATTATTATAAATATTAAATATATCATTTAATATAGACATGTACACCTAACAATTATATGTTAATAGATGAGAAATTATGGAAGTCTAAATAAATATAAAATATGCTGACTATATTCTGCTACCATGATGAGAGATAAACGTACGGAAAACTTCCGCGGCTAATACGAGTTCAGTCATAAGTACAGTTTACATGCACAAAGAAACAGCGTACTTTCACAAGTTCACTATACTTAAAACCACACTTTTGTTATTCCAAAAATGCATAAAAAAAAGATCAGTATATAACTCAAAAACAAATAAAATGATATGATCAACAACGTAAATCAGGAGAAAACAACTGTTTTAATTCTCTCTCAGAATAAAACACACTTTTCAAATACTTTACACACTTTAAGTATTATTATGGGTAAAAAGCCGAGAAAATTTCCCAAACCCCTAAATGAAGTGCTTAAAGCAAATCTAAAATTGAGCATGGGTGAGCGCCTCCTCCCACTCGGAGCCCCCGGACGGCCTCTTGTTTTTCTCAATGAAGTGAAACTCGATCCGTGAGGGGGGGGAAAACGAGAGACCTCCATTCACAAAACCATACACTGTTCAGGCTGCACCGACCTCACCTATAAATGTCAGGTTAGTGCACTAATAGGGACCATACAAGCTTCTGTAACAACAACAACTGCGCAAAATATGATAGGAAAAACTTCGTGCATTAAAATGGTTGCCAAAGTGTATAAGCCCTCTCTTGGAGAAAATGGCGTTCGCTTTCCCCCAAGGCGAGATAGCTGTAGCCTATTTGCCGTTGGAATCCCACGATTAAACTTACGCGCTGCGGAGAAACAAACGCTTTCATACAGATATCAGTGCACACCCCGTGCAAATTTTTGAAGAATGAGGGTTAAACTCACCCTCTAAATGACGGCTCGCAATGGACTCAAAAAACACGGTTTCAGGTTGTAATCCCAAAAGGATGCCGTCCGCTCGCACTGATCAATACAGGCGCTCTCTCCAACACTCAAAACTTGAATGAGGTTTTTGTAAATGGACTGCTCGGTTTTCCCTTGGGCTCGAGAGGCATTTGTCTCTGGAAGCCCATTGGCTCCGAGGGTACGTCATTCACATTTATAAACCAATGGTTTGCGAGAATTACTTGGAATATGTATAAGCGCTGAACGACCAATCGAAGCTCCGTCAGTCCTATTTTTATGAATGGCTGAGTTTCATTCACTTTCAAGATTTTTCTTCGCACGTTTCCAAAGGCTCTTAAAGGGCCAGGGACCAATAAGTAGAATCGCCCGAAAAACACATTAGAGAAGTTGGATGACACTTAAAATAAGTTATTTCATGTCTCAAACTTTCCAAATAACTCATAAAACGAGTATAAAACACTGATTAATTTGGCATGGGTTTCCTGTGGAATTTCATATACGATTATAGAACATTCATTTTCAGTTTATGAATAAAATAATATCTGTGGTAAACAGAAGAGACTTAGGCCTACATACATTTTTCTACGAAATAAATATTCAAAAACTGAATTAACATTTTAAAATTGAATTGTAAAGGTTTTCTCAAAACAACAAAAAGTCAGTTAAATAATTTTATAATAATAATAATAGAATATTGATTATAAGTTTATGATAAAAAAGTAATTCTGATTTATGTTGTTGAATAAAACACGAACGTCTCTACAAGAAGTTAACAAATTACGTTATTTTACTCAAATAAAAACAATAAAAATAAAGTGCATTGTTATTATCAATTAGCTGCTACAGTGGTATCACAATGAACTGCGCAATCTTGTGATGTGCAAGGGATTTACAATGTATTATTGTGGTCAAGGCCAGATGTCCTAGAATCTATATTTAACAAAGTGGTTTCTGTGAAAAAGAGAGGAAGAGAAATTCATGTGTCAAGTCTGAGTAGGATAATCTTTAAAATCCTCTGGCTTTCAAGCAGAGCCCACTTTCACAGAAGGACAATGATATCATGAACGAGATGTGCATATGCAGTTACTGGTGTCATTGTTTCTCCTGCTTGACGCTGCTTGAGCTGCCAGGGTCTCCTTTTTATAGCACCTTTCACTAATGTGGTGGGTGGTGGGAAGAAGAGGGTGGCCAAGAGCATATTGTATTTCCATTCTGCTTCCTAAATCCAGAGTGGTGGTGACACTGGAATCAGTGGCACAGCAGCACACCTCTCTCTTTGATATGTTACATTTTTAAGGGACGAATATTGAAGTGATCCGCTCTCACTCACTGTGATATGCAGAGAGGCTCAGATCATCAGAAGGGCTTATTTGTGCCCATGACTGGGCCAGTGTGACCGTTCTGGCAGCCTGCCCCTCTCTGGAAATGTGGGCTAATCCATCGAAGGAGATGTACTGCACAGGAAAATAGTGACAGACAGAGCAGCAAATCTGATCCCTACGCCTGCATCATATGTAACAAAGAAAAATCGAAAAGTTTAAACCTTAATCTTGTATGTAACCCATGTAATATGATTGGCGAGTCCTGAATAAAGGAATGCACTCTGTAAAATCTGCTTGACACGGGCAGTTAATAAAGTGGAATGAAGGATAACGCAGCCTTAGGCCACTGGTGCTCTCCCAAAGAGAGACATGATGGGACTTGATGACTATTAATAGTTCATGGAGAGATAATTCCTGCCTCATTATCTCTGCACATCCAAGAAGCGTAGGCTTCGTCCCAGCTCACAGCTTCTTGTTGTGTCATCTGCATTTTTCTTCTAACAGGGCGGTATTTACAAGCACAGAGGCCTGACTGCCTGACGAAAACAAACAGTCATATACAGCCTCACAGGGCATCCATCGGATACTGTAAATGGCACTGCAAGGGTTGGATGGTTAGTTTCTTTAAGGGTCTTGGAAATGTTGCCGTAGTTGTTCTGGATTTAGTCTGTCTCAGTTTTTTCTGTTTCTTCATGTAATCCCAGACAAACTCGATGATAGTGAGATCAGATCTCCGTGTGGATCAGCCCGGCTGTTGTCAGGCTCCTTATGCATACAAAAATATCACTCAGTTATTGCAATTAATGGCAAAAGAAATGTTTAGAAATGTAAATTGATATTTCCTACTACAGCAAAAGAAATTAATAACTATTAATAATCTATCAAATTAATTTCCCCTTTTTTTCTTTAAAAGAGACAAAAAACTAGGTTGCAGTCAGGTACTTACAATGGAAGCAAATGGGCCAGTTTTTGGAGGGGTTAAAAGCAGAGATGTGATGCTTATAATTTTATATAAGCACTTGCCTAAATTTGTGTGGACTTTTTAGGGTTTATGGCAACAAAGTTAAGGTCAATAGATTGGTGTGCATGCCTCACTGTAAATGTTTTTTTTTTAAAATATAAAACAAGAAATGGAAACAAATGTTTTTAGTGATCAACATTATGCCACAAATAGTGTGTTTTCATAACCATTTTTTGATCCCCAAAGAACCTTTCAGTGAAAATGTATTAAAATAACCATTTTTCTTATTAGTGAAGAACATTTTAAACAATCTAAAGACCATTTTCCACCATAAAGAACCTTTTGGGAAAGGTTTCATGGATGTTAAAGATTCTTCATGGAACCATCAATGCCAGAACCTTTATTTTTAAGATTGTAGAATTATTTTAAGAACCTTTACTGTAAGGTTATTTGGGGAACCCAAGATAGTTCTTCTGGCATTGCTGAAAACCCCGTTCCGGAACCCTTTATATTTAGGGGTGTAGCATAATGTTGAGCACAATTTGTAGTGAAGCTGGAACGTTAATGTATTTCAAGAAACCTGACAAGTGGAGAATTTATTGTTTGGTTATCAAAATACAATAACATTGTCACTGGGGCGATACCTTCTAAAGACAGATCTTTGTTCCTTATCAACACCTAAAGCATGCATATTAGTACCTCTTGAGGGTACTGCCCCAATGACAAGCTGTTGTACTCATAAGGGTACAATTGTCTGAGAGTCTATAAAGCCACAAAATCTAGTCAGTACTCATTGCAGATTCTCACTTCAGAGTGCCGGGTCAGCAGTGCTGTGCAAATAATGGGAGGTTAACACACCCATTACTTGGGAAAGATTGAATAAACAAATTTGTCAATTTCTTGCAATTATAACATGGTATGATTTAAACTCTTCTGCAATCATGACTGAAGGTGTTGTTTGAGAAATTGAAACAAGGGTGAAACTATGCTGACATGAGGACTGATGTCAGTGGATCTTAAGTACAGCACTTAAGGCTCACAGTATTTCTCCCGAGAACCTTACATCATCAGTGCAGGAGCACCCAGATCTGTGATTTATTGTGTGAACTGAAATTCAATAATGTTAAGTAGTGAATTGTGTCGGCGCCTTTGCCGAATGTGAGAAAGCATCCCAATCGAGCCACCCAAAGACCGACACCAGACACAGAGCTTCAGTCTCTCTGTTTATTCAATAAAACTCTTTTGTCCATTAACATGGATGCCAACAGCTTACAAGAAACAGAGTAACCGGGTCTAAGTGGGTCTGTCAAGGGCAAGATTCGCCCTTTAACCCCATCTCACCCTGCACGACTCCTGTCCTTGTACTTTGTTGCCTACCACACAGATGGACTTGCTACAAACCACATTGACCCTAAGGCAGGAATAAGACAGTGAGTTAAAACACATGTAGAACAACACATTCAGAATTGATATGGGCTCTACTGCATCAGTGTTGCTCAATACTGTTCACTGTCCCAGCTAAGAATAGAGCTACACTGAGATAAGCCATACTGTCTCTAAGAGAGTGGTAAGATGAGCAGAGAAATAGAGAGAATCTGTTTGGTTCTCATTGTTAGAGGGCAACATGATGCATAGAAGATCATATTTGAGTCTCGGATTCTGGTTCACCGTCCTTAAAAATCTCAATGGTCCAGGGTTGGGCAGAACTAAGAACTGAAGAATCAGCTCCTTTTCAACTCACGGGGTGGAATTTGAATAGAATTACCCATGTCCCTCATGAATTTTAATTGGAATGACAGTAAGAATAATTTAATGTATTGTAATTCAAAGAAATTCAACACAGGTAAAGCATCCTGGAAAATCAATCAATCAATCAATCGATCCATCAATCAATAAATCAAATCAATCAATCAATCAATCAATCAATAGTTCTCTCTGTCCAAGCCCTCAAACTTCAAGACATCTTTGCAAAACTTTAAAATAAGGGTTTTTTGTTTAAAAATTACAATTATATGAACTTCTTTGAATTTCAATTAATTTTAAATTCATAATTCTGCTCTCTTACATTCACATTCGATATGCAATTCTGCATTTAATTAGAATTTAAAAGGCATTCTCAATTAAATTCTGAATAGAGCACAACCCTGCAAGAGGCAGCATGGTTTTGACAGATAAAATTGGATTATTGTTTTAAGAAAAGAGACAGTGATGGGCAGATTGAGCAATCACAGTTTTAGGACGGCTAAAAATAATAGATAAAAGTCAGTCGGTCAGTCCACAAATGAAGACGTATGTGGTGCCAGAGGTCATGAAGCTCCTTTGTGATGTGCAGGACATCGCTCTATCACCTCTCTTCTCTGAGAGCTGAGAGCGAATACGCCAGTGTGATGACACTAACAAAAATGAGTTATTGCAACACAGCAAAACAGATGTTGACCTCTCTCTTTTTTTTCATTTGGTTGATTTTTCAGTGACTTGTATTGCAAAATTCTTTGCTCCAGGCAAAACGCAATTTTGTATCGGTAAGTTAAGGCTATCAGTTATTCACAGAAATGAGACAGAAGGGGACATTGGTACGATTTAGAAATGGCATTTCCAGGTGACATTCATCAGTTGCCCTTTGATCAGCATATATTGGCGCCAAACCTCAGTCTACAAAATACAAAACAGAACAAAGAACCGCCACAGAGGTACTTGTACGATGAACATTCTACTAACGGACCAAGGAAAAGTACAGTGGATAGATACAAGGGGCTTGGATAGGGTCCAAAATATAATAATGTGAAACTAACAAGGTAGCAACAATCAGCGTTGTCTCTCTTCAAGCAGACGTCTTTGTCTTCTTTGTTTCAGCAGGCATGCGGTGGTTAAACTTTAGAGAAAATATAAACAATATCTATATATACATGACTGTTTAAAATCCTTCTAAACTGTAAAATGAAAAGTAGTTGTAAACATGCACTCGTAACCAAACCGCCGTTCTTTAAACACCAGGCTGTCACACTGAATAAACCATCTGTCCAATAACCACAGAAACAATGGGTCTCTATTAGCCGAATCCAACATTCACTTCTATGATAAAGCGAACGACTGGAGGTGGACGTCAGTTCTGTGGTCATATGGAGAGATTAGCTTTTTTTAGGACACTGGCGTAGCTTCTGCGGTTCAGTGTTCTTTAAAGGGAACATTAACCTGCTAACCCTGGTAAGAGCTCAGTTTCCAAAGCCCACACCTGAACTTTAAGTCAATCTGACCCCAGTTCTGTATTGGTGAAACATATATACAGTCCCAACACAGTCCTTTAGACCCTACGTCACACTGCGAAAGCATCTGATGATCACTGCATGTTGATCTATATCAGGCACATCTGCCTGATGGCTACAGTCAATCATGTGACCCATTAGGTATCACTGCTAATCTCTGATACTATATTAAGTTATACCTTTAAAAACATTCATATATATGCACACAAAGCTCTTGGATTATACAAATACTGATACATAGTGGGCATCTTTAGGTTAAATACTCTTCACAGGCCTTCTCAGAAGGGCTAAAAGATGAAAAAGCTTACTTTTTGGATCTTGAAGTCACTGTTGTTGACGGTAATGGTAAGTAACCTACGTTATTTTCATTCATCTGGATCACTATCACACCAGTTTAACTGTCAACCTGAAATTGTGAGCTGATGTTTTCATGCTGCAATTAGGAATAGTGTTTCACTCCCTGAAATAGGAAGTTAAATTTAGGCTCTGTCCATGCAGCAGTAAATCAAACCCCACTGCAGTAGCTTGTTGTGACAGATGAGGACCTGAGGATTCAGTGTTAATACCAGCGCTCAATCGATTTCCGCCCGTCTCTAAAGGGAGATGCTGTAAACTACAGCGGAGACTTTCTCAGAAATACAGAGAACATATTCTTTAAATTCTTATTTTTGTAACACCTCATACTATGATTCAATTTCTTAACATTAGTTAATGTGTTTGCGATCATAAACAAACAATTAATAATACATTTACAGCATTAAATAATCTTGGTCAATGCAAATTTCCACATATATTCATAGATTATTGAACATTTGGGCTGTGTAAATTAATATTATTTAATATTCTGAATATACATAAATTAACAATGAACAACAGTACAAATTAGGGTTAAACTAAATTAATAAATGCTGTAAATGCATTGTCATTGTTAGTTCTTGACATCTAATGCATTAACTAATATTAATGAATTGACCCTTAAAGTCATAAAGCATTACCATTATTTCCTTATTGTTCCATTTGTATATAATTTAATTCAAATCATACCTTGCTGATAAAACCGGCATAAAAGTGCCTAAACTGGTTTGCTGGTCTTAGCTCACGCCAAGCCGAATGTTTGGTGCGAAAATTCGGTGCAATAAACATTTCAATTGAATGAAAGACTGTTATTGCAGCTGTTCAGACCGATACAAACAATTCCATGTCATTAATGCAACAGATTTTTTCTACAGAGTGGTGTTCTAATCCATAGCACTACGAAGAAACCAAACAATAAGATTTGTGCTTTAGGTCACATATGCAGAGCCACTACTGTTACATAAAACTACAGACTGACTTTCTTATCTGTAAGTGCCACCTACTGTTAGAGTGAAGTCACATTTTCATTCTTCTGGTCTGCCATTTTTCTGGTCTAAACAAACAAAACAAATGCAAAAATGTTCATGCCAAATGTTTGTGTTGGTGTGAATAGGCTGTTAAGTTGGTCTTCATTTGGTCTAGCTGGGTAACCTGCTAGTCTCCCAGCCTCATTTGAAAAATTCCCAAAACCCCTCTAAAACCAGCCAACAGACATAGGCAAACCAGATGTTTCAGAAAAAAAGACGTTTCAGGCAAACCAGCATAGACTGGTCTAAGATGTTTTTTTATCAGCAGGGTATTTCAATAAAAATTAAATGGAATCTTCCCCTAAACTTAATGGCACAATATTTTTGATTTGGCTTAAAAATATAATAAAATTATTGCACAAATTGCCACTTTGCTAATAAACAATAATTGGTAAAACTGTTCTAGTACACATTCTCTTTTCTAAGGGTTTTCTTTTTTTAAAAGACAATAGGTCCATTCTCAACACTGAGCATTAGCACTGTTGTTTTAGAGGGGAGTATAGGATTAAATAAACATCCAGCTAACTGTAACAACTTGCACTGGTCAGTTTTGCGGCCTGAGGACGAACATCAAGAATGCCCGGGGCAAACTACAGAAGCTGAAATGTTACATCTCTTTCAGGTCAGTCTATCCTATCCCTATCAGTAGACCCCCATAAACATCTTCATAATGGATGAGTTTGCCGTTTCATCTCTTTAGTGGTGGCATGTTGTAGGGCCTTAGAGAGGCACTGGAATGAGCGCTTTGCATGCACTGATGTATAATTCAGTAAGCTCCTTTAGGAGGAAAGTTTGTTCCTTGGTCCTGTTAGGCTAAGCCAGGGCCCAGTGACGTCCATATGTGCACCACCAACTGTCATGTGACGAACATTATTGTGCCAGGGTGTCTCGCTCTCCTTCTCTTTTCACTTGAACACACTTCTTGTCCATTTACTGGTTGAGTCTCTTGCTCTTCTGGTCCTGCCTCTCTCTCTTTTTCTCTTGGAATTTGGCAGTATCTTCTGATGAGCCGTCCGTCTCAAGAGGAGGGAGAGGGCACACAGTGTGATCCCAAGGCAGTGGCCTACTGGTAGGGGGAATTTGGTTGGAATTGAGTCATAGCTAACAGGTCACGAGCCTGTGATAAGACGTTCTACATGATAAGACACAGGAAGTGGTCATGACACTCTGAGAAGGTCCGTTTAACTGGTTCAGCCAGGCTGTGTTGAAAGATGGAGTCCATTAGAGGCCCATTACAGTGTTGTATTTGTATTGATTTGTTCCACAAGAGTGTTTGAAAAGTCTCTTCTCTTTGGGTCCCACTAGCCAAACACAAAGAAGAGGCTGAGGAAGGTGGAGATGCTTGAGTGTGTTTGTATGATTGTAGAAGAGTGGCTGATTTTTGGAGTCCCACATTCAGTCCCGACTTCTGTTGCGCTTCTTGAAGAAGAAGAAGGGAGTTTTCTGTGGCGGTCCTAGCAGCATAGGCACCTGGTTCTTATGCGTGATCCGTATCTGCAGGAAAGAAGGATAGATTACTCTCCGAAAACAACCAAATCTGAACAGTTGGCTAAATCCTTCTGGTTGTTAATCACTCGCAGTTTTAAGCAGTTGTCTCATTCACATTCAGCAAATGAGCTGACAGAAATCACACGTCCAAATTAACAGGCACAAATTAGAGAACGTGAGAGCTGACCTTGAAACTGAAATAACATCCCATATTCCCCTCAGCACAGTTAGAAATTAGAGAGGACTAAAAGCACAGCGGCAACACTTTTTATAGCGCTTGCGCTGACAGAGATGTATATATAGCGGAGGATATTGTGTTTTGGCGCTATGTGCAGATGGAAAGCTACATGTTTATTCCCCTCTTTTAATGACATAATCAGTCAATGGCAGGGTGTGACATGACAGTGTTTTAATTAACAGTCTGCTCGCTGGGATGGCTGAATGTACAAAGCTGCAACAGATCGGAGGAGGCAATTTTCTGAGATGGAGAAAAGGTTCTACTGTGAATTGACACCTATCATTGAGCTTTGGGTGGATCTGAGTTCACATTGCATCAGAGGCTCTTGTGAACTTTAAGAGCAGACAGATACTGTGGTCTCTTTCAGAATATGTTTTTTTTATATGTGTTTATTGTAGAGTTATTCTGGTGCAACTTCAAAGAGCCAACAAGGTGCGTGAAAAAAAAAAAACAAGTAGTAAACTCTTAAGGCCCCGATATACTCAAGAAAAAGTTATTTTTCGTTCTTCGTTTAAAGGTAAAACAAAGTTCGAAATACGTGAGCAGCGATATACTGTTATCGAACTTCTGACGCAGCCAACACTGATGAGAGCGGTGCGATATGTAATATGTAAATGTGTGCTGCACGCTTTCCTCGCAATAAAATGCACACACAACAAGATTGAGAAAACTGCAAGCATTTTAATAAAGCATTAGATAAGCTTCTGATAATAGCAATGTGGTTATGTTTGCATAAGCACTATGGCAATCCAGTGAATTCACGTCACGTTTATTTATATATCACTTTATACATTAGATAGCTTAAAATCAAGCAGCTTTATCATATTAAACACGAAAAACAGTGCCAGTGTCTCATTTCATCAGAAGTACAACTGAATTTTTCTACTATAAAGCCGCTCTCCAGTGTGTTCCTGTTTTCACTCACGGACGTCTGACCTCGGCCGACAGCACAGGCCAAATAAACCAGAAAAGATATTCACGTGCAGAAGGCGAAGCCCCTGTGCACACCTTCCTAAGGCTTCCTATAGCAGCCGGAGCGAACTTTCCGGGAAGTTCACTTTGGCAAGCTATTTCGAACTCCCAAAACGAACTCCAAACGAACTTCGTTTCCGCCTGATTTTGTTCGAAATTATGTCATATCAGTTCGTTTTTCGATTTTCACTTGAAGTATATTGGGGCCTTTAACATTTGATGTCATATTTCAGGTCATTTAGTTGATCTAAAACCAAACATCTACACCCAATCCATCTTGAAAAGTTGGTCTGCAGTACTTTCAGTTTAACATTCATGTACATTCAGGGTTCAAATTGTGCGATTGTTGATGTATACTTAGCATATTTAAAATAGAGAACAAAACTGGTATCTTGTCCTTCCCCGTGTTAACTAGACAAGTAACAGAGAAGTCACTTTCAAACCAAGTAGATCTCTGTTGGTCAACGTGGTGAATCTGCGTGACTCGTTTTAAAACTCGTTGCTTAAACTCTTTGAAAAATCTGTGTTGGGAAATATTTTGCCCCGACTGTTTGGATCCCTATCAAAATGACTGGATTTTGCCCACAGAAATTCATAATGTAGTGTCATAATGTGTCAGGCAAATTGTCTGGTATGGGTCATGAAAGAGTGTGTTTCAGACATTCAAATAAAACTGTAAATGAAAGCAAAATCTAATGAGCTGACCGTGCATGGAGGCTGCATCCACGGTTCTCCATCGATCTGCATGGGCAGCAGCCGGGATGTCCTGTGGACATAGAGACAAGAACAGAGAAAGAAAGACAGAGCTGTTACAGGTCAGGTCATTGACCAGGCAAACCGCGGGCACGAGGCTCCTATACAACACTTTTCCTGGACGGCTCTGAACACTGTGCTCTTTGTTCCCACAGCCCCATTCCCAGCCAGGCCCCTTACTCTCTAAACTAACACACTCACACAGTTCAGCACCTCCATCTCCATATACACACAGTTACAAAAAGTTAGTTTAGTCTTTTCAGAAGGGCCACTACGAGTTAAAACAACACAGCATGGGAGAATGACAATGATGAATGCCCTATTAATGCAGATTACGGAAAGTATTAGGTCGTAGGCAGACTATTTTGTGTACAGGTGAGGAAACAGCAGTGAAAATTGTGAATAACCACCTCGCTTCAATTCAGCACTAACTGTTATGGTCATTATGAGTGTTTAATGGAGCGTAGCAAGTCGGGCAACACAAACTTGTGAACTAGCCTCAGACGTGATGAGTCTCCACTGGTTCATTAGCATACGTCAGGACTGAGCAGTGTGTGTGTTTAGACATGCTACAAACATCATTATTCATCAGTACAAGCAGTCCAGAATGTTAGAGCTGTTGGCAAAGCGAGTGACAGCGGGTCAAAGGTCTGATTTACTAGCCGCACTGGCCAAGATAGTACGTCCTGCTGAGGGGGAGGGGGAATAGAGAGACGTTTCAGAGTCATGGACACGAGAAGTCAGAGTGTTTGTCTATGAGTTGGACAAATACTGAACTCTTAGTCAATGTGTATGTGGATGGGCATGAACTACTGACCTGATGGTGACACTGGAACACTGTGCAAGGCGCCGCCCAGCGCTCTTGAGACCCGTGTATATCTGACCCATCTCGATAGCTCCCTCCAAACCCACCACCTCCAGAAGCTGATCACTCAGATCTGTTTAGCCAGAGAGGAACAGACAGATAGATTCTTAGTTGTTTCATTTAATTATCAACGTTTTCTAAGATGTTTTTTTCCTAAAATTTATTAGGAGAACTAAAGGGATATTTTATAGTGATTTATTATTAGTTAATGTGGATGGCATAATTTAGATAATTTGGTCTTCTAAGAATTTGATGCGAAATAACTGAGATCATAATGAAATCTTTTGATTGCAGCACAGTTTTTGACATCATTAAAGGGTTAGTTCACCCAAACATTTCAATTATTTCATTTACTCATCCTTATGTCATTTCAAACCTGTTGTGTTCACATATAAACATTGATCACTGAACATACATAGAGCACAACAAATAAGGTCAAAACAAAACAAAAGCAACAAACATAAAACCCTCAAGCATACTTGCTTGACCACATGTCAAGTGTCATGTCAAGACCACATGTATGTGTGTCGATCAATGTTTATATGTGAAAAAAAGCCTAAATGAAATATGTTAATCATATAAAGCAATTGTTTCTCCTCAGAGGACTTGGATTAATCCGCTCAACTCATGTGGATTTCATATTCATTCCCTTAATTAACTTTTTGAACATAAAAGTTTAATGAACAAAAGTCTTATGGGTTTGGAGCGACATGAAGGTAAGACGATGACCAAAATGTCACAATATCTAAGATCTCCTCTGAAACTCCAAAGGAGACACATTCTGAGAATACTGGGGTATTTTTCTCACTGCGAAGAATATGAGAACCATAAGATGTAGGGGAAAAGACTCAATTCATTAGAAGTGATCTCTCATTGCTGTCTAGGAAAACAACTGTGATATTAAAGATACTAGAGATATAATTTACTTTCTTATAGGAAAGGAAGAACAGGAGTCATATAGAAATATCTAAATAGCATCTTAAAAAACATATCAATAGCAAACTGTAATTGGAAAGTAAAACTGCATTTAGGTGGTAGTATGAGAAATAAGCATAGAAAATGAGCATAGAACTAAAGGGGAAAAGACATTGAGGTCCCCTTTAGTTCTTAAGCCTAGTAGTAGCCTAGGATTTAGTAAATGCTTGTGGAACATTGTTATCCCTTTACTCACTCATTAACTTTCTCTCTCTCACACTAGGGTCATGGAAGCAAGTCCACCATATGCACGGACACACACACACACGCACGGGGGAATGACTATATGTCTGTTGCAGAGTATCAGGCACAATAAATGAGTGATTTATAAAAGCCTGTTTATTTCAAAGAAAGCCTCCTGGGTAATTTATTTATACATTTATAACTATTATAGTTTATATTAATATTTTGAATTAGTTTTTATTTTATATTTTTATTTCATAGTTGCATTTTTAGTAATTTTGTTTTAGTAACTTTTGTACTTTTTTCCTTTTTAATTACTACTATTTAGTTGTAATTTATTTTCATTTCAAATTTAGTTTTAATTCAGTTTAAGCTTTCCATTTAGTTATTTTAGTGCTTCAACTTAAAGGGTTAGTTCATCCAAAAATTAAAATTCTGTCAGTATTTACTCACCCTCATGTTGTTCCGACTCTGTAAGACTTTCGTTCATCTTCGGAACACAAATTAAGATATTTTTGATTAAATCTGAGAGCTTCTGTGTTGTACGTCACACGCATCACACACAAGACCAGCGTCGACCAATAGTGAGCCTACGTGTGACGTAAAACACAGAAGCACTACGCTATTACACTACGTGAACTCACTTGAGGCCCACAGAGAAGGAAATGAATAGTTGAAATAAAGTCGATATTTTGGGGTTTTTTGCGCACAAAAAGTATTCTCGTCACTTGATAAACTTAAGATTGAGCCACTGTAGTCACTTGGACTATTTTAACGATGTATTTAATAACTTTTCGGGGCCAGCAATCAATCTCTTAAGAAGCCTATGGAGGAGTGATCCAGCTCTCAGATTTAATCAAAAATATCTTAATTCGTGTTCCGAAGATGAACGAAGGTCTTACGGGGTTGGAACAACATGAGGGTGAGTAATTACTGAAAAAAATTTCATTTTTGGGCGAACTATCCCTTTAAACGTATTAAGTTGCCAAGGCAACATTTCTAATTTTCTTTTAGTTTTTCCATCTAGTCTAATCTAAAATTGTACATCTAATTTAATTTCACCTTTATTTCAAATAGTCTTTCCGTAAACTTTTGCCAGTGATTAGAGTTCTTGCTGGAACATATGGGTTCCATTGTAAAAAGTGTGACTATCTGGGGAACCCCAAATTGTGCTAAAGATATGGACGAAAAACCACAAAACTTTAATTCTGACATGTTCTGAGAACCATGTCCTATGTTCATTTGCAAATTAGAAGCGATTAAAATGAGAGTTTACTAACGCTATAAGACTGAGATATCATTAAAGAAAATTAGGCACTCTATGCTACTACCCTGCAGTCCAAAAGACCATGTAGTACAAATCCGTCTTCTCTTTCACACTCCATCCATTCCAAAATTTGACCCACATTCCTGGCTAATCAGTGAAAGCTCTAGCTAGCTGTTCAATGTTTCAGAGCATAACATCCGCACAACCCAGAATTCATCATATCTTCAAGCCAAATATTCACCATACAGAGCGATCAGTCAAAGAGATGTTCCAAGTTTACTCATGTTGTGTCCGCCTATAAAATTCAAAGCTCATCCAGACTATTATTAACAAAAAAGTCTCTAATGTGTGACGTACTTAAAAGCACATCTGCAGTCCAGACAAGCAAGTGATGGTGTGTTTAGATGAGGTTGTATGCTGTTTAACACACTGTAAACATTGTTAATAATTTCACAATGTCAGAACACAGACACTTTTGCAACCAGGCAGGAAACTGTCGCCTGGCTTATTCTTGTCCCAGACTTGTGCAAGAACAATGATGCAAGTTTGAGCTCCAGAGAACATCACACCAAATGCTGACCAGACAGAAATACATCCAAAACAGACAGTGTTTGACTACTGGTTACAATGAAAGGTTAAAATATTAAGAATACAAATTTTATTTTGGCAAACCTTTACAAGGTTAAACATATTACCATTAGTTAATATATACTTATATATGAGTATAGTTAGTATATATATATATATATATATTAGTATAATATAATATTAATATATTATATAAAATTAATATTATAGTATAGTTAGTAGATATATACAGTACGTATGAACAAACAATAAACAACAATTTTTACAGCATTTCTATAGGTTAATGTATGAATATGCTATTATCGTTGTTATTTCATGAAATTGTATGCATTAACTAATGTTAACACATTTTTGTAAACTGCAATCAATAGTCATGCAGTAAGTACAAATTCTGTTTAAAAAAAAAGAGAAAAATCTGCTGTCTGTTAACAGTAAAATCCAGAATTAACCCAGAGATTTGAAACATTTTAATATAAAGGTCAGGTCTCTTGAAACCAGTACAGACTACACGTTGAAATGGGAAAAATCCATCTCTGATTTCTGTGTTACTGATACTATAGGTTAAGATAATAAATTCAGCAGCTGTGAATATTGCATTTACGCAGGGAGCAAATTAGTGAGTCATTGTCAATTTTAAATATTTAACAGAGCAAATTTCACGGCACATATCACAAAACTTGTCCTCGGTGAACATGGCCAACTTCTAAACTGTGCTTAGTACACTCCAGGAACGCCTACTCGCTCAACAAGGACTTCTGTGAGAAACTTCACTACATTTCATTGAGAGGAGGACAACATATGAGTCAAAATCTGCTGAGAGCTAATTAAATTGAATAAATCATGTAAAATGTACATGTAATCATGTAAAATTTAACAACATTTTATCAAACATTGATAACTGCCTTAATCTTTTAAAAAGATTGTGATCAAACTACATTTTATAAAAATCACCTGTCAAGTTTATAATATACTGTATATTACATCAGCATATGGGAGTTAAATTGGACTACTTTAATCACTTTTTTAATTGTTCATCTATTGCCAAAATTATAAAAAAAGATCAGTCAAGAAAAGAAAATTATTTAAAACATTCAAATCAGGAATATCAGAAACAGAATGCGTAGTTTGTGCACAAAAAATGTCTGTCAAAAACCAACATGAAAACAAATGTCCGTCAAAAACCTGGTGAAGTTTTTCAGTTTTATCAGCGTTTATTCTCTTTAGCCTGCAGTGTGAAGTATTTCACTCAGTTCTTTGATCGTTCCGATTCAATTTCAGCGAGTGAAGAACAAATTTATATTCACGTGCGTTATATATTATGCACGCTATCTTCTCTGACAGACAGCATTTTGAAGCTGCACAGGCCGCCATTTTCTCCAATGAGTGGTTTTGATGCTCAAAGTTGTTTAAAAAAAATCTTTTTTTAAATGAATGAAAATTCAGATCTTGTGGTAAATAATAGTGAAAAATAAAACGGTCATCCCATTATTACCACTAAGCAGATTTTGACTCGTAGCAAATTCTCCTAATTTATCAATAATTTTACATTTTTAGCAAAAACTAGTCTTTAAATGGTTTTTGTGTCCCAAGGCTCTGAATACTGCCGTGCAATAGTTTTCAGCATGTGGTATGACCTGTGAATCTCTTTTGTTGAGTCATGACCTGGCTGAAGAGAAAAAGCTGCCTGCCAGTGTTTATAAAGTGTTTATTGATTGATGAGAAGTGGAGAGGTCTGAACTTGCCTGACTGTGCAGCATTGCTGGGGGGTGTTGTGACTCTCCTCCTCTGAAAGGTCAGACAGGAGAGATTTGCTGAGAGGTGAACAAACCGTAGGCTTCGTATGGAGGGCTATGAAGTGCCTCAACAGAGAAATCTGTGCCTGCTATCCTTTATCTACCTCCACAATGCTACAATTTGACAGGCATGTCAAAGATCTTGATGCTTTGTGAGCTCTATACATCTCAGGAGTTTTCCCAGTAAGAATAATAGGATTGAGAGCTACAAGAAGAAAAGAAGGAGGTAAAGAGGGCAGATTAGAGACTTCAGCACTCACAATATGAAATGACGTGAGTGACAAACGGCTCTCTAACACCTAAAACTGCAACAATTTTCACCCTCACACACATCTACATGGACTCTGATGCTGCAGAACTCTGAGAATGCTAATTTGCCAATTTTCTGCAAAATTCAAATAGTCGATATTGACTAAATTCTAAGTATTCCTGGTCTCTTGTGTATTTATTCAATATTTTTGTATAGTTTAATTATGCTAACTAGGGATGCAGTGATATTAAAATTCTGCCAGATACGGATAAGCCAATATAAATATCTATTATTTGCTGTTCTATTTTGTCTAAAGAAATGTAAAAAAATAAACAAATAAAACAGTAGAAACACAAATTTGACTAAAAAATAGGTCAGTTGTTTTAAATGCAACAAATTAATTTAGGCAATACAATGTTATAATTTACAGTATGAAAAATGGATGCCCATTTTGAGATTTGCAAAAAATTGCTTTTAATCGTGTTTTAAAATTATTAAGCCGTGTGTCACCAAAGCGTATTTAACCAGCAGAAGACGCTAGGCACGACGGCACAACCTCTTCAGTTGAGACGCTTTGCTTGCTATGATACGGAATATCACCTGAAGTGTTTCTCATTTCACAGATAGTTTGTTTCTGTGATGTTTCTATATAAAAATGTTGACACAATGTAAAGAATTTGCTCTGGCTCTTGTTTTCAATTATTTTGTTACGTTATTATGCTTGTTGTTGTTATCTGTTGACTTTATACAAGCAGATTGTGGCTGCTGGTCGATGTGGTATTTGTCCCGCCCCTCCTCCACTGTGATTGGACAGCTGGGTAAAAAAATGACAGTGATGGGCGCTGTGTTTTACCTAAAACTGAATATTCTTCAACTCTCGGCGACTGGTAAAAAGTGTGAAATACGCTGTCGTTACGCTGCTGCCGTTTTGAAAATGTGGCACTCCCACTGAAAACAATTGGGAAAACACTAGTCTCTGGAAAAACGCTTTGGTGGACACACGGCCTTAGTCTTTGATGAACATTAAGTGAGTGTTAGATGAATCTAAATATAATAAGGATAATGAGCATAAACAATTAAATATCCAAATAATTTCTTCTTTTTTTTTTGCAGACAAAATAGGCTATAGTCAACCAGTTATTATGAAAATTCTGTAAATCACAGTAAAAAGACGAGTAATATATTCACATATGCTGTATACTATATCCAACCATGTATTTACTGTCAGCCTTTTGTTTTGTGGAGCAAATGTATTATTATCAAACAAAGCCTCTTGTTCGTTGCCCCAAAAGCAGCAATAAAATAATAATAAAGAGAGGGAAGGGGAAAAATTTGACGGGTGCCTTATTTTCCTCACGATACAAATGTTTCCCGCCCTGTCAGGTCTGGGCTTTCTTATTCCAGGCAGCGCATCGCAGTGAGGCAGCGCTAAGAATAGCTCACAAACGCCTTCTTATGTAACCGTGTCAGAATGCATTGTGTGGAGGATATTAAGTCCTGGCTAAGCAGGGTCGTGTTGGAAGTAGCTATAGAACAAACGACAGTGATCTAAAAACACATTACATGATCCACACTGTAGAACTTTACTTGATCACTGCCATTTACTTCAGTGGAAGCCCCTTCTCAGTTAACTGTGATTTCAGCTGAAATCATTCACTGAACACTACTGAGGTCAGTCTACTCTTCAACACTGGCAATTTGAAACTCGCTCGCATTTTAGAAAGCAACAAAAAGGGAACCTGCATGTGAAGCACAAACTGTTCATTTCGTACAATGACAACTATTCATCTAACTCTGAGTTGTTCTTGTCCACGGTCACCTTGCGCTTGCTGACCGAAGAAGAGACCTGACATCATGTAAAGCTGCTTTGTGGCCATTAATAAACCATTAATAAAACTCATATATATTAAATAAACATATAAATTATGAAGGGAATTAAACCTACAGCTGAAAGAGCCATGAAATCGATATATAAAGAAGCATCAGGACCCATCAAAAGACAGAAAACTGAGGGGTCTGTGGGATGCCACATGGGTGAGGTGAGCAATTATTTATTGCGTTCTGGTTCTCTCTGGCCTGTGCTGTCCCTTTGGTGTCTTGGGCAAGTCGAAGAGAAGGCAGATGGTCAGAAGGAGCTGGAGAGGGTGCAGGAGCTGTGGTAGAGGTGCGGGGGTGGCCGGTCTCTTGGCACATGGACAAAGCATGAGAGCCACATCTCAGTGTTTACAGAGAGCAATCCACTGTCCACAGTATCAGACCATGTTACAACTCACGCTCACTCAGAATGAGTATTCCTGTACTACGACTTTACATTTCTCTTGCATACTTCATTGAAAAGAGCTTCTTTTGCACTCTTCGCTAACATACCATATTCCAAAAGCTTTTCTATTTACTTCTTTCTAACATACTTTATTCCCAAGATCATCTTATGTACTCTTCACTGCATACTTTTTCCTTGAGATTTTCTTGTGTACCCTTCTCTAGCATCTCAGAGATCTTCAATCCCGAAGCTATATTCTTATATACTCTTTTCTGTCATTCTCAGAAATCTCTTATGAACTCTTCTCTGGTAAACTTCATCCCTGAGATCTTATTCACTCTTTGCAGAATCCTTTTTAATCAAGCTCTCATTCTCTATGCTGAGTATGGTCTATATTCCAGATCTCTTTATGTACACTTTTCTAGCATACTTTTTTTACTAAGACTTCTTTGGGCCCGTATTTGCAAAACTTTCTTATGAATAAAATTAGGACTTAAGAATAAAACTGCTATTTGTATCTTATTTTCTAAGTTAAAAAAAGTTAAGAATATTTTGTACTCCCAAAAATAAAAATGTAACAATCAATGTCATTAGCACATCTCAGAACAGCTTAAGTTGAAAAATTAAAATCATGAGGGGCTTTCTACTTAAAAAGGGTTAATAGATAGCAATAGCAACTTTATTTATATAGCACAATTAAAACAACACAAGTTGACCAGAGTGCTTTACAATGTAACACAGAACACAAAAAGAGGAAAGAACATTTTAGTTAATAGAACATTAAAAGATGGGCAATTATATATTGTTAAAGGGTCAGTGCATCCACAATTTACTCCTCCTCAAGCCATCCTAGGTGTATATGACTTTCTTCTTTCAGCAAAACACAATCGAGTTCCAAGCTTTATAATGGGAGTGAAAAGTCCAAAAAAGGGCATTCATCCATCATAAAAGTAATCCATACAGCTCCAGGGGGTTAATAAAGGCCTTTTGAAGCGAAGCAATGCATTTGTGTAAGAAAAACGTCCATATTTATAACTTTAATCACTAGCTTCCGCTAACGTTTGTCCGCGAGTTCATGAGAGAGTCGAGTTCCGGCGTATGACATATGATATAGGATGTTGGAGTAGCATAAGCTTAGGTGAGAGTAGGTTCAAACAAATAGGGCTAGGCAATAAACTCAAGCTCCTCCGATATTTCTCTTTAAAAATTCTCGTTTTAGACTTTAATTTCGTGACCAGTGTTTTGTTTTGCTCTATCCTCTGCGCTTCCGCATTTGTCTATACGTCATATGTCGGGTCAGAGGTCACTCTTTCACCAGAACTCAACTTATGTCCGGATGCCGATTCTAGTTTATAAAATTATAAATATGGATATATTTCTTTAAAAAAATCTGCATTGCTTCGCTTCAGAAGGCCTTTATTAACCTCCTGGAGGCGTATGGATTACTTTTATGATGGATGGATGCGCTTTTTTTGGGCTTCAAAATCTCCGTTACTATTCACTCCCATTATAAAGCTTGTATTTTTTAAAATATAACTGATTGTGTTTGGCTGAAAGAAGAAAGTCATATACATCGAGGAAGGCTGGAGGGTAATTAAATTATGGGATAATTACATTTTTGGGTGAACTAACCCTTTTAGATTTACCAGTGTAAAGTTTGAATTTACGGTATTAAAAAGGCAAATTCATGAGTAAGATAGTAAATAATCAGACAACAAGTCTGTCATTTTATCCCTACGATAAAAATAATTACATTGTTCTTAACGAATATGCGAAAAATGCCTTTCTCATAAATTTCTTAGAATTTCTCCTTTTTTAAAACTTTTTTCTAAAGATTTTTGTGAAAATCCCTTCTGCACTCTTTATTGAGTATGTTCTCTATAGCTCCAGCCCTGCTCTATTTATACAACATACTCCTCATGATACACTTCATTCCCATGCTTCTATTCAATAGAGCCGTTCTCATTATGTCAGTATTGTGACATGTCTTAAAACAGTCTCACACCACGGCAGACATTTACGAGCTCAAATGAACGATAGGTGTTAATTTTGACATTGTTTAACATTTCATGACTTGTCATGACTCACACACCGGGGTGGGTGTTGTTCAGTGTGAGCCCAACTGATAGTCTGCCACACTGCTCAGGCTCTCCTCATCATCACACACTGACTGTACGGATGTGCTCTGTCCGCACGCACAGGCTCTGTTCACTGGAGTTCTGCATGCAAAAGAGCTCACCAGTCACCCAACCTCTGTTCCCATGCCATTCACAAACAAAGCTCCTCTCACAAAGCAGGCCAACAATCACAGCTCTCATGACGCAGATCATGGGAAAGGGCCCCTTGGGCCAGAAACATCTTCAATGATTTTGAACCCCTAAAGAGTGAGAGCCACTCTTCAGACGTCCATCACTCTTGCTAAAGCGAAAGCAAAGCAGTCGATTGGCTTTTTTGGCCACAGTTTGAGGACGCTGAGCCACAGTGGAAAGCATCCCTTTCGTCCACTGAGTCACCGTTGTTCCCACAATGCTCTATGGGTGGAGAGTTTTACTTCTATTCCTGTCATGTGCGATGGGAGTGAGGAAATACAACACAAATCATTCGCTCTGTGTTTACGATGTTCAGAGTGTGTGTACGTGTGTTTATTGTTTGTGGGATGTAACAATGAATGGCCCCAGTGCCCTGAAATAGCCAGCAACATGAGGCAGTGTGCAGCAAGATCGCAGTGGGAAGGGTGGAGTGACTTGTGTACGAGCCATAAAGAGAAAGAAAGAGGAGAGTTAAAGGGTGTGGGAAGCAGGTGAAAGTACAAAATGTCCCTCTGTGACCCTGAAATAAAGAGAGGAAAAAGGGCCGATTTGAGATAAGATATGTGGAGATGCTGCCTACTACACAAATACTGATTCATTATTTCAGATATTCCTGAAATATACAAAAATGAAAAGAAAAATAGTCCTGCACATTTTGATTGTCTAATTTATTTATTTTTGTCAGAAAGGCATTATGATGAGCATCTTTTGCATGCTCACTTCATGTTATACTTATGTTTAACTCATTATCATCATTAATCAATCTCGTACAGTATGTTAATTTCTACAACTCTTCAATGAGGCATGCTTACTAGAACATAAGCTACACTGCCATTGAAAATTCAGTGAGATTTTTTTTTATATATATATATTTTCATTCAGCAAGGATGCATTAAATGATCAAAAGTGAAAGAAAAGACCATTTCAATTCAGCAAAAAAAAAATAAAAAAATAAAAGAAAAAAATGCACCATGGTTTCCACAAAAAATATTAAGCTGCACAACCATTTTCAACAATGATAATAATAAGAAATGGTTCTTGAGCACTAAATCATCATATCAGAATTATTTCTGAAGGATCATGTGACACTGAATACTGGATGAATGATGCTGAGAATTCAGCTAAGCCATCACAGACATTTTAAAAATAGAAAACAGTTATTTTTAAAATGTACAGTAATACTATCTTACAATATTATTTTGATCGAATAAATCCACCGTTGCTGATCATAGGTAACTTTATGCCTTTACACTATTACTGTTACACTTAAGCTGCCAATCATACACTTTTAGAAAAAAAAATTAAAGATCAAACAAAAACAACAATAGAATATTATCACCATTTCATAAAGCAAAGCTAACAACATATATGGATACTTCCAGCCTGAGTTCAACTGTTTTTAAGGCCTTTTCATTTGCCTAACAATGCTTCCATCAAGGTTTGATAGAAAAGATGATACCAACAAAAATTAAATGTTATACTATATAAATATAATAAACATGTATAATTTATATAAAAAACATAAATGTAATAACAAAACAAAAAAAGTGTAGTGGAACTAGTACCTAAATATAACCCCAGCCTACATTTTCGGAATGCTTGTTTATTATGGTCAATTTTTTTTTTTACCTCCACTACAATTTTCAGGGCTCTCCAGAAAAGATTCAGTGCTAGAGGTCTAATATCACTCCTGCTATTACAACAGTCACATGCAGACATCCATTAGGACCTGAGTCATGTGGAAATTGTTGCGTAGAGGGAGTGAGAGGAATTCTCTATTCATATAAACCTCAAAATACACTCCATAGAGAGGTGGAGATGAGGTCATGATCTTACAGCTGTAAACAGCAAGTCATGTAACCCGTGCCATCTAAACATGTGGAGCGAGTCGGCATCACCTACATGACTGTTGAGTTCTCAGAAACCCCGTAGCACTTATTGCTTCATGCAGATGATTGGACTAACAAACTAATTAACCGACAGAGTGATCATAGTTACTTTAGATAGGATGTGGCTACAGACCTCTACTGTATGTGCTGTATGCAGTGCTTGAGTATTTGTGCCTGAAGGCCAGTTAAAGATTACTGATATGAGTCACACTGCTCACAGCAGCCCACTCTCTCTCTCTCATTCTCTTTCAGTCCCTATAATCAAGTCCCTATAGTTCCTCAGTTCAGGAGGGCCTGGAGGTCTCCATGGTAACATGGATTCATGTGAGTCAGTCAGTGGAGTACAGAAAAGCACACAGAGAGAGAGAGAGAGAGAGAGAGAGAGAGAGAGAGAGAGAGAGAGAGAGAGAGAGTGAGAGAGAGAGTGAGAGAGAGAGAGAGAGAGAGAGAGAGAGAGAGAGAGAGAGAGAGAGAGAGAGAGAGAGAGAGTTGTAAATGTGAAGAGAACTGAAACCGACCAGAGAGAGAGAGAAGGAACAGGTGATGAACACACAGGTCATCGAAAATGACACAGGTGCCTAAATACATCAGGAGGGATTTCAAAATCAAGATGGTGCTCTCGAAGGTCACAGCCATCACTTACTGACGTCAGCCACAAACGAAAAGAAAAAGAAACAAAACAAAACAAAAACATCTCAAGGGTCTTACTTGGCACTCATGGTCATGTTGACTAGAAACCCATATATGGGCTCTATTATGCGCTGTCATGCATATAAAATTTGTTTGTAAGCATGCACACTTTTGCGCACAAATAATCCCATTGGATGAAGCTGAGGGATGTATGTATATTAAATAGTGCTGAAAATATTGTCAAAATCACAGTGTTTTCACCTAAATATCGAAGCCTGTTACCGCCTCATAGTAAAATAACAAAGTGAAGTAATTGTGAGATTAAGTTTAACATTAAAAGTTTAAAAAGAAAAGATGTCACACTGTGAATTTTGATCTGTCTATTCATCAAAGTATCCTGAAAAAAGAAATACATCACAACTTCTGCAGCACAACTGTTTTAAACATTAATAATAAGAATAATAATGAGAAATGTTTCTTGAGCAGCAAATCAGCATTTGAGAATTGTTTGCACAAAAGTGCATTTTAAAAACATAAAAATAGAGGACAGTTATTTTTAACTTGTCATTATATTACTGTTTTTACTGTTTTTTTATCCTATAAAAGTAGTCTTGGTGAACATAAGAGATGTCTTTCAAAAAAATCGTACAAACCTCAAACTTTAGAATGGTAGTGTAAATTTTTTTCCCCTCTCAGGCTGAAATGGACTTTCATGGTCTATAAAGTGAAACTGCCTCATTTTGCTCAGGGTCTTTCAAACAGAGTCTCTCCACATAGTCTCTCAACCAATACAAGGACAACCAGTCTAAAAGAGCTAGATTTTCTTATTACCCCATTTTAATTAAAAACACAGATTTATGTATGCTGTATTAAAACTGGAGTGCAGTATAGAGCCAGAGACGTACAGCCAGTCTAGATACCCCTTGTATATGACAAGCACCTTCACCTGGGACATAAATGTTCATTTCAAATTGAAAGAATTGTAATTTCCCTTTGACAAAACAGATGCCTGGTGCTGAGGGCTAGTTCACTGCCACCTGAAACAGCTGCTGTTGCTCTGTCCTTGGGAGGCACAGTCACATCCAAGCTCCGATCTCTTGACTGAGACAGCTGATGGTGAAGCCAGGGCCCCTGAGGCTGGCGTCACAAGGGCTTTTGTGGTGACTTTCCCTCCCTGAAGGACATTTAGTAGGACGGTGACACCAGCCTCTGTGGGATCTGGAAAAGCTGCGACTGCATTCTCAGTGAGGCGCTGACACAGATAGCGCTATCCCTAAATGACTATCAACACAGCTAATAGTGCTTCACACTCTGGGAAATGAACGCAGGAAGTCCCAAAACACAGTGAGACTGAAGATCAGCGTAACGAGCAGCCGGAGAGGCTCCCGCTCATTAGCGATTGGTTAAAAGCTTCACGGCAGCTGTGAGTCAGAGCTGCATATGAAACAGCTCCACATGGTGTGCTGATCTACCGAAGATGGCCAGTAATTTGAATTTTATTACAAGTGGAAGGGAAATCAGAGGTTTCGGTCAATTTTCGTCATCAGCACTTAAATGTACTACAATGAAACAGGCAGCAGAATTTAAAAAGAATGCTGTGATCCTTTCCCTGCTGTACATAGAGATTTGGTTGTAAGAACATTTCAGGAGCAACCCAGATCTTATTCAGTGGTTTATATCCTAAAGTCTGACTCACCTTGCAGACAAAACTTGAGCTCCTTGGCATCGGTGACAGTGCTGCCAGTCATTCTCTCTGGCACTTTCTTACTCATGCGATTGTAATTCCGTCTTTTCTTGGACTCGCCCCACAGGTTGGAGCCCCCGTGCATGCTGGGAATATTGAGCACAGCGATACCCTCCAGAGCCGTGCTGCTGAGATCCAAGATGATGCCATCACACTGGGACACCAAACAGAGAAAACAGAAAATGTTTAACCTTTCTTGACTGAAGAAAATCTGCAAAAAAATAGATACAATAAGCCTCTTAAGCTCTTATATAAAGTCCCATATGCTCACCAAGGCTGCATTTATTTAATAAAAAATACAGTAAAAACATTAATATTGTTAAATATTACTACAATTTAAAATTACTAGTATTGTATTTTAATATATATTTATAAATATGTAATTAATTCCAATGGCAAAGCTGAGTTTTCAACAACCATTGCTTCAGTCTTCAGTGTCACATGATCCTTCAGATATCATTCTAATATGCGGATTTGCTGCTTAAGAAACATTTCTTATTATTATCAATGCTGAAAACAGTTGTGCTGCTTAATATTTTTGTGCAAACAATGATAAAAAATGCAGTATTCTTAGATGAATAGAAAGTTTATTTTGAATAGAAAAGAACAACATTTATTTGAAATAAAAATCTTTTGTAACATTATAAATGTCTTTACTGTTACTTTTGATCAATTTAATGCACCCTTGCTGCTAAATACTGCATAAGAAAGAATAATAAAAGCACTGGAGGCACGATAAACTGTATCCAATTTTTTTAACTATTGGAATGGGTGCATCAATAACAATCGCATTCCAGACACGAGAGTTGTGAAAATTCCTGCCGGCGATCCAAAAATAGAAATTTTGTATAGTATTTTTTTGATGTCAGAGACCACCCTGAATCAAACCAAGGGCGTCAGTACAGTGGAAAAGTACACAAACTCCAAAAGACGAATGCTGACATGTTTACGACATAATGAGATGCCTTGATCTGCTTGAGATCCCACACATGAGTGGGAGATAGAAAAAGCATTTTTTTCTAATGCAAATTCCTTAACTGCTTATGTTTTCATAGCTCTTCTAATTTCATAACAGTTGTGAAACATCAACCTCTTTGGTCGGATTTAAAGTCCCTTTAAGGCAAGTCAGTTCACTTTGTGGCCATGTTGACAATGCCCCCTGGCAGCTTTTTTAAATGTAGGTAGTAAACATTCAAGTACAGCTCTTATGTACCAGAATGGGAAAAAATTAAATCTTGTTTAGATCAGTAATAAATTGCACAATAATCATATATTTGGCTCAAATCAAAAAATCAAAAAGACGATTGCTTCTTTTAACTGAAAGGCAATTTATGGTTTCGCCTATTCATTATACAAAAGTGGTTAATTTTGCCTCTTTATAATATCTCTGTCTTGATGACATATCAAGCCAGCACTTTATTAAATAGTATTATATCAGTTAAAAAAAACAGAAATACTCCTTATTGTCAATCACATCATGCATTATTCATTATGTACATCTAACCACAGGCACAAACTGGCCAGTTTGCAACTTTCACATGATGGGAATTCTGTCAACAGAGGTCATCTGCCACTGTTTGCTTTCAGACAGACATTCTGACGTGTTCCCTCAACATTGACTGCGCAAGAGCTGGCTGAGGTTTCCTGTAGATACTGTAGCCAGCTGCATTAATGAATCTCAGTTTGTTGAAGGAAGTGTTCAGTGGACATACTGACCCGATACACAGTTAAAAGACTGTGAATGTGGCTGTATATAATTACAACATTTAAGTAAAACAAGTAAAACAGGCCACTATTGATGGGCTAAATGTCCTGGACTCACCTCCACCTCAATGGTTTCGTTCAGCTTTTTACAAGTGGCTGAGATGGTCTCTGTGGTGCCAAATTCAAAGTACCACAGCTTGTTTTTCATCCTGAAGAGAGAGAGAACAAAATAGTTAAAAGTTAAACAAAGAATTTAGACAACAGTTTTATACTCTGTGGAATATTCAACACTGCTGTTTTAATTCACTTATTTAATTCACTGAGCCTTTGTAAACTCTATAACAAACAGAATTAGCTTGTGCTGTTACACATCCATACATTTAGTCCATACATGTGCTGAAGTTGCATAGCAAAAATGGCCACATCAAAAGAGCTCTTACAAAAGCTATTGAACAATTGTTTTAATGCATTAGAAAGTCTATGGCTACAAGAAGATAACCAAAACACTAAAAGTTCCTAGAGACAGCTGAAAGCCTTATTCATAAGTTTAAAATGTGTTGTACCAGAAAACATTTGAGGGTGTTGAAGAAAAAGGACAATATCATTAAGGGGAATAAAATGTTTGATCAGACCAAATGAGAAAAACCCTCAATTTACAGCCAAAGACTTGAAAGATGACCTGATGAAAGAAGGAAAAAACATTTCAATTCAGAGTTTAAGAAGAACACTAGACAATGACCTTCATGTTGGGACTTTAAGAAAAACACAAAAGGCTCACTTGAATATGCTAAAATTCATTTGGATAGACCTATGGAGTTCTGAAATAATGTTTAATAGAGTGCTGAGACCAAACTGGAACTTTTTGGACCCATGGATCGGTGGTATGTCTGGTGCAAAATAGGCAAAGCTTATGAGCAGAAAAACACCATCTATATGGTCAAACACGGAGGTGGTCCAGTCTTGTTACGGGGTGCTTTGCTGTTGCAGGAAGTGGAAATCTTGACTGTATGCAGGACATCATGAATTCTTTGAAGTATCAAGCCATTTTGGCAAAGATGGTGATGCCTTTGGTGCAGAGACTGAAGCTTTATGAACACTGGACTTTCCTGCAGGACAGCCATCACAAAGTATACATCCAAATGTACTGAAGCTTGGTTCAGGGATCAGTCGTAGAATATTATTGAGTGGCCTGTACAGTCTTCAGATTTAAGTCTCATTGAAAATATTTTGTGGAATTTGAAGAAAGCAGTTGGTAACTTGAAAACTAAAGATTATCTGTGATCTGGAAGCTTTTTCAAGAAAGGGATGGGGCAAGATTGCAGTAGAGAGGTGACAGAAGCTTCTAAGCACTTACAGGCAGCGTTTATTGGAGGTTATAAAGAATAAAAGATTCTGCACAAAATTTGACTTTGGGGGGTTGAATAATTTTGTACATGAATGTTTAGAGCCAATTAGATTTTTTTCTTTTGTTTTCCATCAACTTTACGTTATCAGAATCACTCAAATGTGCATTAAAGGGATAGTTCCATAAAAAAAAAATGACCTGGCTCTTCCAAGCTTTAGAATGGCCATGTAGAGCACTTTTATGATGGATAGATGCACTTTTATGATGGATAGATGCACTTTTATGGACTTCAAAACAGAAATAGCCATTCAATGCCATTATAAAGCTTGGAAGAGCCAGGACATTTTTTAATATAACTATTTATAAGAAAGTCATATACACCTAGGATGACTGGAGGGTGAGTAAATCATGGGCTAATTTTCATTTTATGGAAACAAAATACTATGGAAGTCAATTGCTACCGTCAACTGTTTGATTACCAACATTCTTTAAAATATCTTCTTTTGTGTTCAACAGAAGAAAGGAACTCATACAGGTTTGGAACAACATGAGGGTGAGTAAATGATGACAACATTTTTGGGTGAACTATCCCTTTAATAAACGTTCTATAATAGTTTACTGATGCCTTTGTTAGACTGTCTTCATAAAAAAAATTTATTCTCAGCAGCAAAACGGTCAAGGGTGTTGAATAATTTTGATTGCAACTGTATGTAATGTATTAACCTGGAGAATATTTGTACAGTATTTGCTTATTTTAAGTCAAAACTGAAATGTTAACATGGCAGAAAGCGGACACCTGTGCGCCTAAATGTTCTTAGATGACCTCAAAAGAGTAATTGACAAATTATTAATAGTGTAAAACATGATGCTCAGTCATAATGAACACAAGACAGAAATTATGACTCAATGTGCAGCTGTTCTATCATTGGAACAACAAACAAGTTTGAGTTTACACCCCAATGTTAATGCTGGCGTGAAAATAAATATTATGGGATGAACAGAGCCTTGGGCTGTCAACAGATAAAAGACAACCGCTCTATGATCTAACTCTGATCAAAAATGTACTTCATTTGCAACCACACATAACATGAATTTAAAAAATCTTGTTTAGTTTAGTATTTAAGGCATCACATTTTTACAATTCAATTAATAAAGGAAAGCATACAGAACTCTTTGACGGTAAATCTACAATTCATTTAAATCTATACTATAGTGTTCAAACATTTGAGGTCAGTAAAGTGTTTTTTTAAAAAAGAAATTAAAAAAAACTTCAGCAAGGACACATTCAATTGATCAAACGTGTCAGTAAATACATTTATAATGTTACAAAAGGCTTCTATTTTAAATAAATGCTGTTCTTTTGAACTTTCTATTTATCAAAGAATCGTGCAAAAAGGTATCACAGTTTACACAATAATATTAAGCAGCACAACTTTTAAAACATTGACAATAATAAGAAAAATATTTCTTCAGAATTCTGATTTCTGAAGGATCATGTGACTGAAGACTGGAGTAATGATGCTGAAAATTCAGCTTTTCCATCCCAGGAATGAATTACATTGTAAATGTTTTCATTCTAAATAGAAAACATTTATTTTAAATTGTAATAATATTTCAAAATATTACTGTTTTTACAAATAAAAGACTTCTTTCAAAAAACATTTAACCCCAAACTATTGAACGGTTGTGAACTGGTAACTTAAACAGGCCTAACTCTGTCACAATCATTTTAATTAAACAAAATGAAACGAGATGTGCTTTAACACGACTCAGTCTGTCTAATCTTACCAATTACAATGTTTGGTCATTCTTGAGGACATAGTTAAGGTTATGGTTAGGACCAGGGGGCCTTTGGGCCAGTTCATTTTGTCACCCTCTGCCCTTCCCCTGGCCTTCTGAAATATTGATATGCTACAAGGGAAGCTGAGGCAGACAGGTGTGAGAGGACATGAGCGACAGTGAACTTGGCCTCAGCTTCCATAAAGAAACCAGAGCCACCATCGGCAACCTGAGCACAATCTGACATTAACGCTTCCTAGGACACTGAGAGGAGCCATCTGAGGACAACAGAGAGTGCCAATATATCACAGAAGGATATGACAAATCTAAAATTAAGACCTTATGCTTCAGCTCAGTGTATATATATGAGATTTAACAACAAAAAAAAAACACACAAAAAAACTGATTTGCAACACTGGGACCCTATCAATTCTCTCTCTGCAGTGCATGTTGTATTTTCACTTTGGTTATTATGAAACAGGGCAATTTACACTCATCAGATGGTGACAACCAGTGACAAGGCCTTGCAAAGGGGTGTTCTGCTGATAATGACAACACTATTGTTTGCATAATAGACAACATGCAATGGGGGCTTCTCCAGGCCCACAAGGGATGGACACAGAGCAAACATCAATATCAACTATATAAAGTACGTAATACGCTGAACCAGAACAAGGAGGAACAGTACGCAGGAACAAGAACCAGAAGTACAAGTGATGGCTGACATTAGCTAATGATTGCTACACGCTTAAGAGTCTCTCAAATTCAAGTTTTTTCTTATGTTTAACAAATTAAGCTTGTGGAAAATTATGCAAATGCATTGTGAAAAGAAATTCAGACAGTCATCAATGACCTAGTATAAAGCATGGTATAATGTGTTTTTTCTCAGGTTTGAACAATTATTTAAACAAATATGATATTTATTTATCATTTATATAACTTATTACATGTAACATAATCATGTATATAGGTCCTGTGTTCGATTCCCAGGGAATTCATGAATTGCTAAAATGTATGTATCTTCAATGCATTAATGAAGTCACTTTGTTTAGAAAAGTGTGTTAAATTCCTAAATGTAAATAATAATATATAATAATAATATATATTACAGAGTAAAAACTGATGATGAACAGCAGCAGTAAATTTTCTTTCTTTCTTTTAATTGAATCAGACCTCCCAGGTGTTATGCCAATAACAGACATTTTAGGGGAGTGTGAGTGTTTGACTATTACCTCAGTTTGCTCCGCTGTAATACAATATGTAATGCAATACAATGTGACAAAAATAGCAATGTAGAGTTTTGTTGTGATATTCTGCTACTTGTTTGAAAAAATGTAGCTTGTAACTAGAAAAGCTACTCTGTTTTGAAAACAGATGAGCCACTGTCACGCTACTGAAAAGTAAAGTACTGTTAAGTCGGTATCTTCTGTTCCTTTAAAACTTCATTTTGTTGTCCTCTCCCTCAGTTAAACTCCAACAACTTGCTACCTCCATTCTGTCAAATTAAGGGATTATGAGCAGATTTGAGCTCACAATTAAACCCGCAATGTGTTCTCAACAGGGTCAAGCTGCCTAACCCAATTAGCTAACTTCCATCTGAGAAGCTCTAGAAAAAATAAAAAATAAAACAATCAGCCATGGGTTTCTCTTTCCACACCAACTCCAACTGGTGAAAAAAAGTTCTGTTCGGAGCCCGTTAGAAGAAGCAAATCATCTTCTGAGCTTTGCAAAGGCCTGGAGGATGCTGTAGGGACTAAAGGCTTCATGCAGAATCATTTTGAGTTGAGTGGAGTGTTTTCTGTGCTGGCTAGACCGTCAAACGAAAGTAAGCATTCAAATTGCATCAAGAGGCCGATTCAAATTTGATGCTAAAATGCTCTAGACTGTAATTGTTCTTAAAAATCTGGATCAGCATATGTAGATGTTAAGGGTCAGCGAACCTTTGAATTTAACCAACACATTCCTCAAACGCAATCACACACCCTGCTGGTCATCGAACTAAGATAACCATCTCCCATAATCCCTTCAGAGACTGATGACTTTTTGACCCGTGAGCTCGCTGCCCCTGTATCACTGTGGCAATCAGTCACAACGCAGCTCAGTTCTTATCCTGCTGATCGTGACTCTGATACAGCCTTTGACTGACAGCTCAAATGGGAGTGATTTTAAGGACGGGGTTGCTGTAGAAGGAGAGGGCAGTTGGGGGTTAAAGATAAGATGTGATGAACCTCTTGTGATGGGAACAAGAGAAGAAAGGCTGCAGTGTGAACATCCCCACTGTAATCTGGCAAGGCTGAGCATCATGTCAGATGGATCAATGTGACTGTTTTCCATCAGAACTCTCTGAACTCAGTTGTGTCTTTCCTTAGTTCTGTTGTCTCTGAAAAGCACTTGCAACAACATTAATGACATTAATAATAATGTTAAAAAAACAATTTATATTATAAAAATGTTATATTTCAATATATCAAACTGTTAATAATATAACTAATATAATAATTGTATTATTATTTAATTACGATTTATTATTAATCTCTTATTCTATTTCTTGATCAGACAAATATTTTATGAAAAACACTTTGTGAACAATGTTGTAAAATGTTTTATACAAATAAAATGGATAGTAATAATTTTTATTATTATATTAATAACTATCCAATAAAGATACTACAGTGCAAAATATAATAATAACATCAACAACACATTTTTAAATATTTATTTTTTAATTCAAGTCATACTATGTATAGTTAATTTGTTGATCTGACTAATTGCTTCTGAAAATCACTTTGTAAACAATGTTGTAAAAAGTTGTTATCAAATAAAATGAATAATAATACAAATTATAAAAAAGAATATTACTTTGAACAAATATAATACTAATGACTAAAAAACTAAATCAGTTATATAATAAGAATAATGATAATGATGATGATTATTATTATTATACCATTTATTTTGTGTTGTGGCATCTTTATAGGTAGGGTCAAATGAACATTTTACAGCAGCTAGCTTTATGACTATAGTCTGATTCCAGGTAGTTCATGCTCCTCCACAGTCTGTCTGTGACCTGCTCCAAAGCAAGGGACCAAGGGTGTGTGTGTGTGTGTGGGAAGGAGGGTCAGGGTAGGGGGTACGTTCTGTTGGGCTGCTCTATTGGCAGCAGCCAGCGGCAGTGAGGAAGGGAAGCATATATTTATCCCTCTCCACCACGAGCATGAAGAAGCAGGGAACAACAGGTTCCAGAACATAGCCACGCTGGGTTTCTGCTGAGCCCCGGCACACACACATATGTGCACGCGGAGGGATTTGCGCACATGCACACCCACGCACACATACGGTCCTTGCACTAAAATACACAATGAATTGGCCACCGCATACACACACAGTACACAAACATCCTTACTCACATAGACATAACCTAGACACTTACTTAGGGGTTATGAAACACATGCTCACATGCTGAGTAGACAGACGGCAGCTTGGGTCAGGACCATATTTGGCCTTTACCTCTATCGGTCACATGATCGGAGGAGGTATTGTAACAGTACAGTTTCATCTCATGACATTTATTACCTTAATCAACAAATTTAACTGGGAAGAGGAAAGTTGATAAATTTACGAAAGAAGTCTTCTTGTTATTCAAACAATACTATCTTCATTTCTCTCTTTCTACTGTATAACATAATGCAAGATTTATTTGCAACTTTTAACCAATGACAAATGATCAAAACCTCTGTTATAAAGACCCTGATATTTGAAAGCTGACAGAAAATTACAAAACTTACATCCTTACAGGGCTTTTCACCCAGAAGTGTCTTTCAGCTACCTGCAAAAGTGACTGTCTCACACAACAGATTTAATATTTTGTATGAAATTGTAATGTGTCTGCAAAAATGTTTTACTGCAGGACAAATGAGAAGTCATAGCAGACAAATGTCTTTCAGAGCACAGCTCTATAATGCCTGTTTGATTTTTATGGTGCAAAGAACATGCTGCAGAGTAAAAAGGGACATCTATCTGACCCTAAACAGCACATGGTGAAAGCCCAATGCCTTTCACAGATCAATGTGAAAATACAGTAGCCTAACTGACTTCCCTGTCGGCCACTTGCATGCTGAGTTGCATGCTGATAATCAATAAATGGCTCTTTGAGGCACAAATAAATGCATTTTAATGCAACCCCCACCCCTCACTGACTGCCACATACAAAGTAATTGTGAAGTATTCATTCAGAAAAGTTCCAATCTTCATTGACATTAATAATTAAACTGAGCTGTTTCTCTTGCAAATTTTACCATTATAACTACAGTAGAGCTTTAATGGCTGGAGATGACAAGGCTTTGGAATATATAATAATATTATTTAGGGATATTATTCGTGGGGAAAAATGGTTAAGACAATTATTGCTTCTACTTTAAACACAATAAAATAATATGAGATAGCCTCAAATTGGATTTTAGATTATTTATTTTTTTATCTTATGCAGTACATTATCTATTGACAGTCGTGGCTTATACCAATTTACTCTATTCTTAATGTTCTTTAATGTTATTAATGTTGAATGTTTTTCATTTATTTTAGATTTTCTATTTTTATCACCATAACAGGAATCTTTTTTTTCTTCTGTAACTGTAGTTTGTAGCGGTACTAAATTGCATACGAAACAGTTATGCCAATAAAATACTTGAAATTGGTGTTCAAAAGAATACCAAAAAAACTAATAAAGTGTGGGAAGGTAATCCACCATGATATTAAGAAAAACAAGATCCCCCCCCCTCATGTGCCCCCACTCTGTGTTCAACCCTACCTCTCATCTTCTTGTCATTGTTTTCTTGAGAAACTGACTGTCCACAGGGCCATCATTGTTATTTTAATCAAAAAGACAAAGGCATCTTAGAAGGCTTTTTTCTTTTCTATGGGGCAATTTGACACCTCTTAATCCAAAACTTCCCCTGGCCCCCCGTTGGGAGGAGCGGACACAGAGGCTCGAGTCCATTGTGCATTCCCGGTCATTAACACCTAGGCTGCGGGTTCCCTGTAGACCGACTACTGACACAGATCACTGAGCACCGAGGCGAGAGAAGTCTCACGTATTCCCCCCTGCGTATCCCACGTCACTGTGGGAATGCATGTGGATGTTAACATATGCAACTTATATATAAACACATTTGAAAGGAATTTGAAAATTGTAATTTTAAACTGGACTTTTAACAAAGTGCATGATTATGCTGTTCTGTTCTCTGTTTCCATAGGAGTGAAGTATAACAGGTGGACAGAAACATGTCACATGAACAGGTTCGTTGAGGATAAATCATGCAATTCCATGGTAACCATCATTTATGTACCATCTGGTGACACGTTTGTCTCTGAGAGCGCATTCTCAAAACCTAAACACACTGAGCACAGCCCTCATTAGAAAGCCATAGATTGGCAGATGTACTGGCTAGCTATTCTAAATCTGCAGAACAAAGAAAAGCAGATGAAGCATTTGGTTTGGCAGTGTTTTATATTATGTTTCTGGGTGACTCACTCTGGGATTAAACACTGAATGATTTAAATAGGCTGAGGACATAATTCCATTATTCTTATTTTGGTTTCTCTGTCCGTCAGTCACTTAACTGCAAATGAGCAGCATTTGAATGAAGCTTGCAATGAAGGAGACTAGAAACCCGGCATTGTGAAGAAACCAAGGGACGTTTGGCATCACATTGCATAATTTTTAATGTGCTGTGGAAATCCAGGTGTATGAATTATGAACAACTGAAACATTAACTAGTTAATTCAGCCAGGCAGGTCCCATAATTCAGATCGTGTATGAGTCATTAGGGACTTATTTTAAAAAAGTCATTAAAAAGCTGTGCTGCCGTGACAGGTTCTCACTCAAATACAGTAAACTGAGTGGTGTGGGTGTCATCCATCTTTATGTAAAGCCCAGCATCCAGAGGTTTACAGCAGAGCTCTGTATACAGGACCCATTCTCTGTCACATCATGAATATGATCTACAGTACTTGTCACTGCCACTCAAACACATTTCCTGTGGCACAGTTTTACAGATTCTGTTAGCAGAAAGGCAACAGAAAATGCCTAACATTCATTTAAGTAGCTAATAATCTCTTGAGCATTATATAGCAGTTAGTTCTGGTCCTTTAATCTGATTGGTGTCCGAAGAGTCAGCACAGGGACTTTTCATTGTTTTTAATAGACCTTATTCCGAGCAGCTCCATGACAGGCATGAAAGCGAGGCTGTGAGGGATAGACTTACTGTGTTTTCAATGACATATGGTGTGTATAAAGCTCCTAGATCACTTATAATTTTCCACAGCTCATTCTGTATAGAGTTTTTTTGTCCACTGAAATTTCTTGGAAAGATATTTTTGCGTAAGCAGAACAATCCAAAAACACATTAAATAACAGTACAACCCACTAAAGAGATGTATGAATATCTCTCGCAGCCTCGCTTTCATTCCCATTAAAAATCAAAGATGGTGCTGCGGTGAATAAGGTCTATTGACTGAAAGTGGTGCAATACAAACAGCAGGGAAGCACTGATTTTAAAATGATGACCAATATTTATAAGCCAATAATATTTTTTATGGTATGGTTGATAACTAATAAATGGCTGATATCTAATTAAAATGAAAGACTAAAAGCTAAATTCAAGCATTTCAAATGTCAAAAGTTATTATAGGAATCACAACATTTAATGTACAGTATGGCAAATGGATATTCATTTTGAGATTTGCTATCGATTCCATTTAACAGTGTTATCAAATTATTAGCATTTCTGTAGATGAACTTTAGGAGTGTTAGATGATGACAAAGGTCATCTAAAATGTTAATATGACAAAGAATATCCAATGAACAATTAAATATCCAATATCGACGTATACACAAATAAAAAAAAATTAAGGTAACAATGAGATGTGTATTAATTTTTTAAATTTTCAGCATCATTCCTCCAGTTTTCAGTGTCACACGATCCACCATAAATCATTCTAATATGCTGGTTTGGTGCTCAAGAAACTTTTCTTAATGTAGAAAACAGTTGTGTTGTTTAATATTTTTGTGGAAAAATAGACATATTTATTTTTAAGTGTAAAAAGAATAGCATTTACGTATTTGAAATCAAAATATTGTGTAACATTATAAATGTCTTTACTGTAATTTTTGATCAATTTAATATCCTTAAAATCCTTCACTATTACTTAATATTAAATATCAGCCCTCTTGGAAAAATGTTTGTCCAATCACATCAGATTATGCAACCAATAACAGTTGCATAAATCTCAATATTTGTGCTGCCTTATTGAGTTGCTTTGGTGAGAAAATGAATGGCAATCTAAAATGCCTGGAGTCTTACCAAGCTAAACCATTGACCCTTAACAAAAAAAGCCTCATTCTTTCAGAGCGCTTCCCGGCCAAGGGCTACGCAAGCCTTTTACAACATTTCTCAATAGAGGCATCAACTAACAGAATAGAGAACAGTACAACGGACTTGAAAGAGATCCACATCAAAGGGAACTGGGAATGGCTACTGTAAAGTGCACCAGAGGCTCTGAGTGACTTTTTCTTAGGATAAAATATGTTTTATGGCACTGTTAGAGCTGACCCAAAGTGCTGTACTAGGGTCAGTTTTAGCAGTTATCCTTTTATTGCTCGAAGACTGACGAAGGCTTATTGTGAACTACAAATATCTCAGAGCAATGATGATTTCACTACTGTCGTTTCTCATGCTAAATTGCCTCATGCTAAAGTCGTCATGACCCATTCTACCTGCTAATCTCAACCATTTCTCTCTTCTCCTTACTTAAATTGACACAATTTAGTGGAGATAATAGTAGAGGGTACAAATTAGACCGTATCTTTTCTACCCTACCACTCTAAATGGATACTCTAAAGAATACATTACCGGTTTACCTTCCACCGCTGAGGCAGAGGTGCGTTGCATAACATTTAATGCACAAGCTATGGATACCCCTTCTAATGCACAACATGGGTCTAAAAAGACCCATATTCATTTCCTATGTTAATTCATGCATGGCTTGGCATTTTTTTGTTTCACCTTTTGAAATCAGTTTATTTGAGCATTTAATATTTCATGATCTATACATTTCTTGATTTATGAATATTCAAAATATCTTGTTTTCAATTATCACAAATTCATATTTTAATATTTCCTAGGTTTTGTGGTAATACATCAAGTTTACACACATGGGTCTAAAATGACCCATCTATGCAAGCGTGATAGAACAAAAAAATAAAGAAAACTTTTTGTTAAAATAACCAATGTCACAGTTGTTTAGATCAACACATTTAGTGTAACACTTGAAATATGTTTATTGGCAACTTTGTCACGCAGAACACACATATAACCAATAACACTGAAATTGTACTGTAGTGTAGTGCAACTGTCGGGGGATCTCCCCACCACCAATGATCCCCCCACCACCAATGTGCAGCATCCACCCGGATGATGCGACAGCAGCCATAGTGCACCAGAACGCCACCACACGACAGCTTAGCATTGATAGCATTGATTTATGACCAAAAATAAAAATGAATATGGAGGTACAATGTTTCTGCCCAACAGCGACAATATATATTGTATATATAACTTTCTATTGCAACTTTTATTTTGTTGACCTATCTAACATTAGATAAAATAGAATATGTCGACCCCAAGCTAGCTAATAGTATTGGACATGTTTCTCTTTTGCACTAGTAATGGATTTCAAGGTCGAGGTAACCTTAGCCTAAACGTTTAAATATTAGGCTATATCTAGATGTCTTTCACAAAATATCTAATATTTTCTGTGACAAAAAAATTATTAAATAAAACTTACATGCATTAAACATACAAAAGCAGCCGTGTTGAATTGTGAAATGTGCGGCATGTGAATAGTTTTCTGCAGTAAATATATTTATACTATTTTTAAATATCAAAGGTTCCTATATGGGTCATTTTTGACCCATGTGTGTAAAATTGATGTAGAAATACAAAAACCGTGTTTGTTTATAAAGTAAGAAAGAAAAAATAAACATAATGATTTGTGGAAACAAGATATTTAATGAATAAATAAATTATAAAATACATTTCTTTCAAATATTCAGCAAAGAAACATGAATACGGGTCTTTTTAGACCCATGTTGCGCGTTAGAAGTGTAGTGAAACAAAAACGATTTTTATTCGAAAAGTAAGAAAGGAAAATTTTAAATAGGGATTTGTAATGATCTAAAAAAAGTTAATTGAGGAATACCTGGAATACTAAATGATGAAATTAATTTCTTGCAAAGATATAGAAAATGAAAACTCAGTCGGGTCTATTTAGACCCATGTTGTGCATCAAAGGGTTAAGAAACTCCATTCAAACAGACTCTACTTGAGTTACTTAGCAAAGTAATCGAAACAGTCAGCCAGCCGACATTGTGCTACAACCCGAATTCCAGAAAAGTTGGGACGTTTTTTTAAATTTGAATAATGAAAACTAAAAGACTTTCAAATCACATGAGCCAATATTTTATTCACAATAGAACGTAGATAACACAACAAATGCTTAAACTGAGAAATTTTACAATTTTATGCATAAAAGGAGCTCATTTTGATGCCTGCTACAGGTCTCAAAAAAGAGGGCAACAAATGGCAAAAAAAGCAAGAAATGTTTGAAAAGATTCAGCTGGGAGAACATCTAGCAACTAATTTAGTTAATTTATGTCAGTTCTGTAACATGATTAGCTATAAAAGGGTTGTCTTAGAGAGGCAGAGTCTCTCCAATCTGTGAAAGAGTGTGTAAAAAGATTGGAATACTTTAAAAACAATGTTCCTCAACGTCAAATTGTAAAGGATTTGCAAATCTCATCACCTACAGTCCATAACATCATCAGAGAAACTGGAGAAATCTCTGTGCGTGAGGGACAAGGCTGAATACCTTGTTGGATGCCCGTTGTCTTCGGGCCCTCAGCGGACACTGCATCACTCATAGGCATGATTGTGTCAATGTCATTACTAAATGGGCCCAGGAATACTTCCAGAAACCACTGTCGGTAAACACAATCCGCCGTGCCATCTGCAGATGCCAACTAAAGCTCTATCATGCAAATAGGAAGCCATATGTGAACATGGTCCAGAAGCACCATCGTGTCCTGTGAGCCAAGGCTCATTTAAAATGGACTATTTCAAAGTGGAAAAGTGTTCTATGGTCAGACGAGTCCAAATTTGACAGTCTTGTTGAAAATCACGGACACCGTGTCCTCCGGGCAAAAGAGGAGGGAGACCTTCCAGCGCGTTATCAGCGTTCAGTTCAAAAGCCAGCATCTCTGATGGTATGGGGGTGCATAAGTGCATACGGTATGGGCAGCTTGCATGCTTTGGAAGGCACTATGAATGCTGAAAGGTGTATAAAGGTTTTAGAGCAACATATGCTCCCCTCCAGATGACGTCTATTTCAGGGAAGGCCTTGTGTATTTCAGCAGGACAATGCAAAACCACATACTGTTGCTAATACAACTGTTGTACAAAACGAGCCAATGGCAAAGAAATGCCATGGGTCTGTGGAATTTGCATAGCATATCTCCGCCCCATTTTGTGGGTATAAAAGGAGGACGTGGGCAACATGCAGATATGTTTTTGCTTCGGAGCAAAGAGTATCTCTTCACTCCACAGCCATTTCTGACTTCACTCTACGAGACGAGCGACTTTTCGGTGTTGGTGTGACGGTGATCTCCAGTGAGTTCACACTGCCTGCTGATCTGTGCAGTGATCTGCCAGTGAGTTTTTCTCTCCCTGCTCGCTTCAACATTCGTGGATTTTTTTCCTCTCACAAAAGATCTTTGCACGCGGCACGTCTGTTTAAAGATGCCTCGCCTGTGCACTTCTGGTTGCGGTCGACTCATTTCCGACTCTGATGGGCACATTCTCTGCTCTGCGTCTTTGGGGATTGATCACGCTAGAGCGGCGTTTGTGGATGACTCATGTTCTCTCTGCGGGAACATGACCATCGCGTCATTACAGTCGAGACTCAGTGATCTCGTTAGAGAGAGAGTCCCCTCATCCACACTCCGATCTACACCCTCCACGAGAGGTGGTACTTCGGCTGGTGGCCAGGGTGACCTGGGGGTGATGGTGTGGAACAAAACGCAGACGATTCGTCCTCGGCCCACGCCCCCCTCTTCAGTGACGCATCCTGCGAGCGATCACGGGCCGCGAGCGATCACGGGACGCGAGCGATCACGTTTCCTTTGACGTTCCAGATTCGGATCTGATGTCCATCGCAGCATCACAGGGCGGGCAACAATCTTCAGGAAGTGAAGATTCGGCAGTGCTGCCACCTTCGGGTGTGCATATGGCATTGGTCGAGTCGGATCCTGGAATGACGGCCTTGCTTTCCCGGACCGCCGCGAGCATCGTATTAGAGTGGAACCCTCCACCCTGTCCTGAGTGCTCGCTGCTGGACGATTGGTTTTTGGGTGCGGTCACTGACACCCGTCGGCGTCCAACCCCAATACCTTTCTTCCCGGATGTGCTTGAGGAGATCACGAAATCCTGGAAGACCCCATGTGTTCCCACGATCCCTTGTTGATCTCCTCCGTCTTTCCTCCCCTCGACGGGGCCGCTGCCCATGGGTACACTGGGGTTCCCCGGGTTGAACTTTCTGTTGCGATGCAACTGTGTCCTCAGTAGGGTTGGGAACTGAGAACCGGTTCTTGATTTTTGAAAAAATACCGGAACTGTACGAAATTCCTAAGTTTCATTTCCGAAAACGGTTCTGGTACGATATGTGGGCAAAGTGCTGGGAGCATATTATCCTTTAATAGCGACGTCTCATCTCATATTAAAATGCGAGGGCATTTGCACTGAAAAGCCCTCGCGCTACTTAAATACGTTTTGCGTCAGATATCAAGGCACAGAGAGAGAGAGAGAAAGAGGAGAGAGAGAGTAGAGCTGCATGATTAATCTTTAAAAGTTTCGATTCAAACACCCACGCGACCTTATTCCTAAATGACAAACACTTCACCCCTGAACATTCAAATCTGTTTGTGCTGTCGGTGACCCAGAGAGAGCAGTTGTCCATATGAAACAGCTTTACAATCACACAGTATCGATATTTCTGTGTTACAAATATTCAAATGATTACAGAAGTACTGAGATAAAGTTTGATAGTTTGAGTATAAACATTGACGTCTACGGTAGCAATCAAAACAGACGCAGTCCGTAACTTTTTTGTGTTCAGAATTTACAAAACGTATACAATGAGCGAGGGCTTCATGAATGCTTTTTTTCAAACCGTGTTTTTGTCTTATCCTGAATCACTACGTTAAGCCAGTAATAGGCGTTAATACTCGGACTTCTTGTTTAGACTGGCCGGCGGATCGCAGCCGCTGTGGAATAGCCCAACGCCTGTGTGACTCGTCATGGACATAAACATAGAGAAGTAGCTCCGATGTTCAATGTTCTTCAGCAAGACGCATGCAGTTCTGTTTATTAACTGCTAGAGCGCAGATTTATCCAGTAATGAAATAAGTGAAGTCTTTATGAATCAATCATTCAAACCGATTTTTAAAATAATCTGTTCTACACACATCTTACATGTGTGTTCAAGCATATTCTACCCCTTCTGAGAGGGTATTCTCCACTGTTGGACATACAATAAGCTAGGAGAGGTCCCAAATAATTCTAACAGAATTTTTTATTTTCCTTCAGAATTTTTTTTGGCAAAAATTGCTTAATTTTTTTAATTTGTTTACATTACCAGTCTGTTAAACTCATTTGACAAGTACTATAAGAAATAAACACAAAAAGGATTGTGTATTTTTCCCTTACTAATATTTTTTATGAAATGGGAACCGGAACCGGAATCGTTTGGCGGAACCGGAATCGGAACCGGATAATTTCTTACGATTCCCAACTCTAGTCCTCAGAGTGCTTTTTCTCGGGGCGACCCTAAGCACCCGTCCAAAGCCTGTAGGTTCTTGTCTACGCTTGTGGCGAGATCCTATAGACCCGCTGGACAGGAAGCCGCCTCACTGCATGCCATGGCCAATCTGCAGGTCTACCATGACCAGGAGCAGACTGAGGCTATCCAATATATTCTGCGCTGACGGCCTGCTGCTGCCCCGCCATCGGCTCAGATCCCTCAGTCTACCCACTGCCGAGGGCGCCCTTGCACAGTTCTTGGGAACCTGGCTAGAGCTTCCCAACCTGTCCCACTGGGTCGCACAAACCATCAGGCTTGGCTATGCGATTCAGTTTGCACGGTCTACTCCCTGCTTCAGGGGAGTCCGCTCCACTATGGTCGGTGGCAATGCCCCTATCATGAGAGCGGAGGTTGCTACCCTACTGGTGAAGGATGAGATCGAGACTGTTCCTCCAGCCAAAATGAGGTCTGGGTTTTACAGCCCCTCATCATTGTCCCAAAGCAATCCGGTGGGTTACAGCCAATCCTGGACCTGCGCGTCTTGAACCGCTCCCTTCACAGGCTGCCGTTCATGAAGCTCATGGCCAAACGCACGGACCCTGTGCAAGATCAGGGGGGACGAGGAGCAAGTCATTTTGGTTGCGCCTCATTGGCCCACCGGGACCTGGTTCTCCGAACTTGTACTCGCGTAAGCACCTCCCTGGCCAATTCCTCTGATGAAGGACCTTCTTTCTGAGGGACGGGGCACCCTATGGCACCCTTTGAGGCAGGTTTGAGTACCCTACCATCTGTGGCTACCATCACTTCTGCTAGAGCATCGTCCATGAGACATGCCTACGCGTTGCAGTGGAACCTCTTTGTCAACTGGTGCTCTTCTCACCGAGAAGACCCTAGGAAATGCCCGATCAGTGTCGTGATTTCCTTCCTGCAAGACGGGTTGGAGCGAAGGCTGTCTCCCTCCACCCTGAAAGTATATGTTGACACTATCGCCGCACATCACGACGCAGTTGAAGGTAAGTCCGTGGGAAAGCACGACCTGACCGTCAGGTTCCTGAGAGGAGCGAGGAGACTGAATCCTCCTCGCCTTCCTCTCGTTCCCTCTTGGGACGTCTCAGTGGTTCTAACTGCCCTGCAGAGTGCTCCCTTTGAGCCTCCGCAATCAGTGGAGCATAAATTCCTGTCAATTAAGACAGCGCTCCTGGTTGCATTGGCCTCCATCAAGAGGGTAGGGGACTTGCATGCATACCTGCAGCAAGTTCAACCGTGGCCCCTTGGTGTCAAAGCCCACTCCACCTGGAGTGTGGCTTCCTCTTGGGCTCTAGAGCATGGCGCCTTGCTAACATACATCTGCAGAGCTGCAGGCTGGGCGACACCCAACTTATTCACCAGATTCTACAATCTCCGAGTGGAGCCAGTGTCCTCTCATGTACTCGCTTCAACCAGCTAGTACTGGACCCGCTCAGGTGTCTTCGCTTGCTCGCCATTCCACTCCACGGACTGGATACGTGCGATATTCTCCTCAGGTGAGCTTCTCCGAAAGCCCTGAGTTCCTCCAGCACTCCTGATGTCGGCGCCAGTGTCTATTGCCTGCGCGTCGGCTAGGTGACTCCCGTGTGCATGGTCCCTCTTCTGAGCGACCCCCACATGTGTATTTCCACTGTAAGCCTCTCTGAGCATGTGTCTTTCCCTTGGCAAGCCACCTTGCCACCCCTGGGGTTGAAATATTCAACCCTCCGGGCTGGACACCCCAGTGTTCTCCATATGCACTCCCCTCTCGGGTCATATGTGTATTCTTAAGTCCCCCCCCCCCTTCGGGTTTGCATTATTTGCATATTTCCACTGAGATATTCTTCCCAGTGTACCTTGGTATTCCTGTGTTAAGTAGGATTCCTTTGTCCCTGCCAGTCTCACGACAGGGACCTCAGACTTACGCAGGGTACTGGAAGACAGCCAGAAGGTGGCCTGATTAGACTGAAACCCCATTCGTCGTCACGATGGAACTCGTAGTGAATACGAAAGGGAACGTTCCGTCTTCCTGATACTTCTGCTGAACCGCGGGGATCGCCTGAGTTCAGTCTTGGCTCCTCAGCGAAGAAACATATCTGCATGTTGCCCGCGTCCTCATTTTATACCCACGAGGTGGGGCAGAGATACGCTATGCAAATTCCACAGACCCATGGCATTTCTTTGCCATTGGCTCGTTTTATAATACTCAAAGTCGATAGGCTTTCTAAGCGAAACCCCATTCGTCGTCACGACGGAACATTTCCGTTCCCTACTCAGGAAACGAGGGTTATATACGTAACCGAGACGTTTTCAGTGTGGGCGGGGCTATTCTGCATGACTCAGCAGAAAAAGAAACCAATGTCGTATTGTTCATTGTCTGTCATGGCTGATTTGGACAAAAACTCAGTAAAGGTTTTAGTTCCCTCTATGTTACCTCAAACTTACTTTATATTTTATTCTCCTTTCTTTTCACTTGCGTCATTCATCTGCAGTTTTTATTGAAATTGCCATTAGCATTTTCTCCATATGCTTATATACAAACATGCATGTTCTCTTACCTGCTGTTAAACTTCTCTGGATGTTTTTCTCTCATTAAGTGGAAGCGATGCGCTATTGATGCGTCCTGAAAGGGGACACAGAAAACAGGAAAAACAGGTTGACTGCCTCTTTATGCTAAACACATAAAACTGTTTTAAGTCTCAGGCTAATGAGCTACAGACAGTGCTGTCGGATGGCTGATGGAGCGCCTATCCTAAATCATGTGTTCAAAATCAGGACTGAGAGGAAACAATAGCCCTATGCCATACAGCATAGCCATAAAGGTGTTCAGACATGACCCAGACGATGTGGCACAGCCATCCCTGCTAACACTGATCAATGTTTAACCCTCTATGGAATAGCAACAAATTATTTTCATAAAAATTAAATCAGAAAAAAAAACTTCAACTAATTTCTAGAATTAAAAGGACAGCCTCTTAAAACAAACAAAACCATAAACAATAAATAACAATATTATACAGATTTGATTTGATTAAGACATTGTTTGTAGGATCACCCTCATATGCTGAGATGCTCCTTAAATTTATGTAGATATCTAAACTTTTTTGTCCATTTGATTTATTTTGAAGTTAAATATGTGTTTTTCTTCTGTTCACAAATTAGCATTGTATAGTATAGTAAAAGGGGAAAATCAAGTAAAAAAAAAATTATATACAGTGATTAGCATAAGAGAATACACCCATGATAAAGTTGAATAAAAAGAGGAATAAAAAAATCATCTTTTGGAAATTGATCTTAATGCCTTAATTAAAAAAATGAGGAAAAATGTAACCCTTAAGGACACCAATTTTCTTTGTAAATTAATAATGTATCATAAATAAATAAATGTTCTTCCTTAAAATATAGGGGGCATAAGTCAGTACATCCCTATGTTAAATTCCCATAGAGGCAGGCAGATTTTTATTTTTAAAGCTACACTGTGTAACATTTTCTCCAATCTAGCGCTGAAATTGTATATGACTACTAACTGAATATTACTTTAGCCCCTCCCATTCCGAGGGCGTTTTAACTCCTACGGTGGCCGTATTATTACAAGATTAACATGGCTTCCAGTTCGACTTCGTCCATGAGTGTTCCTTCAATTGATGAGGTTACTTTAGAAAACTATTACAAATTGCATTTAGTTATTGAGTCAGTTAACCCGTAGGTTATGACCTCTATGTAAAACGAATAATAGTTTTATGTTTTCGTTATTTTGATACCATTTCATTGCTAACATCATCTATCAGGTTCCCAAACGAATGCAAGCTAACGTTAGTAACGTATCAGTGCTATCGTTATTCTGTCTATTGTACGAGATTAATAGTGTAAGGCAATGTTTACAGCGTAGGCTAAGTTACATAATTTTCTCCGTGAGCAGAGTCAGAGATCAGTTGATGCGACGGAGGTGCGAGGGAAAGCTAAAGGTAGAGGGAACGGTAAAGGAAAAACAAAAAACAGAGCCGGTGCAAGTGGATCGGTGAGACCTCCTCCGCTTTCTTGGCGTCCTGATAAAGTTCCCTTGGCCTTTGGAATTAAAATAGCCTCACATCATCACATACCCTTCACCATACCTAGAGATTGGCACAGTTTTATTTCAGTTAGCCTAATAGCTGGTTTGATTTGCATTGAGAGATGATCTTATGGAAAGTACTCCATGCCAATCTCTAGGTATGGTGAAGGGTATGTGATGATGTGAGGCTATTTTAATTCCAAAGGCCAAGGGAACTTTATCAGGATACATAGTATCTGGGATCCATGAAATAACTGGGCTTTAAAAATAAAAATCTGCCTGCCTCTATGGGAATTTAACATACTGACATACATACATGTACTGACTTATGCACCCTGTATTTTAAGGAAGAAGATTTATTTATTTACGATACATTATTCATTCACAAAGAAAATTGGTGTCCTTAAAGGTTGGATTTTTCCTCATTTTTTTAATTAAGGCATTAAAGATCAATTTCCAAAAGATGATTTTTTACTCCTCTTTTTAGTCAACTTTAGCATGGTGTATTCACTTATTCTAAGCGCTGTATATACACTCACCTAAAGGATTATTAGGAACACCTGTTCAATTTCTCATTAATGCAATTATCTAATCAACCAATCACAAGGCAGTTGCTTCAATGAATTTAGGTGTGTGGTCCTGGTCAAGACAATCTTCTGAACTCCAAACTGAATGTCAGAATGGGAAAGAAAGGTGATTTAAGCAATTTTGAGCGTGGCATGGTTGTTGGTGCAAGACGGGCTGGTCTGAGTATTTCAAAATCATCTCAGTTACTGGGATTTTCACGCACAACCATTTCTAGGGTTTACAAAGAATGGTGTGAAAAGGGAAAAACATCCAGTATGCGGCATTCCTGTGGGAGAAAATGCCTTGTTGATGCTAGAGGTCAGGAGAATGGGCCGAATGATTCAAGCTGATAGAAGAGCAACTTTGACTGAAATAACCACTCGTTACAACCGAGGTATGCAGCAAAGCATTTGTGAAGCCACAACACGCACAACATTGAGGCGGATGGGCTACAACAGCAGAAGACCCCACCGGGTACCACTCATCTCCACTACAAATAGGAAAAAGAGGCTACAATTTGCAAGAGCTCACCAAAATTGGAAAGTTGAAGACTGGACAAATGTTTTCTGGTCTGATGAGTCTCGATTTCTGTTGAGACATTCAGATGGTAGAGTCAGAATTTGGCGTAAACAGAATGAGAACATGGATCCATCATGCCTTGTTACCACTGTGCAGGCTGGTGGTGGTGGTGTAATGGTGTGGGGGATGTTTTCTTGGCACACTTTAGGCCCCTTAGTGCCAATTGGGCATCGTTTAAATGCCACGTCCTACCTGAGCATCGTTTCTGACCATGTCCATCCCTTTATGGCCACCATGTACCCATCCTCTGATTGCTACTTCCAGCAGGAAAATGCACCGTCACAAAGCTCGAATCATTTCAAATTGGTTTCTTGAACATGACAATGAGTTCACTGTACTAAAATGGCCCCTACAGTCACCAGAACTCATCCTAATAGAGCATCTTTGGGATGTGGTGGAACGGGAGCTTCGTGCCCTGGATGTGCATCCCACAAATCTCCATCAACTGCAAGATGCTATCCTATCAATATGGGCCAACATTTCTAAAGAATGCTTTGCGCATTGTTGAATCAATACCACGTAGAATTAAGGCAGTTCTGAAGGTGAAAGGGGGTCAAACACAGTATTAGTATGGTGTTCCTAATAATCCTTTAGGTGAGTGTATATATATATATATATACATACATTTCATTACCTTGCATTCCAGTGGAATTGCACTTGAATCAAATGGCATCAATTATATTACTGCAGTGCTTTGTTTATTTTGAACTGTTGATTATAATGCTCATATTAAGAATAATTGTGAAGGATAATGAGTCAAGTGAATATACACCACTTAATGTGGATCTGTAAGATTGTTTTATGTATTCCTGATGGCAAAGCTGAATTTTCATCAGCATCATTACTTCAGTCTTCAGTATCAAACGATCCTTTAGGAATCATTCTAATATGCTGATTTGTTTCTTATTATTTTGATTCTTTGCTTCTAAATATTTTGATTCGATCCTTTTTGTGTCTATTTGCCTATTTTTATGTCAAAATAGCCATCACTAGAACATAATGGCCCGGTTTCACATACATGACTTAGATTAAGCCAGTATTAGGCCTTAGTTCAATTAGGGCATTTATAAGTAGCTTTTATTTTATAAATAGCATTTCTAAGTAGCTTTTATAAACGTGCCTTAGAAAAAAACATTACTGGTGTGCATTTTGAGACAAAACAATGGCAATAACATATTTTAAGATATGCCAGTGCAAGTTGCCTTCAGTTAAAACAGCTCAAACATGCATTTTAGTCTGGGACTAGCTCAAGCCTTGTCTGTGAAACCGGGGGAATATTATTGAGTGTTAAAGTGAAATCTTGTGGCTCATTGAGTTTATAGACTGATGATTTCAAATTGGTGCTAGAGAGGTGATTTTCTCTCTGGTGTAATAAAAATAGCCATGCCTAGAAAGAGAAAAGAGAGCTTCTCAGGTATTAAAAGGCCCCTGTTTCACATCATGAGCTCATGTGCTTTGGGGGAGGGATCTGCTTGTCAGTTCTGTTTGTGGCCTGAGGGGAAGATGATTGTGCAGATAGGCCTGCTGGACAAAGTACACAAATCTGGAAATGGGGCCACAGCTCTAGAGTGCCTGAAAAAAAAATATATATATATAAATAAATACAGCGAAGCTGGATGCATAAGAGATGGTATCAGCAGGAAAGAGGCTTTCCAGGAATGCCAGAAGATGATGGGGGGAGGGGGAGGAGTCAAAGAATAGGACACTGAAGTCCAGAAAATGAACAGTTGTGCTAAGACAAGTGACAACCAAGCTTTTCCACCGGTGGTGTGTACTTTATCATACTTATCCACAATTGTTTCCCTAAAAAAAAAAAAACATTCCAAGGATTTTCTAGACATATTCCTGGAAGCAAATACTTCAGCTGAAAACAAAGGTTGAGGGTTATTTAACTGCCTCGAATAAGTACACTGTGAAAAAAAAAGAAGTATCCCACAATGATTATAAGCTGCCTGTACAAGAGTAGTAAAATAATAAATTATTTTATCATGAAAATAGCGTAGGGGCACTGTGTCATTTTAAATCAGTGATCTTATTTATTTGATTAATTACAATAGTAAATATTTTAAACATCAGGGTAAATAAACTCTAATAGTTTTTATAATTTTCTGAGGATAATTTAATTATTGTTTTCAGGCACTGTGACCCACACATTGGCCCTCATTTATTCTTCTTGCGTAGAAACGGGCGTATATGTTGGCGTAAGATTATGCTTACACTCCTCTCACCGCCTGATTTCTGAAGCTGTGCGTACCTTTGAAATCCAGGTGTACGCAATACCTGCCCTTGATAAATGCCGCGGCTGAAAACGATCGTCATTAGAATAACACGCCCCTATATATTCAAGTATCCGCTTACCCCACAGCCTCATTTTACACCATGGACACACGGAAGACGGCAAAGATGAGACACTTCTCTGGAGATCGAGACCATCACCATCATGAAAAATTATTATTAAATCAAACAACAATATTGTTGATGATAAATTCAAAGTTAATTGTATTTTTTTTTTCAAAATGCTATAAATCCATCCATTTTTTGTCTAAAAAAACAACAACAAAAACAACAAGAGAACATGCAACATATAATCAGGGACTCATACTATAAATTAATATAAATTAAATAAGTGCAACTGCATGAAATAAATAAAAGCCAAATAAAATAAATAGTAAAATAAATTAAATAGTAAAAATAAAATAAATATTTCCAATGTCACGTTCCAATATTGTCCACCACATAAAACAAATAATTTAAAAATAACACACAAATACAGTCCTTAAATACAACGATGTTAAAAATACATTCACATCATTTAGTAACACATTTAGGCTAATAGTAAAGTAATAACAATATTCAGGCCTACTATTAGGCTACGTGTTGTAGCCATTAACTAAGTGCATTTAGTTTCATATTAGTTAAAAAAATAATAATGTTATTTTTTACCCATCTATGTTTATTATGAAAAGTGAACATAGGCTAAAATAGGATGCGCAATATATCGGAAGACATGCACAGACATGATTTTGGCCACTTAATTAAGTTTTGTTTTGTAGAAAGGCTTTCTTTAAAATGAATTTCGTTTTGTATAAATTGTATCTTAATTTTAATATTTTTTTCATCAACCAATAAAATAATAAATAATAAGCAAATAGCAGACAATATAATCATGAGTCATGACATGTAGGCGCGGTCCCTTGCATTGCACGTGAACTGGAGCGCATCTCATCACAAATTAACCGAAACTCAGTATATGCCTCACAGACATGAGAAATATATCTATAAAGAAAGCTTGAAATGTCTTTAAACGAAACAATTATAAATGAATTGCGTTCACTACGCGTTCACTACGGAGATGGTGATCATCAATTTCATCTTTGCAGACACAACACTAGTTTATTAATAGAAATAAAATACAAATTTATTTTTAAAAATGGCTTTTGTCGCGTTTTGGAAAAGAGCTCCTCATATCTTTTAGTTTGTCAATGCGTTTTGTGGTTTTAGGAATTGTTTTTCTGCGCATTTCCGCACTAACTCAAAACGTGCGTACATGTACACCATCTTCTGACCTGGCGTAGGATTTGAGCGTGCCGTACGCCAACGTCCATATTGCTAAATATCAAAGTCACCGTGGTTTTGGGTGTACGCCAGATGTACGCTGGAAATTTGGTGTACGCACTTTTGATAAATGAGGGCCATTATGTACACTTTCAAGAAAATGCTGTGATTCAAAACTAATCTGCCAAGAAAATAAATTCTATAATAATACAGAAGTGTCATCGTCAACTAAGAAAATACATAAAAAAATTACTTAGCAAACATTTTTTATTAAAAACACTGCCATAAAAGAAAAAAAAATGCAGTTCTAAATACTTTTCTGAAGAAAAAATGACCACATCAGCTACTTATATGCCATTATCCTGTCAACTTTAAGGATATGAAGTTCTGCCCGTGAGGACCTAATGGCAGCTGAGAGCATAAGGGATCAAAAAGCGAGTTAAAAGATTGTTTGCTCTTGCAGAACCAAACCAGAGCGGAATCCATCGTCAGTGAAGCAGCCTTGATTAAAATCAAAGCAACAGTGCGCAAACAGAAATGCTAATTGATGAATCAGGTCTGCAACCGTAACTGATTATTTCTATATTTACACACGCACATGTAAATGACAGAAGAGCTCAAAGCCACCACATCCTTCACTAGGCCCGAGCCTGAACACATTCACACACACGTAACACCTGTCTTGAGTTTCGCTGTGTAATATAACGATGGATCTCGGCACACTGCAGTGCTCACCGTGTCACAGACTCAGACAGGGAGGAAGTGTGCGAGTGTGAGATTCTCAGGGTTTGATAGCTGCTGGCACGCCGATCAAGCCGCGAGCAGACGATGCTACGTTAGCACCTGTGCTGGCTTCCTGCCCGTGCTTGCAGGTGCTGTGGCGCTCACATGGGAGAGGGTACAGGAAGTATGGGGGGGTTTGGGGAGGCTGCGTGGAGGGGCGGTGGACTGGTATCCCGCACATATCCAAACCACTGCTATGATGCATTGCGTTCTACAGAAGGGACTCCTGCTGTGCTCCATGCACGTATGGTATCACGTATGGTATCACTGAAGTCAATCAAAAAATAGACAATGTCTATGCGACATTTTTCAATGCTCAGAAAGTCCATGCAGGTGTTCCACAAACTGGCATGTGTGCACAGAACGCACTGTACCTCAATCACTGCATTGAATGCCAAGACACAGAACGGGCACTGCACGACACCTCGCTTTAAAGAGCAATATAACTTATGAAAAACAGGAAGCTGTCCTCAAAAAGCACTGCTCTCGTCCAATGACGTTTTTATTTCCTTTACACAAAAGATAATACAATGAAAAGCAAGGGGTTCATTTTCATTAATTATACTGGTTCATCCAAATACTGGATAAAAAAATTGTTTATATGATCCACAGCTGGAATATTCCTGAGAACATGACATCAGCATATTCTGAATAAACTCAAACATGCTTTTCCTGCTTTACTTTTCCTGCTATTCTCTTCTGTAAATACTGGAGACGTTTGTTCTAGCAATGCATTTTAACCAACTCGTTAATTCCTATTCATGCCCTTACGATAGCACACACGAGTTAAGAGGCTCTTAAAAATGTAGGCCATGTCTCCTCCTTACTCCAAAAATGTGTTTCTTCAATAGCTCCAATAGTTCAGACCTGCATACATCTAATATAAGGCAGAATGACATTACATGTAGTTTTGGGAATGCACAGATATAAATGAAAGCTTCTGTTAAGCTTCAATGTATCTGTATTGTGTATTTTCAAAAGTTTTAGCTGCCCACCCCTCTAGGGTGTTATGCTATGATTTATCCCAAACTGTGCACTATGGGAGGACACCATGTCCTCCACTAAGACATATCCTGTCCCTATGGAATGAAACTGCGGGCTTAACTGTTCTTGGCATTCCCCCTCCACTATCTGAACAAGGTAAAGGTTGTATATCACCTCAGGGTTTGTATCATATACAGTTAGACGACTTCTACTTATTTGTGGACAAAGTTCAAGAATTAATTCAGTCCAAAAACAGAAATTGTCCTCCTGGGAGAGCATCTATCGATGGGGTGAAGAGGTGAAGGGTATTAAGCGAGGTGATATTCAGGTCACAGTGATTGGTGTGTCCACATTGGGTTATTGTAGCACTGTACTGAGTCAGTGCCCATCTGTGCTCCTGTCAGCACGGTGGGAGCAGGTGCATATGGGACTTATTGTAAGACTGTAGGTGCGTTCATGTGAAAGTCCACATAAGATCTTGAGTGAATTATGTGAATACGGTCTAATGTGTGCATGAATGTGAGGTGAATGGAGAAGCGGGCCCTGTTTTCCTTCTAACTTTAAGACTGGCCAGGTGTCACTCAGCACGGCCATTCATTATGGTGGTAACCTGGTCCGATTCTGGCACTCAAACACTTCCTGTCACTGATACTTCCCCTGACCTTCAGTCTGTGCCAGTACTATAGACACAAATACACACACATGCACATGCATACACACACAGACTGACAGGCTCTAAAATAAACACTCTTATCACATAGATAAGGTTGAACAATTGAATATATCTCTTAAACGGTTGTTTGTTTAGCTACCTATTAAGCATAAGCTCTTCACAGACAAATCACAGCCATATTACACTAGGATAGACTGGACCCTTTTCACATTTCTGGGGTTCTCAGAAGCAGTAGTCACCACATTTAGGTAAACTTCTATAGTGGTGAACGGAAACTACAACAAATATATTTTTTGTGTTTCCATTAGCCCTAATCACAAAAAAACGAATTGTGTTTCTATATGACTTTACAAATAAAGAAAAAAACACTGAGATTGATTTACATTGGGCAGAAGAGAGAAAAAAAACTTCAAATTTGCCATCACTCCCTCAGCCGTCGTATTATTCTGCCTTCACGTGCTATTGGAATTATCGTAAATATGAGTTTTCTAGTTAAAAATTTGACACAAATACCCTCTCAAGTTGTATTTTCTACTGGGAAGCTCTGAGATTATACCTGAGTTCCTAAATTGGGCTGGCCATTAACTTAAAACATTGCGGAGGGGAGAATGATTGCTACTGTGACATGCTTTATTAGTTTTTTCCACAACAGCTACTGTACGTCGCTTTGTCTTGTTGTTAAACTGGTGAATATTTACACATATGAATAATAATTAGAAGCATTTTGAATGTTTTATAAACTAAGCATTATAACCCGTACCGCTGTCCCAGGGCAGAACTGACTGTAGTCACTGGAGACGAAGGTGTGCATGATACCACAGCAGTGAAAACATGATGGCAGCGGGACAGTTTTCCAGGCACACCAACCAAGGGGAGGGGGATAGGCTCACACAGATAAGTTGTTGATGTCAAGAGAGGCGATTTGATTTCAACTTCCAAGCCTGGAGATACATGGAGAGACGACCTTAATGGCTGCTGACATGGTGTGTTTGCTGTCCTTAATTCCTCCTGAGGATTCTTGCCAGGTTGAATTGGATCACACAGCAGGATTGCAATGCCATTCTAAGATGTGTCAGAAATCAGATTCACATGGATGTAAAGCACTGCCCTCCTCTATCAGTTGGTGCTAGTTGGGGGGAAAGTTCATGAAAAGAAGTCTATCATATCTGAAAGGATTTCTATTCATTTCAATGGTAGTTGCTAGACAAGTGCAGGGTCCTCCTGAAGTATCTTTGTTCAAAGAATGTTTTTGGGCCAATGACCTGAACTGCAATTGCATGTGACCATTCAATGATTGGCTAATGACACAAGAACAAACACAACCCCAAACCTTTCACTGATGACTATCCTTAGACCTTTTGCACAACAGACAAATAACATGAATAACATTCTTAAAAAACAAAATAAATTTGTGTAACTTATATTGTTTGATAATTGGACTTTCTTTCTCACACTTTCCGCACACATATCAGTATCTTCCCTCCCACATCCGCACTCAGCAATTCAAATCCCGTCATGGGCCACACTAAGTTTCAAGTAGATAAGTTCCTCAAATTGGACCCTTAAAAAAACACACAAAGCAAACACGATGGTAATCCAAACGACCCAAATGGATAAATCAATGTCTTCTGATACAAACCGATACGTTTGTGTGAGAAAAATACTCCCTAGTGAAAAATAAATACAACAAAATGTATTTGAAATACATTTATTTTATGCTTAGTATACTACAAATGTATTTAAATATGTATGCACTTAATATAAATACCCTGAAATTGCACTTTTGGTATACTAAATTGATATACTAATTGATATATACAACTAATTTTGTACTTAATGCACTTTAGTTATCCGGAAATAGTGCTGAAGTTCAACTAAAGATATACTTAAGTATATTTGACTGAGCTAAAGTGGAACTATTGCAAGTATACTTTAGGTACACTTTAAATATCTTGCATTTAAAGACTGATATTATACAGATATCATACTATCCTTACTATAGTGATATTAAAACTTATTTTAGGCTTAATATTAAGAAATGTGCATTGTGCAATAAACTACAAATAATTATAATCTGGATTATTAATTTCTAATTAAACTTTAATTATACAATTAATATCCATAAGTCTCAAGCGAACTTTGAAGAATCCATTTGCATTATATGGACTCAGGAATAGCTTATTTTTCTAAATATCCCCATTTGTGTTCCACAGAAGATAGAAAGTCATATACTTCTGGGACGGCATGATGGTGAGTCAGTGATGATAGACTTTTCATTTTTGGGTGAACAATTCTTTTAACATTTGTTTTCTTTCCACATGGCTATTAGTTTAGCTCAGGAGAAAACAAGCTCTGTCACAAATGATGAAATACATAATCCTGTTGATAACGGCCTGAAAACCACAAACGCCATGGATCGACAGCCAAGCATCAACAGTAGACACAACCTTCATGGATAGTGACTGTAAAATGTTGAAGGCTGAAGCAGCATTACTAATGATTACATCAGGGGATGAGTCACTGCATTGCTTTACTCAGGTGTCAGTGGCGCCCAATGCGGAGCCATCTGTCCTGTCCTCCTGGACTCCCAGCACCCTGTCCCCCTGCTCCAGTGCCATGCCACACTGCACCAAATACCACAGTATTGTGATTTCACTTTCAGACACAAACGGCCCCCTACAATACTGCCTGAATCCTTGCAACTATGCATCAAACTGAAATGTAATTAACTGGAACAATCAAAGCTCACATTATTGGGTAACGTAAAGCTATCATTCTTTCGTGAACAGTCAATTATCATATGACAGACTTTACTTTCATATAAGAAATAGTTTGAAGCAGAAGAGCAATGTTTGGATGTTTACAGTGTACACTTTTTAGAAATATTAAAGGGATATTTCAATCAAAAAAATTAACATTCTGTTATTATTTTATCACCCTCATATTATTTCAAACCTGAATGACTTTCTTTCATCTGCAGAACACAAAAGATGACATTTTGAAAGATTGTGTGGTTCAAACTACATCGGACTCCACTGCCTGTCATTGTATGAACACAAAACTATGAGACATTTCTCAAAATATATTTTTAATATTCCATAGAAGAAAGAAAGTCATGCAGGTTTGGAACGACACAAAGGTGAGTAAATTATGATAAATGTTCATTAGCGAACTACTTCTTTAACTACAACTGTCTTACTTACTGTCTCAGTATTTCAAAATCCAAATATGACACACTACAGTTTAAAAGAAAAAGTCTAACTCACGAGTCTGTTTTTTATATTTTATTGATGTCTTGTGAGAACTAACTTCAGTGCCAAGCCACACAAGGACCCACATGGCACAGTCAGTCCACCCACATCACAAGACTCAGGGTTCACAGTATAGGCCATTGTCCATTCATAGTCACCACTCCTTCATGTTACCAGCCTCTTCAAACCACCACACTGTATCATCAGATGGTCTAACACTAGGGCTGTGCAATTAATTGTAATTGCTTTTTTCGATATCGGAGTAAAACGATTATTGTGCCGCTGCCGCACTCCTTCCCTTCACAGCGGTGCACTTTCATTCCTCAAAACTTCCTCCCAAACTTGACATCAAAATCAGCCAAATCAAAGTGTTGTAAAATGCAGTCTAATGTTGCTAAACTTTGGGATGTGTTTGGTATTAAACCGTGTTATTAAAAGCATATTAAGCCGCAAAAGAGATACTGTTCCCAAGGCGTCCTACTGTGCGCGTGCTCCGAGACGGGCAGAACACGCGTAAGGAAAGTATACTGTGGGCTTCAGATACGCGCCTAAACGGTCAAATAGCCTACACACAAATATGTCGAAATGCCGTTTTGGTAAGTATCCTCGTAAACACAGTCGGTTGCGTCTTAAGTGAATGTAAACACTGAGAAAGAGAGTGTGTGTAACAGTATATTGGATCCGTGCATTAAAGTGACAGCAGCCTAAAAAATCTGCAGCAGTCATTATTGTTGATCAAACAACAAAAGACTAAGATGAAATCACTCACTGCTCTTGAATGAATAAACTGTTTTTAGTTTTAACAAGCATTGGTCTATATTTAATGTATACAGCAGTGTTATTTTACATTTGATTACTTTATTCAATTTCTGTTGTAGGGTATTACTTATCTGAACACAACTGTTACTACACCTTCCTGATTAACCTAAAGCACTAATTATTTAATTTGTATTTTTTTTCTGGTGTATTTTTTTCCGATTTTGTTTGTAATTTAGTTTCTTTTTTCTTATTGTATTACTGACTGTTTACTTGTCTCATGTAACTATTTTCAGGAATTTTACTTACATTAATTAACTTAGTATTAGTTTTTGCTGAAGTATTGATATTTGTGAAATTTCACTGACATTTAAAATGATTCATATCATGAAATAATACTTTTATCATATCGCCCACCAATAATCGTGATTATGATATTTTCCATAATTGAGCAGCCCAATCTGACACAAACCTGACCACAATTAACTACTGCCTCTTTACGGTGTGTCTGTATTTGAATTATTTAATTAATTTTTTAATTTAAATTTTTTAAGAATATATTATTTTATACCAATCATTGAAAATTATCTGTACATCAAAGAATCCTGAAAAAGGGTGACACTGACAATTCTACCCCCCCCCCATCACAGAAATACATTATATTTTAAAATATATCAAATTAGAAAATTATTTTATAATTTTATAATTTTTTTCATTATACAGTTTGTAAATAAATGCAGCACTGTGCAGCACTATATATACAGTACTGTGCAAAAGTCTTAGGCACATCAGTATTTTCACAAACAAAAAATGGTTTTAAGCAGTTATATTTTGCTGTAGTGTGTCAGTAGGAAATATCAGTTTACATTTCCAAACATTCCTTGTTTTGACATTAATTGTAATAATCCAGTGAGATTTTTGTATGCACAAGGAGTCTGACAACAGCCGGTCTGATCCACACGGAAATCGGATCTCACCATCATCGAGTCTGTCTGTGATTACATGAAGAAACATAAAAAACTGAGAAAGAGTAAATCCAGAACAATAGTGGCAAACATTTCCAAGATGCTTGAAGAAACCTGCCTGCAAAGCTACCTGAAAAACTATGTGCAAGGGACAAAAGCTGTCTTAAACACCAAATATTGATTTGATTTAGTTAATAGAAGTTGACTGATAAATACAATCTATTTATGACATTAATTTTGAAAGCATCCTCACTTTACAGCATTTTTACACAAGTGTCTAAAACTTTACATAGTACTGTAGCTTTGCAGGTTGGTTTCTTCAAGCGTTTTGGAGACGTTGCCCCGGTTCTTCTACATTTAGTCTGTTTTTTCATGTAATCACAGACAGACTTGATAATGGTGAGATCAGATCTCTGTTTGGATTATACCGGTTGTTGTCAGACTCCTTGTGCATATACAAATATCACTGGATTATTTCAATTAATACAAAAATGAATGTTTATAAATGTAAGCTGATATTTCCTACTGACACAAGCAAAATATATAAATAACTGTGAAAATACTAACGTGCCTAATACTTTTGCACAGTATATATATATTTGAAGTTACATGAAGTACTGGTATGTTAAGTATTATATAATATGTCAATAATGATTTTTTATTTCTAATAGAACTAGAGTGCTACATTTATCATTTGCACACTTCAACAATTTCTCAAGGCTTCTACAACAATAACTCCTATGTGGTTCGTGTTGTTGGCTGATGAGCACACAGTCTGTACGGAAGACAGTGGGACACTAAGCTGAGTTACATAACAGCCCCTGAAGTGGCGCATTCCTTCGTACTTGTTTTCATGCCACCTTGCGTAAAGCTTGCATGTACCTCCTGCCACTTTTCACACCCATTTCAAGCAGGTCAGGTGGCCTGTTTCAGGTCGCGTCACTATTTCTGGCCATTCTAAATGTGGCCTGACTACTTGGCAAATTTCAGCGAGATAAAACAGCAATCATCCAACACACCTGGGATTCGGCTGATTATAATAGAATATTGGACATTTTTCAGAAATGAAAGCAGACTTACTATTTATAGCGACAGGTTCTTAAAACAGGACAGAAATAAATCATTAGCTAAACAAAGGGGGGAAGACAGGCTCACGGAGACCCACCTGGTCCCAGTGTGGCCAGACTGTGCCAGCGAAAGAACAGAAATTCATCCTTATCTGTATAAAACCTCCTTGGCATTCATTCCTGCATCGGTTTTTGTTTTCATCTCAGATAATTATTCCACTCACTGTATAATTGTGGAAGATTCTGAATATTTTTTAACGTCAGTAACTTCATATAGTAACAAAAAGTGACCATCTATCCACCTGGCAAAACCACTTGAAAAAAAAAAAAAAAAAAATTCACTTATTCATTTGTTATATAATCTGGTTTATAAAAAGAAGTAGAAAAAGATTGCATAAGTAGTTTGTGAAAGACATTTAACTGCTCTGTTAATAAATGCTTGATGATAGCAACAAAATGGGATATAACATTTGAACAGAAGAGGGTTGCTAAGCAACTGTGTGTGAGAAGGAGAATTCTGTCCAATGATACAAGAGTCACAGGCATGAAACTGCTTCAGACACAGTAAATCACATCAGCAAAGTTTGAGCATGTTGTCGTTTCTCTGACAACGATAATTAATTCTAATGCTACATGAGAAAACCACGTTTAATTAATCACAAATTACTTTTAGCCGCAGGCTTTGGTAAAAATACACACTTATAATAGCGAGTAAGAGATTTTGACTGATAAATGAGTGTGGTTAGAAAGACAGGAGGAGGTTTCTGTAAAACATCTGATATAACAGCACTTTCAGGAGTTCTGATACTACAATGTTGAGTCTCTTTAAGCTGCAAGCATTTGTGAAAAAACTGTTGTAAATTCTCACCACTCCGATGGAAAAGTAGTTGTTCACTATGCTGTAGGGTACAGGATCTCCCTTCTCCTCCTTATCATCAGGGACAATGTCGATGTTCCAGCGGTCAAGCATCAACTCGGTGCTGTGTTCAATATCCCTGAGGAACTTAACCAGACTGCCTCCTTCATAGCCTGTCAATCACAACACAGACACTGCGTGAACCTACATAAAACAAAGGGTTAATTATAAAGACTTGATTAGCCACACTAGAGCTGGAGGATTAATCGTTAAAAGATTGTGATCTCGATTATTGCTAAAAGACAATGATTCTCCTATGTCTATTAAACCTTTGACGAAATCACACTGGAACACTGGTGTGGCGAGCAGGACGAGGCCGAGGGCCGTGGGCGAACGGCGAGTGATTACTGATGAGCGACACCTGCGCGACGCACCGGTCTCGTATCTCTCTCGGAGGAGCAGAAGCATAAAAGGAGTAGTGATGCCGGTGAAGGACGAGAGGCCAGGGCTGGATTTTATTTGATGGTTTGTTTCATGTGGCAGCAGTGGTCCGTGAGGGACTGCTGCCTTTATTTTCGTTTTGTTTGTGTTTATTTATTAAAGTCTTTAAATGTTCACCGGTTCCCGCCTCCTTCCCACAACATCTAACCTTGTTACAATCGGAATCTTTGTTCGCGCTGGCGCTGATCCAGAGAGAGAGCAATTTTCATGTACAGGTATTAAACTGCTTTGCAAACAGTCTTTTCAACCATACAGTAACATTATTTCCGTTTTACAGATATTCATATTATCACAGAAGAACTGGGATAAAAGTTTATAGTTCAGTTATGAACACTGATGTCTACGGAAGTGATCAAAATTAACCAAATTCCCCTTTAAAAGTAACGCCAAATCGTTTTATATTGTTACGCCAGCAGTGGCTACAAGTGATTGTTAAAGAAAATGAGTGAGTCATTGAATCATTCATTCAACCCCGATTTAAAAAAAAAGAATTAAAATTAATTAAACATTTTTAAATTGACTGCAGCAAATATCATCTTCTCAGAACGTCTAGTAAATTGCGCAATTTTGTTTACTTGTCTATTCAGAATCGTGGGAGAATCGTGACCTCTGTTTGAAACAAAAAAATTGTGACATGAAGAAATGTACAAAAGCTCCTTTTTATCTATGAACAAGAGTGTGTAAGAGTCTATGCAAAGAAAAGAAGAATAAAACAAGCATGATTCAACCTTTGTTCTACTCATGACAATGAAAGACTTGCCTTATCGCAATTCCAAGGTTAACATAGCTTAATTAAGAAACTCAACACAGCAAGATCAGATGATTAAACTTGCCAAAGTAACACAATGTTGTGAAAGTATAAAGCTATCTCTATCTCTCTATCTTTGATAGACCAGAAGCCAGAAGTTGTGTTTAGCAGAAGAAAAACATTTATACAGGTTTGGAAAAACTTGAGGGTAAATTATGTAAATGATGACCGAATTTTCTTTTTGGGTGAACCATCCCTTTAAATTGAGTCCATTTCACAAACAAACTGATCGTGTGACTTAAGAAGATTTGGAATATGAGTCATATAGACCACTTTTATTATACATTTATGGTGCTTTAGGTCCATTTTGAAGGTCCATTCATTGTAATTGCATGCAAAAAGAGCAACTAATACATTCTAATTTTGTTGAGAAATTAGAACAACATGAGGATGAGTAAACATTTATTTAAAAAAAAAAAGTATCTATTATATCACCAAGGGGTTGAACACCATGACCTGAGAAGATTTTTTTTCAGTGCTTGGCAACCATTCTAACTGACATGAAGGGATGCTTCGAGAGGATACCTGAGGTGAATGAACTGCAATTACTTCCCAATTGTAATGGGAAGGATACAGAGGCTTCTAGTTACATCATGATCATAGAGGTGCCATCTCTTAATGAGGCCATCATGCTGTGTGTCATGTGGGGATATTGACTCCCAACTGGCAACCCAAGGAGCAAAATATTACATGTGTGAAGACACCCAGGTGCTCATTCTGCCTTTCTGGACCAGACATGCAGACACTTCCAGTCGTACGTTACACAAACATACTCTCACATGGCACCTCTTCACTGACTACAGGTGATACACCTTTCAAAGTCAATCAACTCACATGGAGAGAAAAAACAGCCTACCAGCCGAATTAATTTAAGAATACATTCATGCAAAACCTTACCCGCAGGAACAAACCGCACACATGCACACACAGGAAACACTGATATGAGGCCAATTAATTCAGCAGCCTCTACAAGGCCATTCACACCTGTCTTACAAGCAGACGCAAGCTCACTGATGCATATCATTCCATCATAACCTACTGAATAAACACAAATATTGAAACAAGTACACACATATGCAATCACACGGGAAAATATTAGTGCAGGCAAGTGATTGGAAAGTCTACTTACTGAATACTCAAAGCACAGTTTATTTATCTCTTGTTAGAAAAGACTAACTAAATTCCTTTTTAAACAATTATTAAAAGTGTTGTAATTGTTTTAACTAAAATTAAAATTATAAATGTTTTTCGGTAACTGAAACTGAAATAAAATTAAACATAAATATTAATAGACAAACTTAAACTAAAAAACCTTTAACGAAAATTAGAAATGTTGCCTTGGCAAAAAAAATAATAATCAAAAAACAAGTTTAAGTAGTAAAATTCTTAAAACTAAATCAGAAATAAAAATAAAGCTAAACAGAAATATTACACAAAATAATAGTAAAAATGACAAAATACATAAAACTGAAACTGAAATTAAAATGAAAACGGAAAAAAAGCTAATTCAAAATATTAATAAACTATATAATAGAACATACTTCTAAATAGCATAGTCTCTTTAAGGGATAGTTTGTGCAAAAATAAAAATCCTGCCATTTATTATTTATTCAACCTCATGTTCCAAACTTTCATGTGGATTCTATGGAAACAATAATGTACTGGATACTACAATGACAACTACAATGAATGAGGAATGTTCTAGCTTAAAAAAAGACACAAAAAAGCAGCATAAAAACAAGTCAAGCGCTATATTTTTAATCTTCAGAAGCCATATGACAACTTTATGGGATTAACAGAGCAAAATGAGTCAGTATTCACATCCACCATCTTCTAGAGAGCTGATGAAGTAATGATGTCCTATTTGTAAACAAATGGTTCTTTTGGGTTGGATCTTTTTAATGAATCAATTTATTAGGTTGACAAAACTGGCCTGAATGAGTTGTTTTTAAATCTGACTTATCTGTCAATCTCACTAACACACTGGTCTGTTAGTAGTACAGATTCAAAAGACTTGGAAAATAGCCCACAGAAATTTTTTGTGGTGTCAGCACATTATTCAAAAGTTTTTGATCTTTGGTTGAACTATCCCTTTAAGTGTACACTCAACTGGCTTAACTAACTTGTCTTAAGTGCTTGTCGCGGTCATCTGTGTGATTGTGGTCTCAACAAATCCTGCTTTCTCATTCATGTGACTGGAGCATTCAACGAACTATGATGAAGTTTGATTATTACAGTCTGACCTTCTGTTCAGGGTTGAGTGGGGAAATGTTTAAAAGTTTTAAAATCCTTTTGAAGGGTTTACACAGGATTTCATTTAGATTCAAAGAATTCAAAGCCTAATCTCAACTCGAAGGAAAGCCCTTTAAGTTTCATTTCAAACGCCTTAAGTAATTCCCTCCAACTGCTGGTAGACAGTCTCTTGTTTTTTCCTCACCTCCACCCCAGCGCAGGCAGCGAGCGAGGTCATTCCCAGTCCCCAGCGGCAGGATCGCAACAGGAGGATGCCGTGCAAAATTGGACTTATCTGTTAAGAAACAAAGAGAGCTATTAAAGCTGCTGCATTTTTTACTAGTACATCAAATATGATTATATTTAATGGATTTGTCAGTCAGTAGGAGTAACGCATTGAAATCTTTTCATAACTGTTTAACATCAAGCATGCCCTGCACTTTATTTTCACACTAGTGCATGTTCTGTTCATAAAAACGTCTCGGTTACGTATGTAACCCTCGTTCCCTGAGTAGGGAACGGAGACGTTACGTCGGATGACGACGAATGGGGTTTCGCTTAGAACACCTATCGACTTTGAGTATTACAAAACGAGCCAATGGCAAAGAAATGCCATGGGTCTGCGGAATTTGCATAGCGTATCTCCGCCTTACCTCGTGGGTATAAAATGAGGATGCCGGCAACATGCAGATATGTTTCTTCGCTGAGGAGCCGAGACTGAAATCAGGCGATCCCCGTGGCACAGCGGAAAGTGGCAGGAAGACGTAACGTCTCCGTTCCCTACTCAGGGAACGAGGGTTACATACGTAACCGAGACGTTCCCTTTCGTTGTCACTCCAATTACGTCGGATGACGACGAATGGGGTTACCAGTCTAATCACGCCACCTTCACAGCTGTCTTCCAGTGCCCTGCGTAAATCTGAGATCCCTGTCGTAAGACTAGCAAGGACCCCTATTTAACACAGGAATACCAAGGTACACTGGGGAGCATATCTCATAGTTTAGAGGAAATATGCAAATATTGCTTAGAGAATACACATATGACCCGAAGGATGCATATGGAGAACACTGGGGTGTCCAGCCGCAGGTGGAATATTTCAACCCCAGGGGTGGCAAGGTGGCTTGCCAAGGGAAAGACACATGCTCAGAGAGGCTTACAGTGGAAATACACATGTGGGGGTCGCTCAGAAGAGGGACCATGCACACGGGAGTCACCTAGCCGACGCGCAGGCAATAGACACTGGCGCCGACATCAGGAGTGCTGGAGGAACTCAGGGCTTTCGGAGAAGCTCACCTGAGGAGAATATCGCACGTATCCAGTCCGTGGAGTGGAATGGCGAGCAAGCGAAGACACCTGAGCGGGTCCAGTACTAGCTGGTTGAAACGAGTACATGATAGGACACTGGCTCCACTCGGAGATTGTAGAATCTGGCGAATGTGTAAGGTGTCGCCCAGCCTGCAGCTCTGCAGATGTCTGTTACCGAGGCGCCATGCGCTAGAGCCCAAGAGGACGCCACACTCCTGGTGGAGTGGGCAGTCACACTAAGGGGGACGGTCAACCTTACTGCTGGTATGCCAAGCAATGGTGTCCACTATCCAGTGAGACAACCTCTGCTTGGAGAGAGCCTTTCCCTTCAGCTTCCCACCATAACAGACAAGAGCTGGTCTGAGGTCCTAAAACATTGCGTTCTGTCTACATAGGTGCGGAGAGCACATACTGGACAGAGCAGTGCCAAGGCTGGGTCTGCCTCCTCCGAGGGCAGCGCTTGCAGGTTCATCACCTGGTCCCGGAAGGGAGTGGTAGGAGCCTTGGGCACATATCCAGGCCGGGGTCTCAGGATCACGTGAGAGTAAACCGGCCCGAACTCCAGGCACGCTTCGTCAATGGAGAATGCGTGCAGGTCCCCTACCCTCTTGATAGAGGCCAGTGCAACCAGGAGCACTGTCTTCATCGACAGGAGCTTAAGCTCCACTGATTGCAAAGGCTCAAAGGGAGCACTCTGCAGGGCAGTTAGAACGACCACGAGGTCCCAAGAGGGAAGGAGAGGAGGGCGAGGAGGATTCAGTCTCCTCGCTCCTCTCAGGAACCTGATGATCAGGTCGTACTTCCCCAAGGACTTACCTTCTACCAAGTCATGGAGTGCGGCAATAGCGGCAACATAGACTTTGAGGGTGGAGGGAGACAGCCTTCGCTCCAACCCTTCTTCAAGGAAGGAAAGCACGACACCGACCGAGCATCTCCGGGGTCTTCTCGGCGAGGAGATCACCAGCTGACGAAGAGGTTCCACTTCAACGCGTATACATGTCTCGAGGACGACGCTCTAGCGGAAGTGATGGTAGCCACCACCGCAGGTGGTAGGGTACTCAAACCTGCCTGGTCCCGCCCAGGAGCCACACTTGGAGGCTCCAAAGATCAGGACGAGGGTGTCACAGGGTGCCCCGTCCCTGAGAAAGAAGGTCCTTCCTCAGAGGAATGGGCCAAGGAGGTGCTGTAGCGAGGAGTATAAGTTCGGAGAACCAGGTCCGGGTGGGCCAGTAGGGCGCAACCAGAAGGACCTGCTCCTCGACCTCCTTGACTTTGCGCAAAACCTGCGCAAGAAGGCTCACTGGGGGAACGCATATTTGCGGCCCCGCGGCCAGCTGTGCGCCAGTGCATCCGTGCCGAGGGTGCCCTCGGTCAGGGAATAATACAGGTCGCTATGGGTCGAGTCGTGAGAGGCAAACAGATCTATCTGTGCGTCCCCGAACTGGTCCCAAATCAGCTGAACCGACTGGGGATGGAGTCGCCATTCTCCAGGGAGGGGCTGAAGCCGTGAGAGCTCGTCGGCTGCACAGTTCAGGACTCTGGGAATGAAAATGGCTCGAAGCGACCTCAGATGCTTCTGACTCCATAAACCAGAAGGTGGCAGCTGTGACGAGTCATCATTTCCAAAAGAATCAAGCCCACCTAGTGATGCTGCTACAGACACAGCATCATCCTCTGCAGCTTCAAATGAAAACACACGGGCCACCCGAGGGTAGACTCTTGGAATCATCAGTTCGCTAGCGGGCACCGTCATTAAAGAGGGGGGGCTGGGGCGTGGACACAGAGTCGGCGCCTTGTTCCAGACCAACACCCTCAGGTCACCCTGGCCACCAGCCGAAGATCGGGTGGTGGATGAGGGGACTCTCACTCTTGCGAGTTCACCGAGTCTCGACCTATATATGACGCGATGATCACGTTCCCAGAGAGAACCTGAGTAATCCACAAGCGCTGTTCAAGCACGATCAAAGCCCAAACATACTAGACAGCGCTCGTGCCCATCAGAGTCCGATACCAGTCCGCTGCAACCAGAAATGCACGGGCGAGCCGTCTTTAAAAAGAGCTGCAAGCTCTTTTATGAGAGGAGAAAAAAACTCTGCGATGTTGAAGCGCACAGGGAGACACACACACACTGGCAGATCACTGCACAGATCAGCAGGCACTGTGAGCTCGCTGCCGATCGCCGTCACACCAACACCGGAGAGAGAAGCTCGTCTCGTAGAGCGAAGTCAGAGATGGCTGTGGAGTGAAGAAATACTCTTGGCTACGAAGCGAAAAAACATATTTGCATGTTGCCGACGTCCTCCTTTTATACCCACGAGGTAAGGCGAGATACATAGGAGCATAGGAGATACGCTATGCAAATTCCGCAGACCCATGGCATTTCTTTGCCATTGGCTCGTTTTGTAGTACTCGAAGTCGATAGTTGTTCTAAGCGAAACCCCATTCGTCGTCATCCGACGTAACTCGGAGTGACAACGAAAGGAAACCGAAACATCAGATGCAAGTGCTTTATTTATATATATTAAGAGTAGCAAGCATACTTTACAATAAAACAGCGCATTTATATGTATTATAGGCCTATTTAAAAAAATGTGATTCTTTTGTTTTTATGCATCGATGCAGATTCGTACACATCATGATCGCATTGCATCGTAAAAACAATTATATTTCAAAGCTCTAGTAACAAGGCCTAGATAAAGACCATGCACTAACATTGAAGTTAGGTATACAGCACTGGATAATGACTTCTTCATTCATCAATGTGTATCATTCCGATGTAATATCCTTACAATAATTCACACATTAGATTTGTTTGTTTTCCTTGTTATGAGACACACTGAACAGTGTGTGATATCCGCAGAAGAGAGATGAACTGTATCTTTCTGCCCTCACGCTGATGGTCCCTGTGTGGCACATTGCTTTGTGCAAAGGGACCGAGGGAACATTGTTTTTGGTGCTGGTCCATATGGCGCGATGTACTGCATAACCGCAGGGGCTCGCTGAGTAATCGTCAGCAGCAGACATTTTATAACACCAGTCAAACTCATGTGGGTGAACAACAAGCAACGACCGCAGAGCGGCTCTCATTCAAAAGCTGCTCCTAAACCATCACTTTAGGGCAGTTAGAAGGACAATCTCCCACATGTGTCCCTGTCAGCCTCAATTTGCCAGCCTAAAGATTCTCTAACGCGATGAATAGCACATTGCTTCTGATCTGAGGTTAGGTTTCAGTACCATCAGCCAATTGCAATTTCAAGCCAAAGGTTTGAAGACCAAGCTGATTCTTAATCAGCACTTAGCGGCGATATCTACCACCGCCCACACAAGGTTCCTCTCCAGCGCACGTCCATTAACATCAATACGGTTGTTAGGAGGGGGAAAGTCAGGCCATTATATCTCCACTGTTATTCTGCATTCACTCATATGAAAGAGGTCACAGATGAGTCAATGCTCTTCCTAGAAAAAATGATTTGTCTTTCTGATCATTAAACATCATGATTATATGTGCCTTAAATAAGAGCCAGTCTTGTGTCAAGTACTGCATGGAAGGACGTCCTAATGTTCAAATGTTTGTAGCTGAATTGGTCGACATGCTTTATTGATATCCTGGGGGAAATGCAGATGCAATATAGCAGCAAATCTAAAGTGCAATCAAGTCACCTTTATTTATAAAGCGCTTTATACAATACAGATTGTTTCAAAACAGTAATAAACAAGGAAATAACAGAATCAATGATGCAAACTTCCTCAAATATAAGTCAAATTCTGCTGTAAAGCAGCTCCAAATAGACAATGGTGATATTTGGGTCAGTTCAGTTCAGTTTAAATACAATGTAAAGTTCATGAATTAAAGTGTAACAACTTTCTTTGTATTGACTGAGAAATTCACTTTTATTTGTCAGCAAAATGTTCATGGTAATCCAGTTTGAAATATTGACTACAAACACAGACCTTTTTCAGGTTTTCTGTTGTGGTGTTCTCTCCGTATTTTACGATTATTTGCAGCATTTAGCCACTGCGACGAATACTTCACTGTAAATTTCACTTTACTTTGAATACTTGCACATGGGAACAATACAAGTCGACACCATTATGACTAAAAGTTTGCTAAGGAGTATTTCCTACTAAAACAAGGCTGTAGTTGACTCAGGTCAAGCGTATACATAGCAGACTGGTGGGACTGGCCTTGATCGGCAACATGCCTAGTGCATTATGGGTGTTGAACCTATTTGGCAAAAGGAAAGACAACAGCCTTTTTTCTCTGCTTTCTCTAGTCAGGTAGCACCGATTTAAAAAAAAAAGTTCACCTTTCTACTGTGCAGTATAGGCAGCCAAGGTTTATTTAGAAGTACCCCTCTAAGTTTCTTTTTTAAATCCAAACGGCAAGATAATACAAATTCTGTACCTCAAATGAAAGCTTTACTTTGGTCATACCATCAAAACACTAATCTTGAAAGATAAAAGTGATATTTAGTAAAGCAGAAATCACTTTATTTGCTGAAATCAGCTGAAATGCTGTCGGTGTAAAGTCCCAATGCGAGCCTACTGTTGAAATTTGTACTTCGTATACATGTACAGTGTGCTACTACATAAGTCAGATGGTATATTAAGTGCATGTTAATTATTACAGCTCTGGAAAGCACTGATGATGATGGGTACTCACCAATGCAGTCCAAAATCCACCCCACTGATCCATCGCCTCCACAGGCCAGCACACGGAAATCAGGCACGTCTCGAAAAAAGTTGAGCCTGGCAGACATAAAAACAATTGACTGATCAGCATTCCTCAGTGGCTATTCACAGTTTACTGTTCAAATGTAGTATGTTGATCTGAAGGATGTTATAGAAGATTTATGTTTTTCCCTTTCAGTGTCATGGGAGAAAATCTCTGGAACTCAAACCCATTGAGCCTCCAAAACATCTCTTCCTTTTAATCTCAACTAAAGCATTTTTTGACTGTGAAGCCAGTCTTAAATTTGATCCTAAATTTGCTCGCTCTTTATTTGTTTGTGAAGTGGCCTTAAGCTGAGAGCAAAGCACTGAATGAATAAAGCTTCTCAATTTTTCCCAACTGACAAAAAAATAAATGAGATTCAATTTATGTCACAGATCAGAAACAGAAGACAAACTGCAAAATCAAATATATTAAACATTACACATTTTGGTCACAGATTAGGGTCCAATTCTCACTATTAACTAACTATTAACTATGACTTTGCCTAAAAAAAAACTCCTAATTACTGCTTATTAATAGTTAGTAAGGAGGTTGATAAGTTTAGTTATTGGGTATGATTAAGGGATGCAGAATATGGTCATGCAGAATAAGGCATTAATATGTGCTTTATACAGTAAGTACAAAAAAAGGCAATATCATGCTAATAAACAACTAATTAATAGTGAGAATTGGACCCTAAGCTAATTTTACCAACATTTTTAAATAAACTAATAATGTATGTACTATTTTAATACATTTTTAAATACAATTTATTTCTGTAATGGAAAAGCTAAATGTTCATCAGCAAATTCCAGTCTTCAGTGTCACAAGATCCTTCAGAAATCATTATGGACCTTTTTCACAGACTATGACTATGTTTGAACAGTTATTAATATTGCAAATATAGTGAAGTTTTTCATATTTTAATTTAAAAAAATGTAATGCAGATTTATAATGCTATACTTTGTGTTATATTACCTTGGCAGTAAATGGGGAAAAAAGTAATTAACGCTGCTGTGAGGGTGTTTCTAATTCAACTGCAAATTTGACATCATTCTCTCTTCTGACTGCTGTAATCAATCTCTAGATATTTTTTCCCTCTTTTGGAAAGTCATCAAAATGCTATCAATTATTTTTTCTGTAAACACCTGACTTCCATCTCCTCACTGAACATTCGGAGGCAAGTATAATAGAGCAGGGCAGAGGCTGAAGGAGACACCACCCTCTGCTGGTCAGAGCATGTACTGCAGCACAAGGGTGAGTCCAGGACATATCCTGCAAACAGGCACATGTGGGATCTGCCATAGACCTGAGCGTAATACACCAGCAGAGCAGTCACACAACTGTCTGAAATATTAATACTGTGTAACCTCTTTTGATGGGCTCTGACAATGCAGCATGTTTTATGTATGCAGGACGAGAGCGAAACAGATTAGTAAATGTGCCACTACATTTACAATGACAATGCAGTCAATTGGATTCAAGCGGTTCTGTTTTTTTTGTACCTTCTCAGGTTTTTGCTGAAGTGCCATAGAAATGCTCAATCTATGTCAACAACAATGTCCACAACATGGGTGTCCACTGAAGTTCAATGGGCGAGTAACACAAGTGGAACGTGGATGTGGTTCTGGACAGGCTTGAGCTGGAATCATGTTTCAGCCTGACTAAATGAGCTCTGCTCCAGATAAATTTGTAATGTACCAGTGCCAGTCAGTTTAAAATGGCAATGTTGCTGTTGTAGAGATGGGGGTTGCATAAACAATTCCTTTTCCAATGACATGGCAAAAGACAAGACACTTTAGCAAGCTGTTTGTTTAGAGCGGCCTCTTCATCAGCACAGACAGTTAGCAAAAGAGCACACTTGTCTTTTTTCATCTCTCCATCTTTTGATATCAACTCAAACCCCTGAGTGTCAATCATCAGTTTGAATATTTCACGATGAAATGAGCAAAAGATATTGAAAAGAAATATCAGTGAAGAATATAGCCAATTCAAAGGCGTTTGTTCTGCAATATCTGAAACAAAATAATCAATCTAGAGTGTAATAGTGAAGCTGTACTGATGATACACATTATATTTCCATTTATTAATTTTGCAAACACTTACGTACTCTAGGCTATATCCAGAGCGACACAATCAATTGACCATAAAGGATATAACATAAATTCGATAGTTCACTCAAAAATAAAAGATCTCATAATTTACTCACACTCGTGTTGTATATGACTTACTTTCTTCCGTGGAACACAAAATAAGATATTTTGAAGAATGTTGGTAACCAAACCATTTTGTTGACCATGGAGTTCCATTGTATGGACACAATTTTGTGTTCCACAGACGAAAAAAAGTCATAGAGGTTTGGAACGACATGAAGGTGATCAAATAATGACATTTTTCTTCTTTCTTTTTTTAGTAAGATATCTCTTTAGCAGCACCATAATACCAAATCTCACAAGTACTTTAGAATATTAGAAAGGTAAAATTAAAATGTAAGAGCAGTATATAAAAATGTGTAGATTTATTTTAAAATAAATAGCCTTAAATCTAAATGAAATACAAATAAGGGATATGTTTACTACTATGCATTTTGGTTGCTAGTTCTCGCTCTCTCTTTTGTATTAAAGAGAGCTGCTATTACGAACAATGGCAGTCATTAACAAGATTAAAAAAATATCACATCAAAAAAGGCTGCCAACCCTTGAACTATATGCTTATGAATTAGCTAAGGGCTTAAGAAGGAGAATTTGATATATGATCAAATGGTTCTCCATGAGTGAAATCATCAATGTCATACAATCTTCAATCCCCTTCTCTCTTTTTCTCTCTGAATGGTCTCATGACGAGTAGCGCTCCAGTCGTGACTACAGAACATTTTGTGGTGGGAGGGGGATCTAGGACGGAAGGTTAGCCTGCTTTCCCGTGGAACGACTATTGCTTTTGTTCTGTACTTTCTCTCTCTCTCTCCTTTTTCCTGAAGGAGAATCACTGTTGCACAACCGCAGGGTGCTGAACATAATGTACTTGTGTGCTTCGAGTGGGCTTAAAGTATGTGTACCTGTGTAAGAGCACAATACGTAAAAAAAAAAAAAAAAGATTAGGCCTAAGGGGGTTTTCACACCTGAAAGTCCGCACCAAGGTCCGATCCAAAGTTCATGTTTTGATACATTAAACCTCCTCAATATCTAAATTGTTTCTTCGAGACAGCAAATGGATTAAATGGAAAACAAATTGAATCTTCTGATTCTCAGATTTTTCTCTTGAGAAAAAGACTCCATAAGAGATCTGAATGTCTCAAATATGCTCAGATTTGCAGGTTCTGAGATTTCAACATAAATACAAACATCCTTTAAGCCTAAACTGGTTTGCATGTCTTAAAGGGATAGTTCACCCAAAAATTTAAATTCTGTCAGTATTTACTCACCCTCATGTTGTTCTAACCCCGTAAGAACTTCGTTCATCTTCTGAACACGAATTAAGATATTTTTGATGAAATCTGAGAGCTTGATCATTCCTCCATACTAGTCCATAGGCTTTTTCGGGGATTGAACTTGCCGGCCTCGAAAAGTTATTAAAGACATCGTTAAAATAGTCCAAGTGACTACAGTGGCTCAATCTTAAGTTTATCAAATGACTTTATTTAAACTATTCATTTCCTTCTATCTGTTGTTGTACGTCACACGCATCACCCACATGATCAGCGTCGGCCAATAGTGAGCCTACGTGTGACATAGCTCTACGCAATTACACTAGTTTAACTGACTAGAGGCCCAAAGAGAAGGAAATGAAAAGTTGAAATAAAGTCGTTATTTATGTTTGTTTTTGCGGACAAAAAGTATTCTCGTCGCTTGATAAACTTAAGATTGAGCCACTGTAGTCACTTGGACTATTTTAACAATGTCTTTAATAACTTTTCGAGGCTGGCAAGTTTCAATCCCTGAAGAAGCCTATGGACTAGTATGGAGGAATGATCCAGCTCTCAGATTCAATCAAAAATATCTTAATTCGTGTTCCGAAGATGAACGAAGGTCTTACAGGGTTGGAACAACATGAGGGTGAGTAAATACTGACAGAATTTTCATTTTTGGGTGAACTATCCCTTTAGCTGGTTTATGCTGCTCTTTCAGTCTAGCCGAGCTGGTCACCCACCTAAAAGCTTGGCTAAACCCAGCCAAAACCTCTCTAAAACCAGCTAACAGATCAGAAACCATCTAAGGTTGGAGTAAGATGTAACAATTATTTCTTGTCAAGTTATTTCATGGACAAATGATCGAAACTATGCTATCTGCATTAAATAAATTGCTCTTTATCAGTTTTGTTATTGTTAACTAACATTAAAGTAAATAATTTAAATAAATAAATAAATAAAATAAATATTAGATTAAAAAAACATTTTAACAGAACAGAACAGAAATTAGAAATGCTGGCTTGGCAACTCTGTAAATTCAAGTACTAAAATCTTTAAATCTGAAATAAAAATAAATTAAACTTATATAGAAATTACAAAAAACAACAACTAATAAACCAATAAAAATAAAAGCTATTTCAAAATAGCTTTTACTAAAATACTATATAAATACTAAATATACTTTGATCACACATAAACCATACTAAAATAATACTGCTCTGTATTCTTATAATGGTCTCATTAGCAGTTATTTTCCTAGGAAATTTAAGGACAAACCAATATACTTAACCTCTGAGTACTAAAGTGTTTCTTCGTAAGCAATCTCATCAGTTAGCTAAGGTCAGACATGGCGTGGAGTTTGTGCCAAAATGTTAGAAGTTAGATTCCACTTCTATGCTACAATTAAAAACTCTGTGCTGGTCCAAATCAGGTGGGGTATAAAACAAGAGGATTTAGTACAGTGAATATTTGCTTAAAGAGGAAGCCTCGATGTGACTGACAGGCTCACAAGTGCATTTATCACTTAAATGAATATATTTACACAGCAGGGGGCTGCTTGAGTCATAGTAAATGTCTTGTAGGTCTCTCAAAGTCAGCTTCGCTTTGTGAGTGGTTTCTCTCTCAGACTAGTTGATTGCAGGTTGGCTCGCTTTATTGCAGGTTAGTAGAAGCAAAAGGATAAGAGCGAGAGGGAACCATGCCAGAACAAAACAACAGTGAGAATGTCAAACAGTTTTTGAGCAATTCCGTTATGACTTTTTTTATTCGCACACATCTCCATTGAAATTTGATGGTGGCTTTTAGTTGTCTTACCCTGCCATGGGTCCTCCTCGTTCCAGACTGTACACCTGTCTGGGGTTAAGCAGATACTGGAATTTCCGCAGCACCCTGATAAAAACAAACGAGGACAGAAAAGCATTAACAGACACATAGAGGAATGACATTTTTCAACATATAATCACTGTGAACTTTCCATTATGATTAAAGGCTTAAAGGGGTAATTCACCCAAAAATAAAAATTCTGTCATCATTTACCAACCATTCCAATGTCTTTCCAAAGTCAAATGACTTTCTTTCTTTCATCAAACACTAATGTTGAATTTTTGAAGAATATCCTGGCCACTCTGTACATAATCATTGAATAAGGACTGGTGGTGACAAAAAATACTATAACATATCATAAAAGTTATTATGTATATAAAATCTTGACATCCATCCTATGTCTCTTTGGCACCTTCATGAGAATTCATAAGAGAATGACAATGTTCGATTCAAAAAAAAAGAAGAAAAAATGAATCACTGATGTGATTCACACAAAAGGTCTAAATAATCTAAACAATCATGAATTATTATTTTGGAATAAATTAATGTACTCTAAAACACTAACCTGACATTTATACTTTGTTTTAATAGAACATTAATTATTACATGGACCCTAATAATAATCCGATTGTAATTGGACATAAATGACCTTTGTGTCAAATTCTCCTTCCACTCACCTACCAGACCTATATTCAGACTCTCATCCACAGACACTTTGTTTTAGGTGCAGGATTGGGCATACTTATCCTTGTTTGCCTGTGTACTTAAGTTCCCTTGTTTCTGTTCATTGCTGTTGGGTCTCGTCTATTGTATGGTTTGCTGTTCTCCTTGTATCGATTTACCTGGTGATTTATCAAAGACTGGCTACTACCTTCATCTTCGTGGTCATGTGCATTTACATATCTCAACCTGTGACACCCAGTTGATCAAATAAATAATCAACAGTTTGTTAGTGGCAGCTCTAATGTTGGAACAACATGAGGATGAGTAAATGATTACAGAATGTTCTATTTTGGTTGAACTATTCCTTGAAAAGACCCAGATAGACACACATATGGAGGAATGATATTCTTAAAATATACCATTCCATTATGAAAAAAATCTACACAATCCTGGGAATCATTGGAGTCAAGAAAGACAGAAGCCCATAAACACAGATTGCACACTGTTGCAGCAGTGCTCCTCAATAACCTTGAAGTAATAAAATGATTATGTGGGGGCTCTGCAATGTCCTTCACTTCTAACTGTGTTAGCTACTCTTTTCTTTTAGTATGCAAAGACACAGGGGAAGCGTCTTTAGAGAGAGAGAGAGAGAGAGAGAGAGAGAGAGAGAGAGAGAGAGAGAGAGAGAGAGAGAGAGAGAGAGAGAGAGAGAGAGAGAGAGAGAGAGAGAGAGAGAGAGAGAGAAATAAGATGAGCTGTTATTTTGAGGTGCGTCACAAGCTATGCTTTTATCTGGGGTGATAATTTGAGCACTTATGAACACTGAAGACTTCATTTGCAAAGAACAAAAGAGTGTAGACAAAATGTCAAACCCAACCAATGAGCTTTCAATACGCAGCTCGGGGTTAAAATGGTGGAAAAATACACTCAGTACAGTATGATTCAACGGTGACCACTCTGTTCCTTTGTTTGCATCAAAGAACCACCAAAATGGTCTTTCTTTTTTGGGACCAGGGCAGTTATCACGTCTTTGTTTGAGCACATGTCTAATAATGGAGGATAATCGGCCAATTAATGGTATTTAAAACTGTGTTGCTATGGTGATGCCAGCACAAAATCCCAAAACTGGTCTCCCTGAGGACGTTGAGTGGGTGGTGAGAGCTGAAACAACACCCACATTCTTCCTCCTTAAACAGCATTACTGTCTCCTGCAAGCTTTGATGGTATTTAGGACACTGCCAGCAAGCAAGAAAAAGAGTGGGATTTTTGCTAAACCGGTCTATGCAGATTCGACTGACTTTAAATGGTTAGGCAAACCATTCTCCAACCTTGTACTGCTGTACAGAATATGAAAAATCATGATGCAACAGTTTGAATTTCTAAGATGTTTACCTCTCACCCTGCCGACCACCACTCTTAGGATTAACCAGCACAAGAAGGGGGTGTGTTCCAGGCAGAGGGGTGATCTTAAAGGCAGAAAGGAGGAAAAAAGGTCACAAACACACACACGTACAGCACAGATTTGAAGTCTCAGAGTGCGTCTGATGCCGGCTCACCTGCAGTGCCTGGCCGTCCCCGGTGAACTTGAAACACTGGCCAGTGTCCTCAGGGCTGGTACTGGGGGATGATTCTCCTTCACCTCTTTTGACAGCACATTGACGGTCCTACAGATACAGAGACATTACAGTCAACGTCAACAAAGAGAGATGGAGAGAAAGACAAATGCAATTTAAGAATGCAATTTTAGAAAGAACTGATGTTTTAACATTTCTACAGGTCGTTCTACAAGGTCGTTAGACCAGACATGTTCACAAGTCTCTGTCACGCCCGGCTTTGCCGTGTGGGGTGTGCTCACTCCACCATGGATAGTATTATGTTTGGGCCGTTTCTCTCCTCCCAGTCTGAAGGGGGAGCTGTTTGTTTTAGGTCCATCCGACAACAGCTGATTGGAGGGACTATTTAAAAACATCTCCTGTCGGTTGTTTGGTCTGCTCTGTGCTGCGCGGCTCGGCATTGCTCGGGTCTCCATGCTGGTGGCAGCAGCATCATCCCACTTCTTTTTGCTTTGTATGCATTACACATAGTCTACACTTTACTGATCTGCAACACACTTTTGATTAGTTTTATTTCGTTTCTCATTTACTGACTTGTTACATTTATTGATCTAAATTATGATTTCATCGTATAAATTAATGTTTAATAAATTATGTTTGCTTTAACTTAACAAACGGTGTGGTCTCCCCTATGTCATTGCTACTGTGAGCCAGGTAGTCGTGACATATGGGGGCTCGTCTAGCCATTTGGATCCCGAATTGTAAGTAGACTACTATAATTCGCAATATTGTGTAGGCTGGGTTGCGTGGGTAGTGCTACGTCATTGGTTCACATTTTGTGAATGACACGTACCGGTGATCAGCTGATAGTAGTCTAATCAGCTGGCACGCGTGCGTTGTGATTGTTTGTTGGGGAGTTCCGCATCGGGTGTTCAGTTAATGAATTTAATGTTACTTTATTAGGTTGATCGCTAAAAGTTAGTTCTTTGGTTGTGAAAAAAGTTGGGAGTAGGTTATTTGCGCAGTTTAGAGCAATTTTTGCCAACCATAGTTTGTTTGTTGAGTTTGAGTGGCGAAGTGTGTTTGTATGTCTACTTGTGTTGCAGGATGACAGTTTACGGAGCCTGTTTTATCCCCAATTAGTGCGCTTAGGCGTTGTGGGTTTAGGTTGCTGGTCACTGAAGTCTGAACGAGGGCACCGCCGCGGAGCACCGGCTGAATTGACTTTTGTCGGGACAGTACGATTCCATCGGTATTGGTGAGTAAATGAGCCTTGTTCTTGGACTTAGTGTGAAGATAGGTTAGAATAGTAGGGGGGAAAATGTTTAGGGGGAAACTCCGTTGTTGTCCTGTAACATGAGCTGCATTCCGCTTCACCCGATGTAATTTGTGTGGTTGGAATTGTTTAGTAACCCGAAAGACGTTGAGGTTTAGTTTTGATTATTTGACTGGATTTATTGCTGTTGGGTGTTTATAGACCATAGCCTGGTTTGATTGTGATGGGTGACTCGTAATTTAAGTTGTAATAATGAGTACACTTGAGGCGTTTTTGGTTGCTCCTTCAGTGGTCTTGCTTGCGGCGTTGAAAATGAAACAATTGCATAGTGTGGCTAAGCACTATAAAATTGATGTAACATTGCCGAGGGGAGCTAAGAAGCATGAGCTGCTTGACTTTATTCGTGCGTGTTTGATTGACAATAACGTGTTACCTGACGAGAAATTGCCGGAGCGCTATGGTCAGGGAGAGTCGAGTTCAGATAGTGAGCCCACTCCGAGTTTGTTTGTGGACCCACAGCCAAAATCCAGTATATTAACATTTGAACAGCAAGTCGAAATGTTAAAACTACAACATGATTTGCAAGAAAAAAAAAAAATATTGGAATTGGAACAAGAATTAGCAAGGAAAAAATTAGATGATGAGTTGTCTCAAAGAAGGCTTGATAACGAAATGGACCTTAAAAGGTTAGAAGCTGCACAGAAAGACAAGGATCGTGAGTTGGAATGGGAAAGGCTTAAAAATTTAGAGCAGGAACGTGAGATTGAGCGTACTAGGCTGCAATTAGTAGCTGAAGGTAAACTTGGCAAATCGCAGCAATCTGGCCTGGCCGGTATGATCAAGTTCCTGCCTAAATTTAATGAGCACGATCCAGATGTGTTTTTTTCGTTATTTGAGAATATTGCTACTGAGCAAAAATGGAGTGATGAGGATAAAATTGTATTGTTACAAACTACGTTAATTGGCCGTGCTCAGAAGGCATTTGTGGCTTTACCGTCTTCTGAAAAGAGGGTCTATCGATCCGTTAAGACAGCTGTCTTAAAGTGTTATGAGTTAATTCCCGAGGATTATAGACAGCGTTTTCGATCATGGAAAAAGTCAGACAAGCAGACTTACGCTGAATGGGCTGGTGAATTAACCAGTTTTTTTCATCGTTGGCTTACAGCTGAAGAGGTTGATTCTTTTGATGAGTTGTGTGATATTATAATATTGGAACAGCTTAAGAACACATTGCCTGATCGCATAGCTACTTATATTAGCGAACATCACGTGAAAACAGCAGCAGATGCTGCTGTTCTTGCTGATAATTTTTCTCTCATACACAAGACTCCAGCTCGTGATTTTTGTCCGCGTCCTAACATTAATTACAAAGAACGTCGCTATAGTCGTGTTAATACGGACACATCTGTGTTTTCAAATTCAAGTGCCCGTGGTAAACCATCAGATTTCGATATTAAAACCGACTGTAATTACTGTTTTGGGAAAAATCATTGGAAAAAAAATTGCCCAGTGTTATTGGAGCGAAATCGGGGGAAGGTTGATGGAGGAAAAATTGGTCTCTGTACCTCATCTGTTCCCGGTGTGCGCTCAGGAAGTAAAGATAAGAAAATTCCAGAAAAGACATTGGATTGTGCACAATGTACTGCGTCAGTTGATAAAGGTAATGTACAGAGTGATGAGTTTGAATTTTCTGCATCTATGATAACGGATTATGCACCGTTTGTTACAGAGGGTTTTGTGGCATTGGTTGGAGACGCACGTCGCGTTCCAGTGAAAATTCTGCGTGATACGGGTGCATCAGAAAGTTTCATTTGTCAATCTGTCTTGCCTTTCTCGTCTGAATCTGATACAGGAAATTGTGTTTTAATACAGGGAATTGGTCTTCAGTCATTTCCAGTGCCGCTGCACAAAATTCAATTGTTTTCTGGTTTTGTGAATGGGGATGTAACCATTGCGGTGCGTCCTTCTTTACCTATAGAGGGAGTTGATCTGATTGTGGGTAATAATTTTGCTCATGATCGTGTTTTTCCTGATCAGGTCTCACCACCTCCTGTGGTTAAGATTGGAGCTTCTTTATTGGATGAGTCAGATAGTTGTCAAAAAGATTTTCCAGATGTTTTTACAGCGTGCGCTGTGACGCGCGCTATGGCGAATAAGCAGGATGTAAACTCGTCTGATGTATCCAAGTACACGTCTGCTCAGGTATTTATTCCGCAGTTACCAGTACCTTTGTCTCGTTTTGACATTGCTGAGGCTCAAAAGAGTGATCCAAGCTTAAAGAAATACTTTGAGTTGGCTGTAGATGACAATTTAGATCGCTGTTATCTTGTGAAGGATGGTTTGTTGCTAAGAAGGTGGTCACCTACTGTGGGAAATGATGTGAGAGATCAAATTTTGCAGGTGGTGATGCCTGAAAAGTTTCGTGATGTGGCACTAAAAACAGCTCATGGGGAAACAGCGGGTCATTTTGGGGTAAGGAAAACATATAATCAACTGTTACAACATTGCTACTGGCCACGGATAAAGAAGGACGTTTCACGGTTTGTTCAAACTTGCCATGTCTGTCAGGTGGCAGGTAAGCAAAATGCTGTCATTAAGCCTGCGCCTTTACAGCCCATTCCATCTGTTGGTAAGCCTTTCGAGCATGTGATCATTGATTGTGTGGGCCCCTTACCCCAGTCAAAATCAGGCTGTGTTTATTTGTTTACCATCATGTGCCAAACGACTCGCTATCCTGCTGCGTATGCTCTGAGGACCATTACGACAAGGTCTGTGGTGAAATCATTGTCGCAGTTTATTTCAATATTTGGACTTCCTAAAGTCATTCAAAGTGATCGTGGTTCAAATTTTACATCAAAAAAGTTCGCAGCAGCCTTGAAACAGCTGCGTATCCAGCATAACTTGAGTAGCGCGTACCATGCGCAAAGTCAGGGGGTTTTGGAGCGATTCCACGCCACTCTTAAGTCTCTTTTGCGTGCATATTGCATAGAGTTGAAACGGGAGTGGGAGGATGGATTACCATGGCTTTTGTTGGCGGCTAGAGCTGTTGTGCAAGAAAGCACAGGTTTTAGTCCCAATGAACTGGTATTTGGTCACAAGGTTCGTACCCCATTGTCTGTGTTGTCAAGTGATCTGGATTCAGATGAACCACCCAAGAGTTTGTCCAGTTATGTGTATGGTTTCCGCCGCAGGTTACTTTTGGCATGTAAAATGGCAACCGAAAATTTGACTGATGCCCAAAGAAAAATGAAGCAAAATTATGACCGTAAAGCAGAAGCTCGTGTCTTTAGTCCAGGGGATCAGGTTGTGGCATTGTTGCCTATACCTGGTTCTCCTTTTGGGGCAAAGTATTCAGGGCCTTACAGTGTGGTTCGTCAAGTGTCAGAGACTAATTATGTGGTTGCTACGCCTGACCGTAGGCGGGCGAAACAGTTATGTCATATCAATTTACTTAAGCCATATTATGTATCGTCACGGTCACCTAGTTGTAAGGGTGAATCGTCTGTCTTAGTTGTGGCAAGCACGTCGGTAGCCTCTCCAGAGTTAGAGGATGATGTGCAGGGCCCTGACGATTCCATGCTGCATGCTCGTCTAAATAATTCAGAGACGTTGGGCAAGTTAGAGGGAGTTTTAGATCATTTGGATTTGCAACAGCGGGAAGAATTGAAAGCTCTAATTTTTGAATTTCCATGTCTGTTTTCAGATACTCCGACCTGCACAACTTTAATCGAGCATGACATAGAAGTCGGTGATGCAAAGCCAATACGTCAGAGGTTTTACCGCACTGGTCCTGATAAGCGTAAAAGTCTGGATGATAGTGTCCAATATCTTTTGGAAAATGGTCTTGCCGTACAGTCATACTCTAGCTGGGCTTCGCCCTGTTTGTTAGTCAAAAAACCTGATCATACGTACAGATTTTGTACGGATTACAGAAAAGTGAATAGTGTAACAAAACCAGACTCGTATCCACTGCCTAGGATAGAAGATTGTGTTGATCAAGTCGGTGCGGCTCGTTATGTGAGCAAATTTGACTTGCTTAAAGGTTATTACCAGGTTCCTCTTACTCCTAGGGCACAAGAGATCTCTGCTTTTATTACGCCGTCGGGTCTCTACTCTTATACGAGAATGGCTTTTGGGTTGCGCAACGCCCCTTCTAGTTTCCAGCGGCTCATGAATTGAGTCGTTGTGGGACTGGAGGGGTGCGCTGTGTATATTGATGATGTGGTCTGTTATTCAGACACTTGGACGATCCACCTGGCTCGCATACGTTCATTATTTGAACGTTTTGCGGCTGCAAATCTCACTGTTAACTTAGCAAAGTGTGAGTTTGCTCAGGCTACAGTGGTGTATCTGGGAAAGGTGGTCGGACAAGGGAACGTTCGGCCTGTGAGAGCGAAAGTCCTGGCCATTGACAAATTCCCACGTCCTGTCACTAAGAAAGAATTGATGCGCTTCCTTGGAATGATAGGTTATTACAGGAATTTTTGCTGTAATTTTTCATCTGTCGTTGCCCCACTAACTAACCTGTTGAAGGGTTCAGTTAAATTCAATTGGACTGCTGATTGCCAACACGCATTCGAAAACGCCAAGTCTCTCCTGAGTTCTGCACCTGTCTTGGCTGCTCCTAGGTTGGAGGAGCCCTTCCAGCTGCAAGTAGATGCCAGCCAGGTAGGGGCAGGTGCCGTTCTCCTTCAAAAGGATGAAAATGGGATAGATAGACCAGTTTCCTATTTTTCTCGGAAATTTAATTGTCACCAATTTAACTATTCAACCATCGAAAAAGAGGCCCTGGCCCTTATTTGGGCACTCCAACATTTTGATGTGTATGTTGGTGGTGGGTTACACCCTGTGGTGGTCTTTTCTGATCACAATCCTCTGACTTTCCTCTCTTCTCTTCAAAATACTAACCAGCGCCTTATGCGCTGGGCTCTTTTTCTACAGCCTTATAATCTATCTATTAGACACATCAAGGGGTCTGAGAACGTCATGGCTGATGCTTTGTCACGGGCTCTTGATGACTGTTAAGGGGTGCCTATCTCTTCTCCAGTCTCTAGTTCTTCTCTCTTGCCTCCGGTCTTTCCATTCTTAAATTGCTATCCAGGCGCCAGGATTTGCTGGGTGGGAAGGAGGGGGGGGGGGGATTATGGGAGGTGAGTATGGGTTAATTTTTTGTAGTGGCTGTTGTATTAAAGGGGTGGATGAATGGGGTCGAGAGTTTGGTTTAATCTAACCTTAGTCTTTCGGGATACTGGTTAAAAAGGGTAATGGGTTTAGACATTTTATTGTTTTTTGGGTATAGTTTTTGTTTTTAGTATTGTTTATGGGAAATGGTAGTGAGTAGAATGTAGTTTTACAGAGTCCCACATGGGTCTCTGTTTTGTGGGGGGAGTGATGTCACGCCCGGCTTTGCCGTGTGGGGTGTGCTCACTCCACCATGGATAGTATTATGTTTGGGCCGTTTCTCTCCTCCCAGTCTGAAGGGGGAGCTGTTTGTTTTAGGTCCATCCGACAACAGCTGATTGGAGGGACTATTTAAAAACATCTCCTGTCGGTTGTTTGGTCTGCTCTGTGCTGCGCGGCTCGGCATTGCTCGGGTCTCCATGCTGGTGGCAGCAGCATCATCCCACTTCTTTTTGCTTTGTATGCATTACACAGTCTACACTTTACTGATCTGCAACACACTTTTGATTAGTTTTATTTCGTTTCTCATTTACTGACTTGTTACATTTATTGATCTAAATTATGATTTCATCGTATAAATTAATGTTTAATAAATTATGTTTGCTTTAACTTAACAAACGGTGTGGTCTCCCCTATGTCATTGCTACTGTGAGCCAGGTAGTCGTGACATCTCTAACGTCCATGTCAAGTGTCAAGATCTTTCTATGTGCTTTTTAAAGAAATTAATATTTTATTCATCAAGGATGCATTCAATTCATCAAAAGAGGCAGTAAAGACATATATAATGTTATGAAAGGTTTCTGTTTCAAATAAATGCTGTTTTTTTGTGTGTTTTTTTTTTACTTTTCATTTCATCTAAGAATCTTGACTTAAACTTAAACACCAAATCATCATATTAGAATGATTTCAGAAGGTTCATCTTACACTGAAGACTGGAGGCTGAAAATTCAGCTTCGCCATCACAGGAATAAATTACATTTTAAAATATATTAAAATAGAAAGTTATTTTAAATTGTAATATTTCATAATATTACTGTACTGCATTTTTGATCAAATAAATGTAGCCGTGTTGAGCATAATAGACTTCTTTCAAAAACATGAAAACAATCTTACTGACCCCACACGTTTGAATGGTAGAGTACATAAAAAAATAGATTTCCTTGATTATTGTGTCATATTGCTGATGAGACATTATATGATATAACTAACGCAACTAATATATAAGGGTTTATTGCAATTATTTTATCTTGAATACCATTTACTTTTAAAATAAATAGTTTATTCATAAAGTTGAGAAAGCAGGGACAGCACACAACAAAAAACACATCCTTTATGCACATTTTTCTTACTGTAAATTCTCAGTCAGTAGGATAATTTTTCTTTGTTTTTGTGACGGAGTGCACAAGATATGTCCTTTTGAGCAAAAATATTTCTCTTTTATTGTAGATGTAATAACTGGATAAAGTAAACAGCCAATGAGAGTAAGTCGAGCCTCAATTCAATTCTTTACTGATATGAGTGTGACATACCATCTCTGTGTTAGATCAAAACATTGCTTTTTGTAAAAATATTTGCAAACTACAGCAGCATGCAGGAACTGTATTTGTATTCCCTATATACTATAGACTACTCATTGTTTCCAGTGGGAAAGAGGCCCATTAAGATTTTGTTGCGGTCTCCGACCTACCCATTAAAAAATTTCTCCTGTGCTTCTTGAATTTTAGCATATCATGTGCAGTGGAAAAAAAACATAACTCACCAGAACAACAGGGCAGATGTACGAGGGCAGGAGTGTGTGATCTTTTAACGGTCCACCATCACATTCAGGCTTCACATTGGACGCACACTTGTTATGGAGCTGGAAAACAATACAAAATACAAATATAGATGAGGAGTGGTGGAGAAAGACACATCAACAGACTGGAATGGTCTGGATCTTTTGTTCCCACTAATTTAAACAAGTAAGAAGACGTAAAATGTTAGGAGCAAAGGGGACAGCAGGATCTGTACTTGAGAGAGAGAGAGATTGTGCAGGAGTATATAATGTGATAAAAAAATCATTATGGAGAGAATAAGCCTTTAGATGAGTGTTAAGTGCTGACACTTATCTTTATTACAAAGGCTATTTTAAAACAAATCAGCCACATCCACCAAATGCTGTGAAAACTTAGAGAAGAACACCACCAAGTGGTGTTAATAAGTATTACATATAAATGGCTTTTATAAAATAGATAAAACCACAAATTACTCTGAATTATATTCAGTCTTTTTTTCTGTGTTAGCTCACGGTCTCTTGCAGCAGAAAAATAAATTGCAGAATCATATATGAAAAACTATAAATAATCATATTGATGGATTCTAATTATGTGACAGTCTTTAAAAATAATAAATGAATGATGTATGGTTGCAAGAAATGTTACTAAAACATAAGAGTTTCTCTTGTTGGTCACATTATATCTATTTATACTCACAGTGATTTGACACCAAACACAGTGAAGGCCTGTTAGACCTTGATAGCACTTAATACTGCGGTGACATTTGTCACATTTTGTTGGGGAGTTGCCCTCAATCCAAACATGCTGCATAGCCTAGAGATCCATTGAAAAGATGAAAGATGAAAGTCATTGTTTGTGAAATATTCAAACAGCCCATCTAAACATCACTGAAAGTATTATCTTGAACTGTTCAATGCAATTGTATTGCCCTTTACACTCAAATTAAACTCCACATCACTTAACACATTCTGTAAAATCATAAAATAATGACAACATTTTGACCTTATATCTTCCATCTCTGTGGTAGTTAATGAATGGGGAGCTTAAGTTCAAAAGAGGTGTCAGAGACTATTAAAACAGTGTCGCATGATCTCACTTTTCCCCCTCTAATTCTCAGTACTAAAAAAGCCGTTACACACAGGATGTTCTCATAACCTCCCTGACATGTCTACAGAACATTACTTTGAGATTTAACCAAGAGTTAAGGGTCTGGGAAGTTGCCTTGAGTGAAACTGAACTGGACTGCGGTCAGTGGATAAAATAACACATAACATAAATCTTCTATAATAGAACACTGTGTTTGTTAAACTATGAGCTCTGTACTTAATAGATCAATCTTGGACTCATAGTTTTTTTTGTTTTTTTTTTACTTATTAATTTATTGTTTCTGGCCCTATTCTTCAAAAGAAGATAAACCTTCAGTTTATACAGAGTGGTGAAGTGTTCATTTGTAAGCGTATGTTGCTGTTTATGCACTCACATTGGTGTGTCTGCGGGACTTGGCGTAGGTGCTAATGCAAGGAACAATGTCTTTGGACACACAGCGCTCATGGACTGTGTACTTGCATACTGCCAAACAAAAGAGTGAGAGACTGAAGGGAAACATTTCAAATAAAAAACTGCACACCTTCCAGTTAAACACAACAAATTTCAATGAATACAGATAGACAGAACAAAAAGATAGAAACAGAGAGACAGACAGACAGACAAACATATATATATATATATACATACATACATACATACATACATACATACATACATACATACATACATACATACATACATACATACATACATACATACATACATACATACATACATACATACATACATACATACATAGATAGATAGATAGATAGATAGATAGATAGATAGATAGATAGATAGATAGATAGATAGATAGATAGATAGATAGATAGATAGATAGATAGATGGATGGATAGATGGATAAAACTAAACAGACCGACAAAGACAGATAGACAAACAGACAGAAAGGCAGACAGATAGATCGATCGATAGACAGACAGAGATACATATAAACAGACAGACAGATATCAGACAGAAAGATAGACAGACAGACAGAAAGAGACAGATAGACAGACAGACAGACAGAGATAGGCACACAGACAGATAGGCAGACAGACAGATCGAGAGAGATAGGCAGACAAACAGATAGAGATAGGCAGACAGACAGTGAGACAGAAAGACAGATAGACATATAGACAGACAGATAGATAGATAGATAGATAGATAGATAGATAGACAGACATATAGACAGACAGATAGACAGATAGGCAGACAGACAGGCAGAAAGACAGACAGACAGACAGACAGACAGACAGACAGACAGACAGACAGACAGACAGATAGATAGATAGATAGATAGATAGATAGATAGATAGATAGATAGATAGATAGACAGATAGGCAGACAGACAGACAGACAGACAGACAGACAGACAGACAGACAGATAGATAGATAGATAGATAGATAGATAGATAGATAGATAGATAGATAGATAGATAGATAGATAGATAGATAGATAGACAGATAGACAGACAGATGGGCAGACAGACAGACAGACAGATAGGCAGACAGAATGATGGACAGACATACTCACTTGAGCAGCAAAGGCCCTGTTTTCGTACTCCTAACAACATTGTGTGGCAGTAATTACAGTATGCTGGCTTGTTGAAATGCTTTAGTCTCCATACGTGCTGCCCATCTTCCTGTACATTCTGAACGTAGGCGAAAGAAAAACAGGAATTGAGAAACTACATTTTTATGTGCTGTTTACTTTTTACACCTCACAATTACTTTTTTCCTCACCGTCTCCATTCCCAGCAGTACCAGAAGTGGTATGGTGGTCATTCCTCCTCTGATCCACTCCTCTAGAGTGACCGTTCCATCCCGGTCATAGTCAATCTCCTCCATCATCTCCTTAAGAATCTACAATTTTAGACATTAAACAATGGACAATGAGATGGATTTCACTATGCATGATGGGACGGCCTGGTGGTAAAGTTTAAATTGATTCATACCGGCCGTAGTTCTGTAGAGTCCCATTCCAGGTACTCGGCTACATGGACCATCTGATTTATTATACGGTCAAGCTCCTAAATTTACAAATATAATTGCTTTACACATCATAGACAAAAAAGCATAAAGTTTCAAATTCACTTTTCACACATCCTGTTATTATACAGCTTTCTCTAAATATCAGTTCAAAATTTTAAACAAAAGTATGGCTTTAAGGTGTATTTTCTCTCTCTCTCTCTGGTGCGGGTTGGGGTGGGGGGTGGTGGAGTGTTTTGTTTATTTTTATGTATAACATTCTTTTTGTAAACATTTTGTGAGACTTGGATTTGTTTTGTGTTTGTATAAAAAAACTGCTACAAATAAAATTATTAAATAAAAAAAAAAAATTAAAAAAAAAGATCAGTAATATACGAGTCACTCTCTGAATCACCAAGGCCTGATAGTGCAAAGATGAATGAAACAGAATCAATGAGAGGATAATAATAATATTACAAAATCCCAAAGAAATGAAATGACTATCAACCCAACACAATGACGTCACACATGGAAACTACGAACTGTATTAATCCCACAATTTAATGTGTACTGCATTATTAACTCTTTGTCAACAACATCTAACCAAGTAAAAATTCTGGACACACTTCACCATTGTACATTTTAACAGAGATTTAGGACTTACCGAACTGTCCAGTAGGCCATTGCCATCTGTGTCGTACAACCTGAACATGACTTTAGGGTGAGAGATGAGAAAGATAAGAGACTGAATCTTTTTGTAGTTTGAAAAACATTTGTCAAGTACAGACCCCATGCTAGCGCCTGGAGTCCAGGTTATCTATGGACAGACTAAGGCAGCTAGTGAGGATTAGCTTTGGGCAGAAGTAATTTCCTATGCTAAAGAAAGCTTGTCTACACATGGCAAACAAGGACAAGAGCGGAGATAAGCCTTTACGGAATGAAAGCGAGAGCGAGGAATTCTAGAAGTCTCCTCCTGTCATTCTCACCATGTTTAGGTCAGAAGTCTGCATTAAAACTCCCAAAGGTGTGGTTGGGTGTATCTACATGTAAAAGTAACTTATAGCTACTATAGAAAGATTTTTTTTTAAATAAATTAATTATTTTATTCACCAAGGACGCTTTAACCTGATCAAAACAGACAGTAAAGGAATTTATAATGTTACAAAAATATTTCTATTTCAAATAAATGCTAATCTTTTGAAATTTCTATTTATTAAATAATACTGTTTTCAGCATTGATAATAATAAGAAACATTTCTTGAGCAGCAAATCAGCATATTAGAATGATTTCTGAAGGATCATGTGAAACTGAAGACTGGAGTAATTTCCTATCACAGATTTTAAAATATATATGTATATACTAAAATAGAATCTCAAAAAAAATTTTTTTAAATTTTAATTATTTGAAAATGTCATACTATCATTGTATTTTTTATCAAATAAATGCAGTCTTGGTGAGCATAGACAGACATATAAAAACAAATTGCTATAATTTTAACAAAACAGTTCAAACTTATTTGATGGTTCTCTTACGAGAGGTTCTCTCGTATTGCGTAAGTTTAGCTAATGCTACGGGAAAGATTCATCTGCTCGAGATATTGAAGCCAAAAGAAATTATTCTTAATTTTATATTCATTGTCAACGCAGTGCAGCAGCTAGCAGACCTAGAGCAGGCCATCTCACGTGCACATTGGCTGCCCTGCGGGCAACTGCTGCAGCCTACCAGTGAGCCCGGCGTGACGTCACGCCCAATGAAGGGCGCCCACGCCTTCATAGCGTCTCAGCCCGCCGGAATGGGCGTGGCTTAGCGTATAAAAGTAGGGGCTGTAGGCTGACTTCCCTGATTTTTCGTCTCTTCAGCGAGCTCTTCGCATCGCTGGATCTGAGAGAAGCCACCGCCGCCGTCGAACAGCGAACAGCCAGCTTAGGACAGCGCTGAGGAAGCCGGCCGTCTTCGCCACCTTCAGCCATCCGTGCGAGCTACGCTATCCGGCGACGTATCCTTTACCTGGCTAACCTATTCTAAAAGAGCAGCGAGTGTCTTTTTAAAGATGCCTCGCTCTTCCTGCGGCTCGTGTAGTGCCTCGCTCAGCGCCGGAGACCCCACTTGATCTGCGCTCTCTGCCTGGGCCTGGAACATGCAGAGCTCGCCCTCGCGTCCGGGGGCTGCGAGCTCTGTGAAGCGCTTCCGCTGTCGACCCTGCGGGCTCGACTCGAAGCCTTCAACACCGCAGCAGTCACTCCGCCCTCTGTGGGACCGCGCAGGAAGAAGCGTCGTTCCCTGAGACAGCCGGAACCTGTGGCCACAGTGACGCGCTCGCCGGAGAACCTTCCTCGAGCCTCGCTTTCGCCTTCCCCGCCCCCCCTCACCGACGCGCAGCTGCCGCTCACGAGCCTCACTGCCGTTGCATCTGAGGATGAGGCCGAGGGATGCGCCACGAGAGACTGCTGCTTCATCCTGGCATCAGACAGCGAGGAATGGTCGCTTCACTCCGCCTCCTCGTCGATCCAGGAATCTACCCGTACCCGCGCTGGAGCTGATGCGGAACTGATGCGCCTGCTGACGCAAGCTGTTGACCGTCTCGGGCTCAAGTGGTCGCTGCCGAAGGAACCCGCGCCGAACAGGCTCGACGGCTGTTTCCTTCAAAGTCGCCGCCGTGAAGCTTCAGCAAGCAGGCCGCTCTCGCGAGAGACAAAGCAAGCCTCCTGTGCGAGCCAGCGCCCAGCGTCCAGCACAGCCTCAGCCTTCGCAGCGACGTCAGGGCGGCCGCCCTAGGTCGTGCTCAGACAGCCATCACAGACCGCCGCCCCCCAGAGGGCCTCGGCAGAAGATCACGCTGAAGTCTGAGCACGTTAAGCCCTCCTAACAACGAGAGAGAAAAGACGCGCCAGTCCCGCTGCGGCCGGACCGCCGTCAAAGTTTATTTCCCTGTCAGTCCCCTTTAAACAGGCTACTGCAGTGGTAAATTTAGCAGCCAACGAGCCGGTTTGTTCACCCTCTCGCCTGCACACAAACGCCGTTTTCACGGCGACCCAGAGAAATCTCAAAAAGAGTATAATGTCTGGTCCGGCTCACGCCGTCGGTGTTTTAAGTGTAGTGAAAGTGCCCAGACCCCAGTGTTCACCCCTACACACAAGCACTTCGAATTTCGTGTCACTCACAGAGCACACTCTCATAAAGCGCAGAAAAGCCGCTCGAGTGTTGAATGTAAGAAATGTGTGCACAGGTCTGTGCCCACTATCTGCCAGCACTGGTACACGATCAAAAAAGCAGGTTATGAATGTAAGTCTCGTGCCCGCCAGAGAGCGTTCACGCTTGCTAACACAAACCTCCCCCCGGGCTCCGCCCGTGCGTTTAAGTGTTATCACAAAACGCAGGGCATTAATAAGACGCTCCCCATCCATTATGATCGGGGTGTCAAATACACTTGTAAGTCTCGCGCTCACGCTTACAGGAAGCTTTTCAGCCCGGAGCGCTGCTCGCACGTCAAAAAGTGAAAAAAGAATGTACCCCATCCCTTATGATTGGGCCATCTCACATAAATCAGCCGTTTCGGCTGTCAGCGAGCAGCCCTTGCCCAGAACCGAGAGCGCGCGCGCCGCGGTTTCGGCTCCGGTTCAGTTTCACAAGCCCGCAAATGGCGGCGATCTGAACCCGGAGGGCATTCGCCCCCTAGCGGCTCACATAGCTGCGTGGGAAACTATCCCAGGGATTTCAGAATGGGTGCTGAGCACAATAAAGCAGGGCTATACACTTCAATTAATTCGCCATCCCCCGCGCTTTCAAGCCCGGACCGCGAAGACAGTGAATGCAGAAGTAGCACACCTACTTCACACAGAAATAGCAAAGCTGCTGTGCAAAGGGGCTATAGAAAAGGTACCGTCTTCTCTGAGCGAGTCAGGTTTTTACAGCCGATATTTTCTCGTACCCAAGAAGGACGGAGCCTTCAGACCTATCCTAGATCTGAGACATTTGAATAAAGCGAAAAGACCGTTCAAAATGCTTACGACCAGGAAAATCCTCGCGCACGTTCGCCCTCTGGGACTGGTTTATTTCTCTAGATCTGAAGGATGCCTATTTTCAGATTCAGATAATACCCCGTCACAGACAATTTTTGAGATTCGCCTTCGACGGTCAGGTATATCAATACACCGTCCTGCCTCTCAGCCTGTCCCTAGCACCCCTTACATTTACGAAGTGCATGGACGTGGCACTCGCCCCCCTGAGAAGTCAGGGGCAGAGAATAATGAACTATATGGATGATTGGCTGATATTGGCACAGTCAGAGACAGAACTGCTATCTCACAGAACAGTGCTTCTCAGTCACCTGGAAAGTTTGGGTCTCACGGTCAACTGGACCAAGAGCTCATTACTGCCCAGCCAGTCAATTTCCTTTTTAGGAATAGAGCTGGACTCGGTGACCATGACGGCTCGTTTATCGACACAGCGCGCGCGCCGTGTTCGCCACCTAGCCGCATCTTTCCAGAAGGGCAGCTTTCTCCCTTTGAAAAAATTTCAAAGGATGTTGGGCTGTATGGCATCAGCTGCAGCGGTGCTTCAGCTGGGCCTACTGCGCATGCGCCCTCTCCAACGCTCGTTAAATGCTCGCGCGTCCCGCCGAGCCTGGGTTTCTGGCGGCCAGAAAATCAGAGTGACTCAGACCTGCATAGCGGCTCTGCAGCCCTGGTTAGTAGCCGACTGGTAACAACAGGGAGTGATGATGGGAACCATCTCTTATCGGAAAGTCATCTCGACAGACGCGTCCAACTCAGGTTGGGGCGCGCTGTTAGAGGGCAGACCGGTCATCGGCCAGTGGTCAGACCAAGAGAAGTGTTTTCACATAAACTGTCTGGAAATGATGGCGGTCGAGAACGCGCTGAAGCGCTTCCTCCCGTTCATACAGGACCAACATGTTCTTGTCCGCTCGGACAACATGTCTGTGTTATCCTATCCTAACCGTAAACCGTCAGGGCAGTGTCAGATCCAGAAATCTCTGCAATCTGACGGAATGGTTTTTGGTCTCAGATGCACCTGCGTTCGCTGAGGGCGGCGCATGTGCCTGGCCATTTGCACGACGGCCCAGACAAACTGTCCAGGGACAAAGTTCCCCCAAAGGAATGGTCCCTGCACCCCCAAACGGTCCAGAAGCTGTGGCGCCTATTCGGTAGAGCGGAAGTCGACCTATTTGCGCCAAAAGACAACGCTCAACGATCTCCTCTCTCAGGCTCGCGGCGCGATCTGGCATCCCCGTCCAGAGCGCTGGTCTCTGCACGCATGGTTGATCAACGGGTACTCGTTGCCCTGCCAGAAGGAGTGATGAACACGATCACACGGTCTAGAGCTCCTTCCACGAGGAGGCTCTACGCGTCTAAATGGTCGGTGTTCTCTGGATGGTGCACCAACAGAGGTCTGGACCCACGGACATGCGGGGTGGAGCATCTGGTCACCTTCCTACAAGAGTTGTTGGATAAGGGGAGGTCCCCATCCACGCTTAAAAAAGTATACGTGGCGGCTGTGGCAGCGTTCGTAGAATCGACGCACGTCCAGTCACTGGGAAGACATGAGTTGGTCATCCGCTTCCTTAGAGGAGCTAGAAGGATTAACCCGCCATGCCCCCCGTCGGTTCCTATGTGGGATCTTTCATTAATCCTCGAGGCCCTGAAAGCCTTTCCATTTGAACCACTAGACTCCGTGGGGTTGAAATATCTATAACTGAAAACCATCTTTCTGACTGCACTGTCGTCAGTAAAACGTGTGGGGGACCTTCATGCGGTGTCTGTCAGAGCGTTGTGTCTTGAGTTCGGGCCGAATGACTCTAAAATCATCCTCAGACCTAGACATGGCTATGTTCCTAAAGTGATGGGCACTCCATTCAGAGCGCAAGTTATTTTGCTGTCTGCTCTGCCAGCATCTGACAGCGAAAGTGAGGTGAATCTCCTCTGTCCTGTCAGGGCGCTGAGACTTTACATTACGCGCTCCGCCTCCTTCAGGCGTTCAGAACAGCGTTTTGTTTCGTTTGGTGGGCGCACCAAGGATCTCGCCTCCTCGAAACAGAGCCTGTCCAGATGGATAGTGGACGCTATAGCAGCTGCTTACGCGTCAAAAGGTCTGCAATGCCCTCTGGTCATCAGGGCTCATTCCACGAGAGGCGTGGCCTCGTCGTGGGCGTGGTCCACTGGTATTTCTATCCATGACATATGTGTAGCGGCGGGCTGGAGCTCTCCGTCTACCTTTGTCAGGTTTTATAACCTAGAAGTTCCTTCCTTGCAGGCTAAACTTTTGTCAGTTTGAAGGAGAGGTGTATTCTGCCCAGATCTTCCTGCTCAGATCACTCTCACGTGACTCAGCTCTCCTGGTTGAGCTGCACTAGTAGGGTATGTGCCATGTGCCTATACAGACCGGCGCGCTGCTCTGTATTCCCTATGTGTGCTTATGTACAAGTGATGGCCCGCGTGGCTGGCCACCTTATTTTTTCCACTTATGGGGTTCCCCTGAAAGTTCGGGGTCTCATGGTGGATGCTTGGCGCGCACGGCGTTGACAAAGTGTTCCCGTAGCGTAGGCTAAACTTACGCAATACGAGAGAACCTCTCGTAAGAGAACGATACTCGGTTACTAAACTTAACCCCGGTTCTCTCTAGAGAGGGAATGAGTATTGCGTAACCGACCGTGCTCGCGCCACGAGCGACTTCGCTTCAGTTGACGAAAAACCAGGGAAGTCAGCCTACAGCCCCTACTTTTATACGCTAAGCCACGCCCATTCCGGCGGGCTGAGACGCTATGAAGGCGCGGGCGCCCTTCATTGGGCGTGACGTCATGCCGGGCTCACTGGTAGGCTGCAGCAGCTGCCCACAGGGCAGCCAATGAGCACGCGAGATGGCCTGCTCTAGGTCTGTTAGCTGCTGCACTGCGTTGACAATGAATACAAAATTAAGGATAATTTTTTTGGCTTCAATATCTCGAGAAGATGAATCTTTCCCGTAGCTTAAGCTAAACTTACGCAACACTCGTTCCCTCTCTAGAGAGAACCGAGGTTACTTTTAGTAACCGAGTATCGTTTTACTTGACTGATGTGTGGTAGGCATGATAAATTATGCTGACACAAAACTACAGTCACTGAAATGAAATTAACCTTGCTTTAACATTTCAAAAATCCATATACCTTGCATATGCTGTGTTTAAATATGTATTGTGAGAAAAGAAATAAAATTCGTGACAGCTGCCAGAATGAGGTGACTTTTCCACGTTTGTGACTAATACTATGATTTCTGTGGTTTGGCACGATTGGTTTAGGGAAAGTAATTTGCAAAATTACTTAAAATATTCTTTGGGAAAATTAGGAATACTTAGGATATTTTGTCTTAATGTAAATAAGGAGACTAAAGGAATAAACGAGTTGAAGTGATCTCAAAATCTTCTGATAAACTACCATACCAAAGAAAAACGTTTTGCTTTAACTTGAACATGAAAGCTTTAATATGAAAATGCACCTAACATCAATTATTAATATTTTGAATATGAATATTTTGAAAATGCTAATGCCTTAAAATGAATCTTAAAAATTTCCCAAACACAGTTAAGATTAAAAAAAAAATGCTTACAGGAAAACCATGTTTGAATAATTTCCACTCCAACTTACACTCAAGCTTGTCCTCTGGTGTCCCCCTCTCCAGCAGAGACAAGTAGCACACAATGTCTTTAAGGAAGACCACTTGGGGCGATGGAGAGCCATTTTGTGGAGAAGGACTCCTCCGGAGAGATGTACGATTCTCAGATCGATTACGCTCTGGAAGGATGCCAATTATATGTCTATTAGCAATGACACCAGTTATCACACCAAAATAAGTGTGCGCGAGCATCTTGTTTTACAAGTAGTGCAAGTCTTGATGAACTTCTGTCAACAAAACATGATTCTGATCAGGCAATTTTGCTTGATAAGCAATTCCCTATATGTAAAAGCGTAGCAAAGATCAAGGTTGTTCACTTGTACATGAGTCTGACCTGGGGAAAGGCGCGGGGAGTTTGCGGTCTTGGAGAGAGCCAAAGCATTGCTGCTGCTGCTGCCCGCTGGGGGTCTGGGCTGCATGCTGGGTGACCGGTGGGGGCCTCTGGGTGTGTGGCCCCCTGTGCCTGATCGCTGTGAGGAGGAGCGGGACGAGCAGGGTGACGTGGTGGCCCCTGAGCCTGGAGTCATCCCTACAGAGTTCTCTGGTGTATGTCGGCTCATAGCACTCAAAATACTCTTTCCATTCATACCTACAAGAAAAAAAAGTGGTACAGGAAAAAAAAGAGAGGAGACTGAAGGTTATAATCTGAAACGAGAAAGGAAGCAACAGAGCGTAGTACAAAAGAAAAGGATAATGACATAGTGTCTCATTCAATGACTGTGCGTGCACACATATTTATGCGTAAAACCTGTGCATGAACACAACACAAATCATGACTCATCAAGAAGTTAGCATTTTTTTATTTATTAAAACTTCTGACATTGACAGGGTTTAAGCATAGTTGGCGCATCTGAGCTAATACAAACTGCCCAGGTGGCTATTCATTTGAACTCTCTACAAAATACACACCAACATACATTATTACCAAATACATTATCCATTATTACACACACACACACACACACACACACACACACACACACACACACACACACACACACACACACACACACACACACACAAATTATAATAAAAGTAAAATAATAATAATTGCCACACAAAAGGGGAGAGAGAAATCAAGTTCCCTTAGGACGCCTGGAGTCACATGCAAGCGATGAACAATTTTAAATTGCATTTCCCAGGCTGAGTTGTTGGCAAGATAGGAGGAGATCTCACATACCGCTTCCCAATCAGTTGTCTGAATTTCATCCCCAAAGTCCTTTTCCCATAACAAGTTTTATCTGAGCCTGTATTTGCCCTTATCAAAATGCTATGTTTAATGTAAGTTTATTTAATTGTTCCTCCAATGGGGATACGCAGAGGCCTCTTGAATAGACTCTGCATAGCATTTTTTTGCTATGAAGCTGTGTATCTGGTGTTATACCAAAAACAGCTTCTTATTGAGATCATATTTTGCAGTGAAAGTTTACATTTTTTAATTGTACACAAGACAGTAAAAACTGTAATATTCAGCAGTATTATTAATAAGAAACATTTCTTCTTATTAACATTATTATTAATGTTGAAAACATATGAGCTGCTTAATAATTTTTGTGGAAACTATGATCATTTTTTTCAGGATTATATTTATAAATTTAAAGCATTTATTTATTTAATTATTTTACATAACATTTTTGGTAGATATGTTAAAAATAAACTTAAATACATTATACAATGTACATAAAAACTTTGTACTGACTTTGGAGTTCTGGAAGAATGTTTTATAGAATCATGAGACCAAATTGGAACTTTTTGGACCCATGGATCAGCAGCGTGTCTGATGCAAAAAAGGCAAAGCTTACGAGCAGAACACGACCATCTACATCAGTGGTTCTCAACCTTTTTTGGGCCAGCGCCCCCTATCCATTATCCAGGTCCCTTACCGCTCTCATTGACATTATGACGGGCACACAGCTTGTTATTTTGATTCAGGAAGAACTGTAAAGGGCGGCTGCTGTTTGTGGTTCTCGGTGACTGTCTGTCTACAACTCTACATAACACGCTGATGACGTGTGATGTCTGTATGAGCAGGGTGCGCGGAGGTATGGAAATACATATGTTGACAGGCAGGTAGGACATTGTATCATTGCATTCGAACCAAAATATTTCGGAAATATTTTTAAATATTTTTTACCACTTCTATTATTGATTGCTATCAGGATGTGAAAAGAGTTTCAACCAGTATAACAAAAGGTGTTTATATATATATATATATATATATATATATAAACTACCCTACCTTTAAAATTTGTTGACTGAGTTGCATGAAGGGCAAAAGGACCAACAGAAATCACTGATTGTACTGTCTTTGCCAGTCCAGAGAAATCATGGCACTAGATGGCACTGTTGGCTGTCAAACTATTCATACAGTTAACTGATATTTGCCTTAATCACCCCGGGTCAATAGTGATAGTAGAGGTATTCAGACACAAGGACAATAGCATTTTTCCATTATAGTGGACTTTTACATCAAAAGTCAAATCTATTCATTTGTCTAGTCTTACAGAGAGCAGGTCTTCCACCAAGAGCAGGATTCCGACATAACTCGAAAGCAATTGCTCACCAGATGTGTGTGGAATCTTCAGGCATCTACCAGTTTATTATTTTAGTCATGCAGGTTGGGTGTTTGTTAAATGCAGGATTACACACAAACTGGTTATGCATAGTCCAATCTAATTCAAATAAAAAGGTAAAGTGGGATCCAAAAGTCTGAGACCAAAGGTCTAAGTACTTTTTTATGTCATATACACTGCAGTACAAAAGTTTGGGTTCAGTACGATTTAAAAAAAAAAGAAATTAATAATTTTATTCAACAAAGATGCATTAATTTGATCAAAAGTGACAGTTATAATGTTAATTCAAACCATTTCTATTTTAAATAAATGCTGTTCTTTTGAACATCCTAAAAAAAGGTAACTCAGTGTCCACAAATATATTAAGCAGCACAACTGTTGTTTTTAACATTGATAATAATAATAAATGTTTATTGAGCAGCAAAATCTACATATTAGAATGATTTTTTATTTCAAAATATTACTGTTTTTACTGTATTTTTGACCAAAGAATTACAGCCTTGGTGAGCATCCGGAACTTTGTCAAAAATATATATATATAAAATCATACCAACCCCAAACTTTTATACAGTAGTGTATATCTTTTCATTAGAAATTAAATGATCAGTATAACAATGTCAGTGACCAGAAGAAATGTCTTAGTATTTGGTTTGTCCGCTTTTGCTTTAATGACAGCATTGCTCGAGCAGACATGAACTCCAAAAGTTTAATTAGTGACCTAGAAATAGCAAATAATGCAAAATCGTAAATTTTTCAAAATGTAGAAAAAAAAATTAGCTTATTTCCAGGTTTCCAATATCGACCCAGTTGTACATGTACTGTATCAGTGGGTAATAGTATTTCAATACAGTTGCTCATTCACAGTTCCTAAAATAACCTCAGGGAAACAGACACTTTATTTTCAGAACCTATTAAAACCATTAATATGAATATGAAATCCAGACTTCTACTGTGTGTTATTGATAGAATAAAGACATTATAATAGACTATTTACCCTGCATGCCTGCTCCAGATCGAGAGGTGTCAGGGGAGCTGCCTCCGCCATTCTTGCTCTTGAAGGAAGTGAAGAGGTGTTTGCACAGTTCCTCAGGGATGTCATTCTCCAGGTAGGTCGTCATGAATAGCTGGAAACCCTCGTAGTCGATGGGCTACAGGAGACAAGTGGAGAGTTGATGAGAAATGAGAAGATGGGAAACCTGTGAGATGAAATACAGCCATGAATATTCAGTTTTCTGCTCCTTTTTTCCAGCAGACAGAATGTTCCTGTCTCTGGGCATGAATGACACGCTCAAGCATTTCTTTATGAGACACGGCAACAAAAATACAGAGGGAGCTCACTAACACACATTGAAGTACAGTAAAAACAGACATTTGCAAATATATTTTTGCAGCTCATAGAAACAAAATCATCTGAGGTTACAAAAACACCATGAAGACATGGCTAACACTGAAAAGCAATGGGCACGACCTTTGACCTTCAGTAGACATTATGACCCAAGCTTGAATTTCTTGTTAGACAGGGATGGGCCGGGACATGCAGTCTGTAGACACATTGAACCACAGAACATGCAAACCCAGAAAGTAACATCTTACTTGGTTGAGAACATCTTGCTTCTGTGTGGCAGTCAGAGATATATGGAGAGGGTAGAGGGAGAGAGGGGTTATATACACTCCAGTGGTTGTTCGTGCAGAGGGAAGCGATCAGAGAATGGTGTTATCCATAATATCCTCTAGTGCTCTGATGCTGAATGAATTCACATTATTCCATCTTTAATGCTGTATGGCATTAGTCCACCCACATCATACTTAATGGGGTTCTGCAGGTTTATTTGCATAATCCTGACTTACTTCTTTAAGGTGGTAATTTGATCACAGAAACAAAATGGGGGGAAACGTATGCAATAAAAGACTAAAAAGGGTAAAGCTTTATTACTCTTAATGAAAACTAAATCTAAACATTTCTGTTAACTGAAATAAAATCTAGCAAAGCTGGGAAAAAACAAAATACACTAACCTTCAAATGTTTGGAGTTGATAAGATTTTTTTTTAAGTTTTAAAGAGTTTCAATGCTCACCAAAACTACATTTATTTGATCAAGAATAGAGTAAAAAGTAATAGTGTGAAACATTATTACAATTTAAAATAGCTGTTTTATGTGAATATATTTTAAAGGGGTCATATAATGGTACATGCACTTTTACAGGTTGATTGTACTGAAATGTGTGTTGGCAGTGCCTGTACACAACCATCATATCCACCTTTTTCCTGGTTAGCGAATTTACCCATGATTCATAGCGGGTTTGAACCGGAAGCCGGTTGTTCTTTTCCGGTTGGAAGCTTTGTGAAGATTAAGCGCCGTTCGCTCAGAACGCCCTCAGTGATGCGCTGGTTAGAAAATATGTGAAATAAGTAAGGCTGCCCCTGCCCGTGCACGACTGAATGTGGGTTGGAAGTTATGTATAGGCTACTATATGGGAGAGAATGTTAAACCATAATAAGCGTTTTAGTATTCTGCATCTCAACGCACGCATAAGCTTGCCACAAAACACCCCGGCAAAAGTAATGATTATGCATGAAACATTTGAATTGTTTATTAAAAAACTAGTGTTTTCTGTAAGTGTGGACTACAAAGATAAATTTGATGATGCTGACTCGCCATCTTCGCAGTAGTGAACGCGCCTATAGAGAGAAATGCACACTTCATACGAATTAACCTATACATAAGCAGAGAGCAGCCCATTTCTGTTAGTTTTTAATTATTTTGTTTAAAACGTAGACATTTCAAGCTTTCTATAGATATACTTCTATGTGATAGAAGTATATCTGAGGCAAGTGTATGTGAGGCAAGTGACTTGTAAGCTGATTTTCGTTCATTAATGAGAAGCGCTCCAGTTCACGTGCAGGCGCCTCCGTGTTATATTTGCTTCTTATTTATTATTCCAGGCAAGTTGTTGATAAAACATTGATTAAAATGAAGATATAATTTATACTAAACGAAATACACTTTAAAGAAAGGCTTTCTACAAAACAAAACTTAATAAGTGGTCAAAATCATGTCTGAGCCATTCAAATGTTTTCGATATATAGGGCATCTTATGATCCTATCTGACTCATCTCATGCGGTTCCCTTTTCATATAATCAACATAGATGAAATAAATAAAAAAACATTATATTGTGAAACTTAAATATAAAACATATGTTTTAGTTTTTTTCCTTCTTCTATTTAAGCGTCACACCGCTCCGCTTTGCTCACAAGCTCTGGTGTGTAGCCTATACATGCATGTGTGCGTGCATGTGATGGAGGGGTGCGATTTTCGAATAATAATTGAATAATAGCCTACCCAGCGATCTTCGAATATTATTTTTGCTTGAAATGACCATCTCTACTGGTAACGTATTAGGCGTTTGTCAACAAAATGGTGTGAACAGACATACAACTTTTTCGTTGGATGCTTCAGATTTTGCGCAGCTAACCAAAAAAACTTCTACTCTCTGACATTGAATGTAGCTGATACGAACCGGACATGGGCTTTCTCTCCTTTTTATCTTATGCTCAAACACCCAGTTTCTAATTTTTTTTAAAATCTTCTTTGAATTGTTAAAACAACAGCACATGTAGCCCGAACTCATTCTCTCACTGCTTATACAGTACGAACCGGAAGTAGGCAACCGGAGTGGTCGTCATGGCGCGCATTGTTTAGAGCAGAATAAGGTGGATAATGATAAAAATCCATCCAGTGTTTTTGTTTTAATCTCCTTATATGTTTTCCCCTGCCTCAAATTGAGCCGTTCGATTTTGTGACGTCACTAAATCGGACGCCCCTCCCACGATTGATAATTGACAGCAGCGTTTCAACACGGACCCGCCCTGAGCGAGCTGTTATCGTAGTCCACCATTGTTGATACACTGGAGCAGAATGGCGTCTAAGCGATTGTGGTGTTCTGTTCTTGGCTGTAATAAGGAATGCAGCAGTCATTTTTGTGTCCCTAAATTCGAACCGCTGAAAACGCAGGGGCTTAGTTTTATTTTTGAAGGGAATATTCCCAATGATCTTTGTCAGTGGTTCTCAACTCCAGTCCTCGAGACCCACTGCTCTACACATTTTGTATTTCTCTCTTATCTGAAACACTCAGTTCAGATCAAGGAGTCTCTCCTAACGAGCTGGTGATCTGAATCAGGTGTATTAAATAAGGAGACATAAAAAATGTGCAGAGCAGCGGGTCCTGAGGACTGGAGTTGAGAACCACTGATCTACGTAAATGCTTTTTGTTTGCGGTAATCATTTCTCACCAGACTGCTTTCTAAACGAGGGTCAGTGTAAATCTGGTTTTGCTAAGAAGCTGGTCCTGAAAACAGAATCGGTACCAACTATTCGTGTTCCTGCTGCTCCTCCATAAGAAGTGAGTGTAACGTTTTATTAACCTTTAAATATTAATCTAGGCAAATCGCTTGCACGCTTCACGATGAATGCGGCTAATGTTTACACTCAGGGTATATTAACGTTACGGCATGTTTTCTCTGTAACGTTACGATGTTCTCAATATAATTCATAATCCCACGTTTATAATGAACAACGCATTAGGTTAATGTGTTATTAAAAACCCTGCCAGTACATACAAAAATAGATCAAAGTGACATTACGTTAACCAACCATTCAGAAACGTCCTGTTCGAGCCTTAATTGTCGAACTTCTTCGGGGGCCGTCATCTTGTTCCGGGTCCGACTCCGGTTCAAATTGGTATGGTTGCACAGATGTGTCCTCAGAGACTCCTGCTGCCATTCTTTCGCCAAAATATACCCTCAACTGTTGTCAAGGCAACACTCCACGTGCGTTCTCAAAACGCCCCACAGAACAGAGGGGCGGAGTGAGGGCGGAGTATGCCTTTAAATGAAGCTCATTATCATTTAAAGGCATATGCACTGAAACGGCGTGCTGAAAACAGAGCTGTTTTTGACCAGGTAAAATGAGTGTTTTCTTACAATACTAATGAGAATTTTTAATAAAAGTATATTACAAAGTTTTCATTTAGACCCTAAAGATTTATATTAACTTGTACAAAAATGGCATTATATGACCCCTTTAAAATGTAATTGTGATCCTTCAGAAATAATTATAATATGCTGATTTGCTACTCAAGTAACATTTCTTATTTTCATCAATGTTAAAAACAGTTGTGCAGCTTAGTATATTTTTCAGGATTCTGAAAGGAGAACAGTAATATCAATTTTAGCTATACGGTATATTATAAAACTCTTTACAACTCACTGACGTTAAACATTAAATGGCCAACAGATAGCAATAACACCAGGCTATGCTAGGAAAATAATACAGAATTAAATTTAAAAAATAAAATAAACTGAAACTAGAAAAATCTGACAGAACAAAAACTAACAATGATAGAGCAAAAACGAACTTTGAAACAAAACAAAAACAAAAGTTGAATTAAGCTAAAATATAAATAACTAAACAAATAAACAAAAAAGTAAAACTAAAAGCCCTGGAAGAGATTTGATATGATATTGGAATTTATTTACATGTTTGTGTGATTTAGCACATAATTCACTAAGGTAAATATGCAAATTGGGTTCTGGCACAAATGCACCAACAAATCTGTGCTGAAGATCATTTTCCTGGTACTGCAAGTGCATTCACCGTTAATCATACCAATGAAGGAATGAACAAACCTAAATTCATTAGATTCCTCCTGTTGCTGAAATGAAACTTTGTAAAAGGCAAAAAGCCAGTAAAGCAAAAACAGATAGAACAGGAGAGAAGGAACTAGAGGTGGAAGAGAGGAACTTGCATGCAAAGGGGGGGCTACAATTGAGGGGTTGCAAATGTTGGGCAGATGCACACCAAAACAGCAAGGTGAAAGTAACTGAGCACAAATGAGTCTTTGTCTCAGTAATAGCAAATGCGTTTGTTTGTTTTGGAGGTGAAAAGCAGCGTAACCAGCCGTGGCTGTAAGAGGAACTTCCTGTCTGACTTTCAAACGTGCAAAACAGAGAGGCTGACTCCGCTAACAAATAATGCCGGAAACAATGAACCGTTTATTTAACCTTTCACCGGTGCCCATTGTCACAGACACTCGTCATTTGACAAAAGTTACAGAGTCACCCTAATTAAACTTCATTATAGAAAGGCACTCAAAAGAGCTGTGACTCGTTGAGGCGACGATGAAGGATATTTAAAGCCCAGCCGTAGTCAGACAGTCAATCACGGCTGTATCATGAGTGAAATACAGCCCTCTGTCATTTTAAGCAGGCAGCACAGTGGCACTGATGGCATGTCACCTCCATTTTGTGATAATTTCAGGCTTTATGATCCATAGGTGGTCACAACTGAATTAATGAACAATGCGACGCATGCAATTCACACCACAGCCAACTTGGCGTCAGCTTCAGACCCATTAACTGCCACCGGTGCTGATTCTCTATTGATTCAGCCAAGACTCTGGGTCACAACCTGTGGCGGCAGCATCTTATTTACGTCAGTGTGGTGGAGGGGAGAGAAATATAATGGTGACACTCCATAAAGCAAATTATAGATGCGGCTGCCCGCTGGCTTTGTTGTCACGGCAACGTGATGCATGGGCTTTATGATGTCAGCGAGAACCTTCTCTAATAGGAGCCGATATCTGGCCACTTGGTTTCGGGGAGCGGATGACTAAGCATTTCCTGTAATGAATTGAGCCCTGAGTCAGGTTGTATTGGTGTTCTGTCAAGTCACAGCCAGAGGCTCCGCTGCCTCTAAACAGATCATTTAATCAGGAGAGACCCATGCCCCCTTACATACCTGTTCAGGGTTGTACTTGGAGAGGACACCATTTCCATGAAACTCTTTAAGGACATCTTTAAGCTTCTTGGAGGAATCTGTGCAAGAGAAACAGATTTTCACTGTTTTGACCAAAATATTAAGCAGCATAAAATAATGCAACATTGATAATAATAAGAAATGTTTCTTAAGCAGCAAATCAGCGTATTAGAATGATTTCTGAAGGATCATGTGACACTGAAGACTGGAGTAATGATGCTGAAAATTCAGCTTTGCATCACAGGAATAAATTAATTTTAAAAATATATTCAAATTGAATATATACATACATATTATATTCTGTATATTTTACATTACTACTGTTATACTGTGTTTTTGATATAAATAATGCAGCTTTGGTGAACAAAAGAGACGTCCAAAAATGTATAAACCTAACAAATCCCAAACATTTGAACGGTAGTGATTATATATTATATAAAAAAATAAAAAAAAAATAAACATCTTCTAAATTCTAAAAGTGATTTGTAAAAAAAAAAAAAAGGGTATGTACAGAAGAGGACAAGTCATTGATCTAACCAAATGCAACTTGGTAACTCTTAAGACAGGTTAAATACAATTGACTGCACTTGCTGAACACGAAACCCAGGGGGAGGACTTGGATCCAGATACATATACCTAAACCTACCCATCTCCACTCCCTGATTCCTAAACCCACCCCTAATCCTACCCATCTCCTCCCCCTGATTCCGAAACCCACCCCTAATCCTACCTATCTCCACCCCCTGATCCCTAAACCCACCCCTAATCATACCAATCTCCACCCCTTAGATCTGGATCCAACTCTGCCCCCTGGATCTGGTGTAATGAGGTGCTACTGCAGAAACAAGCTGAATTTGTCTTGGATGCTGAACATTAGATGCTAACAAATTAAATGTCACTTAAAAGCTGACACTTTGTGTGCTGTCTTAAACTCAAAAAATATTCATAAATCCATTTATCTATGAATATTCTTAGTAATATTATTTTTATAATCTTGATTACAACTATATCATTAGCATCGTCTGTGAAACAAATCAACAAAGCATGATTTACTGGCAAGCAGTAACTGTTACTGTTTGTAAAATGATTTAGCTCCCAACATAGTCTGATGTCCTGTAGTACATATCCTTTACATGAAGTCCTTTCATTAGCAAATTCTCTTGCAGTTTAGCAGCATTACAAGCAAAACATTTGTGAATAATGCAACATTGTGTGTTTCATCAAAACATCCGCATTCATATTTCAGTAGTCACAACTCAAAGCTATATCCAAACCCAACAGAAATGTACTTGAAACTTAAACTACATGCATAATTATCCATAACATTTTGAAGAAGGGCCTTACATTCTTGCATTTGGTATATTATATTGGGAACATTAGATGTATGTGTCACGATCCCGGACTCAGCGACCTCTCTCTCTGGCCAGCCGAGAACGCCCTCACCAGAGTTCTGGTCTTCTCTCGCACTTCATTCCCCATAAGCCCTCTAATCATCATGCCCAGGTGCAGCCTCTAATGACTCTCATCACCTTGTCCAGCTGCAGCCTACCTTCCAAACTATTTAACTGCACCGCGAACAGCTCTCAGTGCGAAGTTTTGTTTTGCTTTTGTGGACACAACTGAGCGTTATAACCCTGTGATTGCCTGATCGTTTATCGACCCATTCTGCCTATGACTTCTCCTTGCTTGCTGCCTGCCTACCCTACCTCTGCCTGGTTCCTCGGACTTTGCCTGTTATCTGCCTGCCCCGATCTTCTGCCTGGTATTAGACCTCGATTAAGCCTTGCCTTTACTGCTGTGTTTGCTGTCACTAACCTCTGCCTGTTTTGACTATTCTCCAAATAAACTCACACTGCAAATGGATCATTCTGAGACTGGTGATTCACAACAGAAAACTTTGGCGAAACCAGATCCAGCAGCGATGTCAACCTTGTCTGCCGCCTATTCAGCCTAATCCTGACAAATGCAGAGGCTTTATTCTCCAATGCTCATTGTACATCGAGCAACAGCCGGCCCTGTATTCGACGGACATGGGGAAGATTGCATTCGTGTGCTCTTTACTGACAGGAAAAGCCTTGGAGTGGATAACGGCTGTCTGGAGACCCGATGGTTCAGCTTTTCCTTCCTTTTCAGTGTTTCTCCAACGCTTCAGGGAGGTCCTTGAGCATTCCATGGAGGGAAAGAGCACCGGTGAGCGCTTGCTCGAGCTCACGCAGGGAAGATCTACCGCTGCCGAGTATGCTCTCGCGCTTCGCACCCTGGCCGCACAGACTTCCTGGAACGTTCACACGTTCAAGACTATTTTCCGTAGAGGCCTGAACCACGATCTGCAGTCAGAATTAGCCTGTCGTGATGAGGGCAGGGATCTCGACCAGTTTATCAACCTCATCATCCAAATTGACAACCTCATGAGATCTCACCGAGCCGGTCATCGTGCCATCCCTGCTGCTCGAACTGTTCAAGCTACTCGGGCCACAACTACCATTCGCTCCGATGAACCTGAACCCATGCAGGTTAACGCCAACCATTTGCCCATGGAGGAAAGAGACCGACGGTTGAGACTTCACCTGTGCCTGTACTGCGGCAAGGCTGGCAATCTTCGCAACTCCTGCCCATCTAGACCTCGCTCGACCGCCCGGTGAGTCCAAACCTTGAAGCATCATACCTCACCATGTCTGTGTTCGTGCCCGTTGTCATAACGATGAACGGCAAGCGGATACCCACCAGAGCTCTGATGGACTTTGGCGCCGCTGGCAACTTTGTTTCAACTGACTTTGCCCATCTGCACAACAGTCCTCTAATTTGGTGCTCTTCTTTCCTTGCAGTTGAAGCCATCGATGGAAGGCCATTAGGCACCGGACGGATCTCTCACCTCACCCAGGAACTCAAGCTGCAGACAGGGGCACTCCACTTCGAAGTAGTCCAATTCTATGTCTTCCACGGTCCACGCACTCCAGTTATCCTTGGCCTGCCATGGCTCCGCAAACATAATTCCCAGATCTACTGGAGAACAAACCAGATAACTCGCTGGGACGCGTCCTGTCACTCCAAGTGCCTTGCCCCTGTCGCTCCGTCCTCCATCCAGGTCATCTCCGTGCCTGTGGAGGGGGCAAAACTGAACGGTCTTCCCTCTGAATACCATGATCTGGTAGAGGCTTTTAGCAACACTGGAGCCACTCAGCTCCCACCTCATCCCGACGGCGACTGTCCCATCGATCTGCTACCCGGTTTTGTACCTCCCAAGGGCCGTAAATTCCCTCTCTCCCAACCAGAGTCTGAAGCGATGAAGAAATACATTGAGGAGGAGCTTGCAAACGGCTTCATTCGCCCCTCCACATCTCCAGCATCTGCTGGTTTCTTCTTTGTCCAGACGAAGGACGGAGGCCTCCGACCCTGCATCGATTACCGTGCCCTGAATGACATCTCCGTAAAGTTTCGCTATCCGCTCCCACTGGTACCTGCCGCCTTTGAATTACTTCGTACCGCAAAGTACTTCACCAAGCTCGACCTACGCTGCGCTTACAATCTTATCCGCATCAGGGAGGGGGACGAGTGGAAGACGGCCTTCTCTACCAACACGGGGCACTACTAGTATCTGGTCATGCCGTTCGGCTTGGCGAACAGTCCTTCCGTCTTCCAGTCTTTCATTAATAACGTCTTCAGAGACATGCTCCACCGTACCATCACATCGACGACATTCTGATTTACTCTGACACCCTCTCGGACCATGTGCAGCACCTTCGGGCCGTTCTCCAAAGACTCATTCACCACCATCTATACGCCAGACATCAGCCCAGACAGTGTTGCTATGGACGAGGGTAAGGTCAAAGCAGTCCGTGACTGGCCACGGCCCATGACCCTGAAGGAGCTGCAGTGCTTCCTTGGGTTTGCTAACTTTTATCTAACTGACTATTCTCCAAATAAACTCACGCTGCAAATGGATCATTCTGAGACTGGTGATTCACAACAGTATGCTACAATCTGACAAAATAGGCTAATTAAGCAGAGATAATAGCTGAGCAGAAAATGTCACCAAAGTGTATTAGCATTAGAACAGGAGAAATGAGCCTGTAATAACAGTAAAGTAATAAAACTATTAAAACTGAAATAAAAAATAAATGAAAACTATATGGAACATTAAAAAAAATAAAACTAATAAAAATGAAAAGACATATAATTATTAATACTAACTGAAAATATAAAAATGAACAATAATTCAAAATATTAAAACATATTATAATAGTATGAAAAAAATAATAAACCACCAACAAGGAAATGAAAAGCCACCATTTGATGTGGCTTACAATGACAGTTCCCCTAAAAAAGATTTTGTTTCTCAAACATATGACAACTTGAAATACAGACTACTTTTTTTGGAGGTTGACAGTAGGGGTGCGCCAATCCGATACTCAGTAGGCCTAGGTATTGCTCCGATACTACCAATATTTGCCGGATCAGGTATGGACCAGACGTCACGAGACCATCCAAATCCGATTCCGATATTGTACGTATGTTATTGTTATACAACACAAAAGGCACAAAAACATTATAAAGCACCATAATGTTTTCAAGTACTATATTCCAAGTTTTCTGAAGCCATTACATATAGTTTAATGTGAGGTACAGATTTAAGTCTTAAAACTCAAGTTCACCTAAGTGCTTTCCTCCGCTGCGGCTGTCAGTCATTCTCCATTCAGCGTTCAAACAGCGCGTCGACAGATACTGTAGATCTGTAGATAAAGGTCCATGGTTTGCATAAAAGGACTTTAACTTGCTGGAGTTTCACATTAGGCTACTTTCTACTGGGTGTCTGTTAGATCACAAACCTGGAGTAGAGAGCGATATAATTGTTCTTCACGCGCACATTAACTGAAATTTAAAACTGTTATAAGGCTCAAACTAATGAATAAATAAAGAAATATATGTATATCTTACTTTTGTGCTTTGAACTTTTCAATGTGAAGTGCTGCGCGCCGTGACTCCATGTTGCTTCAAACACATCATTCTGCGCACGGGAAGCGCATAAGGTTTCGTGCCACTCTAAATTGGAGCCTTTCATATTACAATACTTTTGCGCAATGGCAGTTTATTGATAGCCTTAGTTGTTCTGTCCAATCTATCATATGTTGCCGTTTCATTAAAAAGTTCCGCTTAAAATTTTAAAAGAAATGTCTTTTAATTATATAGTAGCCTATGTATTTTGTCAGTATATTGTTTTACAAAGTAAGGAAAATAATGTTTAAGCCAAGCTTTGATGCCTTTAACAAAAGAATAATCACAGTCTCTTCCCCACAGTGAGGCATACAGATACAGTTTATTAGGTAATTTGGAACTGTTTTTTTAAATTATTATTTTAGTATTGGATCGGTACTAGGGATGCTCATTTCGGTTATTTTTCCCGACCGACAACCGCCGCTCGTAAATCGATTATTAACCGTTAACTGATAAGATTATAACGTTAATATTGAATTGGCATTAAATAAAAATAAAATGCGTATCTGTGACCCGTTAAAAATAAAAACAATTGTATTTATTTATCAAAGGGTTTATTTTAATGTGCAAAGTGCAATCAGCAGCATAAAGAACAGATCAACCACAGAACCTGGATTCAGATCAAATTTTGTGACAACAGAGGAAAAACAGAATAAAATAATACAAAAAAAACCATGAAATATGCCTACACTTAATATATATATTTTTACACTTAGATAATTAACAAATTAACATGACAAAAAGAAAACAGTGAATCCGTTTGAACGAAACGGATTAAAAGCCGGCATTTTTTTCCGTTAGACTAAGATTTTTCGTTAACTAAAAATAGCAGCCCTACCTCAATCCACACCGTGTCTAATTTTTATTTAAAAAAAGCAACATGTCAACGTGATTTGGGGTTAGTCTGGAGCGCAGCCTGTTGACGGTTAGACCCGCGGCAGAAAACACCCTCTCCGATGGCACAGATGTCCCGGGAATACACAGGTAACGTCTCGCTAGAGTGGCCAGCTTCGGGAAGCGCCTTTCATTTGCTTTCCACCAGTCAAGAGGATTAATATCCAGAGATGGAGGATTGTCTCTCATGTAGATGTCAACCTCTTCTGGATAATCAGTGGCTTGACGAGGGGCGCTGTAGTCATCTCCCAGGAGCATTATCATGGCGTTACTTTGGCTGCGGTCTTTATCTCCAGCTTGGGTAGCAGACACCGCTGTCTCATCTTCCGCATTGGCCATTTCCATAGCAGCACACATTTCAATAAGTTTTGCTTTTGCGGCTTCTTTCTCCGTTTGTGCAAAAAACGGGAGATGTTTATGGCGAGGGTCCAGGACAGAGGCGATCAGCGCAGGTTTGGCCACCAGATCATCCTTGTCAACCTGTGACGAACATATAACCCCCCAATTAATACAAAACAACGACAATAATAGTAATGATAATAATAATAGCCTAATAATAATAATAATAACTACCTGCATGCGGCCACTTAAGGACTGCCGAACTTTTGCCTTGAACTCCGTCACTCTGTGGCCGTCATCCTCGGCTCTCATCAGGTGTGTGTTCAGCAGGCTAAAGGTGATGGGGTAAATGTTGGAAATTGAAACGTTCTTTTCTGATGACATTATGGTGGTTGCACATTTTAAAGTTTCCAACACGGGTGCAATCTCCTCCATTATTTGCCAGTGTTCGTCTCGTATCTCCAGGGTTCTGGCATCTTGCAGCCTTGTAACCGTTCGGTCAGACAGAACAGCTGTAACAGCCCACCTTTGTTCGAGAAGTCTTCCGAACATGTCACACACCGAGTTCCATCTTGTTTTACAAGACTGAATGAGCTGGTGTTTCGGAAGTTTCATTTGTGATTGTTTATCTTCCAGTGCCTTGCATGCAGGGGTGCTGTGGTTAAAATGCCTAACCAGGCGCCCAGCTGCAACGATGACCCGATGCACGAACACATTAAATCCATCATTTACAGCTAGCTGTAGTGTATGAGCAAAACACGGAACCGACTCCCAGTTCACCCGTTCTGGAGAGTTTGCAGCCACGATGTTGCGTGCATTGTCATGAACACATGCAGACACTTTCCCATTAAGTCCCCATGTCTCCACCGCATCAATTAGTTTAGCTGCAAGGTTCTCAGCTGTGTGTCTGCTAGGCATACTCTGTGTTAGAAGGACAGCTGAATTAACTTGCCAGTCCTCATCGATGTAGTGACACGTTATTGTTATATAGCTCTCCGTTGTGAGTGCCGTCCAGCAGTCAGTCGTAAGGGCCACGCACTTTGTGCTTTCGAGTTGTGATTTAAGCGATTTTTTTCTCTCCTCAAAACGGGCTTCAATTCTACGGGTAATAGTGCATCTTGATGGGATTTCGTAATTGGGCTCAATATAGCCCAGTAGCTCTTGAAAACCTTCACCACAGACGACACTTATGGGCAAAGTGTCTTTTACAACCATTGAACAGATTCTCTGCGTTATCTCCTCAGATCGCCGTGCATCGCATCTTCTCCCTGACAACATGGCGGGCAAAGTTTGTTGCCCTTCATCACTCGATGCTTGTGGATGTTTGCTTCTCAAATGATACTGCATCGTACTCGTACTACTGCTGTATTTTAAAACAGCGCAGCATATTTTACAGGTAACCTCGTCTTCGCCCTTTCTGTTGAAATGGTCCCACACCGTGCTTCTTTTCGATCGCTTCATTTTGCTTGCTCGGTAAAAAAATGTCTGCAGGCACGTGTGTGGTTGCGCGTGTCAATGCGCCCCGTGAGTTAATACATAGTTTTAACTATATAGTAAAACCTATATAGTTTTGTTTTTTAAACCATGCAGCAAAAAAAAAAAAAAAAAAAAAAAAGCTTAAAAAAACATTTTAAACCGTTTAACTGATAGTATTAATCGGTCAAAATTTTTACTATCGGTTAACGGTTAAACGGTCAAAATGAGCATCCCTAATCGGTACTCTGTATCGGCCAATCCTGAGTCCCAGGTATCGGAATCGGTATCGGAGGCAAAAAAGGCGGATCGTGCCACCCTGACAGATCAGTCACTATATAAACCATTATTGTACAGAAAAGAGTTTAAAGATTTCTACCTCCATGTTCCATGGAATAAATAACATACCGGTTTGGAGCAACATGATGGTGAGTACATAATGGCATTACTATCATTTTGAGTGAACAATCTGTTTAAAAGGATACAAATAAATTCCAATATTCAAATCATAAGCAGTAGTTTGAGGTGAGTCGCTATATAGAGACTCAGTGGTTAAGGGGAAAACAGCTGGGGGCAGCAGGGAATGTGACAGACCTTTATGACTGAAAACAAAACTGCACCCACTACTTAATCTAAGCAAAATGAGTCTTCCCTCAAGATGTGCAACTCACAACAAAGCAGTCTGGTGATTTCTGTGGTCGGAAAGACTGACATCACACTTTTATTATCAATCAGAGGTTTACGAGCTGTTATAGTTTCAGATCATAATTCAGAACATGAAGTGTGATGTCAGAGGTCAAACACACAGGGCTAATAAATCTCTGGTCTTTGGACTGAGACAAAATGACTCTGACACTGTTAAACGTACTAGACTCATAACTGACTTAAAGACTGACACCAAACTACAAACAGCTTGGGGCTTCTGTGGGCAGCAAACACATCCTCTTACTAACAGATCTGTGTGTCTGGCTGTTTTAATAGTGGGGGATCTTATTGCTGTGACTGGAGTTTCAATTAGCAGCTCATTTGGCAGAGATGACAAATGTATTCCACTGATTATTAACACCACTGAATCAAAACAATAAAGTCCTTAGCACCTAGCTGAGCCTACACATTACTCAGTGGTAAGAACATACACACTGTCTCCTCTTGAGGACAGCCTGCGTTGCATGACAGAACCAGTAAACAGAGTTTCATAATTAATTCACTCATAATTAGGGATGAAACAGTAACTGGTTTGACGATAAACCATGAAATCGTACTCGGCTACTAACGTAACCTAGGTTCTCTCTAGAGAGGGAATGAGTACTGCGTAATATCTTACGCTATGGGGAAAACCTCTTTTCCACAAGATATTGAAGCCAAAAATTATCCTTAATTTTGAATTAATGTAAGACGCTGTTCAGCAGCATGCAGACATAGGCAAGACGGCTTGCGCAGCCTATCGAGAGAGGCTCTGCGTGACACATATCCAATGGGGGCATTTCGCGCCCATTTCGTCACGTCCCGCCAGAAAGGGCGTGTTCTCGCCCTATAAACATAGCTCGATTAGGCTGGTACAACTGGTTTTCATCGCCGAAGCGAACCAGAGCTGTGTATGCACGGCAAGATACGCAGTACTCGTTCCCTCTCTAGAGAGAACCGAGGTTACGTTAGCAACCGAGTACGTTCTCTTACGAGAGTATCTCTATCGTAATAGTACGGGTTATTCAACACCCATGGAGCTGTTTTCTCGCTCCGTGAGCGATGCACAAGCGAAACTCAGCATCTGGGCTGGCACAGCGGGGCAGATAGCACTGAATCTATACCGACAGAAGCTTGGCTTGTAAGGCGGGAACCTCTAGGTTGTAAAACCTTATATATGTAGACGGCGAGGCCCAGCCCGCGGCCGTACAGATATTGGTAACCCCACTATACCATGCCCACGATGAGGCCACACCTCTCGTGGAGTGCGCTCTGCCACCCAAAGGACACTGCAGGCCCTTAGAAGTGCAAGCCAGTGCTATGGTTGTCGACTATCCATCTGGATAGGCTCTGTTTGGATGCGGCCAGTCCCTTGGAGCGTCCGCCAAACAAAACGAAGAGCTGCTCAGTCTGTCTGAAGACCAACCAGCGGGACACATAAGCTCTCAGTGCCCTGACAGGGCAGAGGAGACTCGCATCCTTCGCCTCATCACGAACCGGGAGGGCCCACAGGGAAATAACCTGGGCCCTGAACGGTGTGTTGAGGGATGTGGGCACGTACCCTTGCCTTGGTTTGAGTATTACTTTTGAGCCATTAGGCCCAAACTCTATGCATGACGCGCTTACCGAAAGCGCTTGCAAGTCCCCTACGCGCTTCACTGAAGCGAGAGCCATAAGGAATACCGTTTTGAGAGACAGATGTTTCATGTCTGACAAATGGATTGGCTCGAATGGGGCACCTTTCATGGCTTCCAAAACCGTAGAAAGGTCCCACACAGGGACTGAGGGGGGTCTGGGAGGATTCAGCCTCCGAGCTCCCCTGAGGAATTGCACGACCAGGTCGTTTTTCCCCAGTGACTGGCCAGACGTCGGTTTTGCAAACGCTGCTACAGGCCGCCATGTATACTTTGAGCGTGGATGGGGTTCTGCCCTTATCCAGCAGCTCCTGAAGGAAGGAGAGCACTTCCGTAACCCCGCAGTCTGGGGGTGAAAAGCCCTGAGCTTGACACCAGGCAGAGAACACTGACCACTTTGAGGAATAGAGCCGTCTAGTAGACGGGGCTCTAGCCTGCGTGATTGTATTTAACACTCCCTCTGGGAGGTTAGCGGGTACCCGTTGATGGCCCATGCATGTAGGGACCATAATTCCGGGCAAGGATGCCAAATCGAGCCCTTTGCCTGAGAGAGGAGGTCTCTCCTCACCGGTATCGGCCAAGGGGCAGTGCTGGTCCGCCGCATTAGGACTGGGAACCAATTCTGGTTCGTCCAGAGCTGAGCCACGAGTAGCACTGGGCATCCGTTTTCCCTGATTCGTTCCAGCACTTGAGGCTGGAGCGAGACGGGGGGAAAAGCATAGAGGGGGCAGCGGGGCCATACGTGGGCCAGCGCATCCCTGCTCTTGGAGAAAAAGTTCGGACAGTGAGCGCTTTCTTGGGACGCGAACAGGTCCACCTGCGCTCTGCCGAATGTCTCCCACAGCAGTTGGATCGTCTGCAGGTGCAGCGACCATTCCCCTGCTGGGACATTGTTTCTGGACAGACGGTCTGGTCCCAGATTCAGGCGACCAGGCACATGCGCTGCTGTCAGTGAAAGCAGGATGTGCTGAGCCCAGACCAGGAGGCATTCCGTCAGCCTGTAAAGGTTTCGGGACCTGACGCCACCCTGGTGATTTATGTATGCCACCACTGACATGTTGTCCGACCGGACTAAGACGTGGCGGCCTTTTATCTGGGGACAAAAGCGCCATAGCGCGTTGTCGACTGCCAGCATTTCTAGACAGTTTATGCGTAGGAGCTTTTCCCGTTCTGACCACTGGCCGAAGAACGGTCTGCCCTCGAGCAGCGCTCCCCATCCCGAGGTGGAGGGGTCCGTGCACACCACCGTCACACTTGAGGGAGTACCCAGACTCACGCCTGACTGATACCAGTCGGCTATTTTCCAAGGTTCCAGAGCTGAAACGCATTTAATGTCGACCCTGAGGTGAAACAGACCAGAGGTCCATGCCCGGGGTGGAACTCGCACTTTCAGCCATAACTGCAGTGGGCGTATGCGAAGCAGGCCCAGCTGGAGTACTGAAGATGTCGAGGCCATGAGGCCCAGCATTTTCTGAAACCTTTTGAGCGGGACTATAGAGCCGCGGCGAAAGGATTTTGCGACGCGCTGAATGTCCAGTTCTCACTCTGGCGACAGACGTGCTGTCATAGACAGCGAGTCCCGCACTGTTCCCAGAAAAGAGATTATCTGGCTGGGAAACAGCGAACTCTTCGCCCAATTGACTGTGAGACCCAGATTCTCGAGATGCTCGAGTAATGTGGTTTTGTGTTCTATGAGCTCTGAATGTGATCGAGCTAGAATCAGCCAATCGTCCAAGTAGTTCAAAACTAGCATGCCCTGAAGTCTCAGGGGTGCGAGGGCCGCGTCCATGCACTTCGTAAATGTACGGGGTGCTAGGGATAGGCCGAACGGTAGGACTGTGTATTGATATGGCTGGCCCTCGAAGGCGAATCTCAAGAATCGCCTGTGACGTGACGCTATTTGTATTTGGAAATAGGCCTTTTTCAGATCTATTGACATAAACCAGTCTCCCTGGCGCACTTGCGCGAGGATTTTCCTGGTTGTCAGCATTCTGAACTGGCGCTTCATAAGCACTCTGTTCAGCTGTCGCAGATCTAGAATGGGTCTGAGACCCCCGTCTTTTTTCTGTACCAGAAAATATCTGCTGTGTAGCCCCCCTTCGCTCTGAACCTGAGATAAAGGTTCTATGGCCCCTTTGCTCAGCAGTTTCACTATTTCGGCTCGAAGTAGATGAGATACTTTGTTGTTTACCGTGGTTTCGACTCTCGCCGTGTAACGGCAGGGACGTCAAGCGAACTGTAGCGAATAGCCTCTTTTTATAGTGTTCAACACCAATTCTGATACCCAGGGAAGCTTTGCTCACGCATCTGCGTGAATAGCTAGGGGTAGAATGAAAACCGGGCTCTGGCCGCGGCATAGCGGCGGCTGCAGAGCTTCGGTGTGCTGAGACATAAACACTGTGTTTATAGTGTGCGAGGCGGGAGGCGCGCCGATCACGGCGGGCAGCCTGGTCGCGCTCGAATTCTCTATGACAGGTTGTGGAGAGAGAGCGAGCGGTACAAACCCCGTGGGGTTGAGCGTGTCTGTGAAGGAATGTGGGCACGGGACGGCGGGCACATTCACTGCACTGAGAACACCGTCGGCTTGTGCTGACCGAATGTGTGTCGGTTTCGTTTTTACAAAAAACGAGGGACACGCATTGTGTAGTGTTTGTGGGCACATTTACTACATTTTTGCACAATCGACATGAGTCGATTTTATTTGTGCTAGCCCTGAACTGTGGCGGGCTGTGTCTGTGTGTGGGAATGGGCACTGAGACGTGGGCATTCTTACAACACTCATAACACCATCGCCCGTGGTCGGAATACCAGAAAATACACTCTTTCGGGATTTATCTGGGTCGCCGTAAAAATGGCATTTGTGTGCAGGCAAGCGGGCTGTGGTGCCGGCTTGTTTACTGCGAAATACACTGGAACAGTCACATTGTTTGGAACTAAAACTTAAACACCGTGGGTCTTAGCTGACTGTATCTGTGTTGGTTTCGTTTTACAGAAAACGTGGCACATGCAGTGTGTAGTGTTTGTGGGCACTGGGTTGTGGGCACATTCACTACATTTAATGCACAATGACATGAGTCGATCTAATTTGTGCGAGCCCTGCACTGTGGCGGGCTGTGATTGTGTGTAGAAATGAACACTGGGCTGTGGGCAATTTTATTACACTCATAACACCATCGGCTGTGGCCGGAATACCAGAAAATACACAGCTTATATGATTTTTCTGGGTCGCCGTGGATACGGCATTTTTGTGCAGGCAAGCGGGCCATGGTACCGACTTGTTTACTGCAAAATACACTGGTACAGTCGCATTTCCTTGGAACTGAACGAGCGAAAAGTTTCGGTGCAAGTCTGGCTGCAGCGAGACAAAATTTTATCTGCTGGGAGACCTGGGATCGAACACGGGTCTACCATGCGAAGGCTTTGGGTTTCGCCACTGAGCAACAGGGGGAAACGACAAAAGCTTAAAATAGCTCGCGCAGATAAGAGAGCGTCATCACAGTTTGTGTGTGTTGGCGCTTGTTTGCAGGCGTGCGTGTTATACAACAGGCTCATTGCTGCAATATTGACATTTTCAGCCGCTCAAACTAAGAGGAGCTGAGAAATGTTTGAGAAATGGAGATTGGTCCGGCCTCGGCGGGACCAAAACACACTCTTTCCTCATTTCGCCGGTGACGCATGTCCACGGGGGGCGGGGTAGCTTTCTTGTAACGTAAAGAAAGCTAGCCGCGCAGCAGTTTTGATGCTGGCCCGTTTCCCTGACGACCCGCGGGCAGAGGAGGGGGAGGTCCACAGAGCTCGCCCAGTCCTCACTCTCTGACGCCAGGATAGAGCAGCTGGCCTTCTCTACAGATGCAGCTATCTCGTCGTCATTAACGGCGGAAGCGGCGGCGCGGCGGCTGTTGTCCGTCAGCGAGCGAACTCGAGTGAAGCTGGCGGGTGAACCAACGAGCTATCACGGGCTGGAGAAGGCTCGGGGCTGTTTCGTCGACCTCAATGGTGGAAGCGGCGGCAGACTCGAGGGACTCGAGCGATGCCGGCGAAGCTGGCGGGCGAACCGGCGAGCTTTGGCGGGCAGGAGAAGGCCGCTGGACACGGCGCTTTTACGGCGCGGCGCTACAGCGGGCTGAAGTGCAGGCTCTGAGAATGATGCCAGGCGAGTCCTCAGAGTCACCATCGGCAGTAGCTCACAGTGAGGGCATCCGCCGTCGACGAGAGCGAGAGCCGCATGATCCTCACCCAGGCAGGAACGCAGATGCATGGCGATCGTCTTCACTGAGTGTGGCTCGCCACGAGCCGCAGGATCTATGCATCTTGAAAAAGATGCAGCTCTTTTAGGAGAGGGAGAGAGACAGTGAAAAAATGTGTGTCGTAGCGGCGAACACACACACACACTTGCAGAAAAGGACATAACGCCGGAAAGCGTAGCAGGTACGGTGGCTAAAGGCGGCGATGCCAGCGACTTCAGACTCAAAGGCTCGTCCCGCTGTGTGCTTTTTCTCAGACGGTGTGGCTTCTCACTCCGGATCCAGCGATGCGGTGATGCTTCGCTGAAGAGATGAAAATCAGTTGTACCAGCCTAATCGAGCTATGTTTATAGGACGAGACCACGCCCTTTCTGGCGGGACGTGACGAAATGGGCGCGAAATGCCCCCATTGGATATGTGTCACGCAGAGCCTCTCTCGATAGCCTGCTGCTGTTGCCGCAGGGCAGCCAATAGGCGCGCAAGCCGTCTTGCCTATGTCTGCATGCTGCTGCACAGCGTTTTACATTAATTCAAAATTAAGGATAATTTTTGGCTTCAATATTTCGTGGAAAAGAGGTTTTCCCCATAGCGTAAGATATTATGCAGTACGAGAGATACTCTCGTAAGAGAACCCTGAGCGTCAGATGAGATAACTGCAGCGAACGTTTATAATAAACAGAGTGATATCGCTAATATAGTTATTGTTATAGTTATCGTTATTGGTGTAAATAGGTCTTAAAGCCAAATAAATTAGTGCAGCACTGCTTTTTGTACAGCGGTTATCGGGGAAATGGCTCTATTTCTGCTGTCTAACCAAAAATCTTACCGAATTTAAATTTAAATTTGGGTCTACCATTTTTATTCAGATCAATTTAAAAACTAAAGCAAATGTTATTTACTGTTGTAAAATAATAAAAAATAAAAGTTGATGGAAAATAATGTAAAATACATTGTATCTAGGATTATTCACGGATTATTTTTTATCTCACATCTTGAAAAAGGTTTAAAGGCTAAAATGTGAGGTTTATCATTTCAAACTTCTTTGTCAAAACTTAAATTTAAACATTTTGTGCATGTTACTTTTTAAGTCACCCAACCAAACATGTTTTGTTTAGCTATTTAAAATCTGTCTGTCGTTCTTAAAGTTATTATTTTAATGTTTATGCAAACAAAAAATTGCCTAGCGCTCTTAATTTTATTTGTTTGTTGGTTTTCGATATAAAACGGATTTCAGTGTGTTTAAGTACTTTTTGAACATTTCAATCATATTTTAACAATAAAGTGATAATACTGATAACCGTGATAATTTAGGTCACTACAATCGTGATATGAAATTTTCATACATTTACATCTTTACCTTACAGTAATTCTAAAATCTGTGCAACAGCCAGACAGGCCTGGCAACTCATCTGTGAGATGTAAAGTGTAAAGATTAATGCCTCATCTCACACCAACTTAATTCTTCATGGAAATGTGTTCAGTATCCCAAAATATACTCCACATAATGCATATGCTATTTTTAAAGGCATTATACCTTAAAAATGGTATGATGGCAGTGTCCAGGCTGAGAGCACTTCTGAATTCTGATTATTCAGTCTCCACTGTTCCTCTAGAGTTTTTAATCAAATCTGTTACCAGGGGTCGTCCCAAACAAAGGAAATTTGAATTTCCTCACTTTATGAGTATTTTAGATTTATTACCAGCTTCCTACAAGCCAATTAATCTCACAAAGCATAGATGGATGCTCCTTTTGGAAATGTCATGGTAGTTTTACAGGTAAGCTCTTAAAATGGCACAAAGGTGTCTTTGAAATTCATATTACCCAGGCCGTGGAGCTAATCACACAACAACAGTGGCTTTAGAGGTTTAGTATGTAAAGTTTGCTATCTTATGAATATTATTTCATGAAAATTGTCCAAATTATTTTTTTATAATTGATCAAATGTCAAAATGCATATTTACGCACATACTTTTAATCTATATTAAAACTGAATCAAAAAAGAGAATACATTTTTTTTTTTACTAGAAAACAAACATTTCAGCGGAGGTGATCGTCGACTGTGGTGTACATAATTCTTTTTAAAAATGTAACTGAGGAAGGGTCCAATTGTCAAGAAATAAACTTGTGATATTCAAACCTTCTTGGAGATGTGGTAGCCTCTGATGGACCTACGATATACTTTTAAAATATCCTGTATTATAACTTAATAAAGTGCCCATAGACCACGCAGAAACATATTCAGGTTATTTTGCCATTCTTCCTCTACATTTTTTGTTTTATTTTTAGGGGCTAAGCCCCGAAGGGGATAGCCCCTATTGTATTGGTTAGTTTTCTTTTTATTATTATTCTTCCCGGTGGAAGTCTATGGCAGCCCTATGCACCGTACATAGGAAAATGATGAAATTTGGCACACTTGTAGTGATGCTAATAAATAGTAATTGGACAAATTTTTGACCCTCTAGGACCAACTCTATAGCGCCACCACCAGTTCAAAATTGTAACATTGAAATGGTTATAACTTTTGAACCCTTTGATCTAGAGACATGAAACTTAGTACACCTGATTCCACTCATCATGCTGATCACAACCAACACCTTACATTAAGGTCCCGCCCATTACAGTAGTGGCCATTTTGAAATGTACAGTATTCAGTTTTTTCGCTACTCCTTCAAATTTTGTCAAATTTTCTCCAAACATGTGCTCAAATAATCTTTCGACTGAGCCGCATAGGAATGACTGAACAGATATTTTGCTATACTTGGAAAAAAAAGTTATGATGTCGCAAACTTAACGAGGTCCACCCAAAATTGGCTAAGAGGCTGTATCTCAGCCAAAGTTTGATCAATCGAAACGAATATTGGTACACTTCAACGGAAGCATGTTCTGAGGTTGCCAAAGTGGGGAATAGCGCCACCGACGGGTCATGAGATATGAACAATTGCTATTTTGGCCAATAACTTTTGAACAGTTTGTCAGAAAATCATAATTGTGGTACCTATGGATTCCTTGCATCATACCGAATCCGTGGATATCGACGTTTGCCATGATGGGATGTACCACGTGTCCGCCTTTTTTGAATTTTGTCATAATTTGCAATATCTTTTAAACTATTTGAAATTTCTTCGCCAACTTTGATATGGATCAGCATTCGCATGGCACGAAGGTACCTGAGAAGTTTGATCACAGCGCCACCTAGTGTTCCAGAGATATCATTGTTTTTTGAAAAAACGCTTATAGCTTTTGCTAACATTGCTTGAAATTTGATTTCTTTATGCCTTATATTCCTTGGCTTATGCCGATTTCAACGATATCTCATGTTATTTTTCAACAATGTGTCTGTCCGCCATATTGGAGCAAATGTAAAACAGTTTTTTCGCTATTCCTCCTTCAAAAGTTGTCCAAAATTGTCCAAAATTTGCTCAAATGATCTTCAGACCGAGCCGCATAGAAGTTTCCTATTTTTTTGCTATACTGGGGAAAAAAAAAGTTATGATGTCGCAAATTTAACAAGGTCGACCCATAATTGGTTCAGAGGCTGTAACTTGTGAACAGTTTGTCACAAAATCATAAAATTGCTGTCTATCGATTCCTTGCGTCATGTTGAATCCGAGGATATCTATTTTCCCAGGATTGGATGTACCACGTCTTAAGCTACATTAGCATTAAGCTAGCTTAGCATGCTAATCTGGTTAACCTGCTTTTGTGTGCTCATTCTCACACTGAAACCTCTCCTCAGCAGGCTGGAGAACATGCATGAGTGATTAGCTCAACGTGTTACACCACGGATCCCGATGCTTAGCGCCCAGTCCACATGAGGTACTGTGGCAGGAAAAGATGCAGAAGTTGCATCTGTTCCAGGCATTGTGCCTAAGAATGGTCTAATCTGAAGCTGTCACATACAACATGCAGTGCTTTTATGTACAATTCATTGTTGTCCTTCTTCCAGAATGGTTGTCAATGGCAGCCCTATGAACCACAAGTAGGAAAATTGGCACACTTATAGTAGTAATCTGACCAATTTTGAATGATTTAATTAAAGTTTTTAAATACAATATGCTCTGCATTTTCTTAAAAATTCTTAATTTTGACTTGATTCTCTCTTGAAACTATTAAATTTTGGCAGCTGTATTGGTGCATGTCTGCCAAGTGGTGCAACGAGATGAGTGACAGACACCTGACCCATAGATAGTGGGTTCGAGTCCTGTGTGGGACAACTTTAAAATTTTGTATAAACTTGTTATTTCAATTCCTTTATTATCCAGGTAAGAGCTGTACTAATCTTTCTTACTCTTGGATTAGAAATAAGCTTGTTTTTTTACTTCATTCTGTGTTCGTTCTCATCAGACCTTCTGTTAATTTTGATTTCATCCTATCTGTACTTCTGAACCTATCTGTTCTTCATGTACATTCAATTTCTGCTGTTTTTTGCTCTTCTGGCTCCGCATTGTGCTATAGGCCTTTCAGCGGCTTGGCCCCGCAATTGCTGCTTGCAGCTATATTTTTGTATTATAATTGTAAATGATCTTTTAGTGTTTATATTTTGTATTTTAATAAACATAAAACATGATAATAAATAATAAAATAATTACTGAGCTTGAATAAAGTCCATAAAAACACCTAAAATGTACAGTATTCAGAGCTGAGAGTTGTAATAAAACAAATATAAGTACAGTAAAACAAATAAAACAAATATAATATACAGTACACCTTTGTCTGTTTTATATTTTTAAAAAGCAGAATAAATGTTTATGCTTTTGGAAAATAATAAAGACCGTCAGAATGTGTAAGAATATGACATACTGTATCAGAACGCCTTTTAAAGAGAAGACTTTCTTAAATACACTTTCGCACTGATCTGTACGCAGCCAGCATCAAACCAACAACACAGTTTCTGGCAGCAGTGCAGCTAATGGTGTTGACTCCTGCTACCCACAATCCATTGTCCTACTATGTACACCAGCGTGGCTGTTCCATCCTCAATCTTGAATGGTGAACTGTCAATCACAATTAGCCAACTTGCTACATTTATATATTCTTGTATAATAAAACATGTTTGCATTCGCACTCTAATGTTGTTCTTGCCACTTGAGATCTAACCTGAAGGCAACCACCTGTTTTGATATCTGCCAATTACACAATATGCACAATAAAATGTGTAAAGAAAACATTATCATCAATGCTAATGCAAGTAAAGCTTCCTCATAGGTTGAATGGAGTAGTTAGCGAGAATGACAAATGGGCCAGTCCTTAAGTACCAGTCCTCCTCATTACACATGCATATGTGCTGGCACAGCCAGTCCTATAATAAAAAATGAGTCAGACTTACCGAAAGCCCTTATAATAATAGAAGCACGCTACATTTATATCTGATCCTGCTTTAGCATCCAATTTCACTTTTGTTCTCCATTAAATCAATATAACAATATAACAACATCCCTTGCAAAATAAAAAAAAATTGTGAACTGATAAGCAAGACCATCACTTTAAAATTTCATAGGCTTGTTTAGCTTATAAAGTGGTCTGCATCAATAAATGCATTAAATGTTGTTAATCAATACCGACGCAGAGCATTGGCAGCACATTGATGTGTTACGTCAATAAAGCCTACATTCCCAGCATTGCTTCCTAAAAGTCCAGTGGGTCGGCCTCAGAATGTGTAAGCATCTTCCAAAATAATATACTGAGCAAAGCATCAGCTTAAACAATGGAGCTAAGTGGAGTACAGTTATCGAAAAGCATGGCCAAGAACCAACTAAATGGACAGATAAAACCTCCCATCCATTCTTATCCGCCTAGTAGCCCCAAAATCAATTACAATCAACCCGCCAGAGGTCAGAGGAGAGGCTTCTTGTGCTCAGATACTCACACTCACTGTACTGCTGCAGCTGGGAGAATTCGGCTGGGCTCAGACACACCCAGTCTCCCATCTCGCTGATCAGAGCGCTCGCGGCGAGCTGGAGGAACCAAGCTGATTGTCCTCAGGTGAGGTATGAGAAAGAGATGGTATGATCTTGCATGTTCATATTGCTTTCCTTTACGAGCAGATGGTGAATTGGCGTCCCTGATGAGGATCTGCGAAAACAAGGGAGGGTGCAAGGACGAGGGCAGTGTGAAGGTGAGGTGTGTGCCGCGCCACCGGTCGGAGTAGCTCTGCTGTGTTGAGATGACGGGTGCACACGGATGAGTAACTGATGACCTGTCAACTGGAGTTGTCTATAGAGTAAAACAGAGAGAAAAACAGATTTAGTAACGCATCTAAGCTGACTTAAAGGTGCTCTAAGCGATGTCGGGTGACATCACTTCTTGTTGACGTTTAAAGTATTGTCAAACAAAACGAAGGCTATCTAGACCCTCCCTCCTCCTCATCCGCGCTCTAACCCCCCAAACCCTTCTTATCGGTTATTGGCTGGAACAGTTTGTTATGTTTCGTGGTACGGGTAAGCCCAGTTTGTTTTTGTTGCCGTTTGTGGAGCCTGGGGTGTCTGCAGAGACCATGTTTTTTAACAGTGTGTTCAGGGGACAGGCAGCTAGCGGATAGTGAGGAGATGTTTGTTGTATGTGACAACAAATTTTTTGGCCTAAATAACGCGTGACATCGCTTTGAGCACCTTTAAGGTTATCGACTCATATCAAGCATTATTTAATAAACATTTATTACAAGGTCTCTGATTCTAGCAAACAGACCTTTGACAACAGAGCCTATGTGCCTGTAATATCTCATTGTTTCTCCTAGAGAGTAAATTGAGTACATGAAGGTTTTGCTTAAGTCCTGCTTCTCCAGAAATCTCACATGTCTCCTCTAGAGCGGTCTTCATCCACTTCATCCATCATTTTCATATATATTTAATACACCACGTATTTAATATCATATCACATGTAAATATATTAGTAAATAGCCTGTATGGTTTTCACAAGATCACAACCATGACATAGAACCATTTTTGAACCTTTCAGTTTTTTCAATATTTTATTTCATTCAACATAAAATTTATTACACAAACTTTTAGGCTACCAAGGTCATGATTTTTTTTTAGAAGCTGCATCTGAATTGGTATTTAGATATATTCACAGACCAAAACAGTTTGGTTACCAACATTCTTCAAAATATATTCTTTCATGTTCCAAAAGAAAGAAAGGTCTGAATCGACACAAGGGTGTGTCAATGTAAAATAAAAGCGTTACCTTTCAGCGTAACCTACGCTCATTCTCACCCTCCCGCCTATCCTCTTGGGTCTCGTCCACACTTCCTAATAAGCTCTCATCACTAGATACTAACAGTGCAACTGACTCTTTTTTCTCCACTCTAACATCTTGTTTAAACAACTTTTGTTGTTTGTTATTTGCATTTCCTACAGAACATTTTCAGGAAACTGCTAAATACGGATCTTTTTCGCCAACCTTTGACTCAATATTACTAACACTTACCATTATAGCCTATATCTATTTTTAAAAAATCCTTGCTATGTGTGCTGAACTGGACTAGCTGTGACTGGTCACAACATGTTGCCCTATTGTTGATTTGATTGCTTCTACTGCTCTCTTCATTTGTAAGTCACTTTGGATTTAAGCGTCTGCTAAATGATTAAATGTAAATAAACCGAATTTTCATTTTTGGGCAAACTATCACCAAAATATGGATGTTTTTTTCAGTGAAATGATACTAAGAAAGGTGTGTTCAACTTGAAGCGGTGCTGCGCAGACCATTCGGTGTATGAAATCAAAGAACGCAGAGAGCGTTTCGAAAGCATAAGGAGGTCTGCAGTTTAATCTCTCTCTCGAGGTACTTTGATGTCATTTACCGATAGGTCTGTGTAGTGCCGCTTCAAGTTGAACACAACTATGGCTCTCTTTATGAATGGGCCATTGAATCATTGCTTCACCCAATTGATTCACTAAAAACGCGAATTCAATGCAAATGAAACACCACTGTGTGTTGCTCAGAGACGTACAACAGTACTGGCTTTATAAGTAATAATTTCGTTGGAAAAATTAAGCAAAAATGTAGTAAATATTTTGTGTAAAATATATACTGTGTTTGTTACTTATTTGATATTGCTTAACCATAAATTTGATATAAATATTAGGGTGGGAGGTAAAAAAAAAAAAAAGATCCATCCCGATTCTCTCTCTAACAATTCTGGATCGATTCTGAGCATTTTTTAACCAGATGCGGGATGATGCTGCGTGTGCCTTAGAAACAACCATATTCTGCTTGCTTCCAATTCCTCACACACACACCACTCGAACATCAATAAAATAATCGTTCATAATTTATTATTTAGCTTAATACTTGCTTTTATGTTTTGAAGCTATAAGTTTATAAATATAGGCTACACAATTCTTAACATACAATTGATTTAATATTTTTTTTAAATTTATATATTTTTTTAAAAAGTACTTATAATTACGCGTAACTAAATAAAAACAACATTTTAAGATTGTCAAGTCGGTAAACTAATTAATTAATAAAAGTAATCAAGAATTGTTTTGGAATTGGATCGTGATTCATGACGTGCCTAAAGATCCCCCCCCCCCCCCCCCCTTATAATTGTGAGACAAAAACTCATACAGGGGCATTTTTGCCCTGATTTTTAGAGGTATTCTAACTGCATTCTATAGGCACCATCACGCAGTGAGTTGCATCATGTTCGTCACCTATCAACTATATGAACGATGACCCACTTAGTTCAGGGACGAGGCGGGTGTGTTAAATGCGTTCAATTATTTTAACACATAATTTTTAAATGAAACTGTTAAATCGGCAGGCCTTGTTTGTGTGTATATATATATATATATATATATATATATATATATATATGTTTTTTTAATTTTTTTATTATTTTTTTATTTATTATTCTTTATTTTTTTTACTGAATATTCTAAAGACAAAATTTAGGCTTGAAACTCAATTGAGAACAACAGTAAGCCTCCTGGGATAAGAAAAAGCAACCTCTGACCAATACAATTTTACTTAAAAATAATGATGTATCTCCTTTTTTTTTTGACAAGGTGTAGAACTCATGCAGTATGCTCTCTTTGCCTTCAGTTGGACATTGTCTTCGCTCCAGTACACCCAGTTAAAACAACATAGCATTGCTCCTCCATATAGCTCTGAGTTCAAAGGGCCACTCAGTAAATGACTCACATGGGCTTGGCCTGCTTCTGTGCTCAGCATGCCACACCAATCAATGTCCCTCGCTCTCTGGCTGCTGAATACTCTCGTTCTGTCTCTATTTCTCTCTAGCTTTGTCTCTCTCCCTATTCTGGCACTCCCATAGAGTTTAAGCAGAACGAGAAATCAACAGCACTTTGGCAGCACATTCACAGGGAGGGAAGAAACAGACATAAAATCTGTGAGGAGCCGACGCATAAGAAACTGCCATGATGAGAAGAGGAAGAAACAGAGTAAAAAGACAAAAATCAATGTAGTTGATATGGCTGCCATGAGTTACAGCATGCCAGGGAGTAAGTTCATTCCCACTGGTTAAAAAAAGCTTAGAGCAATGTGTCAGGTTAGTTGTACAGAGAAAAGAGTTTAAGCACGAGGGGGAGAAGACAAGTAGTATAAAATAGCCTACACAAAGTGTAAAAAAAAAAGTAATATATAGCCAAGGTAAAAATTGATATAATATATACATACATCAATGGTCAAAAAGTTAAAATGAATTAATATTAGGTGTTTCAAAATGTCATGCACCCTGAAGAATCTGTACCAAAATATTGTTGTAGATTAGGGCTGGACAATTTTGGCTAAAATCATAATCGCGATTAATCGAACAAGTTTCCTCGATTACATTTATTTAAAAAAAATTATTTCTCATGTGTCACTGGCAAGGCTTATACTGTAAATATGAATTTTAAATTATGAAAGAAATTATGAAAGAATGCATAATCCTATCTTTGTGATTCTAAAATAAGGAAACACACAGATAGCTTTTAATGCTTACTTATTAAATATTTCAAACAATTGAATCAAACAAAGCATACAATGTTTGAAATAAAAACGTCATATAAAAAAGTAATTAAGTTTTAATGTAAAAAGAAAGTTTCCTAAAAATGTAGAAAATAGTTCTTTTTGTAAACAAAATAAATTATTGTAAATATTGCCATCTTAAAAGTAAAATATAACTTGTATAAAACTAAAAAAACTAATCCTTTTCATATTGTGTAGCATTTGTAAATGCTTGTGTTATCGAAACCTGATTTGTGGAGTGGAGGCACTTGTTGCTGGGCGTTTGTCAGTCTCTCTCTTTTTTCGCGTGTTTCTTTGGTACAAGCTGTGTTGACTCAGCGTTTGAGTTCCCTTTCACACAGAGATTCCGGAAAATACACGGATAAAGTGGTCCGGGATTTGACCCGGGTTCGTTTGACTTTGGTTCATTCACACTGCCAGTGATTTTCCGGAATCAAGAGAGTGCGTTCACACAGACACACACAACCCGAAAAGACAAGTGAGATGTCCCAGCGGCGTCTATAGTTTGCTTATGAGCTGCAATTTCTCTCGAGAAACCACGCTTGTGCATTTTTTTCTCTGATTCTATCATAAACTAGCGCATTACGATTACGAACCGTTTCACTCTGGCGAACGATCCCGGCTTAGGGCTTAGCGCCATCATTACGACACAGCGGGCGTTCCCGGACTGAACACGGCAATGTTACTATGTTCCCAACCTGGCATCAATCCCGGGTCGTGTTTGCGTTCACACAGAAGGTGTTTGTTCTGGCAATTTCCCGGGATCAACGCGCTGTGTGAAGGGGCTCATGTTGCTTCAATGTCGCAGACTGGACGGGGCGGAGTTACGTGACTGCACACGCGGTAATATGTTTTAAGGGGAAAGTACATTAAAGTAACACCAGGTAACTTTTGCTCTCGGGGTCTCCCTACAGTTGGGAAACAGTATTGTCCTCTACTACTGTCGTAAACTCTGTCATCATGCATTTGACAACCATGATAGCCCTGAACACTGTAGGAGGAGGTCACATGCAGGTGTTCTGCTTGCGTCGCGTGTGAAATGTCTTCATCCCAGGTACAGTGGCATATATTTCAGCATGTCATATGAATATAATTTCATGGGTTTTATTTTTTTTTCTAAAGACAAATGATCGCGATGATCACGTTTACAAGCCAGTGTCATTATAGTAGCCTAGTCTATTGGTTACCGTTTTACTGAATCTATATGATACTTCAATGCAATGTTTGAGTGGTAGATAATAACGATATATCGTCAATATTATAATATCAAGCTACCATAAATAAATCTGCAAATTTTACAAATCGATTTGCATTATAGCTTGAGGCAAGACAAATAATCATTACCTGATTCATGAAGATAAACGGAGGATAAGATAGCTTTCCTAACATAGTCAGGCAGACAAAAAAAACACCCCAGGCTACGGGGTGTCATTGGTTGTTGCGTTAAATGTTACCCAGATACAATAGTGCTATTTTCTGATTGGCTAACAACACCAGACGAACAACACCAGAGTAGACGCGCTTGAATTCATGCCTGTTCCACAGTGAGAGCGGCGCGGCCAGAGTTTTGGACGCTGCTGCGGCATATTAAATATATTACAAATAGCTTTTCAGCGTGAGAAATACAATATGTGGCGGGAGAGCGTGACAAAAGACCGAAATGAGTGACTGTCACGCTCAATGCGTGACACTTGACAACCCTGCGATTTTAAGGGAGTGACGTATATGCCGTAAAGCAGTCGAGTTTTGTAGTTCTCTTTGTTCGCCGGTTACTACCCGAAACCCGAAGTTTAAAAGTACGATTAAAAACGCTACAGACCCCGTCAGGCATGGCAGACGTGTCATTCAACCTATTGTAAGTCGATGTACCATCACAAGAGACTTGGAAATATATTATGAAGGTTGAAAAGTTATCTGGTGTTACTTTAACACACAGTAGGCGGAAATATTAATAGGATTAAAAAAACGAAATAACCGACATGGTGAAATTACGTCGGTTATAGGCTCTGAATTTCGGTTTAGATTATTTTTCGATTAATCATCCAGCCCTATTGTAGATTTTGAAATAGAGAAGCACCGGTCGACCGACCATAAATGGGAACCGGCGGATGTTTGGAGCAAAAATCGTCTGGTTCTGATTTATGGTCAGACAACCGGTTTTAAATATTAACAGGATGTTAACACAGGCCAGAGACAGGACACACAGAAGACGGACGCAAAGAAGTGAACAGACGCACCTGCAGAGCAAATACTTTACCAGGCACAGCAAGCTCATTGTTCGCGATTCTCGAAATATAGAAAGAAATATTTAAATATTGAATTGGGGGTGGGGGTTGGGAACTGACTGTCTTCTTGAAATTAAACAATCTAATTCAAATCAAAAACAACTGCTCATGCTAAATGTGTGAAGCATCTTTGTAAAATGCAGTGGTTCCCTCTCATTTCAAATGGCTACATATATTTGATGTTTAAGGCTAGTTTGCCTGGTATAGAGCAAATAAACAAATACATTTGCTTAAACAAAGAAGACAAAAATGGGACAATTTGCTTGTAAAAAAATCGGAATCGGCCATGAAAAATCATAATCGGTGCATATATGCACAGTCTTTGACATCAACAGCAAAATATATTGGAAGTGTTTTTAAATTTATTTTAGTTTATTTCGCTATCTTAAAGGCGGGGTAGGTAAGTCTGAGAAACTAGCAGAAAACTGCTGGATTTTGAAAGTATCCAACAGAGAAACTCCCACCCCCCTTCCTTCTGAGGTCATTCCAAAGCCACGCTCCCAAAAACACTTGAACACGCAATGGCAACTGCTCAACTGGAGGATGCGTTTACCAGTGCGGAGCTGAGAGGAGCGCAGTGCGATTGAGTGACATCATGTCAGAATCACAGGTAATAAAATACCTTTTTGACTGCTCTTTCTCTGCCATAATTGTGAGACTTCGTGGCTTGCACGACCGTACACGCCTCTCCTCTTCCGAAATGAGCGAGTCAACCGGGAGGCGGGAGGGGAGGGTCAGCACTCGGTCCGAATGGAATGATGAGCTGTGTTTATTGCAGCCCTGAGAGGACTACAGACACTCTATTTTTATAAACTCCTTTTCAGAGTACTTACATTTTAGATATTGTTAGCCTCATAGCATAATTGCCTATGTCATATTTCAATGTTTTTATACTAGGCAATTATGCTATGAGGCTAACTATTGGTATATAAAGACAGTATATAAACTATTGGTAAATAAAATTCAAAACAAAACTTTCTTGATTGCAAATGACTGGAATGGGATTTTTTTAATTTGAGATTAATTCAGGTAAATTCAGTTCTGTGGAAAACATTGTAAAAGCACAAACAAAGGAAGCAAAAACTGATAAACAATAAGTGGATGATTGAGAACGAAAGGCAATCAGTTGTAGATAAATAAAGATAAAGGTTTTGGTGTAGGTGCTGGTATATCTGTATTAAAAACACACAGAAAAGCAGAGATTATCACTGTGTGGAATCTTGATTGTTATTCTGAATTCTCAAAATGAATCATCCAACCCAACTAAACTCTCCACATTGACATCTATTACTGAACATTCTTGAGGACAGTGCATGGCCAGACAGATGATTGTAACATGAACAGTATGTTCAGTTTTGGTGTCTGAGTTCCTAGTTAGTTTCCCTAGCTGTTAATTAGTTCTATCACACCCGTTCTGTTTCATACTAATTACTCCCCATTTATTTAAGCCCTGACCCCTGGTTTCACAAAGTTACATGCCACTCCTGCATAAAAACGCATCCGCAGAACTAAGGAAACAGGCTACTAATTGAAACATTGCTTCAAATTAAGTTTGATTATCGATGATTATCTCTATATAATTAAATGATCAATCCAATCATGCAAGCTTGTCTGGTAGTATATGGAAATAATAGAAAGACAAATAAGTCAGTGAAAACTCATCAAAACCCTGACATGACTGTGTACCGTAAGCATAAACAACTTACATATCCATTAATAAGAGAATTCATATGAGACATCATACATTTTCCCCCATAATTCATTTTACTTCAAAATGATTTACTGGTCCATAATCAAGGACATAATTTCTGTTACCATCTGTGACTTCAAAGTGAATTTGCTTTTCCCTTGTGGAACATTTCACATACAGTAGAGACCAAAAATAGAACTGAACTATTCCTATGGGACAAGGCCTAAAAGTATTAACTCTGGATTACACACAATATATTTGATTCCCAAAATTAAACTATCCTTTCGGCTTGCCAAACATGATATCAATAACACGGTCTAGGATAAATAATATAAAAACTTGTCATAACTGTACTGAGCCACTTTATAAATATGTGCCAAATTAGCACAACATAAAACATTGCAGCCAACAAAAAGGGTTGCTTTGAGTCCAAGTGCTCTAATGAGAGGCTTGTATTTCTGCCTACCCTTAAAATAAGTCCTTTTTCACATTTCAATTCACAGTTTAGCAAAGGTTATTCACAATCTGCAAGTCAGGATCAAAATAACCAAACTTATATTATATTTCACAAAGCTCGAGAGAGTTCATAGTGAATTTAAAACATCCTGCTCAGAGGACGAGGCTCCGATTTCTGCAACACTGAGAGAGGTTGGGAAAAATCGATTCTGCTACAAATCGTGATTCTTGAGATTTTTAATTGTTACCATGTTTTAAATGCTCTTAAATTGTTTATAAAATGGTTGATACAGTACAATAAAATAGTAACCGTCTTTCTACACTGTTATGTTTATTCAGTAGTGATCACCCACATTACCTTCACAGACGTTTTAAAATGCTTAATGAGAAGAATGTTTAACGTGGCTTAATGTTCTAAAACAACAACCAGTGATATTGTGGCTGAGCATTAAACCACATCAGGTGTTTTTCACATAAAGCACTTTAGAATCCCCACCATACAGGTGAAACTCGAAAAATTTGAATATCGTGCAAAAGTTATAATTTTGATGATTATGGCTTACAGCTTATGAAAACCCCAAATTCAAAATCTCAGAATTAGAATATTACATGAAATCAATAAAAGAAAAGGATTTTAAATACAGAAATGTCGGCCCTCTGAAAAGTATAATCATGCATATGTATATAGTTATATATAATAAATATATTAGTTTCACCTTTTACTTTGAATTACTGAAATACATGAACTGTTGCACGATATTCTAACTTTTCGAGTTTCACCTGTATACTGTAAGGCCCTTCACACGGAAAGCGCTTCTTTTCCATTGTTTTCTATCTAAACGTGCTAGACGGACGCCGTATCCATTTTTCTGACATATGAGCATGTTTTATATTTTTAGAATATTTTTTTAATCATTAAATTAAGATCATTAAATCAAAAAAATTCTATTTTACAGTAAGACTTAAACAGACATCAACAGTCTGGAAATCAAAAGCCAAATTGTATAAAATTCCAAAATACTTTTTAAAAATTGCAATAGGCCTACATATCGTATGAGCAGAATGACCTAAATATTGTAGAATTACGAGGTCTATGGTAATTATCAGTCCTAAAAGTAAGTAAGGGCCAATTTTCATGACCACTGAAATCATACTTCAGATGTTGATTCCACAGTTCAAAAATTGCTATTCATCAAAAGAAGACTAAAGCACCATGGGGTCTTTTTTAAAGAAAGAGATCATGTTACTGTGGTGTCTCAAACAGACAGGCTGAACATTTTGTTTTATCGTGGTGCCATAATTTCCTGCTGCTAGAACGCTGTAAGAATCAAATCCACCTGCTACATCCTTATGAAAAGAGACGTGCCGTACTGAGTGCTAAAAGGTGGAAAATGTGAGGTAGAGTCAAGGTGAAAAGGTGAAAAAATAAAAGAAATGATAGAAGACAGAGACTATAAAGACATAATCGTCATCTACTGAGATAAAAGGTTTGTGGTAAAGGATTTAATTCTATAATCACCAGAAGTAGGAAAATATTTTTGATCCTCCCACCATGCAAACTGCCTTTCACTTTTCCCCATTCCTCATTACGGTTAGAAAAACTTTTCTTCCTGTGTGGGTTTCCCTCATTACTCATAGTATTTTTCTCCTCCTAACAATGTGAGCTATACATCCATAAGTTATTACTGTCAAGGGCAGAATTCACTAATAGGCCTGTGTCTGTGTGTCTGTGTGTGTGTGTGAGTCACGTGCTGATCAACAGGATGGGGCCTCCCCTCGCAGAGAGGGATTCTGTTTGCTCAGACAGTTGCCTGGCAACCTTACGTCATAAGTTTGCACCAAGGAGATGAAATGGAGAAAGCAAGGAGAAAAAAGCGGTTATGGGTTTGTGTGAATGTATCAGAGGGAGTGTGTGTGTATATCAGTGCATAATGGGATCTTTTTGTACCAGTCCACAAGAAAACAAAACATAATGCAACATCATTCTCATATAAATCGGATGCATGTAAACATAAAACATGTGAAAGAATGAGAAGTGCACTACACCCACATTTCAAAATGTAAACTAATTTCAAATTTTTACACTACACTACATGCATATATGATAAAGGAGGACAACTTACTGTAGATGTAAGGAGATGTTAAAAAACAAATCATTAACGACATGAAGGTTCATATATCAGAAAAAATTCTTAAATGTAAATCAATAGTTTGGAAAATAAAACTATCCAAAAATGAAATGGTCTCTAGATTGACTCCTGTCTTTAGACGTCATGAATTACTGAGCTTGTCAGAGCTGTGGTGCTTAGAGCTCGGGCCACATATACAGGAGCTGGTGGTTCATGGGAAACCAGATTCATGTCCTGATCCCATTCACCCTTTCTCAGCCCAATATTCCTTTCAACACTAAACAACTATCCCAGTATAAATAAATGTGAAAACTGCTCCCAAAATTAAGCCTGTTCCATGTTTTTATTGCACTAGTTACAGTTTAAACTCTGTGCTTTATGATTTCTATGTATATTGTGGCATATTCAACATATTTCCACTTAACAATCTGATCTGAATTCAACTATTTTTCTGCTTGTCCAATCAGTCTTGTGTTACTAGATCTACTACAAAAATGATACATTTTAATTTACCAGCATAATAGATGCATCAGGGAAAATGTTTTGTTTCATAATTTATTATTATGATTAGACAACCAAAAATGTTTTTACTTTGCAATAATAACGATACTCTGTTACTAACGTAACCTCGGTTCTCTCTAGAGAGGGAACGAGTATTGCATAAGTTTAGCTTACGCTACGGGAAAGATTCATCTTCTCGAGATACTGAAGCCAAAAAATTATTGTATTCCTTGTCAACGCAGTGCAGCAGCTAGCAGACCTAGAGCAGGCCATCACGCGTGCTCATTGGCTGCCCTGCGGCAACTGCTGCAGCCTACCAGTGAGCCCAGCGTGACGTCACGCCCAATGAAGGGCGCCCGCGCCTTCATAGCGTCACAGCCTGCCAGAATGGGTGTGGCTTAGCGTATAAAAGTAGGGGCTGTAGGCTGAATTCTCTGGTTTTTCGTCGACTGAAGCGAAGTCGCTCGTGGCGCGAGCACGGCCGGTTATGCAATACTCGTTCCCTCTCTAGAGAGAACCAAGGTTACGTTAGTAACCGAGTATCGTTCTCTTACGAGAGGTTCTCTCGTATTGCGTAAGTTTAGTTTACGCTACGGGAACACTTTGTCAACGCCGTGCGCGCCAAGCATTCACCATGAGACCCCGAACTTTCAGGGGAACCCCATAAGTGAAAAATAAGGTGGCCAGCCACGCGGGCCATCACTTGTACATAAGCACACGTAGGACATACAGAGCAGCGCGCCGGTCTGTATAGGCACATGGCACATACCCTACTTAGTGCAGCTCAACCAGGAGAGCTGAGTCATGTGAGAGTGATCTGAGCAGGAGATCTAGGCAGAATACACCTCTCCTTCAAACTGACAACAGTTTAGCCTGCAAGGCAGGAACTTCTAGGTTATAAAACCTGACAAAGGTAGACGGGGAGCTCCAGCCCGCCGCTACACATATGTCATGGATAGAAATTCCACTGGACCATGCCCACGAAGAGGCCACGCCTCTCGTGGAATGAGCCCTGATGCCCAGAGGGCATTGCAGACCTTTCGACGCATAAGCGGCTGCTATAGCGTCCACTATCCATCTGGACAGGCTCTGTTTCGAGGAGGCGAGACCCTTGGTGCGCCCACCAAACAAAACAAAAAGCTGTTCCGAACGCCTGAAGGAGGCGAAGCGCGTAATGTAAACCCTCAGCGCTCTGACAGGGCAGAGGAGATTCACATACCTTTCGCTGTCAGATGCTGGGAAAGCTGACAATGAAATAACTTGCGCTCTGAATGGAGTGCCCATCACTTTAGGGACATAGCCATGTCTAGGTCTGAGGATGACTTTAGAGTCATTCGGCCCGAACTCAAGACACGACGCGCTGATAGACAGCGCATGCAGGTCCCCCACACGTTTTACTGACGACAGTGCAGTCAGAAAGACGGTTTTCAGTGATAGATCTTTCAACCCCACGGAGTCTAGTGGTTCAAATGGAAAAGCTTTCAGGGTCTCGAGGACCAACGAAAGATCCCATATAGGAACCGACGGGGGGCGCGGTGGATTCATCCTTCTAGCTCCTCTAAGGAAGCGGATGACCAACTCGTGTCTTCCCAGTGACTGGCCGTGCGTCGATTCTGCGAACGCTGCCACGGCCGCCACGTATACTTTGAGCGTGGATGGGGATCTTCCCTTATCCAGCAGCTCTTGTAGGAAGGTGAGCAGATGCGCCACCCCGCATGTCCGAGGGGCCAGACCTCTGTCGGTGCACCATCCAGAGAACACCGACCATTTAGACGCGTAGAGCCACAGGGACAGAGGGACAGGCTGAACGGCAGGACGGTGTATTGATATACCTGACCGTCGAAGGCGAATCTCAAAAAATGCCTGTGACGGGGTACTATCTGAATCTGAAAATAGGCATCCTTCAGATCTAGAGAAATAAACCAGTGCCTCGGGCGAACGTGCGCGAGGATTTTTCAGGTCGTAAGCATTTTGAACGGTCTTTTCGCAAGTACTTTGTTCAAATGTCTCAGATCTAGGATAGGTCTGAAGGCTCCGTCCTTCTTGGGTACGAGAAAATATCGTCTGTAAAAGCCTGACTCGCTCAGAGAAGGCGGTACCTTTTCTATAGCCCCTTTGCACAGCAGCTTTGCTATTTCTGCGTGAAGTAGGTGTGCTACTTCCGCATTCACTATCGTCGCGGTCCGGGCTTGAAAGCGCGGGGGCCGGCGAATGTATTGAAGTGTATAGCCCTGCTTTATTGTGCTATGTGAGCCGCTAGGGGGCGAATGGCCTCCGGGTACAGACCGCCCGCCATTTGCGGACTTGTGAAACTGAACCGGAGCCGAAAGCGCGGTGCGCACGCTCTCGGTTCTTGGCAATGGCTGCTCCCTGACAGCCGAAACCGGCTGACTTATATGAGATGTCCCAATCATAAGGGATGGGAAACATACTTTTACCACACTTTGACGCGTGAGCACCGCACCGGGCGGAAAAGCTTTCTGTAAGCGTGAGCGCGTGCACGAGACTTACAACTGTATCTGACGCCCCGATCATACTGGATGGGGAGCGTTTTATTAACGCCCTGCGTTTTGTGATAACACTTAGACGAGCGAGCGGGGCCCGGGGGGAGATTTGTGTTAGCAAGCATGAGCGCTCTCTGGCGGGCACGAGACTTACATTCATAACCTGCTTTTTTGATCGTGTAACAGAGCGGGCAGATAGTGGGCACAGACCTGTGGACACATTTCTTACATTCAACACTCGAGCGGCTTTTCTGCGCTTTATGAGAGTGTGCTCTTTGAGTGACACGGGATTCGGAGTGCTTATGTGTAGGGGTGAACACTGGGGCGTGGGCATTTCACTACACTTAAAACACTGACGGCGTGAGTCGGACCAGACATTGTACTCTTTTTGAGATTTCTCTGGGTCGGCGTAAAAACGGCGTTTGTGTGCAGGCGAGAGGGTGAATAAACCGGCTCGTTGGCTGCTAATTGAACCACTGCAGTAGCCTGTTTGAAGGGGACTGACAGGGAAATGAACTTTGACGGCGGTCCGGCCGCAGCGGGACACGCGTGTCTTTTCTCTCTTGCTGTTAGGAGGGCTCTTCGTGCTCAGACTTCAGCGTAATTCTTTGCCGAGGCCCTCTGGGGGGCGGCGGTCTGTGACGGCTGTCTGAGTGCGATCCAGGGCGGCCGCCCTGGCGTCGCTGCGAAGGCTGAGGCTGTGCTGGACGCTGGGTGCTGGACTCTGAAGGAAACAGCCGTCGAGCCTGATCGGCGCGGGTTCCTCTAGCAGCGAAAACTCGAGCCCGAGACGGTCAACAGCCTGTGTCAGCAGGCTCATCAGTTCCGCCTCAGCTCCGCCTCAGCTCCAGCGCGGGTACGGGTAGATTCCTGGATCGACGAGGTGGCGGAATGAAGCGACCATTCCTCGCTGTCCGATGCCAGGATGGAGCAGCAGTCTTTCGTGGCGTGTTCCTCGGACTCATCCTCCGATGCGACGGCAGTGAGGCTCGTAAGCGCCAGCTGCGCGTCAGTGAGGAGAGGCGGAGAAGGCGAAGGCAAGGCTCGAGGGAGGTTCTCCGGCGAGCGCGTCGCTGTGGCCACAGGTTCCGGCTTTCTCAGGGAACGGCGCTTCTTCCTGCGCGGTCCCACAGAGGGCGAAGTGACTGCTGCGGTGTTAAACGCCTCGAATCGAGCCCGCAGGGTCGACAGTGGAAGCTCCTCACAGAGCTCGCAGCCCCCGGACGCGAGGGCGAGCTCTGCGTGTTCCAGGCCCAGGCAGAGAGCGCAGATCAGGTGGCGGTCTCCGGCACTGAGCGGGGCTCTACACGAGCCGCAGGAAGTGCGAGGCATCTTGAAAAAGATGCTCGCTGCTCTTTTAGAATATTTTAGCAAGGTAAAAAGGATACGTCGCCGGATAGTGTAGCTCGCACGGATGGCTGAAGGTGGCGAAGACGGCCGGCTTCCTCAGCGCAGTCCTAAGCTGGCTGTTCGCTGTTCGACGGCGGCGGTGGCTTCTCTCAAATCCAGCGATGCGAAGAGCTCGCTGAAGAGATGAAAAATCAGAGAATTCAGCCTACAGCCCCTACTTTTATATGCTAAGCCACGCCCATTCTGGCGGGCTGTGACGCTATGAAGGCGCGGGCGCCCTTCATTGGGCGTGACGTCACGCCGGGCTCACTGGTAGGCTGCAGCAGTTGCCGCAGGGCAGCCAATGAGCACGCGAGATGGACTGCTCTAGGTCTGCTAGCTGCTGCACTGCGTTGACAACCAGGCCTAGACTTTACGTTATGTTTTGTCAATTTTCACTTGACCTACTTGCTCGTCTCCTGTTTCTCTCTCCCGTCGCGGACCTCGATGAACCACGTCCCCCTCGCCACAACAGTATTTCAGAAAGCTATGATGTCATGATTTTTTAGCAGCGTTTACTCCAGTCTTCATTGACACATGATCCTTCAGAAATCATTCTAATTTGCTCATTCAATGCTCAAGAAACATGTCTTATTATACATGTTGAAGACATTGTGTTCATATTTTTGTGGAAACCATGCTACATTTTTTTCTTTAGGATTTTTATGATGAACAGAAAGTTCAAAGGAACAGTATCTATTTGAAATACAAATCTTTTGTAACATAAATCTCTTTACTGTCACGTTTGATCAATTTAATGCACCCTTGCTGAATTAAAGTATTCTTAAAAAATATATTTCTGACCCCAACTACAACGTACAATGAATCACAGAATTTAAAACATTTATGTTTTCAGGGCATAAACATGACCAATGAACACAAGATGTAGTAAAATGCACCGTTCCACCAATATGTTTGAAATCTTTCTCACACGAACCCTTACTGTTAGACCCTGGAGGTGTTTTTTCCCCTGACTTACAACCTCAGGCAACTTCCTCTAGATCATACTGCAGCAGGAACAGGGTCTAGACTGGGACAGAGCATGTTGTCCAGCAAAAGGCTTGTACAGTGAACACATATCTTATCCAGAGATATTTTGCCTCTTAGTGCCATTAAACAGTATGAGCCTCATTATTCTCTCTCTCCATCCGCTCTCTCATGTCTAGCAGTGAAGAAATGCATGTAGGCCTACCCTATTCCATTTGCCTCTCTGTCTCCAACTGACACTCAATTATCCTCCAGCCCTGGAGTATTTATACCATTCCCTTACATCTATATTAGATCTTTCTCTCCATTTCTCTCTCTTCCTCCCCCACTTTTCTCCAAACTATTTGGTCTGTCCATGACTCATCTCTTTTTCATGTAGAATTTATGTGACCATTCTTTTACATGTACCTCTTTATTTGACCCTTTCTCAGATCCATTATTAAACTCTTTCTACGTAGCCCACAGATAGTTTCTCTATGTAGTACTGGGGAAGGTGAGAATGATTTACACTGTGCCTTTGTAATGTGGGTGCAACTGACATAACGGTTTCAGCGTGACAGAGATGTGATGGACTCCTGCACAGCCCACAATGGAAAAGAACTTCACAAATCAAAAATCAGCGAACAGATAAACCGAAATCTCAGCGATCGTCGGTTGAGCTTAGACAGGGCTACAGTGTGAGCAACTTTCTCTTATTTTCTGCCCTTTTTATAACATCTCTTCCCACTCTACCGCAGACACAGAGTTTCCAGTAACCTTGTTAATCATATTTGCACCATTCAGTAAAGTACCAAAGGAAATTATTGTTAACGTAATGAGCAATAAAAATCCACTTGCACCCACCCTCTTCGAGTCCTGTCACGACCTTCCTCCCAGTGAACATGAAATGTTTTACCAAAAAATAAACAGTGAGCTAATAATATATTCATTGCCAAATAGATATTTCAGGAATAAGAAATAAACTCAAAACTTGACTAATTCAGACTCACACTAGGGAACAGGACTCAGGAACAGAACAACCAAGATACAACATCAACAACTCACAAAGACTGAACTAGACACAGGGCTTAAATACACAGGCAAACAAGCTAAACAAGAGAACAAGGGGCATGGTTAATCAGAGATACATGGGAAGACTAATAAACAAGAAAACTACAAAGGACTACAAAGCATGGCACAGAACAGGAAATAACAAAAGTCCACACAAGACAAGGGGAACACAAGACAGGAATCATGACAGTAACTCTTAAACCATACGTAAAATACAGGAGGATCATACAATATCTGTAAACAAAGTTATATTCCACTGACAAATTTACATCTCACATTAGTGGAATTTTAGTGAGATGCTTATGTAGAAATGCATACAACAGTAAGGAACTCAAAGCGGAGTACAACTGCATTATTATGTGACATTATCCAGATCTACAAGCCTCTCAGTCCACACTTGACACTTTAACTGCGTCATGCTTTTTCACTTGGCCATTTCAAAACAGCAGTACAGTAAGAGATGTTCTTATCCATGGTACTGTGCCTAAGAAAATATTAGTTTCTAAAACAACAACTGTTTTATTTATTCATTCATAGAGGAAACTAATGAAATGTGATGCTAGCTAACTAGTTCCACGCTGCTAGCTGACTAGTCAGCCAAATGGGGTTTGTCGTGTAGTTAAGAGTCACTCAGAATCAACACGCCAGAGAATAACTGTCTGCAGCTGTGTTTGTTTCACACACACGCACACATATGTTTTGTATCATGGTGAAGACCTCCCTTTGACTTCTATTGTACTTAAATTAAGCTGCCACTATGGACTAACCCAAATAAACCCTAACATTGTTTTTGGCATATAAGGCCCTATCTTGCACACAGCGCAATTGACTTTGTACACCGACGCATGTATCATTCGTATTTTGCACCCGCGCAAAGCAGACTTTTCCCTCCACAGACGCACTCCGGCAAATTAGGGAATGAACTTGCGCTCCCTGGTAAATGTGCCGTTATAATAGTATTGCGCCATGGAACAAGCGCACCTCGTTCATCATGCTCTTAAAGGGAATGTGATATAAAGCTCTTATTGGTTTGTTTCCCGTTACGCCCAAACCACACCTATGAATAATGAAGCTACTTCAGACCAACCCCTTTTAAGCCCCTTTCGCACAGCGTGTTGATCCCGGGAAATTGCCAGAACGCCTTCTGTGTGAACGCAAACACGACCCGGGATTGATCCCGGGATCGATGCCGGGTTGGGGACCTAGTAACATTGCCGGGATCAGTCCCGCGGAACGCGCGCTGTGTGAACAAAAGCCATAATCAATGCTGTGTCATAATGATGACACTGAAGTGAAGTGAAAGCAAGATAGTGAAACGGTACGTAATGCGCTAGTTACGGATCGAATAGGAGAAAAAAATGCACAAGCGTGGTTTATCGAGAGAGAAATCGCAGCTCATAAGCAAACTATAGACGCTGCTGAGACATTACATGTCACATCGATGTCACGTGTCTTTACGGGATTTTTACGGGTTGTGTGTGAACGCACTCTCTGATTCCGGAAAATCACTGGCAGTGTGAATGAACCAAAATCAAACGAACCCGGGTCAAATCCCGGGTCACTTTATGCGTGTATTTTCTGGAATCTCTGAGTGAAAGGGGCTTTAGATTTGCGTCGAGCGCAAGAGTCATTTATCCCGCCGGTTAAATAGCAACAGCGCCGAGATCCGCCCACAAAGTTACTTGCGCTTTGCGCTTGACACTTGCGTTTTAGATCGTTAAAATAGGGCCATTTATATGAAAATAGTTTTATGGTTCATTCTACAAAGCGGACATCATCGTATAAGTTTACATTTACATTTCATCATATAGCAGACCCTTTTATCCAAAGCATCTAACAAAAGAGGAGAGCATTAGAAGCAATCAAACCAACAATAGGGATACAATACAGTATGCAAGTCCTGTGACCAGTCCCAGTTAGTATAGCACATGACACGTAGCAAGGTTTTTTTTTTTTTTTAAATAGATATATAGACACAATAATAAGTGTTAATGGGCCATGTGTTGATGAAAAAGATGCGTCTTCAGCCGTTTCATGAAAATGGCTAAAGACTCTAAACGGCAGCTTGGGTTGAGTTAGGCAGGTCATTCCACCAACTTGGAACAGTCAAGGGTAAAGGTCCGTGAAAGTGATTTTGTGCCTCTTTGGAATGGCACCACATGTTGTCACATGATTCTTCAGAAATCATTCTTATATGCTGATTGCTGCATATTATTATTACATTAGTTATCAATGTTGAAAACAGTTATGCTACTTGATATTTTTTGTGGAAACAGTGATTTTTCTTTTCAGGATCTTTGATGAATAGAAAGTTCAAACAGAGGCTCACACAGAGAGTTTATACACAGGAGAATAAGACAGTGGCTGTGATGAATGAAAAATCTGCAGAGAGTGGCAGGCTGAACAGCTGGGTCTGAGGGGTTAGTGAGGGGCACAGAATCATCAAAATCCCAGCTTCCATAAACACAGACCGCTCTAGAATTAAACTGCATGGCTGGGAAGTCGCAGTCCATTCAGAGCCAACAGCAGTGCTACCATGTGCAGCCAGTTTCACTAACCCACACCCAGCTGCTTGTCACAGTCTTAAGTATGATAAGGTATAGTGTAATATTTTTGTAATATTCTCCACAGAAGAACTCAACAGATCTCTGTGGTCTGGCGTGCAGCCGGAAGAAAGAGCTCTGACAGTGGGTGAGAGTGGCAGCTAAAGATGTCACATTATCAAACCCTAGGGATGAGGCTGGAAGAGACCTGATAATGCTATTTCAATGACAGGAACTGCTGGCCTTTCACATGAAACTCCCAGATGTGCTTAGAAAGAAATAAGAAGGGCCAAAAAATTAGCAAGTTGCAACTTGAGTGTATTTATACAGTATGTGGTTGTAGATTGTCAACCTGATATTACTTGTGCTTACAAAAATATACTGTATGTTCAAGGAGTTTCAAGCAGTTTATATTTATTTCGCCACACATATTAGCAGGTTACAATATTCACAATGTGTGCATGAGAAACGTAGGTGTAAGTAGAGTTTCGACACTTAGACTTTTTGTTGTTGTGTGTAGCACACTGAATTCAGTAGAAAAAGCCACATGAAATCTATTTGTCAACATGATCTTTTGCAATATATTTTTTTATGAAACAACATACAGTAGTGCAGCAAACTACTCAACCTTTGCTTGAAACAATCAAGTTAGCAATTCTAATTGTTAATGACACACTTTTGACAGCCATTTTATAATCAGGTATAACCTATAGATCCATCAGGGAATAATAACTTCTGTCATGGGAATGCTCCTCATACTCTCAATACATTTCGTTTTTTTAATTTTGTAATGCATAATGTTTTGTTTACAATATTTCAATTTTCCTCATATATGCCATGTTATAATATTTTAACAGCAATGTTCAATTTCATGTTAATTCTTATACATTTAGTTTCTAATACCTCAGATTAATTGAGAAAATACAGCATTTATACTTTCAATAATTCATTTGTAACACCAAATTTAACCTAAGAGAACTGCTAAAGAAAATGGAGGAAACACTTGGTGATCAGTTCAGTATTATTTATATAGTATTTAAGTATTAAAGTAATTTAATTAAATATTTCTATTTGGCACAATTGATTTTTTTAATTTAGTTTTAGTCATTTTAGTACACTTACTTTCTTGGACATTTGGACAAGTCAGAACAGCCGCATCCCTTGATCAAACAGGATCAGGTTATTTTATGTCACAGCATTAGCTGTAACATGGAGGCTGCAAGGCCTATGAACAGTGTAGGAAAACTAATACGGCTTTTGGGTGATAGATAAATAAATAAAGGAGCCTTTGAGAATCGGTTTTGAATTGACCTTATTTTTTTTTAAAAATAGTTTTTTTTTGCCCAGCCCTTGTTTCTGATCAAGTTTTCTAAAGTTCTCATCTAATAGTTTATTTTATTTCAGCTTTATTTAGATTTTTTCTTAAAGCCTACTCTATATATTAAGTGGCTTTAACACCTATGTACTAACATTGAAATTAATAATTTGATACAATGGACTTATTGTGTACATACATGTTTTTACATTGTACTTATAATTTAAAAACACCTGCATGTAATTACAGCTGTAATTAATTTATATAATTACATTTGTAATTGCATTGTTGACCCTTCCTTTACACCTTAACCTACCCATACCAACACACCTGTCCCTAACCTTACCCGTATCACACCTCAATAGCAGCAAAAGTGTTTTACAACACAACATGAACACAGTAAGTACATACCTACTTTTTGATTTAAGTTCATAGTACCTAAAGCCACTTAATATAAAGTGGGACCTTTTATTTTATTTAGAATTAAAAATGTACACTTTACCTAATAAATTCACACACATTTTATATAGGCATGATATAACACTTTCTCTAACAACTCAATGTTTTCACTGGTTCTATGAATATCTATCTATGTACAGCAGGACTCATGCTCTGCCCACAAACCCGCGGCTCGGCCCCTTTTATAATTTAAGGTCACAGAAGAGCTGCAGAAGGAACAGTGGAACAAATCAGAAAGAAAAAAAGCTAAGCATCTCACACACTACTTAAGTAGAAATGTTGTCTGATTGATAGATGCACTGAGGGCATTTGGGTATGGATCTTCTTCTGGGTCTGTTCGTGCATTGCTGTCTGGGTAAAGAAAGATATTTTTTTTCCTATTGATTTCACAGAAGCAGAATCGGCGTAGCATGTCCAGGCCTAAAGAAGAGACAGGAGCATTTACAGTAACTCCCAACACAAAACTGAATATTGTGCTTACTTCATTGTTGTGACTCTATCTGATGCATTTACATGACATGCCTTTTAGAGTTCTCTTTTCTCACATCAAAAACAACTTGATGACGCTTTAAGTGCGAGATACCACAAAGCAATTCTTTACGAAGTTCACAAATATAATTACTTACAGCTGCATTTGCCACTTATGCATTAGTAAAGTGTGTGACTGAACTGAGATTTAGTATTTTATCCTTAATGGTCCAAAATGGCTGATGAAACAGTACAAGGAAAGAGAATTTGACATGCACTGTTGAAATTAAGCAATGCTAAATGCATTTAACAATCAATCAATCTCAAAACACAAATTTACCATTATTTTGTCATGCAAGGTTCTTTTCGGTTGCACCACGTAAGAAAATCTATGTAAACAGTTTATTTACAAAATACTTTTTTCTTTATAAAAAGATTAAATAATGTATAAATAAATGTAATTTAATGTTGGAGGCTGAACACCCTCATACATAATACTGGGAAAAATATTCTCTGTTTCTCAAAATGATATAATGCAATATCCAATTATGTATCTACATGCTCCACCACTCTTGAATATCTAAGCAGGTTGAACTTTTAAAGTGGAAGAACATAGAGAAAAAATGAAGCTTTTTACCATTCCTTAAGTCTCTCTCTCTCTCTCTCTCTCTCTCTCTCTCTCTCTCTCTCTCTCTCTCTCTCTCTCTCTCTCTCTCTCTCTCTCTCTCTCTCTCTCTCTCTCTCTCTCTCTCTCTCTCTCTCTCTCTCTCTCTCTCTCTCTCTCTCTCTCTCTCTCTCTCTCTCTCTCTCTCTCTCTCTCTCTGGTCCAACATGCTCAAAGAATCCTGGGAGTATTTACAGAGGGGTTGATGTCATGGCAACAGGAGGGTTTGGTTCGAAATTGCAATGCAATGACATGTAAAAGCCAGGCAAGACCTGCTCTGATTCCCAGCTATGGGAAACCAACTGATCCAGCCTGAATGCCTATTAATTTAACTGAACATCAACAACAGAGCACAAACCAAAAGATCAAAGTGGAAAAGAGCTACATTTATTTTTTCTATAATATGATTTTTCAAATATAACACATTTCAAATGATATTTATATTTCTCAGAATTCACAAAAACGTTAATAAAGAAATTATTATTTAATGCTTTCATATATAATAATTATTATATGAAATAAATGTAATTATATTATGCAGCTAATATTTAATAAAATTATCTAATAATATAATTAAAAAAACATATAAAAACAATTATATTCCTGCTAAATTGTAGTTATATTTATTATTATTATTATTATTATTATTACTACTACAACCACTACTACTATTGTTGTATTGTTGATGTCGTTGTTTTTGTTGTTGTTGCAGGAATGATAAAGTACATGACAATAACGTGAACTACCTACTTGGAAATAGGAAGAAGAAAGACACTAATGTACTGAAAGCCACAGCACTATATTGTAGTACGTGCCAACAATTATTCTAAATAAAACAACATGCATAGCTCCCTTTCTATTTATTTTAAAAAGTTTCCCACTAACACAGACCGTCAGAGTGTCTCCCATAATGTGTGCATATACTTCAAGTGAGGACGCAAAACACTGTGCTTCTCTACCGAAACATATTCATATACACAAGAGTAGCATAGTAAAGATGAGAGACAAGCCAAGAAAACAGTATGATCAGTCAGTGTTTATTCAGGCTCTCCTTTATCGTGGACTCCATTGGGTAAAGTCTCATGAGCAATCTTTTCTCTTTCTTTATATTTCTACTCAGTGTGTCTTTTTATAATGACTGAGAGCATGCCCAATTACTGAGTAAAACATTGCACACAAGCATTCGGCATGCCCTCTCTGAGGACTGAAAACATGAATCGCGTCGTCAAGCAGCTATAGAGAAAAAGCTCAAAGCTTCTTCCCATGAAAACACAAAAACACGCATACACCGCTCAAGCTATTCCTGCTTCAGAGATCCTGTTGAGACATGAAGACCCAGTGCCTTTGGTGATTACATGATGAACCTTAATTAAGCAGGCTGATTGGAGATTTACCAGCATCTCCCGACCACATGATAGCACAGGTTTGTGAAGAGAATGAATCATCGCACACATCAAAATTGATTGCATTCCCTCACAACAGAGATTGTGGGCCACCCCAGGGCATCACGAAAGATGCCAAACAAACCCGGTCAGATAGTCGAGCTGAATTTCCCGCTATATCAAAAGAATCCACCCACAAGCCATCTATCCATCATCCACTGGCATTGATCTCTCAGCTGAATGTGAAATATAAACACTATCTGCACTCAGCTCTGACATGGCAGACAAACTATGACAATGTAGACCATAACAAAAGCACTAAGCAGGCAACATCCTACACGTGAACTCAACAAAGCACAGGAAACACCTAAAATCCTCTCCTGTGAGATGATGAAGATGGTGCAACTGAGACAAAAACCAAAATCAACACAAAGCGCTGCAATTAATTCAGACTCACAAGTTAAAAAGCCTTGATAAATGTGCATGTTTTGGTGTGACAGTTTCTGATCTGCATGCTTTTGTTGCTGACTGACAGAACCATAGAGAACAGACACCGTGGGAGGAAAATAAGGGTCACTGGCTTTCGGCAGACAGCATTTATCGGTACGTGCACAGAGAAAACATATGAGAGCGCAGAGAACAGATGTGTGTGAGAGAAAGAAAGACAAATCTTACCCTATACCTCTACTTGTTCAGGTGATGGTGCTCAGAGCACAGACTGCTCACAAACAAAATGCTTTTTTGAGCTCAGTCAGCGGCAGAAACATCCCTCCCCTCATGCATGAATTAATTAAACCTTCTCTCGCCCTCTCTCTCTCTGGCTCTTGTGATTATCCTTCAGTGTTGCATGCAACGCACTCCTTTGGCTGTAGCGGATGAAAATGTCCCTGCACTTTCTTCTCTGACAGCCTGTTTACAGACTCTGCTCTGCTGTCGTAATGTCTCTCTCTTGCTCTCTCACTCTCACTCTGCACACACTCTCTCATCAACAGTGCAATATCAAAGTGCTTCTCATAGGACGAGCCCTCCCCCTTGTGAACAACCCTAACCACCACAGTTAGTGCCTCTTACTGTAAAGTGTCACCACAGAATCTAAAATACACTGAACAAAATTATAAATGCAACACTTTTGTTTTTGCCAGAAATACTTTTTCTATGTACACAAAAGGCTTATTTCTCTAAACATTTTTTCACAAATCTGTCTAAATCTGTGTTAGTGAGCACTTCTCCTTTGCCGAGATAATCCATCCATCTCACAGGTGTGGCATATCAAGATGCTGATTAGACCGCATGATTATTGCACAGGTGTGCCTTAGGCTGTCCACAATAAAAGGCCACTCTAAAATGTGCAGTTTTATCACACAGCACAATACTACAGATGTCGCAAGTTTTGAGGGAGCATGCAATTGGCATGCTGACTGCAGGAATGTCCACCAGAGCTGTTGCCCGTGAATTGAATGTTCATTTCTCTACCGTAAGCAGTCTCCAAAGGCGTTTCAGAGAATTTGGCAGTACATCCAACCGGCCTCAAAATCGCAGACCATGTGTATCCACACCAGCCCAAGACCTCCACATCCAGCATCTTCACCTCCAAAATCGTCTGAGACCAGCCACCCGGACAGCTGCTGCAACAATCGGTTTGCATAACCAAAGAATTTCTGCACAAAATTTCAGAAACCGCTTCAGGGAAGCTCATTTGCATGCTCGTCATCCTCATCACGGTCACGACCTGACTGCATTTCTTCGTCGTAACCGACTTGAGTGGGCAAATGCTCACATTCAATGTCGTCTGGCACTTTGGAGAGGTGTTCTCTTCACGAATATATCCCGGTTTTCACTGTACAGGGCAGATGGCAGACAGCGTGTATGGCGTCGTGTGGGTGAGCGGTTTGCTCAACGTTGTGGATAGAGTGGCCCATGGTGGCGCTGGGGTTATGGTATGGGCAGGCATATTATATGGGCAACGCACACAGCGGCATTTTTTGAACGCATTTTGAATGCACAGAGATACCATGACGAGATCCTGAGGCCCATTGTTGTGCCATTCATCCACAACCACAGGATAAAGGATCTGTACACAATTCATTGGAAGCTGAAAACATCCCAGTTCTTGCATGGCCAGCATACTCACCGTACATGTCACCCATTGAGCATGTTTGGGATGCTCTGGATCGGCGTATACAACAGCATGTTCCAGGTCCTTCCAATATCCAGCAACTTCGCACAGCCATTGAAGAGGAGTGGCCCAACATTCCACAGGCCACAATCAACAACCTGATGTGTTGCACTGTGTGAGGCAAATGGTGGTCACACCAGATATTGACTGGTTTTCGGACCCCCCGGAACCCCCCAATACAGTAAAACTGCACATTTTAGAGTGGCCTGCTATTGTGGCCAGTCTAAGGCACACCTGTGCAATAACCATGATGTCTAATCAGCATCTTGATATGCCACACCTGTGCAATAACCATGATGTCTAATCAGCATCTTGATATGCCACACCTGTGCAATAACCATGATGTCTAATCAGCATCTTGATATACCACACCTATGAGGTGGATGGATTATCTCGGCAAAGCTGAAGTGCTCACTAACACAGATTTAGACAGATTTGTGAACAATATTTGAGAGAAATAAGCCTTTTGTATACATAGAAAAAGTTTGAGATATTTGAGTTCAGCTCATGAAAAATGGGGGCAAAAACAAAAGTGTTATTATATAGTTATAAAGTGTAACTATAATTGATAAACTGCAGTACTGCAATGGAACCCCATTTGCTTGGATCCTATTTAATATTCTGATACAACAATCTAGTGTTAATAAGAACAGTTCTATTTCAAAACATGACTGGGCAGACTCTAGTTTTGCTCTTTTCAATTTTATTATAAATAACAGGCTATATAATTTTGATTCTGTCGAGCCAAATACAACCACAAAACATCATCATGCTGATATTATCTGCTACAACCTCAAAGTTTATAGTAATTTGAGAAGATCACACGGATGTACCACTGTGACTTCTAGATGGGTGTCATGTGTCTGGTGGATCTTATCCTTGATCCATTGTTTTGTCCTATATGTGTAACTTTTTGTTGTTTGCACCTTGACGCTTTATCTTGGGCAGGTCGCCGTTTTTAATGAGAATGAGTTCTCTATGTGCCTACCTGGTTAAATAAAGGTTAAATAAAATAAAATAAAAATAAAAATACAGTTCCACTACATTTCAGAACCATTATTCATAAACAGAATGAGATCAGCACTAAACAACTTGATTCTTACTAAAATCAGAGGATGACTGCAGACTAGTTGAAAAAGAAACCATTAAAGACCCCATGAAAGTTTGTGGCTTTTAGTCTGTCTGTTGGCATGGAGGTCATGTACAATTTCCCATCCACTAATGCAATCTGCAAATCGACTAGCAAGGAGCAAATCATGGTTTATGGTGCTAAAATAACCAAAGAGGGGTCCACCATTTTTTAACAAAATAACTACTGAAAAACCTTGTTGAACAATTTCAAGGGAGCGTTAAGAACATAACACAAATGATACAAAACCATAAAAAAACATTATAATTAAAATAATTATTATAATATAACTAATAAGTTAAGAGTAAGTCACTGTAAGAGAGTCACAAAGCTTTTAGAACACAAATCTGAACAGAGAGAAAATATATTTTATATATCTTAAAATATTGATGCACGTCCATAGATTTAAGATTAATAGTAAGGAACTCAATGGATCTTCTTTAATGTCACATTAGGATGATATAATGGTCCCTCAAAGGACGATGGGATTAGACCAGTGCTTATCAACCGAATAGGGAATTAAGCTGTAGCACCATCGCTCCATCACCTAATTTGAGAAGCAGACAAAGGGACAGAAATAGCCCGGGAGTGCTCCTCCCCTGCTCCTATGATCAAAAGCAGACTGTTTTTGTCTGGCCTGACTTTCACCTAGGTATGCCATATCCCATTTCACCCCCCACACACACCCTTGTCCACCCCCTTTTTTTGAAAAAGAGAGCAATCATGCATTTGCTCTAAAAAACCTTTTTAGGTAAGTGGTTTCAATCAGAGGGCATGAGCAGACCCTGAAGCCTCCAGCCTGTTGAGATACTGCAGTTGAAGGACACAGAGAAAATATCACACTATTGCCATCTAAACAAGGAGTCTAAATGATACGGCTGTCCTTAACGTGATCATTTCAGAATGATAAGCTGGCTGTCTTGTGCATATAGAAATAAGTCTTCAGGAAATATAGGAGTGTCAGAGTGAGGAGACGTTTGATTTCAGAGTGTTGAAGGTAACAGAGAAGAACCACACCATCTACATGCTTCTTACTATTGCGCAACAGCACAGAAGCATCATAAAAACTCACAAAGTGTGGTGAATTTACATGGTGAAACAGACTACACACAGTATGTTTGAAAAGGCAAGAGAAATGAAACAGTGAAAGGAATATATATATAGTTTTAGGGGGCTGCGTAACATGTCTGTTCTTTCTCTCTGTCTTTTTCTTGTGCTGTCTCTCTTTCTGACGGGACTTTCCCTTTTTCTGTTAGAGATGGAGGCGTTGCCTTGTGCCAGCAGAGCGTATGCTTTCACTTCCTGTCCCTATCTTATTGTCCTCTTTGTTTGAAGATATGAGCCAACACTTTTATGAACCCACATGCATTATAATAAATGAAAAAGACCTCACTTGCTCTAAATATTCTCAACCTAATATCTATATAAGGTTCTATCTGCTATATTAATATCTGCTTTGACAGGAAACTGCATTTACTTTTGTATCCAGCACTGAGTTGAAACTGACAGCGTGACCCTGCTGTAGAGAGTCTATATATGGAAGTCAGCAGGGTAAAGGGGCAGAGAACCTCACACAGTATCCAAAAGGACAAGAGAGAGCCTGGGAGGTGGGACCCTCTGGCTGTCCCATCCATCTCCCCAGTGAGTGGAGACACTGTCCTTCCCGCCTAACCTCAGAGCCCCTGGGACCGGTCACCTCATTATCATCATGAGTGAGAGGACAAGGGGCTTTCATTTTTTCCTCATTTACTTTGCAACGATGCAGGAACCAGTAGAGCAATGCATGGCAAAAAGTATTGGCAGTGACACAAATCTTGTGTTTTGCAAAGTTTGCTGCTTCAGTTGTGGTGATGATTCAATTTGCCTCTAGATTATTGTTCTGAGGGATTAGATGCATTTTAAATAATTACAAAAAGCTTTTTAAAAATGAACTTTATAACAAAACCAGAATTTTTTTTTTTTTGGCCCTGGCATCAAATGATAAACTAACATTATTTCACCACTCATGTCATCAGCACATAGGAAAGTGAGAACAAGTACTAGTCAGGTGAAATCACACTATCATTCTGATTGGATTATAAGACTAGACTGATTACTATAAAAGGAGGGAATTGTTTTCTTGTGTCAGTCATCATTGCTTTGCATTAAAATAGCCTCACATGCAAGGAAATCGCAGCAAAATATCACTGAAGAACTAGAAGAAGAGAGGTTAAACTGCTTCAGGATCTCCCAGTGTCCAGCAAGCGCCAGGACTGTCTCCTACGGAATCATGTCACCAGCTTGCTCAATATCGGCAGCAGGTGGGTGTGAGTGCATCTTTTGGACAATGGCCTTGTGTCAAGAAGGGCAACAAAGAAGCCACTTCTTTCCAAAAAAAAAAACATCAAGGACAAAGTCTGCAGGAAGTACAAGGATTGAACAGCAAAAGACTCGTGCAACGTTATTTTATCTGATGAAGCTCCCTTCCTACTGTTTGGGACATCTGGGAAATCTACTGTATAAGAAAAGGTGAACGATTCCTGTGTCATGCCATGAGTGAAGCATCCTGAGACAATCTATGTGTGGGTTTGCTTTTCTTCTAAGGGAGTGGGCCCTCTTCCAATTCTGCCCCAAAACTCTGCCATGATTAAAAAATGGTATCAAATGTCCTGCAAAAGTAACTTCTCCCATTGATCCCAATTTAGTGAGGATGCATGCATTTTCCAGCATGATGGAGTATCTGTCTTTATTCACTCACACTGATGTTGTTTCAAACCTGCATGACTTTTTTTCTGTGAAACTCACTAGAAGAAATTCTACAGAATGTTCTAGTCGCTCTTTTCCATGCAATTACAATGCAAGAAGTATGAGGATTTCCACATTAATCACTATATTCAGAAGACTGGGCAACTTTTATGATACTTTCACTGATTTTTAAGGAAAATGGCTTAAGCCTCCCTAGATCTAAGAGCTACAACACCGTTAATGTTTTTTGGAGTCAGTAAGATTTTTTTTAAAGAAACTAATTATTTTATTTAGCAAGGAAGCATTAAACTAAAATTGACAGTAAAGACAAGAGATGAGTCAACTAAACGATACTGCTGCTGCTAGTCGACATTGGAAATACTAGTCCATGTACATTTATTTGTTTGCACACTGATGTTTTGCTTTATATTTTTAGAAAATGTTGCATTTAAAAAAATACATTATTTTGAAAAGTGTATATCTGGAGGTGGGAAAAAATCATTTAATTTTACCTCAGAACATTTTTTTCCCTTTAGTGTCACTCGCGGTTACATAGTCACATGTAATTATTTATAATTTATAGTTACTCTACGGTAACTAATTGTAACGTGTAACAAGGACACTGTAAAATAAAGTGTTACCAACCGTCCACTTGGAAGTCTGATTACACCAAATTGTAATTAGAAAACAATTTTACAGGATTCAAGGTTCAGTTCATGGAGTATTGCATATTGCAACAACAGGAAGTGAGATTTCCCAATACAGCGTCTGTATCCAACTGTGATCCAATTGAAGTGTAAACAATCCAGCATATAGTAATTCCAAATTTCCGCACTAATAAGTAGCTACAGATGTAGAAATAAAAAGACAGATTAGGAATGTCTTAAAGGCTATGTTGCCTTGTTATTTTTTTTCTCTTTCTGAGTTGGAAATAAAGGGAGGGGGGGGGGGGGGGCACCAGTTATATGACCACCAACGGGTGCAGTGGACAAACAGTTCTGCATTAATGCACACCCTAGTCTGTGATAGACAACCATGTGTCTCCATTAAATCTCTACCCCATAATGAGATCCAAAGCTACATCACTAGGCTGGCAGGCTCATCCCCAGAGACACCAGGAAAGGAAGAGGAGATGGAGAAGATGTGATGAAGAAACCCAACAAGCTTAAATTTCATTGAAAACATCAGACTTATCCAAGAACATTATAATTGTATTTCTTGGCTCACATCAACCAATATCAAAAAAATATGTTTTTGAAAGAAGTTGCAAAAAACAGATTATCATGGTTTTAAATACTTTTTGAATTAGCAACAGGCGCTTACGTGCAGATAAAGCAATAATAGCTTGTACAAGAAAAGGTAACACTTTTTTTTGATAGTCCACTTTAGACATTCTACTAACTATAAGTAACTTTGCATCTACATGTCAACTAACTCTCATTAGGTTATTAGTAGACTGTCTGCTTAATATCTGCTAACACTTTATTTTGATGGTCCCCCAACTGACACTGTACTGACTATAAGTAGCTAACTTGGCAACTACATGTCAACTTTTTCTCCTAACCCGAACCCTAACACCTAACCCTGACCTAACAGTCTACTACAGCCTGCCAATACTCTAATGAGAGTTAGTTGACATGTACTTGTAAAGTTACTTATAGTTAGTAGAATGTCTAAAGTGGACTATCGAATTAAAGTGTAACCCAAGAAATAAAGAAATACTCTAGTGATAAGGCAGTTTAAGGCACGCATTATCAAACACATTCACTAAGAGGACTCCATGGGTTAGAGAGATTCGCTCATTTCTGGGAAAAAAAATTAGAAGTGCAATACATTTTCACACATGCACAGCCTGATACTGCATGTTACTGACACCCACCCACACGTGCATAAAGGTCACATGCGTACGCACACAAGGTGAAAAATTGACTGCGTCTTATCCTTTTCTCACACAGGACAACACTAAAAGAACTGACTAGCCTTCTATTGTACCACATTTATTATTATAGATGTTATCTTTGCGCGTGTTATCAGTACATTAAAAAGCAGATTTTACTCATTCATGTAGATTGGTATTAACAATATATATAAGTAATTGAAATATGCAGTTAAAAGCTCTAAAACTGACACGCACCCAATATGCGTTCCTGTTATACCTGAAACATTGTCACTGTATTTTGTATAGTGAACCAATCTAAATTCAAAGAAAATTAAAAAGCAATATGCCATTGGAATGTATTATAGTGATTTTATTGTGTAAAGGGTAAATGGTATTCAATACAAAAAAACGAAATCTTAATAATAATATTATTAGGCTTAGAATAATAATAATAATAATAATAATAATAATAATAATAATAATATTATTATAAGTAACAGAATTATGTGGTTGCTAAGCAACAAAGAATATAGACTGTGTAGGCACAGGTGTGTTTATCAACCCCATAATATGTGGCTTAACCAATCAGAATTTAGTTCTGTTTTAAAAACAATTCACTAAATGCTTAAAACAATAACTCTTTGCACAAACCACAGTTTGAGGACAGAAACTTCCTGCGCTTGTAACACTGACAAAGACAGGTTGAAATCCTCAGCTTATCTTTTTTACCACAGTCATGCACACATTTGCAAAGAGACAGAGCTCTGGTTTCCTCTGCAGGGACCTCCTGCTCTCACTTCAGCATTTCCTTTGATGTAAGCAACGGCACTAGCTTTACGCGATTGAGTAAAAACACGGCCATCCTGTTTTCAGTTGTGACATTACATGGATTCCCTTTACTTCATTATAACAGGTGCCTGGAATAACACCAGCACTGCACTGACAGGGAATCTATCATGCACATCTATGCCCTGACTTGAGAATCAATGCCTCTTGATGAATGGTTAACATTAGTGTTACTATGCACACAGTACATTTGCTACCACCTCTATTAGCATGCAAAAGCACATGGAGTATCCTACCTTCAAGAGGCAAGGGAATAACTCTCACCCATATGCAACTCCAGGTAGTTTCCTTTTAACCTTGGGACTGAATGCCATTGACATTACAGTAAATCACACAAATATTTATAGAGGAAAATGTAGAAATTATGCTTAAGGACTGGACAAAATTACTAAAAATAAAAATAAAAAAAACTATCGAGTTGATAGATGAAGATGATTCACATTTTCTAAAAGCCAAAAAAAAATAATGGGAAAGAAATTACCCAAAAAATTATTCTACCTTTAAATTTTAATTTCGACCATAATTTAACCGTGGCGAGCTGTCTTGCTTACGTGTCAGCTTTTAATAATTCAGCATTAGGTTTAAATAATTTAATTCTGATTTAAAAAGCAGATATTGCATTTGAAAATTTAAAGACATGATAAATTAATGCAGCTGGGGCTTTTGACTTTATGTTAAAGTTGCTGAATGCAACATTTGACACATACACAATCAAACTTTAATAATCTAAAAACAGTCAGACTTTGGATTTTAATAAAACAGAATAGTACATTATAAACTGCTTATTGTTTCAATCCCACTTCATGCAGTCAAACACCGCAAGGAAGGTCCTGATTACAATTCAGATATCAATATTTTGCCCTAAAAAGATTACACACTTGGGATGTATTAGGTTGCTATAAATACACGACTGGAGAGTTCATCCTTCAGTGATAAGCACTGTTTGCTTTCACAATAAAACAAACTGGGCTCGATGAGCTCCAGCACATTATTACTTTTCCACAGTTGCATCATTTTACTGCTTGCCTCAAGCCACAGCTTCTCTGTTTGCTCACAATCACATGGACCCATCAAGTAATTGGTTTTACTTTGAGAAAAGTGCCATGTGGATGTGGGTTTTTTTACCCTAATGAGAGGTCTGATGGAACTTGTGTTAATTGAGACAGATCATACAGCTGCAGCAGTGGGAAAATCATCTTTGTTAAGCATCAGCCATGAGAATAATCTGGGGTAAATGAGCAATGGATGGGAAGAAGGAGAGATGAAGGGGTTCGAGACAGCATGCGGCAAAGAGTGATCTGACTCAGCCTGCATGTGAGGGTGGGTGTAAAGAACAGGGTTTTCAGCGGGACAAAAACCACTGACACCTAATCATTACACCCACCAATGACAGATATGTTATTACTGAGGGTGGAAATAATTAAGTGAAGTCGGCAAGTCAAGGAATGCAATTTGGGAATAGCTTTTCAAAGAGCAGGTTGCCTTGTGCCTGTGGTGGGGCAGCGGAGGTGGTACTTCCCCTGTGGTGTACAGTGATACATTACTGTGTCACAGTCTAACGTTGGACAAGAGAGAGGAAAACCATACTGCTTTTTTGATGTTTTGCCATTGAGAAACTTTTGAATTGAGTGTACCTGCATTTTATGTCCTTGTTTTATCATGCATTTTTAATGAACTGCATCATTGTTTAATAAGCTTCTCTTTCTGCTTCCATGGAAATATAATATTTTTTCTTTCAATTGTCTTAAAGTAGATAAATGAATTATTAAGTTCAGTTGTCCGTGATCATCAGACAATGTTTTTTTAGAGTACATGGAGCCTTGTCCAGTGCCCTAAACAAAATGTACATTTTAAACTTAAATGTTCTTACATGTTCCTATTGTTATCCCTCCTGAATAAATACCATAAAATAAATATATAAACAGCTTAAAACTGCTTAAGATCATTTGCTATACTTAGCTGGTTTGAAATGGTCTCACAGCCAGATTTAGCAGGTGGTTCTCCCAGCCTGGTCAGCTGAAAGGTTGCCAAAACCTCTCTAGTAACTGACCAGCTAAGACCAGAAAACCAACCAGCCAAGGCTGGATTAAGAATTTCTTACAATGTTTTCTTAGTTGTGCTACTTTGAAAGTATTGAAAATCTCTCTATTTCTACCACAGAGAAACGTCAAAAGGGCAAAAGGGCATCAAAGGCTTGTTTAAATAGGTTGGTAATTTGGATATAATGTATTTCCCATGATGGCATCATCACTCACATGCTTGAGAAACTTGTATACAATATGATGACCAGTAAAAAAAAAAAAAAAAATTAATAAAGTAATTATTTAACTTGATTCCTAAAAAGCAACATTAGAATCACAGAACAATCTGTACAGTAAAAGATCATAGCTGAGTGTGCTCAGAAATCATACTGGTTAATGTAGCTCAAACCACATTTTCTCTTGTGTTGAGTGATATTTATATACAATCTGGCCAAGGCTAGGCTGGAAAAGACCAAAGAAATGTGTAATAATAAAGAACTGAATGTTCATGTAAGCTAATGAGCATGAACATTTCCTAAAAACATTTCCTTCACTTTCCCCTCTCTGATTCCAGCTGTCCCTGTGTAAAACTACACATTGGACACCTCTCCTCCCTGTAAATATATTGCTAATGTGATTAGCATGCCTCTAGGGCTCATTACAGAGAACATAAATAGCAGTCAGAGGAAGAATAAAAGGCAACCTCCATCCAAAAGATCCAACATGTTTTCATGGTTTCATATTTACATGTTTTACCAAGCAGCAAATTCATTTAAAAACAACAGAGGTGGCTTGAAGAGATTGATCTCTAATCATATTGTTGCCGATCTAATGCTCAGATTTTGATGTAAATGAAAAGGAGAGGGAAAAGGGACAGAACGAAGGCCACCAACCCCAATGACATGTCTTGGCAGTGACTTCAGCAGCTAGCTGTCACCATAGCGATGGAAACCTCCTAGAGACCTGGAATGATAGTAAACATCTCAATGGACAAAAGCATAACCTTGTACCCTCTGTCAGCTGACAAGTATTTCGGTCTACAGCATTATTCTTCAAAAGGTATAGTATGGTTAGTATTTGTATTTCAAGCCAAACCACTTTATGACCACAACTTTAAGTGCACTTTGCTTTTCACCATTATGATGTAATGTTGGTGGGTTTATCATCGCATTTATGGATATGTGCAAAACGTAGAGTCGTTAAATAGAGAAAATGATGACTCCAGTTACAACTCACCATTTGTATTTATTTATTTTTCATTAGTGAGTGAATCAATAAAAACATAATAATTGTGTAAAATGCAGGTTTATTGCTTAGGCTAGTGTTGTGGGGGATTTTCCTCAATGTAATAAACTCTAACCCTCACATTTTTGGGTAAAGTATAAACTATGCTATTTTCGATAAAAAATAAACTTTGCATTTCTCTGGGAAATTAAATATGAATTCCTATTTACCTTGTTTATGTAATTGGTTTATGTAAAACATACTATTCCCCTAATTGTCTGAGTAATTCTGATGTCCTTATTTGTTTTGCAGTGATGGAGCATAAGCAGTGTGTTTGTGTGGGGAAACCTTGCCATGCTGGCATCCTCCCCCAATGCCTCAGCAGTTTTTAATTAAAATGCTCCATTTGTGCCACCTATCCTGGTTGGCTGAGAAACTATATAAGAATAAATTGCTGCCCTCGTCTCCAGACAGATGGCCAGGGCTTTGCATTTTGCAGCCAATTATTTAACATCAATGGGAAAGAGAAAAGACAAAAGTATCACAATCAACTTGCAGTGATGTGATTGCAGTGTCCTAGCAGCTGCAATTTAACTGATGAACATCTAGCTCCATCAAATAAATAAATACATTTTTACATTATATTGCTAAATTTTATCTGTTGATAAATCTGTTGATTTAGGAATGTTCTACATGAAAATGTAAATTTCATTATGCTTACATGTTGCGGTGCAAACCTAAACTTGCATATTCCCTTGCGCTTGCACTTGTTTTGAATGCATATAAAGCAACATTTAATGTAATATATATGGTGATATAAAGGTGACTTTTCTATTGCTGTTGTTCAACTGCCAAATTATTTCTTGATTTGCTACATGAATATGCTTAATATATGTAAAAAGTCCGTCCTTCGGATGAGACGTTAAACCGAGGTTCTGACTCTCTGTGGTCATTAAAAATCCCAGGATCTCCTTCGAAAAAGAGTAGGGGTGTAACCCCGGCATCCTGGCCAAATTTGCCCCTTGGCCTCTGTCCATCATGGCCTCCTAATCATCCCCATACATACTGATTGGCTTCATCACTGTCTCTTCTCCACCAGTAAGCTGGTGTGTGGTGGGAATTCTGGCGCAATATGGCTGCCATCACATCATCCAAGTGCATCATCCGGGACATTGATGGTGGTTGAGGAGATTCCCCCTTCCATGTAAAGCGCTTTGAGTACCCAGAAAAGCGCTATATAAATGTAACTAATTATTATTATTATTATTATTATAAATAAAAAATAAATAAAACATTTCACATAATGGCAATACATTTCTCCTTCGGTGAATCATTTTTCTTGAGGTCATTTTACACCACCAAACTGCATTTAACACATTTAGCACCTCCCCTTGACATTTCTCTATTTCTCTCAATTGCTTTCTCTCAGCTGTCATGGCTCAATGCTGACGATGTTCTATATTTTACATTGGCAGGTTTCCTCTCTCATTATCTCTAGACAGAAAAGGTCACTGCTTCTGTGTTGTTTTTCCTTGCACAAAGACACTTCTACAACAGTGTTGTGCGACCTACTACAACACAAACACATATGGCTTTGGTGCCTGTTGACAGCCCACACAATTAGACCCCTGTCTGCCTGACATCAAATCATCAAATATGTAGTTAGTATAGCTCACTGTGTTACATAAAAAAGACTTGACTGCTCCTTTTGACATTTCACATACTGTATACCAAAAGTACACCTATAAAGTGAGACAAACCACACCATTCTGCCTATGAAAGTATCACATCGCTGCATAATGGACTGCATACAAAGCAGCATTTTAAATAACTTACGAAAATAAACTAGTACTCAAGATCTTATTTTCTTAAGATCATTTCACATTCAAATCTTAAGAGTATAGGGAATTTTATATTGCTCTCCTTCAAACAATGTCTAAAGTATAATGTATAGGCCTCTATGCATAAATTGTATGCAAATAGTTTGAAATGTAAAGGCTTCAATCAATCAAGGTATTTTGTAAAATTTAAATGATCCGTTATAATAATACAACAGTTCAGCAATTTAAGTAAAGTAATCATCGTTCATTGTACTTAGGGGTCCAAGCAAATGGAATTGAAATCGTTGAAATTAGTGTCAAACATAATAAAGTTATGTCACTTTTATTTTCCAAATTGTTCACTGAATCTTATCAAAAAGAAATGTTATGCTTCTTAACATGCAATGACCAGAACTGCCAAAGATATCTTTAAAAATATCTGAAAATGTTCCATTTGTGTTTTGTACAAATGCAAAACCATTACAAAATTATTTACAGGCTACATTCAAACAAAAACTGAACACCTAAATTTTTTCTAAGTGAGGAAACTGGTATTTTCCAATTATTTCCATGACAATGTGCTTAGCTCTGAATTTAAAGGGAAAGTTCACCCAAAAATGAAAATTCTGTCATTGATTACTCACCCTCATGTCGCTACAAACCCTGAACCCTTTCGTTCGTCTTTGGAACACAAATTAGAATGTTTTTGATGAAATCTGAGAGCTTTCTATCCCTCCATAGCCAGCTACGCAACTGAAACTTACATGCTTCAAAAAGTTCATAAAGAGTTCGTAAAACTAATCCATATGAATTGATCGGTTTAGTCCTAATTTTCTGAAGAGACACGGTTGCTTTATATGAAAAACAGATTCATAATCAGATCAGAATTTAGGGTTTTATTCACATATAAACATTCATCAACGCACACATCAGTTATGATAAACGGGGGTGGAATGACATGAGGGTGAGTATATAATGACAGAATTTCAATTTTGGGGGGAACTAACCCCTAAAATAATCTAAATGGAGAATGAACACACTTTCTGTGCAACGGTATTTATTCCTTTTGAATTAAGATCCTCAAATCTACACCACATCCACTATGTGCAAGAGAGTATTCATTCAACACAGAGGAAGGCTCTTCCGTTGTGATTTAAAAAGTCTGACGGATTATACATGGGATGGAAACTTTAAAGGCATAGGTCATGTTTAAGGTCAGGCGTATAGCGTTAGATACCAATCTGGCTCATGCTGTTATGACAACCTTGGAAGAAACACTGTGAATGGATCTGTGCCTGTATATATTGTGTTTAGTATCAAGAGACATCATTCTGTCAAACACTACTGAATGCCCATGAAGAATGTCCTAATGCTCCATGTGTAAGGAACACAATACTGCACTACGTAACAGCATTAGAATCTGCAGAGCAAAGCATCAACATGAGAGCAAGATGGAAAAAAGGAATGACCTATTAAAGGAGGGCGGATGATGTTCCATTCTCAATCATTGAGATGCAGGGAGCATCTTACTGAACCGTGCAGAGGCATGATGAAATAACAGCTAAAAATGGCAACCTCCAAGGATCCCCCTTTGCCCAGCACTGTAAACACCTCATTTCTGAGACAGTCCTGGGAAAAGCACCACATCTGCAAACCCCGTAAAAAACAAGTGTGCTTGTTTTTGGAAGTATATATCCATACACACTGCAGGCAATTATTAATAACAAGGTACAATTTTTTTTTTTAAATGGTAGGCTAACATCTGTTTCGAGTGGACAGCATAAATAATAAGGCTGATTAGGTTGTGCTGTCCACATTTAAAGCTTAATGTTATTTACAAATACATTATGCATCTATATTTCCCCATAATATCTTAAATTATATTCTATTGTTTTTTATAAATATTAACAATAATCAATGCCACAGAATACATAAAAAGCAATAACTTAACAAGGTGAAATCATATGAATAATGAGGCAATGTCACAGCGTAACATTTTATCAGTTAATGTCATGGATTAAATCGCGCCGTCTTAATCTATTAGCAACAATCCCGGAAACTACTAAAAGGAAAGAACCTACCCACAGATGAATTCATGTCCTCATCTCCCCGCCAGTCTGGAGTCGTGACTCGGGCTGTTTCTCAAAACCTAGCGACTGCCTACATTGACAGCATTATTTGGGCATCATGTGCACGTGCAGCATCACGCATCGTGTCTTGTGTGCATGAGCTAATTATGCGTTAAATCCGTCCTCCCGAGAAGTTCGTACGCACGAGGTGGGAAGTCGTGTTTACGACTGCAGATGCATTTAAGTCACTTTCGTCGGAGTCAGATGGCGGTGTAGGCTACTTTCTCTTAATTAACCGAAAATACAGCAAAGTTCAGTTCTAGAAAATGAACAACACTTAAATGTGCATGGTGTGCTTTGCTTTTTTATGTTTTTAACTCATTAATGAAGCCACTGAAAACTTTCTCTTTACATATTACATTGTTATATTACAATGGAATTCTGTGCGAGTAACGCCGCCTTCACACTGGCAGTTGAGATCAGCTCCGATACGGGGCCGAAACGACCGGAAGTCATTCATTTCCTATGGAGATTCGCAGACCGCATGCGAATGGGTACGAAACGGGTCCGACCGAGTGCGGTGCGAAGAAAATCGTGTCCGTTGGTCATCCGGATGTTTTCAAAAAATTGAACTCTTGCGAAAATCTACGGACGGTTCCTATCCGACAATTCCAGCGGAAGTTAGCGTTGCTATGATACTGATAAACAAACCTGAATTCTTATCGGTATAAAATCATTATTTATTTTAATAAAAGTTAAGTTGTCATGTCATTTTTTTATTTTCATGATTTGCTAACGTTATTAGGGCAGTTAATACAATTAAATTGAAGGCAGACATCGAACTAAATGTGATATAGTGGTATAAATCATACCACTATATCACATTTTTTAGCCGACCTGACATGTCAACGTCCTGAGCAACTTTCCTCACGCAGCAGCCTTCCTATTAATATCTCTAACCCTCATCAGAGAGATCATACAGAACTGACAAAATCAACCATTCTACCCTCAGTTCGTTGTGACCCCTTGGTAGCCCTTCCACTAAACACATACTTGGTTTTTAAAAAAGACTCTTTATTTACCTTAGTGTACCAGCGACATGAGAGATGAATTAACCACACAAATCTATCTACAACTATACTGTTGTGTCTCAGACTGGCCATCTGAGCACTAACCCAGAGGACATTTAAAGTTTGCTACAGACCGTTGATTGTCACCTTGATCAGCATACATGGGGGTGGCCATCTTGATTTGGGTAAAAGCCTGGAATGGACTTTCCTCATGCTTTTTATACCTGTGCTGTGTTGCATCATGGGAAGTGGGAGATATCAAGTATGGTGGGAAAGGAAGGGGAATTGGTTGATGTTAATGTGTATTTTCTCTAATTATTGCTGAAGTTTACTTATTGAAGTTTGTACTTTTATTGAAATTTGTGTGGTGAAGGAAATGGAGTTACTTGATCACACTTTATTACTTCCCCATGTGATTATTGCTGAGAAATGGTTGTACCCAGGTGTATAAATTCTCACATAATGAAGTGATCGAGAGAGCTAACATAAAAATAAATAATATAAATATTAGTCCTACAGTGGTAATACCATCAATACCTCCATGGCTTTTCCCTAAACCTGATGTAGATCTAACATTGCAAGACAAGATGGAAACAAAGGAAATGATCATAACAAAGGATATAGTTGTGAAACAGCACCTAAGTCAAGAATATTACAGTAGTATTCAAATATTTACGGATGGATCTAAAAATCCAGACACTGGACGTACAGCAGCAGCAGTTTTCATTCCCCATTTTAAATATAGTATTGAAAAGAGAATTACGGATCATGTTTCAGTATATACAGCAGAAATTATTGGAATTTTAATGGCACTTCAATGGGTGGAAGATGTTCGTCCTATGGATGTAGTGATTTGTTCAGACTCCTTTTCAGCTTTAATGAGTATAAATAGTGGAAAGTCAGCGTCCAGGCAGGATATCTTATATGAAGTACTACAAAATCTGTACAGAATATACAGAATAGGAGTAAACATTTCATTTTTATGGGTTCCAGCACATGTGGGGATAGAGGGTAATGAGGAGGTTGATCAGTTGGCAAAGAGATCCTTAAAACGCAATGTAATAGACATTAATGTATCACTGGGTAAAACTGAAGTTAAAGCAATAATAAAATCGGCTCTAAACAAGATGTGGCAACAAAAATGGGACAAGGAGATAAAAGGTAGACATTTGTATAAAATTCAAAATAAAGTTGGGGTTGAGAGAAATAAATACGGAAGCAGAAAGGAAGATTCCATAATATCTAGGCTTCGAATAGGGCATACATGCCTTAATCACTCACTTTTTATCATAGGGAAAAGAGAATCTGGGAATTGTGATAAATGTGGCTTGTCAGAAACAGTTGAACACGTGTTAATTCATTGCACAGAATACAACAGAGAAAGAATCGATTTTACAGAATCATTAAGCTACGTAGGCATTAATATATTATCAGTAAAAAGCATATTTCAAAACGCACAGAAAGAGAAAAGGGTTTATAGTGCTTTAATGAGGTATCTAAGGGAAACAGGATTGGTTAACAGAATATAGAATAATATAATTTTTTTTTCTTTTTTTTTTTTTCTTTAAAGGTAATTTGCGTCACTTTGGTTAACGCTTCACACTCCTGTCCAGTTGGTGGCGGTAAATGCACCATTTAGCTGGGTTGCCAACCGCCATAAAACTCCGAAAGAAGAAGAAGAAGAAGATCGAGAGAGCTAAGACTGGTGGTAGTGAATGCTGTATCAACTGAGTACTCTGATTGAAGGATTAGACCTGATGCAAGGTTATTGTTTTCTGTATATTGAAGTTTTTTTTTCTTCCTTTTGTTAATTTTCATGCTGTGGCACCTGTGAGCACCTTGCACTTTACTGGCTTGGGAGACCGTAAATAAATATAAAAATGGCATTCAACGTCCTCCATGTGTTATTTTGAAAAACTCTGGATGTGTCGGTGACATGTGTGGTGTCAGAAGTGAGATTGTTATGCCACCCAAGACCAGACAAGACCGAGGTGCGGGCGCAGATGAGCAGTTGGGAATGGATCAGGAGCCGCCCAGCTCTACGGAGTTGCAAGAAGCAGCGGGCCCGACAGAGGGAAGTGTATCAGAACTGGCCGGCCTGGTTAAAGTTCTCCTGCAGTCCCAAGCCGCCCGGAATGATCGGATGGAGCAAGTAATGGTGAAGCAAGACCAGCGTTGGCGAAATATGCAGCACCAATTCCAGCAAATACAGCATCTGGTGATCCAGATCCGGGCTGGAGGGGACCACAGAGGAAGTCAGGCCGCGTTTACAGCTGCAAGCCCAGTGCTAACCGGAGAAGGTACGTCATCAGGAAGCATCGAGCCAAGATTACATCCCTTGACAAGAGATGACATCGAGCAGTTCTTGACAACCTTTGAAAGGATGGCCACTGCGTGCAGATGGCCTCAGGCCAATTGGGCAATCAGACTGGTTCCTCTGTTAACGGGAAAGGCCCGGGGTGCCTATGTAGCCATGGATGGGAATGATGCTGAGGTCTATGATAAGGTTAAGGATGCGATACTTATGAAATATCAGATTAATGCAGAGATCTACCGTCAAAGGTTTCGCTCATCAGAGATTCTGCGAGACGAGAACCCCTGACAGTTTTACGCCCCTGTTGTTCCTGATGCGTCGGGGGAGGCTGTACAGCGACACGAATTGAGTTATGTTAGTAAATCATCTTTTTTTATTATTAATACATTTATTTATTTTGTATTGTAAATGAAAGGATACAATACATTAATAGTGAGAAAGAGAGAGAGAAAATAACAAGGGGGACCTCAAAAGAGATTGAATTAGGCTACACAAATCATTACAATTTTACATTTTGTCAATATAAAAAATTAAAGGTTCTTTACAACAGACTCAATGATATTATTTATTTTAGAAACCTTTGAGTTTAAAGGTTTTAACATTTTCTTAAAAGAAGAAAAAAGGGACTTTATATCAGAGGAGAATATTCTTGAATCAGGATCATTGAAAGGTTCTGTCTTTATGAAGATGAATCTTGCCCAGAAGACAAAGTACTAATACTGTATAATCAAGATTTTATCGTTAGGATGAAAATCTGACAAAAAAATGATAGATTCTATCATGTTAAATAATCTGCTAAAGTTATTGTTGTTTAGCAATGATGCAACATTTATTATTTATAAACGATTAGCTTGGTAGGTAGATATCAGTTCATTTCTATATCAATGGATAGGTCTATAATTTATTTCGAGAGACAAAAAGTTCTTGACGGTCAGGTTTATTTTCTATCTGGCTTAAACTTAGCTATACCACGTGTAGGTTTAGCTGCCCCTAGTCTTCTCTACTCACTTTACAAATCATTTTCTTTTGTTGCCTGTCTTTAGCTTGCGTGAGATGGCCTCTTCTGTTAAGACCCTGTTTACTCCTTGCATTAAAACATACTCCACATGGTTTCTGGAGGAACGTTACAGTAGATATTGGAAATATATGTTGTAAAGAAATATATAATATAAAGAAATATAACTTGTTTTTTTTTTTACAGTCTATGGTGTGAACACACAAAAGACACATTTAGGCATATTGTATACATGTATGTAAATCTCTCTCAAAGTAAAGAGTTGAACTGCACTCTCACTCAAATATTTTGATTATTTCCAACATCATTTCTTAAAATAGCTAACTGGTCTGGACTAAAATGTAGGGTATGTGCACTTAATGTGGGTTTTATCATACTCTGTCTTTACCAAAATCTTTTTAACTTGCATCTCGTTAAGGGGTGTGTTTGCTTTAGCTATAAGAAAATGAAAATCTCTCTCTAAACTTATAAACACCCATCTTTTTTTTTTACGACTTACAAAATAAACAACTTACAGACACATACATGGACATGGTTTTAATGTCATTTTCAATTTTCTCTGCACAGTCCATCATTGGTGGCCAAAAGAAATCAAAGTGGCTTGACACTTTTTTCACTATTGTTCCACAGGGCTCTCAAGTTTTATCAAAAGTTTAGAGTGAGATTTAGGGGAGGAGCCACCCAAATATTTGCAGGATCGGTCCCTCGACCCAACCAAATTCGCTTAAATTTTTGCTAGCAGTTCAATTTTGCCTATTGTTCATAATTGACCGGCACAAATGGAAATTATAACAATTGTTAAATCTGATAAAAAGACAAATTCATCCAAATAAAATAAATAGTTATATTTAAAAAATATGTGTACACAACAATATGTACACAACATTGTGTCATAACAACTTGCCCTGAGCATGTATGTCAAGACCCAAACCGGTCACCTTTACAGGGGTCATCGGATGCCCATTTTCCTCAGGTTGGTATGATTATTTTGGGTCTTCATGTAAAGTTTGTAACATACTTTGGTTAAAATTTCTCTATGGTTGTGTAAAACAACACCCTTTTTACCTCTTCAAAAACAGCTCTGTTCACAGTGACCCATTTCGGTGCATGTCTCTTTAAATGATAATGAGAAACAACTTTTTGGCTTTTTCAGGATTAAAAAAAAGTGAATGGATTTTTTTTAATTGCATATGGTGATTGTGTCCACACACTGCAAAGACACATTTATTTGCAAATACCATATAAAAGTGTATTTTGCATCCGATGACCCCTTTAAAAGCAGTTGGAGAGTTTTTGAATGCATCAAAAATAATTTTGTACGAATTTGGCTATACTCCTCAACATCAGCTCTCACTGTCTTTGATCACAGGCAAGAGATATCGTCCAGGAATCGTAAAATCAAAATGCTAAAAAAATAAATGAAGATGTCCGCAAACCGCGTGTTGTCTAGTAACGAACGAGCTTGCAGCGGGAACACATAATTTACCCGGAAACAACTAATTCTAATTTCTGATTGGCTGGTAGCTAGCATTTAACTCTGTATAACTCGAGACAGATGCTAAGAACTCGGCAGAGAACTTCCCTCCGTTTGCCTGCGTCTCGTCCATTAATTGTATAGCGGGACAAGTTCCCTTACTCCTCAGCGTGAGAAATACAAGGTGTGGCGTGTGAACGGGTTGAAATGCGTGTGTGAGACTTGAGAGCCCTGTGTTCCACCAACAAGTGCTTGTGCCGTTGTACTTTGAAGCAATCCACACACACCTGACATCAATTCTGCACGCAGGCACGCAAGACGATGCTCACCCGACTGGCCAATAGGAACGTTCCAATAGGAAAAAAAGAAAGCGCCCCAGCCCATGACACAATTTTCACAGGTAAAGCAAAATCCTGACACGAGAGCAACAAATTGCACCGAGAGCAAAGAAAAGCGTTTTGAGAGAAACACTTTTTTTTTGTTGAGAAAATGTTTTCACACTAATAGCAAAAAATATATATTTGAGATTTTTTTTTCAAAGTATTTTGGGAGAGATTTTTTTTCTCAGAAATAATTTAAACATTTTTAAATGTATATATTTTTTATGTTCTATGAGAAAATACTTTCTCTCAAAACTTTTTTAGTCTCAAATATAATTTTTTGCTATTGGTATGAAACCTTTTTCTCTCATGAAATGCTTTTTTGCTATCAGTGTGATAGCTTTTTCTCTCAAACTTTTTTTTCTCTCAGATCATTTATTTTCTCGCATTTAATAAAGACATTTCTAGCTCCATACACCTCTCAGAGGGACACGCAGGCGTCGTGCATTGCAAAGCAGTTCGTAGTAAAAAGCAACAACATGGAAATGCCAGGCATGCAATGTTCACTTATGTCTTCAGTTGAACAGGATCTTCAAGAGTGGCATAAAGATGTGTGACTGTGTTACTCTTAATTTTTCTTTTTTTAAAAATATTAAAAATAGTAATGTGTCCAGACTTTTCATCGGTACTATACACGCAGCATTTGATTTGCTTAGAGCCCGCATCAACGGGGCATAAGCAATTACTGTGAGATAACTGCCTTTACTTTTGTTTATTTATCGCTCACAATTGCTTTGTTTATAGCTGACTGATTATTTATTTATTTTACTCACATCTGATTTGCTTAGAGCAAGGTATGACTAAAAATGTGGTTTTGACTTTAATTTATATTTAGCTTTTATATATATATATATATATGTGTGTGTGTGTACCGGTATGTATATTCTTTGGGGTCCTTGCATTCTTTCTCACACCTGAATGAAAGGCCCATTACTATGCAGGGTCTTTGTCTTCTCAGGTGTGAACCAACTAATTATTCACAAGGGGGTTGGGCAGTTGACGCAGTTGACTAACCCTAACCCATTCGCATATTGCCTTGGCAAACAAAACAATGTTTTTCACAATTTTAATCAATCTATTGTGTTATGTGAATGATTAGGCAGGATGATTTTCAGATAATTTTGAAGCAAAAACTCTAGGCGACAACTTCCATTAGTCAAAAGTCTTGTGGACACATATTTAGTATGTGTTTTGTGGCCTTATTTCAGACACTTTAAGTTTTAGTTTTTTCAATAACCATGCATAAACAATATTCTCTTAAATACAAAAATTTACATACATGTTGCTCACATATTACGGTAGCCCCGTTTGTGCTATATAGAGTGAATTTACACCTTTGCCATTAACATGTTTATAAATAACTGAAAAAAGCACAAATGTCAGAGCATGTCATAACACCTCCAGGACCCAGAAAATCCCTCAGACCCCTGAGGGCTAAAGAATCACAAGCTCTAAAGATTCACAGTAGGCCTAATGTTTTTATTAAAGGTGCTCTAAGCGATATCGGGTGACATCTTCTTGTTGACGTTTAAAGTATTGTCAAACAAAACGAAGGCATCCGCGCACTAACCCCCCAAACCCCACCCCCAAACCCTTCTTATCGGTTATTGGCTGGAACAGTTTGTTATGTTTCGTGGTGCGGGTAAGCCCAGTTTGTTTTTGTTGCTGTTTGTGGAGGCTGGGTTGTCTGCAGAGACCATGTTTTTTTACAGTGTGTTCAGGGGACAGGCAGCTAGCGGATAGTGAGGACATGTTTGTTGTATGTGACAAAAAATGTTTTGGCCTAAAAAACGACTCGGTTACTAACGTAACCTCGGTTCCCTGAGAGGAGGGAACGAGTATTGCGTAAGTAGCTTACGCTATGGGAAAACTCCTTTTCTCGAGAATATTGAAGTCTTTATGTAAAACGCATTGCAGCTGCACAGCTGACAGCAATGAACGAAGGCAGCTCGGTCATTGGCTGTGCTGCGGCAACTTGCTCGAACCAATGACAGGGCGACTCTGAATGCGCGACCAATGAGCGCGCTTCGCGCCCGCGCGCGTCAGAGCCCGCCAAGATGGGCGTGGCCAAGAGCTATATATTGGGCGCCCCGTCATGAGAGTTCTTTAGGTTAAAACGACTGAAGCGAACTAACCAAGCACAAGCATGGCAGCTTACGCAATACTCGTTCCCTCCTCTCAGGGAACCGAGGTTACGTTAGTAACCGAGTCGTTCCCTTTCGAGAGGTCTCTCCTATTGCGTAAGTAGCTTACGCTATGGGAACACCATGCAAAACGCTGTGCGTGCTGAACTTCGCCTTATGATAGCCAGAGGCAGGTGCCTGAGCTAAAAAAGCAAAGTTATCATCCAACTAGCCGGCAGAGGCGAGCTTTATATGTGGGAAAGAATACAGAGCGGCTAGAAGGCGCTCAGTGTGACACAAGCACATACATAATCTAGATACAAACTCGTAGTTCAACTAGCATCATGCTGATAGTACATTGGAATGCAGTGTCGGGACCTGTAGGTTGTAGAACCTGATAAATGTGGACGGTGAGGCCCAGCCTGCCGCCGCACAAATATCCTCGATCGGTATCCCGCTCGACCATGCCCAGGAAGAAGCCACACTCCTGGTGGAGTGTGCTTTGACTCCCCAGGGGCATTGAAGTCCCTTAGCTTCATAAGCCAGCGCTATAGCTTCAACTATCCAGTGAGAGATTCTCTGCTTTGAAACGGCGGAACCTTTCGTACGGCCGCCAAAGCATACAAAACAGTTGTTCTGTCTGTCTGAATAGGGCAGAACGCTCCAAATACACTCTGAGAGCCCTAACGGGGCAGAGTAGATTAGCGTCGTGTTCGTCTGCTGGGGACGATAGCGCAGTTAGGGAGATAACCTGTGCTCTGAAGGGAGTGGTGAGCACTTTAGGAATATACCCATGTTTCGGTCTAAGGACGACCCTGCAGTCGTTAGGTCCGAATTCTAGGCAGGCAGCGCTTGTCGAAAGCGCGTGCAGGTCGCCCACTCTCTTGACCGAGGCGAGTGCCAGCAAGAGCGCAGTCTTGAGCGAGAGCTGTTTAAGGTGCACGGTTCGGAGTGGTTCGAACGGAGGCCCTTTAAGAGCGTCTAGGACAGTAGCTAGGTCCCAGATCGGCACTGAGGGGGGGCGTGAAGGGTTCATCCTCCTAGCGCCCCTTAGGAAACGAATAATTAGGTCGTTTCTTCCCAATGGACGTTCCATTACAGGGTCGTGTGATGCTGTGATGGCCGCCACATATACTTTGAGCGTGGAGGGGGCGCGGCCCGCCTCCAGAAGCCCTTGTAGAAAAGCGAGTACGTTCGTAATCTCGCATGTTTCAGGGTTCAGGCCCTTGGCATTACACCAGACACTGAACACTTTCCATTTCTGGGCATATAAGCGTCTCGTGGAGGGCGCCCGCGCCTCAGCGATGGTTTTTAGTGCTCCGCTCGTGAGGTTCCTGGGAACCCGTTGAGGGGCCATGCATGAAGGGCCCACAGATCGGGGCGGGGATGAAATATCATCCCGTTGGCCTGACTGAGGAGGTCTGGCCTCAGTGGAATCGGCCGTGGTGCAGATTGCATTTGCATCAGATCTGGAAACCATGTTTGGTTCTTCCAGAGTGGGGCTATCAGCAGCACTGCGTCTTTCTCCTCTCTGACCCGACTGATGACCTGCGGTAGAATCGCGATCGGGGGAAAGGCATATAAGGGACGGCTCGGCCAGCTCTGGGCGAGCGCATCCATGCTTTTCGTGAAGAAAAGAGGGCAGTGCGCGTTCTCCTTGGAGGCGAAGAGGTTGATCTCCGCTTTGCCAAAGGTTTTCCATAACCAGTGAATCGTCAGCGGGTTGAGAGCCCATTCTCCTGGGAGAATTTTGTCTCTGGATAGCATGTCCGCCCCCTGGTTCAGGGCACCTGGCACATGCGCTGCTCTCAGCGAGCGCAAGTTGTGCTGGGACCATAAAATGAGTCTCCTGGCCATTGAATGCATGGAGCTCGACCTGAGTCCACCCTGGCGATTTATGTACGATACTACCGTCATGTTGTCCGTTCGGACCAAGACGTGTTCGTTTCTCAGCTGTGGGAGCAGGGCTCTGAGAGCCAAAGCGACCGCTTTCATTTCCAGACAGTTTATGTGTAGGCGCTTCTCCGGGTTTGACCAAAAGCCGGAGACAGGCCTGCCCTCGTAAAGGGCCCCCCAACCTATTTTGGAGGCATCTGTCGTTATCATCTTTCTCCTTGTGTTCACACCCAGACTCACGCCTGACTGGTACCAGTCGGCGGCTTTCCAGTGCGTCAGGGCTTTTATACAGCCGTGGTTCGCTCTGATTAAAAGGTGGCCCGAACGCCACGCGTGAGTAGGGACGCGGCTCTTGAGCCAGCGTTGGAGAGGGCGCATATGCAAAAATCCTAGCTGGAGTACGGCCGATGCTGAGGCCATGAGACCGAGCATCCTCTGAAACCGCTTGACGGGGGCGAGCGCGCCCGCCCTGAATGATGTTGCAAGGCGCCGGATGGTGAGCGCGCGCTCTGATGAGAGACGCGCTGTCATTTGCATCGAGTCTAGAACTATTCCCAGGAAAGAAATCCTCTGGCTGGGAGATAGTATGCTTTTTGCAAAATTGATTCTTAGACCCAGGCATTCTAAATGGCTGATAATCCAAGATCTGTGTGTTATTAACTGACTCTCTGATTGTGCTAGAATCAGCCAATCGTCGAGATAATTCAGTATTCGCACTCCCCTTCGCCTTAGGGGGGAAAGTGCTGCATCCATACATTTCGTGAATGTACGGGGAGCCAGGGACAGGCCGAACGGAAGTACTGTGTACTGGTACGACTGTCCCTCGAAAGCGAATCTCAGAAACGGCCTGTGATGAGGCGCTATTGGAATGTGAAAGTAAGCATCTTTCAGATCCACTGAGAGAAACCAATCTCCTGGGCGTACTTGCGCGAGGATATGCTTGGTTGTTAACATTCTGAACGAGCGAATCATTAGTGCTTTGTTCAGGTGTCTGAGATCTAGGATGGGGCGGAGACCGCCATCCTTTTTCGGGACGAGAAAATAGCGGCTGTAAAAACCTGCCTCGCTCAGAGAGGGGGGAACAGTTTCCACAGCGCCCTTTTCTATTAGTTTGCGCACCTCGGTGCGTAGAACATGTGAGCACTCTTTTCTCACTTTCGTCTCGACCACAGTCGTAAAACGTGGTGGTCTGCGAGCGAACTGGAGCGAGTATCCGTGCTTTACTATATTCAATACCCATTTCGGCATATCTGGAATATTTTCCCATGCCGCTGCGTGTACAGATATGGGCTGAATACAGGCTAGGGGCGGGCCGCTGTGACGCAGGGACCCGGCCAGCGAATCGCCTGAGCTCATAGCTCTTAGAGGCGCGGGCGCGCGCTGAGCAGCTGAGTGAATGGGCGCGTGTGTGATTACAGCAGCGCGCGCTGTGTCTGTAAAACTCGCAGCCTGGGCTGGGGTTGTGTTTGACACTGTAAGGACAGTGTTTATAAGTGGGGGTGCATAAACAGTGGTAGGCACACGCGTCACTTTTATAATGTTTCCCGCTTTTACTGGGGATGAATTTATAACTGTGTGAACAGTGCTTGTGTGTAGTGGTGCGTACATGACCGTAGGCACGTGATCTACATTCATTGGGTGCGCAGCTTGAGCTGGGAATGAATTTGGCACTGTTTTGACAGTATCTGGGAATGCACACCTTGTGGACATGTGAACCCTTAGTGACACAGGCAGAAAAAGACTCTTTTTGTGTTTTCTGTGCCTCGCCGTAAAAACGGCGTTTGTTTGCAGGTGAGCGAGCTCTGTGACTGGCCCATTGACTGCTGTATGAACATATCCAGCCGCCTGTAAGGGGACTGGGTAATGCTTGAGCTTTTGCAGAGAGAGTGGTCCGGCTTTTGCGAGACACGCACTCTCTCTTTTCATTCTTGTGGCTAGGACGGCTTTCGAGGCTCGGGTTCAGCACAATCTTGGGCCGAGGACCCCGTCGCTCAGAAGGCGGCTTGCGGTTGTGAGAGCGCGAGCGGCGTCGAGCGTCAGCCTGAGGCGCGGGCTGAGAGGCGGTGGGGGCTGTTCTAGCCCGCTGCGGCTGCGGCGGCCTCTGTCTGCTCTGCGATGAGCTGGAGCGCTTGGGCAGGAAATGCCGCATAGCTTGTGAAGCATTCTGGGCCTCAGTGAAGCGTTCGGCGAAACCCTTAACCGCCGGTCCAAACAGCCCGCTGGTGGAGATAGGCGCGTCGAGAAATGGCGCCTTATCCGCGTCCTTCATCTCAGTCAGAGTCAACCACAGATGGCGCTCGAGAACAGTCAAATTAGCCATGGCACGGCCGATAGACTGGGCGGTGGCCTTCGTGGCTCGCAGGGCTATGTCAGTCGCGCTGCGTAGGTCCTTAAAGGCTTCGGGTTCGGGACTCGTCCATAGAGCGGAGAAGCTTGGCTTGGAACACTTGAAGTACCGCCATAGAGTGAAGCGCTGTTGCAGCTTGGCCGGCGGCGGCGTAGGCGCGACCGGCGAGAGCTGAAGTAGTGCGGCAGGGCTTCGAGGGGTGGGAAGCTTTGGCTTTCCATCCGGTGGTGGAGGGCGGGCATAGATGATTGGCCACGGCCTCCTCGAGGGGCGGTGTTCCCTCGTAGCCTCTTTCCTTCGCGCCGTCCACAGAGGAGAGCGAGGAAGAAAAAGAAGGCTTTAGGCGCGCAGAGTGGGGGGCTTTCCACGACTTGGTGAGTTCGTCGTGAACTTCCGGGAAGAAGGGAGAAGGCCTTTGCCGAGGGGCCTGCTGGCGCCCCTGCAGAAACCACTCATCCAGTCGGCTCCGGGTTGGTTCTTCGGGAGAAGACCAATCGAGCCCGAGGTCTTCCACGGCCTTAGAGAGAAAGCGGATAATCTCGCTATCCATGGTGGAGCCCCCGCTCGCGCTAGCTAGCGTCGACGGGGCGGGGTCGAGAGTGGAGCCCGGCCAGTCGTCCGATGCAGCGTCGATTGACAAGCTGTCATCCATTCCCCCGTCGTCCTCGGACGCGCCGAAAGTCACAAGGCCCACCGCTCTGCTAGAGGGGTGTGGGTCCGGCTGGGTGAACTGAACCGGCGGTGGGGAAGGCAAGAGCGGCGGTGAAGCACGCGGAGACTGGCTCGGCGTGACGTCACTGAGCTCAGGTTCAGGAAGCCTCTGTGAGCGGCGCTTTTTCTTAGTGCGCGGCTCGAACAGAGGGATGGCGGCGATGGGCTCGCTCACGGCGAAAGCGGCGAGGCGAGCCCGCAGTGCGGAGAGACCCAGGTCGTCACATTCGGGGCATCCGCCCTTGGTCAAAGCAGCTTCTGCGTGGTCCCGGCCCAGGCAGCGAGCGCAGATGATGTGACGATCCCCGTCCGGGAGAAGGTCTCTGCACGACGCGCAGGAAGGCATTTGAAACAACGCCTTGGAAAATTTGCTCTTTTACAAGTGTCGCAGAGCGAACAGATGTAAATACTTGCGTGAGCAGTACGCCGGATGGCTCAGTAGGATCGCGTTAGAAGGCGGCTGAAGGTGCCGACGTCCTCGTAGCAAATCCCGCTGGTATGCTTTTCGACGGCGAAGCTTCAATAATCCGGAGGATCCAGCGAAGAAGGTGTTCGCTGAAGGAGATTAAATCTAAAGAACTCTCATGACGGGGCGCCCAATATATAGCTCTTGGCCACGCCCATCTTGGCGGGCTCTGACGCGCGAGGGCGCGAAGCGCGCTCATTGGTCGCGCATTCAGAGTCGCCCCGTCATTGGTTCGAGCAAGTTGCCGCAGCACAGCCAATGACCGAGCTGCCTTCGTTCATTGCTGTCAGCTGTGCAGCTGCAATGCGTTTTACATAAAGACTTCAATATTCTCGAGAAAAGGAGTTTTCCCATAGCGTAAGCTACTTACGCAATAGGAGAGACCTCTCGAAAGGGAACTCGTGACATCGGTTTGAGCACCTTTAAAAAAAATGGTGTACTGTGCTTACAAGGGTGAAATTGAGCTACTGGCACAATTTCATCTGTTGTAAGTCAGTCTGGTTATTAGGAACTACAACCTTTGAAACATGATAAAAGAAAAAAAAACTTTTACAGACATTTCCTGAAAAATAATTGTTTACTGTAAATACATGACCCTTCATGGTATTGGAAAAGTCACCTGTAGTAAGTCTACCAATACAACCAAGCTTTAGATTTTGAACATGTCTGTTTTTGAATATTAAAAGTAATTTTAATTAATACAAATGATATGTTTTAACATCTTGGAGGAATTGGCAAACCCCTTAGGCATCATGCGCTGTGGTAACGCGTCAAAGCATTCTAGAGTAGGGCTATGCAGCTATAATGCACGTTGGTGATTTTTAATTAATGAATGTCGATACACAATGGTTGGCTACATACTGTTAAAACTATTCGTGGTGTTGATATATTTTTTAGACTGCTGACTCTATAGAACAATGGCATGGAAAACTAACTTTATCGCGCTCCGAGAGCCCTCTAGTGGTCGGGAGCATTTCCGTTGTGTTGCAGCTTTATTTTGTTGTGTTGAACATTTTCCTTTGTGAACATTGTGGCTTATTTCCATTGTGTTGTGGCTCATTTCTGTTGTGTTGTACATTTTCCGTTGTGTTGTGGCTCATTTCCGTTGTGTTGTGGATTCATTTCGTTGTGTTGTGAACTTATGTTTGCTTTTTAAGTTTGGTTGTGTTGTGCACTACTGGGCCACCGTAATATACGAGCTGGCATCATGCCGACAACATCTCTTCAGAGAATGTCTAATCCACCTTATTCCTGATGATTTTACTGCGTTCTCTTACGAGAGTTTCTCTCGTACTGCGTAATATCTTATGCTATGGGGAAAACCTCTTTTCCACGAGATATTGAAGCCAAAAATTATTCTTAATTTTGAATTAATGTAAAACGCGTTGCAGCAGCATGCAGACATAGACATGCGTGACGCCATATCCAATGGGGGCGATTCGCGCCACTACATCACGTCCCGCCGAAATAGGCGCGACAAGCTGATACAAACTGATTTTTCATCTCTTCAGCGAAGCTCACGCATCGCTGGATCAAGAGTGAGAAGCCGTGCCGTTGAGAACAAGCCTTCTGCGGGACAAGGCTTGAACCTGAAGTCACTGGCTTTCACCTCGCCACCTTTAGTCGCCGTACCTGCAACGCTTTTCGGCGTCTATATCCTTTAACTCTGCTGAGAGTGTGTGTTCGCCGTTGCGACAATCATGCAGCTCTCGCGCTTCCACCCGCTATACACAATCGGCCATGGCCGGGATACCAGAAATTACATTCTTTATGTGATTTATCTGGGTTACCGTAAAACGGCTTTTGTGTGCAGGCAAGCGGGCCATGGTACCGGCTTGTTTACTGCTGAATACACTGGAACAGTTGCATTTTCCAAGGTCGAAGTAGGGCTGCACGATATTGAAAAAAAATGCGATATGCAATAACTCATTAAATAGTGCGATATTCGTTATGCGATACGATAATGCTTAAAGTGTGTAAAATAAACTTAAAATATATTTAAAATTATATAACCTACATACGCGTTTCACATTCTTTTCGTGCCAAGAAAACATCCATACAACTTCTGAAAGTGACCAGCAGTTTTTTACTGTAGCATAAGAAGTGTTATTTTAACATCAGTGTAAACCACAGGATTTAGGGTTTCAGGATATCCTACATTAGGATTATATATCCTGATTCTTATCAAAGCTACATAAGTTATTTAGCCGAGAGCAGTGAGTGATTTTCACTTTGTCTTTTGTTCATGACCCCAGTTATTGTAAGCCATTGCGATTTGCATATCGCGATATATACATTTGCGATATTTCGATAATTTCGATATATTGTGCAGCCCCATTGTGAAGCTCCAGTTCAGAATGCTTACAACCAGGAAAATCCTCGCGCGACTGGACTGGTTTGTCAATAGATCTGAAAGACGCTTATTTCCAAATACAAATAGCATCACATCACAGGCGTTTCTTGAGATTCGCCTTCGAGGGCCAGGCATGTCAATACACAGTCCTGCCGTTTGGCCTGTCCCTGGCACCCCGTACATTTACGATGGGCTCTCAAACCCCTGATACTACGGGGCATGCGAGTTTTGAACTACTTGGACAATTGGCTGATTCAAGCTCGATCACGCTCAGAGCTCATAGAGCACAGAACCTTATTACTCGAGCATTTCGAGAACCTGGGTCTCAAAGTCAATTGGGTGAAAGTTCGCTGTCTCCCAGTCAGAAAATTTATTTTCTGGGCACAGTACTGGACTCGCTGTCTACGACAGCGCGCCTGTCGCTGGAGCGCGGACTGAAAGTTCAGCGCGCCGCGAAATCCTTCCTCCGCGGCACTATAGTCCCGCTCGAAAGGTTTCAGAAAATGCTGGGCCTTATGGCCTCAGTATCTTTTGTACTCCAGCTGGGTCTGCTTCGCATGCGCCCACTGCAGTCATGGCTGAAAGCGCGAGTTCCACCTCGGGCATGGGCCTCCGGTCTGTTTCGCCTCAAGGTCGATCTGAAATGCGTCTCAGCTCTGGAACCTTGGAAGGCGATCGACTGGTATCAGTCAGGCGTGAGTCTGGGGACTTCCTCGAGTGTGAAGGTTGTGTCCACGGACGCCTCCACCTCGGGATGGGGAGCGCTGCACGAGGGCAGACTGTTCTTTGGCCAGTGGTCAGAACGAGAAAAGCTTCTACACATAAACTGTCTGGAAATGATGGCAGTCGACAACGCGCTGAGGCGTTTTTGTCCCCAAATAAAAGGTCACCACATTCTGGTCCGATAGGACAACATGTCAGTGGTGGCCTAAATAAATCACCAGGGCGGCATCAGGTCCCGAAACCTTTACAGGCTGACGTAACGCCTCCTGGTCTGGGCTCAGCACAACCTGCTTTCGTTGAAAGCAGCACATGTGCTTGGTCACCTGAATCTGGGACCAGACAGAGTGTCCAGAAACAATGTTCCAGCAGGAGAATGGTCGCTGCACCCGCTGACGATCAGACTGCTGTGGGAGACATTCGGCAGAGTGCAGGTGGACCTGTTCTCCAGCAGGAGAATGGTCGCTGCACCCGCTGACGATCAGACTGCTGTGGGAGACATTTGGCAGAGTGCAGGTGGACCTGTTCGCGTCCCAGGAAAACGCTCACTGTCCGAAGTTTTTCTCCAAGAGCAGGGGTGTGCTGGCCCACGTCTGGCCCCGCTGCCCTGTCTATGCTTTCCCCCCCGTCTCGCTCCTGCCTCAGGTGTTGGAACGAATCAGGGAAAACGGATGCTCAGTGCTGCTTGTGGCTCCGCTCTGGACAAACCAGGCTTGGTTCCCAGTCCTGATGCAGCTGACCAGCACTGCCCCGTGGCCAATACCGATGAGGAAAGACCTCCTCTCTCAGGCCAAGGGCTCGATTTGGTATCCTCGCCCGGAGCTATGGTCCCTGCATGCATGCGCCATCAACGGGTACCCGCTAACCTCCCGGAGGGAGTGTTAAACACGATCACACCGGCTAGAGCCCCGTCTACTAGACGGCTCTATTCCTCGGATTTGTATCCTCTGGCTGGTGTCAAGCTCAGGGCTTTTCACTCATAGACTGCGGGGTTACGGAAGTTCTCTCCTTCCTTCAAGAGCTACTGGATAAGGGCAGAACCCCATCCACGCTGAAAAGTTTATGTGGCGGCCATAGCAGCGTTTACTAAACCGGCGTCTGGCCAGTCACTGGGGAAGCTGAACCCTCCCAGACCTCCTTCAGTCCCCGTGTGGAACCTTTCTACGATTTTGGAAGCCATGAAAGGTGCCCCATTCGAGCCAATCCATTTGTCAGACATGAAACATTTGCCTTTTAAAACAGTGTTTCTTGTGGCTCTCACTTCGGTGAAGCGCATTGGGGATTTACAAGCACTCTCGGTGAGCGCGACATGTATGGAATTCGGGCCTAATGACTCGAAAGTAGAGCCCGACCGATATGGATTTTTGGGGGCCGATACCGATAAAAAAAAGCCTGATACCGATATATCGGCCGATATTATTTATGTGTGCAGTAGCAATATTATTTATGTGTATTATAGTACAGTACCCGTAAAAAGTTTGGACACACTTTCCTATTGGTGTCTCCAAACTTTTGATGGGTACTGTATATAGAATACACAGTATTTAAACAGAATAAATATATAAACATTTTGCAATGACCACTCAAATGTGGTGATCAAACACTTGTGTGACAAAGATATGTAATGGAGGCAGGGGGAATGATAGAATGAGTGATACATTTGAGCTGTAACCAAACTAGTTTGCATTGCATGTTATATTATATTCTAAATACTGTTGCATAATCTTCACTAACGACTTTGTCTTTTAATTTAGTCACGTTATATAAAACATAACTTGTATCAATAAATATATCAAAAGTGTCACTTACATTATGTTCTATTTTAAGTCTTAATTCCTCTAATCTCTGCCAGTGTAGGAATAACTCAGATCTTTTTACAAAAGTAAAATTTATAATATCATAATGAAAACGTTTTTAATTACATAATGTACAGACTTTTATACTATTTTAAATAAGTAGTAAGCAAAATGTACCTAGGCTACTAAACGTGAAACTAGGCTACTCTTAACGCAAAATCGCCCTATATAAAGTGTTATAATTATATGAATTATTGGAAAATTGCTTGATTTTGTAACGTAGCGTTATAGGCAGAATGAGCTTTATCACTGTGTCTACACCGGACGCGGCCGTTATTGCTCGCAACAGCTGTTTACCCGAGACGCGGAAAAGCACCCGTTACAGAGCAGAATGGACCATCAGTTTACTGTCGGAGAATTGTCGCTCGCCACGCATTTTAATCAATATTTAATCAATCAATTACCTGGATTTAATAAATAAAAAGTAAATATAGAAGACAATTCATACTTTGAAGTCACGTGACTACCATGGATACCTGGCGACAAACGCTGAAAAAACGGCAAATTTCCAATAGCCTACTAGGCTACAATCAATTATATAGTGAGGCTATTGGCTGCAGGTCAGCCAATAGGCACGCAAGCCGCCTTGCCTATGTCTGCATGCTGCTGCAACGTGTTTTACATTAATTCAAAATTAAGGATAATTTTTGGCTTCAGTATCTCGTGGAAAAGAGGTTTTCCCCATGGTGTAAGATATTACGCAGTACTCGTTCCCTCTCTAGAGAGAACCGAGGTTACGTTAGTAACTGAGTACGTTTTGAATTATGGGTGGCACTTCTGGGGAACGTCCATTCAAAAAGACTGAAACGAATAATTTCAAATTATATGGTTGCCCTACAAATAGAGCTTATCTGTCATTTTGCACACAAAAAGTATTCTCGTCGCTTGATAAACTTAAGATTGAGCCACTGTAGACACTTGGACTATTTTAACGATGTCTTTTGTAGCGACAATGAGTCTTACATTAAATTAGCTCAAATTATATATAGGGAATTTTAATAATTAATCATGAATGATTAATATGTTGCATATTACAGTTAAATTATCGAAGCTGAAAATAGATCGATTGTATATATGAATGATCACCATAATGGGTTAAGGTTCGTCATTAATATATCAATAGTCTTATTACTGATCGATTATATGAGATAACCTTAAATGGAATTAATTTAGTTATCGAACAATCTGTTTGTCCAGCAAACGGCCGTAAGATTAACTTATCAATTTTCAACAAAAAATATCTCTTTCTTATAATTCCAAAAAAGCTATTTTCTGGCCATGAAAATTCACCTTCTTGTTATTATAAAATTTAGGTTACTGAAATAGTAACGAATTGTGAAGCTTTGTAGCTAGATCAAACATTTCATTGACTTTGTAAAAATGAGCATTTTAGACAATTAGCAATCAAGAATATAATGGTTTTAATAAAATGAAACTACGGATACAGAATTCTACATTTAAACCCGGGATACATGCATGTACAATAAACAGTAAAACTAACGAGACAAACGAATAACAACGGGAGTGAGAGAGAGAGAGATTGAGTGAGAGAGAGAGAGAGTGAAATATATATATATATATATAGAGAGAGAGATAGAGGATGAGAAAGTGAAACTAACGGTCAGGATGAGAGAGATCACCGGGGTGATCGCAGCATGGCAAAAATCACAGACAATAACCCTTAGAGAGGCAACAAGAAATCACATCAATCAAATCAAATCAATATCCTATACTTGCGAATGCGTATGGTTCTCTTTGTGTTGCTGAGGAACGCAGAGTCGTATGCGTGTTTGTCCTTCGGCGCTATAGGCTTGTTCTCTCGTGTCTTCCGGGGCGAGCAGACTCGCGGGAAGTTTTAAAGGTTCACCGAACGTGAAGTTACCAAGGAAATAGTTCAGAGTTCATCTCTCTCGGGAGGGAGAGGCAAAAATGAAAATAAAACTTAGTAAAGAAAGGAAAAGAAAAGATACGCGGTGTAAAGCTCCCTAAGGAGCCATGGGACCGGAAACCTCTCACAGGGAAAGTGCTTTTTTTTTTGAGAAACTCCTGTGTCAGTTTTTTATTGAGAGGAGGGGTTCACGCCTGCTTCGGGTATGTGAACCAATCATCTTAGAGCATCTCGAGCGGGAAAAGTTCTTCTTTGTCTTGTCAGGATAATTGATGATGCTATAAAATTTTGTCATTTCTAGCCAGAAAGATTGTACACACAGAACAATACATTTTACTGTAATATCCTATGTATGACTGGTTTAGTCAAAACAAGACGGTCAAACAGGTACCAAGAATGGCCGGAAAGAGAAGAAGAAACATAAAGTTACATTCATATGCAGAATTACACACATTTAATGTTCACTCACACGACTATAAAGCCATTATACCGGCTACCATGACCTAGGAAAGATCAAATTCATGTTTATTAATTTCTTAAGTGGTTATACTTATAGAAAATATAAGATTGCAGAGTCTGTTAGTCTTTCTTCATCAGAATTCAAGTGGGAGCTGTGATTCCCTTGGAATTCCTTTTGGGGGTCATAAAGTTTTATGACCTAGCAAGAGGGAGAGTTACAGAGGAGGATCCTGTTAGGTAATCTTTCTTTAGAAATACACTTAAGATTTGAAGTTACAGACCAGTCTCCAATTACATTATAGAATAAGACTAAACTAATTAGATATGCATGCATACAGGAAGGTTAGATACAATTCTGTGTGATATACATTAAGGACATTCCTATCCTAAGTTGCACACAAAGGACGTTTGTGTGCGGGTATGTGTGGTGTGTGTGTGTGTATCCTTAGGGCATATTGTCCATCCGTGGTGTGCACCACGTAAGGGTTTCGAGAACAACGGGGACCTGTTTCTTGATTGCGCAATGCGTCATAAATGGAGTTAATCAATGACCTGCTGGCAGACATTGGGGAACCATTTCACATGATTCAAGGTTTTGTGAATTAAACATATATGTGTTCATATTTGTTCAGTAGTGAAAGGAAAACAGGATTCGGTCAGTCGCTACACTTTAATGACTTTTCGGGGAACAAGTATCAATCCCTTAGAAGCCTATGGAGGAGTGATCCAGCTCTCAGATTTAATCAAACATATCTCAATTCGTGTTCCGATGATGAACGAAGGTCTTATGGGCTTGGAACCACATGAGGGAGAGTAAATACTGACAGAATTTTCATTTTTGGGTGAACTATCCCTTTAAAATTAAAAGGCTATGATGGACATACCCCTTTGTGACCTTTAACATCAAGCGGCCACTGAAAATTGCTCATCAAGCAGCAGTTAGTCCACAGCTGGTTAACTGTTCCAGACAAGGTTAAAGGTACAGTGGTGTCCCAGATGTGAAACTCCTTCACTCTTCTGATGGCTCTCTCAACAAGAATTCGAAGACGAGCTATGGCTTGTGTTCTCTCTGCATTTTCTTTGCTGAACTGAGCTGCTGTTTTAAAAGGTGGTATGATGAGTTTGGCCCCCCGTTCTGCCAGCATCTTCTCAATGGTGAATCCTTTGTCAGCCATACAAGCATCACCTGGCTCCAGCAAGTCAAGAATCCCTGACTGTTTCGTCAACTCTTGATCGGAGATGGAACCTGTGTACAGGCTGGATACAAAAGTAACTGCTCCGCAAGGAGCAATACCGATCAACCCCTTGAAGGTAGTGGTGTTTTTATATGAAGAGAACACCTCAGACTGGAGCGTGAGTGAATATGGATTCTGGCATCTTATCTCTGTGCAGTCAATGATGACCCTCACCTCTGGACAAAACTGCCTAAATTTGTCTGGCATGGTGGAATTCACTTGCTCTCTGCTCATCCATATGGGCAATGATCCAAGGACAAGGTAAAGATAGCTAGCCCAAGTTATGATGATGCGGCTAACAGTGGAGACACTTACTTTGAAAATGTCAGCCAACACTTTCTCCTTCAATCCTGCAGCAACACGACAGCAGTACAAAAAAAACTCATCAATCAGTGGCAAGCTGCGGTGATGACTGTGAGAAGCTTCAGCAGCAGTTGCCTGTCCTTTCTTCTGGGCCTTAGACCAGTAGACTAGCAAGGATGCTGAGGGCTCAATAGCCTTCCAGAATGCTTGGAAGACCTCTTCAGATGGAAACCTGGTGTAAAAATGTATGTCTTCATCTGAAGCACAGAATCTCTGAAACTGGGACAGAGAGTGGCCCATTCTCAGCTGCATGACCTCACTTTCCAGTTTTCTGACTTCAGCTTCCAAATCCTGTATTCGTGCAGCTGCTGCATCCTGTGCACCTAGATTCATACAAAAAATAACAGTTTAACATAGTGGCAAAACATTTATTAATTACTTACGTAAACAAATATTATTATAACTATATATTATACCCAAAATTATAACTTTTGCCCACTCAGACCCTGTGTCCATATCTCAAAGTTGTTGTGCAGTGATAAAACCTGTCTTATTTACAAATTCATATGTATAATTATCTGGCATTTACTATGATTCAAAACAAATGTTTATTGTAAAAGTCATTTTAGATAAAGTCTTAAAATGGTCTATCTTAATTTTATTACTGCTCAGTTGTGGCAGCATTATGTGGAGAAATAAAGTATGGTGATATTTTCCTGAAACAGTAATTTGTGTTAAAATGAACTAAAATTATATTATGACTTGAAAGTGAAGGAACATAAATGTACTAAAGGCTTCAATAACAGATTTAATAAAAAAAGAACGGGAAAGTTGCTTCATAATTTGTTTTCAGAAATGCATAACTTAAACATACCTGGAAGAGGAGTGACTGCATAGTCATGGTCTGCTCCAGCTGTTACCTCACTATTGATTTCGTCGTCTTGGGTGTCATCAGAGGAAGGGATAGGAAAGGTTTCTATGGTTTGAACTCGAATTCTTTTGTAAACCGACTCTCGTGAAGTTTCTCCCCAGTTGTTCCACTTAAATTGGGACGGGACAGCCCCTTTTCTGAGGCGCTTACGACCAGTAGCGGCAGTGTAATTAGCGTCGGTAAAGTGCCGGCTACAAACAAATGTGCTGCCTCTAAGGATCTTAAACATTGGGCCTTCTACGCGTCGAATGGCATGCATCCACTTCTTTGTTTGACAGTCGTCGCTTGGAAAAGCATGAAAACTCAAATATGGTTGTCGCTGCTTATTATTTGTGCAATGAGGGACGCTACAGTGACACCTCGATGTTGCTTCAGCCATTATTGTTTCGACCGGAAGTCGCTTTACACAACAAACGCTGAACCGGATGTGCGTTCTAACTTCCGTGAAAAAGGCCTATTCGACTTTGATCTCGTTTTGAGTTTGACAATTGACATGTGGTTCTGTGGGTGCTTCTCATTTCTTATTTGTGCATCCTCGTTTCCTTTCCTCGCTTCCTTTCCTAGCGCCTCAGCTCCTCCCCCTGTAGGTTGTAAGGGAAGGACGCAAGGAAAGAAAATGAGGAGGGAGGAATCGAATGAAAGCTTTTTTTATACATTGGAATACTTGCTCACTCGAGCGTCACTTCACAGCGTCATCAGTAGCGCTCAAAGGATCTTCCCTTATGTTGTTGAAGCTTGTTTATTTAAGAAATTCATAATAATAAAGCAAGATACCCTCCTGAAATATGTGAGATGTGTGGTTTATATAAACTGCAAAGGTAAAGTATAAATTCAAATTATTGTGACCGATGTCAAGGGGGAGGAGAATGTATTTGTGCGTCACGTTTAGTCAATAAAACACTTCCGCATAGGATACACCTGTGTATCCTCGCTCATAACTCCTCTGAAAGCCTCCTCACTCCTCGATCCTCGACTCCTCGCGGTGCAATTAGAGAACTGAGATGTCCTTCAAGATGGCTGTGCTTGATTGGTTTCCGGGTCATAGGATGGAGGACGGAGGAGTGAGGAGACGAGGAAGGATATTGAGAAGCACCCTGTGTGATTTGGATTTGGACAACTTCAAGTTACGCCCACTTCCTGTTACGCCTCTCGCAGACCCATCTCGCCAGGGTGGAGGAGACAGAAATATTAGGCTTGTTTGAGATAGGCGAAAAGTAGGCGAGAGTAGGCGGCTGCAGTGAGAGGAGGAGTGAGAAAAGTGCAGGTAAGACAGTAAGTTCTCTCTTCTTGTAGTGGATCAGACACCTGCGAGATCAAAGACAGATATCGCGGGATTCACTGGATTCACGCTCGTGCACGGTGTTGCTAATAAACTGGATGTAATTTAAGTTCTGTTGCTTTTATATGAAAATAAATATAATGAACAAGACACCCAAAGTACTTGTTATTTAATTACATACCAAAGACATGTTTATCAATAATTTTTTACTTTGATTACATACAATTTTTTATACATTTTTATAAATATGACAACAATCAAATAAGCCATAGTGGCTGCGTTTTATGGGAATTAATTTTGTTAATGGGAGTAATTATATCTTAAAACGATGTCTGGGTGACATAAATCAGATGTCTTGGAGATGTATGAACATCTTTAAAAGAGCGGATTGCCGACGTTCTAACTTATTTACGTCTTAATTACATACCGTCATTCTAAAATCTGGCAAGGACTTCTCGGCGACGTAATGCAAATGAGCAAACGCCCTACTATAAACGTCTTCCAGATGAAAACGACGAAGTCACACAGATGTCTGCGCGACGTGCGTGTGCTATCTAGATCACACTGTCAGAGAGTTTGGGAATACTCAAACATAATTTAAACACATAAAAACAGGATATCAGAGTTTTAAGTTCAAACATTTTAAAAAAGAACAATACATCATGGTTGTTTAAACCAATGAACATTAAGCTGTGTCGTCAGCAAGTCGTTTCCCAGGGTGCTTCTCAGTATCCCTCCTCGTCTCCTCGCTCCTCTGTCCTCCATCCTATGACCCGGAAACCAATCAAGCACAGCCATCTTGAAGGATATTTCAATTCTCTAATTGCACCGTGAGGATTCGAGGATCGAGGAGTGAGGAGGCTTTAAGAGGAGTCATGAGCGAGGATACACAGCTGTATCCTATGCTGAAGTGTTTTATTGACTAAACATGACGCACGTATACAATCTCCTCCCCCTTCACATCGTGACAATAATTTGAATTTGTACTTTACCCTTGCTGTTTTTATAAACCACACATCTCACATATTTCAACAGGGTCTCTTGCTTTATTATTATTCATTATGAATTTCTTAAATAAACAAACTTCAACAAAATGAGGGCAGATCCTTTGAACGCTGCTGATGACGCTATGAAGTGACGCTCGAGTGATCAAGTATTCCAATGTATAAAAAAAGCTTTCATTCGATTCCTCCATCCTCATTTTCTTTCCTTGCGTCCTTCTCTCACATCCTACAGAGGGAGGAGCTGAGGCGCTAGGAACGGAAGCGAGGAAAGGAAACGAGGATGCACAAAATAAGAAATGAGAAGCACCCCCATTGTGCTTTTGATCAGCGTCGGTGGAGAGCAACTGCGCACGACTGCAGAATCCGACACGGCCGCCCTGCGCTCGCGAGAGTTTTTTGACATACGTCAGCATGGCATCAGAGCAAGGCGGACCGCACTCTGACACATTTCTAAGCGGCATGCATCTCACGCAGATCACCGGTGATCGGTTCTGCTTAGATTTTGCTCATCTCAGACAAGCCTAATGGTTTGGTTACCATTGAAATTTCTCATGCCGACGTCATCACGCATCCTCTCCAAAGAATCCTTACTCTAAGAATGTTGTTTATCAACATCTAACAATGCTTCCTGAGTTTACAAATGTTAAAGTAATTATCTTTGAGAAATATGATTTGTAAAACAAATGTCAGTCAAAGCCTTAAAATAGGTCTATAGTGGTCTGTTTTATATTACACTGACTCTTCTGTCTTCCTCATGCTTCAGGGTGTGAAATACATGGTGTGGATCTCTTAAGTAAAAATGCTAAGTCTATATCCCAATAATAACAATTACAATAATACAATAAAAGGAAAAATAATGTACCACTGGAAATGATTTGTTCTAAGTACTATGCTGCCCTCCTATGGTGAAAGTAAAAGGCACAACTGAATCCAAGGGATTCAGAGGCATTATTAGGTATTTGTAACATATTTATGGCAGCACTTGGTGGATCATAAGGAACCTCAGGCCGAGGCCAATAATTAAGGACCCAGCATGCCGTTCTGTGCCAGGTGTACCACTAGTATGTCTGTCATCACTAGAAAGGTGTGAGATTGCCTTTAGGTCACCCCTCCAGCCTACCCATGAAATAATAAATCCTACTTTTCACCTGTATCTTGATAAGCCTTGTTGGACAGAATTATTAAGGGTAATAATATAATATTTAGGCGTAGTTAATATGTTGGGGGTTTTGGAAAGTTTATGTTTTATAGTTTTATACACACTAGTGGTTTCTAGGAGAGGTCTGGATTTTTAGTGCAAATCTACTGCTTTTAAATCTTCAGCATCTCAAAGGAATACAGGCAAGAAAGAGGTTTTCTTTAGTAATGCATGCACTCATATACTAAAGAGAGAGAGAAAGGTGTTAAGATACAGGCAATTAGTCTATAGCACTTTAATGAGCTGTGCCTATTCCAGGAGCTCTACTGCACAAGAGGTTAAAGAACACCGTTCTTCAAGATTACACTACTGCCTGTTTTATAGTTTAATAGAAAACCAAAGACAGACGTACTGTACAATTGCTATTCAAGCCTCTTTTCAGAATCTACTGTAAACATCTTTCTTTTTATCATTGAACAGAATTGTTGGATTTTACAGTGCCCAAGGCAACTCTCTTCAAATATTATTACTGCAGAAACTATGTGGCTTTTGTATAGATGAATATGGTGGTTTTTTTTTAACCCTGCCCCCTCATTCCTCTCGAACTCTGTTGTCATTTCCTTACAAGGCAATTGTCTTGTCTGGAAAGTTTATTTTTACATTCTTTTCATAGGACTAAAGTAATTCCTTTCAGCTGTGGACCTGTATCAGTGACTCAGAAGTTTAAAAATAGTCCTGGAGAAATGTGATTCTAAAAGCAATAAGAAAACGTGAAATTTCATTCACATGGGAAAAACAACAACCGTGGACCAGACAAATCAAACTTCTAGTTTTTTTTTTTTAGATTAGGCCTGTGACAACATAATGTGATATTTTTACTACTGTACAATACATCATTACTATACTTTTTCAGAGAAAATGATTGTGATTTCAAACATTTTATAAAGGGTTTAAATTACATTACTGCTTTAGAAGTCTATTTTATAATTAATTCCTGCCATTTTTTAAGATATCTCCATCTTTTAAAAGTGCTATAACATTGCTGCAGGGGTGTCTCCACAATGACCTTGCAGTTCCCAATCACAACTGTCAGGTAATTAACACCTGCACATACTTTGCCAATTTGTTAATTCATAGCTGTACCACATGGTAGCAGCTGATAAATCTCTCAGAAGAGGTATTCTGATCAGTGGCGTGCACCTTTAATCGTGAAAGTGAAGGTGCCCTTTTCAGCGTATCACGATGCCCCACGGAGCGCGATTTCTCCAGAGGGGGACCCACCAATTAGTGTTGGGCAAAGTTACTTTTAAAAGTAATGTATTACAATATTGCGTTACTCCTTAAAAAAGTTACTAATTGCGTTACTAAGTTAATTTCTTTAGGAAAGTAATGTGTTGTGTTACTTTCACCTGGGCTGGGCTTGTGTGTTATTTTTTTAATTTAAAAAAAGTTCAGTTTTTCCAAATGTAATGGCCCTGTCACACCAAAAGTGAAATAAATAAGCCTCATGCTGTCATACATTCGCAAAGTTCCCTAAGTACTTCCCTTGAGGGAATTATTTATGATAATATAACATATTTAAAGAGAGAGAGAGAAAAGAAAAAAAACATTACATCACAAATAAATAACAAGAGCAGATAGTATGTCTAAATAGAACACACATTTAATAACATTGCAGTCTCATGCCCCATAATACACTCTAGGTAGGCAAGAAAAACTAGAAGAAGGAAAAAATATCAATAATATGTACAATGTAAAGTGAACAGTATCACTACAAACAGTAGTAGACTACAACAGTATCACAAACAATGAACATTATCACTAGCTTACTGCATAGTGATATCGATTTTGCATACTGCATCAAAGAGACTGATGCAGAATGATAACACAGCACTGGTGGTTAGTAGACAGCTCTGACACACTAACAAACCAGGTCTAGAAGGGGCACTCTTTGCTCTTAGAAGCGCATGTAATTGTAAGTGTGTGTGTGTTTTATTGGGTGACAGTTGTAGGTTACAGTATGACAAGAGTTTAGAGTGTGACAAAATCACAATTTCGATCGCGCCCGCGCCTCTCTCTCTCGTCTCGCACACACACACACACACACACACACACACACACACACACACACACACACACACACACACACACACACACACACACACACACACTCCAGAATTGCAATCTTGACATCGCAACCTGTTCATTATGCTGCGTTCACACCAAATGTGAATAGAGCGGAATGTTTTGCTATTTAGAGTTTTATTTATTTTTATACAGTATTCTCCGAGCAAAGTCGTGCACCGAACCGTGACGCCCGTATAGGCTACCGTTTCCGTTCAATAGGCCAACTAATACATGTAGGCTACCGTTCCACCCCTAGAAGATAACTATATGATCTTATTTCAATTAGGCTTTCAAGTATCACCAACTTACTCACCTGTTTGTTACAGTGGTATTCAGTGGTTAGCTGCTAGTCTCCATTAACGCTGTCCGAATGCAGGCACGTAATGTCTTGATGGGGGCATGACCCAACATGTCGCTAATATGGGGCTTGTAGTGTAAGTAACAAATTACTTGATAAAAAAATAATAATGCATACATTTCAGCTTCCTTTAGACCATTTCTGTTCAGGAGGGTTTTTTATTATTATTAAAGGTATTTTCCCTATCAGACTGGGGGTGGGGCCATGAGGTTGGGGGGGGGCAAGCCTTGACAAGTGGTGGCCGTGGCCCCCCCTGGCCCGGAATTGATTAAGGGCTTAGGCGTCTTATTTAAACACATTGCAAGAGTTCCGCCAGTAGTGGGCACTTATGCAGCATAAGCAATGATGTACATGATCCCAGTGAACGAGACAGAGGGAAGTTAGCGAGGGAGGGGCATAAAATGTTAACTTAAACACAGCCTAGGACGCAGGAGAAGTAAGTTCACCACTTTTACTTCAGCAATAAAAATTGACCAAAAAAAAAAGGGAAAAAAAGAGAAACAAATGTGTTGTTTAACCAAAGTAATTTTTGCTTTATCGGTTGAATTTGATTAAGGTCAACAGCAGACATTGGTTAATAAAGTGAGAATAAATACATAAAGAATATTTGTGTTATTTAACATATTCAATTAATGCAGGTTTGCGTAATATTCTGAGCTTGCATTTCATTGTTTTTATTGTTTTTGAGGAATACTGAATCTATTTTTGTGCAAGTGAGATGAGTAAATGCATGCTCACATTTAGCCTAGAACTACAATAACCACCATGTTTACACAGATCACACAACACCTCCCGATTTCTCTCAATGGGAACAGAAGGTGTCACTCAATAAATGTGACTGAACAGCAGCCTACTAAGGCCCAGCAAACACAGAACGTTCCCCTAACGTTCCCGAATGGTCCCATGAGGTTATTTTTTTGGGAACCAAACAAGAACGTTATAGGAACGTTCCATGTAGGTTATTTTTAGGTTCCATTTTTATAACGTAAGGAAAACGTTCCGGGAACGTTCCCCTAACGTTAAGGGAAAGTTCTAGGAACGTTCTGGGAACCAAAAACTAACGTTCCCAGAACCTAAATTTGTTTGCTGGGGGGCCCTCTAAACAGCAGCACTAGCATGCTCCTCCAGTCCCTTCTTGCCGGAAGAATGTCACAAATGTCACGATGTCACAAAGTCATGGAAGGCACCTTTTTCTGCCAGAAACCGCTCCGCTACCTCCTCTGCTCTCACTACCCTCGATGGCGGGGCGACCAAAGGGTATGTGTAGATCCGGGGCGGCAGTGGCTCAGTGGTTCATGTAGGTTGTCTACAAACCCGGAAGGTTGGTGATTCCATCCCCGGTTCCACCTGACCAAGTGTCGAGGTGTCCATGAGCAAGATACCTAACCCCAGCTGCTCCCGATGAGCTGGATGGCGCCTTGCATGGCTGACATGGCCATCGGTGTATGAATGAGTGAATTAATGGGTGAATGTGAGGCAATATGTAAAGCGCTTTGGTGGCCATGGGTCTGTTGAAAGTACTATATAAATGCAGTCCATTTACCATTTTACCATCCCCCAGGTGGAGCGTGCAGTTGTGGTGCAGTTACACCTTGCCCCTCTCATCCCCCTCAGACAGGATTCTGCAGTTCGGCAGCACGTTAAAACAGCGCCATGAAGAGAAACGCAGAGAAAAGTGAAGCGCAAAGGAAAACCGGTATTGCGAGCACACGCTTGACTGAAACACAGAATAAAAGCAGCGTTGCAAATAACTTAGTTAGGTGTGAGTATGGAAAATATGTTGCAGAGATAAAATAGGATTACAGCTGTTATTGATTTTTGCAATTAATTAAATCTTTCTTTTTGCATTACTTTTTTATTTTGCAATTCTTTATTTTTGTTTGCAAAACTATTTTTTTCTTTTGCGATACTTTATTCTTTTGCAAAACTATATGGCATTGTATTGACTCCATACAAGTCTATTGTCCATCTGTCTCCCTTGCACGGTGTCTAGAAGCCTGGCTAGCACTTACGAGCCTCTATCAATCTCGCTGGGTCATTCGGACGATCAGACTTGGAAATGCGATTCAGTTTGCCCAGTGTCCCCCCAGGGTCAGCAGCGTCTGGTTTACCTCATTGGCAGACAAGGATGCTCCTGTTTCTTAACGGAGGTGCACAAGGAGGTCACAACGTCATAGAAGGCACCTTTCTATGCTAGACTCCACTGCCTCCTCCGCTCTCACTACCCACGATGGCGGGGCGGCCAAAGGGTACGTGGCGATCCCCCAGGTGGAGTGTGCAGTTGCGGTGCAGTAATGCCCACAAAATGCTGCCACCTGGCGGTGTCGTCCGCATCTCCCATCCAAAAAAGTTCTCGGCTGCTCTCACAGCCAAGGCCTACAGTGGCCCTGGACAGGCCAGCTCTTTCCTTCATGCTATAACCCCCCTGCAGGTACATCAAGCCAAAGCACTAAAAGAGCTACATAAGAATAGTTCTGACCCAGGGTTGATGCAGGAGCTGCATACTGCGACAGACCTCACCCTCAGGGCTTTAAAAAGTCACTGTGCTGTCCCTTAGGCAGATGATGTCCATGCTAGTGGTCCAGAAATGCCTTCTCTGGCTGAACCCATGGTCAAGATGAAGGTGGTCGACAAAGTACGATAAAGGCCCCAACACCGGTACGCTGTGTCTTCTGAGGCGGGCCCCTGTGCTCCACAGCGCTGCCTCACTGCGGGGATGTCTGTTGTCCCTCTGGTCCCCCTTGCACAGTGTCTGGAAACCTGGCTAGCGCTTACCAGCCCATCTCGTTGGGTCATCAGACTCGGCAATGTGATTCAGTTCAACCGGTGTTCCCCAGGTTCAGCAGCGTCCAGTTTACCTCAGTGGCAGACAAGGATGCTCCTGACCTGCGTTCGGAGATCACAATCCAATTGGTGAATGAGGTGATAGAGCTGATCCTTCCAGCCAATGTGAATTCAGGAATTAAGGTGGTCTACGCTTCCTACACAAGTATGCATTTCCCCCAGTGAGCCTGCTTGCACAGACACTGTGCACGGTCAGGGAGGATGAGAAGCTGGTCTTACTGATACACCAATGATACACTTGATACACCTGTGTTTTGCTAGAAGAGAAGTTTATCGATGCATCATCTTTTTACTTTTTTAATTCATTTTATAACTGTATCATATATCTCTTTTAATTTCTTTTATAACTGTTTTAATTTGTCTTGCTTTTATTTTGTGATTATTTTAATTCCTTTCTGTAAAGCACTTTGAATTTCCATAGTGTATGGAATATGCTATATAAAAAAAACTTGCCTTGCCTTGCCTTGCCTTAATGGTTGCACCTTATTGGCCCACCCGCACCTGGTTCCCAGAACTCATGCTCCTCACAACAGCCACGACAGGCGAGATCCCAATTCGTTAGTCCGATGTAACGTCTTTGTTCTCTCCTTCAGGGGACGGGGGTTACATTAGTAACCTAGACGTTACTTATTTGAAAAAGTAACCAATATTATTAGTAAATTTAAAAGTAATGCTTTTTTTCAAGTAACTTAGTTAAATGATAAAAAGTGATTTGATTATGTAAGTTGTAATGCAACTTACAACACTACAACACTCCACCACTGTTCTAAAGTTTAAAGATCCCGAACTATCCCCACACTAACCAAGCCCTTGTAAAGTATTTAAAAATGCATATTTAGAGGCCTACACTGTAGTTGCATTGAACTCTATAAATGTCTTCTCAGTAAACTAGGTTAAAGCTTTATTATGTTCATCTCAGTACAGTTTGGAAAATCATTTGGAGTAGTTGATCGATGATTTTCTAAATGGGTTCTGCTATGTAAACAATATTAAAAATTACAGCCCTCTGAAATCCACTGTTGCATTTTTTAAATCTAAACATTCGATATTGGCATTTCATTTAGTCACTAAAAGTATTAGGAATTGTGAAAAAAAATATTGAAGGCCATAGACGATTGCTATAGCATACAGCAATCGATTCAGCTATGTTTTGTGACTTTGGCTGGGAGATTGAAATTGTAAGTACTATTCTGCTTCCGTTCTGTTTTTACCCAAATTTAGTGAGAATGCAGTGGATGTCTGACTCAGAGTTAGAACCAAGTAAGTAAGTAAGACAGATAATAAGAGTACTTTAAACATGACTGCCACCAGATGGTGCTCTCAAGCTAGCACAAAAAGCACTAGCTCAACCACTAGCAAGTGAACTTTGTGAACTAACCTTCCATTCAGTAATGGATGCCTATGAAGGAATCTCGACCAACAGAGACATGCTGCCCTGTGGGCCCATCAGTGAAAAAGTGCTTGCTGGTGGACCTTTTGTTTTAACATACTTTTGTCCATCTTCTCTGGTCTGCATCAGCATTGTGGACTTTGGGTATATGCTGGAATTGCACTGGCAGAGCTCCTGAGTCATCAACATGGCCTGAACAATTGTATGGGGAGATTTACCAGGGGCCATTGGGGCCAGCAGCTGCCCACACAACTAACAGGTCATGCTCTCTGCCTAGACAAACACACAAGCATTCATTCTTTTTAACATACAAATGGTTTAAAAACATGAGTGGTATTTATATTCATGTGAACAGGTACTACTAACAAAAACAAAATTCCTGACCTCAGCGTCTGTATAGTAAAAGGCCTGAAGAGGCAGTTTTAATTCATTTATTTCATCCTAATTCTTCATCTGTCATGCAGATTTTTAAAGTTTAAAGAAGTTTAAATAAAGGGTTTAGGTGAAACTTAAATGATCAGTTAAATAATTGTTAATTTATTGTAAAATGCACAGTTTGTCAAGACAGTACAAACATGTAAATTCAATTTAATTCATTTAATTCATTTAAATTCGTTTAAATTCAATTTTGTTTTCTATGAAATAAATTTTTAAAATATTTTTAAAATGTAAGTTTGTTAGACACCATTCAGAAAATATAAACCAAAAGAGGGGAGTATTGAGTTACATCAACTGCAGAAACTGTTGAAAGCTATGTGTTGAGAATTAATAAATACCAAAAAAATGTTTGACACATAGGCTACTGTCTGTAAGATTTTTTTTAATTAATGCTTTTACTCAGCAGATTTGAAGATTTTTTTCTTGAGCAGCAAATCAGCATGTTAGAATGATTTCTGAAGGACATTGTGACTGTAGACTGGAGTAATGATGCTGAAAATTCATCACAGGAATAAATAATATTTTAAAGTTTATGAAAATATAAAAAAACTGTTATTTTGAAAAAACAAAAAAACAAAAAAAAACAGTTAATCAAATGCAGCCTTGGTAAGCATAAGAGACTTTTTCAAAATAACAAAATAAAACAGGAGACAGGAGCTAATGGGCTCAGTGTCATTTTTATTAAATAGTTAAGGAACAAAAAACTACACACTGAAAAACCTACAACTCCTGAACACGGTGGATGGAGCCGACAGTAGGATGCATGGCATTCCAGTCACTGAAGCGGCGGAACTCGCCTCTCTCCAACAAGTACTGGTATCCCCTGTAGTTAGGATGCTCGAAGAAGACCCAGGCTCCATCCAAAACGTTACAGGACTGGACCTCACGGTGATGGAAGCGGTCATAGAGATAGGGCCAGTCCTCAATGGACTCCATAATCTGACCCTGAAATTCAGGCTGCTTATACAGACGGATACGGAAAGCTCCAGTGTGCAAAAACAGAGAAAGTAGTTTCCCAAATATCATAACAAATTCTTTTACGAAGAGCAAACAAAGCAGCATATCCAAAATACAAATCATCATAATGTTAATGCTAAACCTTCAATAGGGGTGGTTTAAATGGTTTACAGGACCGTCCACCACCCCCTTATTAAGTTGGTTTGTGAAAGCCAACTTACTGAAATCCTATTTAAACTTCTTCTTCTTCTTCTTCTTCTTCTTCTTCTTCTTCTTCTTCTTCTTCTTCTTCTTCTTCTTCTTCTTCTTCTTCTTCTTCTTCTTCTTCTTCTTCTTCTTCTTCTTTTTCTTAACCAAAATTTTCTGACTCTAACTCCTCCTAGAGTTTTAACTCTACAAACTCCAAACTCGGGTCAGACCTTCAGACTTTTCTGACTCGAGTTGCTATATCTTTTCAGACTGATTTGACTTTCAGTTTTCTTAAAAATTAATATTAAAAACCATAAAAATCCCATTGACTTTCATTGCAACAGTTCAAATTGAGCCATGGCTACGGTGGCCCAGTAGTGTACAACACAAAAACTCAAATCTAAACTCCCTGAAGCCCTAGATTCAATTAAACAACCATTCTATATGTACTAATGAACTTCTATCTATCTATCTATCTATCTATCTATCTATCTATCTATCTATCTATCTATCTATCTATCTATCTATCTATCTATCTATCTATCTATCTATCTATCTATCTATCTATCTATCTATCTATCTATCTATCTATCTAATAATCTTTCTTTTTTTCTTACTAATCTTTTTTCTTTCTAACTAATCTATCTTTCTTTCTTTCTAATTAATCTTTCTTTCTTTCTTTCTTTCTTTCTTTCTTTCTTTCTTTCTACTTAATCTATCTTTCTTTCTAACTAATCTATCTATCTTTCTTTCTAACTAATCTATCTTTCTTTCTCTTTCTTTCTAACTAATCCATCTTTCTTTCTAACTAATCCATCTTTCTTTCTAACTAATCTATCTTTCTTTCTTTCTCTTTCTTTCTTTCTTTCTTTCTTTCTTTCTTTCTTTCTTTCTTTCTTTCTTTCTTTCTTTCTTTCTTTCTTTCTTTCTTTCTTTCTTTCTAACTAATGTATCTTTCTTTCTCTTGCTTCTTTCTAACTTATCTATCTTCCTTTCTTTCTAACTAATCTATCTTTCTTTCTTTCTAACTAATCTTTCTTTTTTTTCTAACAAATCCATCTTTCTTTCTAACTAATCTTTATTTCTTTCCAACTAATCTTTCTTTCTTTCTAACTAATCTATCTATCTTTCTTTGTTTCTAACTAATCTTTCTTTCTTTCTAACTGATCTATCTTTCTTTCTAACTAATCTATCTTTCTTTCTTTGTTTCTAACTAATCTATCTTTCTTTCTTTCTAACTAATCTATCTTTCTTTCTTTCTAACTAATCTATCTATCTTTCTTAGTTTCTAACTAATCTATCTATCTTTGTTTCTAACTAATCTATCTTTCTTTCTTTCTAACTAATCTATCTATCTTTCTTTCTTTCTGACTAATCTATCTATCTATCTTTCTTTCTTTCTTTCTAACTAATCTTTCTTCCTTTCTTTCTAACTAATCCATCTTTCCTTCTAACTAATCCATCTTTCTTTCTAACTAATCTATCTTTCTTTCTTTTTTTCTAACTAATCCATCTTTCTTTCTAACTAATCTATCTTTCTTTCTTTCTATCTAATCTATCTTTTCTTTCTAACTAATCTATCTTTCTTTCTAACTAAACTTTCTTTCTTTCTAACTAATCTATCTTTCTTTCTAACTAATCTATCTTTCTTTCTTTCTATCTAATCTATCTTTTCTTTCTAACTAATCTATCTTTCTTTCTAACTAAACTTTCTTTCTTTCTAACTAATCTATCTTTCTTTCTAACTGTTACGTGTGGGTTTTTGTTGTGTCTTGTATATCACGTGATCGCTTGTTTGTCATGTGATCCTGCCATGTGTCTTGTCTTTTGTTTGTTGTTGCTCAGTGTCCACAGGTGTTCCTCGTCCATCTTTATTAGTCTCCCCAGGTGTTTCTCATTAACCGCGCCCCCTTGTTATCTTGTTTAGCTTGTTTGTCTGTGTATTTAAACCCCTGTGTTTCAGTTGTTGGCTGTCGGTTGTTCTTTATGTTACTTTTGTCCTGTTCTGAATTCCCTGGATTACCTGTTTGTTTTTGTTTAATTAAACGTGCTTGCGATTGGATTCGCTCTCTGTCTCGTTCCTGACTGGATGTAACACTAACTAGTCTATCTTTCTTTCTAACTAATCTATCTTTCTTACTAATCTCTTTCTTTCTAACTAATCAATCTTTCTTTGTTTCTTTCTACTTAATCTATCTATCTTTCTAACTAATCTATCTTTCTTTCTTTTTCTTTCTTTCTAACTTATCTATCTTCCTTTCTTTCTAACTAATCTTTCTTTCTAACTAAGCTATCTTTCTCTTTCTTTCTAACAAATCCATCTTTCTTTCTAACTAATCTATCTTTCTTTGTTTCTAACTAATCTTTCTTTCTTTCTAATTAATATTTCTTTCTTTCTAACTAATCTTTCTAACTAATCTATCTTTCTTTCTAACTAATCTGTCTTTCTTTCTTTCTAACTAATCTATCTTTCTTTCTTTCTAACTAATCTATCTTTCTCTTTCTAACTAATCTTTCTTTCTTTCTTTGTACTTAATCTATATATCTTTTTTTCTAACTTATCTATTTCTCTTTCTCTCTTTCTAACTTATCTATCTTTCTTTCTAACTAATCTTTCTTTCTTTCTAACTAATCTTTCTGTCTTTCTAACTTTTCTTTCTTTCCAACTAATCTTTCTTTCTTTCTAACTAATCTTTCTTTCTTTCTAACTAATCTTTCTTTCTTTCTAACTAATCTTTCTGTCTTTCTAACTAATCTTTCTTTCTTTCTAACTAATCTTTCTGTCTTTCTAACTTTTCTTTCTTTCCAACTAATCTTTCTTTCTTTCTAACTTTTCTTTCTTTCTTTCTAACTAATCTAACTTTCTTTCTAACTAATCTTTCTTTCTTTCCAACTAATCTTTCTTTCTAACTAATCTTTCTTTCTAACTAATCTTTCTTTCTAACTAATCTTTCTTTCTAACTAATCTTTCTTTCTAACTAATCTTTCGTTCTTTCCAACTAATCTTTCGTTCTTTCTAACTTTTGTTCTTTCCAACTAATCTTTCTTTCTTTCTAACTAATCTTTCTTTCTAACTAATCTTTCTTTCTTTCTAACTTATCTATCTTCCTTTCTTTCTAACTAATCTTTCTTTCTAACTAAGCTATCTTTCTTTCTCTTTCTTTCTAACAAATCCATCTTTCTTTCTAACTAATCTATCTTTCTTTGTTTCTAACTAATCTTTCTTTCTTTCTAATTAATATTTCTTTCTTTCTAACTAATCTTTCTAACTAATCTATCTTTCTTTCTAACTAATCTGTCTTTCTTTCTTTCTAACTAATCTATCTTTCTTTCTTTCTAACTAATCTATCTTTCTCTTTCTAACTAATCTTTCTTTCTTTCTTTGTACTTAATCTATATATCTTTTTTTCTAACTTATCTATTTCTCTTTCTCTCTTTCTAACTTATCTATCTTTCTTTCTAACTAATCTTTCTTTCTTTCTAACTAATCTTTCTGTCTTTCTAACTTTTCTTTCTTTCCAACTAATCTTTCTTTCTTTCTAACTAATCTTTCTTTCTTTCTAACTAATCTTTCTTTCTTTCTAACTAATCTTTCTGTCTTTCTAACTAATCTTTCTTTCTTTCTAACTAATCTTTCTGTCTTTCTAACTTTTCTTTCTTTCCAACTAATCTTTCTTTCTTTCTAACTTTTCTTTCTTTCTTTCTAACTAATCTAACTTTCTTTCTAACTAATCTTTCTTTCTTTCCAACTAATCTTTCTTTCTAACTAATCTTTCTTTCTAACTAATCTTTCTTTCTAACTAATCTTTCTTTCTAACTAATCTTTCTTTCTAACTAATCTTTCGTTCTTTCCAACTAATCTTTCGTTCTTTCTAACTTTTGTTCTTTCCAACTAATCTTTCTTTCTTTCTAACTAATCTTTCTTTCTAACTAATCTTTCTTTCTTTCTAACTAATCTTTCTTTCTAACTAATATTTCGTTCTTTCCAACTAATCTTTCTTTCTTTCTAACTTTCTTTCTTTCTAACTAATCTTTCTAACTAATCTTTCTTTCTTTGTTTCTAACTAATCTTTCTTTCTTTCTAACTAATCTTTCTTTCTTTCTAACTAATCTTTCTTTCTTTCTAACTAATCTTTCTTTCTTTCTAACTAATCTTTCTTTCTTTCTAACTAATCTATCTTTCTTTCTAACTAATCTTTCTTTCTTTCTAACTAATCTTTCTTTCTTTCTAACTTTCGTTCTTTCCAACTAATCTTTCTAACTTTCGTTCTTTCCAACTAATCTTTCTAACTTTCGTTCTTTCCAACTAATCTTTCTAACTTTCGTTCTTTCCAACTAATCTTTCTTTCTTTCCAACTAATCTTTCTTTCTTTCTAACTAATCTATCTTTCTTTCTAACTAATCTTTCTTTCTTTCTAACTAATCTTTCTTTCTTTCTAACTTTCGTTCTTTCCAACTAATCTTTCTATCTTTCTTTCTAACTAATCTTTCTTTCTAACTAATCTTTCTTTCTTTCTAACTAATCTTTCATTCTTTCGTTCTTTCCAACTAATCTTTCTTTCTTTCTAACTAATCTAACTTTCGTTCTTTCCAACTAATCTTTCTTTCTAACTAATCTTTCTTTCTTTCTATTTAATCTATCTTTCTTTCTTTATAACTAATCTTTCTTTCTTTCTAACTAATCTTTCTTTCTTTCTAACTAATCTTTCTTTCTTTCTAACTAATCTTTCTTTCTTTCTAACTAATCTATCTTTCTTTCTAACTAATCTATCTTTCTTTCTAACTAATCTATCTTTCTTTCTGACTAATCTATCTTTCTTTCTAACTAATCCTTTCTTTCTTTCTTTCTTACTAATCTATCTATCTTTCTAACTAATCTATCTTTCTTTCTCACTAATCTATCTTTTTCTTTCTAACTAATCTATCTTTCTTTCTTAACTACTCTATCTTTCTTTCTGTCTTTCTTTCTTACTGATCTTTCTTTCAGATCGATCTTTCTGTCTTTCTAACTAATCTTTCTTTCTATCTATCTTTCTTTCTAACTAATATTTCTATCTATCTTTCTTTCTAACTAATTTTTCTTTCTTTCTTTCTAATAAATCTTTCTTTCTAACTAATCTTTCTTTCTTTCTATTTATCTTTCTACCTAATCTTTCCTTTCTAACCAATCGTTTTCTTTCTTTCTAACTATTCTTTCTTTCTGACTAATCCATCTATCAAAATTCAAACTACTTTAAACTTCCAACTACTTTAAACTTATTCAAACTCTCTGGTCCAGCTTTCTCAAGCCAACTTAAAGTTTGTCTCATCAAACTTTTTTTTTCTAGTTATTCTTCTTCTTTTTCTTAACCAAAATTTTCTGACTCTAACTCCTCCTAGAGTTTTAACTCTACAAACTTCAAACTCGGGTCAGACCTTCAGACTGTTCTGACTCGAGTTGCTATATCTTTTCAGACTGATTTGACTTTCAGTTTTCTTAAAAATTATTATTAAAAACCATAAAAATCCCATTGACTTTTATTGCAACAGTTCAAATTGAGCCAAGGCTACGGTGGCCCAGTAGTGTACAACACAAAAACTCAAATCTAAACTCCCTGAAGCCCTAGATTCAATTAAACAACCATTCTATATGTACTAATGAACTTCTATCTATCTATCTATCTATCTATCTATCTATCTATCTATCTATCTATCTATCTATCTATCTATCTATCTATCTATCTATCTATCTATCTATCTATCTATCTATCTAATCTTTCTTTCTTTCTAACTAATCTTTTTTCTTTCTAACTAATCTATCTATCTTTCTTTCTTTCTAATTAATATTTCTTTCTTTCTTTCTTTCTTTCTTTCTTTCTTTCTTTCTTTCTTTCTTTCTTTCTTTCTTTCTTTCTTTCTTTCTTTCTTTCTTTCTTTCTTTCTTTCTTTCTTTCTTTCTTTCTTTCTTTCTTTCTTTCTTTCTTTCTTTCTTTCTTTCTACTTAATCTATCTTTCTTTCTAACTAAGCTATCTTTCTTTCTCTTTCTTTCTTTCTAACTAATCTTTCTTTCTAACTAATCCATCTTTCTTTCTAACTAATATATCTTTCTTTCTAACTAATCCATCTTTCTTTCTAACTAATATATCTTTCTTTCTAACTAATGTTTCTTTTTTCTAACAAATCCATCTTTCTCTCTAACTAATCTTTCTTTCTAACTAATCTTTCTTTCTTTTTAACTAATCTATCTTTCTTTCTAACTAATCTATCTATCTTTCTTTCTAACTAATATTTCTTTCTTTCTAACTAATCTATCTATCTTTCTTTTTAACTAATCTTTCTTTTTTTCTAACCAACCAATCTATCTTTCTTTCTTTCTAACTAATCTATCTTTCTTTCTTTCTAACTAATCTATCTTTCTTTGTTTCTAACTAATCTTTCTTTCTTTCTTTCTAACTAATCTATCTTTCTTTCTTTCTAACTAATCTATCTTTCTTTCTTTCTAACTAATCTATCTTTCTTTCTTTCTAACTAATCTATCATTCTTTCTAACTAATCTATCTATCTTTCTTTCTTTCTAACTAATCTATCTTTCTTTCTTTCTAACTAATCTATCTTTCTTTCTTTCTAACTAATCTTTCTTTCTTTCTAACTAATCCATCTTTCTTTGTTTCTAACTAATCTTTCTTTCTAACTAATCTTTCTTTCTAACTAATCTATATATCTTTCTTTGTTTCTAACTAATCTTTCTTTCTAACTAATCTTTCTTTCTTTCTAACTAATCTATCTTTCTTTCTAACTAATCTATCTATCTTTCTTTGTTTCTAACTAATCTTTCTTTCTTTCTAACTAATCTATCTTTCTTTCTAACTAATCTGTCTTTCTTTGTTTCTAACTAATCTTTCTTTCTTTCTAACTAATCTATCTTTCTTTTCTAACTAATCTGTCTTTCTTTCTTTCTAACTAATCTATCTTTCTTTCTTTCTTTCTTTCTAACTAATCTATCTTTCTTTCTTTCTTTCTAACTAATCTTTCTTTCTAACTAATCTATATATCTTTCTTTGTTTCTAACTAATCTTTCTTTCTAACTAATCTTTCTTTCTTTCTAACTAATCTATCTTTCTTTCTAACTAATCTATCTATCTTTCTTTGTTTCTAACTAATCTTTCTTTCTTTCTAACTAATCTATCTTTCTTTCTAACTAATCTGTCTTTCTTTGTTTCTAACTAATCTTTCTTTCTTTCTAACTAATCTATCTTTCTTTCTAACTAATCTGTCTTTCTTTCTTTCTAACTAATCTATCTTTCTTTCTTTCTTTCTTTCTAACTAATCTATCTTTCTTTCTTTCTTTCTAACTAATCTTTCTTTCTAACTAATCTATCTTTCTTTCTTTCTAACAAATCTATCTTTCTTTCTAACAAATCCAATCTTTCTTTCTGACTAATCTTTCTTTCTTTCTAACTAATCTATCTATCTTTCTTTGTTTCTAACTAATCTTTCTTTCTTTCTAACTAATCTATCTTTCTTTCTTTCTAACTAATCTATCTTTCTTTCTAACTAATTTTTCTTTCTTTCTTTCTAACTAATCTATCTATCTTTCTTTGTTTCTAACTAATCTTTCTTTCTTTCTAACTAATCTATCTTTCTTTCTAACTAATCTATCTTTCTTTCTTTCTAACTAATCTATCTTTCTTTCTTTCTGACTAATCTATCTTTCTTTCTTTCTTTCTAATTAATCTATCTATCTTTATTTCTTTCTAACTAATCTGTCTTTCTAACTAATCTATCTTTCTTACTAATCTCTTTCTTTCTTTCTAACTAATCTTTCTAACTAATCTATCTATCTTTCTTTCTAACTAATCTATCTTTCTTTCTCTTTCTTTCTTTCTAACTTATCTATCTATCTTTCTTTCTAACTAATCTATCTTTCTTTCTCTTTCTTTCTTTCTAACTTATCTATCTTCCTTTCTTTCTAACTAATCTGTCTTTCTAACTAATCTATCTTTCTTTCTCTTTCTTTCTTTCTAACTAATCTTTCTTTCTTTCTAACTAATCCATCTTTCTTTCTAACTAATCCATCTTTCTTTCTTTCTAACTAATCTTTCTTTCTTTCTTTCTAACTAATCTATCTATCTTTGTTTCTAACTAATCTTTCTTTCTTTCTAACTAATCTTTCTTTCTTTCTAACTAATCTATCTTTCTTTCTAACTAATCTATCTTTCTTTATTATAACTAATCTATATTTCTTTCTTTCTAACTAATCTATCTTTCTTTCTAACTAATCTATCAATCTATCTTTCTTTCTAACTAATCTATCTATCTTTCTTTCTTTCTAACTAATCTTTCTTTCTTTCTAACAAAACAATCTTTCTTTCCAACTAATCTTTCTTTCTTTCTAACTAATCTTTCTTTCTTTCTAACTAATCTATCTATCTTTCTTTGTTTCTAACTAGTCTGTCTGTCTTTCTTTCTAACTAATCCATCTCTCTTTCTAACTAATCCATCTTACTTTCTTTCTAACTAATCTCTCTTTCTTTCTAACTAATCGATCTATCTTTCTTTCAACTAATCTTTCTTTCTTTCTAACTAATGTAACTTTCTTTCTAACTAATCTATCTTTCTTTCTTTCTAACTAATCTATCTTTCTTTCTAACTAATCCATCTTTCTTTCTAACTAATCCATCTTTCTTTCTAACTAATCTATCTATCTGTCTTTGTTTCTAACTAATCTTTCTTTGTTTCTAACTAATCTTTCTTTGTTTCTAACTAATCTATCTTTCTTTCTAACTAACTAATCTTTCTTTGTTTCTAACTAATCCATCTTTCTTTCTTTCTAACTAATCTATCTTTCTTTCTAACTAATCTATCTTTCTTTCTAACTAATCTATCTATCTATCTTTCTTTCTTTCTAACTAATCCATCTTTCTTTCTAACTAATCCATCTTTCTTTCTAACAAATCCATCTTTCTTTCTAACTAATCTATCTTTCTTTCTAACTAATCTATCTATCTGTCTTTGTTTCTAACTAATCTTTCTTTCTTTCTAACTAATCTATCTTTCTTTCTTTCTAACTAATCTATCTTTCTTTCTTTCTAACTAATCTATCTATCTTTCTTTCTTTCTTTCTAACTAATTTTTCTTTCTTTCTTTCTAACTAATCCATCTATCTTTGTTTCTAACTAATTTTTCCTTCTTTCTAAATAATCTATCTTTCTTTCTAACTAATCTATCTTTCTTTCTTTCTAACTAATCTCTTTCTTTCTTTCTAACTAATCTATCTTTCTTTCTTTCTAACTAATCTTTCTTTCTTTCTTTCTAACTAATCTATCTATCTTTGTTTCTAACTAATCTTTCTTTCTTTCTAACTAATCTATCTTTCTTTCTAACTAATCTATCTTTCTTTATTATAACTAATCTATATTTCTTTCTTTCTAACTAATCTATCTTTCTTTCTAACTAATCTATCAATCTATCTTTCTTTCTAACTAATCTATCTATCTTTCTTTCTTTCTAACTAATCTTTCTTTCTTTCTAACAAAACAATCTTTCTTTCCAACTAATCTTTCTTTCTTTCTAACTAATCTTTCTTTCTTTCTAACTAATCTATCTATCTTTCTTTGTTTCTAACTAGTCTGTCTGTCTTTCTTTCTAACTAATCCATCTCTCTTTCTAACTAATCCATCTTACTTTCTTTCTAACTAATCTTTCTTTCTTTCTAACTAATCGATCTATCTTTCTTTCAACTAATCTTTCTTTCTTTCTAACTAATGTAACTTTCTTTCTAACTAATCTATCTTTCTTTCTTTCTAACTAATCTATCTTTCTTTCTTTCTAACTAATCCATCTTTCTTTCTAACTAATCCATCTTTCTTTCTAACTAATCTATCTATCTGTCTTTGTTTCTAACTAATCTTTCTTTGTTTCTAACTAATCTTTCTTTGTTTCTAACTAATCTATCTTTCTTTCTTTCTAACTAATCTTTCTTTGTTTCTAACTAATCCATCTTTCTTTCTTTCTAACTAATCTATCTTTCTTTCTAACTAATCTATCTTTCTTTCTAACTAATCTATCTATCTATCTTTCTTTCTTTCTAACTAATCCATCTTTCTTTCTAACTAATCCATCTTTCTTTCTAACAAATCCATCTTTCTTTCTAACTAATCTATCTTTCTTTCTAACTAATCTATCTATCTGTCTTTGTTTCTAACTAATCTTTCTTTCTTTCTAACTAATCTATCTTTCTTTCTTTCTAACTAATCTATCTTTCTTTCTTTCTAACTAATCTATCTATCTTTCTTTCTTTCTTTCTTTCTAACTAATTTTTCTTTCTTTCTTTCTAACTAATCCATCTATCTTTGTTTCTAACTAATTTTTCCTTCTTTCTAAATAATCTATCTTTCTTTCTAACTAATCTATCTTTCTTTCTTTCTAACTAATCTCTTTCTTTCTTTCTAACTAATCTATCTTTCTTTCTTTCTAACTAATCTATCTATCTTTTTTCCTTTCTAACTAATCTTTCTTTCTTTCTAACCAATCTATCTTTCTTTCTAACTAATCTATCTTTCTTTCTTTCTAACTAATCTATCTTTCTAACTAATCTATGTCTTTCTTTCTAACTAATCTATCTATCTTTCTTTCTAACTAATCTTTCTTTGTTTCTTCCTAACGAATCTTTCTTTTTTTCTAACAAATCAATCTTTCTTTATAACTAATCTTTATTTCTTTCCAACTAATCTTTCTTTCTTTCTTTCTTTCTATCTAATCTATCTTTCTTTCTTTCTAACTAATCTATCTTTCTTTCTTTCTAACTAATCCATCTTTCTTTCTAACAAATCCATCTTTCTTTCTAACTAATCTTTCTTTCTTTTTAACTAATCTATCTATCTTTCTTTCTGTCTAACTAATCTATCTTTCTTTCTAACTAATCTATCTTTCTTTATTATAACTAATCTATATTTCTTTCTTTCTAACTAATCTATCTTTCTGTCTAACTAATCTATCTATCTTTCTTTCTTTCTAACTAATCTTTCTTTCTTTCTAACTAATCTTTCTTTTTTCTAACAAAACAATCTTTCTTTCTAACTAATCTTTCTTTCTTTCTAACTAATCTATCTATCTTTCTTTGTTTCTAACTAATCTTTCTTTCTTTCTAACTAATCCATCTTTTTTTCTTTCTTTCTTTCTTTCTTTCTTTCTTTCTTTCTTTCTTTCTTTCTTTCTTTCTTTCTTTCTTTCTTTCTTTCTAACTAATCTTTATGTCCTTCTAACTAATCCATCTTTCTTTCTTTCTAACTAATCTTTCTTTCTTTCTTTCTAACTAATCTATCTATCTTGCTTTCTAACTAATCTTTCTTTCTTTCTAACTAATCTAAGTTTCTTTCTAACTAATCTATCTTTCTTTCTTTCTAACTAATCTATCTTTCTTTCTTTCTAACTAATCCATCTTTCTTTCTAACTAATCCATCTTTCTTTCTAACTAATCCATCTTTCTTTCTAACAAATCCATCTATCTTTCTTTCTAACTAATCTATCTATCTGTCTTTGTTTCTAACTAATCTTTCTTTCTTTCTAACTAATCTATCTTTATTTCTTTCTAACTAATCTATCTTTCTTTCTTTCTAACTAATCTATCTATCTTTCTTTCTAACTAATCTATCTTTCTTTCTTTCTAACTAATCTATCTTTCTTTCTTTCTTTCTAACTAATCTATCTTTCTTTCTTTCTAACTAATCTATCTATCTTTCTTTCTTTCTAACTAATCGATCTTTCTTTCTAACTAATTTTTCTTTCTTGCTTTCTAACTAATCTATCTATCTTTCTTTGTTTCTAACTAATTTTTCCTTCTGTCTAAATAATCTATCTTTCTTTCTAACTAATCTATCTTTCTTTCTTTCTAACTAATCCATCTTTCTTTCTAACTAATCAATCTTTCTTTCTAACAGATCCATCTTTCTTTCTAACTAATCTATCTTTCTATCTAACTAATCTATCTTTCTTTCTTTCTGACTAATCTATCTTTCTTTCTTTCTAACGAATCTATCTATCTTTCTTTCTTTCTAACTAATTTTTCTTTCTTTCTTACTAACTAATCTATCTATCTGTCTTTGTTTCTAACTAATCTTTCTTTCTTTCTAACTAATCTATCTTTCTTTCTTTCTGACTAATCTATCTTTCTTTCTAACGAATCTATCTATCTTTCTGTCTTTCTAACTAATTTTTCTTTCTTTCTTACTAACTAATCTATCTATCTTTCTTTGTTTCTAACTCATTTTTCCTTCTTTCTAACTAATCTATCTTTCTTTCTGACTAATCTCTTTCTTTCTTTCTAACTAATCTATCTTTCTTTCTTTCTAACTAATCTATCTCTTTTTTCCTTTCTAACTAATCTGTCTTTCTTTCTAACCAATCTATCTTTCTTTCTAACTAATCTTTCTTTTTTCTAACAAAACAATCTTTCTTTCTAACTAATCTTTCTTTCTTTCTAACTAATCTATCTATCTTTCTTTGTTTCTAACTAATCTTTCTTTCTTTCTAACTAATCCATCTTTTTTTCTTTCTTTCTTTCTTTCTTTCTTTCTTTCTTTCTTTCTTTCTTTCTTTCTTTCTTTCTAACTAATCTTTATGTCCTTCTAACTAATCCATCTTTCTTTCTTTCTAACTAATCTTTCTTTCTTTCTTTCTAACTAATCTATCTATCTTGCTTTCTAACTAATCTTTCTTTCTTTCTAACTAATCTAAGTTTCTTTCTAACTAATCTATCTTTCTTTCTTTCTAACTAATCTATCTTTCTTTCTTTCTAACTAATCCATCTTTCTTTCTAACTAATCCATCTTTCTTTCTAACTAATCCATCTTTCTTTCTAACAAATCCATCTATCTTTCTTTCTAACTAATCTATCTATCTGTCTTTGTTTCTAACTAATCTTTCTTTCTTTCTAACTAATCTATCTTTATTTCTTTCTAACTAATCTATCTTTCTTTCTTTCTAACTAATCTATCTATCTTTCTTTCTAACTAATCTATCTTTCTTTCTTTCTAACTAATCTATCTTTCTTTCTTTCTTTCTAACTAATCTATCTTTCTTTCTTTCTAACTAATCTATCTATCTTTCTTTCTTTCTAACTAATCGATCTTTCTTTCTAACTAATTTTTCTTTCTTGCTTTCTAACTAATCTATCTATCTTTCTTTGTTTCTAACTAATTTTTCCTTCTGTCTAAATAATCTATCTTTCTTTCTAACTAATCTATCTTTCTTTCTTTCTAACTAATCCATCTTTCTTTCTAACTAATCAATCTTTCTTTCTAACAGATCCATCTTTCTTTCTAACTAATCTATCTTTCTATCTAACTAATCTATCTTTCTTTCTTTCTGACTAATCTATCTTTCTTTCTTTCTAACGAATCTATCTATCTTTCTTTCTTTCTAACTAATTTTTCTTTCTTTCTTACTAACTAATCTATCTATCTGTCTTTGTTTCTAACTAATCTTTCTTTCTTTCTAACTAATCTATCTTTCTTTCTTTCTGACTAATCTATCTTTCTTTCTAACGAATCTATCTATCTTTCTGTCTTTCTAACTAATTTTTCTTTCTTTCTTACTAACTAATCTATCTATCTTTCTTTGTTTCTAACTCATTTTTCCTTCTTTCTAACTAATCTATCTTTCTTTCTGACTAATCTCTTTCTTTCTTTCTAACTAATCTATCTTTCTTTCTTTCTAACTAATCTATCTCTTTTTTCCTTTCTAACTAATCTGTCTTTCTTTCTAACCAATCTATCTTTCTTTCTAACTAATCTATCTTTCTTTCTTTCTAACTAATCTATCTTTCTAACTAATCTATGTCTTTCTTTCTAACTAATCTATCTATCTTTCTTTCTAACTAATCTTTCTTTCTTTCTTTCTTCCTAACGAATCTATCTATCTTTCTTTGTTTCTAACTAATTTTTCCTTCTTTCTAAATAATCTATCTTTCTTTCTAACTAATCTATCTTTCTTTCTTTCTAACTAATCTATCTTTCTTTCTTTCTAACTAATCTATCTTTCTTTCCTTCTAACTAATCTATCTATCTTTTTTACTTTCTAACTAATCTGTCTTTCTTTCTAACCAATCTATCTTTCTTTCTAACTAATCTATCTTTCTTTCTTTCTAACTAATCTATCTTTCTAACTAATCTATGTCTTTCTTTCTAACTAATCTATCAATCTTTCTTTCTAACTAATCTTTATTTCTTTCCAACTAATCTTTGTTTCTTTCTATCTAATCTATCTATCTTTCTTTGTTTCTAACTAATCTTTCTTTTTTTCTAACTAATATATCTTTCTTTCTAACTAATATATCTTTCTTTCTTTCTTTCTAACTAATCTATCTTTCTTTCTTTCTAACTAATATATCTTTCTAACTAATCTATCTTTCTTTCTTTCTAACTAATCTTTCTTTCTTTCTAACTAATCCATCTTTCTTTCTAACTAATCCATCTTTATTTCTTTCTAACTAATCTATCTATCTTTCTTTCTAACTAATCTTTCTTTTTTTCTAACAATCCATCTTTCTTTCTAACTAATCTTTATTTCTTTCTAACTAATCTTTCTTTTTTTCTAACTAATATATCTTTCTTTCTAACTAATATATCTTTCTTTCTTTCTTTCTAACTAATCTATCTTTCTTTCTTTCTAACTAATATATCTTTCTTTCTAACTAATCTATTTATCTTTCTTTCTTTCTAACTAATCTTTCTTTCTTTCTTTCTAACTAATCCATCTTTCTTTCTAACTAATCCATCTTTATTTTTGTTCTAACTAATCTATCTATCTTTCTTTCTAACTAATCTTTCTTTTTTCTAACAAATCCATCTTTATTTCTAACTAATCTTTATTTCTTTCTAACTAATCTTTCTTTCTTTCTATCTAATCTATCTATCTTTCTGTCATTCTTTCTAACTAATCTATCTTTCTTTCTAACTTATCTATCTATCTTTCTTTCTTTCTAACTAATCCATCTTTCTTTCTAACTAATCCATCTTTCTTTCTTACAAATCCATCTTTCTTTCTAACTAATCTATCTTTCTTTCTAACTAATCTATCTATCTGTCTTTGTTTCTAACTAATCTTTCTTTCTTTCTAACTAATCTGTCTTTCTTTCTTTCTAACTAATCTATCTTTCTTTCTTTCTAACTAATCTATCTTTCTGTCTAACTAATCTATCTTTCTTTCTAACTATTTTTTCTTTCTTTCTTTCTAACTAATCTATCTATCTTTCTTTGTTTCTAACTCATTTTTCCTTCTTTCTAAATAATCTATCTTTCTTTCTAACTAATCTATCTTTCTTTCTTTCTAACTAATCTATCTTTCTTTCTAACTAATCTATCTTTCTTTCTTTCTAACTAATCTATCTTTCTAACTAATCTATGTCTTTCTTTCTAACTAATCTATCTATCTTTCTTTCTAACTAATCTTTCTTTCTTTCTTCCTAACGAATCTATCTATCTTTCTTTGTTTCTAACTAATTTTTCCTTCTTTCTAAATAATCTATCTTTCTTTCTAACTAATCTATCTTTCTTTCTTTCTAACTAATCTATCTTTCTTTCTTTCTAACTAATATATCTTTATTTCATTCTAACAAATCTATCTTTCTTTCTTTCTTTCTTTGTTTTTAACTAATCTTTTTTTCTTTCTAACTAATCTATCTTTTTTCTTTCTAACTAATCTGTCTTTCTTTCATTCTAACAAATCTATCTATCTATCTTTCTAACTAATCTATATTTTTTCTTTCTAACTAATCTATCTATCTTTCTAACTAATGCATCTTTTTTCTTTCTAACTAATCTATCTATCTTTCTTTCTAACTAATCTATCGTTCTTTCTTTCTAACTAATCTATTGTTCTTTCTTTCTAACTAATCTATCTATCTTTCTTTCTAACTAATCTATCTATCTTTCTTTCTAACTAATCTATCATCTATCTTTCTTTCTAACTAATCTATCTTTCTTTCTAACTAATCTATCTATCTTTCTTTCTAACTAATCTATCTTTTTTCTTTCTAACTAATCTCTTTCTAACTAATCTGTCTTTCTTTCTTTCTTTCTTTCTTTCTAACTAATCTATCTATCTATCTATCTATCTATCTATCTATCTATCTATCTATCTATCTATCTATCTATCTATCTATCTATCTATCTATCTATCTATCTATCTATCTTTCTTTCTAAGAAATCCATATTTCTAAATAATCATTTCTTTCTTTCTAACTAATACTTTCTTTCTTTCTAACAAATCCATCTATCTTTCTAACTAATCCTTTCTTTCTTTCTAACTAATCCTTTCTTTCTTTCTAACTAATCCTTTCTTTCTTTCTAACTAATCCTTTCTTTCTTTCTATCTAACTAATCTATCTTCCTTTCTTTCTATCTATCTAATCTATCTTTTTTCTTTCTAACTAATTTTTTCTAACTAATATATCTTTCTTTCTTAACTACTCTATCTATCTTTCTTTCTTTCTTACTGATCTTTCTTTCAAATCGATCTTTCTGTCTTTCTAACTAATCTTTCTTTCTATCTATCTTTCTTTCTAACTAATGTTTCTTTCTATCTTTCTAACTAATCTTTCTTTCCAACTAATCTTTCTCTCTTTGTATCTTTCTAATTAATCTTTCTTTCTAATCTATCTCTCTTTCTTTCAAACTAATCTTTCTTTCTTTCTAACTAATCTTTCTTTCATTGAAACTAATCTTTCTATCTATCTATTATTTATCTATCTTTCTAACCAATCATTTTCTTTCTTTCTAACTATTCTTTCTTTCTAACTAATCCGTCTATCAAACTTCAAACTACTTTAAACTTCAAACTACTTTAAACTTTTTCAAACTCTCTGGTCCGGCTTTCTCAAGCCAACTTAAAGTTTGTCTCATCAAACTTTTTTTCTAGTTACTAATTACTCTATTAAACTAACTACTCTCCTCCATCCCCAGCTCCTCCTCTCGTCCAGTCAGTATTTGACATTCTAATTGCCCTTTGAATCAGAATAAATTCTCGAAATAAGCTGTCCCTGCTCTTATCTATACTAGGCTGCATGGATGCGCAGGGAGTTCTTGCCCAGAACAGAACCATTCCGCCAATCCTAACTGTATTCTAATTGTCAATCATATTTGTCGATAGTGGTCCTGGCAGAAACAGTGTTATTCAGCATCTAGTAGAGTTTATGGCCAGTCATACTGTTCCTGAATGATTAGTGTCAAACATATGTCCAGCATAGGTGACTGATTTTGCTGGAAAAGAGGAAAACAGACCTGCAGGGTTGACTCACATTTCGCACCATGCGGCAAGACCTAATAGAGTCATTGAACCCCATCCAGCGCTGGTAATCAGGATACTCTCCCCTGGTTAGAATGTACTGGCAGCCCATGAAGTTTGTATCCTCATACAAAACCCAGGCCCACCTCTTGACTTGGATGGAGTTACAGTGGCTGAAGTGGGACGACAGCTCTGGGCAGTCTATGCTGCATTCAAAGGAACGTCCCTGAAAGTTTTTGTCCTCATAAAAGACAATCTGTATGGGAGATGTAGAAACACAGATAAGCCATAAACAAGACTGTAGAGCCAGTTTATGCAAGCAAAATATTTCTTACTTTTCCCATTTTGTCCATGTTTGGGGATAATTTGATACCTCCTTTTGCTGTATGCTGTGTATTAAAAGGGCAATGAGCGAGATTTATATGTTTCACATTGAGTTGCTCTGCCAGGCAAATCATTGTTATATGAATGGCTCCAGCAATTGCATCATCAACAGCTGATACTGCGATTGTTTCTAGATTGTTCATGTAGATTAATGCAGTGGCCATTGTATGAAACCCTGACCTTTTGATTCTGCAATGGCTGAGTCCAGAAAATATTTATTGGGCCAAGTAAATTGTTTTACAGCTGCTGGTACTGGCAGAGTTCAAGCAGCATTGGCATCTAGTCACATTCTCATACTGTATGAGGCGTAACACTTCCTTTTGAATGAACTGATGCATTAGTGTTTGTGCTCCACCCCTAAATGTTCTGCTGTTGGACAGCAGGTTCATTTAGCTGCACAATAACACAGAAACTGTGAAACACAGAAACTAAGAGTAGGCTATACACAGTCATAAACACAGTCATTTATATATATATATATATATATATATATATATATATATATATATATATATATATATAACATAAATGTATGTATGTATGTACATACATACTATATATGTATGTATGTATGACACTGTGTATGAAACTGTCACTTTAAGCTGTTGTGAGTCTTTTATTAAGCACAACAAAACACCAGAGGCAATCAAGCTGCCATGATGTAAACCATCAAAATGGCAACAGATTAAACAAAGGTGTTTTGCTGTTTTCAGAAGAGGAATAAAATATGTTCCCTTTCAAGGGAACTCGAGCTGCGTCAAACGCTGTGGGAACGCCCCTGCCTTGTGCATCATGAAGCACGTATGGAATCAGCCCAATGGAGAGATGGAACGTCATAGGCGGTTGACGTCATCGACCAGGAAACTATAAAGCAACCCATAAACACAAGCGCAACAGCTTTCTGTGCCTTCAGTCGTGCTATATGTGAATCTGTCCCTGTGTGAATATTGTCTGTCTTTACATACTCTGCACCACACAAACAATTTATATATATATATATATATATATATATTAAGAGAGATATGGCAAACGAACAGCAGTTTAGGAAGTGTGTCCCTCCCTGCTCGCGTTATTTTACGAGTGGGGATACACACGTTCTTTGTGTTGTTTGTTTGGGAGTGCAGCATGCCCAGTCAGCTCTCGAGGGAGCTGATTGTGAGCATTGCGAGCGTCTGCCATTAAGGACGCTCCGCTCCCGCCGGGCGCTCTTCGAGGAGACCGGTTCGGTGCGCGCTCCCCGCGGTTCGGGTCCCGCTCTTGCCGAGCCAGAGCGATGACGCGTATCGTGGGGATCGCAGATGGATCTCTCGGCGGGGTTAGAGACGGGCTCTGCCTTATCTCTCCCTTCACCTGTGAGATCCAGTGCCTCAGTCCCGTGTTCGGAAGCACGCGCTGCGGTTTCTTCCGCTCGGGCTGAGGCACCAGTTATAAATGAGGGAGATGTGGAGGATTCGCCACCTTACACTCCCGAAAGTGATGAGCTAGTGGAGGTATTAACAAGAGCTGTAGAAAAACTCAGCATTGTATGGCAAGTGACTAGACAGGAGTCTGTTTCTAAATCAAAATTAGTTGAGAGATTTTTGCCGTCACGAGTGCAACCTCCACGCCGGTGCTTGCCGTTTTTTCCCGATCTCCACACTGAGGTGTCGAAATCGTGGAAAAAACCGGTGTCATATAGAGTGTTTAGTCCCCAGACTTCAACATATTCTAATATTGTGGGGGCAAAATCATATGGTTATTCGGCTATGCCTCGCGTGGAAGAGACGCTTGCGAGTTTTCTCTCCCTTGAGGCTGCGTCATCTGTTAAGGCACCGGCATTACCCACCAAGCCTCTTAGAAATATTTCGGTTTTTATGGGTAAAGCGTATTCGGCGGCGGGTCAGGCTGCGTCATGTCTGCATACTATGTCTATTATGCAGGCATACCAGGCTGACCTGCTGAGGGACGTGAGTGAGAGTGAGGAGGTCAGTGCTGACGTGGTTCGCGAACTGCGTCAGGCTGCTGATTTATCCCTGCGCGCAACCAGAGAGTCGGCCAAGCTAGTGGCTCTGGTGGCCGCAGAAAGACATCTGTGGTTAAATCAGACAAATATAAAAGAAAAAGAAAAAGCTTTCCTTTTAGACACTCCTCTCTCCCCCCTGGGTTTATTTGGCGATGCTGTAAATTCTGTCATCGATAAATTCCAGGAGAAGGAAAAGCAAACAACAGCTTTTAAGAAATTTCTCCCTTTAAAAATTCATGTCCCTGGGGCTGCTGGGCGGGAGCAGCCCCGGCCGTCTGCGAGCTCATCATATAGGGCGCTGAAGCAGAGTGTCGCGTCTCGTGCTCCCCCTGCTGGACAGTGGGCTCAGCCGCGGCACTCTCAGCCGAAATCTCCCAGTAATAGAACTGATCTGAGGACAGTTATATTAGCTAAGAAGGCTTCGGCTAAGAAGAAGTCCTGGCGTCACGGCGCGCAGGACACTGAGGGTGGTCCCCACCGAGGCGGAACGGTGTTCACCTCTTTCTACGGTGCCCATTCTACCTCGGTGCCCTCAGGGGCCCGTTCTGCCAACCCCGCCTTCATGCCGGGGCGCAGACGGTCCCAGCGAGCGATTTCCCGAGGGACGCTCGCTCCCTCTGAGGAGGGTTTCAGAGCGGTTAGACCAGTTGTTCCCTGCCGGTGTGCCGTTACAGGGCACTGCGTTTGCTGCTCAAGTTACACCAGAGGCCGGTCTCTAGAGACTGGTACCCTTAGTAGGATTTCTGGCAGAGTGGAAAAGCCTTCCAAAAATATCTCATTGGGTCCTGCAGACAATAGAAAGGGATCTGCTATTCATCTGAATAGCTATCTGAATTCCTATCCAATTCAGGTGTCGTCCACCAAGATTCAGAGGGGTTCTGCCTACAGTGGTGGGCCCCGAGCAGGCTTTGGTTATGGAACAAGAGGTGAAAGCACTCCTTCAAAAGGAGGCTATAGAACGGGTTCCTCCTCCCAGTGTGGAGTCAGGCTATTACAGCCGATATTTCATCGTTCCAAAATAGGTTGGGGGGTTGCGTCCAATTTTAGACCTGCGCCTATTGAATCGCTCGTAGGGAAGCCAAAATTCAAGATGCTCACTATCAAGCAGATCGTGTCACAAATCAGTTGCGAGGACTGGTCTGTCACGATAGATCTAAGGGACGCGTACTTCCACATTTCCATCCTTCCACAACACGGGAAGTTCCTGAGGTTCGCCTTCGGGGGCGAGGTGTACCAGCACAGGGTTCTTCCGTTTGGCCTAGCTTTATCTCCCCGCACTTTCACGAAATGCATGGACGCAGCACTAGTGCCCCTGAGGCTTCAGGGTGTTCGTGTCCTCAATTACATCAACGATTGGTTGATTTTAGCTCAGACAGAGCAGATGGCAGTTCGACATTGAGATGTCGTTCTCGTTCATATCAGGAAGTTGGGGTTGAGACTGAACGCAAAGAAAAGTGTATTATCTCCTCAGAAGACCACTTTTCTGGGTGTTGTTTGGGTTTCGGTTTCGATGCAGGCGCGACTCGCTCCGACCCGCATCGTTTCGATTCTCTCAGCTGTGAAACAAGTAAAGCTAGGCCAGCTACTTACTGTAAAACAGTTTTAGAGACTGTCGGGTCTGATAGCAGCGTCCGACGTTATACCTTGCGGCGGTGTTCCAGGCTCTGAAACACTTCCTAGCAGACCTGAGAGGTCATCATGTGTTAGTTCAGTCAGACAACACGTCGGTGGTCTCTTATAAAAATCATTAGGGGGGCCTGCGGTTTCGCCGGCTTTACAAGTTGACCCGTCAGATCCTCCTGTGGTCCCAAGGGAGGATACTATTTCTGAGAGCAATGTATCTTCCTGGGTATTTGAATGTGGTAGCAGACTCCCTGTCGAGACAGGGGCCGAGGCCGGGGGATTGGAGACTCCATCCCGAGGTGGTGGAGCTCCTTTGGTTAAGTTTCGGTCGCGCCGAGGTGGACCTATTCGCTTCCAAGGAGACCACGCATTGTCATCTGTGGTTTTCCATCAGATCCAGCCTCTGGGGTTGGACGCTATGGTGCAGCCGTGGCCGAGGTCACGTCTGTTCGCCTTTCCCCCGATTGCTCTGCTACCTGGAGTTCTGGAGAGGGTTCGCCGGGACGGGGTCAGCCTACTATTAGTAGCCCTGTTCTGGCCGGCCCGAGTATGGTTTGCGGACCTGATTTCTCTCCTGGACGGCTCTCCCTTGGAGCTCCCGGTCAGGAGGGATCTACTCTCTCAGGCGGGCAGCATGATATTTCACCCCCGCCCAGTATTGTGGGCTTGGCCTCTGAGGGGGCCCAGCTTATGAACTCTGGTCTCTCAACCGAGTTTGTTGAGACCATTCTTCACTCCAGAGCTCCAACCACGAGGAAGCTTTATGCCTTGAAGTGGAAACTCTTCACTTCTTGGTGTGGAGAGCACCTGCAGGACCCAGTTAACTGCCCAGTGGGTGCAGTGCTGGAATTCCTGCATGAGCGCTTCTCCACAGGGCTATCCCCCTCCACACTAAAGGTGTATGTGGCGGCACTGGCTGCTTACCACGTCCCTTTCAGTGGAGTTTCTCTTGGGAGACACCCGCTTATAACTCGTTTCCTTCGTGGCACACTGAGGCTGAGGCCAGCAGTTCGTACGAGGGTGCCGGCCTGGGATCTGGCCATCGTATTAGAAGGTCTTTCCCTAGCTCCTCACCTATCGAAGAAGTTCCTGAGAAGTTTCTCACGTTTAAGACTATCTTTCTTCTTGCTATCTCCTCAATAAAGAGAATCAGAGATTTGCAGGCTCTGTCGGTTTCACCCTCTATCTCAAAGCCTTACTGTCAGGAGTTTCCCTCAGTGACGTTTGTGATGCGGCTGGATGGTCTTCACCGCATACTTTCATTAAGTTCTACGACCTAGACTTAAGTTCTACCCCTGGGGCACAGGTGCTCTCGTCCTCTGTGCGCTAGTTCTCACATGGCGGTCACTTGGTCCTATGGCGACGTGGGTATTAGCGTTCCCACAGCGTTTGACGCAGCTCGAGTTCCCTTGAAAGGGAACGTCTCGGTTACGTATGTAACCCTAGTTCCCTGATAGGGAACGAGACGAGGCTATCTCACTTGCCTATGAGTCGGCTGGTCAGCCTTCACCTTTGGCTGTACGAGGCCACTCTACCAGGAGTATGGCGGCTTCTAAAGCCTTACTGTCAGGAGTTTCCCTCAGTGACGTTTGTGATGCGGCTGGATGGTCTTCACCGCATACTTTCATTAAGTTCTACGACCTAGACTTAAGTTCTACCCCTGGGGCACAGGTGCTCTCGTCCTCTGTGCGCTAGTTCTCACATGGCGGTCACTTGGTCCTATGGCGACGTGGGTATTAGCGTTCCCACAGCGTTTGACGCAGCTCGAGTTCCCTTGAAAGGGAATGTCTCGGTTACGTATGTAACCCTAGTTCCCTGATAGGGAACGAGACGCTGCGTCATTCCACCATACTCCCGGCATTCCCGCTAGCGCTTCCTTCAGGCCTATCAGAAGCTGTTTGCTTGTGTTTCTGGGGTGCTTTATAGTTTCCTGGTCGATGACATCACCCGCCTATGACGTTCCATCCCTCCATTGGGCTGATTCCATACGTGCTTCATGACACACAACGCAGGGGCGTTCCCACAGCGTTTGACGCAGCGTCTCGTTCCCTAACAGGGAACTAGGGTTACATACGTAACCGAGACGTTTTCATGACAGCCTACATAGTCTGATGAACAGGGCTTCAAACTTGTTTTCATGAAACATAATAGGATCCCCCTCTTTTAAAGCACAAAACATGCATGTGTAAACAGAATATTAAAACAAGGTAGCAGCTATTTATTGTACACTGAGTAAAAAAGGAGTTTGCAAAAGGATACCATTGCATTTAGTACAAATAGCAAAATACAATATTTTTACACTTAAATACAGCAGTGTAATCACTATCATGTTTATAATGTAAATAACATCATCAATAATCTAAATTATAAGGTAAAATATCTGCGCAATGGTGGACGGAATTACTGAAAATAACCTTTTGCACTCAAGAGTTAATTTACACTTATGTTATCTTAAAAGAAAATATGTAATCATTTATTTTTGTTTCTTGTTCAGAATATTTGGTGGAAAATAAATTACAATACACATTTTTATTAAAATAATACTTATGAACTCACAAAGCAGTCATTATTGGAACTATACATTAAAGACTGGTGTATAAGAATGCTTTTTAATATAATTTTCAGATTACATATGTTTCGAGCATTTCGGTTCAATTTAACTGGCAACAAGTCAAAAAAAAAACTCCCATAAATTGATGCCTCTTAAATTTTTTTATTTTTCAATACTTTTTCAGTAGTTGTGATAACGTTTTAATTTCAACAGTCTGTGCTGATCTGGCGAATGGAGCCCACAGTGGGATGCATGGCCCCCCATTCAGTGTGGCGTCTGTACTCTCCCTTCTCAAGGAGGCACTGACGGCCACGGTAGTTTGCATGCTCGAAGAACACACAGGGACCTTCATAGACCTTACAGGAATGGACCTCTTTGCAGAGAAAACGTTCCTGAATAGATGGGGTGCTGTCCGTAACTTTCCATGTTTGGCCATCAAAATTGGGCCTCTCAAAGAGTTGTAGTATATATATATATTTTTGTAGTATATATTTTATAGTCCCTTTAGGGAAATTCTTTTTCACATTTCCAGAAAACGTTTAGCCTCATACATGTGTATATTCACGGCACATATAGACATACATATTTCATACACAATAGACATTTGACATAGCCATATATGGGAGAAACATATATTATTACACTTTATACGAGTTTCAGCTTGAGATGTCCAGTTACCTGCAGGAAATACAAATCATGTCTCTATGTATACACCCAATCACACTGTTAACTTAGTTATTCAAAGTGATCATGTGTGGTGTTATTGGACTTACATGCCTGACTAAACGTCATTGAAGCCAATCCAATGGTGATAATCTGTAAATTGCCCTGGGGCCAGTATATACTGATAGCCCATGTAGTTTGGCCGCTCATACAGAACCCAAAAGCCCCCCTTCACCCTTGCAGAATTACAGCGGCTAAAAAAAGAATGAAGATCACTTGTGTCCCCCTTACACTCATAGGATCTTCCCTGGAAGTTCCTGTCTTTGTTGAACACGATCTGTCAAACACAGCAATGACAGTTTACATTGAGTTAAAACATTATGACAGACTGTGGGATAGGACAATCAGGGAGAAAGAGGCACTTACGCTCTCAGTCGTCATTGTCAGATGTGAAATGTTGGATGGAAAACTGCATGTAGTCTCTTTATATAAGTCCTGAACAAAGGCACAGGTTGTAAAAAAATGTAATCAGCAATTCAAAAAATGTATCCAAGCTCAATGTATTGTTTTAAAGCACTGAATCATAGATTTGTTCAACAATAAAATTGTGAGTACCAAGCATCCTAACCAAAACCAATGAATCCCATATTCAGGCTTTACAACATGCACATTGTTGGTATACTTAGTCAGCTCAGGCTGATTATTTGTTACTACAGAAATATCTTCTACATTCAAATATTTGCCAACAGCATCCTCACACTTACAGTTTCAGCAAAATAACTGTTTGGCAACGATTAGCAACCTTGATATTAAATTAAATTTAATTGAATGAGGCATCTATATAGCACTTTACTATGTACTACTACACCCAAAGCGCTTTACAATCATATCAGGGGTCTCTCCTTAAATACCAGTGTGCAACATCCACTTGGATGATGCAACGGCAGCCACAGAACAACAGCGCCAGTGCGCTCACCGCTATAGGTGGAGAAGAGAGAGAGAGAGTGATTGAGCCAATTCAATGGATGGGGATTATTAGGAGACCACGCTTGATAAAGGCCAATGGAGGGAATTTGGCCAGGACACGGGGGTTTCACCCCTACTGTTTTACGAGAAGTGCTATGGGATTTTTAATGATCACAGAGAGTCAGGACCTCAGGTTAACGATGGTCTTGTTACAGTATAGTGTCCCGTCACTACACTGAGGCATTAGGACCCACACAGACCACAGGGTGAGTACCCCCTGGACCCATACTCCCATGTCTCCATCCTTCCACAAAACAGGAAGTTCCTGAGGTTTGCTTTTGGGGGCAAAGCATACCAGTATCGGGTTCTTCTGTTCGGCCTAGTTCTATCACTACGTGGATGCAGCTCTGGCGCCTCTCAGACTGCAAGGGATTTACATTTTGAACTATATAGATGACTGTCTTATTCTAGCACAGTCGAAGGAGATAGCGGTTCAGCATCGAGATGTCATTTTCGCTCATATAAAGAAATTGGGGTTGAGACTGAATGCCAAGAAGAGTGTGCTTTCTCCAGTACAGAGGACCACCTTTCTCTGTGTGGTTTGGGATTTAGTGATGATGTGGGCCATGCTATCGCCTGCTCTTGTTGCTGCTAACCTCACAATCGTAAAAGCGATAAACCTAGATCAGTCGCTCACAGTTTCAGAGACTGTTGGGTCTGATGGAAGCTGCGACCAACGGGATACCTTTTGGATACCATGAGGCCCCTGTAGTAGTGGCTCAAGACCAAAGGGTTTTCTCCGAGGGGGGGACCTAATTCGTATGATCATACACTGTTCGTTCGTTGGCTAGATGAGAACTGGCCCCCTGACTGAGCCTGGGTTCTCCCAAGGTTTTTTCTCTTTTTCATCTGATGGAGTTTTGGTTCCTTGACACTGTCGCCTTTCTTCGCCTTTGTCGCCACTGGCTTTTGGCTTGCTTAGTTGGGGACATGTTTTTAATTGTAAAGCTGCTTTGAAACAATCTGTATTGTAAAAAGCGCTATATAAATAAAGATGAATTGACCTGACTTGACTCTGGTGACTTGTCCCAGAGTCCAGTGTAAGCGGTAATGGAAGGCCGCTCAGCTCAGGGTCTGTGGAGGAGTCATCATATTTCGAGGCATATACATTACATGGAGATAATGGAGGTCTTCATGGCATTGAAGCACTTCCTTCCCGTCCTCCCAGACCTAAGAGGCCATCATGTGTCCGTACAGACATCCAATCAGTGGTCTCTTACAGAAATCACCAGGGGGTGTCTGCGTTCGCGTTCACTATGCAAACTGGATTCTGAATGCATCAGAATGTAGGAGCAGACATCCTGTAGAGACAGGAGCTGAGGCCCGGGCAATGGAGACTTCACCCGAGATGGTGGAGCAAAAATGGGAGGTTTACGGTCAAGCAGAAACACGTCCACTGGGGCTGGACGCTATGGTTCAGAAAAAGCCGAGGCTACGTCTGTACTCCTTCTCCCCGATTGCTCTACTACCAGGAGTTCTGGAGAAGGTCTGCCAGGATGGAATAAGTCTACTGCTAGAAGCACCATACTGGCTGATTATGGTTCTCAGACCTAGTGTCCCTCCTCTGCGGCTCTCCCCTGGAGATTCTGGTCAGACGGCCTCAACGCTGACACACTAGAGCAGTTGTCCGGGGAGGCTCCTCAAGGGAGCTTCGCCAAATTTGTGGAGTGAGTGCTGGTTTCCAGTGAATCAGCGTTCGCTGTTGAGGACGCCGCCAGCCTCACTCCCAATCCAGCACTCAGCCAGAGCCACCCAGCCTACGAGGATCGACAGCCTGAGCCCACCATAGGCAGCTCTAGGGAATCCCCCGTGACGTTAGAGCCAACGTCCGAGAAAACAACCAAGGACCAAATCGCCGCGGAGCCCGAGCAGCGCGTGGTTGACCAGGTGTATGAACCGGCTAAGTCATCCATCGCCGGCGGACTGTTTTGTAAGTGAGCCCCGCCCACTATGCCGCTATTGAGAGTGAGCTGTTGGCAGAGGCACTGGTAAATTTTGAGTTTGGAGAGGATGTTATTTTGCCCTCATTACTATTATCTGAACCAGTCTGTCTTATGCCTGTCTCGCTGACCCCACCCAGCCCCCCTCCCACTACCTCTCCAGACAGAGTTTTTGAACGCATTTTTTTTTTTTTGGGTTTCTGTTTTCTGGTTTTCTGGTCTCCAGTCTCTTCCTCAGTTCTCAGTGTGGACCATCGGCCATTTGGTATTTAAGTATAAAGATAAAACTTAGAGGCCATGTCCTAAATGGCACACTTCATGTGCACTTGTGGACTCACAATGGCCGCTGCGTGCTTGTGTACGTTAAGTCAACAAGATCGTAGGGTGTCCCATTTGTAATTTGGGGGTGGTGATGGCGCAGTGGATAAGACACATGCCTTTGGTGTGAGAGACCCGGGTTCGAATCCACTGTGAGACACCAATGTGTCCCTGAGCAAGACACTTAACCCTTAGTTGCTCCAGAGGCGTGCGACCTCTGACATATATAGCAATTGTAAGTCGCTTTGGATAAAAGCGTCAGCTAAATTAATAAAAGTAAATGTAATTTTAGGTTTCAGAAGTGTGCTTGCGAGCGCCCCTTGGCATCTGACATACTGCATCTTGTCAATCCAAGATGGCGCCGCGGATGGCTGCCTCGGTGTGGAGCTCTCCAGCTATTGTGTTGTTTTTGTTCGTTTGTTCTGCGTTTAGTCATTCTTTTCCTATCAGTTTCACCAAAGACGAAGTACTGGACATTAGGAAACACACACCAGAAACCTTTTCTACAGTTTTTGATTATTCTGACGTTTTGCTGGACATTCTCGTCGGAGGGGCAGCGATGTTGTTCAAACGCGCGTTCAGACGCAAACGCGGGAAGCGAGCCGGCGCGCTGGTTAAACTCCGCGAGCGCGGCCTGCGCACTGCACTCCCCAGTATTCATCTCGCGAATCTCCGATCCCTTCCTAACAAAACGGATGAACTTCTTCTCCTCACCCACACTAACAAGGATTTTTTAAACTCTGCTGCTTTGTGCTTCACTGAAACCTGGCTGAGTGAAGCCATACCGGACAACGCAATACATCTGCCGGGCTTCCAGCTGTTCCGAGCGGATCGCATCGCGGAGCTAACGGGGAAAACGAGAGGTGGTGGATTGTGTTTCTAAATTAACGAAAGTTGGTGTTCAGATGTAACAACACTGAAGAAGATGTGCACTCCTAATTTAGAGGCACATTTCATAAACTGTAAACCCTTCTACTCGCCTCGGGAATTTTCCTCTTTCATTCTCGTGAATGTTTACATCCCTCCAGACGCGTGCGTGAGCGCGGCGCTACAACAGCTGGCTGAACAAATATCTGAAACGGAACAAAGGTACCCAGACTCTCTTTTAATCATTCTTGGGGATTTTAACAAAGCAAATCTTTCCCGTGAACTACCAAAATACAGACAGCACGTTACATGTCCCACCAGAGACAGTAATATACTGGACCACTGTTACACCACAATAAGAAATGCGTATCACTCCGTCCCACGGGCAGCTTTGGGGCTCTCTGATCACTCTTTGGTTCATCTCATACCGACCTACAGGCAGAAACTGAAATCAGCTAAACCTGGAATAAGGACTGTAAAAAGATGGACTAATGAAGCAGAGCAGAATCTACAGGCCTGCTTTGATTGCACTGATTGGACTGTTTTTGAAGCTGCTACCAATGATCTGGATGAGCTCACAGATAATGTAACATCATATATAAGTTTCTGTGAGGATACATGCATTCCTACCAGGACATTTTTATCATTCACTAATGATAAACCATGGTTTACTGGGAAACTCAAACACCTTCGTCCTGCCAAAGAGGATGCTTACAGAAGTGGGGATAAAATCTTGTATAACCAGGCCAGAAACAGATTGACAAAGGAGATCAGAGTTGCTAAAAGGAACTACTCTGATAAACTGAAAAAACAGTTTTCATCCAACGACCCATCATCAGTCTGGAATGGCCTGAGGAACATCACCAACTACAAGTCACCATCCCCTCGATCTGTGGACAATCAACACCTGGCTGACGATTTAAATTCATTTTACTGCCGGTTTGAAAAGCCCTCATTCACACCACACACCCGGTCTGATCTGCACTTCACACATTCACCATCACCTCCTGCACTCCAATTATCACTCCCCCCTCCTGCCATCCAACCTGAGCTTAAGGTCTGTGTGGAGGACGTGAGCCGATTCTTCAAAAAACAGAAGACTAGGAAAGCCTCAGGCCCAGACGGCATCTCATCTGCTTGTTTAAAAGCCTGCGCTGACCAACTGGCCCCGGTCTTCACGCAGATCTTCAACAGATCATTGGAGCAGTGTGAAGTTCCCTGCTGCTTCAAACGCTCCACTATCATTCCTGTCCCCAAAAAACCCCAAATCACTGGACTTAATGACTACAGACCTGTCGCTCTCACGTCTGTGGTCATGAAGTCGTTTGAAAGACTGGTGCTGGCCCACCTGAAGGACATCACTGGACCCCTGCTGGATCCCTTTCAGTTTGCTTACAGAGCAAACAGGTCTGTGGATGATGCAGTCAACATGGGACTGCATTATATCCTGCAACATCTCGACAGACCAGGGACTTATGCAAGGATCCTCTTTGTGGACTTCAGTTCGGCCTTCAATACCATCATGCCTGGTCTTCTCACAGCCAAACTGACCCAGCTCTCCATACCATCCTCGATCTGTCAGTGGATCACCAGCTTCCTGACGGACCGGCAGCAGCGAGTGAGACTGGGGAAACACATCCAAGACACTCACAATCAGCACCGGAGCCCCCCAAGGGTGCGTTCTCTCCCCACTGCTCTTCTCCCTGTACACTAATGACTGCACTTCTAAAGACCCCTCTGTCAAGCTCCTGAAATTTGCAGACGACACCACTGTCATCGGTCTCATCCAAAACGGTGACGAGTCTGCTTACAGACTGGAGGTTGAACAGCTGGCTGCCTGGTGCAGTTATAACAACCTTGAGCTGAACACGCTCAAAACAGTGGAGATGATCGTGGACTTCAGGAGGAACAGCCCAGCACTCCCCCCACTCACCATCATGAACAGCACTGTGGAAGCAGTGGAGTCATTCAGGTTCCTGGGCACTATCATCTCTCAGGACCTGAAGTGGGACAATCACATTGACTCCACTGTGAAAAAGGCCCAGCAGAGACTGTACTTCCTTCGCCAGCTGAGGAAGTTCAACCTGCCACAGGATCTGCTGATTCAGTTCTACTCAGCCGTCATTGAGTCTGTCTTGTGCGCTTCCATCACTGTCTGGTTTGGTTCAGCTACCAAATCAGACATCAGGAGACTACAACGGACAGCCCGGACTGCGGAGAGGATCATTGGTGCCCCCCTGCCAAACCTCCAGGACCTGTACTCTTCCAGAGTGAGGAAGAGAGCAGGTAAAATCATCGCAGACTCCACTCACCCTGGACACCACCTGTTTGAACTGTTACCGTCAAGACGGAGACTCAGATCACTGGCCACAAGAACATCTCGGCACAGGAACAGTTTCTTCCCACAGGCCATTTCCCTCCTGAACAGTTAACACTCCTCCCAAGGCATATGTAAGTGCAATACTCCCACTGTTTAGTGCAATATCCTACAACTCAGGTGATACTTATATGTAGATTTATTTATTTATAATATTCAAAACACTGTAAATAGGTTCATAATCTGTAAATCTGAAAATGTCTATTCTGACTAAACCCAACTGTGATAGTTTTATTCTCATATATTTATATTTTTATTTTTTATTCTTATAATTTGTAGTATTATGTTTCATGTTGTATTTGTATTTGTATATGTCCACTGGAAGCCTCAATACCAAAACAAATTCCTTGTGTGTGCAAGCACACTTGGCAATAAAGCTCTTTCTGCTTCTGATTCTGCATCACTGTGCACTTTTTCTGAGCCTTTACTGAAGCGAGCAATGCAGCAGACTTCTACCCAACATTCAAAATGGCATTTCATTGTGAAAGTGTGGACTCAGAGGAAGATCAGAAGGCGTTTTTAGCCAGTTGAAAATGCTAGACGCTCTGCTGAAAACGCCTTGCTGTGGGTGCTTGAGAGCGTTTTGGCAGCGCTGCATTTTTTCACTTGAGACGATTCGTTGCTATGATACAGAATAAAACTCCCATATTTGCTCCACCGCCTCAGGGTGGAGTCCCCTGGCCTCAGCTCCTGCCTCGACTGGAATATACAGTGCCCTCAGATAGCGTATTTTCTTGAGGGACCAAAATAAGAGGCCACCAACTTGAGATATGGAAGTATGCGTCTTTCAGATCTATCCTGACAAACCAGTCCTCGGATCTGATTTGAGTCACGATCTGTTTGAGTGTCAGCATCTTGGACTTGAGTTCCAGCACTGAACACTTCAACAGACGAAGATCTAGTATGTGACTCAGTTCTCCATCCTTTTTTGTAACAATGAGATAACGACTGTAAAGACCGACGCAATGTCAGGTGAGTACACCTGCTCTATAGCTTTCTTTGCTAACAGGGCCTTTACCTCTTGCTCCATTACTAGAGCCTGCTCGGGATGCACTAACGTGAGCAACACCCCGTTGTAACCTGGAGGACAAGAACCAAATCTGCCTCTTACTACCAACTGCAGGACCCATAGAGATATATTCGGCAGTAGCTTCCGAGCTGCCAGAAAATCTACCAAGGGAACCAGCCCCTCGAGGCTGGCCTCTGGTGTAATTGAGACAGCCAGTTTAGTGGGCCTGAAGCATACTGGCAGGAACCACCCGAACTGACTATTTTCGAACCCCCCTCAGAGGGCGCGAGTCCGACGCAATGTCGAGTTGACGCTGCGCCAGAAGCTCGCTGGAGACCGCTGCGCCCCGAAGCACCAAGGGTGGCGGGGTTGGCAGAACAATCCCCTGTGGGCACCGAGATGGAAAGGGCACCGTATAATGAGGTGTACACCGTTCCACCCCGGTTGGGGCTGCCCTCACTGGTCTGACGCAGGGGGCGCCAAGATCTTTTCTTTTGAGCCGAAGCCTTCTCAGCGTGAAGAACGGTCCTCGGATCCGGCTTCTGCTTTGAAGGCTTTGGCTGCTGTGTTGCGTATGAGAAACAAGACGCCTGGTGCTGCTCACGCCCAGCTTGTATCTTTCTCCATGATTTCCATCAACTTGAGCCAAAGGTGTCTCACAGTGACCACAAGGGCTGCCATAGACCGCCCAAATGTTCAGGCGGTCTCCTTAGTATCCCTGAGAGATAAATCTGTGGCCCGACAAAGTTCTCAAACCCCATCGGGACAAACTCCCTCACTTCTGTCCAAATACCCCAGCCGGTCTGCCTTATATGCTTGTAGCACTGCTATAGTGTGCAAGCAGCCTCCTGCTAGACCCACTGGCGTAAATGCTTTTCTCACTAGATTAAAAAATATATATTTTTTTAATGGTTTAGTGAGACAAGCCGACGCCTTCAGGGACGATACTAAACCGGGAGACAGATAGCTAGCAAGCGTCTGTTCTACCCGGGGTATTGCCCTATAGCCATACTCTCCAACCCCCTAATATCTGAATATACATGAACTTAGGGGCAAAAATACAAGAAGAATAAGGCTTTTTCCATGATCTAGACAGCTCCCTGTGCAGATCGGGAAAAAATGGAGGCCCCGTGATGGAGGTGAAAAAATAGAGGGAAGGAAACGCGTTCTTTATTTTTAGGACGAGCTCCCCTTTATTTCTGCTGGCCATTAAATATTTAATTTATCTACAGCCTTGGTAAGCACCTCCACCAGCTTTATTTTATTTTTATTTTATATATATTTTTTTTTTCTTTTTTTTCTCTTTTTATTAGTGCTGTCAAACGATTAAAATATTTAATCGCGATTAATCGCATTAATGCCATAGTTAACTCGCGATTAATCGCACATTTTTATCTATTCTAAATGTCCCTTGATTTCTATTTGTCTCATTATTTTTTCTAATTTTAATGCTCTTATCAACATGGAAAAGTGGATCAGCATTAAGTTTTTTCTTAGCTGTGGTATCCATGTGCTTCTGTCTGAAGTCATCCATTGTAGAGCTTAGATCGGGCCCAAAAAAATCAAGCCCGACCCGAGCCCGTGCGCATTGTGTCCGAGCCCGGCCCGACACATAAACTGTAATTATGAGCCCAAGCCCGATTTAAACCCGTCAATTTTTTTCATACGTGGGTCGTTATAACTGACGTTCTCAACTATTTTCTATGTTACTTTCTCCCGCCCGCAACATTTTTGTCCCGCTCCCGCCCGCAAATACACTCTTTTTTTTGTAGGCTACCTCCAAATACTTTCGCCTACGTGTCGCCACCATACACATCATCATAAATGCTCCTGATAAATTATTTGTTATTAAAGCATTAACACACAAACCACTGTTATAACATAAAAGCAAGCAGGCTACTGAGTGCATGGTTTGGCATGACTGAATGCGCGCAAAGTGCACTCCCTTAATAATTCCTAAAAAGCTGACATCAGTTCATCGCAATCTCACACATCTGTTATTATCAGTGAAGCTGACTGCACAATGCATCTTTCATAATATATACACTTTGTTTGTTATAATTTGAGGATTTGCCAGCTTACAGAATTCAGCACTGAACAAAAAGTCTGTCTTGAGCGGTGAGGGGAGTCTATTTTAAATGCTTCTGATGCTTCTTCATATGTCTGTGATTGGCTACATCCCTCAACGCTGCAAACATGTTATAAAAAGAAACTCTGGCCTGTAAATCGTTTCTATTTTGTTTTATTTGTTCTTGTAGTTTTTCTGCAACATATGAATAAAAATGTATTAGTTTTTATGTTTTATTCATAGATATTTCTAGTTTGCGGGAGTCCCGCGAATCGTTTTATTCTCCCGTATCCGCACACAGAGTGAGTGCATTACCGCTCGAGCCCGCCCTCGCACTCGGCCATCAAATCTAGTCCCGCGCCGCACTCTATTGCGTTGAGAGTGCACGTCTCTAGATCGGCGTCTCGCGCTCGCGCCATCCACTCAAAACGTACCGTTAGCCTACTACTCTTTGGCCGGCGCGCAAGCCCAAACAAGTACGTGCGGCGTGCCTGTTGTTTTGTTTCCGGTCTAGCTATCCGGTGTGGTGTTGTTTGCTAGGCCAAAAAGAGCGTTAATCTCGCGATAAAAAAATTTACGCCGTTAAAATGTGTTTGCGTTAACGCCGTTAATAACGCGTTTAACGCACAGCACTACTTTTTATATATACATTTATTTTATATATATATAAACTATTATATATGTGTATATATATTTCTCATACGCTGGGGAAAGAGATGGCAAATCCACTTCCCCCATGTAATGTGCTATGTTACTTTCAATGCCCAGCACATCTACCTCCTCAGAGGCGGAAGAGACCGCAGCACGGGCTTCCGAGACCGGAGAGAGAGCAATGGATCCCTCGTGGAAAGGGAGGAGATAAGATCCGCGGACCCGTCTCAAACCCCGTAAAGAGATCTGTTGTGTTTGTGTAGGACTCAATAACCACACCGTGAGGCTTCGTTCATGTTGGGTTTACTGAACTGACGCAAAACTCACATTTGTTGACCCTTGCCGTCAATCACTGCCGAAAGCCTTAAAGGCCCCGTAACATGTCACTAGCAGTGAATAGCATACAGAGTCCAACAGGAAACAATGCTGAACATTTTCAGACATAACATTTTCTCCCCCCCCCGGAAACTGAAACATAACATTCGGCCCACATTCCCCAGAGTCACAATCACCCTGTCACATAGTCCCCATGCCAGACGGGCGGGACCCTCATTCTCTGAAGGCGTGCTGGCCGTGAAGCTGCGTCGGGTGGCGCTGGTCGATTACCCCTCAACCGGTTAGCTCTTGGCCTGTGCTGCCAACCTAGAGCCACTGCTGAGGACAGAGGTAATACAGGTGCTGTGGGGGCTGCGACTCTGTGCAGGCGGTTTGAGTGCCAACGACTCCCATTCTCCAATCTGTAAGTGGCAGGACCCAACTGCTTAGTCACCCACAGGGTCTCTGACCAGTATGACTGCAGCTTATTTTGGCGGTGGAGGTGTTGAAAGTGAGGGGTTTTGCACTCTGTGCGTGGCATCAAACCTTGCTTTCATCCGAGCCTGCGAACCTTTCACCTGAGCTCTGGCTTTCTGGAGCCCTGGGCTTCCACGTGTAGGAGCTGGCTCAGCTCTCAAACAGTCCAGTGGTTGCTTTAGTTCACGCCCAATCATGAGCAATGCAGGTGACACACCAGTGGTGGAATGTTTTGATGCCCGGATGGTCAGGAGAGTTTGGTCGAGTGCGTTGCTCAAGGTTTTCCCTTCCTCCAAGCAAGCTCGGATTCCATTTTTAAGAGTTTTATTCAGTCTTTCAACCTCCCATTACTCTCTGGGTGATACACTGCTGTCCTGATGTGCTTGATGGACCGTATCGTTAGAAACTCAGTGAACTCTGCCGACGCAAATTGGGGCCCGTTATCCGTTGTGACAACACTGGGGAGGCCCCAGCGCCCAAACAGGTTGTCCAGGCGGTCGATGATGGAGTGTGCAGTAATGGAGCTCAGCTGAATAACCTCTGGCCACTTTGAATGAAGATCGTGCACAACCAGCAGGTAGCGAGCATGAGCAGGTGCCCCGTGAAGTTCTCCACAGAGGTCGACCTGAATATGTTCCCAGGGTGAAGACGGCCAAGGGGTCGGGGTGAGAGGGGCTGTGGCAGGCTGATCAGTTTTCCCATTCAGGAGGCAGCAGGCGCAGTTACGCACCAGCTCCTCAACATCAGAGTCTATGTGGGGCCACCACACTGTGTCACGGCAGCGCTGCTTCACCTTGACCACCCCCAGGTGCAGGATGTGGACCCAGTCTTCGTCGCTCTCTGACTAGACAGGAGGTCGGCCACCGTGTTGGCCCGCCCAGGCATAAACTCCAGACTGAAGTTATACTGATTCAGCCTGTCAGCCCACCGCAGAAGTCTCATGGGCCTGTGCCCCGAGCCTTTAGTCGCCAGCAGTGCCGTCAGTGCTTGGTGGTCTGTGCGGATGGTGAAAGGCCTCCCGTATAGGTAAACATGCCAGCGTTCGCACGCCCACAGGCAGGCCAGGGCTTCCCTCTCCCCCACCGAATACTTCTGCTCTGCTGGAGTAAGTGCCCGTGAGGCAAAAGCCACCGGGCGTTCCACCCCCTCTTGCATCTGTGAGAGCACAGCGCCTAGCGCCACCCTGGAGGCGTCGCAGGTGACCAAAGTGGGTGCGGTCAGGCTGAAGTGGGACAGTGTGGGTGGGAACGTGAGCTGCCGTTTGATGATGCACACGGCAGGCCGGGGTCCAGTCCCACGTAACATCCTTCCTGAGCAGCCGGTGGAGGGGGGCCATTGAGTCAGAGTAGTGTGGCATGGATCTGAGGGAATATGCGGCCATCCCCAGGAAGGAAGACAGCTGGGATGGTGAATGCGGGTCTGGCAGGGACAGAATGGCCTCAGTGTGGGACATAATCGGGGCGATGCCCTCCTTCGAGAGCCTGAAGCCCAGGAACTCGACCTCCTCAACCCCGAACATGCATTTCTCAGAGTTCAATGTGACCCCATGCTGTTCGAAACGCTGAAAGACCTGCTCCAGGCGATCGTCATGTAGTGCGGTGGAGGGCGCATGCACCACCACGTCATCCAGGTAGATGGAGACACCCTGGATACCAGCCAGTATGAGTGACATTATCTTCTGAAAACAGCTCGGGGCTGATGAAAGTCCAAATGGCATGCGTTTAAACCTTAAAACCTCCACGTGGGTGACAAATGCTGTAAGATCCATGCTGGCCGGTGCCAGAGGGACCTGGAGGTAGCCGTTGCGTAAGTCCATCTTACTGAAAACAGTGGAGCCGTGGAAATGGCTAGTGAGCTCCTCAGCCGTAGTTAGGGGGGACTTATCAAGGATGATGGCTCACCAGGTTAGACACCCACGGCGAGGCGTCGACGGGCTCTATGACGTTCGCCTCCACCAGGCGATGCAGTTCAGCCTCCACCTCGTCACGGAGGGCCAGGGGAATGCGCCGTAGGGGCTGGATAACAGGGCGGACTGACAGGTCCACAGTGGGCTGGTGTACAAAACCAGTCATGCGTCCAAGCCCGTTGAACAGTTGTGGGTAGCGGTCAGGCCAGGAGGCGGCAACCTGCAGGACATGCAGGCCCCTAGCATCACTCACAGTAAAACCCAGGGCAAGGAATAAGTCTAGGCCCATAATGTTAGCTCCCTTCCGGGTGATGCAGAACTTGATGGCAGGCGCACATTGTTGATCATACCTGACGGGCAGGCGGGCCACACCCAGAGTGGAGATGGGAAAATGGCCGTAGCCTAACAGGGGTTTAGCCGCTGCTTCCAGAGGCACGTGACTGAAAAAGCGGTCATATGTGCATTTGTTCAGAATTGACACTTTCGCCCCTGTGTCCATGAGGAGTGGAATGAGAGCTGTACCCACAAGGCATGTGCAGAGCTTGAACTAAGGTTGTGAGGTCTGTACAGTGTTTATGGGGACAGCCGCAGTATCATGGCAAGCAGGGGAGGAGAGACAGCAGCGTGCAAAATGGTTCAACTTGTTGCAGTTACGTCAACGTTTCCCCTGGGCAGGGCATGACTGATCTCTGGTTGCATGTTTAGGGGAGCCACAGTTGCTACAGCTCTTGTGCCCCCTCTCCCTGGGCCCCCTTTCCACTCTCTGTACATCCAAATGGTCACTCACCCAGTCAGCCGCCTCTGCAGTCTCTGTGTGCTGAACTGACGGTGGTGATGATGTCACAGGCTCGTGCACAGCACGGCCGAACTTGCACCGCTCAATTAGGGCCGTTTCTAACTGCTTTCCAATTACTAAAGCGTCAGTTAGTGTCGTGGACTCTGGCTCTAGTAAAAGTCTCTCCCTCAGTTGGTTACATGACGTTTTCTCTATTAACTGGTCAACTATAAGTCCGTCCTCCAAAGCCCGGAAAATCACAAAGTCTAGCTAGCTGACGTAATGCTGATACATAGTGGACAACGGTCTCAGTCGGCTTTTGTGTTCTCTGACGAAACTCAAAACGGTGCATCCGCCGGCTTCTTCTGGAGCTGAAGTGGGTCTTCAAGGCGGCCGTGGCTGTGACGTACTTATCATCCGATAAAGTGAGCGTGGCGAAGATTCGCTGTCCCTCCTGCCCGAGACAATGGCGCAGGAGAGCGCACTTCCTCGCCTCCGCTAGATCCGAGTGTCCCAAAGCTAGCAAATAATCCTCAAACGACGTCAGCCAGTGATCCCAAGGAACAGCTGGGTCACAGGGAACAGGTAGGAAAGGTGGCGGTGGTGGTAAGACGAGTTAAGACATCCTCGTTCGCCAAATGTTGTGTTTGTGTAGGACTCAATAACCACACCGTGTTGCTTCGTTCATGTTGCGTTTACTGAACTGACGCAAAACTCACATTTTTTTACCCTTGCCGTAAATCACTGCCGAAAGCCTTAAAGGCCCCGTAACATGTCACTAGCAGTGCATAGCATACAAAGTCCAACAGGAAATATAGCCGAACATTTTCAGACATAACAAGATCCTATTCGCGATACACAGGAATGCATTCTCCGCGCTTTCTCGGCAGACGCGGGTCCTGCACCCTGAGAATTGCAAGCCTGGCCACTTCCCTCGAAAAGTGACAGGCGGGAGCGAAGCGAAAGCTTCTCACAATGTTGGCAATCAGCCAAGGCTGATACCGCATGTTCCACTCCCAACACATCACACAAAGCTTGTGTGTGTCCCTACTCGTTAAATAACGCGAGCAGGGAGAACACAGAGTTTGTGCAATTGTTTCCATACTGTGTATATATGTATATATCAGACAGACAACAATAAATATTCACAGACAGTTTTGACACAGAGCGCTTTGCTGAGGCACAAAAGCTAACGCGAGTAACGCACCGGATGTGCTTATATCCTTTCCTGGTCATGACGTCACCTGCCCGTGGCGCTCATTCATTCAATTGGACTAGTTCACATACGTGCTTCAGAGGTAATCACGCGAAGGCGTTCCCAAAGCGTCATCGACGCATCGTGAGTTCCCTCGAAAGGGAATAAGTCATTTTCATTATGACTGCCAACACCTTTAAACAATTCAATTCAATTCAATTCAAATTTATTTGTATAGCGCTTTTCACAATACACATTGTCTCAAAGCAGCTTTACAGAAATTGCATTTCGGAAATGTACATAGAAAAATATAGTTAGTTAATCAAGTATTAATTTATGGCATAACATATCGCCGGCTTTGAGTCGTCTCTTCACAGGCGTCGAGTCGTCTCTTCACAGGCGTTGGGGCATCTGAAGTCTCCGTGAGAGGCTGGATACAAACTGGAGCTGACGAACGCTATTTACCTCGGGACTAGCGTCCCGAGATAACAGCAGAAAGGCAGATGGGAAATAATTAGCATAGCTGATGTTCATAATGTTAATGCATTCGAACTGATTCAGCAGTAGTATCAAAGGTTAAGCATTAAGTGAATGCTTGGTTAAAGAGATGCGTCTTTAATCTAGTTTTAAACAATTAAATAGAATTTAACAATTCTATTATAAGGTTTTATAGCAGACACATTTCTTGATTAAACCCTGGTCATTTGGTCAAAGACTGAATTTTAAGATCAGTGTATTAATAGGAGAGCATCTAGAGTCCTGTGTTTTAACCATACATGGTAACAAAATAAATTATGTTTCAGTATATCACACGCTAATGTAATGAAGTACAAATCTTAAAATTATTAACATAAGTATTTTTTAAGTACTTGAAAAATATTTGGTAATTTAAGTAATTCGTCAAACTTGGTAACTCTTGCCTGACCCGATTTCTGTTGCTCTTTCACACTCGTTTACTGTCTCTCTCTCTCTCTCGCTCTCTCTTTCTGGCTGTCTTTCATTCTGTTTGTTTCATGTAGTAGGTGATTGCACAATTTAAATTAACAAAAATCAAAGACCTGCTTGATCATCAGGTTCCAGGGTATTTGAATGACAAAAACCATTATCAGCCTATAAAGTATAAAAGGCAGCAGTTAGACAGACAGCAACTGGACAGAATCCCACAAAGAATAGCAAACATGGGCAAGGTATGTATTGGGTATAGCTGTCAAAAACAGCAAAAACCTCTATGATATGGTTAAATTCAAAGATTATTATTATTATTTTATTTTTTAATGTGGGAAAATGCCAAATTCATACAAATGTTTTAGGTCATTTTATTGAACATTTGCTGCATACACAAGCTCTAAATAAACATACCTGGCCTGTAATGCAAGCAACAACAACAACAACAAAAAAAAAGCAAGTAACTAATTATTAAAGGTTACAGTGAGTCCATCAACTTATATTTAAATATACACACTTTTATTGGTAGATTATCTTCTACGAGGACAGGAACTTCCAGGGTCGCTCCTATGAGTGCAGCAGTGACTGCGCTGACATGTCTACCTACCTCAGCCGCTGCAACTCCTGCAGAGTGGAGAGCGGTTGCTTTGTTGTTTTTGACCGTCCTAACTTCATGGGAAACCAGTTCTTTATGAGGAGGGGCGAGTATGCTGATTACATGCGCATGGGAATGAGTGATGGCATCAGGTCCTGTCGCATGGTTCCTCAGGTAACACATTTATTCAACCAGTAATCAATGCCAGTCCCAAAATGCAAACGTACCTTATGCTGGTGACCAGCAATGCTGGATTTTTCAGCATGGATTAAGTTATATGATTCAGTGCATTTGAATCAGAGTGTTCTGAATCATACATGCACTAAAATCAGACTGAATTAAAACATTTCTTTTTAATTTACAGTACAGGGGATCATATAGTATGAAGATCTATGAGAGGGAGAACTTTGGAGGTCAGATGTATGAGCTGACAGATGACTGCGATTCCTTCCTGGACCGTTTCCGCATGTCTGACTGCCAGTCCTGTCATGTGATGGGTGGCCACTGGCTCATGTATGAGCAGCCCAACTACAGAGGAAGGATGATCTACTTTAGGCCTGGAGAGTACAGGAGCTTCAGGGATATGGGATACAGCAACGTCAGATTCAGCTCTGTTAGAAGAATCATGGACTTGTGTTAAATTCACGGTTTAAAAACATAAATGATAATATAAGTATAAACAATAAAATTCTCATAATGCATTTATGTTGTTGTCTGTTATGTTGGCCTATATACACACCATATCCTTTTTACCAGTATATAGCACCAGTATAAAAACCAGTGGAAAATACAACATATCAAATAAATTTTAATTAAATTTTAACTCTCTCCTCTCGCTCTACTGCCCATTCCAAAAAAAATAAAAAAATAAAAAAATATATAAATAAATATATATACATGTTTATACATTAGCAATGTATGATTGTTTTTGACGTTTGCATGCATTTATTACAATACTTTTGTACCACAATGTATCATTCATACACTTCTGAATAATGAACCTGTCATACACACAAAAATGGAAAAGAGCAATTTGAAAAACTTATGTGGACAATGTTGGTAATTATATAAACTCTTAAAAAGATAATACTTTTTAACATCACAATCAGCTAATCTTCAAAATGTTTGCTCTTAAACATTAGTTTTGGATTGATCTAATTTTAGGGTTTACACTGAAAAAAATTCTATTTTATCAAAGAAGTCATGAGGCGCATTTCCATTACAGATTTGCACAAAACTTTTGCGTTTTTTTCTAAATGTCGACAAAAAACTATTGCGAAATGACGGTGTTTCCATTGTACGATGTTATACGACTAAAACGTAATTTTTTTCCTCTTGCGATAAATCATTCCAAAAATCACGACGATAGATGTTGGTAGGTTTATGTATATCCCAGCCACTGCAATGGCCATTACTATTAATCGAAGGACACGTATGTGTGTTATCCAAGCATTAATGGTAAGGAAAGACCCTTATACTTGGAGCGGCTGGTGTTTCTGGGTGTTTCTCCCTCACATCTGCTTCGAGGTCTTGATTGTGGCATTTCTTTGAGGTTTAGAATCCAGTGTTCCTGTAATTATTTTGTCTTTTATGAATTTAATAAAGAACTTTGTCTTGTATTCTGTCCAAACGTACCGCGTCATCTACGTTAGGTGACCTGTAAATGCGCAAAAACTGTTTCCATTGCAGTTTTGCGAAATATCTCTTTTTTGAATTGCCTGAAAAACCACCTCATGTCAGCGTAAAAACTTTTTTGCGATAAATGAAGCTCTAGCATAAGTTCTGGCGGGAGGACTCAATTGTTACGTCACTCATTACCTTCTCATTTGTCCAATCGTGTTCTAATATTGTGGTATATAAGATAGGTACTGACACATGTCTGAGATCGCAGATGCTGACGCTTCCATTTATGCTCCTGTTCAGCCGCCAACCAACATGTCTCAGGACACGTATTGTTTACAATTATCGAGTTCCGACGATGGATATGTCCCGCCGTCTTTCCTGCTGCACGCCACAGTTCCTGCAATCAGTGCCGCATCTCCCCGTGGGCACAGCGGTTTTAGGAGAGTTTTTGATAAGCCAAGGCCTCTAAAGAGATAATCTGGCAGGAAGAGAACTGCAAAATCATCCTCAACTTGTCCAGCAAAAGAACCTTGCTGTTTCCACGGGTGCATTTATCCCGCAGAATCAACGATCCACCAACATGAATCAACAACTCCGCAATTCACGAGAGGCGATCTTCTCACACTGGTTTTCAAGTTCCATCTCCACGTCCAAGGATTTCAAGTTGGGTTTTCAAATTTTGGTAGGCGCTTCCACCAGCCACTTTTAATATGTCCCATCTACCATGATTAAACTTCATTCAGGTATAGAAAAAAGAGGCCGCACTTTGCATAGACAGTTTATTTTACACAAACGCGTTTCGGCGTGTGCCTTCTTCAGTGTGCCTAACTTCATTCAGGTAAATATTTCTTTCCTGTTTCCTACACCAGCCGCAGAGTTAAAATTGATGTCTAAGGTGACGTGGCGAGTTTCTAATAACTGCTGATCTGCAGACTGCAACGCGGCATACAGCAAAGCTCTAAACAGCAGGGCCGGTTAGCTCACCTTAATGTTGTAACAAGTGTAAGCAAAGTTCCGTGTAACTAATATTCCACAGTACAGTTGTAATCTAATAATATCAGCGTCGTCGATACCACGCTCTCATGGGCAGTTGCAAATACCCACTAACAACTGCGTATCTCTATAGAAATAAAATAAGATTAAGAGCTTTTATGCATATGCCATATTCAGAGGTCGCACTCCTCAGAACGTCTGCCCATTCACCAGTGTTCGATTATATTCAATAATGTATAAAAAAATATATATATAAAAAAATAAAAAATAAACATCTGAAAATGCAGAGAGCAAGTTTGTCATTGGCCGTGATGCATATACCGTTGTAGATATCTCTACAATGGCAGTAAATTACATATTTACATAAATGTTGTAATTTCACAAACAACTATTTTTCACAATATTTAGGCCAACATAAAACGTACTCGGTTACTAACGTAACCTCGGTTCTCTCTAGAGAGGGAACGAGTACTGCGCAATATCTTACGCTACGGGGGAAAACCTCTTTTCCACGAGATATTGAAGCCAAAAATTATCCTTAATTTTGAATTAATGTAAAACGCTGTGCGGCAGCATGCAGACATAGGCAAGATTGGCTCACGCACCTATTGGCTGCCCTGCGGCAACAGCAGCAGCCTATCGAGAGAGGCCCTGCGTGATGTGATACCCAATGGGGGCGCTTCGCGCCCATTTCGTCACATCCCGCCAGAAAAGGCATGGCCTTGGCCTATAAATACGCTCGACAGGCTGATACAAACTGGTTTTCATCACTGAAGCGAACCAGCGCTGTTGTATGCACGGCACGGCAAGGCAAGGCACGACAAGATACGCAGTACTAGTTCCCTCTCTAGAGAGAACCGAGGTTACGTTAGTAACCGAGTACGTTCTCTTACGAGAGTATCTCTCGTACTGCGTAATATCTTAGGCTATGGGGAACAGCGGGGCAGATAGTACTGAATTCTAGACCGACAGCAGCTTGGCCTGTAAGGCGGGAACCTCTAGGTTATAAAACCTTATAAATGTAGACGGCGAGGCCCAGCCTGCCACCATACAGATATCCTGCAAGGAAATCCCGCTAGACCACGCCCACGACGAGGCCACGCCTCTCGTGGAGTGCGCTCTGACACCCAAAGGACACTGCAGGCCCTTAGAAGTGTAAGCCAGCGCTATGGCATCGACAATCCATCTGGATAGGCTCTGTTTTGATGCGGCCAGTCCCTTGGAGCGTCCGCCGAACAAAACAAAGAGCTGCTCGGTCTGTCTGAAGACAGACGAGCGGGATACATAAGCTCTCAGTGCCCTGACAGGGCAAAGGAGACTCGCATCCTCCTCCTCCTCATGAACCGGGAGGGCGCACAGGGAAATAACCTGGGCCCTGAAAGGTGTGTTGAGGGATTTGGGCAAGTACCCAAGCCTTGGTTTGAGTATGACTTTTGAGTCATTAGGCCCAAACTCCATATATGACGCGCTTACTGAGAGCGCTTGTAAGTCCCTTATGCGCTTCACTGAAGCGAGAGCCATAAGAACACAGTTTTGAAAGACAGTTGTTTCATGTCTGACAAATGGATTGGCTCGAATGGGGCACCTTTCATGGCTTCCAAAACCGTAGAAAGGTCCCACACAGGGACTAAGGGGGTCTGGGAGGATTCAGCCTCCGAGCTCCCCTGAGGAATCGCACGACCAGGTCGTTTTTCCCCAGTGACTGGCTAGACACAGGTTTTGCAAACGCCGCTATGGCCGCCACGTATACTTTGAGCGTGGATGGGGTTCTGCCCTTATCCAACAGCTCCTGAAGGAAGGAGAGCACTTCCGTGACCCCGCAGTCTACAGGTGAAAAGCCCTGAGCTTGACACCAAGCAGAGAACACTGACCATTTCGAGGAATAGAGCCGTCTAGTAGACGGGACTCTAGCCTGCGTGATCGTGTTTAACACTCCCTCCGGGAGGTTAGCGGGTACCCGTTGATGGCCCATGCATGTAGGGACCATAATTTCGGGCGAGGATGCCAAATTGGGCCCTTTGCCTGAAAGAGGAGGTCTCTCCTCACCGGTATAGGCCACGGGGAAGTGCTGGTCAGCCGCATTAGGACTGGGAACCAAATCTGGTTCGTGCAGAGCGGAGCCACGAGCAGCACTGGGCATCCGTTTTCCCTAATTCGTTCCAGCACTTGAGGCAGGAGCGAGACGGGGGGAAAAGCATAGAGGGGGCAGCGGGGCCATACGTGGGCCAGCGCATCCCTGCTCTTGGAGAAAAAGTTCGGACAGTGAGCGTTCTCTTGGGACGCGAACAGGTCCACTTGCGCTCTGCCGAATGTCTCCCACAGCAGTTGGATCGTCTGCGGGTGCAGCGACTATTCCCCTGCTGGGACATTGTTTCTGTACAGACTGTCTGGTCCCAGATTCAGGCGACCAGGCACATGCGCTGCTTTCAGTGAAAGCAGGTTGTGCTGAGCCCAGACCAGGAGGCGTTCCGTCAGCCTGTAAAGGTTTCGGGACCTGACGCCGCCCTGGCGATTTATGTATGCCACCACTGACATGTTGTCTGACCGGACCAAGACATGGTGGCCTTCTAAATGGGGACAAAAGCACCGTAGCGCGTTGTCGACTGCCAACAGTTCTACACAGTTTATGTGTAGATACTTCTCCCGTTCTGACCACTGGCCAAAGAACGGTCTGCCCTCGAGCAGCGCTCCCCATCTCGAGATGGAGGCGTCCGTGGACACCACCTTCACACTCGAGGGAGTCCCCAAACTCACGCCTGACTGATACCAGTCGGCTATTTTCCAAGGTTCCAGAGCCGAAACGCATTCCATGTCGACCTTGAGGCGAAACAGACCAGAGTTCCATTTCCCGGGTGGAACTCGCGCTTTCAGCCATAACTGCAGTGGGCGCATGCAAAGCAGGCCCAGCTAAAGTACCGAAGATGCCTTAGGCCATGAGGCCCAGCATTGTCTGAAACCTTTTGAGCGGGACTATAGTGCCGCAGCGGAAGGATTTCGCGGCGCGCTGAATGTCCAATCCGCGCTCTGGCGACGGACGTGCTGTCATAGACAGCGAGTCCAGCACTGTTCCCAGAAAAGAAATTTTCTGGCTGGGAAACAGCGAACTCTTCACCCAATTGACTGTGAGACCCAGATTCTCGAGATGCTCGAGTAATGTGGTTCTGTGTTCTATGAGCTCTGAGTGTGATCGAGCTAGAATCAGTCAATCGTCCAAGTAGTTCAAGACTCGCATGCCCTGAAGTCTCAGGGGTGCGAGAGCCGCGTCCATGCACTTCGTAAATGTACTTGGTGTGCAAGGGACAGGCCGAACGACAAGACTGTGTATTGATATGCCTGGCCCTCGAAGGCGAATCTCAAGAATTGCCTGTGACGTGACGCTATTTGTATTTGGAAATAGGCGTCTTTCAGATCTATTGACATAAACCAGTCTCCCTGGCGAACTTGCGCAAGGATTTTCCTGGACAAAGGACAAACCCCGTGGGGTTGAGCGTGTCTGTGAGGGAATATGGGCACGGGACAGCGGGCACACTCACTGCACTGAGAACACCGTCGGCTAGTGCTGACTGAATGTGTGTTGGTTTCGTTTTTATAGAAACCGTGGGACACGCATTGTGTAGTGTTTGTGGGCACTGTGTCGTGGGCACGTTCACTACATTTTTTGCACAATCGACATGAGTCGATCTCATTTGTGCGAACCCTGCACTGTGGCGGGCTTTGTTTGTGTGTAGAAATGAACACTGGGCTGTGGGCATTTTTATTACACTCATAACACCATTGCCTGTGGCTGGAATACCAGAAAATACACAGCTTATATGATTTTTCTGGGTTGCCGTGGAAACGGCATTTGTGTTCAGGCAAGCGGGCCATGGTACTGGCTTGTTTACTGCAAAATACACTGGAACAGTCGCATTTTCTTGGAACTGAATGAGCGAAAAGTTTTGTTGTAAGTCTGGCCGTGGCGAGACTAAATTTAAACTGCTGCGAGAGCTGGGATCGAACATGGGTCTCCAGTGCAAAGGATTTGGGTTTCACCAATGAGCCACAGGGGGAAACAACAAAAACTTAAATTAGCCCGAGCACATAAGAGAGCGCCATCACAGTTTTGTGTGTGTCGGCGTTTGTTTGCAGGCGTACGTGTTATACAACAGGCTCATTGCTGCAGAATTGAAATTTTCAGCCGATCAAACTAAGAGGAGCTGAGAAATGTTTGAGAAATGGAGATTGGTCCGGCCTCGGCGGGACTAAAACACACTCTTTCCTCATTTTGCCGGTGACGCACGCCCACGGGGGGCGTCGAGCAGATAAGAGAGCGTCATCACAGTTCTGTGTGTGTCGGCGTTTGTTTGCAGGCGTGCGTGTTGTACAACAGGCTCACTGCTGCAATATTGAAATTTCCAGCCGCTCAAACTAAGAGGAGCTGAGAAATGTTTGAGAAATGGAAATTGGTCCGGCCTCGGCGGGTCTAAAACACACTCTTTCCTCATTTCGCCGGTGACGCACGCCCACGGGGGGCGGGGTAGCTTTCTTATAACGTAAAGAAAACTAGCCGCGGTTTTGTTGCTGGCCCGTTTCCCTGACGACTCGCGGGCAGAAGGGGGGAGATCCAAAGAGCTCGCCCAATCCTCACTGTCCGACGCCAGGATAGGGCAGCTGGCCTTCTCTACAGATGCAGCTATCTCGTCGTCATAATGGCGGAGGCGGCGGCGCACGGCGGCCGTTGTCCGTCAGTGAGCGACTCGATTGAAGCTGATGAAGCTGGCGGGCGAACCGGCAAGCTTTCATGGGCTGGAGAAGGCTTTGGGACCCGCTGAGTATGGCGCTTTACGGCGCGGCACTACAGCGGGCGGGAGTGCAGACTCGGAGAAAAAATGCCAGGCGAGTCCTCAGAGTCACCATGGCAATAAGAGCTGCATGATCCTTACCCAGGCGGGAATCGCAGATGAAATGGCGGTCCCCGTCGCTGAGTGCGGCTCGGCACGAGCCACAGGAACGAAGCATCTTTAAAAAGACGCTGCTCTTTTAGATAAAGAGAGTTTACTCTCAGCAGAGTAAAAGGATATTGACGCCGGAAAGCGTAGCAGGTACGGCGGCTGAAGGCGGCGAGGTGAAGGCCAGCGGCTTCAGGCTCGAAGGCTCGTCCCGCAGAAGGCTTACAGTCAGACGGTGTGACTTCTCACTCCGGATCCAGCGATGCGTGAGCTTCGCTGAAGAGATGAAAATCAGTTTGTATCAGCCTGTCGAGCGTATTTATAGGCCAAGGCCACGCCTATTCTGGCGGGACGTGACGAAATGGGCGCGAGGCGCCCCCACTGGGTATCACGTCATGCAGGGCCTCTCTCAATAGGCTGCTGCTGTTGCCGCAGGGCAGCCAATAGGCGCGCAAGCTGTCTTGCCTATGTCTGCATGCTGCCGTACAGCGTTTTACATTAATCCAAAATTAAGGATAATTTTTGGCTTCAATATCTTGTGGAAAAGAGGTTTTCCCCGGTAGCGTAAGATATTACGCAGTACAAGAGATACTCTCGTAAGAGAACTCATATTATAAAGTCCTTTAATACTTAAAATTAGCTCTATTAAAGAATTACTTCGCCTCAAAATGAAAGTTTCATTCTTCATTAACAACCAACATTTTGAAGTCACGCTGAAGTGGCTCTGTGTTCACTAGGGCCGGTTCTGTGTGGCCCAAGGTGGCCTGGCTCTGTGCGGCCCAAGGTGGCCTTGTTCCGTGTGGTCCATCGCGGTCTTGTCTCTGTGTGGTCTGTCATGGCCGGGTCTGTGTTCCCTGGTTCTGTGTGGCCCAAGATGGCCTTGTCCTGTGTGGTCCTTCGCGGCCTTGTCTCAGTGCAGCCTATAACGGCTTGTGTTTCAGATTACCTGTCCCTATGTACCAAGTTAGACTAAATCTCAGTCATGTCACTATTCCACAACGCTCGCTTACCTTATTCACAGGGAAACTGGTTTTGAACAGACGTAAGTGCGTCTCGAATGTAACATAAGTTGCTTTGGATGAAAGCGTCAGCATGGATAAATGTATATACAGCAGCAGAACATAAATGCATACATGCATTATTGTCGTCTTCTCATAGTACCTTTCAGGCTCACTGTTCTCACTATGAAGTCGCCTCTTACTAATTAGCTATTGCCCTACGAGGCTTTCCACATTCCATTTACAAGCTCATTATTAACTCTTTTCTCTTTCTATGTTTTAGGCTCTACAGGATACACAACTGGTGGGTATATTTTCCTTTACCGTTCTTTGGGGGTGGGCCCCGTCCCGGTGGAATCATTCTTCCACCTTCTTTGGGGGTCGGCTACAGCCCTGCCTTCGTCTTCAGGCAGGAAATGCAGAGTCCATACTCTCAGATTGCGAGCTAGGGATGGGGCCTACGCCAAAGAACTTTACATATTGCTTGCTGGGCTGTTTATAAATGGTTAATTTTTACAGTATTATTCTTCTGAGTCTTTCTGGTAGAAATGAAGCTCTAGCATATGTTCTGCCGGGAAGACTCAATTGTTACGTCACTCATTACCTTCTAATCTGTCCAATCGTGTTCTGATACTGTGGTACAGTTGGTATTCAGCCAGAATAACACTTTTACCACCGCCGTTCCTGCGGGTGTGTATTCGGGTGTGTAAATTCGGTTGTGTATTTGCTGCCTTTTACCGCTAAGAGGCGCTACAATCACAGACTTTGAAAAGTGTCCATTTATTCTCTCTATTGCTTAATCTGCCGCCGCGCCGCGGTTCATTCAGAGCGATTGAAAGCTGGTAGCAGATGAACTCAAGTGAAACATTGTAGTTAAAATAATTCATAATCACAATACTGAAATTAAATTGAATAAATAATGAAAACATTTCAACATAAAACATTGCAATGGAAACATATTAGACTACATCAGTGAGGCTTTGTAAGAGCATAAGACGTTAACTTAACAGCGGTCGGACAGTAGCTTTGTGGTTAACGCAACAGCATGAGCCTTGCGGAGCTTCTAGTTATCTGAGATCGAATCTCGCTGTAGCCTACATGCTGTTAACCAATGTTGGATAACATTGTTTATGTTTTACCATTCTTGATGCTTAAATAGGTAACTTTATTAGCTAGTTTATTAACTGTTTATTTATTTAAAGTCAAACGTTGTGTTTAATTATCAATGGCACATTACAACATAAATTTGCTACATTCCTGTAGAGCCGCTGCACAGCCGAAAAAACTGATGAAGGAAGACTGTCAGCCGATTGTGTCAGAAAATGAAAATGAAGAAGCTCGTCTTTAGATTATTGTTTTGTGAATCATTCACGCAATTGAGTTGACAGTGATACCCGGCCATAGCAATGGAAGAAATTTTGCAAAAACAGATCCATACACTGAACAAATCAGAAAAAGACTGATTTTGTTGACTTGGCTACTCAAAATAACAGACTAACTAAATAGTAGCCTATTGCTTTCAATATAAAAACAAATAAAAATGTAAAAGAACACTAAAATTACTTTAAAAAAACCCATCGAACATTTCAAGATTTAAATAAAGTGTCGGGACAATTTTTTTTTATTTAAAACAGCTGCATCGAGTTTAGCGATGCAAAATAAGAAACACAAAATTATATTCTTGCAACATTTTAAATTTGTATTGCCGAAGAAATTTTCAACTTTAATATTAAATTCCACAGGGATCTTTGGATTCTTCAACCAGGGTGCATGCAATTTGTGAATTATTTTTTTTTCACAAAAAAAAGTATTATTCAAATAAATCTCGAACCACGGTGCTTCGTGGTGCTGCTGCTAAACTAAATAACATTTATAGAATAATTATGAACTTAAATGAAACAATATCAACAAATAAATTTCGATAAATTTTGATATATTAATAACATTTCGACAAATAAATTATTTGATTTGTTTTTACATTTTAATTCAGGGCAATTAAGCCTACATTTAATTAGAGTGAGATTTTCTCCCTTGTCCTTTCTTCATTGGGAAGTGCTCACATGATAGCTAAACATGTTTGAGTAGATCCTCTATACCTCTGGTTTTCATATGGATTACATAATGAGATAACATTTATTAGCCTAAATATTTAGACATTTAAAGGCTTTAGACATAGCCGATTTCTTATCATGACTGAGCTGAGGCAAGTGGCTTTCCGTTCATTTTTGTGATGCGCAGTTACCGGAGACAGAGACGACAGATAGGCATACACTTTTGTCGTTAGCCTTATATGAATAAAAGTTTACAGTTTTGAACTATGTAGGCTACTCTACTCTTATCTGTATGACCAAAAAATTACGGAGTAGCCTATTAAGTTATTTTATCTGTTATAGAGAAAAATAAATCCAAATGAACGCGCCACCGCGTTTGTCGGACACTAATTCAACATGCCAGTATAAAACCCGACTTTAGAAAAATGCATAGCGCCACTTGGCGTGGTGTGCCAAAACACTAATTATAAACTTCAATATTTCATTCAAAATAATCTGAAAATGTTTTGTGACATTTTGAAAAGCCGTGCATGCATTAAGGCCAGTGGAACTAATGAACAACGGAAACACTGGTTTTGATTTTATTGTTTGTCGTTTAAACGTTGCTGTTGCATATCTCTATTTTATATATTTTATATGGTCTATTGATGAAGTAGCCTATAGCATTGATTACTGTGGAGGGAGGGGGTGGGGGATTAAAATAATTCAGCAGAAGCAGGGATGTTTAGACCAGAAGGAAATTTTGAAGTCTGAGTATTTCACAATCTGCTCAGTTACTGGGATTTTCACGCACAACCATTTCTAGGGTTTACAAAGAATGGTGTGAAAAGGGAAAAACATCCAGTATGCGGCAGTCCTGTGGGCGAAAATGCCTTGTTGATGCTAGAGGTCAGAGGAGAATGGGCCGACTGATTCAAGCTGATAGAAGAGCAACTTTGACTGAAATAACCAATCGTTACAACCGAGGTATGCAGCAAAGCATTTGTGAAGCCACAACACGCACAACCTTGAGGCGGATGGGCTACAACCGCAGAAGACCCCACCGGGTACCACTCATCTCCACTACAAATAGGAAAAAGAGGCTACAATTTGCAAGAGCTCACCAAAATTGGACAGTTAAAGACTGGAAAAATGTTGCCTGGTCTGATGCGTCTCGATTTCTGTTGAGACATTCAGATGGTAGAGTCAGAATTTGGCATAAACAGAATGAGAACATGGATCCATCATGCCTTGTTACCACTGTGCAGGCTGGTGGTGATGGTGTAATGGTGTGGGGGATGTTTTCTTGGCACACTTTAGGCCCCTTAGTGCCCATTGGGCATCGTTTAAATGCCACGGCCTACCTGAGCATTGTTTCTGACCATGTCCATCCCTTTATGGCCACCATGTACCCATCCTCTGATGGCTACTTCCAGCAGGATAATGCACCATGTCACAAAGCTCAAATCATTTCAAAATGGTTTCTTGAACATGACGATGAGTTCACTGTACTAAAATGGCCCCCACAGTCACCAGATCTCAACCCAATAGAGCATCTTTGGGATGTGGTGGAATGGGAGCTTCGTGGCCCTGGATGTGCATCCCTCAAATCTCATCAACTGCAAGATGCTATCCTATCAATATGGGCCAACATTTCTAAAGAATGCTTTCAGCACCTTGTTGAATCAATACCACATAGAATTAAGGCAGTACTGAAGGCGAAAGGGGGTCAAACACAGTATTAGTATGGTGTTCCTAATAATCCTTTAGGTGAGGATATATATATATATATATATATATATATATATATATATATATATTTTTTTTTTTTTGTACAGAACTGCTTTTGAAATTACGATTGGTATTATTATACAGATGTAAAGTCGTTCTGTTGAATACTATTCGTTCCTTAGTGTAAAATGGAAATGCATGGTAATATTATTTTATAAATATAAGCAAAAAATTAGACCTATATGGTGTGAATCTCTCTGCATTAATAAATATAAAATTTACAGTAGTCCTGTTTGTTTGGGATTTGAACCCGTGTTATCTTAATGATCGAACCATAAGCCTACATCCAAGATGGCGCCGCGGATGGCTGCCTCGGTGTGGAGCTCTCCAGCTATTGTGTTGTTTTTGTTCGTTTGTTCTGCGTTTAGTCATTCTTTTCCTATCAGTTTCACCAAAGACGAACTACTGGACATTAGGAAACACACACCAGATACCTTTCCTACAGTTTTTGATTATTCGGACGTTTTGCTGGACATTCTCGTCGGAGGTGCAGCGTTGTTGTTCAAACGCGCGTTCAGACGCAAACGCGGGAAGCGAGCCGGCGCGCTGGTTAAACTCCGAGAGCGCGGCCTGCGCACTGCACTCCCCAGTATTCATCTCGCGAATCTCCGATCCCTTCCTAACAAAACGGATGAACTTCTTCTCCTCACCCACACTAACAAGGATTTTTTAAACTCTGCTGCTTTGTGCTTCACTGAAACCTGGCTGAGTGAAGCCATACCGGACAACGCAATACATCTGCCGGGCTTCCAGCTGTTCCGAGCGGATCGCATCGCGGAGCTAACGGGGAAAACGAGAGGTGGTGGATTGTGTTTCTACATTAACGAAAGTTGGTGTTCAGATGTAACAACACTGAAGAAGATGTGCTCGCCTAATTTAGAGGCACATTTCATAAACTGTAAACCCTTCTACTCGCCTCGGGAATTTTCCTCTTTCATTCTCGTGAATGTTTACATCCCTCCAGACGCGTGCGTGAGCGCGGCGCTACAACAGCTGGCTGAACAAATATCTGAAACGGAACAAAGGTATCCAGACTCTCTTTTAATCATTCTTGGGGATTTTAACAAAGCAAATCTTTCCCGTGAACTACCAAAATACAGACAGCACGTTACATGTCCCACCAGAGACAGTAATATACTGGACCACTGTTACACCACAATAAGAAATGCATATCACTCCGTCCCACGGGCAGCTTTGGGGCTCTCTGATCACTGTTTGGTTCATCTCATACCGACCTACAGGCAGAAACTGAAATCAGCTAAACCTGGAATACGGACTGTAAAAAGATGGACTAATGAAGCAGAGCAGAATCTACAGGCCTGCTTTGATTGCACTGATTGGACTGTTTTTGAAGCTGCTACCAATGATCTGGATGAGCTCACAGATACTGTAACATCATATATAAGTTTCTGTGAGGATACATGCATTCCTACCAGGACATTCTTATCATTCACTAATGATAAACCATGGTTTACTGGGAAACTCAAACACCTTCGTCATGCCAAAGAGGATGCTTACAGAAGTGGGGATAAAATCTTGTATAACCAGGCCAGAAACAGATTGACAAAGGAGATCAGAGTTGCTAAAAGGAACTACTCTGATAAACTGAAAAACCAGTTTTCATCCAACGACCCATCATCAGTCTGGAATGGCCTGAGGAACATCACCAACTACAAGTCACCATCCCCTCGATCTGTGGACAATCAACACCTGGCTGACGATTTAAATTCATTTTACTGCCGGTTTGAAAAGCCCTCATTAACACCACACACCCGGTTTGATCTGCACTTCACACTTTCACCATCACCTCCTGCACTCTAATTATCACTCCCCCCTCCTGCCATCCAACCTGAGCTTAAGGTCTGTGTGGAGGACGTGAGCCGAGTCTTCAAAAAACAGAAGACTAGGAAAGCCTCAGGCCCAGACGGCATCTCATCTGCTTGTTTAAAAGCCTGCGCTGACCAACTGGCCCCGGTCTTTACGCAGATCTTCAACAGATCATTGGAGCAGTGTGAAGTTCCCTGCTGCTTCAAACGCTCCACTATCATTCCTGTCCCCAAAAAACCCAAAATCACTGGACTTAATGACTACAGACCTGTCGCTCTCACGTCTGTGGTCATGAAGTCGTTTGAAAGACTGGTGTTGGCCCACCTGAAGGACCTCACTGGACCCTTGCTGGATCCCTTTCAGTTTGCTTACAGAGCAAATAGGTCTGTGGATGATGCAGGCAACATGGGACTGCATTATATCCTGCAACATCTCGACAGACCAGGGACTTATGCAAGGATCCTCTTTGTGGACTTCAGTTCGGCCTTCAATACCATCATGCCTGGTCTTCTCACAGCCAAACTGACCCAGCTCTCCATACCATCCTCGATCTGTGAGTGGATCACCAGCTTCCTGACGGACCGGCAGCAGCGAGTGAGACTGGGGAAACACACATCCAAGACACTCACAATCAGCACTGGTGCTCCCCAAGGGTGCGTTCTCTCCCCACTGCTCTTCTCCCTGTACACTAATGACTGCACTTCTAAAGACCCCACTGTCAAGCTCCTGAAATTTGCAGACGACACCACTGTCATCGGTCTCATCCAAAACGGTGACGAGTCTGCTTACAGACTGGAGGTTGAACAGCTGGCTGCCTGGTGCAGTTATAACAACCTTGAGCTGAACACGCTCAAAACAGTGGAGATGATCGTGGACTTCAGGAGGAACAGCCCAGCACTCCCCCCACTCACCATCATGAACAGCACTGTGGAAGCAGTGGAGTCATTCAGGTTCCTGGGCACTACCATCTCTCAGGACCTGAAGTGGGACAATCACATTGACTCCACTGTGAAAAAGGCCCAGCAGAGACTGTACTTCCTTCGCCAGCTGAGGAAGTTCAACCTGCCACAGGATCTGCTGATTCAGTTCTACTCAGCCGTCATTGAGTCTGTCTTGTGCGCTTCCATCACTGTCTGGTTTGGTTCAGCTACCAAATCAGACATCAGGAGACTACAACGGACAGTCCGGACTGCGGAGAGGATTATTGGTGCCCCCCTGCCAAACCTCCAGGACCTGTACTCTTCCAGAGTGAGGAAGAGAGCAGGTAAAATCATCACAGACTCCACTCACCCTGGACACCACCTGTTTGAACTGTTACCGTCAAGACGGAGACTCAGATCACTGGCCACAAGAACATCTCGGCACAGGAACAGTTTCTTCCCACAGGCCATTTCCCTCCTGAACAGTTAACACTCCTCCCAAGGCATATGCCTGTAAGTGCAATACTCCCACTGTTTAGTGCAATATCCTACAACTCAGGTGATACTTATATGTAGATTTATTTATTTATAATATTCAAAACACTGTAAATAGGTTCATAATCTGTAAATCTGAAAATGTCTATTCTGACTAAACCACCTGTGATAGTTTTATTCTCATATATTTATATTTTAACTTTTTTTATTCTTATAATTTGTAGTATTATGTTTCATGTTTCATGTTGTATTTGTATTTGTATAGTCCACTGGAAGCCTCAGTACCAAAACAAATTCCTTGTGTGTGCAAGCACACTTGGCAATAAAGCTCTTTCTGATTCTGATTCTGATTCTGATAAGTTCTACCACTCGGCCATGAATTTACTCAAAGTGTAATGCCCAATCATTTGTTTCACCAGCGTTCGCTCACATAAGCGAGGAAACGTTTTGTCGTTAGCCTATTGTGAGTGTAGATCTTTTACAGTTTTAAAAGATGATATCTTATCTGTATGGCCAAAAATTGCAGAGCAGGCTATAGCCTATTAATTTTTTTTTAGCTGTTATGAGAAAAATAAATTCAAGTGAACGCGCCGCCGCATTTGTTGAACTCTAATTCAACATGCCAGAATAAAACCCGATTTAGAATAATGCGTGGCACCACTCGGGGTGGTGTGCCAAAATACTTAATTATAAACTTCAATATTTCGTTCAAAACCATCTCAAAACGCTTTGTGACATTTTAAAAAGCCGTGAATGTATTAAGGCAACTGGAACCAGGATCGTAATTGAAACACGCTGCAGGTTATCTCTCAATACAGGAGCAGAAGCCGCTGGTTAAGATTTTATTGTTTGTTGTTTAAATGTGCGTGGTGCGTATAAATAGGCTATATTTGATGTGGTCTATTTAGGCTATAGCATTGATTACTGTGGAGGGGGGAAATCCACAGGCAAATCCTTCAGGCAATCACCTTGCTTACTACCAGTGATGGAAATAACGGCGTTATAAATAAACGGCATTACTAACGTCGTTATCTTTTTCAGTAACGAGTAATCAAATGAATTACTGTTTCCCCCGTTACAACGCAGTTACCGTTACTGACAAAATAATGTGGCGTTAGCCGCGTTACAATAATTGAACTCACTGAAGCGGTTTTCATCCGAGTAGGCTCTCTCTCCGCCATAGGACCTGCAAAGTTTTTTCTCTGGTGTGTGTGTGTTTATGGGGCACCAGAGTGGACTAAAGTGAAGCGAACGCCGCGAGTGCGCTCAATGCGCGCGAGAGACCGAGGGCCCTATTTTAACGATCTGAAACGCAGGTGTCAAAGTGCAAAGCGCAAGTAACTATACAAGCAAGTGTTGCTATTTTCCCGGCGGGATAAATGCCTCTTGCGCCTGGCGCAAATCTAAAAGGGGTTGTAGCGGAAGTAGCTTCATTATTCATAGGTGTGGTTTGGGCGTAACGGGAAACAAACCAATAAGAGCTTTATATCACATTCCCTTTAAGAGCATGATGAACGAGGTGCGCTTGTTCCATGGCGCAATACTATTATAACGGCGCATTTACCCAGGGCCGGCCCGAGGCATAAGCGAACTAAGCGGCTGCTTGGGGCCCCCTGGCCACCAGGGGGCCCACCCAATCGAGTTTAACTTTTTTTTTTTTTTGATTACTTAAACAAGTGACATAAATGAATGAATGAATGAATATGAATGAATAATTCAAGACAAGAAAAGTCTGATTTCATGATCAATATACCTGCCAACAACTGCTACTGTGTCTGCCAGCGTTTAAGACATGCGCATAATCTAGACACCTCGCGAGTGTAGACAATTCGTGCGCAACTGCGCATAGTCACGGTATCGGTTTAAGTTGGACAAAATAGCCGCAGGGGAACTTAACCTTCTAGGTGTAAGGGTAGCAGTTTGAATAAATAATAAACATAGCAGTTTGAACTCTTCTCCACTTTATTATACCACACATCAGATCACTAACTCCAAAAACCCGCGACACTCCAGTACCAAGTGCGCACGACCCATTCCTATATACAGCAAGCCCGAGGGGAAATTGCATATAATAGATTGCATACACACATACAACGAGCGCCAGTACATCATTGCCGGTATTATAGTAACAGACTTTGTTGGATTCTGACATGTACAATCCAACAAAGTCTGTTACAATAATAATAATAAAAAAGATTTTGAGGACATTTATCTGTATTGAGACAGTTGAGAAATAATAATAATATTTTTACAGTTTTCAACAATAATTGTCATTGTTGAACCCTTGCTCTTATTATGTTTCTGATTTCTCAGTTTTGTCATTCGTTTTTGCAAATAATTTATTTTATGTTTTGAGACAGTTTGTTTTAAGAAGTTTCAAAGAGGTAGTAAAAGAGTAAAGTAAAAGTTAAAAATTTTTAAGTAGGCATCTATTTTTTATTAAGTATTTATTTTGTATTAATACATAACCTCACTGTATTCATTTATAATGTATCATTATTGTGTGACATTTGTGTCAATAATCATCAAGCACAGGTGACTTCGCGTAGTGGGAGGGGGCCCCCAAATCAAATTCTGCTTAGGGCCCCCAAAAGGCTCGGGCCGGCTCTGCATTTACCAGGCGCGCTTCAGAATCGGTTCACAGCCGAGGAGATCGATGTTCTCGTCAGGGCTGTAAAAGAAAGAGAAGTGACATTGGGGTTGGGACAAACCCACCCAAATTAGCTTCTGTTAAACATGCATATAATAATTTGGGTAAATGTGTAAGCTTTATGCCTATTTTCCCTATCGTCATGGATACAACAATGATTTCCCTCGTGTTTTAATAGTTTTCCTTATAATAATGTATCATTTGCAAAAAGTTAAATGCATCTGTGTAGATGAGAGAATCATCTACAGTGTATGCGCGTTGTTCACACTCTGTATTATGGCCAAGCATGCGCGCTTAAAATGGCATCTGAATGTACGCGCAACGCGCAATTGACTTTAGACTAGTTTTTTTCTGGTCAGTGGCGCAATTGTTTTAGAACAGCAAGATAGCATGAGGGAAACTTTGCGCCGGAACACGCCTCCTCTTTGCGCTGAACCCCCCCGGGGAGCCCAAGTGTATTTCTTAGTTAACCGACGTGTGTCTGTGGAGGGAAAACGTCTCAGGTTACGTATGTAACCCTGGTTCCCTGATAGGGAACAAGACACTGCGTTTGAGCCGCGATGGGAACGCTCTGCGTGATTACGTCGTGAAGGACGTGTAAAATCAGTCCAATGGAAGCCCACTACGACATAGGTGACGTCATAGACCAGGAAACTATATAGCAGCCCTGAAATCAGACCGCGACAGCTTCTGAAAAACCTGAAGCAAGTCGATCAGGGCATGCAGGAAGTATGGCAGGCAAACGCAGCGTCTCGTTCCCTATCAGGGAACCAGGGTTACATACGTTACCTGAGACGTTCCCTTTCAAGGGAACTCGAGCTGCGTTTGAGACGCGATGGGAACCCCATACCCACTACGCCATAGTGACAAATGCCCGTTCTGTGTGAAGTCCTGCGCACACTAAGAAGCAAGCAACCTCGCCCCAGGAGTGGAGAGGTCAAGGTCATAAAGCCTGACAAATGTATGCGGAGAGGACCATCCTGCCGCATTACACACGTCAAGAAGGGAAACTCCCGAAATTAAGGCAATAGAGGCCGCCATACTCCGAGTAGAATGGGCCCGCACAGCCATAGGTGAAGGCTGTCCCGCCGCTTCATAAGCCAATGAATAGCCTCGACTATCCATTTACTCATCACCTGTTTAGATGCAGGGCATCCTCTCTTGAGTGACCCAAAACAAACAAATAATTGCTCAGATTTACGCCACAGAGAAGCTCTGTGAATGTAGGCATCTAAAGCCCAGACTGGACATAACAGGTTAAGCTGTTCCTGATCTGGGGTATTAAAGGGAGGAGGATAAATGGCCTGCCGCACTATTGGGCCCCCAACATTTAGTGGGACCTTAGGAATATAACCCGGTCTAGGGTAGAGGAATGCTTTCACCATAGACGACGAAAGATAGACGAAAATAGCAAGGAGAAATATAATCTTTAGAGTGAGGTATTTTTCTGAAACCTCCCATCGAAGGGAGCCAAGGCCAGACCCTCAAGTACAATGGCCAAATCCCAAGCCGGTGCTCTAGATTGCAGTGCAGGCCTGAGCCTCAATGTACCACGGAGAAAACAAATAATAAGAGGATCTCTCCCAAGAGAAGAAGCCCCGAGAGGGGTGATAAGCAGATATAGCCGCTACGAACACCTTTAAGGTGGAGGGAGATAATCCAGCAGAGAAACGGTCTTGAGGAAATCGAGAACTGTACCAACCGGGCAGTTAACAAGATTTAAAAAACGTTCTCCACGCCATGTAGAGAACAGTTTCCATTTCAATGTACATAGTTTTCTCGTGGAAGGAGCTCTGGATTGAAGGACGGTCTCAACGACCTCAGTCGAGAGACCGGATTCTATGAGCTGGGCCCCCTCAGAGGCCAAGCCCACCGTTTCCACAACTCCGTTCTCTCGAGACTGGCCTCTGGATTTGATTGAACAATCATTTCGGCGCCCTGAAGCGGCGAACCGGCAGGGAACAACCAAACTGACCGTTCTACAACCCTCCTCAGAGGATCGCACGGGGACGCTGACACCTCGGCGCCCTGAAGCGGCGAACCGGCAGGGAACAACCGAAGTGGCAGCGCTGCGACCCTCCTCAGAGAGTTGCACCCCAGCAGAACTCCCGGGAGCATTGATAACGGGGGGAATGTGTACAGGTGCAGCCTCGGCCACACCTGCACCATAGCGTCCAGTCCGAGAGGAGCTGGATATGTGAGGGAAAACCATAGCGAAAAGATCGACCTGAGCTTGACCAAAGATTTCCCATTGGAGCTCCACCACCACGGGGTGAAGTCTCCATTCCCCGGGCCTCAGCCCCTGCCTCAACAGGATATCTGCTCTGATTTACGAGATCGTCAGTGTGTTGTCCGGACCCTCCGCCGAGCGACCACTCATGATCACTTCCGACTTGTGAGGGAAGCATCCGTCGATAGCATAATGCGTCGACAAGAAACCCCCAACACTGGGCCTGGGCGAGGAACCAGGGTTCTTCCACATGACCGAGGCACGTAGGCATAGCCGCGTGACCTTGATCATGTGAAAACGGATTTCCCCTCGGAGAAAACCCCTTGGTCCTGAGCCACCACTGCAGGGGTCTCATGTACAGAAGGCCAAAAGTAATTACGTTGAACGCAGCTGACATGAGACTCACAGTCTGAAACTGTTTCACAATGAGTGACTGGCCTAGATAAACCCATATTACACCTAGAAAAGTGGTCCTCTGAGCTGGGAGGATCACACTCTTCTGGCGTTGAGTGGCAACCCCAACATCTTTAAATGAGACAGAACGACATCTCGATGCCAAACTGCCATATGCTCAAATTGAGCTAGGATCAACCAATCGTCGATATAATACAATACGCGAATGCCCTGGAATCTCAAAGGAGCCAGAGCTGCATCCACGCATTTTGTAAAGGTGCGGGGTGATAAACCTAGGCCAAATGGCAGAACCCGATACTGGTATGCTTCGCCCCATTTTTAAAGCGAACCTCAGGAACTTCCTGTGATGAATAGATACTTGGAAGTATGCGTCCTTCAAGTCTATTGTGACAAACCAGTCCTCGGACTGAATCTGTGATACAATCTGTTTGAGTGTAAGCACTTCCTGCTCCATAACCAGAGCCTGCTGTGAGTCCACTACCGTAGGGAGGACCCCCTGAAATCTGGGCGGACGAGAACCGCTGTAACCCTTTTCTATTATGTGCAGGACCCATAGAGAAATATTTGGCAGAAGTTTCCACGCTGCCAGAAATTCAGATAAGGGGAACCAGTCTCTCGAGACTGGCCTCTGGATTTGCTTGAACAATCATTTCGGTGCCATGAAGCGGCGAACCGGCAGGGAACAACCGAACCGACCGTTCTACAACCCTCCTCGGAGGATTGCATGGGGACGCTGACACCTCGGCGCCCTGAAGCGGCGAACCGGCAGGGAACACCCGAACTGGCAGCGCTGCGACCCTCCTCAGAGAGTCGCACCCCAGTGGGAGCCGAGGAGAAACGATTTCTCAAAACCGTCCCTCCTTTTATTTTTTCAACAGGACTTCTTGTCTAAGTTTTATTAGAGATGACGACAGTCCACTTTTTATTTAGGTCTTGCCTACCTCTAACAGCTTAGTTCCTACGACCCTCCTCGGAGGATCGTAGGAAAAAGCAGGCACCTCGGCACCCTGAAACGGCGATCCGGCAGGGAGACCGAACTGACTGCTCTACGACCCTCCTCGGAGGATCGTATGGGGACGCTAACACCTCGGTGCCCTGAACGGCGAACCGGCAGGGAACAACCGAACTGGCAGCGCTGCGACCCTCCTCAGAGAGTCGCACCCCAGAGGGCGCCGAGGAGAAACGATTTCTCAAAACCGTCCCTACCCCGGAGGGGACCACCCTTAGAAGCCTGATAGCCTCAGCATCACGTCTTCTTCTTTGCACTCTATGCCAGTTTAAGGAACATAGATTGGTGAGGAAGAAACCTCTGGAACGCCGCTGAAAGGTTTAGTTTTCTTGAAAGCGGAGCGTCCAGAAGAACAGACATTTTTATCTTTCTTTTTCTTTATTTTTATATCAGAAAAACGTATACATATAAATATATATATATATATATATATATTCTCGAATATATTCTCGAATAGAGTCAATGCTGACATCCTCACATTCATCTATGTCCTTAAATACTTTACCCACCAGTACTGCCTCATAAAATTTATTTATTATTAAAGATGGCTGGTGGGTAACGTCGGGGTTAAAAATGATGACGCCGACTCGGGAGAGAGAAAGCTCGCAAGCGTCTCTATAATCCAAGGCACTGTCAAACCATGATACTTAATACCCATAACATTACTCTAGTTAAGACGTTTGGGTATTAAACACATAAAATAGAAACCGGTTTATTCCACGATCTCGACACCTCAGTGTGGAGATAGGGAAAAACCAGCAGTCCCCGACGAGGAGGCTGAGATTTTCCTGTTTTTTTAGATACATTTCATCTAATAAACTCTTTTTATTTTCACTCTCATAATGTTCAGCTGTCCAGTAAATATTTAACTAGCAACAGCATTAGAAAAACCTCCTTTAAAAAGCTCATCTTTACTCAACAGAGTTATGAGCTGCCCATTTATTGAAAAATCAAACATCTGCCTTTTTCTTAATACTTTTATTTGTTTTGTTCACTTTTTCTTAACAAAACACAAACGATACCAATTCCTCGGAACTGGGTATCGCAGTACACTGGATCTGCAGGTGAAAGCTAAGATAGGGCGGAGCCTGTCCCAACCCACGCTGTCAGATCCGTTTGCGAACCCCAAAATGCGAGTCGCCGCCGTGTCTAGGCAACAGCGGGACCCGCGCGGGTAGCGCGAACCGAACCATTCTCCTCAAAGAACGATCGGCGAGAGCGGAGAGTCTTCATAGATAGACTCATACAATGCACACAATCAGCCCCCTCGAGGACTGACTGGGCATGCTCCACTCCCAAACAAGCAACACAAAGCTGATGTGTGTCCCCACCCGTAATATAACGAGGGCAGGGAACAACACACCGTCTATAATCTTGCTTGCTCGCCATAATAATGATAGATTGGGCTTGACAGACAACAATAAATAGACAAGGACAGATATACAGAGAGCGCTTGCTTAAGGTACAGAAGCTGTCGCGGTCTGATTTCAGGGCTGCTATATAGTTTCCTGGTCTATGACGTCACCTATGTCGTAGTGGGCTTCCATTGGACTGATTTTACACGTGCTTCACGACGTAATCACGCAGAGCGTTCCCATCGCGGCTCAAACGCAGCTCGAGTTCCCTTGAAAGGGAAGTCCGCTTTGCACGGATGCAAAATAGGAATGATACATGTGTCAGTGTACAAAGTAATTTGCGCCGGGTGCAAGATAGGGACCCATGGGTGTCCGAGCATTATATAGTTTGTTTACAGATAAATTACACATTTCAGCATTAGAATAATCTCTATAGCCTATTGGTACCATCTGCAACGTTTTAATTAATTTACATGGTTATACAAATAAAATCTAAAAAATAACCTGCAGGGGACGTTCTGGGAAGGTTATAAAAATAAAACCTAAAAATAACAGGGAACGTTCTGGGAACGTTCTCTTTAGGTTATAAAATAAAACCCGAAAATAACCTACAGGGAACATTCCCAGAAAACATCTTTGTTTGACGGTTGTAAACACGTGCGGCAATCATGCCTAGAATTTGGCTTAAATAACCTCTGATGATGAAGTTCTCTGTAGGTTCTAAAAATAAACACCCAAAATATTATATTTTATTATTAGTATAATTTTTTTGGTAAATTGTTCAGTATTATATTGAGAGAGCACTTCTTGTTAAACGGTTTACTTTTGTGAGGAAGAAAATACTTAGTCTACTAGTTGTGAAGTTGTGTAACAGTTTTAGCATTTTAATACGCACTACAAAGAGTATGTATCATTTTTATTATTATTTATTCATTTTTGGTACATTTCTTAAGTAGCATAATTTATTTTTAAACGTATTTGTTGGCCAGTTGTGGTCTGTGCGATATTAAGTATAAACCATCTTTTATGTTTTATTGTTCTACTATAGTAATGATAATATTTAGAATAATATATTTAATTTAATAGGTGTCTCTCACATTGTCCCACAGCAACATTAAAATAGTGTAGATTAGTGTTCAATGTTTATGTGGCGGGGGAGGCGTGGTTCAGCGAGGTCTGCGACGAGAGAGAGAGTGGAGAGACGAGCGGCGGTAAGTGGGTCAAGTGCAAAATGACTGACACCTGTGTCTCGTTGCAGTAATTGGCGTGGGGAGACCGTATAAAGTCAGACGGGAACCAGCGTTCGAAGAGAGAGGGCTGAGGACTCGTGGGGATCGTGGAGGAAAGAGGACTGTACTGACGTTGCCGAGTACTTTGGTTTGTGAAAGAGATTTATGTTGACGAGCGCATGTGGCGCGAGTGTAATTTGTGTTCAGCGAATAAAATAACCACGAGCCTCAGCCAGCCGACCCCGGTCTCCTTCCTTCTCACACATACACACAAGGGAAATACAACAGTTTTATAATAATAATTTATTCTATTAAGTGTCCATTTCATTCAACATATTTAATACTGGGGGCATGTAACTAAGTAATATGCCCAACACTACGTACTACCATACTTTTAAAAACTCTTTCTGTAGCCTATTTGGAACCCAATAAAGTTTTATTTTCATTTTTTTTTAACAGAACTGCTTTTGAAGATGTAAATTCAGTCAATCTGTTGGATAAGATTTGTTCCTTAGTGTAAAATGGAAATGCATGGTAATTTTATTTTATAAATTCCATGTTTATCGAAATTATTGAAACCTAAGTTCGACCACGACTTTTCTCACTGAGTGAGAAAAATGCCCAGAAGTTTGGTTGTTCAGTGTGCGCGCAATTGAGAGAAGCGCTCTTCAATCGTCTCATTCCTCAATAGTTTAGCTCATTGCACCTAATATATTTTCACTGACTGCGAGATAGGCCTATTTTAACTTTTGATTCATAAAATGTTCTGCTCTAAAAGTTTGTTATATTTTGTTTAAAATGTAGTCTACTTTTACATATTTACGTTTTGATTTCGTTAAATTTAAACGAGCCGTATGTCAGAATGTGGCCAAAACTGGTACTGCAATCACTTTCAAATTACTGTAGAGCGGTGTATCCCTTCCCCCTCCTCCCTGACTCCAGGTTGCCAGATAGGCTGCAGGACCCAGCAGGAACGTATACAGGCTGCTACAATAAGCTTTTTCTGTTAATTATGTTTATGCTTCAAATGAGAGATGTTTTGCAAAGTAATTATATCGCAAACATTTACTAATTGCGATTGGCCAAATATAATCGTAAAGATGTATGCTCGTATGTGACAGTACATTGTTAGAACAATAGCTGTTAGTCTAACTTGTAACGGTAGGTATCTGTCATTAACGTAAGTACAAGTGCCTCTGTCATTGTGTGTAACCGATATCAAAGATACAGCTATTCATTTAGCTGACGCTATAAGTGAAAGCGACCAGCTGTTATTTTCAACTTACCCTGCAGTACACGTCCATAACGCTAAAATATGTGATGTGAAAGATTACATGTCATTCTATTATTTTTGGCTGTAGAACTTGCATGATTGTTATGATCCTGGTTCTTCTATCTTTCTCTGTCTCCCTCTTGTGGTCGTTCACATACACTCACACACACACATTTACGCACCTTTACTCGCATTCACGCCCTCATTATCTCATCTCCTTCAGCTGATTCCACTCTCCTCATTCTCTGCGCTGGTTTTCACCAGCTGTTCCCTAATCTTCCCCTGATTGCTTCTCCTTCTTCTATCTCTTCCTGTCCGTGGCTCTTTGTCAGATTATTTGATGTAAAAGCTCATGCTATACGCTCACTCTATTCATCTGGGTCCTGTCTTGTCCTATCGTGGTGTGTGCTGATGCTCATTTACCTGCAAGTACTACTGTGTTATCTGCTCTCAGAATTCTGTTCAGGTCTGGATGCTGAGATCCTCTGCCTTGCCATAGACCTACAGCTGACGTCTACTCTCTTCACGGGAGGCTCGAGGGTTCTCTGATTCAGCAGTCGCCGACCGCATCTGCACTGTTTGCTGTTTAGAAGAGGGGATTTCTGTTCTCGTTAAGAGCCTAGTGGCCGATCCTGATTTCTCCAGTTTTTCCCCCGAACTAATGTCTTTTGGTAAGGACAGTTGAATGTTAATTAAAGACTGTTGATTGCCGCATCTCGCCGTTGGGTCCTCTTTCTACCTTTTCATAACAGAATAATCTGACCAGCAGAATGGACTCAGCGAGCAGCAATTCCTTTCAAGCGGCCGTCGAGATGCAGGGCGCTTTGCTGGGCAGGCACGAGGAGGACATCTCGTCAGCTAAACAGGCTGTCGAATCACTGGCTGCTCAGATGACGGTTCTCTCTCAGCGGGTTCATCAGTTGCGCAAGGAGCCGTCTTCTATTTCTGAGCCACGGATAAATAATCCGCCTGTTTATTCTGGTGAGCCCACTCAATGCTGCTCTTTTTTGACACAGTGTGAGGTGGTCTTTTCACTTCAGCCCTCTATGTATGCCACTGACCGGTCCAGGGTTGCCTATGTCATCTCACTCCTCACGGGCCGGGCGCGGGAGTGGGGTGCGGCCAACTGGGAGGCTGAGACTAACTGTGTGTTTGATTTTTCTCTCTTCAAGCAAGAAATGATTAGAGATTTTGATCGCTCAGCTTATGGTGAGGAGGCTTCACGTTTACTCTCTACGCTTCGTCAGGGGAGACGCGCTGTAACTGATTTTTCCATCCAGTTCCGTACACTGTCAACGACCTGCGGGTGGAACACTCCAGCCCTGGTGGCGCGTTTTCTGGAGGCTCTTAACCCAGAACTCAAGGATGAGATTCTCGCACGCAAGGTACCAACCCAACTCGACGCGCTCATCGATCTGGCCATTCGGGTGGAGAGACGTTTCGACTCACGTCGCAGAGCCCGCGGTTTGGAGTCCGCCCTTCTTTCTCCTCCTGACGTTACTCCTTTTCAGTCCTCTGGTCCGAATCCTAAAGCCTATGCAACTCGGAGGTCTTCGAATCTCTCCCAAGGAACGTGAGCGACATATTTCTAACCGTCTTTGCATGTACTGTGCTGCTGCAGGTCATTTTGTCTCAGACTGTCCAATAAAAGCCAGAGCTCGTCAGTAGGCGGAGGGTTACTGGCGAGCGCTATTTCTAGGATCTCTCCATCTAAGTCCTGTACCACGCTACCTGTTCGCCTTCGCTGGTCGACTTCCTCTGTGTCCTGTACTGCCTTGGTCGACTCAGGTGCTGAGGGTAACTTCATCGACGAGACATGGGCTCGTGAGCAAGGTATTCCCCTTGTTGACTTAAAAAGCTCCACCCCTCTGTTCGCCCTTGATGGTAGTTCCCTTCCTAGGGTGCGGAGAGAGACAGTTCCCCTTACTCTCTGTCTCGGGGAACCATAATGAGACTGTTTCTTTTTTAATTTTTCATTCCCCATTTACACCAGTGGTTTTAGGCCATCCTTGGCTTGTTCAACACAACCCCAATATTGACTGGTCTAACGGCTGCATTTTTTCCTGGAAACTGTCGTGTCATGTTAAATGTTTAACCTCTGCTGTTCCCCCCGTGTCTTCTGTTTCTGTTTTCCAGGAGGAACCAGGTGATTTGTCAGGAGTGCCGGAGGAGTATCACGATTTGCGGGAGGTCTTTAGTCGTTCTCGGGCCACTTCTCTTCCCCCTCATCGCCAGTACGACTGTAGCATAGATCTTCTAGCTTTAGGAGAGTGGCGGCAATGGTTAGAGGGTTCCTCTGTTCCGTTTCTCGTTTGGAGGGATCACCGTAATCTGGAGTATATCCGTTCTGCGAAACGATTGAACGCTCGTCAGGCCCGTTGGGCTTTGTTTTTTACTCGCTTTGACTTCTCGATTTCTTACCGTCCAGGTTCGAAGAACGTTAAGCCCGACACTCTTTCTCATTCTTTTTGACTCTTCAACTACTCCTGCTAATCATGAGACTATTATCCCTTCTGGTCGTTTCGTGGGGGCAGCCATTTGGGGAATCGAGAGACTGGTCAGACGGACTCTCTCTCGAGTCACCGCTCCTCCCGATTGTCCTAGGGGCCTCCTCTTTGTCCCCGGGTCGGCACGTCAGGCGGTCCTTAAATGGGGTCACTCTTCCAAATTAGTCGCCCATCCGGGTGTTCGGGGTTCTCTTGCCTCTATCCGTCAATGCTTTTGGTGGCCTACTTTAGAACACGACACGCGCCGTTTTGTTGCTTGGGTCGTATGTGCTCAGACTAAATCTGGTAATTCTCCTCCGGCCGGTCTCCTCCGACCCTTGCCTGTGCCTGCTCATCCGTGGTCGCACATTGCACTTGACTTTATCACCGGGCTCCCCTCTTCAGCTGGGAATACAGTAATTTTAACTGTCGTCGATCGCTTTTCAAAGTCTGCTCACTTCATTTTGCCCAGATTATGGTTGACCATGTCTTTAGGCTCCATGGTCTGCCCACCGATGTTGTGTCTGATAGAGGTCCTCAGTTTGCCTCATTGTTCTGGAAGGAATTGTGCCGTCTTATCGGGGCTACCGTCAGCCTTTCGTCTGGTTTTCACCCCCAAACTAATGGACAGGCCGAACGGGCCAATCAAATTGTCGCTCGCATTCTCCGCAGTCTGGTTTTTCGAAATCCCGCGTCTTGGTCTGAGCAACTTGCTTGGGCTGAGTACGCTTATAACTCTCATCCGTCTTCCGCTACGGGTCTTTCGCCTTTCCACGGTTGCCTCGGTTACCAGCCTCCGCTGTTCTCCTCGCAGGAGACGGAGTCTAGATGTCCGTCCGTTCAGACCTTTATTGCTCGCTGTAGACACACCTGGAGGAGAGTTAAATCAGCACTTTGCCGTTCTAAGAGACGCATGAGAGCAGCGGCTAATAGACGTCGGGTTAAGAGTCCTCGTTACGTTCATGGTCAGAGAGTGTGGCTTTCCACAGCCAATTTGCCTCTCCAATCCGAATCTTGTAAATTGGCACCCCGTTTCATTGGTCCTTTCCGCATTATCAAGATCATCAATCCTGTCACTATCCGACTTCGTCTTTCGTCCAATCTCCGTCGGGTCCACCCTGTTTTTCATGTCTCATGTATTAAACCTGTCATTCCTCCTCCCTCACGTCCCTCTTGCCCCCCCCGTTCATGTTGAGGGCGCTCCTGTCTATAGAGTCAGCCGAATTTTGGACAGGCGCCGACGGGGTCGTGGGTACCAATATTTAGTCGACTGGGAGGGGTATGGTCCTGAGGAGAGAAGCTGGGTTCCCTCCCGGGACGTCTTGGATCCCTCGCTTATCGAGGTTTTCCTTCGGTCTCAACGGTCTTCTGCCTCGGGAGCGCCAGGAGGCGCTCCTTGAGGGAGGGGTACTGTTATGATCCTGGTTCTTCTATCTTTCTCTGTCTCCCTCTTGTGGTCGTTCACATACACTCACACACACATTTACGCACCTTTACTCGCATTCACGCCCTCATTATCTCATCTCCTTCAGCTGATTCCACTCTCCTCATTCTCTGCGCTGGTTTTCACCAGCTGTTTCCTAATCTTCCCCTGATTGCTTCTCCTTCTTCTAGCTCTTCCTGTCCGTGGCTCTTTGTCAGATTATTCGATGTAAAAGCTCATGCTATACGCTCACTCTATTCATCTGTGTCCTGTCTTGTCCTATCGTGGTGTGTGCTGATGCTCGTTTACCTGCAAGTACTACTGTGTTATCTGCTCTCAGAATTCTGTTCAGTTCTGGACGCTGAGATCCTCTGCCTCGCCATAGACCTACAGCTGGCGTCTACTCTCTTCACGGGAGGCTCGAGGGTTCTCTAATTCAGCAGTCGGCGACCGCATCTGCACTGTTTGCTGTCCAGAAGAGGGGATTTCTGTTCTCGTTAAGAGCCTAGTGGCCGATACTGATTTCTCCAGTTTTTCCCCCAAACGAATTGTCTTTTGCTAAGGACAGTTGAATGTTAATTAAAGACTGTTGATTGCCGCATCTCGCTGTTGGGTCCTCTTTCTACCTTTTCATAACAATGATAAACAGTAATGGGCGTACTAATGTTGTTTTCCTCAGCGTCTCAGCATAATGACAGAGAAACGGGCTCTGATAATGCATCTAATGATAGTAATGACGACTCGCCGTTTTTATTACCCAAACAATTCCTCCAACAGATAGCCTACAAACAGAGATATATAATAGTTCACTATTCGTACAAATAAAAGTATGTATACTATAAATTGTATGATCGTTTGTTTAAATAACAGTAACCAAATTGTCTTTCTTTAATTAATAATACAATTTGTGGTGTTTCACACTTTAACAGAACACACTCCATGCGGTGTACAATTCACATCTCGAACTTTATTCTTCTTCATCATCACTCTATTTTTAACACAATTCCTCACTAGAGCCCCTAGTGGTGCAGTTCCACATTAATGTGTTATAGTTAGAAATTACTATGAATTGAACATCAAGTATTGTATGCTTCTCAACACAACATCTCCCCTGTTACTCAAACAGAATTACTACTCTTTTAAGATCATTACCTTATTCCAATTTTTGTTTACTCAAACAACAACTTATCTCAAATAAACATATTCAAATAACTTCTTATCAAACCAAACAACAGTCTGTTTCAAATAGGCATTTCAATGTAGCATAATGAAAGTTTCTAGCACACTTTTATCCTTTTAACATAACACAGAATAACATTCATCAAACATTTCAGAATTCAGTGTACATTCGATTTTTTTAAATAGGGCAGCGGTCCGCCTACACCCTTTACATATCTTCTTGGTCTGACTTCTTTATTTCTCTTCAGACACATTACTCCAACACATAGTCTTGAGTCCACAAAGGTGGGCGTCTCGGTCTTAAGCCCCTATTCAAGCTCAAAGCAGTGTTCTCCATTGTATAGTCTCTTTCAGGTATTTCATTCTGTGCAGAGTTTTCCTCTCTTTCTGGACATGGTGAAAGACGTGCTGAATTCCATGTTTTCCCATCACTTAAGATGAAAGTACTCGGTCCTATTTGTTGTTGTACTGACAACGGATCAGTGAACCGGGCTTCTCCTTTTTTCACGTGAAAAGGCTTTCTCACTCTCACCTTATCTCCAACCGCAATTTTAGGAAATTTAGCTCCTCTTTTACGATCGGTATATTCTTTACTTTTGTTCTGTCGTTGCGTCACACGAGCTCTCACCTGAGCAAATTGATCAGGGCTATCCTCAGGAAGAAGGACATTCAACTTTGTCCTCATAGGTCGGCCTCTCAAGAGCAGAAAAGGGGTCTCACCCGTTGTAGCATGGGGTGTCGCTCGATAGCTCTTCAGCATGGACAGGACTGCAGATTTCCAGGGCTTACGAACCGCTTCAGCAGCTTGAATACACCCTTTAAGCACCCTGTTGAACCGTTCGATGGCCCCGTTAGCCTGAGGGTGATAAACACTGGTCTTTATGTGCTTTATTCCCTGTGTTTTCACAAAATCAGCAAATTCAGACGAAGTGAACTGCGGCCCATTATCTGTCGTGATGCTGCAGGGGTTTCCTTCTCGAGCAAAGATAGTGGTCAGAAATTTCAGAACAGTCTCTGTTGTTACTGATGAAGCAAAACCAACTTCTGGCCATTTGCTGAAATAGTCAATCAATGTTATTGCAAACTTACAGTCAGTAGCTCCCTTTTCGAAAGGTCCTACTATATCAATAGCAACATGTTGAAATGGGCCTTTTGGGAACTCCACTGGCTGCATTGGAGCTGCAAAAGTTTTAGTCGATTTATCACTGGCCTGGCAGGTCACACATGCAGACAGGATTGTGTGACCAAGATCGTCCATTCGCGGCCACCAATACAGCTCCCTCAGACGCTGTTTGGTTCGCACCAGCCCCTGATGTCCCTCGTGCGCCAGGTGGATGAGGCGTTCCCGCAGTGCAATAGGAACAATCAAACGATTCCCTCTGAAAATCAATGGCGATTCAACCGCCAGTTCATGTCTGATGGGGAAATATGGACGCAAGTCACTTGAGACAGACTTTTGCAGTTTAGGCCAACCTGTCTGAATTGTCTGACGTAACTGAGACAGTTCTGGACAGTCCTCGCATTCAGCTTTAAAGTCCACTAGCGGCAACGCATTCAGAAAGGGCTGTATTTCTGCGATTTCAGAAATCAAATCCTGTTCAATGGATACAGTGGTGTCTGTGTGGCTCAATGGCATACGGGAGAGACAATCCGCCACACAGTTTTTTCTACCTGGACAGTACTGTACATCATACTGGAAGCACAGGAGCCTAGCAGACCAACGAGCTACCCTCATGCCTGCTCTATTCATGCCCTTTGTGGAGAGAAGCGTAGTGAGGGCCTGATGATCAGTTCTTAGAGTGAAATGATGTCCCCATACATACGTTCTCCACTTTTCTACCGCCCAAACACACGCAAGCGCCTCCTTCTCCACAGTAGAATATTTCCTCTCAGACGTTGATAGCGTCCTGGATGCAAAGGCTACCACACGTTCGACACCATTAGGATGTAACTGTGTCAGGACAGCACCAAGGCCGTAATCTGAGGCGTCTGTAGTAATGAATGTGGAAAGGGAAGGATCATAAATGGAAAGAGCAGGGCTCTCCAGCAGCATTCTCTTAAGTGTATCAAAGCTCTCAACAGTCTCTTTACTCCACTGTAATGGCGTTTTTGCATCAGCTCTGAGCATCTGCCTTAGCGGTTCAACCACAGTAGCGTAGCTTGGGAGAAATTTGCTGAACCATGAAGTGAGCCCTAGGAACGAACGTAAAGCTACCATATCTGTAGGTCGAGGTGCTTCTGAAATGGCAGTCAGGTGGTCTGGGCTGGGTCGTAGTCCTTCTTTAGAAATGACATGACCCAGGAACGGAATGCTTGCTTGGTTGAAAGAGCTTTTATCAAAGTTAATCTGCAAGCCAACCTCGTCTAGCCTTTGACGAACATCGTGGAGGTGCTTATCATGGGCCTCCTGAGAATTTCCATACACTATAATGTCGTCTAAGTAATTCTTTACCCCTTCAAACTCCTTTAGGACCGTTTGCATCATTTTTTGAAAGGCTGACGGCGCTGAAGCTAGTCCAAACGGAACCCGAGTGAAGCGGAAAAGGCCTTCGTGCGTTATGAACGCAGTCAGGTTACGACTGTCAGGATGGAGAGGCAGCTGGTGGTAAGCAGAGCTCAGATCAATTTGACTGTAATGTGAAGCACCTGCAAGTTCGGTAAACAAATCATCCATGTGAGGTAATGGGAAGCAATCCATAATCACACTCTTATTGGGTTCACGGAGGTCTACACAAAGTCTAATGTGTCCATCACGCTTACGTACCACCACCAACGGACTAACCCATTCTGAAGCATCAACTGGTTCAATTATGCCCGCTGTAAGGAGACGATTTAGCTCAGTGGACACCTCCTTGCGGATGCTAAGTGGTAAGCGTCTCAATTTTTGACGTACTGGTGTCACTGTTGAATTAACTTGCACTTTGTGTATGAATCCTTTCACACATCCAAGGTGAGTAGCAGGTACAGGTGAAACTGTGTACACAGGACTTGTGGAATGCTGAGACATATGGAGAGGTGCAGGTGAGATTCCACATTCATTGTCTATTGGCTTTACTTTTCCGCTTACAATGTTCAGGTTCAGCAGTCTTATTAAATCTAACCCTAACAAGGGAGATCCTGCAGTCACTACATAAAAAGTAGCTGGAACTACATTTTCATTTGCTGATACACCCACTAATGCTGATAAGCAGCCAATAACTGGTAGGTTCTCTTTTGCATAAGTGACAAGTTTAATTTTTGGCTTACTCAGGGTGCATTGTGAGAAGTGTTTCTTATACACATCTTCTGGAAGTATGGAAACTGATGCACCCGTATCTACAACCAGTTGTAACTTATGTTTATGACCTCCTGGTGCTTCAATATTCACTTCACAGGTGATCTTATCATTGGCTGTAACAGATTGTTTTAAGTTATCCACACAGAGAACAGTCACGTCTGGAACTACCACCTCTCTTACTTCACTCACAGCTGCTTTACACACTCTAGCAAAGTGTCCTTTTTTTCCACAGTGTCTGCATGTCACTTTAGCAGCAGGGCAGTTTTTATCATTTGCCAGATGTTTGTCCGATCCACATCTGAAGCATTGTCGACGTTGCTGATCGGTCGTTGTTTGTTTTCGATCCTCCGATCGTCTCTGAGCAACGTGTGACTGCTTAGTTGACCGTGCGCCCTTTCCCCCTCTGCCATACTTAGTATTCATAATAATGGCTTGTACCGACTTCATGGCAGTAGCAGTGGAATTACAGAGTAATGACGAATTTTTAACTGCAGCTTCCACTTGACATGCGATTGTAATCGCTTTCTCTAGAGTGAGGTCATCCTCTAACAGTAATTTGTCCTTTACTGCAGTCAACGTCGCATTTGCGATCAACTGATCACGGAGCATTTCACTCTCCATTTGCCCGAACGCACATGGGGCTGCTAACGCTCTTAAAGCGGCAACGTATTGCGTAACAGTCTCATCCGCTCTTTGCACACGTTGTCTGAACGTGTGTCGGCATGCAACTACGTTAACTTTAGGCACAAAGTGTTTCTCAAGTGCAGCCATTGCTTCATCAAAAGTAGTACCTTGGTCTGGCAGAGTATAAAACAGGCGCTGGCCTTCCGTCCCCAAGCAATGCAGCAAGACCGCTCGTCTGCGTCTCTCCGGCCATGCATCTCCAGTTGCCTGGATGACTATCATGTAATTATGAAAGATTTTCTGCCACGTATCAAATGGAATCGGTGGCTCCCCACTAACAGGAAGAAACGGGGGCGGGCTCGGCACTGAAGCGCTCATCCTCGTCGCCAATTTGTGGTGTTTCACACTTTAACAGAACACACTCCATGCGGTGTACAATTCACATCTCGAACTTTATTCTTCTTCATCATCACTCTATTTTTAACACAATTCCTCACTAGAGCCCCTAGTGGTGCAGTTCCACATTAATGTGTTATAGTTAGAAATTACTATGAATTGAACATCAAGTATTGTATGCTTCTCAACACAACACAATTATTTTTTTAACATGCAGTTTCAACTCCACCAAATCTTTGTTTGTTTCATTATTGTAAAGAAAATGTCAATATCTCTTGTTTTGATTTTTCATGTTTGTTGTAGGTTATTTGGAAATTACCATAGTTGTAATATTTCATCTTTACTGTTAATTGACATTAGCCCCACTTACATTTCAAAATGCAGCAATTGCTGCTGTTTTGCTAAATGTCCCTTCGCGCCACCTGGCAGTCATTTTGCGAACGACTTTGAAATGCGACTGGTTTAATTTTGCCGCGTGGATTTGCCGCAGCAGCTGGCGCGGCGGTAATAGGCATTCTGGTTGAGTAGGATAAGATAAGAAGATAAGAATCACTTTATTCGCCAAATGCATCAGCAGATACACAGGAATTTGATATGGCCATCAGTTACACACAAACTCAACACACAAACATATATGCGTATAGCTGGAAAAAGCATGCCTAAAACAATCAAATCCAATAATGAAATAGTCCAAATTGTGCTAGATCAGCTATTCATAAGGGAAATGGCTCTTGGAAAAAAAACTATTAAGATGGCGTGAGGTCCTTGTCCTCACTGCTCTGTACCTTCTTCCTGAAGGAAGCAACCTAAAAATGTCACTTGCTGGATGGGACTGATCAGCAGCAATTTTAGCTGCCCTCTTCCTGACTCTGGCCTCATATAGGTCGTTAAGTGACAGCTGCCTCTGTCCAGTCAGCCTCTCTGCTGTGCGCACAATACGCTGTAGTCTGACCTTTGCCTGTGCTGTAGCCAATGCAAACCAAACAGTAATCGATGCTGAAAGAAGGCTTTCCACAGTGGCCCTGTAAAATCTAGACCGAACAAAGCTGGAAACGTTCAGTTTATTTAACTGTCTCAGAAAAAACATTCCACTATGAGCTCTCTTAAGAATGGAGGAACTGTTTTCCTCCCATTTCAAGTCATTTGTGATAACGGTGCCTAAAAATTTAATTGACTCCACCCTCTTCACAACAGAGCTCTTAATAGTTAGAGGTGGAAGGGAGGCAGGTGTTCTGCGAAAATCTATCACCATTTCCACAATCTATTGCTGATTAAGCTCCAAGTTGTTCTCATCACACCACGCAACCAATTTAGACACTTCCTGCCTGTAAGCAGACTCGTCATTTCCCTTAATAAGGCCGACCAATGTAGTATTGTCTGCAAATTTAATCAGCTTGATGGAACCATTATTGGAAGTGCAATCATTGGTATACAGTGAGTAGAGAAATGGTGACAGCACGCACCCCTGCGGTGCTCCAATGTTAGTAGTCTGAGGATCAGACATGTGCTGGCCAAGCCGCACATACTGTTGTCTGTCACTAAGAAAATCCATAATCCAGCGGCAGATAGAGGGTCCCACCCCCATCAGTGACAGCTTCTCCCACAGTCGCTGGGGTAGAATGGTGTTAAAGGCTGCACTGAAATCCACAAACAACATCCTTACATAGGAGCCAGGAGAGTCAAAATGGTCCAGAGCATAATGCAGTCCTAAATTGACCGCATCATCTACCGAGCGGTTTGCCCTGTAAGCAAACTGCAGTTGATCAAGATAAGGAGCTATGATAGGTTTAAGATGTGACAGAACCAACCGCTCCAGACATTTCATGACCACTGATGTAAGGGCCACCGGTCTGTAGTCGTTTAGGTCCACAGCTTTGTTTTTCTTCGGCACTGGAATAATGATTGATAACTTAAAACAACTCGGAACCCTGCATAAAACAATTGATTGATTAAAAATGTCTTTAAAAACTGGAGCTAGCTGACTAGCGCAGTACTTCAGGGTGGCAGGTGAAATCCAGAGCGCTGGTCTCTGCACGTATGGTTAATCAACGGATACCCGTTGTCCTACCAGAAGGAGTGATGAACACGATTACGCAATCCAGAGCTCCCTCTACGAGGCGGCTTTACGCGTCTAAATGGTCTGTGATCTCCAAATGGTGTGCTGATAGAGATCTAGACCCACGAACCTGTGGGGTCCCGTGGTTGCTTGGCTTCCTTCAAGAGCTGTTGGATAAGGGCAGGTCCCCATCCACGCTTAAAGTATATGTGGCGGCCATTGCAGCGTTCACTGAGTCGACGCGTGGTCAGTCAGTAGGAAGAAACAAGCTCGTCATCCGCTTCCTTAGGGGAGCCAGAAGGATGAATCTCCCGCGACTCCCGTCGTTTCCCATGTGGGATCTTTCATTGGTCCTAGAGGCCCTGAAAGCTTTCCCCTTTGAACTGATAGACTCCGTGGACCTAAAGTACCTCTCGCTCAAAATCGTTTCTCTGACAGCTCTGTCATCAGTCAAACGTGTGGGGGATTTACACGCACTATCTGTTAGCGCGATTCTGCCGCGTGTCTTGAGTTCAGGCCAAATGACTCTAAAGTCATCCTCAAGCCAAGGCATGGTTATGTCAAGGCAAGTGTTGTGCACTCCGATCGTGAGGGTGATGTTAATCCCCTCTGCCCCGTCAGGGCGCTGAGGGATTACATTACGCGTTCCGCCCCTTTCAGGCGTTCGGAACAGCTGTTTGTCTCGTTTGGTGGGCGCATCAAGGGTCTCGCCGCCTCCAAAAAGAGCCTGTCCAGGTGGATAGTGGAAGCTATCGCATCTACTTGTCACAGGGTGAGACAAATAGGAACCTGAACTAGGAACCGGGTGAGACAAATAGGGTGCAGCTTCCGGTGTAACACCGGGACGGTTCCGATGGCATGTCATGGCCGCCAGTGTTGACGAGCGCCAGCTGTGGACACCAATCAGGCCGTTATCGGTGAGCACATGCGGGAAGAGGCACATATAAGGCGAAGTTTGAGGAGATAAGAAGTCGGGTGGGGTGGGTGTGTGAGTTTCTTGGTGCTTGGTGCTTGGATTTACACGTTGAGTTCCCAGGGCGTTTTTGTCAGCAGACAGCAGAAAGCAGCAACCGCAGTGCATACAAGTGTGGGGATGTTTACACATTGAAGACGGGTGAGTGCCCAACATATGGAACTGAGAAAACAGAGTGATTAAGGTCAGCGTTGAAGATCCATGCTGTTACCAAGGAGAGAAGTTAAGTTCACTTTTTTGCATCAACATACGAAAGGGGATGTTATGAAGATATACCAAGAACATTCTGAATACGGATTTGCACTAGTTGGGAGCATGTGTTGTCTATCTCGTTGTGAGTCTTAGAGACCAAGGAAGGAACTGGGCTTTATAGGATTGCTCTTGAAACCGGATACCCCCGCGTAGAAAGCCATCGGTGGGATTGTCTGACCCTGCAAAGATGGAGTGAAGGCCTGTTGTTCACGAGAGGTGATGTGGTGTGGCAGTGTCTGAAAGTGTGAAGTGAGCACGTGTAAAGAGTTATAGTACTGATACATGCACGAGTATGGGAGACCAAATCATAACCATCATTCTATGATCTTTGTTTGGGGAATCCGAACCAGTGGAGTATCAAAAATCGAATCTGATCCGTTGACTGTAAATTTGTGTCCAGGTTCCAACCCCCTGATGTTATATTGGAGGTAGGAGAAGTTTAGCTCTGTGTGTTGTTGGGAAGATCTGCATTCTGCTATTGCTGTTCTGTGGTAAGAGAAGACTCAGTTATTAACTGCTGGATTCTGTACTCACCATTGCTGTTCTGTGAACAGAGAGATTCCGCCATCGGCCGCCGCATTCTGCTATTGCTATCCTGTGGTAAGAGAAGACTCAGTTATGAACTGCTGGATTCTGTACTCACCATTGCTGTTCTGTGAACAGAGAGATTCTGCCGTCCGCCGCTGCATTCTGCTATTGCTGTCGGTCGGCAAGAGAAGACTCAGTTATTAACTGCTGGATTCTGTACTCACCATTGCTGTTCTGTGAACAGAGAGATTCTGCCGTCCGCCGCCGCATTCTGCTATTGCTATCCTGTGGTAAGAGAAGACTCAGTTATGAACTGCTGGATTCTGTACTCACCATTGCTGTTCTGTGAACAGAGAGATTCTGCCGTCCGCCGCTGCATTCTGCTATTGCTGTCGGGTGGCAAGAGAAGACTCAGTTATTAACTGCTGGATTCTGTACTCACCATTGCTGTTCTGTGAACAGAGAGATTCTGCCGTCCACCGCTGCATTCTGCTATTGCTGTCCTGTGGTAAGAGAAGACTCAGTTATTAACTGCTGGATTCTGTACTCACCATTGCTGTTCTGTGAACAGAGAGATTCCGCCATCCGCCGCTGCATTCTGCTATTGCTGTCCTGTAGTAAGAGAAGACTCAGTTATGAACTGCTGGATTCTGTACTCACCATTGCTGTTCTGTGAACAGAGAGATTCTGCCGTCCGCTGCTGCATTCTGCTATTGCTGTCCTGTGGTAGGAGAAGACTCAGTTATTAACTGCTGGATTCTGTAATCAACATTGCTGTTCTGTGAACAGAGAGATTCTGCAGTCCGCTGCTGCATTCTGCTATTGCTGTCCTGTGGTAAGAGAAGACTCAGTTGTTAACTGCTGGATTCTGTACTCACCATTGCTGTTCTGTGAACAGAGAGATTCCACCATCCGCCGCTGCATTCTGCAATTGCTGTCCTGTGGTAAGAGAAGACTCAGTTATTAACTGCTGGATTCTGTATTCACCATTGCTGTTCTGTGGCGGAGAGATTCTGCCGTCCGCCACTGCATCCTGCTATTGCTGTCCTGTGGTAAGAGAAGACTCTGTTGTTAACTGCTGGATTCTGTACTGACCATATCTGTTCTGTGAACAGAGATATTCTGCCGTCCGCTACTGCACCCTCACTGTCTGTCCTAAGAACGAGTTGAGAGACCCTGTGAACCATTCCTCTGAAGGAGAGTCTGCTGACTGTTGCATTCGATCTGCTGCCGCTCTACGAGCTGAGAGATCCTGTGAACCATTACTCTGAAGGAGAGTCTGCTGACTGCTGCGTCCGATCTGCTGCTGCTCTACGAGCTGAGAGATCTTGTGAACCATTACTCTGAAGGAGAGTCTGCTGACTGTTGCGTTCGATCTGCTGCCGCTCTATGAGCTGAGAGATCCTGTGAACCATTACTCTGAAGGAGAGTTTGCTGACTGTTGCGTTCGATCTGCTGCCACTCTACGAGCTGAGAGATCCTGTGAACCAGTACTCTGAAGGAGAGTCTGCTGACTGCTGCGCTCGATCTGTTACTGTTTGAGGAGCTGAGAAAGCTTGCTACTGTTACCCACCTGTTGTCCTCCGGTGGACAGGAGAGATCTGGTCCTCCGAGGCGGTGTTTCACCTCCGCCATCCTGCAAGGAAAGGGAGTGCATGGCTGTGCCAACGTTACGAAACCCAAAACCCATTCTCTGCTTCTTACCTTTCGCTGTCAGTCGTCACAGACCCTCTCGACCTCCTGCTGGCCAGAGTTCCCCTCGTCGGAGGCCCATGCGGGACATCCTGGAGTGAAGTAAAGAACCCAGAGTCATTCTGATGCTGTTTTAAGTGCTATTCATTTATAAATAAAAAGAAGAGATTTTATATTATCTGTTGCCTCGCCTGATTGGTGTCTTTGGTGTCTGCTCCTCCGGAGTGTGGTTATTGACCCTTGGCCTTGGGAAAACGGTTACATGCTTATAGGTCTAAAGGTGTGCAATGCCCCTTGGGCATCAGGGCACATTCCACCAGAGGCGTGGCCTCGTCGTGGGCTTGGTCCAGCGGAATTTCCATTCAAGAGATTTGTGAGGCAGCAGGCTGGGCCTCTCCGTCCACATTTGTTAGGTTTTATAACCTGGAAGTTTCCGCCTTGCAGGCTAGACTTCTGTCAGTATGGGCGGTGTGTATGTCCTTCCCAGATTTATCATGCGCAGGCTACTCTCACGCAACTTTAGCTCTCCTGTTCGAGCTGCACTGTATGGTGAATATACTGGTCATTCTCAAAAAATTAGCATATTGTGATAAAGTTAATTTTTTTCCATAATGTAATGATAAAAATTAAACTTTCATATATTTTAGATTCATTGCACACCAACTGAAATATTTCAGGTCTTTTATTGTTTTAATACTGATGATTTTGGCATACAGCTCATGAAAACCCAAAATTCCTGTCTCAAAAATTAGCATATCATGAAAAGGGTCTCTAAACAAGCTATTAACCTAATCATCTGAAACAACTAATTAATTATAAACACCTGCAAAAGATTCCTGAGGCTTTTAAAAACTCCCAGCCTGTTTCATTACTCAAAACCGCAATCATGGGTAAGACTGCCGACCTGACTGCTGTCCAGAAGGCCTTCATTGACACCCTCAAGCAAGAGGGTAAGACAGAAAGAAATTTCTGAACAAATAGGCTGTTCCCGGAGTGCTGTATCAAGGCACCTCAGTGGGAGGTCTGTGGGAAGGAAAAAGTGTGGCAAAAAACGCTGCACAACGAGAAGAGGTGACCGGACCCTGAGGAAGATTGTGGAGAAGGACTGATTCCAGACCTTGGGGACCTGCGGAAGCAGTGGACTGAGTCAGGAGTAGAAACATCCAGAGCCACCGTGCACAGGCGTGTGCAGGAAATGGGCTACAGGTGCCGCATTCCCCAGGTCAAGCCACTTTTGAACCAGAAACAGCGGCAGAAGCGCCTGACCTGGGCTACAGAGAAGCAGCACTGGACTGTTGCTCAGTTTTGCATGTCATTCGGAAATCAAGGTGCCAGAGTCTGGAGGAAGACTGGGGAGAAGGAAATACCAAAATGCCTGAAGTCCAGTGTCAAGTACCCACAGTCAGTGATGGTCTGGGGTGCCATGTCAGCTGCTGGTGTTGGTCCACTGTGTTTTATCAAGGGCAGGGCCAATGCAGCTAGCTATCAGGAGATTTTGGAGCACTTCATGCTTCCATCTGCTGAAAAGCTTTATGGAGATGAAGATTTCATTTTTCAGCACGACCTGGCACCTGCTCACAGTGCCAAAACCACTGGTAAATGGTTTACTGACCATGGTATTACTGTGCTCAATTGGCCTGCCAACTCTCCTGACCTGAACCCCATAGAGAATCTGTGGGATATTGTGAAGAGAAAGTTGAGAGACGCAAGACCCAACACTCTGGATGAGCTTAAGGCCGCTATCGAAGCATCCTGGGCCTCCATAACACCTCAGCAGTGCCACAGGCTGATTGCCTCCATGCCACGCCGCATTGAAGCAGTCATTTCTGCAAAAGGATTCCCGACCAAGTATTGACTATTGTGTGCATAACTGAACATAATTATTTGAAGGTTGACTTTTTTTTTGTATTAAAAACACTTCTTTTATTGGTCGGATGAAATATGCAAATTTTTTGAGACAGGAATTTTGGGTTTTCATGAGCTGTATGCCAAAATCATCAGTATTAAAACAATAAAACACCTGAAATATTTCAGTTGGTGTGCAATGAATCTAAAATATATGAAAGTTTAATTTTTATCATTACATCATGGAAAATAATGAACTTTATCACAATATGATAATTTTTTGAGAAGGACCTGTATATATGGACCGGCGACGCTGCTCTATATACCCAATATGTGCTTATAACATGTGCTGGCCCGCATTGCTGGCCACCTGTTTCCCACTTTTCTATATTCCCCGGCAATGTTCCCTCTAAGCTGCCCCAGTGCACCAGCCAATATATATATATATATATATATATATATATGTATATGTATTAGTGCTGTGCGTTAAACGCGTTATTAACGGCGTTAACGCAAACACATTTTAACGGCGTCAATTTTTTTATCGCAAATTAACGCTCTTTTTGGCCAAGCAAACTTTGTATTTTTATCAAATGCTGTTGCAACAACTAGTAACGTTAGAACAACTACAACATCACACCGGATAGCTAGACCGGAAACAAAACAACAGGCACGCCGCACGTACTTGTGTGGGCTTGCGCGCCGGCCAAAGAGTAGTAGGCTAACGTTACGTTTTGAGTGGATGGCGCGAGACGCCGATCTAGAGACGTGCACTCTCAACGCAATAGAGTGCGGCGCGGGACTAGATTTGATGGCCGTGTGCGAGGGCGGGCTCGAGCGGTAATGCACTCACTCTGTGTGCAGATACGGGAGAATAAAAAGATTTGCGGGACTCCCGCAAACTAGAAATATCTATGAATAAAACATAAAAACTAAAACTAATACATTTTTATTCATATGTTGCAGAAAAGCAACAAGAACAACTAAAACTAAATAGAAACAATTTACAGGCCAGAGTTTCTTTTTATAACATGTTTGCAGCGTTGAGGGATGTAGCCAATCACAGACATATGTGTTGATTTCTTGAACGCAATGGCCAATCAGAAGCATTTAAAATAGACTCCCCTCACCGCTCAAAACTAACTTTTTGTTCAGTGCTGAATTCTGTATACTGGCAAATCCTCAAATTATAAGTCAAGTCAAGTCAAGTCAAATATATTTATATAGCGCTTTTCACAATACAGATTGTATCAAAGCTGCTTCACAGTATCAATCAAAACAACTTAATGTTTGTTTATTACTGGAAAAAAGACATCCAAGTTTGGTAGAGCTGATCAATGGTATGATTGGTTAATTAATTTGAATATCCCCCATAACAAACAAAGTGTATATATTATGAAAGATACATTGTGCAGTCAGCTTCACTGATAATAACAGATGTGTGAGATTGCGATGAACTGATGTCAGCTTTTTAGGAATTATTAAGGGAGCACACTTTGCGCGCATTAAGTAATGCCAAACCATGCACTCAGTAGCCTGCTTGCTTTTATGTTATAACAGTGGTTTGTGTGTTAATGCTTTAATAACAAATAATTTATCAGGAGCATTTATGCTGATGTGTATGGTGGCGACACGTAGGTGAAAGTATTTGGAGGTAGCCTACAAAAAAAGAGTCTATTTGCGGGCGGGAGCGGGACAAAAATGTTGCTGGCGGGAGAAAGTAACATAGAAAGTAGTTGAGAACGTCAGTTATAACAACCCCCGTATTAAAAAAATGGACGGGTTTAAATCGGGCTCGGGCTCATAATTACAGTTTATGTGTCGGGCCGGGCTCGGACACAATGCGCACGGGCTCGGGTCGGGCTTGATTTTTTGGGCCCGATCTAAGCTCTACAATGGATGACTTCAGACAGAAGCACATGGATACCACAGCTAAGAACAAACTTACTGCTGATCCACTTTTCCATGTTGATAAGAGCATTAAAATTAGAAAAAATAATGAGACAAATAGAAATCAAGGGACATTTAGAATAGATAAAAATGTGCGATTAATCGCGAGTTAACTATGGCATTAATGCGATTAATCGCGATTAAATATTTTAATCGTTTGACAGCACTAATATGTATATATATATATATGCTACATGCTATCTGTTTCTGATGCAGAAAAGTTAGTTCATGCATTCATGACCTCGAGACTAGATTACTGTAATGCTTTATTAGCTGGCTGTCCTACATCCTCAATCAACAAGCTACAGTTAGTGCAAAATGCAGCTGCTAGAGTTCTTACTAGATCAAGAAAATATGATCATATAACACCTATTTTATCATCTCTACACTGGTTACCTATTAAGTTACGTATCAATTACAAAGTATTCCTACTGAACTATAAAGCCCTAAATGGTTTAGCTCCTGTGTATTTAACAGACCTTCTATCGCCATACAATCCATCGCGCTCTTTAAGATCACTAAATTCGAGGCTTCTGGTCATTCCTAGGATATCTAAGTCCACTAAAGGAGGGAGGGCGTTCTCGCATTTAGCTCCTAAACTCTGGAATAGCCTTCCTGATATTGTACGAGACTCAGACTCGCTGTCCCAGTTTAAAACTAGATTAAAGACGCATCTCTTTAACCAAGCATTCACTTAATGCTTAACCTTTGATACTGCTGAATCAGTTCGAATGCATTAACATTATGAACATCAGCTATGCTAATTATTTCCCATCTGCCTTTCTGCTGTTATCTCGGGACGCTAGTCCCGAGGTAAATAGCGTTCGTCAGCTCCAGTTTGTATCCAGCCTCTCACGGAGACTTCAGATGCCCCAACGCCTGTGAAGAGACGACTCGACGCCTGTGAAGAGACGACTCAAAGCCGGCGATATGTTATGCCATAAATTAATACTTGATTAACTAACTGTATTTTTCTATGTACATTTCCGAAATGCAATTTCTGTAAAGCTGCTTTGAGACAATGTGTATTGTGAAAAGCGCTATACAAATAAATTTGAATTGAATTGAATATATATATATATATATATATATATATATATATATATATATATATATATATATATATATATATATATATATATATATATATAAATATTAGGGGTGGGTAAAAAATATCGATTTCTCCATTTTAATCGATTCTCATTTTTACGAACCAATATCGATTCTTAAATCCCAAGAATCGATTAGGCTATAGTCATCCTGTTTTCAGTTGATGAATGAATGGAACATTGTAGCGCGCATCCCATCCAATAAACGCAATACTCTTTGTGCTTTGTTAATATTGATATGAAACAAAGTCTCATATTTCAAATTATGTCAATTTTCTTACGAAATTCAAAAACATAACTGTTTTGGCGCTGTGGCGTGAGATCGCTCTGGCGCGCGCAGCTCAGCTCAAGAGAAGCAGCAGCATGGAGCGCACATGATCTTCTCTTCCGCCTTAATAATACCAGTTACAGCGCGAAATAAACAAGAATGAGCATCTAAAAGTGAGTTAAAAGATATAGTACAACTTATCGAAATCCTTGTCACATGGAATCGCTCAATCAGTGTTTCAACCGTGGAAAGACGTCAGTGAAACAGCTTGTAAACAATGTCATGTAATGTCACATTCACCTCAGAAAAACCATATCCAGTGACCATGAACTCGTTAGTCAGTTAGAAAAATTAACTCTAGAGAGGAGCATTTTGCTAAATATATGCACCATATTAGATAATATTCATTATTATTTTTTAATGTTCTTCAATATTTAATGCATGTTTGAATAAATCTGGCAAGTTTTTATGACAGCCACCATTTAAATGTTTATATTTCATATAACTTTATTATTAGAAAAATAAATAGAAGTGTGGTTTAAATGTTTGTATACAAATCAGTAAATCTTTAACTTCAATATTAGGCTATAGTAGGCTAATTAAACAATTTTAAATTATATAACTGACTCCCATAGTTTACAGCATTGGTTAAGAGATTTGTTTTCCTTGAGAAAATGTGCCAAGTATTGTACCAAAATCCAAAATAATCATTATTGAATCGAATCGAATCGGAATCGAAATCGAATCGAATTGCAAGCTTGTGAATCGGAATCGAATCGAACTGTGAAATTTGTGTCAATACCCAGCCCTAATATATATATATATATATATATATATATATATATATGGTATATCTGGTATATATATATATATATATATATATATATACATAGTAATGTGCAAAGGTCTTAGGCACACTAGTATTTTCACACCAAAAAAAAAGTTTTAAGCCAGTTATTTATATCTTTTGTTGTAGTGTGTCAGAAGGTTGCCACAGTTCTTCTGGATTTAGTCTGTCTCAGTTTTTTCTGTTTCTTCATGTAATCCCAGACAAACTCAATGATGGTGAGATCAGATCATACCTGCTGTTGTCAGAGTCCTTGTGCATACACAAATCTCACTGTGCGTTCACACCGCCGCCGGCGAGCGCGGCAAATTTCGCTCTTGCCGCCCTGCCAACGTAGAAAGATTCGTGGACGCTTTGGTGCTCTGACGTAGATCGAATGCTTGGTCTTTTTTTTACTTTATTTAAAGGGGCCGCAAAGCAAACAAGCATGTTGATCAGTATTTGTGCAGACTAGCGACATGTAGGGTATAAGTTAACCTCATGAAATCTTTTTAATGTGAAAGTAAGAAAATGATCGATGGAAAGAACTTAACAATTATAGCTAATTTGCTAACGAAATAAACATTCTATTTGTGTGATGTGGCTTTTGTGTTCATGTTCAACTGCTTGTCTAATTTCAACATTTGATTTTTTATTTTTGTCCCTGTACGTAAACAGGAACAAGTCATACAGCAATGGGAAACCCGCAACAGAAATGATTAACTTCTCCTCCATATTGCTTGGGTATTAATGTGGTTGGAACCAAAGTTTACAGGATTGCGTTCTCTGGAATCCTCTGAGACGGAGGACTTCTACATTATGATTGGTTACCGCCAAACCGCGGCATAGCTTATTACCATGAAGTTGACCTGACTTCAACTCTCCTCGCCTCTCTCGCCATCCAAGACGCGCCGCTCCGCCCTCGCCAGGGCTCGCTGCCGGGTCACATTGAAAATGAATTCTGGCCACTTTGACGCTCTCGCTGGAGGCGGTGTGAACACACGGTCAGTAAGACTGGCGGCGGCAGCACCGGCCGCGGTGCTAACATGTCACTTCAAAATGTAGTGGCCGTGGTTAACATGTCACTTCAATCGAGGGTGACCAATAGAAAGCCTTTCATCCTGGTTGGTAGAGACCGCCCACTGAGGTGCAGCTTCACACGCAAGCAAAACTTTTCAACTCGCAAGCAAAAGATTAAGACCCGCAAAAGAAAACAGCAGAAAAGAGAGCAAAATGTGTGGGTTTGTGATGAAAAGTGTTCGAAGTGCACAAAGAAAAATAAAAATTTTCAAAGATTTACATGCACTGCAAATACTTTTGTTCCCTATCGGTCAGTCACTACAATGTAGTAGGTCTGACTGATCAATTGGAATCTCGCTAGAGAGGCCAATCTACATTGAGTGAAACTAAAACAAGCCAATACACATTGGCGTGCAATCATTTGCATCAGCTGCACGGCCTCGCAGCGCGGGTATATAATGAGCAGCTGTTGCAATTGCACTTCAGCTTTTTGCTTCGGAGCCAACACTTCGATGCTATCTTCAAGAGTGTATCTGCAAGCCTCTTACAACGGACCTCTTCACTTTGGTGCGGGCGTGACGGCGCAGCAGCGTGAACGTTTTTTTCTCTCCTTTTTTTGTTTTTATTTATTTGAGCAAAAAAAAAAAAGCTGTTATAACAGCTGGTAAGGGGGGCCTCTGAGCGCTCAAAAGCTGTTTTTACAGCTGGTAAGGTGCGCCTGAAGACGCTCAAAAGCTGTTTTTACAGCTGGTAAGACCCGTGGGAGAGAGACAGCGCACAGACAGGTGCACATTCCTGTCTGTGTTCGCGGTGACTGTTCCCCTGCGTGCCTCAGCACCTGTGAGAGCAGTTCCTAAAAGAGCTTACACAGATAGTTTGCGTCTTTTTCAAGATGATGTTTTATCTGTGTGTTTCTGGATGCGGCCGTTACCTGGGGTCATGGGATGGTCACGATCGCTGCCTCGTGTGTCTGGGCCTCGAACACGCTGAGGCAGCGTTCGTGGATGAGTCATGTATCCAATGTGGGAAGATGACCATCTCGGAGCTGCGGTCGAGACTCTTGTGCCTGCAAAGGGTGCCCTCATCTGCCTTCGGGCAGTAACACGGGAGACCTGAGGATCACGGTGAGCGTGCTTCCTTCGGGGAACCAACCCCCTAGGAACCCTCATCCCTCTCACGCTCCGCAGCCATTTGAGTTACCAACCGAATGTGCTGGACCATCCTCGAGATGTGTACCAGTTGTTTCCTTTGATGCTCCCCGCGACGACCAGATGTCGATCTGCTTTTCCGGGCCTCCAACAGGATCGGGCTTGAGTGGAACCATCCACCATGTCACGAGCGTTCGAGGCTGGATAAATGGTATCTCGGGGTGGTGCGAACTGGTTCTCAGCAACACACCCCTGTGCCTTTCTTCCCGGAAGTGCACGAGGAGCTCACGGGGACGTGGACGGCACCTTTTACTGCCAGAAACCGTCTCTGTGGCTCCTCCTACCTCACCACCCTTGATGGCGGGGCAGCTAAGGGATACATGCGTATCCCGTGTAAGGAACTTAGCTTTATGCAATAAAAAATAATCAATAATAACTTGTTAATTAATTAATTATGAATATTTGGGTCAGTTAATTGGATTTGCTTGACATGGCTAAATTAATATTATAATCAATTAATCAGTTCATCCAGCGAACTCTTTTAATTAGTATTTTATTCTAAGAAAAGGGTATCTTCCCTGGCCACAGAAGAATAATTATTTCTTAGCATGTACAGCATTTTGAGCATGTCGCAAGATCAAAAACCGTAAAGGGACTTCGTATTGCAAGCAAATCAGAACCAAATACATAAAGTGCATGAGTTTGATTAACTAAATCATAAACATAAATAAACTAAACAAACATATATACATAAATACAGAAATAGGTTAGTGATAGTATGAAATTGGAAACCAGAAGAGGGACTATGAGAAGAACCATCAGAATTTCATTTTCACATTTCATTGAATTAAATAATTGCATTTGTAGTGGGAACAATTCTTGAAGTTGTTGAAAATTCGGAAAGTCTGTTGAAAGTCGTTGATGGTTCCGGCAGTGTCAAGTGGAAGTTGGTTGAGAGTTCTCTTTCTCCTGAGATTGTCCTTGGTTCTTTGTGAGAGAGTCTTCTCTCTCCTGCATGAGCCCATATCTGGTTGGATTGAGGCCTGCTTTGCCCCAGTATCACCAGAACAGTGTTGCGGCTTGATGAAAGAACTAAGAGAGGGAGGTCACATGTGGACTGTCTCTAATAAAGCCTGGAAAAGATCCACCCCTAGGGGTTGAACTCGACCAATAAGAAAGGGGACATGTCTGAGAGGGAAAGTGGCCCTTAGTTGATTTACGAGTCTTTGTCCCAAGCGTGGTTATACCTTCATTAATGCTCAGATAGTTATAACACATCCACACTGCATTCTAGAAGAAGGTGATGTACATCAAAGTGTGAGTCATTAAATGAGGATTAACTAGGTAGGAGGCATGATACAGGTGAGGTTACATTGATCGTTAGTTGGTTGTATACCAGGGTACATACCATAATATATACATAATAGTACACAAGACAGTAAACCATGTACACTGTTTCTTTCACAGTTTTATGCATGTTCATTTATAGATCAGTTAGTCTATGATTAATGCAGCAAAGCCTGTTTTAAAGAGGGTTTCCCCATTGTCTCTCTCTGGTGCACGTGGCCACATTCCTGTGTAGGTTGTAAAATCTCCTTATCAGCTCTGTAACATGACAATGTTTCTGCCCTTGTGTTCGTTCATTTGGGCTGTTAGTTTTGGAGTTTCATAAACCTTTTGTATATAATGAATAATTAGTGTGTGTCTGATTGGTCTATACCCTACACCCGCCAGTGGAGCGGGCCGCTGCAATGCAGCTGTGCCCTAACTCCACTTGGCGTGGAGAACCGTGTCTTCCTTCCCGGGCCTGTAGGTTCTCGTCGGACCTATTCGTCGAGGCTTACAATGCCTGTGGGGAAGCTGCCTCTGCCAGGCACGCCGTGGCATTGCTGCAGGTCCATCCAGGTCCAGGGTGGTCATGATCCACAAGTTCTCCAAGAACTTTGTGCCGCAAAAGACCTCACGCTTCGTGCGACGAAGGTCACCGTGTGGTCAGTGGGTCGTGCGATGTCCACCTTGGTGGTCCAGGAACGCCATCTCTGGCTGTGTCTGGCTGACATGAGGGAGACCGACAAGCTCTGGTTCCGTGTCCCAGACCGGCCTCTTCGGTGACGCGGTCGAGAACTTCGCCCAGCAGTTCTCGGCTGTACAAAAGCAGACAGAGGCTATCAAACACATTCCGCGGCGGTGGTCAGCTGCTGCCTCTACCCCATCGCCCGCGGCTCTTAAGTCTGCTCGTCGCCGGGGACGTCCTCCTGTTTCTGCCCCTGCACCCACGCCACAGCAGCAGCCTCCACCTAAACCTAACCATGGAGCCAGTCGCAGGCAGGCCGCCCGGCCCGTCCAGGCCCCCGCCTAGAAGGGCGGCAAAGCCAGAGGTAAGTGGCCCCAGGACGGGCAACCCGGAGATGGATGGAACTGCTCTCTAGGAAACTGTGGCCTCACTGCTCCCTTCCCCGGAAGAGGGCTGGGCGGAAAAATGTTCTGTTACGCAGCTGGCCTCAAAACCAGCGGTACCCAAATTCTCAATAATAGAGCAGTTTCCTTCATCTCCGAGTCTGAAGAGGGCCCGGAGAACAGTGGGATGAGAATATCTTCACCACTCTCATCCACCTCTTCTATCACCAGTGAACAGCAGTGTGCAGTCCGAGAACGCCACAGAGCCACCTCCTGAACCTCCTGCCCCGTGGAACCAGGTAAGTGTTGCACAGCACACTCAGACTCCACTATGGGCCGCCTCCCAGAGAGAGCCTTCCGAGCCGTGTCCCTGTGTTCTACCTTGCTGCCCCACTCCGGGTACGCCTACGGTCCCTTTGGTCCCGCTTGTACTGTCCCTGCGAGCCTGGTTAGCGCTCCCCACACCCACCGTCTCGCAGGCTCATTCGGACCATCAGGCTCGGCTATGCGATTCAGTTTGCCCGGCGTCCCCCCCAAGTTTCAGGCCATCCACTCCACTACAGTGAGAGCAGCCGATGCCCATGTGTTGCGTGCGGAGATCGCAGTCCTAGTGGCGAAGGACGCGATAGAGCCGGTCCATCCAGTCGATATGAGGTCAGGGCACCACAGTCCCTACTTCATTGAAACCAAGAAAGGTGGTGGGTTACGACCAATCTTGGACTTGGAATTTTGAATCGGAGCATCCACAAGCTGCCGTTCAAAATGCTCACGTAGAGATGCATTTTCGAATGCTTCCGTCCCCGAGATTGGTTTGCAGCGATCGAACTGAAGTATGCGTACTTTCATGTCTCGATTCTTTCTCGACACAGGCCCTTCCTGCGCTTTTCGTTTGAGGGTCGAGCATATCAGTACAAAGTCCTACCCTTCAGGCTGTCCCTGTCTCCCCGTGTCTTCACGAAAGTCACGGAGGGGGCCCTTGTTCCCATGAGAGAACAGGTCGTTCGCATTCCTCAACTATCTCGACGACTGGCTCATACTAGCACACTCTGAAGATCAGCTATACGAACACAGGGACCTCGTCCTCAGGCACCTCAGCCGGTTGGGTTTTCAGGTCAACTTGGAAAAGAGCAAACTCTCCCCTGTGTAGAGGATCTCTTTTCTCAGTATGGAGTTGGATTTGGTCGCACAGATTTGGTCACTAAACAGTTTGGACTGCTTGAACACATTCAAAGGCAGGACAGCGAAATTCTTTTAGAGGCCCCTGGGGCATATGGCAGCGGCAGCAGCGGTAACCCCGCTTGGCCTGCTTCATATGAGACCGCTTCAGCACTGGCTTCACGGCCGAGTCCAGAGATAGCCGTGGGATCACGACACTCACCGGGTGGCAATCACACCGGCATGCCACCAGACCTACAGCCCGTGGTCAGATCCCTCGTTCCTGCGGGCAGGAGTCCCCTTGGAACAGGTATCCAGCAGGGCTCGAAATTAACTTTTTTACTTGGTAGCACTGGTGCTCCCAACTTCCGAAAGTTAGTAGCACCAGCAAAAATTTAGGAGCCCCTTCCAAATTTGACGTTTAGCTCTGCCAGTAGAGTGGAACGACCGGCAGTATTCTGGTGATTAAAATCCTTAATAATCAATCCTGATTTGTTTTCCACACACTTGTCCCTGCATTTTTTTGTGCTTGGCACTCTCTCCTTGTTTAACCAAGCTCTCGCGCTTAAAATGTATTGGTTTTCGGTGGTGGCCGATGGACAATGTCATCCTTTCTTGCCCTCGTTTTTATTTTATTTTATTTTTTAGCTGTCTTTTTTAGATTTTACCACTGTATTTCATAGCTTTGTAAGATAAAATCCTTCTTTGCTAAACCTAATAATTATTTTGGTATATTATATCAGTATCAAAAACGAGAATTAAAAAGTAGCATTAAAAAGTTTATTTTAACAAATTTTCTACCATAAACAATCGAATACAATTAGCAGCTAGCTAACAATAACTTGCTTTGCACTTTTTTCTGGTTTCACCTCACTCCAGTCTAAACTAAAAGTTTTTTTTTTTGGTAAGTTTTCTTCACATTGTCATATAAATAACCTGAAAATACTGTAGTTTATTAAGGTCTTACTAAAAATAGATGGGGTAAGCACACTACATTCTCATTTTAGAGGTGTTCAGGATAAATGTGGTTTGATTTGTTAACATTAGTTAATGCATTTAATTCTTGAAGTTGTTGAAAATTCGGAACGTCTGTTGAAAGTCGTTGATGGTTCCGGCAGTGTCAAGTGGAAGTTGGTTGAGATTTCTCTTTCTCCAGGAACACATGGCTGGTTTGGTTGAGGCCTGGGGCCCTGCTGAGGCCACGCCGAGCACCCAGGAGAAGTGAGGAAGTCGGAAGAGTGGGTGATTGGAGTCGTTATTGGTTGGAGTCTTTGTTCCAAAACTCCTGAGATTGTCCTTGGTTCTTTGTGAGAGAGAGTCTTCTCTCTCCTGCATGAGCCCATATCTGGTTGGATTGAGGCCTGCTTGGTCCCCAGTATCACCAGAACAGTGTTGCGGCTGGATGAAAGAACTAAGAGAGGGAGGTCACATGTGGACTTTCTCTAATAAGACAGAGACTGTTCACGTTCCGTCTGCCCAGTCAGAGACTGTTCACGTTCCGTCTGCCCAGCGAGAGACTGTTCACGTCACGTCTGCCCAGCGAGAGACTGTTCACGTCACGTCTGCCCAGCGAGAGACTGTTCAAGTCACGTCTGCCCAGCGAGAGACTGTTCACGTCACGCCTGCCCAGCGAGAGACTGTTCAGGTCACGTCTGCCCAGCGAGAGACTGTTCACGTCACGTCTGCCCAGCGAGAGACTGTTCACGTCACGTCTGCCCAGCGAGAGACTGTTCACGGTCCGTCCGCCTTCCTGGACTATCTGGAGCGTCTGGCTCGGATCCTGGACATGCCCGTGTCTGCTGTTCCAGAGCCGGATACAGTGTCTGCTGTTCCAGAGCCGGAGCCGTAGGCAGAGCCAATGGCCGTTCCAGAGCCGGAGGCAGAGCCAGTGCCCGTTTCCTGAGCCGGAGGCAGAACTATTGCCGGTTCCAGAGCCGGAGGCAGAGCCATTGCCGGTTCCAGAGCCGGAGGCAGAGCCATTGCCGGTTCCAGAGCCGGAGGCAGAGCCAATACCTGTTCCAGAGCCGGAGGCAGAGCCAGTACCCTTTCCAGAGCCAGAGGCAGAGCCAGTGCCGTCTGCCTTCTTGGATCTGGACTATCTGGAGCGTCTGGTTCGGATCCTGGACATGCCCATGTCTGCTGTTCCAGAGCCGGAGCTAGTGTCTGCTGTTCCAGAGCCGTTGGCAGAGACATTGCCCATTCCAGAGCCGGAGGCAGAGCCAATGCCTGTTCCAGAGCCGGAGACAGAGCCAGTGCCTGTTCCAGAGCCAGTGTCTGTTCCAGAGCCGGAGGCAGAGCCAGTGTCTGTTCCAGAGCCGGAGGCAGAGCCAATGCCTGTTCCAGAGCCGGAGGCAAGGCCATTGCCCGTCCAGAGCCGGAGGCAGAGCCAATGCCTGTTCCAGAGCCGGAGGCAGAGCCAATGCCTGTTCCAGAGCCGGATGCAGAGCCAGTGCCTGTTCCAGAGCTGGAGCCAATGTCTGTTCCAAAGCCAGTTCCTGTTCCAGTGCATGAGCCGGTGTCTGTTCATGAGCCGGTGTCTGTTGCTGTTCCTGTGCCATGGTCGCCCTCGCCCTGGTCGTGACCGCCCTGTCCGCCCGAGGGGTCTTCACCACCCTGGCCGCCCGAGGGGTCTTCACCGCCCTGGCCGCCCGAAGGGTCGTCTGCTTCGCACTGCCCGCCCGAAGGGTCGTCTGCTTCGCACTGGCCGCCCGATGGGTCGTCTGCTTCGCCCTGGCCGCCCGATGGACTGTCTGCTTCGCCCTGGCCACCCGATGAACTGTCTGCCTCGCCCTGGCCGCCCGATGAACTGTCTGCTTCGCCCTGGCCCCCGGCTAAACCATCACCCCCTGTTTCTGTTCCCTTTCATGGACCTGGCCCCCCATCCCTCCCCCTGATCCCCCTGACATGACAGACAAGAACCAGGAACAAGACACAAAACCCAAACCGTGCCATAGCCCCCCCCCCCCCCGTGACGTTCAGGTGGCCATGGCGGAGAAGCCCCTTCGGGCGGCCACGGCGGAGAAGCCACTTCGGGCGGCCACGGCGGAGAAAACCCCTCGGGCGGCCACGGCAGAGAAGACCCCTCGGGCGGCCACGGCAGAGAAGACCCCTCGGGCGGCCACGGCGGAGAAGACCCTTCGGGCGGTCACGGCGCTGAAGACCCTTCGGGCGGCCAGGGCGGTGAAGATCTTTCTGGTGACCGTGGGCCCCTGGGTTGCCACAGCGAGGACCTAGTGCCCCCCCCCCCCCCCCCCCAAACATTTCTTGAGGGTAGTTAGGGGGCTCAGGGACAGACACCGGCTCAGGAACAGGAACAGCAGACACTGGCTCCGGTTCAGGAACAGCAGACACTGGCTCCAGCTCAGGAACAGCAGACACTAGCTCCAGCTCAGGAACAGACACAAGGACAGACATAAACACTGAAACAAACATGGGTTCAGGAACAGACACGGGCTCAGGCTCAGGAACAGACATGGGCTCAGGTACAGACACGGGCTCAGGCACAGGAACAGACACCAGAACAGTAACAGCCACAAGGACAGACATTAACGGAGGATTGGCCGCGCTGGAGATTGGTCCTGTATGGCCATAGACCGATCTGGTGGATGGCTTGATTGCTGGTATGACGTGGAGCGCGGTCTGAGGGGACACTGTTGGTTCAGGGAGCTTCTTCTCCTCCTCGCCCACAGTAAACGAGGAACCGCTCCACAACAGGGCCAGGTCAACATACCTTTCTAATGACCCATGTGGTTCACCGTCAGGCATCAATGACCGGAGAGGCTCTGACAATCCCCCCCAGAAGAAGATTATCAAGCACTCGGTGCTCATTTGCGCAAGATGTGCCAGCTCGAGGAATTTTGCGACATAATCCTCATTGGCGCGATTCTCTTGGCGAAGACGGATGATCTGGACATCAGGACTCCAGGTAGGCATGGCTGCTGGATTCATTACGGTGAGTTATTCTGTAACGTTGAGGCAAGGATGAAGAGTGAATCCAATAGCAAGCACTTTTAATAATAATAATACAAAAAGGTAATCCAGGGAAAACTCAGAACAGGAACCTCAGACAGGAACAAAGAGATAGCTAACAGCAAACATTACAACATCACTGTACAGCCACACCAAAGCAAACAGGAGAGAATAAAGAGACGGGGCAAATATAATTTAGTTCAAAATTTAAATATAGAGTTTATTTATATAAACTGTATAATTGTGTATAAAGTTGGGTATCATAGTTTTATTACGATTCCCGGTCCCGCCAACTCCCGCTGACATTTTTTCCTTTCCCGTCCCTGGCAATCCTGTGATACATAGTGATTTTGTTTCCCAAAACATTTATTTGACACTTTTTCGGGAAGAATCCCGCGGGATAAAAAATGACAGCCTCTAGTGGACATAAGGTAAGCACTGTGCAGTAATTTGGGAACGTTTTGTAGAGAAATAAAAACAAGTCGCACCACAACCATTATTTGCACTCGCACAAATGCTCCCAAATATATTTTCAGGTCGCACAGATTAAATTTCAGGAGCATATGCGACCAAAATGGTCGCAATTTCGAACCCTGCCCAGGCACGCTGTGGTATTCACAGATGCCTCTGCCACCGGCTGGGATGCCACGTACAATGGGCATGCAGTGTCAGGGGTGTGGACGGACCCCCAACTGCATTGGCACATCAATTGCCTCGAGTTGCTACAGTACATCTCGCTCTGAGCCGCTTGAAAAGGTCGCTACAGGGCAGGGACGTGCTGGTCCGTACGGACAACACTGCGACCGTTGCGTACATCAACTAACAAGGTGGTCTGCACTCCCGTCGCAACGGAGGTTCTAGGTGACTTACCCCCAGAGGTACTTAACACCATCACTTCAGCACGAGCGCCGTCCACGAGACGTGTATATGACCTGAAGTGGAACCTGTTCGTCAAATGGATCATTCTCGCTGAGAAGCCCCCCAAAGATGTTTGATATGGTCTGTGCTTTCCTTCTTGCAGCAAGGGATGGAGCGAAGGCTATCTCCCTTCACCCTCAAAGTACATGCTGCAGCTATTTCAGCATATCACGACCACATATATGGCAAAACAGTTGGAAAGCACGACCTGGTCGTCAGGTTTCTTAGGGGGTTCCTCGACCTCCCTCCATACCCTCTTGGGACCTTTCCCTGGTGCTTCGAGCACTTCAGGATGCTCCCTTTGAACCTTTGCAATCAGCAGACTTAAAGCTTCTTTCCATGAAGACTTTGCTGCTGGTTGCACTGGCCTCTGTCAAGAGGGTAGGGGACCTGCACGCATTTTCGGTCGACGAATCGTGACTAGAGTTTGGGCCTGGTGACAACCATGTAGTATTAAGACCCCGGCCTGGCTACGTGCCCAAGGTTCCTACCACTCCTTTCAGGGACCAGGTAGTGAACCTGCAAGCACTGCTCTTGGAGGAGGCAGACCCAGCCCTGACTTTGCTCGGTCCCGTTTGCGCTCTGCGTTTGTACGTGGACAGAACTCAAAGTCTCAGGACCATAGACCAGCTCTTTGTCTGTTACGGAGGCCAGCAGAAGGGAAAGGCTGTCTCAAAGCAGAGGTTGGCCCACTGGACAATGAATGCCATCGCCTTGGCTTACCAAGCACAAAGCGTGCCCTGCCCGCTCAGGTTGCATGCACACTCCGCGAGAGGCGTTGCATCCTCCTGGGTGCTGGCACGTGGCTCCTCGCTAACATATATCTGTAGAGCTGCGGGCTGGGTGACAACACGTTCGCTAGATATTATAGCCTACGTGTAGAGCTGGTCTCCTCCCGTGTTCTCACCTTAAACGGGTAGAAGCACCGAGAGGCCCGGCTCTGTCGGCTTGCTGCACCCTACTGTGCACCCTTATTTCTCCAGAGTGAAAAACCTGTCGAGTCCTCCAATACCCTCGGCCTGGACATGGCGGAGTGTCCGGTACCAGGCCTTTATCCGCTGAATCTGAGAACCGGATCTGGGCTGGGTTCCATATGTGTGACCCTACAGGGATCCCATATGTGTATATTCTCCACGGCTGCTCTTAAGACGGAAGCCTTTGTATTACCCTTGGGCTAAGTCACCCATTATTCATATGTAGTATAACCTTTCGGTTAATCCATGTGTATTTTCCACATAACTCTTTGAAGAAGTGGCTTCCACAGCATTCTCCTTCCTAAACAGATAGGGCACGCTTTCCCAGTGCTATCCAATATCTCACTGTATGGGTTATCACGGAACAAGAGTGACAGATACACTCTGAGTAAGCCTCCTCCTATCGTCCTTCCACGCAAGGAGGTGTAGAGGCTTGAACGGGGTGCTGGATGGGGTTCAGCGGCTGTGGCGCTTTGGTAGGGATTCCTATTGGTCAGTCAGACCTATGTTGTAGTGACTGACCGATAGGGAACATCTCGGTTACATATGGTAACCGTCGTTCCCTGAGGGAGGGAACGGAGACGTGGGTCCCTTGGCCACATCTAATGCCACCCGCCGGGGCGGCCAGCTTATCAGTTTGGCTCCTCAGCAAAAACTGAAGTGCAATTGCAACAGCTGCTCACTATATACCCGCGCTACGAGCTCGTGCAGCTGATGCAAATGATTGCACGCCAATGTGTATTGGCTTCCTTTAGTTTCACTCGAAGTAGATTGGCCTCTCTAGCGAGATTCCTATTGGTCAGTCAGACCTACATCTCCACTTCCTCCCTCAGGGAACGAGGGTTACCATATGTAACCGCGACGTTATAAACTTCTTTATTTTTGAGCCGTTAGAAGGCTTTTTTGCAATCTTTTTTTATTTTTTATTAAAAAATAATTCGTTTTACTCTCACACACTTAACTCTGTTAAGACAATCTGCTAAAATAATTCATTATTGCACTAGTAATTTTTGAGTTTCCAGTGTTCCCTAAAGGCAAGACTCATGGCTTGACAATGTCAGATTGACAAAAGACAAACAATAAACAATAATAAAAAAAACGGCCCTTCCCTGGCTTTGAAGGTCTACAGGGAAAGGCAACAATAAACATGGCGGACATGTTTACTCTTTGGCAATTTCTCTTTGACACAAGTGGGTCAACTGTCAACCTACATCCAGAAAAGCCACAGCTGGTACAGGAGCAAACAGTTCTGGTAACTAATTGTAGACTGTTTAAAAAAAATAGGATTGCTGAGTAAGAAGTTCAAACAATGGTCTATAGATTTTTAGCAATCAAGTTGAGTATAAAAGCAACACCGTAAAACACTGATACCATTTAAACAAATGCAAAATCATGGGAAAGGTAGGGGCTTTCTATGTTGAAAAAAAATGTTATTGATTGTTTTGAATGGGTTTAATACAAAGACCAGATCCAAAATAATATCTACATTGATTTGACATAGTCAGCTGTTAATGGATGAACACAAGATCATAGTATTTTCAAATGGATTTACAGAGTAAAGAACAAAGAGTAGCATTCTATTGTAAGCATGCTTTTTTTGTTGCTATTCTTTCCAGATAATATTCTATGAGGACAGAAACTTCCATGGTCGTAACCATGAGATCAGTGGTGACTGCCCTGATGTGACCACATACCTGAGCAACTGCTGCTCCTGTAGGGTGGAAAGCGGCTGCTTCATGGTCTATGAATGCTCCAACTTCATGAGCCACCAAATGCTGGTGAGAAGAGGAGAATATCCTGATAACCAGAGGATCATGGGTATGAGCAAGAGCGACTGCATCAGATCTTGCAGAATGATCCCTATGGTAATTCTAAACAGTGTTTTTTTTTTTTTTATAAATTGATGTTGTTAATTGAATAACTAAATAAGACATAATGATACTTTTGTCATTGCAGCATAAAGGAACGTTTAGAATGAGAATCTTTGAAAGGGAGAACTTTGGCGGTCAAAAGTATGAGCTGATGGATGACTGTGAGTCAATCCAGGAACGCTTTCACATGTCTGACTGCCAGTCCTGCAATGTCACACATGGCCACTGGCTGCTGTATGAACAGCCTAATTTTGAAGGCAGAATGATATACATCAGGCCAGGGGAGTACAACAGCTTTAATAATATGGGTCTAGGCACAGTTAAAATTGGTTCCATCAGACGCATCATGGAGTCCTGTTAAAGGAAATTACACTTGCTTCAGGTGATGAAAGACAACAAATGATTTCCATATAGTTTCCCAACAAGAAATGCTGTGACATTGTCATTTATAATGTCAAAGATCACTTATGTTTTTGCACAAAATGAATGATAAAACCATACATTTTGTTGGTGAAAGCTGTACTGCCAAATGTTGATTTACATTTCATTAGCCTACATTTTGTAAATTATCTAATATGTGATGATAAGGTTCATTGCTTTTGCGGAATGTACATCTACATTTACACACTGTACCAAAACTGAACAAAGGGCAATGACTATCCGCTACTTATTGAACATTACCTGGCTACAGATCTCTCTGCCAGGAGAGAATAAAATAAAATATAGATACATCTAAATAAATGGTTCAAAAGATATTTTTTCTTGAAAACAATATAGAGACTTTAAATCTGTCTAATGTAAGAAGTCTTCAAATAAGCTGAAATAAAAACACATTATCTACTGATACTGACAAACAGTAGGATATGGCTACGTACACACTGCTGCTAAATTCGGTTGTCAATTCACCTTTTAGTGCCTACTTCTGTTCTGTACACACACAGTTCCCTTTCGTTGTCACTCCGAGTTACGTCGGATGACAACGAATGGGGTTTCGCTTAGAACACCTATCGACTTCGAGTATTACAAAACAACAAAGAAATGCCATGGGTCTGCGGAATTGGCATAGCGTAACTCCGCCCCACCTCGTGGGTATAAAAAGAGGAAGCCGGCAACATGCAATATGTTTTCGCTTCGGAGCCAAGAGTATTTCTTTACTCCACAGTCATCTCTGACTTCGCTCTACGAGACGAGCTTCTCTCTCCGGTGTTGGTGTGACGGGCGATCTGCAGCGAGCTCACAGTGCCTGCTGATCTGTGCAGTGATCTGCCAGTGTGTGTGTGTCTCCCTGTGCGCTTCAACATCACAGAGTTTTTTTCTCCTCTCATTAAAGAGCTCGCACGAGGCACGTCTTTTTAAAGACGGCTCGCCCGTGCATTTCTGGTTGCAGCGGACTGCTATCGGACTCTGATGGGCACGAGCGCTGTCTAGTGTGTTTGGGCTTTGATCATTCTTGAACAGCGCTCGTGGGTGACTCATGTTCTCGCTGGGAACGTGATCATTGCTTCATATATAGGTCGAGACTCGGTGAACTCGCAAGAGTGAGAGTCCCCTCATCCACCCCCCGATCTCGGCTGGTGGCCAGGGTGACCTGAGGGTGTTGGTCTGGAACTAGGCGTCGACTCTGTGTCCGCGACCCCAGCCCCCCTCTTTAATGACGGTGCCCGCAAGCCAACTGATGATTCCACGAGTCTACCCTCGGGTGGCCCATGTGTTTTCATTTGAAGCTACAGAGGATGATGCTGTGTCTGTAGCAGCATCACTAGGTGGGCTTGATTCTTCCGGAAATGATGATTCATCACAGCTGCCACGCTCTGGTGTGCATACGGCTGTGCCTGAGTCTGATCCGGTGATGACGGCCATGCTTTCCCGGGACGATTGGTTTTTGGGTGAGGCCGCCGACCCGCGTCCACGGCAAACACCAATATCTTTCCTCCCGGACGTGCATGATGAGATCACTGGTCCGCTCGTTGGTCTCATCCGCCTTTCTCCCCCTCAGGGGCCGCTGCCCATGGGTACACTGGGGTCCCCCCGGTCGAACGCTCTGTTGCCATGCTACTGTGTCCTCAGAGTGCTTCCCGGCGCAATCCTAAGCACCCGTCCAAAGCCTGTAGTTCTTTTCGTCACACTAATCTGTATATAGTGCCACAGGACAGGCAGCCGCCTCACTGCATCCCATGACCGTTCTGCTGGTCTACCTGACCCAGATGCTCATGGACATGCAGGAGGGCGGGACTGACCCGAGGCTCTTCAGTGAGCTGCGCGCTGCCACTGACCTTGCTCTCTGAGCAACGAAAGTGGCCGTACTCTCTCGGAGTCAGGTGACGTTCACCATTCTGGGGCTGACCGGTCTGATGTGCACGATGTTGGGCGGACCCGTCTGCTCGACACCCCCATCTCCCAGGTCGGCCTCTTCGGCGGTGCGGTTGAGTGCTTCTGCCCAACAGTTCTCAACCGCCCGTGAGCAGATCGAGGTTATTCTGCCCGACGGCCCCACAGTCCGCTCAGATCCCTCAGTCTGCCCACCGCCGAAGGCGCCCTCCCAAGGTTCCAACCCCGCCCGTTCACCTGGGCCTGGCTCTGGAAGACCGTAGCGGGGCTGCCACAGCCCTCTCCAGCCCCGCCCCCGCTAAACGCCGGGTTAAGCGGCACTTTTGAGATGGGCTGCTCAGAGATGACACTCAGTTGTTTCCAGGAGTTGGTAGCAGGGCCACTCCTTTCCCCGGTGGAGGGCTGGGGAAGAATCCTTATTCAGAAAGAGCTGAGTCTCTCGTCTCTGAGCATACAGAGTTCTCGGACGACAGAGAGTGCCGCCCACAAGCCGTGCTCTCCTCGCCCCCCTCTGTCCCAGAGGCGGTTGACACGGCGTGCCGTCCACGGACCGCTTCGCCCCTGTCCCCCTCTGTCGCCAGACCCCTGACAGAGCAGGCCTCCGTGGAACACTGGTCCTTCCCTGGCCTCCTCTGTCAGGGTGCAGTTTTGACCTTGCCCCCACACCGGGCCGCTATGCCGTCCACGTCTGGGCCGGTCATTCCGCTTCGCTGCACCACCGGGGGGACGTCTGTGGTTCTTGACGCCGCTGGAACAGTTAGGAGCCTGCCTAGAGCTTCCCTATCTGTTCCGCTGGGTTGCGCGAACCATCGGCTCGGCTATGCGATTCAGTTTGCACGGTCTCCTCCCCGCTTCAGGGGAGTCCGCTCCACTTTGGTCGTTGGCTATGCCCTATCATGAGAGCGGAGGTTGCTACCCTACTGGCGAAGGGTGCGATTGAGACTGTCCCTCCAGCCGAAATGAGGTCCGGGTTTACAGCCCCTACCTCGTTGTCCCGGAGAAGTCTGGTGGGTTAAGGCCAATCCTGGACCTACGCATCCGAACCGCTCCCTTCACAGGCTGCCGTGCAAGATGCTCCTGGCCAAACGCATTTCTGGATGTGTACGGCCACAGGATTGGTTTGCAGCGATCGACCTGAAGGACGCCTACTTCTATGTCTCCGGTCTCCTTCGACTCAGACCATTCCTACGGTTTGCTGTCAGGGCGCGTGCATATCAGTACGCTGTTCTCCCATTCGGGCTAGCCCTGTCTCCTCGCGCCTTCACAAGGTTGTTGAGGCAGCCCTTTTGTCCTCCATGGGAACACAGGGTTCACATCCTGAACTCTTCTCAGTGACTGGCTGTCTTAAGCTCACGCCTGAGACCAGGTTTGCGAATACAGGGACCCAGTGCTCCGGCACCTAGCTCGTCTGGGCCTTCGGGTCAACCGGGAAAGGAGTAAACTTTGCCCCGTGCAGAGTGGCTCTTTTCTCGGTATGGACTTGGTCGCCTTCTCCACTCAGCCATTGCTGACTTGCCTGAGACTATCAAGCGCAAGAGTACGGTTCCACTGAAGTTTTTTCAGAGGCTCCTGGGGCATATGGCATCTGCAGCCGCGGTACGCCGCTCAGATTGCTTCATATGAGACTGCTTCAGCTTTGGCTTCACGACCGAGTCCCGAGGTGGGCATGGCAACACGGCACCCTCCAGTTACGCCGACCTGCCGTCAGTACTCACCCCGTGGTCGAACCTCAGTTTTCTACGAGTCCGAGTGCCCCTGGAACGAGCTTCCCGGCATGTTGTTGTCTCAACAGATGCCTCCACAGGCTGGGGCGCCATGCGCAATGGACATGCTGTCACACTCTCATGTTGAGCAGAAATGCTCCTGAAAAATTCAGTGAGATTTATCACACCAGGTGTTGAGCAGAAGTGCTCCTGAAGTTCAGTGAATTTCTTCACACTTAGGTGTTGAGCAAGGTTGCTCCTGAAGCTCAGTGATTCTCGCATGTAGTGTTGAGCAGTATGGCATGTCTATTGCCTCGAGTTGCTGGCAGTGAACCGCTTCCGGGCGTTGCTCAGGGGTCAACACGTACTAGTCCGATCAGACAATACCGCCACAGTAGCGTACATCAACCGTCAAGGCCGTATGTCGCAACTCGCCCGCCACCTCCTCTTATGGAGTCAGAAGCATCTGAGGTCGCTTCGAGCCATTTTCATTCCTGGAGTCCTGAACTGTGCAGCCGACGAGCTCTCACGGCTTCAGCCCCTCCTTGGAGAATGGCGACTCCATCCCCAGTCGGTTCAGCTGATTTGGGACCAGTTTGGGGACGCACAGATAGATCTGTTTGCATCTCACGACTCGACCCATTGCGCCCAGTTTTATTCCCTGACCGAGGGCACGCTCGGCACGGATGCTCTGGCGCACAGCTGGCCGCAGGGCCGCAAGTATGCGTTTCCCCCAGTGAGCCTTCTTGCGCAGGTTTTGCGCAAGGTCAGGGAGGACAAGGAGCAGGTCATTCTGGTTGTCCCTTACTGGCCAAACCGGACCTGGTTCACCGAACTAGTACTCCTTGCGACAGTACCTCCCTGGCCGATCCCTCTGAGGAAGAACCTTCTTTCTCAGGGACGGGGCACCCTATGGCACCCTCGTCCCGATCTCTGGAACCTCCACGTGTGGCTCCTGGATGGGACGAGGCAGGTTTGAGTACCCTACCACCAGCGGTGGTGGCTACCATCACTTCCGCTAGGGCGTCGTCCACGAGACACGTCTATGCGTTGAAGTGGAACCTCTTCGTCAGCTGGTGCTCTTCTCACCGAGAAGACCCCCGGAGATGCTCGATCAGCGTTGTGCTTTCCTTCCTTCAACAGGGGTTGAAGCGAAGGCTGTCTCCCTCCACCCTGAAGGTCTATGTTGCCGCCATTGCCGCACACCATGACCTCATCGAAGGTAAGTCGGTGGGGAAGCACGACCTGGTCATCAGGTTCCTGAGAGGACCGAGGAGACTAAATCCGCCTCGCCCTCCTCTTGTTCCCTCTTGGGACCTCTCAGTGGAAGAGGCAGACCCAGCCTTGGCACTGCTCTGTCCAGTACGCGCTCTCCGCGCCTATGTAGACAGGACGCAGTGTTTCAGGACCTCAGACCAGCTCTTTGTCTGTTATGGTGGGAAGCTGAAGGGAAAGGCTCTCTCCAAGCAAAGGTTGTCTCACTGGATAGTGGACGCCATTGCTTTGGCATACCAGCAGCAAGGTCGACCGTGCCCCCTTGGTGTGACTGCCCACTCCACCCGGAGTGTGCCGACCTCTTGGGCTCTAGCGCATGGCGCCTCGCTAACAGACATCTGCAGAGCTGCAGGCTGGGCGACACCTAACACATTCGCCAGATTCTACAATCTCCGAGTGGAGCCAGTGTCCTCTCATGTACTCGCTTCAACCAGCTAGTACTGGACCCGCTCAGGTGTCTTCGCTTGCTCGCCATTCAACTCCACGGACTGGATACGTGCGATTTCTCCTCAGGTGAGCTTCTCCGAAAGCCCTGAGCTCCTCCAGCACTCCTGACGTCGGCGCCAGTGTCTATTGCCTGCGCGTCGGCTAGGTGCCTCCCGTGTGCATGGTCCCTCCTCTGAGCGACCCCCACATTTGTATTTCCACTGTAAGCCTCTCTGAGCATGTGTTTTTCCCTTGGCAAGCCACCTTGCCCCCCCTGGGGTTGAAATATTCCACCTGCGGCTGGACACCCCAGTGTTCTCCATATGCATCCCTCTGGGTCATATGTGTATTTTCTAAGTCCCCCCCTCTGGGTTGGCAATAATTGCATATTTCCTCTAAGATATGGGATATGCCTCCAAGTGTACCTTGGTATTCCTGTGCTAAATAGGAGTCCTTCGTCCGTGCCAGTCTCACGACAAGGATCTCAGATTTACGCAGGGCACTGGAAGACAGCCGAGAAGGTGGCGTGATTAGACTGGTAACCCCATTCGTCGTCATCCGACGTAACTCTGAGTGACAACGAAAGGGAACGTCTCGGTTACGTATGTAACCCTCATTCCCTGAGTAGGGAACGGAGACGTTACGTCTGCCTGCCACTTTCCGCTGTACCGCGGGGATCGCCTGAGCTCAGTCTTGGCTCCTCAGCGAAGAAACATATCTGCATGTTGCCGGCTACCTCCTTTTATACCCACGAGGTGGGCCGGAGTTACGTTATGCAAATTCCGCAGACCCTTGGCATCTCTTTGCCATTGGCTCGTTTTGTAATACTCGAAGTCGATAGGTGTTCTAAGCGAAACCCCATTCGTCGTCATCCGACGTAACGTCTCGACAAAAAAAAATCGACAACATGTATGTTAGACCCTATACCGACTAAACTATTGAAAGAGATGCTTCCAGAAGTCATAGATCATCTTCTTAACATCATTAATTCGTCTTTGTCTCTAGGATACGTACCAAAAACCTTTAAGCTGGCTATGATTAAACCGCTTGTTAAAAAAACGCAACTTGATCCTACAGAATTAGTCAATTACAGGCCAATCTCAAATCTACCTTTTCTGTCAAAGATACTAGAAAAGGCAGTATCCTCACAACTGTGTTCCTTTCTTGAAAGAAATGGTATCTGCGAGGACTCCAGTCAGGATTTAGACCGCACCATAGCACTGAGACAGCTCTCATTAGAGTCACAAATGATTTGCTCTTATCATCCGATCGTGGTTGTATCTCTCTATTAGTGTTACTTGATCTTAGTGCTGCATTTGACACCATTGAACACAACATTCTCTTAAATAGACTAGAAAACTATGTTGGCATTAGTGGAATTGCATTAGCATGGTTTAAATCATATTTATCTGACCGCTATCAGTTTGTAGCAGTAAATGAAGAGATGTCTTATCAATCACAAGGCTCAGTACTAGGACCGCTGCTGTTCACTCTGTACATGCTACCTTTAGGAGATATCATTAGGAAACATGGAATTAGCTTTCACTGTTATGCTGATGATACTCAGCTCTATATTTCTTCCAAACCTAACGAAACTTACCAAAAAACTCACCACTCACTGCTGGCGGTAGATCCTTTTCCTATTTAGCACCAAAACTTTGGAACAATCTTCCTAACATTGTCCGGGAAGCAGACACAGTCTGTCAGTTCAAAGCTAGACTAAAAACACATCTCTTTGACCTAGCTTCACATAACACTCTATAGACTTCTATAATTCAATATTAGGTTGCTTAGATTAGGTCAGCCGGAACTGGAAACACTTCCCTTAAATCCTGATGTACTCGTTACATCATAAGAAGAATGGCATCTACGCTAATTTTAGTGTCTTTGTTTATCCCGAGTTTTTCCCGCAGCTTGCCGGATCCAGGCCGTTTCCAGATCTGACGAAGGACTTTCGCCTGGACCTGATGACAATGCAGTGCTAAAGTGCCAACTAGCCTCTCCCTATGGAGGATCCCTATACCACTCTACAGATAAAGCGTTGTGGAATTTTTCGGTTCGCGTACCTACCCAAAGTGATAAGATAAAAGGAAATTCTGCATCAAAATCTATAGACAAGACAAGTTGTTTGTTTAGGCATGGTTTGTAAGGAATTACAAACCTGCGCACATATATTCAAACGCACATAACTATAGAATCAATTCTTAATACGCATGTGAACGCCATCAGCGTCTATCACAGGTTCACGTTTAAAGTCTGTTTAGAGAGAACGGGGTCGTCTTAGCGGCCCCTAATTTAATAACAAATGATCATTTGCACGGAAGTGAATCAATCAAAACTAACTTTAGCTGGAAAAACATTTTTCAAGAACCACTATAAAACCAAACCAATCTCTGTTACCTTAAATTATATGTTTATCTCTGTAAAGCTGCTTTGAAACAATCTACATTGTTAAAAGCGTTATATAAATGAGGATGACTTGACTTTACTTGACATAGAGCAACACACACACAAATTGAAAATATAACATTCGAATATTCGTTTTTTTGTTTGTTTTTTTGATCACCTGGCATCTCCCTCGAAACGGTTCTCATTCGCGCTTGAATATGTTTTACACTATAAAATCTGGTGAAATATAATACTTAACATATAAATTCGTTATAGCTACTTAATAAATAGATATTTGCTTCTTCTTGGACTACTAAAAGTGTTCCTGCAACGGGAGTATTCTCTGGCTAGAGAGCAGAACAGCGGAGTTTGTATGGGCAGAAGTGCATGCCTGAGGTTTATTTTGGGTTAAGCTGCGTTGCTTTGACATTGTGGAAAGTAGAATAATAGAAACAAAATGTATTATTCTTTTTACCCGTTATTATCAATCTAAATGAATCAACTGTGAAATATAGGAGAAATTTAGTTTTTCTATATTTAAATTTCGTTTTTATTTATTAAAATTTCGTTTTATTTATTTAAATTTCGTTTTTTTTTTAATTTAAATCTACTTTGTCAGTGAGAAAAATATTATAAGACTACCTCATTAAAAATATTGCTTAAGTTGAAAGACCTGTGTGTGTGTGTGTGTGTGTGTGTGTGTGCTTTATATCACACGTGCAGTGTCCATTCTCGGAGCATATAAGCTCTGGTCGCGTGAGGCGCTCCGCTTCTTTATTTAAATCTACCCTACTTTGTCAGTAATTTGTTAGTGAGAAAAACATTAGACTACCTTATAAAAAATATTGCTTAAGTTAACAGACCTGTGTGTGTGTGTTTTATATCACTAGTGCAGTGTCCGTTCTCGGATAAGCTCTGCTCACGTGAGGCGCACCGCTTCCCGCTCGCGCTGTTCTGTAGTTTATTAAAATTTTATTAATTCTGAACGTATCGCGTCTCACCTGTCTATCTATATTGCACCAAATACACTGCACTCCCTTGTGAAGTCGTTTGGATGAACGGTTCTCGAAATAATCAAAATACAAACAGACAGACAGACATCAGACATCCCAACTTGCAAGAAGACTGTTCGGTTTTGTTGACGGGAAAGTGTTTTACAGGCGCTTCAAGAGGCACACACGCACATTTGCACACACACGCAAGGTCTCTCCCTCTCTGTCGTGCGTGGGCTACACGGTTTGGAGCTCGCGAGCTCTAGATTCTGGGAGATTTGAACTAATTTGCTGGCATCAGTGAGCCGCTATCAATATGGGGGAGACTTGGGATGTCTGAGACATATAGAAATTCCGAAGCTTCGAATATTCGATGTTCATTACTACCAAAGCTTCAAAGCTCAAAAAATGGTATTCGGACCAGCCCTACTTTGGGCACAGGACTGGTCAAATGCACTACCCAAGACCTCATTCTGAAGGTCAGATCCTTCCACACCGAACGCAATCGTCTCTTCGACCATTGATTCACCACAAAACCAGGTAATTCTCGGCTTTCCCTGGCTGGAGAGACACAACCCTCGTATTTCTTGGACCACCAAACAGATTCAACAATGGTCATATTAACATTTAACCCTGTCAAAAGGAATGCCTGCAGTTCCAACTTCATGTCACAACCCCTGAATCTCCTTGCTCATCAGAGACCCCGGTCATATCAGACCTTCCAGCAGAGTATCAAGTTCTCTCTGAGGCATTCAGCAAATCAAGAGCCTCTCAACTGCCACCACATCGATCCAGTGATTGCGCCATAGATTTGCTTCCTGGAGCCATGGCGACGAGAGGCAGAGTATTTCCCCTATCACAACCTGAGTCTGAAGCTATGAAAGCATACATCGAGGAGGAGCTGGCCAAGGGCTTCATTAGACCCTCCACCTCTCCTGCATCAGCCGGGTTCTTCTTTGTCAAGAAGGACGGGGGTCTACGACCATGCATTGATTACCGAAGTCTCAACAATACCACAGTTAAATTCCGTTACACACTGCCTCTGGTCCCAGCTGCCCTGGAACAACTTCGTACTGCCAAGTAATTTACCAAACTCAACCTCCGCAGCACCTATAATTTAATTTGCATCCGAGACGGAGACGAGTAGAAGACGGCTTTCTTAACGACCACTGGGCACTATGAATATCTCGTCATGCCGTTCGGCCTCTCCAATAGTCCATCCGTCTTTCAAGCCTACATCAATGATTTGTTCCGGGACATGCTCAATCGCTGGGTTATAGTCTACATCGATGACATATTCATTTACTCAGACTCTCTGGAAACACACGTTCAACACGTCCAGGCAGTTCTAAATCGTCTAACTGAAGTGAGAACATTTGGAATACTGCTCATGTTCATCTACATGACGAACTAGGGAACAAGCCGACCGTTGAAGAAGGGGGGGGGGGCTGAATATGCACCTGGACAATGGGTCTGGCTCTCCACTAGAGACTTACGACTTCGACTGCCAAGCAAGAAATTAAGTCCCAGGTACGTGGGTCCATTTGAAATACTCAGACAAATCACTCCAGTTTCATATCGTTCAGCTTTACCTGCCAATTATCGTATCTCACCCACCTTTCATGTCTCCCTGCTTAACCTGTTAACCTTCAAGGCCACTTTTGAAAAATCCCCAGAAATGGCATACCCAAACTTAAACAGATACAGTTCATGAACCCTTTGCACTAAAAGCAAAAGTATGATCTCATTTGAAAGCTGACACCTAGTAGTTTATTGTAAATGTAGAATTAATTATTGTCATAATGAAAAAAAAAAATGTTTAAATAGCTTCAAAGTTTTGTAAAGTTATTAGAAATTAATTTTTATGAAACATCTTCATAAAAATAAAATTGAAGTTGGCCCTGGAGGAATCTAGAAATGCACTGCAGCTAAAGCCATATGTGTGACCATTTTATATTTAAAATCTGAAAATGATTAGTCTAAAACTCTGTATTTAGTTAAATGTTTTTCAAGATCATGTCAAATTACTTTATTTTGATTAGACTCTAAAATGCAAACTGATGTTTAGTCATCTTCTGAGTCATCTATTCAGTCTATTGTCTCTATTATTTTGTGGTGCAAACGAGCCCCATTCAGTATGAGTCTCTCCCTGCACACATTTACACCTCTCCAGACTGGTTATTGCTCTAAATATGCATTTCTTTTGTCTGCATTATAGCTACTAACGACTGGCTATTCACAGGCTATTCATAGGGTTTCAAACCCTAATTTATTTTATCAAAGTTCTCACTAAATATTTGAAACTGGTATCAAATGCACTGAAACATTTCAGTAAGCATTCCTATTTAGAAAAAAATCATAAAACAATAACTGCTGGTGGCAGGTGCACCTGGGCTAGCTAGCATGTTAGCTTAGCACACCATCAATACACGACCATTTATGAGATTAAAACCATGTTTGTGCTACAAACTTACTTTATAACGCAAGTCGAGTGTTTTAAATAATCTTCTGTGATTTAATTTGGCTTCAGATAAAAAAAAAATCCGACAGAAAATTTATTATTTATAGTGTTCTGCACGATGATGAAATCTATATCGATTAGCATTACATTATAAATATAATCTATTATTATGAAATACCTGGCATGGCTTGAAGAACACGGGTAACTCAAATATCATTGCAATCATGTTTATTGTCTTCAAAACATCTTTATCTGCATGTTACAGCGATCTCTGTCAGCTACTTTCTGTATCAGTGACGTCCTGGAATGTCACATGACTATGGGTCTTCTTCATGACCCATATATGGACTGTTATTGTGCATATAGCGCCCTCAGGCTATTGGTATGAATTGAAAACACAGCACATCTCAGTAAGAAGCGATCATAATGATTACATCGACGGATTTGGGTATAAATTCAATAAATATTATTCCTGTCTATAGAAATATGATGTGAATCTATGAGAATATATCAATATTTCTCCAAGTCTGCACATTTTTGAGCTAAAGCCCTGAGGGACGATGTTTTGTGAATCGCTGTCATGACGACAGCACGGAGTGTTTTTTATGAATGGACCAGCTGACGCTCATAATTCATATTAAAGGTATCGACTCATTTTTTCATTTCATAACTCCTGACACAAATTAAGACATAAATGTCACTATAAGTTTCTCAGAATACAATAGTGGTCAAATACTGAATCTTGAGTATTATATATTTTTAACGATGTATAGTTTGTCAAGGTATAACATTAAATCTGATAGTAAATTTGAACTAAATAAACAAAAAACGCGTCAGTGCGCCGGCGCACTGAAGAAGGTTAAGAGGTTAAGCCCGCAGGTGGTCCCAGAGGAGAGAGGGACCAGGAGGTCGTTGACGAGAGAACCCCTGCCACCATTGTGGACGGCGAGGAGGCTTACCAGGTCAAAGAGATTCTGGATTCTCTACGTTGTGGACGAGTGTTGCAGTATCTGATTGATTGGGAAGGATATGGCCCAGAGGAAAGATCCTGGGTCAACGCCCATGACATCCTGAATCCCACACTTACAACTGAATTTCACCCCAGACAGACCTGCACCACGTGCTCGTGGACGACCTCCGTGTCGAAAAGCCCCTAGCGTCCGGAGCTGCTCGCAGGGAAGGGTCTCTGACATGAATCAGACCTCTGTGGCTCTCTCTCTCCGTCTCTCTCTCTCTGTGGCCCCGGCTGACATTTCTAAGCATTTGCCCTGACATTCTGTGACCCTTCTGTGTATGATCTTGGATTGTTTGACTACTGTTGATTCTTCGCCGCCTGCCCTTGTGATCTTGCTCTCTGGAACTTCGACTGCTGTGTTGCCTGCCCTGACCCTTGCCCGGTATAATTTCTGTTTCTGCCCAGCCTCTGATATTTCTACCACTGTTGTTTGAATCTTGATTGTACGACCCTGATCTTGATTATTAAAGATAATCTGCAAATGGATCCACATGCTTCTGACCCCTCATTATAGTAGTAAGGTGAATAAATGGTATACTGTATGCACTGCAAGTGTAGTATTGTAATGGATATTGTATAGTAGGCCTTTCAAATGTCTGTATATTCACTACTTGCACACTGTGAAAATACAGTGACCCAACTGCAAAAGCCAAATAGGTTACAGTAAAAAACTCTAAATGAAAAGCATGTTATCACTCAGAAGATTTAGGCAACTGCGGAATCAAGGTAAATTAGAGATTGATTCTGCTTCAGCATCATGTCTTCATGTTGGGTCCGGCTGGAGGACTTTGTCCACATCACAGACAATATTATCTTTGCAGGCAAAGGAAAAAATCCTAAAGCCAGATCCAGCCTTGACAACTTTCACCACACCTGCTCTTCCTCATCCTCATCCTCTTCCTCCTTATTCACCACCTCTTACACACATCTTCCTTCTCTCCCTCTTATATTGTTTTCCATCCATTGTTGGTATCAACTTTCAGTGCAACTTTGAGTCAGTTTTGGCACTCTGAATGGACTTGTATTATGTACAGTTGGTTTGGTCACATCATTAGAAACAAGTGTGAACTATTTTGAGTCGTTGTGTGTAAACGATTACAACAGTGTTGTAGTTGTTTAACTTTTGTCTGCCTGTGTTTAGAGTTTTGAAACAAAAGTTCATCACTGTGCAAAATGTATTTTAGTGAGTGAGAAAGTGTTAAGAGATTTGCAAAAAGAGTTCATGAGATTTGTAAACAGTGTTTTATTTACCTGAACTTGTTGAATGTTTTATAGAAAGAGTGATGTATTTGAAAAATTGGTTTAGGCTATTGAGAAGTTGGTTCAGTGTTTTAGCAATTCAGAAAACTGTAATACTGACAACCCTCCTTTGTACAGGGACTCATTATTCCATTTCTGATCGTCAAATGTCTGTGATTTTTTTCCATTTTTTATCAAATTTACTGGAAATAAAATCAGTTGAAAATGAAAGAATGTTTTGTTTTGTGCTGAATTAATTAATAAATTATATTTATATTATATTATTATAGTTATGTAGTATATAGATTTATTACACAGCTCTCTAAAAATGCTTAATTCTGATTGGTAAGTCACAACATTCAGAGGTCAGGTATTTCATGATAATGACATTGTCAATAGCAACACATAATGGCCATTCATCCGGGTATGTGAGGCCGGCACGTCTTCCATGTCTCTCATATTACATTCTCTCTCTCTTTCATTCAAAATCAGCTGGTGCTATCTAGCGCCTTAGTTATCAACTGTATTTACTGTAAAATTTTATGGAAGGACTTCAGTATTAATAGTAGGCCTACGGTAATATTATTGAAGTGTTGAAGTGTAAGTACCATGTACACTGTAATGGGTTATAGTAAATGTGCTTCATAAATGTCTGTATTGTGAAAGGTCATGTTGAGAAATGGGTTTATAGTGCATGTTTGTGTCTGAATGTGTTTTCTGCTGAGTTCAGCATGAGCTGCTCTACAAAAATCACCATAAATGAGAATAAATTAATAATTCATAAGCGCTTTGGGTGTACAATGGTACATATGAAAGCACTATATAAGTGCCTCAGTCATTCATTCATTCACCCCATTGGGCTGACGTCCATACAGAAGCTCGGAGGCTTGCAGGAGCCATTTGTCCCAATTTTTGCCAACTTCATGAACGGACATGGTTTTTCATTAAAAATCATGGTTTTTAATATGGGATTAAATCATTCCACGTTCCGGGCCATCTGTTTGTGGGTGATAGACACTGGTGCGAATAGATTTAATGCCCGATCATTTCTAAAGTTTGCGTGATGTCCGTGACATAAATGCTGTGCCTTAATCAGTAAGAATCTCTTTCGGGATTCCCACTCGAGAGATGAAACGAAACAGTGCGTCCGCTATGCTGTCTGTGGAAATTTTGCGGACCACCACTGCTTCTGGGTATCGTGTTGCATAGTCCACCAACATTGATGCAAGGCGATGCCTATGTGCAAATCGTTGAAATGACCCCATGAGATCTAAATCTTTTGAAGCGGACCTGCATTAGAGGTAGAGGACACAAAGGTGCTTTTGGGGAGGCTGGTGGATTTACCACCTGACATTCACAACAAGCCGCGGTCCCAGGGGTCCCGGTTAAGCCTCTCCCACCTGGGCAACCACCCCCCTCCCATGCTCTCTGTTCCCACAAGAAATATACACACATAAATACCCCAATAAATCACTGAAAGACAGCCAATTTGTTTCCAAAAATGATGGATGTCGGAGGTGCGGGATAACTGCAAACTCTACTCTATGATTTTGTCCCCGAAATTGAATAACGGCAGACATTATCGGACTTTTAAATATTTTTATTCACTCAAACCCAGATACAGCGACCGGAAGCGCTGACAGTGTTGCTCGAAGACCAGGAGGTTCTGCATGGGCAGTTGCTGGGCTGCCTCTCCTGAGAGTAGTGGGTTGAGCCCCCCACATGCCTCGGCTGATTTCTCAAAGAGATCGAAGAAAGCTTTGGGGTCGTCCTGTGGTCACTTCTTTTTCAGAGGCTCATGAGTGGGTGTGGCCATGTTTGGTGGTGGAGCCCCTCCTGCCTGACCCTCCCGGCCTATCCAGCTCCGGAACAGCTCGTGGTCCTCCTGTTGCGCCTAGACAAGGAAACGTGAAAACGATTCTACTGGTCATCGGGGGTGGTAGAGCTAAGCTGAAGGGAAGAACCTAATATTGGCAAGCTTTGCCCCAGAAAGCAGACCTCAGGAAACTCTTGTGTTATGGCAGGAAGGATACATGGAAGTATGCGTCCTTGATGTGCCCACTGGGGGTGAGGGCTCATTTCACAAGGGGTATCACAGCCAACTTGAGTCTTAGGCAATAACAGGTAAAACTCGGACAGACTGGTTGAATGTAGTGCTTGCACCAGCTTTCCCTTCTCTGAGGTGATAACGTGTACTTTTTAGGTCCAGTTAGAGTTTCCCTTGATTGGTGAACCCTGGGCCACCCTTCTCCATCACTTAAGCACTATTGTGGTAAATTAGTTCGGCGGAGGAACTCACTACCAGGCCCATTACTCGTGGTATGCCCCTTTTCAAGTGAACCCTTGTAATATGGCAGAGTGCTAGCCATATGTATTGGTTCCCTAACAGCGACCCCATTCCACTGTTAAATTTCCCTCTCTGTGCACCAAGTGTCTTCCCCTGGATGGAGCCATTTCTGTCACCAGTTGCTGTGAAACCGGTAGTCTCCCCCTTATCAGGTGGAGCCCACCACACTACCACCCTACTCCCCTCTGGTAAGTCCATAGGATGTGTTTTCCACATGTGTTCCTTTCTCAGTGAGAAGGAGAACGCTTCCCAACGTTAACAACCAGGTTGACTCACTGTAATGGCCCCTGGAGCACCTGATCATTAAGGTACCGGGTATCACCTTGAACTGGTGTTTTATATCATGCAACTCCCTAACCTGAGGCCACACCCCTTTGGAAAGTCCTTACACACCTGTGTAAGCAGATGTGTGAAAATGTACAACTTGGTCTACCACTCAAATATGGATTTTTTAACAGTTAATTCAAACCAATGCGCATGACTGGGACATCATGATACTGTGTGTTTTATCCTAGATAACGCTGTCATGTGTCTAACTTTTGCTTATCACAAACTATTAGTGAACTATTAGTTTACATGGGTAGGTTAACCCTCTGGGGACGGTTTGGGCGGTACCGCCCAAAATGGCATACTTTTACAAATGTGCAATTATCTTAAAAACTATTAATGATAGAGAGGTGCTGTCTTTTTTGCCGTCTTCCTCAGATTCCACTGAAAACAGTGATAACAAACTTACCTGGCTTGTATACACACTTCCTTGTTTCGCAATACCACTACGTCAAAGGCCAATGAAATCGATGTTGTTTGGCAGATTCACGAGCAACAACCAATAGAAAAATTGCCGATGGAGGAATATTTTTCTTACCCAATCAGAGGAAGGTTACCATGACGTATTCTAGCAAATCGGAGAACTCTGTAGCCTTGCAAGGGGTGATATACTATTACGCAAACAGCGTTTTGTGGCAGAGACGACAGAAAGCGAACGGACGCGCCGTCGAGTATAAACAAGGCTTTACGGAGCGAGAGCGCACAGAGATATGAGAGAGAGACAGAAAAATTATAATATATTTATATATACACATACAATTATAGCATTATTTATTGTTTTAGCACTTTTATGATGGCAAGCAGTAAACGATTTACGGTGGAACAAGCTCTGGAACAATTACTGGAGAGTGACGAGGAGAAAGCATTGCTTAGAAAATTCTAAGCATTCCTAAAAAAAACGCCTGGGACTATTTGTAAATAAAGTTACATTTTTCATTGTTCTTTACACATTGTATTTAACAGTTACACATGTCTGTCAAGCAAAGGCTTTGAGAAATATTTTTTTTTTCAAAAACTGTTCACTATTGTTGTGTGATGTGTGATTTTCAGAAATAAATGCCAAAAATCGAATTTCCGTTTTGGAAAATCTCTAGTTTATTGTACATTTTCACGCATACTTCCTTGAAAAACATATTACATGCGTGCCTATGTTAGCTTAGGGTCTTCTGCATCCATAGATACCAAACACATAGTGTTCCATCTCCATTACATATAGTTTATAACCCCAGATGTAAAAATAGAGAAAACGGACCAAAAAGAGCTTAGTCCCCAGAGGGTTAATGTACAGGCTGACAAACTACAACTGCTCATTACAACTTCTTTCAGCTGATATTTAATCCACACTAGTGCCTGAAGGTTCAAATGCAACAGATAACTTCAACTGATTAGTAATGCATTTAATATTTCTGCGATGCATTCTGCATCTAAATATATAATGTGTTACTTGTAACACAATGCACCCTACACTGGACTTCACTGGACTTTTTCCTTTAACTGAATTTCTGAGCAGAAGACCCAAAAGCACCTGTCACACTTCCATTCAAAATTTTTGCACTGTTAATGGCCCTCTGGGATAAAATGTACTCACATAAAAAATCTTCTGTCCAAAGCCTGATGAACCCCACATGAATCTAGCTTAAAGGTGTCACAGTTCTATAAAGACCCAAAAGCGAAAGCTGGTTAACAGGTTTATTGGAAATAGAATAAATGGCAACACAGGCTGTCTGCCGATCACTGGCCGTCTTGGCGGACGCAGAACAGGATAACGAAACCCAAAGACCAGTTTGTAACCAGGCAGGATGAAAGGCACAGGTAGTTGCGGTCAAGAAGTGCACGCTGGTAAGGATGAGCACAGACTCCACTAGGCAGCAATCGCAGCAGAGACTGTCAGGCTTGACTCAGGATAGCAGGTGAAATCTCTCATCTGACATATACACACACAGGACAAGAATAAGCAGCAGTAATTCTCAAAGATGATGCGTCTGTAACGGGCATGAACGAACAAACAATAAACCGACAAAGGAGGGAAAAGAACACGAGATCTAAGTAGCCAGAAAATCAGGGCAAAGGAGAAACAGATGTGAGAAGAGCAGGAGCGTGAACGCTGGTTGCGAGGGCACACGTAAAGGAGAGGGAGAAGAGAAACAAGCAGAGGAATAAAACGACTCCTGACAAAAGGACTCTATGTATGTTTGCTTCTGTATTGTGAGAAAATGAAGCACAAAATCTTCAAGAAGTGTTCCACAACAGGACAAAGCAATACTGTTACGATTAACCTTATTGCTAATTGTATTTAAAGCTTCTGGAACTTATTTTATGTTTAACTATATTATACTAAAATGTTTAGTATTAATGTTTACTATAGTTATTAATATATATATATATATATATATATATATATATATATATATATATATATATATATATATATATATATATATATATATACAGGTCCTTCTCAAAAAATGTGCATATTGTGATAAAGTTCATTATTTTCCATAATGTAATGATAAAAATTAAACTTTCATATATTTTAGATTCATTGCACACCAACTGATATATTGCAGGATTATTTATTGTTTTAATACTGATGATTTTGGCATACAGCTCATGAAAACCCAAAATTCCTATCTCAAAAAATTAGCATATCATGAAAAGGTTCTCTAAACGAGCTATTAACCTAATCATTTGAATCAACTAATTAACTCTAAACACCTGCAAAAGATTCCTGAGGCTTTTACAAACTCCCAGCCTGTTTCATTACTCAAAACCGCAATCATTGGTAAGACTGCCGACCTGACTGCTGTCCAGAAGGCCATCATTGACACCCTCAAGCAAGAGGGTAAAACACAGGAAGAAATTGCGGCATAGCATGGAGGCAATCAGCCAGTGGCACTGCTGAGGTGTTACGAAGGCCCAGGATGCTTCGATAGCGGCCTTAAGATCATCCAGAGTGTTGGGTCTTGCGTCTCTCAACTTTCTCTTCACAATATCCCACAGATTCTCTATGGGGTTCAGGTCAGGAGAGTTGGCAGGCCAATTGAGCACAGTAATACCATGGTTAGTAAACCATTTACCAGTGGTTTTGGCACTGTGAGCAGGTGCCAGGTCGAGCTGAAAAATGAAATCATCATCTCCATAAAGCTTTTCAGCAGATGGAAGCATGAAGTGCTCCAAAATCTCCTGATAGCTAGCTGCATTGACCCTGCCCTTGATAAAACACAGTGGACCAACACCAGCAGCTGACATGGCACCCCAGACCATCACTGACTTTGGGTACTCCACTGCTGCTTCTCTGTAGCCCAGGTCAGGCACTTCTGCCGCTGTTTCTGGTTCAAAAGTGGCTTGACCTGGGGAATGTGGCACCTGTAGCCCATTTCCTGCACACGCCTCTGCACGGTGGCTCTGGATGTTTCTACTCCAGACTCAGTCCACTGCTTCCGCAGGTCCCCCAAGGTCTGGAATCGGTCCTTCTCCACAATCTTCCTCAGGGTCCGGTCACCTCTTCTCGTTGTGCAGCGTTTTTTGCCACACTTTTTCCTTCCCACAGACTTCCCACTGAGGTGCCTTGATACAGCACTCTGGGAACAGCCTATTTGTTCAGAAATTTCTTTCTGTGTCTTACCCTCTTGCTTGAGGGTGTCAATGATGGCCTTCTGGACAGTATATATATATATACAGTATATATATCATAAATTGTGTTATATATAAAACTAATATAATTTATATACTAATATACTAAGAACAAAGTTTCTGCTCAGCTACTGTTCGGATGCTCTTGCTTACTGCTCCGCGCTCTGTTCTATCGCTTTTATATTTTTATATTTTATCTCCTTTTATCACCTAATTTTAACTTCAGCAAATCAGCACAGTGCTCAAACGCGTGGATTACTACAAAAAAAGCAGAATTATTTTTTTCGACCAGCCTCCCACTCAAAGCTTACATTCCGGGGAAGAGAAAACACAACTGCCTACATTCATAAGGATAAGAAAATGCCTCTTCTGGAATCTACATGCTGCTCTAACAGCCACAGACTTTTACAAAGGATTGGAGTTCTTGAAACAAAGTTAATTGCGGGACCACCAAACCGGACGACAGAGCTTCGTCATGGACGCCCTCAGCATACAGCCGGTGAGTCCCATGAATCTAGTGCTCCTCGACAGGTATATACTGAGTGTAGAGAAACAAGCCGATTGACTTTTAAATCGATGGCACAAACAGGGAGCGAGACCCAAAGGCACTCGAGACATCAGATTGTCACTAGCATCACATATTGCCACAGTAGCATCCTCTACCCCAGATATGGCTCTGACAAGGATTGCAAAAACTGGTCTCCTACCACCGCCTATACATCTTGAGAACAAATTTGAAATATTAATGAATGAAGACCCCCACATTTGATGAATGTGATTGAACACAGACTGAATAGCCAATAGCACTGATGCTAACTGCCGCTTAAGGTCGAGCAGACAGCGGCACTCAGCTCAGAGCGCAGCCAGGACACATTAGTAACAGGGATACAACTATGTGCTGCCTTCCACAAGCAACGACTTCTGATGTAAACAGGGAACTTCAGAACATACGGATGAAACATAAGACTGCAAACCGACTCATCATTCATGTTGGGAAGAATGATATTCACAAAGAGCAGTCAGAGCTCCTTAAGAAGGATTTCAATGAACTTTTTGAAACACTTAAAAGACTGAAAGTTCAAACATTCATCAGTGGACCACTCCCAGCAAGAGGAACAAACAGGCTTTCACGGTTGCTTGGGCTTAATACATGGCTGCAAAAAAAACAACAATATAAAAGAAGTGAACTTCATTGACAACTTCAGTCTTTTCTGGAGTCAGAGGCAACTGTTTCAACAGGATGGCCACCACCCAAACAAACTTGGTTCAAGAGTGCTAAAGGACAATATCTACTTCTCCCTCCATCATCCTTCTGCAGTGTGTGCCAATCCACTAAACCTGAATGGCACACACACATCTGGATACAGTATGAATGACCACAGGACTTCACTTCAGCACCTGAATGGACATGCGGTTGACACATCACACAAGGACAATGATAACACCACTCAGCAATAACAATTTCTGCTCACGGACACAATCTCAGCTGAGCCCTGCCCACAGAGCTCACCACAGGCAGACTGTGACATACTAGCACTGCTCCAAGATTCAGCACCCAAGGATGACTTTCTGGAAAACAGCCAGGGAAACCAGGACACCCAGGACAGCATATTACAGCCTCCGATAACACCAGAGCAACAGCCCCTCTCACCAGACATGTTATCCCTCTCTCCAGCATCCCCACTTCTGTGCTTCTCAGAGAAAATGTAACAACTGGTATATGCTGGAACCAAACTATCCCACTCTTTTGCAAGCCACCAAATATCAACCAAAAAACGGCAGGCCCCGCAACCACCAAAGCCTGCGGGTCCAGCTCGTCCTCCCCCTCCCCCTCCCCCTGTGAGAGCTCTTCGGCTTCTGCCACAGTGCCAGGGCCCACACCCTCCTCCAGCGGCTCAAGGTGAACCACAAACAACTGATACCAGCTCTCAATGATATGTATCGGGTCCCCTCTATGATAACAGTAACTTTCTCAAATGTTTACAGAACAAACGGGAACCCAGTGTGCCTGTATCTTTCGCTATTGCTGTTCTATTATATGATAGAAAGTCTAAGGCCTTCAAAAGCCGTACAGCAAACCCATCTAATCTAGTGTCTATTACACGTCAAACTAAGATTGCTGTGGGGACAAAAAGACTGTTAAGTTAGCACTTTTAAACATTTGCTCACTTAAAGATAAATCACTTATAGTCAATGACTTAACCACATGCAACCTGGATTTTATGTTGCTAAATGAAACTTGGCTAGAAGTCCTCAATGAAACATCCCCTTCTAACTTTACTTTTATGAGTGTCTTCAGAGCTGTTAGAAGAGGTGGGGGTTTAGCTGCTCTTTTTAAAGATGTCTATCAATGTAAGCCAGTATCATTTGGTAATTACCAGTCTTTTGAATATCTGGGTATTGTGTTAAAAGGGGTTCCACGAATTTTACTTATCATTATTTACAGGCCTACAAATTACTCTACAGCCTTTGCTGAGGACTTTACAGAACTGTTATCTACAATTTCCTCTGAATTTGACTGTTTTGCCATTGATGGAGATTTTAACATTCACATAGATAATGCAGAAACCAAAATGGCAAAATAAATCATAACTGTTTTAAATACTTTTGATCTGACTCAGCATGTACATGGACCCACCCATAATCGTGGACACACTCTAGATTTACTTATCAGTAAGGGTCTAAACATTTCATCGACTGTTATTAAGGATGTAGCACTGTCTGATCATTTCTGTATTTTCTTTGATATATTGATCTCTCCCGCCATTGAAGCTAGATCTGTGTCTGTCAAAAAGAGATGCTTAAATGAGAACACTAGTGACCTATTTATGAAGGCTATATCTTTAACACCAAGCATATCTGCTCACTCTGATGATTTTGTCCTTGATTCTTTTCACTCAAAAGTTAAAAGTGTAATTGATGATATTGCTCCTGTGAAAGTCAGGAAGTGTGGCAGACAAAAAGCACCTTGGAGAAACTCCATGATTTCAATATGGAATTAGGCAAAGCTAGACAGACTTTTTTCTCAAATATTATAAACAGTAACTTAAACAACACACGCACTCTTTTTGCTACTGTAGAGAGACTGACAAACCCCCCAAGCCAGATTCCCAGTGAAATGCTCTCAGACAGCAAGTGCAGTGAGTTTGCCTCCTTCTTCTGTGAGAAAATCAATAATATCAGAAAGGTGATCAGCTCATCCTTGAGTTGCGCTGGGGTCAGACAGATCAAACTGCAACCTGAGAAAGTAGTAACTATTTCTGATTTAGAAGAAATTGATGGCAAAATTTTGAAAGATACTGTACAGCACCTTAAAACATCAACCTGCGCTCTTGACGCACTTCCCACATCTTTCTTCAAAAGTGTGTTTAACGGTTTAGAAGCAGATCTCCTAGAAGTGGTAAATGCCTGACTTCTCTCTGGGAGTTTTCCAAACTCCCTGAAAACTGCAGTTGTCAAGCCCCTCCTGAAAAAGAGCAATCTGGATAAGACCATATTAAACAACTATAGAGCGATCTCAAATCTTCCTTTCATAGGCAAGATCATTGAAAAAGTTGTTTTCAATTAGCTGAACAAATTCTTAATTTCAAATGGATACTTTGACAATTTTCAATCTGGTTTCCAATCGCATCACAGCACAGAGACAGCACTCATAAAGATAATAAACAATATTCGCTTAAATACTGATACAGGCAAATTATCAGTGCTGGTACTACTCAACCTCAGTGATGCATTTGACACTGTCGATCACAACATACTTCTTGACAGGCTGGAAAACTGGGTCGGGCTTTCCGGGATAGCCCTAAAATGGTTCAGGTCATACTTAGGAGGGAGAGGTTATTATGTGAGTATAGGAGACCATAAGTCTGAATGGACATCCATGACATGCGGAGTCCCTCAAGGCTCAATTCTTGCGCCACTCCTATTCAACCTGTACATGCTCCCAATGAGCCAAATAATGAGAAAGAACAAAATCGCTTACCATAGCTATGCAGACGACACACAGCTCTACTTAGCCCTATCACCTAACGATTACAGCCCCATTGAGTCCTTGTTGCAATACATTGATGATGTAAACAGTTGGATGTGCCATGGCCTACCAGGTGCACAATCTGCCTTCACCTTTGGCCGTGAGGGCTCATTCAACCAGAGGCATGGCGTCCTCTAGAGCCCTCCTCTCGGGGGCCCCAATCCAAGAGGTCTGCGATGCAGCAGGATGGGCCACCCCCCACACCTTTATTAGGTTTTACAGTCTGGACATCCCGTCTACGCCTGGCACTCTCGTGCTCTCGTCCTAAGTGTGCCTGTGAGCAGCTTCACACTAGGACAGGCAGGGCGCGTTGTGGCATAGTGGGTACTCGTTCCCCCAAAGTGTCGTTCGACGCAGTCCGAGTTCCCTCGAAAGGGAACGTCTTCGGGTTACGACTGTAACCCTTGTTCCCTGAGAAAGGGAACGAGGACTGCGTCCCTTCGCCACGCCTTCCCCTGCCTGGGAGCGCTTGCTTCATCACAGAAGCTGACATCTCATGTGTGCCGGTGTCCTTTATAGCTTCCGCTTGTATGCCGTAACTCATTATGTCATTACGCAGCACCAATCAGAGATTGGCTCAGTTTCATTCATACTTCAGAGGCGCTACGCTGAGAGGCGTTCCCCCAAAGTGTCGTTCGACGCAGTCCTCGTTCCCTTTCTCAGAGAACAAGGGTTACAGTCGTAACCCGAGGACGATTTTAGTGCAGTGGACCTCAACCAATATATATATATATATATAACAAAAGCATCAAGTTGATATTCATAACATGTATCTTGCTTTACCATTGAACAATATTTAGTCAATATGCTATTTGTAATTTGCATGTTCAGTATTTTTTTTTTTAAATATTCGTTGCACAATGTAAAAAAAGAGACTGTGTGGCACAGTCACAGGTGTACCACTCATGCTGACAAATAGTCTAGTGGATCTCACTTTGCATGGTAGGCCTCTATGTATTTTTGCTGGGTCAGGAGCTTTCCCACAATGCAGGGCACATATTCTTTGGTATAAGAGTGAGCACTTCAAACAGACTGTGTAGCTGGCACAACCACTCAGTCCAGAGGAACAACTTGGAAAACTGTAACCATGGGCAGAGTAAGTTAAGCAATCTAATGTTACAACGACTCACAAACTGAAAATAAAAACAACGACTCACAAAAAAAAACAAAAAACTGTGTAGATAATATGAGATACATTATGTAATGCATAAATGTCAAATGTAATCAAATTACATTGGTCTCTTTATATATTTAAAACAGTTTAAATTAATAAAAGACCAACTTTATCTTTTCAGGTCATCTTCTATGAGGACAGGAACTTCCAGGGTCGCTCTTATGAATGTTCTGGAGACTGTGCTGACATGTCCTCCTACGTGAGCCGCTGTCACTCTTGCAGAGTGGAGAGCGGGTGCTTCATGATGTATGGCCGTCCCAACTACATGGGAAATCAGTATTTCTTTAGGAGGGGCGAGTACGCTGATTACATGTCTATGTTTGGAATGAATGAATGCATCAGGTCCTGCCGTATGATCCCCATGGTAAGCTCCATGAACATCTGGATATATTTGACAGATGTTTTCGTAACTTTAATAGTCTTTGAGAGAGAGAACATGTTTGAGCCTATTTACTGTACATTTGGTCTCAAAAGTGTTAAAAAGATGTAAAACTTAAATATGTCTGACTTCTCTTCCACAACAGCACAGGGGATCCTACAGAATGAGGATCTATGAGAGGGAGAACTTCATGGGTCAGATGTACGAGATGATGGATGATTGTGACAGCATCATGGATCGCTACCACATATCCAACTGCCAGTCCTGTCATGTGATGGATGGCCACTGGCTCATGTATGAGCAGCCCCACTACAGAGGCAAGATGTCCTACTTCAGGCCTGGAGAGTACAGGAGCTTCAGCAATATGGGTGGCATGAGACGCAATGGGGAAAACCTCTTTTCCACGAGATATTGAAGCCAGAAATTATCCTTAATTTTGAATTAATTTAAAACGCTGTGCGGCAGCATGCAGACATAGCCAAGACGGCTCACGCGCCTATTGGCTGCCCTGCGGCAACAGCAGCAGCCTATCGAGAGAGGCCCTGCGTGACACCATATCCAATGGGGGCATTTCGCGCCCCTTTCGTCACGTCCCGCCAGAAAGGGCGTGGCCTCGTCCTATAAATACAGCTCGATTAGGCTGATACAACTGATTTTCAACTCTTCAGTGAAGCGCACGCATCGCTGGATCCAGAGTGAGAAGCCGCGCCGTCGACACAAGCCTTCTGCGGGACAAGCCCTTGAACCTGAAGCCGCTGGCCTCACCTCGCCGCCTTCAGTCGCCGTACCCTGCTACGCTTTCCGGCGTATATATCCTTTACCTGTGCTGAGAGTGTTTGTTCGCCGTTGCAACTCACACTTCTCTATAACTCCTAAAAGAGCTAGCGTCTTTTTCAAGATGCCTTCTTCCTGTGGCTTGTGCCGAGCCCAACTCAGCGATGGGGACCGCCATGTGATCTGCGTTTCCTGCCTGGTTGAAGATCATATGGCTCTCGCGCTCGCTGACGGCGGATGCCCTCAATGCGAGCTGATGCCTATGGTGACTCTGAGAACTCGCCTGGCATCCTTCTCGGAGCCCGCACTTCTGCCCGCTGTGGTACCGCGCTGTAAGAAGCGCCGTGCTCAGCGCGCCCCTGAGCTCTCTCCTGCCCTCCAAAGCTCTTCGGTTCGCTCGCCAGTTTCGCCGGCATCGCTCGAGTCGCTCACCGATGGACAGCGGCCGCCGTCTGCCACCGCTTCCGCCATTGAGCTCGACGAACCAGCCGAGGCCTGTTCTATCCTGGCATCAGACAGCGAGGACTGGGAACGCCCCTTTCTCGGCCAGGATGCGTACCTCTGTCTCTGCAGCATTCTCCACTGTGGACGGTGCGAAAGATAGAGGGTACCTTTCTCTTCCTCCAGTGGAAGCAGCGGTAGCATCCCATCTCTGCCCGCCCTCTGCTGGACGGCGTGCTTTGACGGCGCTACCCTAGAAAGCATGCCGAGTGATGTCAACCATGCACGGTTGCGCTTACACCGCTGCCGGGCAAGCTGCGTCAGCGCTGCATACAATGGCTATCTTGCAGATTTTCCAAGCCAACCTTCTCCGTAAAATGGACGAGGAAGGACCGGAAGCTATCTGCGTGGCGGATCTACGAAGCGCTACGGACCTCGCTCTACGTGCTGCAAAAGCCGCTGCACAAGCCGTTGGGCGCAACATGGCCTCTCTCGCCGTGAGCTGTGGCTGAGAGACATCTGTGGCTAACGCTGTCTGAGATGACGGAAGCTGAGTGCTCTGTGTTCCTCGACACGCCCATCTCCACTGATGGCCTTTTCGGATCTGCCGTCAAGAAGACATCACAAGCTATGAAGCACTTCCTGCCGAAGCGCTCTAGTTCCGCAGCAGGCCGCTCGAAACAGCCGTCTGCCCGGGGCTCTCAGCCGCAGCCTGCACGGCCCGCCACCGCCGCTTCTCAGCGCCGCCAGGCCCCAAACCAAAGACCGCGCTCTCGCTCTGCTGGACGCCGCCCCCCCTTAGCGCGGGCCCCGGCCGAGAATTGAAATCAATTCAGAGAATTGGTCTCAAAGCCTTCCTAGCCTCCCTAGGAAAGCGGCGGTGTTCAAATCCCGCTGCGGACGAATTTTCACAGAAACTTCTCGCTCGTTCAGTTCCAAACAATCCGACTGTCCCAGCGTACTTCGCAGTAAACAAGCCGGTTCCACAGCCCGCTTGCCTGCACACAAAAGCCGTCTTTACGGCTACCCAGATAAATCCAATAAAGAGTGTATTTTCTGGTGTCCGGCCAAGGCCGATGATGTAATGAGTGTTGTAAGAATGCCCACGTCTCAGTGCCCATTCCCACACGCAGACACAGCCCGCCACAATACAGGGCTAGCACAATTAAAATCGACTCATGTGGATTGTGCAATAAATGTAGTGAACGTGCCCATGACACAGTGCCCACAAACACTACACGAAGCATGTCCCACGGTTTCAGTAAAAACGAAACCAACACACATTCAGTCGGCGGGAGCCGACAGTGTTCTCAGTGCAGTGAGTGTGCCCGCTGTCCTGCGCCCACATTCCCTCACAGACATGCCGAACCCCAAGGGCTCGTCCCGCTCGCCTTCTCTCCACAACCTGTCAGAGAGAAGCTGAGCGCGGTCGGGCTGCCCGCTGTAATCAGCGCACCCCCCGCCTCGCACACTGCAAACACAGTGTTTATTTCTCAGCACACCGGAGCTCTACGGCCGCCGTTATACCACGGCCAGAGCCCAGATTTCATTCTACCTCTAGCTATTCACGCAGATGCGTGGGCGAAGCTTCTCGGGGTATCAGAATGGGTGCTGAACACTATAAAAAGAGGATATTCACTGCAGTTCGCTCGACGCCCCCGCCGTTGTTCGATGCCCCCGCCGTTGCACGGCGCGAGTCGAAACGACGGTAACAAACGAAGTATCTCATCTACTTCGAGCCGAGATAATGAAACTACTGAGCAAAGGGGCTATAGAACCTTTATCTCAGGCTCAGAGCGAAGGGGGTCTATACAGAAGATATTTTCTGGTACCGAAAAAAGACGGGGGTCTCAGACCCATTCTAGATCTGCGACAGCTGAACAAAGCGCTCGCGAAGCGCCAATTCAGAATGATTACAACCAGGAAAATCCTCGCGCAAGTTCACCAGGAGGACTGGTTTATGTCAATAGATCTGAAAGACGCCTATTTCCAAATACAAATAGCGTCACGTCACAGGCAATTCTTGAGATTCGCCTTCGATGGCCAGGCATACCAATACAAAGTCCTGCCGTTCGGCCTGTCCCTGGCACCCCGGACATTTACGAAGTGCATGGACGCGGCTCTCGCACCCATGAGACTCCAGGGCATGCAAATTTTGACTACTTGGATGATTGGCTGATTCTAGCTCGATCACAATCAGACCTCATAGAACACAGGACCACATTACTTGCGCATCTCGAGAATCTGGGTCTCACAGTCAATTGGGTGAAGAGTTCGCTGTCTCCCAGCCAGAAAAATTCTTTTCTGGGAACAGTACTGGACTCGCTATCCATGACCGCGCGCCTGTCGCCGAAGCGCGGACTGGACATTCAGCGCGCCGCGAAATCCTTCCGCCGCGGCTCGATAGTCCCGCTCAAAAGGTTTCAGAAAATGCTGGGCCTGATGGCCTCAGCAGCTTCAGTACTCCAGCTGGATCTGGTTCGCATGCGCCCACTGCAGCTGTGGCTGAGAGCGCGAGTTCCGCCCTGGGCATGGACCGCTGGTCGGTTTCGCCTCCGGGTCGATCCAAAATGCGTTTCAACTTTGGAATCTTGGAAAATAACCAACTGGTATCAGTCAGGTGTGAGTCTGGGGACTCCCTCGAGTGTAAAGGTGGTGTTCACGGACGCCTCCACCTCGGGATGGGGAGCGCTGCAATGTCAGAAACAATGTCCCAGCAGGGGAATGGTCGCTGCACCCGCAGACGATCCGACTGCTGTGGGAGACATTCGGCAGAGCGCAGGTAGAACTGTTTGCGTCCCACGAGAATGCTCAATGTCCGAAATATTTCTCCAAAAGCAAGGATGCGCTGGCCCACGTCTGGCCCCGCTGTCCCCTCTATGCTTTTCCCCCTGTCTCGCTCCTGCCTCAAGTGGTGGAACAAATCAGGGAACAACGGATGCCCAGTGCTGCTTGTGGCTCCTCTCTGGACAAACCAGATTTGGTTCCCAGTCCTGATGCAGCTGACCAGCACTGCCCCGTGGCCAATACCGTTGTGGAAAGACCTCCTCTCTCAGGCCAAGGGCTCGATTTGGCATCCTCGCCCGGAACTATGGTCCCTACATGCATGGGCCATCAACGGGTACCCGCTAACCTCCCGGAGGGAGTGTTAAACACGATCACGCAGGCAAGGGCCCTGTCTACTAGACGGCTCTATTCCTCGAAATGGTCTGTGTTCTCTGCCTGGTGTCAAGCTCAGGGCTTTTCACCCGCAGACTGCGGGGTCACGGAAGTACTCTCCTTTCTTCAAGAGCTGCTCGATAAGGGCAGGACCCCATCGACGCTCAAAGTGTATGTGGCGGCCATAGCAACGTTTGTAAAACCTGTGTCTGGCCAGTCACTGGGGAAGAATGACCTAGTCGTGCGATTCCTCAAGGGAGCTCGGAGGCTGAACCCTCCCAGACCTCCTTCAGTCCCGGTGTGGGACCTTTCTACGGTTTTGGAAGCCATGAAAGGTGCCCCGTTCGAGCCAATCCATTTGTCAGACATGAAGCATCTGTCTTTCAAAACGGTGTTTCTTTTGGCTCTCGCTTCAGTGAAGCGCATAGGGGACTTACAAGCGCTTTCAGTAAGCGCGTCATGTATGGAGTTTGGGCCTAATGACCCAAAAGTCATACTCAAACCAAGGCACGGGTACGTGCCCAAATCCCTCAACACACCATTCAGGGCCCAGGTTATTTCCCCGTGCGCCCTCACGGTTCATGATTAGGAGAAGGATGCGAGTCTCCTTTGCCCCGTCGGGGCACTGAGAGCTTATGTGTCCTTCTCGTCTGTCTTCAGACAGACCGAGCAGCTCTTCGTTTTGTTTGGCGGACACTCCAAGTTACTGGCCGCATCAAAAAAGAGCCTATCCAGATGGATAGTTGATGCCATAGCGCTGGCTTACACTTCTAAGGGCCTGCAGTGTCCTTTGGGTGTCAGAGCGCACTCCACGAGAGCGTGGCCTCATCGTGGGCATGGTATAGTGGGATTAGCCTGCAAGATATCTGGACGGCCGTGGGCTGGGCCTCGCCGTCTACATTTATAAGGTTTTATAACCTAGAGGTTCCCGCCTTATAAGCCAAGCTTCTGTCGGTCTAGAATTCAGTTCTATCTGCCCCGCTGCGCCGGCCCAGATGCTGAGCTTTGCTTGTGCATGGCTCACTGATCGATAGAACAGCTCCATGGGTGTTGAATAACCCATACTATTACCCAGTTCAGGCTGAACACGTTCACCCTGTCTGCGTGAAACACTGTTAACATAATCAGCTCCTGTAGGATGCTATTTCATGGGGAATGATGCTTGCAGCCTCTCTTCTCCGACTCTCTGTGAGTCTATGGTGATTGTGCACTATATGTGCCCTGGGCTACTGCCCTTGAGACTTTGGTGTTGGACCCCAGTACGCACGTTGTTTTACAGTGTTTTCCCCATAGTGTAAGATATTACGCAGTACGAGAGATACTCTTGTAAGAGAACATACTCGGTTACTAATGTACCTCTAGTGAGGGAACGCGTACTGCGTATCTTGCCGTGCATACAACAGCTCTGGTTCGCTTCGGTGATGAAAACCAGTTGTATCAGCCTAATCGAGCTATATTTATAGGACAAGGCCACGTTCTTTTCTAGTGGGACGCGAAATTCCCCCATGGGATATGGTGTCACGCAGGGCCTCTCTCGATAGGCTGCTGCTGTTGCCGCAGGGCAGCCAATAGGCGCGTGAGCCGTCTTGCCTATGTCTGCTTGCTGCCGCACAGCGTTTTACATTAATTCAAAATTAAGGATAATTTTTGGCTTCAATATCTCGTGGAAAAGAGGTTTTCCCCATAGCGTAAGATATTACGCAGTACTCGTTCCCTCTCTAGAGAGAACCGAGGTTACGTTAGTAACCGAGTACGTTTTGTCTTTGTTTTCATTGTGTTCAGCTCATGTGTGGCTGTTTTCCTTTGACCCAGAGTTTTCCCATGTGTTTCATTGATTCATCCTATTTACCTGTCCCTCGTTAATTAACTCGTTAGCTCATTTGTTTGCCCCTGTACTTAAACCTTCAAAAAGTTTCGGTCAGTTCTTTGTCCTGGATTGTTCTATGTTTAACGTCAATGTGTATGTGGTTGTGTTTCGGCTGAGTAAATCTCGTTTTTATTCTTGGATTTAAGATCATTTTGAGTATCTTCTCTTCATCGTTGTCAAGTCAAGTCACCTTTATTTATATAGCGCTTTTTACAATACAAATTGTTTCAAAGCAGCTTTACAGAGATAACAGGAAAGTAAAGTTGTAATAGTTATGTTAAATTCAAAATTATATGTTAAATGTCCCCAACTAAGCAAGCCAAAAGCCAATGGCGAATAAAGGCGAAAAAAGGCGACAGTGGCAAGGAACCAAAACTCCATCAGGTGACAGAATGGAGAAAAAAAACCTTGGGAGAACCCAGGCCCAGTCAGGGGGCCAGTCCTCCTTTGGCCAACAAACAAACAGTGTATGATTATGATTTAGGTGGCATAATAGGTCAGAAGTCAGATTGGATCAGAACTTTCATAATATTTATCCAGTTCATCTGGTTAGGGGTGGGAGTCATCACTCCGGTATGGAGATGAGTTTGTTGAGGTGTCCATGAGGCCTTCACAGTGTTGATGAGGCTGGCACTTCAGGGATGCGTTGTCGTCGAGTCCATGTGATGGTCCTTCATCAGATCTGGATATGGCCTGGATCCGGCGGTTTGCGGTAAACCTCGGAATGAACAGAGAGCAGGGGCGTAATTTGTGGGGGGGATGGGGGGGATATAACCCCCCCAATATTTAAATCTATGCATTACAACCCCCCCATTATTTATACCATTATCACAATATCAGGAGGCATACCCAAACTTCAACCCCCCCAATGTTCAAACCAAATCTACGCCCTTGACAGAGAGACTAATATTAGCGTAGACGCCATCCTTCTTTATGATGTACAAAGTACATCAGGATTTATGGGAAGTGTTCCCGGTTCCAGCTGATCTAAACTATGCAGCCTAACATTGAATTATAGCAATCTATAATGTGTTATGTGTATGCTAAGCCAAAGAGATGTGTTTTTAGTCTAGATTTGAACTGACAGACTTTGTCTGCTTCCCGGACAATGTTAGGAAGATTGTTCCAAAGTTTTGGTGCCAAGTAGGAAAAGTATCTACTGCCAGCAGTTGATTTAGATATTCTAGGTATTATCAACTGGCCATAATTTTGAGATCGCAATAGGCGTGAAAGACTATAATGGGTTAAGAGCTCGCTCAAGTACTGCGGAGCTAAACCATTTAGTGCTTTGTAAGTAAACAGAAATATTTTAAAATGTATATGATTTTTAATAGGGAGCCAATGCAGTGTTGACAGAACCGGGCTAATATGGTCATACTTCCTGGTTCTGGTAAGAACTCTAGCGGCTGTAGTTTGTTTATTAAGCGTGCAGCGCAACCACCCAGTAGAGCATTACAATAATCTAGCCTTGAGGTCATGAACGCATGAACTAATTGTTCCGCATTTGTCAATGAGAGCATATGACGTAATTTAGATATATTTTTAAGATGGAAAAATGCGATTTTACAGATAATAGACACGTGACTTTCAAATGAGAGATTGGTATCAAAGAGCACACCCAGGTTCCTAAATTCAATTCAATTCAATTCAAATTTATTTGTATAGCGCTTTTCACAATACACATTGTCTCAAAGCAGCTTTACAGAAAGTGCATTTCGGAAATGTACATAGAAAAATACAGTTAGTTAATCAAGTAGTAATTTATGGCATAACATATCGCCGGCTTTGAGTCGTCTCTTCACAGGCGTCGAGTCGTCTCTTCACAGGCGTTGGGGCATCTGAAGTCTCCGTGAGAGGCTGGATACAAACTGGAGCTGACGAACGCTATTTACCTCGGGACTAGCGTCCCGAGATAACAGCAGAAAGGCAGATGGGAAATAATTAGCATAGCTGATGTTCATAATGTTAATGCATTCGAACTGATTCAGCAGTAGTATTAAAGGTTAGGCATTAAGTGAATGCTTGGTTAAAGAGATGCGTCTTTAATCTAGTTTTAAACTGGGACAGCGAGTCTGAGTCTCGAACAATATCAGGAAGGCTATTCCAGAGTTTAGGAGCTAAATGTGAGAACGCCCTCCCTCCTTTAGTGGACTTAGATATCCTAGGAATGACCAGAAGCCTCGAATTTAGTGATCTTAAAGAGCGCAATGGATTGTATGGCGATAGAAGGTCTGTTAAATACACAGGAGCTAAACCATTTAGGGCTTTATAGGTCAGTAGGAATACTTTGTAATTGATACGTAACTTAATAGGTAACCAGTGTAGAGATGATAAAATAGGTGTTATATGATCATATTTTCTTGATCTAGTAAGAACTCTAGCGGCTGCATTTTGCACTAACTGTAGCTTGTTTATTGAGGATGCAGGACAACCAGCTAATAAAGCATTACAGTAATCTAGTCTCGAGGTCATGAATGCATGAACTAACTTTTCTGCATCAGAAACAGATAGCATGTTACGTAGCTTAGTAATGTTTCTAAGGTGGAAAAAGGCTGTTCTTGTAATATATGAAATATGATTTTCGAAAGTCAAGTTGCGGTCTAGTATAACACCTAGGTCTTTTACTGTAGTGGATAACGTTACAGGACATCCTTCTAAATTAAAGTTGTATTGTAAGGGATTTTGTGGGTAGTTTTTTGGACCAATAAGTAGTACCTCCGTTTTATCTGAATTTAATAGCAGGAAATTACACGTCATCCAGCATTTTATATCATTTAGACACTCTGTCAATTTAGATAAGTTAGTGTTTTCATCTGGTCGTGATGAGATATATAATTGAGTGTCATCAGCATAACAGTGGAAATTAATTCCATGTTTTCTTATAAGATTACCAAGTGGCAGCATGTATATTGAGAATAGCAGAGGGCCTAACACCGATCCTTGCGGCAGTCCATAGTCTACTGACGTTATCTTTGATTTTTCCCCATTTAAACAGACAAAATGGTAACGGTCTGATAAGTACGATCTAAACCAGCTTAATGCCTGTCCCTGAACACCAGTGTAGTTTTGTAGTCGATCCAAGAGTATTTTATGATCTATAGTGTCGAACGCAGCGCTAAGATCGAGTAGAACTAGTATTGAGATACAGCCTTGGTCAGAAGCTAAAAGTAAATCATTTGTAATTTTAACTAGCGCAGTTTCTGTGCTATGATGCGGTCTGAATCCCGACTGGAATTTTTCATAGATATCATTTTCTTGCAAGAAAGAGCACAATTGAGCGGACACAACTTTATCTAGTATTTTAGACATAAATGGAAGATTTGAGATGGGTCTGTAATTTGCTAAGTTATTTGGATCTAATTGCGGTTTCTTAATGAGAGGTTTTATTACTGCCAGCTTGAATATTTGACGACGAAGACTTGACAGAGCAGCCATCAAGTGTTAAACAGTATTCTAGGTTATTGCTTGTGGAAGTTTTTTGTCCAATAATTACAATCTCTGTTTTTTCAGAATTTAGTAGTAGGAAATTACTAGTCATCCAATTTTTTATATCAGCTATGCATTCCGTTAATTTTGTGAATTGGTAAGTTTCGTTAGGTTTTGAGGAACTATTGAGCTGAGTATCAACAGCATAACAGTGAAAACTAATTCCATGTTTCCTAATGATATCTCCTAACGGTAGCATGTACAGAGTGAACAGCAGCGGTCCTAGTACTGAGCCTTGTGGTACGCAATACTGAATACCGATAAGACATCTCTTCATTTACTGCTAAAAACTGATAACGGTCAAATAAGTATGATTTAAACCATGCTAGTGCAATTCCACTAATGCCAACATAGTTTTCTAGTCTGTTTAATAGAATGTTGTGGTTAATGGTGTCAAATGCAGCACTAAGATCAAGTAACACTAATAGAGAGATACAACCACGATCGGATGATAAGAGCAAATCATTTGTGACTTTAATGAGAGCAGTCTCAGTACTATGGTACGGTCTAAATCCGCACTGAAAATCCTCGCAGATGGCATTTCCTTCAAGAAAGGAACACAGTTGTGAGGATACTGCCTTTTCTAATATCTTTGACAGAAAAAGCAAATTCGAGATCGGCCTGTAATTGACTAATTCTGTAGGATCAAGTTGCGTTTTTTTAACAAGCGGTTTAATCATAGCCAGCTTAAAGGGTTTTGGTACGTATCCTAGAGACAAATACGAATTAATGATATTGAGAAGAGGATCTATGACCTCTGGAAGCATCTCTTTCAATAGTTTAGTCGGTATAGGGTCTAACATACAAGTTGTCGATTTAGATGAGTTAATGATTTTGCTAAATTCTTCTTCTCCTATAGCAACAAATTAATCAAAATTTTCCTCAGGGAGACTAAAATGCACTCCCTGATGCCATACTGTAGTAGATGGTTGCATAGTTATAATTTTGTCCCTGATATCATCAATCTTATTAGTGAAGAAGTTCATAAAGTCATTACTGTTGTGTTTCTTGGAAACTTCTGGGCTTGAAGCTTTCTTTTTCGTTAGTTTAGCCACTTTTTCAAATAAATACCTAGGATTATGTATATTTTCTTCTAATAGGGTTGAAAAATAAGCAGATCTAGCAGCTTTTAAAGCCTCTCTGTAAGCAATCGAGCTCTCCTTCCATGCAATCCGAAATACCTCTAGTTTTGTTTTCTTCCAGTTGCGCTCCATTTTTCTGGCTGCTCTCTTAAGGGCCTGACGAGTGTGCTCGTTGTACCACGCATTGGACTATTTTCTTTAATCTTCTTTAAGCGCAGCGGAGCAACTGTGTCTAAAGTGCTGGAAAAGAGGAAGTTAAAAGTTTCTGTTGCAATATCGAGTTCTTCTAAGCTATCTGGGATGCTGAGATGATGAAACTGATCAGGAAGATTATTGATAAAGCAATCTTTCGTGGCAGAAGTGATAGGTATAACATTTATAACACGGAGTCGGCTTTGCAGCCTTGGCTAAATGTAATTTACATGAGACTAGATAATGATCTGAGATGTTGTCGCTCTGCTGCAGTATTTCAACGGCATCAACATCTATTCCATGTGATAATATTAGATCTAGAGTATGAATACGACAATGAGTAGGTCCTGACACATGTTGTCTAACTCCAATTGAGTTTACAATTTCTTTAAATGCCAATCCCAATGCATCTTCTTCATTATCTACATGTATGATTTCCATTACACGAGAGTAGATGTTAAAACTTCATGCTGATTTGTAATCGGCTTTCGCCAAGATAAGCAACACTAAGACGTAGCTTTATAGTAAGCTATGCTTCACCCATTTACGCTTTTTTTCCATATGGTGGTGTGACTCCCCTTCTGTCCGGCGTTAAGGACTGCAGTGTACTTGGCGCGTCAGCACACACGACGGCTGCAACTACAGTGTGGTCTCCCTAGTGGACCAGAGTCACCCCCCTCCGTCCCCCACTCAACTCAGCCCAGCTTACTGACCTCTACATCCCTCCTGCTGTTGAGACCTAACCACAATCTCACAATCTCTCGGCAACCCAACCATACGCGCCAACCCGTTTGACTAAGGCTGTCGAGCCCCACTGGTGCGTTAATATGCAGTTTCAGTGGCAACGGTTCCGTATGGCATACCACCTACCGAAAAACACAATATCTGCCCAACCACCTGTCATTCACGCAATATACACAGGAACGTAATGACTGTAAATACTATACAACCTATACAAATAAACCAATAGACTCTTCAAGTTTTCAAGAATTCTGCGAAACCGTAGCATGGCGTAGCATCTTTCCTTCTCAACCACAGTCAGTTGCTGCTCCTTTCTGCTGCTTCAGATAAGTTCTTAACTGTGCGACGCAACTCTTGGCCACTGAATCTGACTTCTCTGAGGAACCGGGTTGTAGAGTGTGCCACAAAACCTCGACAACCCACTTCCACTGGATAAACCTGGACTCTCCATCCTCGCTGTTCTGCTTCAGTGGGCAGATGAGCATACCGCAGTTTCTTCCTCTCATATGCCTCATCTACCGCATCCTCCCATGGCACTCTTAACTCTATCAGTTGAACAATGCGTGCTGATCCAGACCACAAAACAATATCTGGTCGTAGGTTAGTGGTGGCAACCTCATGTGGAAAAATAAGCCGTTGATCAAGATCAGCCAGCATCTTCCAGTCCCTAGCAGCTTCCAGTTGTCCTGGGCGAGAATTGGTGTTAGCACCTTTTCTTGGTGGTTGCTCGCCTGGCCGGAGGAATATTGTCTTCTGCGTGTAATGTTTTGCTAGAACAGGTGGCAACTTATTGGTCATACTACGCTTGCCTTCCAATGCTAAAGCCAAACATCGCAATACTTGGTCATGGCGCCAAGTAAACCGACCTTGGTTAAGAGCCACCTTACATCCTGTCAAAATGTGCCTTAATGTGCAGGTGATGGACAAGAGGGATCCTCTCCTACCCAGAGGTTTAGGTTCTGCGGTGATGGGAGAACATCATATGTTGACCTAATAAGGAAACTGATCCTACTCTCTTCCATTGACCAAAGGTCTTGCCAGCCCATTTTGCGTTGTTCCACACTCTCCCATCTCATCCACTCTCCCTGCTTTGCCTGGGAAATGGCCTTTATACATCTCATCCTCTCCTCCTGCTTTGACACCTCGTTGACTACCAGCTTCCTCCTTTGAGCTGGGCCTGCCTTGTGCCATTTAGGAGGAGCTAAACTGAGCCTAAAATCCCCTCTTCCATGCTGTACCTGTCCCACTATATCCCCACTTTGAAGGTCAGCCTTTGCCTCTACTACAGATTTCTTTGCTGACCGCTGTCTACCAGTTTTTACCACAGGGGCTGCCTCCCTTACACATTTGTCGCGTGACTCTGCTAAAGTGATTTCCAGTCTGACCTTGGCACACTTAAACTCCTCGGTTAAAGCAGAGACTGGCAGTTGCAATACTCCTTTACTATAAAGTCCCACTCTGCTGAGGCAGCGTGGAACTCCCAACCATTTCCTGATGTATGAACTTATTGACGCTTCCAGCTTATCCACTGTTGTCAAAGAAACCTCGTACACAGTCAGTGGCCACAGCAACCTTGGCCAGAGGTGGGCACAAATACATCAAAAACTATTTTGTTACAAAATACAAATACTGGCTCATAAAAGGGAACAAAATAACATATAAAATACTGATGTGAAAAAATTATTTAAATAAAATACAAGTAATTAGTATTTTGAAAATACAAAAATACTCCCACAATAATCTTAAGTCTTTTTTTTATTACTGAAAGGTCAATAACACAAATAGTAGCAATAATACAAATATGAGAAATGTGTAAATTCAAAATGGCGAAGAAGCAAAATAAAAAAGTATGGGCATTTCACTAAACCTCTACAGGGCCTGAAATAGCTTCCCTCTGACGTAAATGGCATGTATAGCTAAGTTCACATCAATGGTGTGGAAGGCTGCCCTTAATAGCAAAACGTGTTTGATGTAGACACGTAGCCATATTATCACCGTTACTCTACTCGTGCCTCAAAGGACAAGTTCGGTATTTTACACTTAAATGTCACGCGAAACACACAAAAAGGTAGATCCAAATGCAGTGTTTATTTAAAGGGTAATCCGTACTCACAACCAGTCCAGGCAAAGGTCAAAATCCAAAAAGCAGTCCATAAACAAGAAACAAAACAAGACAAGACCTCTGAAGTGCAAACAGACATTTAAGCAAGGACTCGACAACTAACACAGAAACAGACAGGGTATAAATAGACCAGTGCAAACAATGTGAGTGGGAACAGCTGTGTGTAATGATCAGTGATGAGTGACAGAACAGGATGATGGGAAATGTAGTACATGAGGAAATGTGACGATCAGGGAAAGAACCTCTAGAAAACCCAGGGAACAAACCAGACACTGTGACATAACCCCCCCTCTACGGAGCGGCTACCAGATGCTCCAAGACCCGCAAAAAACAAACAAAACAAGAGTCCAGGAGGGAGGTGGAACGGTGGAGGATCAGGGGGAGGGATGGGGGGCCAGGTCCATGGAAGGGAACAGAAACAGGGGGTGATGGTTTAGCCGGCGGCCAGGACAAAGCAGACAGTCCATCGGGCGGCCAGGGCGAAGCCGACGACCCATCGGGCGGCCAGGGCGAAGCAGACGACCCATCGGGCGGCCAGGGCGAAGCAGACGACCCATCGGGCGGCCAGGGCGAAGCAGACGACCCCTCGGGCGGCCAGGGCGGTGAAGACCCATCGGGCGGCCAGGGCGGTGAAGACCCATCGGGCGGCCAGGGCGGTGAAGACCCATCGGGCGGCCAGGGCGGTGCCGACCAGGGCGAAGACGACCACTCGGGCGACCAGGGCGGAGACGTCCCTTCGGGCGGCCACGGCACAGGAACAGAAACCGGCTCAGGAGCAGACACTGGCTCAGGAGCAGACACCGGCTCAGGAACAGACACCGGCTCAGGAGCAGACACCGGCTCAGGAACAGACACCGGCTCAGACACCGGCTCAGGAACAGACACCGGCTCAGGCTCAGGAACAGACACTGGCACCGGCTCAGGAACAGGCACTGGCACCGGCTCAGGAACAGGCACTGGCACCGGCTCAGGAACAGACACCGGCTCAAGAACAGACAATGACTCAGGAACATACACCGGCTCAGGAACGGACACCAGAACTGTAACAATCACAAGAACAGACGCAAACACAGAAACAAACACTGGCTCTGGCTCTGGAACAGCAGACACTGGCTCCGGCTCAGGAACAGCAGACACTGGCTCCGGCTCAGGAACAGCAGACACTGGCTCCAGCTCAGGAACAGCAGACACTGGCTCCGGCTCAGGAACAGCAGACACTAAAGGTCTGAAGGGCGTCTCCAGGATCCGAGCTAGACGCTCTAAATAGCCGATCAGTGCCCCTCCGGCCACGAGAATGGGCATCTCCTGATCCGTCTCCGACTGGGCAGACGTGGCGTGAGCCGTCTCTGTCTGGGCAGATGTGACCTGAATAGTCTCTGACTGGGCAGACGGGACGTGAACAGTCCCTGACTGGGAAGACGGAACGTGAACAGTCTCTGACTGGGCAGACGGAACGTGAACAGTCTCTGACTGGGCAGACGGAACGTGAATAGTCTCTGACTGGGCAGACGGAACGTGAACAGTCTCTGACTGGGCAGACGGAGCGTGGACAGTCTCTGGATCCGCAGATGGACTGTGTCTCTTCTTCCTCCTCCGTCCATGAGAGCGAGAGGGCGCTGGGCTGGACGGCGCCAGCGGTGAGGGCTCTGGGCTGGACGGCGCCAGCGGTGAGGGCTCTGGGCTGGACGGCGCCAGCGGTGAGGGCTCTGGGCTGGACGGCGCCAGCGGTGAGGGCTCTGGGCTGGATGGCGCCAGCGGTGAGGGCTCTGGGTTGGATGGCACCAGCGGTGAGGGCTCTGGGCTGGACGGCGCCAGCGGTGAGGGCTCTGGGCTGGACGGAACCCGCGGTGATGGCCTCGTGCTGGGCGGAACCCGCGACAAGGGTCTTGTGCTGGACCAGACCAGCGGCTCCGGATCAGGAACATGGCAGGGTGGAGGACGGTGTCGTGGAATTTGTCGACCACCTCCTCCCCTGCAACCTCCCCTAGTTCCGGAGAACTTGGCCAGACGAGTCCCCTCGAACGACTCACCATCTCTAACGGAAGTGGTCACTGGAGATCTTGCCGCCGCAGTTTCCTCAGTCTGATGGGCCCATAAAGAAAAACATTGAAAGATGTTTAACCGGGGCGCTTCCTCCCAGGTTTGCGAACCTCCTCTCCGTGGTCCCCTTCCTCCCCCATTCATAGGAGGAGGGTTACAGAATCCCGAACTGCTGGATCTATACAGGGTCGAGTCCTTCTGTCACGCGAAGCACACAAAAAGGTAGATCCAAATGCAGTGTTTATTTAAAGGGTAATCCGTACACACAACCAGTCCAGGCAAAGGTCAAAATCCAAAAAGCAGTCCATAAACAAGAAACAAAACAAGACAAGACCTCTGAAGTGCAAACAGACATTTAAGCAAGGACTCGACAACTAACACAGAAACAGACAGGGTATAAATAGACCAGTGCAAACAATGTGAGTGGGAACAGCTGTGTGTAATGATCAGTGATGAGTGACAGAACAGCATGATGGGAAATGTAGTACATGAGGAAATGTGACGATCAGGGAAAGAACCTCTAGAAAACCCAGGGAACAAACCAGAAACTGTGACATTAAAGCCCTATTTTAAGATCGTTTCTGATGAAATAGAACGATTAAGATTGAAATTTGGAAAAATGCTGCTGTCCCGAGAATTTTCGGTTTCTGTGTTAGCAGGACCCCCCACCTCAACAATGGTTTCATAGGGGCACTGGAACAATCATTCATAAAACGCATTAAACTTTAGTTTACAAAGACGTGAAACTCACCGAGTGGTTTGGGGTGTTCACTGATATGCTCACACTAAAATCGCTGCAAAAGATGCTTCCCAACAGGTGTTTTACCATTCGTTGTAAAACTGTGGACCTATTTTTCCAAACGCCTCACAACCGGACATTCTTCCGTTGAGAGCTTGAATAATAGACACTCCAGCCCAGTTGGTGGCGATAATGCACCTTTGCCAATGTTTGGATAGCGTAGCCTACGATACCGCGACTGCATAACTACAGAAATAATACAAACAACCCCATTCCCGTTTCCGTCAGCGGAGTAATACCGTACCTCACAGAACATCCAATACAAGTCAATGGAGTTGGACAAAAACTATGATAAAACCTGTTGGAAAGCATCTTTTGCAGCGATTTTTGTGTAAAAATAACAGACCGAGAATTTTCTCCACAAAATCAAAATCACATTTTAATCAGAATCAGAATCAGAAAGAGCTTTATTGCCAAGTGTGCTTGCACACACAAGGAATTTGTTTTGGTACTGAGGCTTCCAGTGGACATATACAAATACAACATGAAACATAATACTACAAATTATAAGAATAAAAAATAAAAATATAAATATATGAGAATAAAACTATCACAGTTGGGTTTAGTCAGAATAGACATTTTCAGATTTACAGATTATGAACCCATTTACAGTGTTTTGAATATTATAAATAAATAAATCTACATATAAGTATCACCTGAGTTGTGGGATATTGCACTAAACAGTGGGAGTATTGCACTTACAGGCATATGCCTTGGGAGGAGTGTTAACTGTTCAGGAGGGAAATGGCCTGTGGGAAGAAACTGTTCCTGTGCCGAGATGTTCTTGTGGCCAGTGATCTGAGTCTCCGTCTTGACGGTAACAGTTCAAACAGGTGGTGTCCAGGGTGAGTGGAGTCTGTGATGATTTTACCTGCTCTCTTCCTCACTCTGGAAGAGTACAGGTCCTGGAGGTTTGGCAGGGGGGCACCAATAATCCTCTCCGCAGTCCGGACTGTCCGTTGTAGTCTCCTGATGTCTGATTTGGTAGCTGAACCAAACCAGACAGTGATGGAAGCGCACAAGACAGACTCAATGACGGCTGAGTAGAACTGAGTCAGCAGATCCTGTGGCAGGTTGAACTTCCTCAGCTGGCGAAGGAAGTACAGTCTCTGCTGGGCCTTTTTCACAGTGGAGTCAATGTGATTGTCCCACTTCAGGTCCTGAGAGATGATAGTGCCCAGGAACCTGAATGACTCCACTGCTTCCACAGTGCTGTTCATGTTGGTGAGTGGGGGGAGTGCTGAGCTGTTCCTCCTGAAGTCCACGATCATCTCCACTGTTTTGAGCGTGTTCAGCTCAAGGTTGTTATAACTGCACCAGGCAGCCAGCTGTTCAACCTCCAGTCTGTAAGCAGACTCGTCACCGTTTTGGATGAGACCGATGACAGTGGTGTCGTCTGCAAATTTCAGGAGCTTGACAGTGGGGTCTTTAGAAGTGCAGTCATTAGTGTACAGGGAGAAGAGCAGTGGGGAGAGAACGCACCCTTGGGGAGCACCAGTGCTGATTGTGAGTGTCTTGGATGTGTGTTTCCCCAGTCTCACTCGCTGCTGCCGGTCCGTCAGGAAGCTGGTGATCCACTGACAGATCGAGGATGGTATGGAGAGCTGGGTCAGTTTGGCTGTGAGAAGACCAGGCATGATGGTATTGAAGGCCGAACTGAAGTCCACAAAGAGGATCCTTGCATAAGTCCCTGGTCTGTCGAGATGTTGCAGGATATAATGCAGTCCCATGTTGACTGCATCATCCACAGACCTGTTTGCTCTGTAAGCAAACTGAAAGGGATCCAGCAGGGGTCCAGTGATGTCCTTCAGGTGGGCCAGCACCAGTCTTTCAAACGACTTCATGACCACAGACGTGAGAGCGACAGGTCTGTAGTCATTAAGTCCAGTGATTTTGGGTTTTTTGGGGACAGGAATGATAGTGGAGCGTTTGAAGCAGCAGGGAACTTCATACTGCTCCAATGATCTGTTGAAGATCTGCGTGAAGACCGGGGCCAGTTGGTCAGCGCAGGCTTTTAAACAAGCAGATGAGATGCCGTCTGGGCCTGAGGCTTTCCTAGTCTTCTGTTTTTTGAAGACTCGGCTCACGTCCTCCACACAGACCTTAAGCTCAGGTTGGATGGCAGGAGGGGGGAGTGATAATTGGAGAACAGGAGGTGATGCTGAATGTGTGAAGTGCAGATCAGACCGGGTGTGTGGTGTGAATGAGGGCTTTTCAAACCGACAGTAAAATGAATTTAAATCGTCAGCCAGGTGTTGATTGTCCACAGATCGAGGGGATGGTGACTTGTAGTTGGTAATGTTCCTCAGGCCATTCCAGACTGATGATGGGTCGTTGGATGAAAACTGGTTTTTCAGTTTATCAGAGTAGTTCCTTTTAGCAACTCTGATCTCCTTTGTCAATCTGTTTCTGGCCTGGTTATACAAGATTTTATCCCCACTTCTGTAAGCATCCTCTTTGGCATGACGAAGGTGTTTGAGTTTCCCAGTAAACCATGGTTTATCATTAGTGAATGATAAGAATGTCCTGGTAGGAATGCATGTATCCTCACAGAAACTTATATATGATGTTACAGTATCTGTGAGCTCATCCAGATCATTGGTAGCAGCTTCAAAAACAGTCCAATCAGTGCAATCAAAGCAGGCCTGTAGATTCTGCTCTGCTTCATTAGTCCATCTTTTTACAGTCCTTATTCCAGGTTTAGCTGATTTCAGTTTCTGCCTGTAGGTCGGTATGAGATGAACCAAACAGTGATCAGAGAGCCCCAAAGCTGCCCGTGGGACGGAGTGATATGCATTTCTTATTGTGGTGTAACAGTGGTCCAGTATATTACTGTCTCTGGTGGGACATGTAACGTGCTGTCTGTATTTTGGTAGTTCACGGGAAAGATTTGCTTTGTTAAAATCCCCAAGAATGATTAAAAGAGAGTCTGGGTACCTTTGTTCCGTTTCAGATATTTGTTCAGCCAGCTGTTGTAGCGCCGCGCTCACGCACGCGTCTGGAGGGATGTAAACATTCACGAGAATGAAAGAGGAAAATTCCCGAGGCGAGTAGAAGGGTTTACAGTTTATGAAATGTGCCTCTAAATTAGGAGAGCACATCTTCTTCAGTGTTGTTACATCTGAACACCAACTTTCGTTAATGTAGAAACACAATCCACCACCTCTCGTTTTCCCCGTTAGCTCCGCGATGCGATCCGCTCGGAACAGCTGGAAGCCCGGCAGATGTATTGCGTTGTCCGGTATGGCTTCACTCAGCCAGGTTTCAGTGAAGCACAAAGCAGCAGAGTTTAAAAAATCCTTGTTAGTGTGGGTGAGGAGAAGAAGTTCATCCGTTTTGTTAGGAAGGGATCGGAGATTCGCGAGATGAATGCTGGGGAGTGCAGTGCGCAGGCCGCGTTCGCGGAGTTTAACCAGCGCGCCGGCTCGCTTCCCGCGTTTGCGTCTGAACGCGCGTTTGAACAACAACGCTGCCCCTCCGACGAGAATGTCCAGCAAAACGTCCGAATAATCAAAAACTGTAGAAAAAGTTTCTGGTGTGTGTTTCCTAATGTCCAGTAGTTCGTCTTTGGTGAAACTGTTAGGAAAAGAATGACTAAACGCAGAACAAACGAACAAAAACAACACAATAGCTGGAGAGCTCCACACCGAGGCAGCCATCCGCGGCGCCATCTTGGATAATCATAATATATATGATTAATCATATTAATCCTAATATGTGTGGGTTTGTTTACACACAAGACTCTAACTGCCCTGACCCCGTGTGCCTTTTCCATAGTAGAATCGCGCTGTGTGCGCAATTACTGAAAAACAATAGGATTGATGATTATTTTATACAAAATCAATATCAATATTTCTCATGTAATACGTTTAAAAACGTGTAAAAACTGCAGATGGTGAACGTTATATTGTGAACGCTTTACTTGCTTAGCATGGAGATTTCAGTGGAGTTACGACAGACGCGTTGTTTCATAATAGGTAGGGCCTATGATGTCCTTTTATGAAGGACAACACAGTGCATTGGTCTCATAAGGCACAATTATTTTCTCTATAATGCCGTTCAGTGTGCAATATGTATGTGTGTAGACTGTATATTTGTCACAAAACACTTTACCTTAATGCCATTTTTAAGAGTTCAAAACTCATTCACTTCTTGGAGGGAGCCTGGTCTACAGGGTGTCACGTGATTTTCGTGCATCTAACCTGGACATTGCCATTGCCAACATCAGACCGAAAATATGGCAAAATCATTTACTATGGTGATTTTTCTTAAGTATTTAAGTATTTGAAATACTCCAAATACACTCCCTCAAAATATTTTGTTACAAAATATTTTTTAATTTTTCCACACCTGCAAAATACAAATTACAAAATACACTAAAGTAATTAAATACGTATTTAAAATACATTTAATTGAAATACTGCCCATGTCTGACCTTGGCAGTAGACCAAACTGAAAGCACCAGAGTTTTAGTTTGCCTGGTAGAGCACAGCTGTTTATGCTCTTCAACCCTTCCATTGCTTGTCGTCTAACTTCTCCCACTCGAACTGTGTCCTTTAGATCCCCATCGTACTATCTCCCAAGACTCTTCACTGGCTTCTCAGAAACTGTTGGTATTTTCTCACCATTAATGAAGAATGTTTTATCTACTACCTTTCCTTTAACTATCGAGATGCTCCTTGATTTAGAGGGCTTAAATTGCATTCGTGCCCATTCAATATTATCTGTTAACTTCCCCAATAACCGATTAGTAGGGCTGTGAACCTACACTGGTCTCACGGTTCGGTTCGGTTACGATTATCATGTCATCGATTCAGTTCAATTTGGTATCACAATGCATTTCGGTGCACCGCATCCTCAATTTTCAAATTTACTTTAAAAGTGATCTGTGCGCGTGCGTGTGCGTTCATCTGTTCGGGAAGTCGCAGTGACAGAAACAGTGACATTCCAGTTTGAATTTCAAAGGCCTGTTTATGCCATTAAGAAAATAAAATTTTATCAAATCAAATTTGTTTTAAAGAAATGTTTATTTAAAAGCAGCGCTCATTCATCAGTGTATATGTCACCATTAGAGGCGCGTGCATCAACCGTCGAGAGTTCACTGTTGAAGATGTAGCGTTTATACGCCTGTATAAATATAACTAATTATTATTCATAACAGATTATGATAAATAATTAATAGTTTAATTATTTTCAGAATTTACTGTAGCAGAATCAATAGTATGATCATTTTATCAGTTCATCCAATGAACGGAAAGCATAAACAATTATCAATTCTAGGAAATATGATATCTTCCTGGCCAAGAAAGACTAATTCCCAGCTAACAGCTAAATTTAGAAATAATTCAAGGGTAAAAGCATAGGTAGCTTTAGATCGCAGTTCAAGACAATAAATCTGTAAGCACATAACACAAGACAATTATCTTTAAAATATAAACAAGACTTTATTGATTATCCTAGAACATAAAACTAATATCTAACACAAACACACGCACACATACATTCATACGAGTTGCAGAAAGAAAGAGAGTGAGGAAAGAAATGAGTTTTAAGAGTGAGATGGTGAAATGCCAAGTTTCTATATGCACTTATAAGACATGACCTGAACGAACCATCAATCATTAATTTAACCCTTCTATCGTTTCTTAGGCGGGTTATGCAATTTTATCAATATACACCAGTTCAGTCTGGAGGCTACTTGCTTGTCCTTGGGTTGCTTTTGGGGATTCCTTTTCCGTAGTAAAGGGGGTTTCCCGGTCCGTTCGTTTGGCTGATCTTCTCGTGTGCCTGGATAGGACAGCCAGTCACGTGGTGTGTTGGCGCGGATGAATGAAAGTCTTTGAAGTTGGAAGCTGGTTTTGCAGTTGAAACGTTAAAACGAAACTTTGCAGCAAAACTTAACTTAGAACCGAGACTTTTAACGAGAAAATAAAGAAAAACTTTGGGAAGAAAGTAAATTTAGACGAGAGTAGATGATGATGGCTTGAATGAAACTGTTGAACCCGTTCTTCTGATCTTAATTTGGGTTCTTTGTCTCTACGCGTCTACATGGTTACTATAACCATCGTCTGCTCCACCCGACTTCTTGTTCTATTCTTCTAGCGCATTATTCTACTAAAGTCCTGTTCGGGTCTAAGGTTTTAAACTCAAGTGTTTTGTCCTGCCTCCTGGAGGAATTTGGAAATCAGACAATAAGATTCTATATGGTTATTTGAGAAAGGGGTCTTTTCTACCCCCCCCCCTTTCTCTCACTGTGAATCATGTGTTATCTGTGGTCTGCTTACTCATCAGCTCGAACAGAGGATTCAGTTTAGACATCATTCCATTTTAAGAACATAAACATTTCACCTTCTGAATTAATAATATATGAGCATAATGATAGGAAACACGATACACTTTCATTCACACAGGTAATAGTTACAACAATTAAATGACTTATATGTGATTAAGCATAATAGACACATACAAGGGTCCTCTTGTTAGGGCCTCTTGTTTCACCATTTCTGAACAGATCTGTTTTGCCAAATTATAAAACATTGACAACATTCTTCCTTTAGTTAAACAATAAAAGGTCCTTCCGGTTGCAGATTCTATGGAGCCTATGGCTCTGGGTCTGGTGATTTGATTCTGGAATGTGAAGACTCTTTGTGGGATTATGTATGAACAGTCACCTAAAAGCTTAAATTGTGTTTGGTTCATTCTCATTGTCGCAACATAGATGACGATCATTTATAATCACCCGTAACAACACAGAATAATTGTAATTTCACCATCGGCTGGCAGCGAATACTTAAATCAGAGAACAATATTGAGGCGGGTGGATTATTTGTTTTGGCTGCGGATTCGGGTGACGTTGAAGCTCATTCTCTTACTCTAAAGCAGTCCGGCTCTGCCAGGCGTAACAGCTCGGGGTGAACACGGCTAACATTGTTTATCAAGTTAATATAGCTATTACCTCCTGCCAATTCTATTTGTGCGTGACATGAGTGCACACAGCGCGTGTCTTCTCCAGGTCGTGCTTACCAGGTTGTTCATAAAAGCCGAAATGTGTCCAGATGTAGGCTTTTAAAGTAGCTGGAGCATTTTTAATTATGCGCACACATCTCGCCTCCCTCTGCCAGTGTATGGTATCACGACAAAGCACATACGTGACAAATGACGTCAGAAAAGCGTCAGTACATTATAACCGGTTATGGTCTATTACGGAACCGATAACCGAATCGTCCTTGTCTGCATAGCGATGCATCGTAGAAACGATTAATTTCGACACCCCTACCGATTAGTGCAGGCTACTGTTGTAGTCATGGTTGTCATGTCATCCATGTATGCTCTGATTGGTGGTAGTCGCATCCCAGAAGCCAAGCGCTCTCCTCCTACTACCCATCTTGATGCCCTAATGATTACTTCCATTGCCATGGTAAAAGCCAGTGGAAAAATGGTGCATCCTGCCATTATTCCAACCTCTAAGCATTGCCATGCGGTGCTGAATTTTGGAGTTGAGAAACTAAATTGCAAATCTCCAAAATAGGCTTTCACTAAATTTGTTATTGACATTGGTACTCTGAAAAAATCAAATGCTGCCCAAAGAAGCTCATGTGGCACTGAACCATATGCATTAGCCAAATCCAGGAATGTCACATGGAGCTCCTTCCTCTCCTTTTTTGCTGACTGAATTTGTTGCCAGATAACATTGTTGTGTTCTAAGCATCCTGAGAACCCTGGAATGTCCGCTTTTTGAACTGAAGTGTCAATGAAGCCATTCTTTAATAGGTAGGTGGACAATCTCTGGGCAACAATGCTGAATAAAATCCTCACTCCAACGTTTAATAGTGAAATAGGACGAAACTGACTGATGCTTGTAGCATCTTTTTCTTTAGGTATAAAGACTCCACCTGCTCTGCGCCATGCTCTAGGTACAACCTGTTTTTCCCATGCCACTTTTATCAATTTCCACAGAATTACTAGAACTCCTGAAGCACTCTTGTACACTCTGTACGGAACTCCATTAGGCCCTGGAGATGATGAAGCCCTTGCCTTTCTCACAGCCTGCTCTACCTCTTTCCACTTAGGTGCACAGACCTCCATTTGGTATTCTGGTGGATTCATAGGTGGTATGTCTGATGGAATTGACATAGGCTCATGCCTTTTTGCATCTGTATGCGTTTTCCTCCAAATATCTCTCTAGCTCAACCCTAGATGCTTTTAAAGTGCCATTCTTCTCCCTGGTGAATAACTTCTTTACGAATTTGAATGGGTCTTTATAGAAATTAGCCCTCGCACGTTCCTTCTTTTTGTAGCGTTTCCGTAGACGCTCAGCTCTGCGTAATGTTGCCAGTTTATCTTTTATGGCCCTTTGTAAGAGATTGAGTCCCTCCTTCTGACTTTGTTCTGCTCTTTTCCATTGCTTCCTCAGCTGTCTCCTTTCTCTAACTAACCCTTCAATTTTCTGCTGCCATCTAGACATTCCAGGAGTAGTCTGTACTTTTTCCTTCCTTTTTTCCATACCATACCTCTCACTTCCATATGCATAAATGATGTCCCCAAATTTATCCAGCTTCTTTTCAACTGTACCAGTTAAGTTGGATTTCATTAGAGAAAGGGGGCTTTCACACTGGCAGTTTAGTTCGGAACGGGGCACGGTTCGCATGAAAAATCGCTAATGTGAACGCTGTCATGGGACCCGGGTGCGCACTGGGGTACCGAACCCGAGACTACCTGGAGGAGGTGGTCTGAGTTCGGTTGCTCCCGAACCGTGCTGCGATTCGCGTGTATGTGAAAACTACACGGACTCGGGTGCGCACTTGTTCAGGAAGTAAAGTATCCTGCGCATGCGTTTTAGTCGATTATGATGTATTTAGTTAAATAAAACACACGTAAGGGATGAAGATTTACCCTGGATACGAGCAAGAGTGAGTCTGCAGTGTATTCGCGCATAGTGCGTGCAATCAGGGCAACAAATTAATGGAAATCCACTGTCTCCTCAAAAGAGTCCATTTGCAAGCAGCGGAAAAACAGCTTATGCGAAACACACACACACAGTTAACCTGGGTTGTTTACTCAGCTATGAATAATGGCACCAAATTAATAAAAAACACAATATATTGACCCGCGTCGTGTTTTCTATCATGCGCCGTGCACGTTTGCAATGACGTAAGATGCACGCAACCGCACCAGAGTTCGATAGAATCAAGTTGAGTGTGAAACCAGACCAACGCTGCGGGGGGCGCCGGGAACAAACGCGCTCGGGCTCGGACCGCAGCAAACGAGCCCAGTGGAAAAGCCCCCTGACTTGACTGACTTCGTAAGAAGTACTGATCAATGCGAGGCCCTTGTACCTTCTCCCTCAAGCATTTCATTTTCCCTTGATGAACCTTCAAACCCCTGACCGTTGTCGCCTTGCTCCAGCCACAGACACAAGCTTGGAGTTTAATTACTTTGCTAACTGCAGATCCTGAACTAGTCTTTTGTGAAGTACTCTCCATACTCATATCCGTTTCCATTCCAAAGTCGTTAACCATGTTGTCCAACATTGAGTCATTGTCACAGTGTTGGGTTTGTGTTCCCCTGATGTCCACTAGATGTCCTCCTTTCCCACGGTGTCCTTCACTTATGAACTACATTTCCCACGATCCTTTGTCTCATCATTGCACTCAGCTGTTTCTTATCACTGATCATTGCACTCAGCCAATTCCCCATTATCATTGTCGATTCCCTGTGTATATAACCCTGTCTGTTTCAGTATGTGTCACGGAGTCCTTGTATTATGTCCCCACACTTCCGTTATTTGTATCATACTGGTTCTCGTTTGTATTTTATGTTTTGGATTGCCTTATTGGACTTTTGACCCCTGCCTGGATGACTAAGAGTTTGGATTGCCCTTTTATATTAAACTACTGCTTTTGGATTTTCTGCCTCCAGTGTGTGTTCCGTGACAGAAGGACTCCGTCCCACAAGATCCAGCGGTATGTTTCTCAATATCTCTTCCCCAGCCACCGAGCGGGAGAGAAGGGAGTTTTTTAAGGGGACCCGATTAGTTAAGTTTCGTGGAACCCGTGGAGGTCGCAGTGGAGGAGGTGGTCGAGAGCCTGTTCACGTCCCGTCTGCCCAGTCAGAGACTGTTCACGTCCCGTCTACCCAGTCAGAGACTGTTCACGTCCCGTCTGCCCAGTCAGAGAATCTTCACGTTCCGTCTGCCCAGCGAGAGACTGTTCACGTTCCGTCTGCCCAGCGAGAGACTGTTCACGTCACGTCTGCCCAGCGAGAGACTGTTCACGTCACGTCTGCCCAGCGAGAGACTGTTCACGTCACGTCTGCCCAGCGAGAGACTGTTCACGTCACGTCTGCCCAGCGAGAGACTGTTCACGTCACGTCTGCCCAGCGAGAGACTGTTCACGTCACGTCTGCCCAGCGAGAGACTGTTCACGTCACGTCTGCCCAGCGAGAGACTGTTCACGTCACGTCTGCCCAGCGAGAGACTGTTCACGTCACGTCTGCCCAGCGAGAGACTGTTCACGTCACGTCTGCCCAGCGAGAGACTGTTCACGTCACGTCTGCCCAGCGAGAGACTGTTCACGTTCCGTCCGCCTTCCTGGGCCGGGACTATCTGGAGCGTCTGGCTCGGATCCTGGACATGCCCGTGTCTGCTGTTCCAGAGCCGGAACCAGTGTCTGCTGTTCCAGAGCCGGAGCCGGAGGCAGAGCCAATGGCCGTTCCAGAGCCGGAGGCAGAGCCAGTGCCCATTCCAGAGCCGGAGGCAGAGCCATTGCCGGTTCCAGAGCCGGAGGCAGAGCCATTGCCGGTTCCAGAGCCGGAGGCAGAGCCAATGCCTGTTCCAGAGCCGGAGGCAGAGCCAGTATCCGTTCCAGCGCCGGAGGCAGAGCCAGTGCCGTCTGCCTTCTTGGATCTGGACTATCTGGAGCGTCTGGTTCGGATCCTGGACATGCCCATGTCTGCTGTTCCAGAGCCGGAGCTAGTGTCTGCTGTTCCAGAGCTGGAGGCAGAGCCATTGCCCGTTCCAGATCCGGAGGCAGAGCCAATGCTTGTTCCAGAGCCTATGCCTGTTCCAGAGCCGGAGGCAGAGCCAATGCCTGTTCCAGAGCCTATGCCTGTTCCAGAGCCGGAGACTGAGCCAATGCCTGTTCCAGAGCCGAAGGCTGAGCCAATGCCTGTTCCAGAGCCGAAGGCTGAGCCAATGCCTGTTCCAGAGCCGGAGGCTGAGCCAATGCCTGTTCCAGAGCCGGAGGCTGAGCCAATGCCTGTTCCAGAGCCAGTGTCTGTTCCAGAGCCAGTGTCTGTTCCAGAGCCAGTGTCTGTTCCAGAGCCAGTGTCTGTTCCAGAGCCAGTGTCTGTTCCAGAGCCAGTGTCTGTTCCAGAGCCAGTGTCTGTTCCAGAGCCAGTGTCTGTTCCAGAGCCAGTGTCTGTTCCAGAGCCAGTGCCTGTTCCAGAGCCAGTGTTTGTTTCTGTGTTTGTGTCTGTTTTTGTGACTATTACAGTTCTTGTGGCTGTTCCTGAGCCGGTGTCTGCTGTTCCTGAGCCGGTGTCTGCTGTTCCTGAGCCGGTGTCTGCTGTTCCTGAGCCGGTGTCTGCTGTTCCTGAGCCGGTGTCTGCTGTTCCTGAGCCGGTGTCTGCTGTTCCTGAGCCGGTGTCTGCTGTTCCTGAGCCGGTGTCTGCTGTTCCTGAGCCGGTGTCTGCTGTTCCTGAGCCGGTGTCTGCTGTTCCTGAGCCGGTGTCTGCTCCGCCCTGGCCGCCCGAGGGGTCTTCGCCGCCCTGGCCGCCCGAGGGGTCTTCGCCGCCCTGGCCGCCCGAGGGGTCTTCGCCGCCCTGGCCGCCCGAGGGGCCGCCCTGGCCGCCCGAGGGGTCTTCGCCGCCCTGGCCGCCCGAGGGGTCTTCGCCGCCCTGGCCGCCCGAGGGGTCTTCGCCGCCCTGGCCGCCCGAGGGGTCTTCGCCGCCCTGGCCGCCCGAGGGGTCTTCGCCGCCCTGGCCGCCCGAGGGGTCTTCGCCGCCCTGGCCGCCCGAGGGGTCTTCGCCGCCCTGGCCGCCCGAGGGGCCGCCCTGGCCGCCCGAGGGGTCTTCGCCGCCCTGGCCGCCCGAGGGGTCTTCGCCGCCCTGGCCGCCCGAGGGGTCTTCGCCGCCCTGGCCGCCCGAGGGATCTTCGCCGCCCTGGCCGCCCGAGGGGTCTTCGCCGCCCTGGCCGCCCGAGGGGCCGCCCTGGCCGCCCGAGGGGTCTTTGCCGCCCTGGCCGCCCGAGAGGTCTTCTTCGCCCTGGCCGCCCGATGGACTTTACGTCTCGCCCTGGCCGCCCGATGGACTTTGCGTCTCGCCCTGGCCTCCCGATGAACTGTGCGTTTCGCCCTGGCATCCCGATAGACTTTGTGTTTACCCCTGGATGCCCGATAGATTTTTTGTTTTGCCCCGGTCCCCGGTTAAACCCTCACTCCTTGTTCCTGTCTCCCTTCATGGACCTGGCCCACCTTCCCTCCCCCTGATCCTCCACCGTTCCACCTCCCTCCTGAACCTCTTGTATTATATTGTGTTGTGTTTTCTGTGTTTCTTGTTGTTGTCATGGAGCGTCTGGTAGCCGCTCCGTAGAGGGGGGGTTATGTCACAGTGTTGGGTTTGTGTTCCCCTGATGTCCACTAGATGTCCTCCTTTCCCACGGTGTCCTTCACTTATGAACTACATTTCCCACGATCCTTTGTCTCATCATTGCACTCAGCTGTTTCTTATCACTGATCATTGCACTCAGCCAATTCCCCATTATCATTGTCGATTCCCTGTGTATATAACCCTGTCTGTTTCAGTATGTGTCACGGAGTCCTTGTATTATGTCCCCACACTTCCGTTATTTGTATCATACTGGTTCTCGTTTGTATTTTATGTTTTGGATTGCCTTATTGGACTTTTGACCCCTGCCTGGATGACTAAGAGTTTGGATTGCCCTTTTATATTAAACTACTGCTTTTGGATTTTCTGCCTCCAGTGTGTGTTCCGTGACAGTCATCTTCCGCCCCCGCTCTCGCAGACTCTAAGAGTATTTTTATCTTTAATTTCTCAGAAGCCTTGGGCGGGTGTCTCCAACTTCCTGTAAACACAGAGCTGGATACTGCCAACAAGGGTAACTAACCCTTACCAGCCCCATTGGGGTCTCTTTTCTCCTGTCAGCTGTCTCTCCAGGCTGTCACAAGGTCTTTCCCTTGTTGCCAGCAGCACTATTCACCGCAGTCACTGGGCGTATCCAGATCTTCATGATTTCCATTACACGCAAGTAGATGTTAAAACTTCATGCTGATTTGTAATCGGCTTTGGCCAAGATAAGCACCAACTAAGACGTAGCTTTACAGTAACTCGGTGAGTTTCACGTCTTTGTAAACTAAAGTTCAATGCGTTTTATGAATGATTGTGTCATGTCTTGTCATGTTATGTCTTGTTCCTGTTCTTTCTCTTTACTCTGTCGCCCTCTGCTGGTCTTAATAGGTTACTTTCCCTTTCCTTTCTCTCCTCCTCCAGCTGTTCCTCATCTCCCCTGAATACCTCGTTGACTCTCTTCCCACCTGTTCCCTTTCCCCTCTGATTAGGTCTCTACTTCCCTCTCTGTTCTTGCTGCTTTTTTTTGTCTGATTCTCACTTGAGTTTCTCATGCAAGAAGCAAACTACTGTCTTGCTTGTCTCTATCCTAGTCCTGTCGGCATCCGCCAGGCAAACGCTATCTGTTCTCGGCTAATCGTCTTGATATTTGTATTCTACCCTGTTCATCTGACGCTGCGAGAGATCTGGTAACCTCAGTCTTTCCTCGACCCTTGTCTAACCTGAGAGGCCTGCAGCCTGTCGCCGCTACACTGCTATCCCCGACTGCTGCCTAAAGACTCTCTTTGAAGTTATCTAAAGTAGTTTTTGTTTATTTTTATCGCCCTCCCTGCGGGTTGTTTGTTTTGCCATTACCTCTCAAGAAGAAGATTTGTGTTCTTCATTAATGCTTCCCTGTGTTGTCATTAACCCCCTGGGGTCGGCTATCGCTCTTGCTTTCTTTTGTAAAGACTCTGGGGCGGATCTAATCCGTGGGGAATTTGCATATCATAATTAATAATTGGTAATTAATAATTATTCATACATGTTTGGATTAGATCAGTCTTACATGTTAATAAAACTCCCGATAAGGGATGATATGTAATTTTACCTGCATGCATGCTTGTGTATCCTTGCACTTAACCACAAGTTGATTGCAATTAACTGCACGGACCACGTCTTACAAAACAGGCAAAATTAATTAGCTCAATTGTCAGACTAATATCTGTGGGAATCCACAATATCATCTTACTTTATAGGATTTCAGGAAAAGCAATTCTGTGGCCACAAGAATTGGGTTTCCTGCCCTATAAACACATACTCTTTAAAGTATCTTTAATTTGTAAGCTTGTTGCTATAAGATCTTTTGGCACTTAAGGGACTTAAATGAGCAAAAAGGCAGTACATCAATCAGATGAATATAATGAATTTAATAAGGCAGAACTACTTATGTATTTACTACGGTTACATGGGATATATGTATTTACAAACATAATAAACAACAATACACGATAAGGCATCGATGAACGAGAAATGCATAGAGTGTGGACAATGGAAACACGTGTGAGAGGGGAAGGGACAGAGAGAGAGAGAGAGAGAGAGAGAGAGAGCATTGTCAACATTACCCTGACAGTCCCCTGCCTGTGACAACACAAAAACATCATCTTAATGCTTCTTAGAAGCTCTATAAAGAGATATACTTAAGTTTCTGGGTCTCTCTGTGTCGCGGCTTTCCTGCGCGTGCGTGAGCGGAGTCCTTTAGGAAGCGTCACTGGGTGCTGCTTGGCGCGCGTGTTGAACGGAGTTTCCAAGTCTTTGGGGTAACATTACCAAAGGAAAATAGTTCGGCTAAGTTTGTTTCACTTGGTGGAAGTGAACAGAGTCGACTACGGAAAACAAAACTGACTAACAAAGAAAAGAAATAAAGATCTCTACGGGGAAATCACGCGGAGTTAACGTCACATCTTCGCATGGCTGGTGAAGACGCGTGTGTGCGTCTCTCGCCACGTGGTCACGTGCGCGTGTTTCTCCTTCAAAACGAGCGCGCGCTCGTTTAAAGGTCCCTTGTAGATGGATTTGCTGAAGAGATATGTCACGCGGTGTTCTTTTCACTCGTCGATTGGAATTAAACACGGAGACTTATCTAAGACTGAAAAACACAAACTAAACTAGAAACAAATAAAAGTAAGGCGAAGAGCTCGCCCGGAGGCGAGACCCTACATTTTTGACAGTCAAAAAGTAACAGAGAGACGAGCGGAGGGGGGAAGCGTCATTTATCACCTTGGAGAAATCCGGCCTCTTCCTGTTGACTTGGCCAATTAGAGGGTTGGAATTTCACAGGCGGGACTTTGGTTTTTATTGCTCTTTGTCTAAGAGAGAGACATTTGAAACCGACGAAATTAGGGTGTTTAAGAGCAGAATCTTCACAATTCTTATAATACTAATGTGTCACAAGTTTAGCAAAATGTAATGTCAATTAACAAATGGGGAATGAAGATTGGAGTTTATCAAGACCAAACTTGCCACAAATGGATTTGGTTAAACATTAGTTGGCCAAGTTTAAACATTATCGCATTAGAGTTGTCGAGAAACATAGACCAAACCACAAAAAGGCAACTCATGAAATAGGGAACTTAGATACATTGTTCATACAATTCTCAAGTGGATATATAATAGCATATACTGTATATATATGAATACAGGATTCATTTCTCCTCCTTGGTTAGAATTCAGAGAGGGTGGCAGTTCTGTGAACATTCCTTTGGGTCGTAAACGCCGTTATCTAAGAACACCAGTGATGTTAGTTTTGGTCTCTTTTCACTCCAAAGATGGAAAACATAGTAAACTATATTTTTCATTAACTTCTTACATATATTTGGCTCGAGCAAGTTGAGCGATTTCGTTTAATACCAATCACTCCGTGTTTGTTACGCATACAAGGATATATATAAACTCTTAGACCTTTATAGAAGTCCGCAAGGTTCAACTACATAACTAACAGTCCTAGATAGACAGGATACAGTATAAACTTCAAACATACAGGAATACATCATGTATACATTTCATAATCACTCATTTCTGGGTTTTAATGTTATAGATGCATGTATGTGTGTGTGTGTGTGTGTGTGAGTGTGTGTTGTCCATTTGCGCATCTGGCATTCCTTCCTCGCTGGGGGGGGGGGGGTTTGGAGATAACGGTCTTCTTGGATGTTGGCTCGCGAACAAATCAGGATCGCGCGAGGATCTCTTTGGGGACTCATTATGCTGTAAAGGTGTCACAAACTAATCTACCCTCCAGACTGGCTGGCGCTAACGGAAGATTTAGAATTGGAAGAGTCATAGGTTGGGGCTTTAGAAACCCCTGTTAACGTGTGTTTATTGTGTTAAGGAATGCTGACTCCATGATTCTGCGCTCATACCCTACAGTCCCCCTTTTCGTCGGATGACGTCTCTGTGGAGACATCATCGGACGACAATCATCACAATGGCGGATGGCAGGTGAATCATGAGGGTTTTGTAGCAGGTGGTTATTGAGGCTGAGGGCTCAGCTCGATGAGATTCAAAGCGGTGTCTGGTGTGATCCCCTCTTTCCGGGGGTTCCGTTGGAAACCTCCAGACACGGCTTTCGTGAGCTTGGCTGTCGATGTTCGCATCTCGTTGAGCCTCCTATACAGGATGAAGGCCAGGCCTAGTGACAGGATGTGGCTGACTACCATAGAGATACACAGCGCGGTGTCGGCTGCGGTCCAGGCTTGGACAACAGGTGAGGTGTATTTGTAGAGGGTCAGTTGGCGTGGTGACGGCGGAAGCCAGCACCGTTTGGACAAGGCTTAAGGGTATCAGGTACGGTGGAATCCTTCCCCTGGCTAGGCTGTCAATGGAAGAGCTCACCTCCCGCAGCATGTCTGCCATCAGGGCTGTGACCAGCTGAGTTTGAGCAAAGTCATTCTGGAAAACCGTAAACAGCTGTTTCATAGAGTTCACGGTCTGGTTCAGCAGGACGCTGTGAGTGTTGAGAACCACCACAGTTCCCCTCAAAGTCTTGCCGATGGTCTGAAGGGAGGCACTTTGTGTGTTGAGTTGCTCTTTTATCTGTGGGATTTCAGTCCGGATTTCGGCCACGTGCCGTCTCACGGTGGCTAAGTTCACTGAGTTGACACTAGACATACCGATGTTAAACAGAGTTCCGACGGCAGCGGCGGCTCCGAGCAAAGCTCCAAGGAACCGTTTGGAGCGGCGGTTGTGTCCACTTAGCTCCGCTTGTGTGACAGTCATTTTCTCAAGTTGGTTGAGCATGTGCCTGACATCGGCCTCAGCGTGAGTGAGGGAGTCCTCTGTCCATCGGGCACCGGCCCAACTGTATTGGGCCACTGCGCTGGGGTAATGTGCTCTGTAAACATTACGCGGGTCTAGTCGAACATATACTTTCTGGGTGTGGGTCCGGCAGTTGGTGATCAGGAGTCCCGGTTGTTCCCTCAGGACGATGCCTGATGCCGGACCTGGTGAGATGTCCGATTGCGGCTGCTCTCTGGTTGGCTGGAGGCACAGCAGCATCCTGGTAAAAGTGAAAGGGAGAGAGAAAGAGAAAGGGAGGAAAAATTTCAGCGAGTGTCGTCCTTGGTTGGCTAGGACAGTCTTTCCGCTTTTGAGGACGCCGGTATGCCACTTGGTTCGGTGTCTTGCAAGTGTCTCTGGTGCTGCGGTGTGCAGCACATGGTGCGTCATGGGCATACATTGGCATGACCCCCCTTTTGCACTGTGGCACCACAAGCTGTGGCGCAGTGATGGCATCAGGTGCAGAACGCTTAATGTTGTCTTGTGCACGCAGCATGTGCCGGTAGACGTCGGTTGTCAGGGGCATTGGTTGTCGGTGGGTGCAGACGGCGTTCGTGGGTGGTTGGAGGGGTATGAGAGGTGGTTTCTCATAGTGTCCATTGTTTGTCATAGTCTTTGGTAAGCTGGAACGTTAAGGTCAGGTTAAGCAGAGGCTCTGTGACATTTTGTCGCACTTGGGGTGAGACTAATGCATGACCCTAAAAGTTCAGAACCAAGGTTTAATGGGTTCGCTAGGAATGTAGCATAAAGCTATGCGTTTCACGTGTATCTAGCTAGTGAAGTGTGTCTTGTATCCTTATCATCTTAGCTGTGGATGTTAGGAGGCTAAGACTTATGTGGTTCCGAGAGTATTTCCCGGAAAGGGCATAGCCGAGATGAAATAACTGACTTAAGATGGTTCTTATGACTAAATTATTTCTCAGGACTTAACTAGTGGTTCACTACGGCTTGACGAAGTGAATGATAGGGGGAAAATGGACAGCTTTCCTATTCAAATTAGGCTTATTATCAATCCTCAGGACTATAGTTATGCCCTTGTAATCGTTGAAATTACTTGTGTTGCAGGGTCATAAAAATTAGTGCACTTGTTGAAAATAAACAAGATCACAAATAAAGGTGTCTCTGTTTCCTTTCTGGGCCCTATGGGAAATGGAACCACATTCCAACAAGAGAGGAAATGGAATTGAATCATATAGATGACCGAAAAGACAAGGTAATAGCTGAATGCTATTATTATTAAAGTAAAAATAAAAATAAAACGTGGGTGAGTGGTCAAAACAGCGGGAATGATCTGAATGTGAGAATAGTCAGTAGCACTAGTGACTAAACTTTGAATTCGCTTGGACCAACACTCGATGGTGGGTTACAGCGGTTGCGTGTTCACGACCACTCTGTGTGTCCCTTCAAATGTTTAGTCAACATGCTGATGAAAATTCTCATTACTATACAGATTCTTCTCTAGCTACACATTTTACATGTACTTAAGCTTAAGTTTAATTGGCGATTTAGCCTACAGTGCTCAGCAAGGCCTATGCCTAAACTAGTGAAGGTGAACTTTAGCTGAGCAGAATTGAAAGTACGGAAAGTGAAGAATTACAAACCCTAACTGGGGTTAAAGAAAGTATTCTAGAATACTTTGGGCTGTATAAACAGCAGCTGTAATTAAGGCTTAAAGTAAATGATGCTAACTGCTAACTGTAGAAGTTATTATTTAGCTTAGCCTAAGCGGTATGGATGTTAGGTTAGCCTAGCCTAAGCTAGATGGATGCTAGGTTAGGTTATCTTAGCCTAAGCTGGATGGATGGATGCTAGGTTAGGTTAGCTTAGCCTAAGCTGGATGGACGCTAGGTTAGGTTAGCTTAGCCACCTAGGCTGGTTTGTTTACAACGTGACATCACGAGTTAGCACTTCCTGTGACAAGTCATTGTCATGGGAACTAGAGCATGTCAGAACAATTCGACAGTACCTGAAGAATGTCTGCACCTTTTAACGGGTTAAAAGGGTTATAAGGGGGCGCCTATACTTTAAAGTCTTTTGAGAACTTGACGTTACATTAAGTAAAATGCGACTGTGTTTTGGCATTTGCTAGTTTTACTCATGTAACTCTTCTCTTTACTTTACACAACTTATTCTATTTGTTTACCGAGTAAGGCAATAGATTTGCTGTAAGTCAAAGGTTGTCTAAGCATCTATAGTTACGTCCCTCTCATGCACAAATGCTGGCTCTTCAGCGAGTGAACAGTTTTGATCGCTAGGTAGCTCACTGCTTGTAGATGCAGCTAAAATTTTTAGGTGAATTACATCAATCTAACAATAATTTGTAAGGCCTTTACATTGTAGAAAGGGGAAAATCACCCAGGTCTACGTATATATAACACTGTCCTGAGCTTCCTTTGTCAGAAACAGGTTTAGCAATACTGCAATTTGGATTTCTTTAACCAAAGCAGGACAGATAACGGTACAGTTTACAAGCTGCTGAGATGAGATTTTTTTTTTTTTGTCAAACAGACTTACGCTTTACTGCTGAACTTACTTATATTAGTTGGAAATCTAAGACTCTTTCACTTACAGTAGAGATGTCAATTCCAGCTATTGTTTTATCTGCATTTAGACAAGCCAGCAACCAGTGATCAAAATGCTTATCGCATGTTGTGTTCCGTTTGGATTGCAATGATCAAATTAAACCTGTAGGTTAACAGTAGTTTCAACTCAGGTGGTTTTCCTACACTATGGCGTCAAGGTGACGTATGTTTTATTTGGAGCTAGGGTTTCCTGTAACCCTTTATTGTCATGGAAACTAATGTTTAGCAGTGTCATTTCAACCAGCATGTAGCAAATGTTTGTTTCGAAAAAGTTGTGCATAGTGTGTTGGCAGGTGAGGCATACACGTCCATTCAAGATTTTCTTTAAATCAGTTAAATTCTAAATTGTCTAATGCAGAGTCTTGCTTCTCTTCGAGCACACATTTTCATCTACTTTAAAAGTTTTATGTTTTATGCTGACCAGGGACCCTTTTACAGAGTCTTGCATTATGTTCATTCTGTGTGCCTTCTGGGTTTGCAGTTCGGAAACAATGGGATCTTAGGGGACCCTTTCTGAGGAGGCCTTATGTGTTAGAGGCCTTCTGTATCAGTTCACGCATCGTTGAGCAGCATTTCTTGGTCTCTGGCGAGCTGGAAGGTGCAGGGTAGTGAACTTGAATCTTGACTTGGTGCTGAGGCTGTGTACCCATGGATGGCTGCTGGAGTTCCTGGGAACTACCTGTTCGAGCCGGATGTTGTTCTGGCTGTACGACTGCACGTTCAGCTGTCACGTTTGGGGTATAAGAGTTCGATCTTTGCTCTTAGCTTTAGTGAAGGCCTGCCGCAGCGGCTGGTAGTCCGACTTGACTGTCTCTGGTTGACGGTCGAGGAAGCTGCGCGCATCACGACTGGACGTGATTCTGAGCAGGTACAATCTGTCCCACGTGGTGACGTTGGTAACAGTTTGTAAGTGAAAGTCAATGTCCTGCGGATGGCGTGCACGTTGAGGCCTCCTGCATGGTTCGTAGTGAACATAGGGATGTTTCTGGCCAGCTTGTTAAGTCTTTTGGGAGCCATGCCGTGGTTAGTGGCCGGGGCTCTCCTGGAAAGGCTCTTCCCCCCTCGCTGCTGACGGGGGTTCTTGTGGGCTGGCTGGTGATGTTTTGAACAGTGGGCTTTCACCCCCCTGTACAGCTCTGGGTTCTTGGCTGAAAGGTGCGGACTGGCTGGTCAGGGAAACTTTGTGGTGTGCGTTTCCCCTTCCCGGTCCTTCTGCAGTCTATAAGAGGGTTTCAACTCTGTGTGAACGGTGTCAAGTTCGTGTTCGAGATCTTGTCTCTGCTGAACGTGCTTGTGGATGGTAGCACGGGCCTCTTGCGAGTTTCTTTCGCAGGTCGTGGCTTTCGAGTCTCTTTAAGTTCAGTCTCTGCTCTTTGCAAGGGGCTTCACTTTTGTCGGAGTTTCTCGTTGAGTTCCTCTCTGGTTCTTTTCTCTGACTGCACTCATTGGTCTATGTGCAGATGAAGATCAGATAGGGCAGTTTGAAGTCTTTCCACTTCCTTCTGTAACTCGGGGTCGTTGTCATCCTCGGCTTGCATCCTTAGCGTTGCAACTTCGTGCTCCAGGGCGATGCGGCTCCTTTCGTGGAGACGTGCTTGTACGATGAGCTGGCAAGTGAGGTTGACGTGTCTGACCGGTCTTTGTCGTGGGAGCTTTGGCTTGGTTTGTGCGCCATCAGCCTGTCCACGTCTGCGATGCTCTTGGCTCGGGGCTCTGAGTCACTGGCGACCTTGGTCAGGAATGGAGGTTTCATGAATCTCAGCCATGTCTCCAGGTTGTCCCAGCGGGTTGTGGGACTGTAGGACCGGAACATACTGGCTTCACTGTGGGCGAGAGGAACACAACACACACACAGAGAGACCAATGGAACTAAATTGCCCCTTGGGGATTAATAAAGCTATCTGTATGCAGGTTCGTTCTACGTTTAACAAGCTATAATACGGGCTATGCCGCGTATGAAAATTTTGGTTAACTGATGCCGACAGTTAAATCATTTGGTAGGACAATTTGGGTAGGTCAGCATGGCCTGAATAAAGATTTTTAACGGGGCGGTAGCTTAGGGGTCACCTGTTGATGCTAACGGCTTGGTTGTCAAACTATTATTCAGCGTTCCTTGTTGTCTCAGATAGGTTCTGTCTCTAAGTGAACTGAAAGGAACAGAGCACAACAGAAAAGAGCAATGGCAAGATAGCAAAGTTTTAAGTAACATGCAACCATCCAAGACGGAAAGGTCTGTAATGAAATGGCGTTAATAGTACACAGGAAGTGTTACAGGGGAAGAGGAGGCCTAAGCCTGCGATTTGTGGCTAGGAGAGTAGGAGGGAGCCAAACACTTCAATGACCGGGGGAATCTCTAGATTCTGTGGCCAATACTAAGTGATGGATTTAATACCTTTTCTAGTTTCCCTGGGGTGAACTGAGGTCATTCGGGTTGGAGTCAGCATTTTGGTTGGTCTCTCTGTCGTCCCCAAACACTTGACAGCAGTGTCCCGGGCCCTTCCGCATATCTGTACCGATGTGTGCCCTCACGCAACCCGACCTTGAACACAACCGGCAGTGCCAAATTGGTGATGTCGTGTTGCGGGCTGCACCAACGGAGAAATACAGGAAAGTCCGAGACCCGTGCTCAGTCAGCGCTGGTGACGCAGGTCAGACGAACCAGCCAGCTGGACCCCAAGCAGAGATGACTGTCAAATCACCACAGCACGAGAGAAATTTCTACCTACAAACACAAAACAGGATGAAGGACAAGTGAACCTCAACGTGAATTAAAGCTCTCTCTATCTAAATCAAATTGAGTGTCTATTTTTTTGTAGAAAAATCAAAGGCAACGGTTTTAGTAAAATTATGGTACAAACAAAAAGGGAATTATGACAATGTTAATTATCAGAACAACCTAGCCTCCATTCAGAGAAGAGATTAAGTGCAGCAGGAAGAGCACAGGAGGAAGCAAGCTGTAGTGGCGCGTTTGGGCCACTAAGGGTTTGGGCCACTTCCTCCTAGTGGTCAACCTGGCTGACAGAGAACTTGATTTAAATTGCATTCAAACTGGTTTAAATACAATTCAAATCAAGCGTATGCATAGATGTTAAGTAACTTCTAGAATAGTAAGGATACAGTTGTCATAACGTATCAAATACATAACGTAACGTATCAAATCAAAATTATTAAAAATAATTTGAAAAAGGAAATATAGTAATAAAGCCATAAAAACATTCCCAACAGGAAAGGAGACTTAATTCAAATTGATCTTGAAATTTGTTTGTTTCAAACCAAATTTGATTAAGTGTAGGAAATTAAAGGTTGGCATTATATTTGATGATGATCACGACTACGGTGAGGTATCAATGATAATAACCAAAATAAAACCAACTGGGAGAAAGCCACTTCAGAAAAGAATGATGTTAGGAACTAAGTGATGAGCTGACGTAGAGGGGGGGAGGCCACAAGGGGCGCATTCCTCCTAAGTGGTCATCAGAAACTGGTACTGCTTACTTTTAAATTTTAAATTCAACTGTGGTTTGAACCAAATTCAAAATAAGTGTACACAGTCGGGAGTGAAATCATGTTAGTAAAACTGGAACTTGCACATGCATTGAAAGTTAGAAACACAATTTCAGAAATTCACTGGAAAAATCTGAAATTGTGATGAGAGAGATTGTTTAGGAAAAGACGGCCTCGTTACTAGTGTCCACGAGATGGAGCCATTTCGCTCATGGAGGGTAAAGTCAGGGGGCGGTGCGTAATTCGAGAACTGTCAAGCACTTAGGCCTCAGTGCTGCCCTCTAGTGTTTGTCAGCGGAATAACAACCAGCCTGCTTCCATGTGTGATTCAAATTTGAGCGTGCAGACGCTTTGTTTTCTGTAAGATCACACTTATCCAAAATAAAATCTCAGCGTTTTTTTTTTTTTCAGCTATATTTCACAAAACGGCGTGGCAGGAATTTTTTGTTCACACACACATAGGGACAACCGGAATTAGGCATCGGTTTTTCAATTCCCACATAAACAATTAGCGCTATTATTCACACGTGTTCGCTTATGAATTTTAAACCTCGGCGGGTTTTTTCTATTCGACACACGTGTGCACGGAAGGATTTCTTCGCTTCCACACACTAATATGGACAACAGGAATTATACGTCTGTCGTTCGGATCCAAATAACATTTATCAAATATCACTTATGATTAAAAATGTTTTTCGGTTTTGGATTTTTTGGTGCTATATTTTAACAAACACGTCTGGCAGGATTGCTTCGCTGCGTCGTGCAAAAATAAAACAGGAAATATTCGTCTGTTTTTTCGACTCCCATGACATATTATCAAATAGCACTTATGATTAAATATGCTTTAGGTTTTTTACAATTGAGTAGCTACGTCAATGTTTAACCAGGAGTTCATCGTTAATCTAACGATTATAATATCAGGCCTTTCTTAAGAATAGTGAAAGAGCATCGTTTCACTAAATCTAGTCTTCACCCTGACAGAAGAATCTCGTTCGGACAGGGGAGTTTAACATTAAAATGTCACAATTCAAAAGAGGTTTCTTCGTCTTTTGTTGGACAAATTTAATACTATGAAACTGCAGTTTTACTTTTAGTTATTAACAATGGCAAAAGGAATGTTAGACATTATTTTGCAGCTGTTAATGTGCTGAACTGGACTCGGCTTTGTGCCTTTAATCAGTCAGCCAGTGAGTTTGCGTTGCGTACGCTCACTCGAGGCGCGCGTACATTATTAAATCACAATATAGACATCGATTGAAACTGAATTGCTCAAAACAAGTTTAAAATGTGCCCGCATTATTCTCCACCATTATGTAAAGACTCTGGGGCGGATCTAATCCGTGGGGAATTTGCATATCATAATTAATAATTGGTAATTAATAATTATTCATACATGTTTGGATTAGATCAGTCTTACATGTTAATAAAACTCCCGATAAGGGATGATATGTAATTTTACCTGCATGCATGCTTGTGTGTCCTTGCACTTAACCACAAGTTGATTGCAATTAACTGCACGGACCACGTCTTACAAAACAGGCAAAATTAATTAGCTTAATTGTCAGACTAATATCTGTGGGAATCCACAATATCATCTTACTTTATAGGATTTCAGGAAAAGCAATTCTGTGGCCACAAGAATTGGGTTTCCTGCCCTATAAACACATACTCTTTAAAGTATCTTTAATTTGTAAGCTTGTTGCAATAAGATCTTTTGGCACTTAAGGGACTTAAATGAGCAAAAAGGCAGTACATCAATCAGATGAATATAATGAATTTAATAAGGCAGAACTACTTATGTATTTACTACGGTTACATGGGATATATGTATTTACAAACATAATAAACAACAATACACGATAAGGCATCGATGAACGAGAAATGCATAGAGTGTGGACAATGTAAACACGTGTGAGAGGGGAAGGGACAGAGAGAGAGAGAGAGAGAGAGAGAGAGAGAGAGCATTGGCAACATTACCCTGACAGTCCCCTGCCTGTGACAACACAAAAACATCATCTTAATGCTTCTTAGAAGCTCTTTAAAGAGATATACTTAAGTTTCTGGGTCTCTCTGTGTCGCGGCTTTCCTGCGCGTGCGTGAGCGGAGTCCTTTAGGAAGCGTCACTGGGTGCTGCTTGGCGCGCGTGTTGAACGGAGTTTCCAAGTCTTTGGGGTAACATTACCAAAGGAAAATAGTTCGGCTAAGTTTGTTTCACTTGGTGGAAGTGAACAGAGTCGACTACGGAAAACAAAACTGACTAACAAAGAAAAGAAATAAAGATCTCTACGGGGAAATCACGCGGAGTTAACGTCACATCTTCGCATGGCTGGTGAAGACGCGTGTGTGCGTCTCTCGCCACGTGGTCACGTGCGCGTGTTTTTCCTTCAAAACGAGCGCGCGCTCGTTTAAAGGTCCCTTGTAGATGGATTTGCTGAAGAGATATGTCACGCGGTGTTCTTTTCACTCGTCGATTGGAATTAAACACGGAGACTTATCTAAGACTGAAAAACACAAACTAAACTAGAAACAAATAAAAGAAAGGCGAAGAGCTCGCCCGGAGGCGAGACCCTACATTTTTGACAGTCAAAAAGTAACAGAGAGACGAGCGGAGGGGGGAAGCGTCATTTATCACCTTGGAGAAATCCGGCCTCTTCCTGTTGACTTGGCCAATTAGAGGGTTGGAATTTCACAGGCGGGACTTTGGTTTTTATTGCTCTTTGTCTAAGAGAGAGACATTTGAAACCGACGAAATTAGGGTGTTTAAGAGCAGAATCTTCACAATTCTTATAATACTAATGTGTCACAAGTTTAGCAAAATGTAATGTCAATTAACAAATGGGGAATGAAGATTGGAGTTTATCAAGACCAAACTTGCCACAAATGGATTTGGTTAAACATTAGTTGGCCAAGTTTAAACATTATCGCATTAGAGTTGTCGAGAAACATAGACCAAACCACAAAAAGGCAACTCATGAAATAGGGAACTTAGATACATTGTTCATACAATTCTCAAGTGGATATATAATAGCATATACTGTATATATATGAATACAGGATTCATTTCTCCTCCTTGGTTAGAATTCAGAGAGGGTGGCAGTTCTGTGAACATTCCTTTGGGTCGTAAACGCCGTTATCTAAGAACACCAGTGATGTTAGTTTTGGTCTCTTTTCACTCCAAAGATGGAAAACATAGTAAACTATATTTTTCATTAACTTCTTACATATATTTGGCTCGAGCAAGTTGAGCGATTTCGTTTAATACCAATCACTCCGTGTTTGTTACGCATACAAGGATATATATAAACTCTTAGACCTTTATAGAAGTCCGCAAGGTTCAACTACATAACTAACAGTCCTAGATAGACAGGATACAGTATAAACTTCAAACATACAGGAATACATCATGTATACATTTCATAATCACTCATTTCTGGGTTTTAATGTTATAGATGCATATATGTGTGTGTGTGTGTGTGTGAGTGTGTGTTGTCCATTTGCGCATCTGGCATTCCTTCCTCGCTGGGGGGGGGGGGGGTTTGGAGATAACGGTCTTCTTGGATGTTGGCTCGCGAACAAATCAGGATCGCGCGAGGATCTCTTTGGGGACTCATTACGCTGTAAAGGTGTCACAAACTAATCTACCCTCCAGACTGGCTGGCGCTAACGGAAGATTTAGAATTGGAAGAGTCATAGGTTGGGGCTTTAGAAACCCCTGTTAACGTGTGTTTATTGTGTTAAGGAATGCTGACTCCATGATTCTGCGCTCATACCCTACACTTTCTTATCAGTGCAAAAGAAACTCAAATAACTCCGTCGATTTTTGTCATACAGGCAAGTGTTATACATCATTAAAAACTGTTAAATGTCTTCTTCTATTTGTGTACACTAATAATAAAAACAAAAAGTTTTTTTTTTCGTAAAATAAAGAAAAAAACACGATGCACGTTCTGTCTTCTCTCTCAATGTGAAGTTCATTCTGAAACGCGACAAAAAATGATCTGTAACTCAGCCAATACTTGCCACCCACACATGAAAGTAATGTCTTTACAAAGCTTGAAGTCTCCTTTTTTAAATGAAGTAAATCATATCAAAAACAAATATTCTCGGTTTAAGAAATCCGTATGAAAGCAACGACATGTACAGTTTCTCCAGCCAGAGCTCATTAACTTTAATGTGACCACGCGCGTGAGCTGTTCTCATTCAAATGATCCACATGAAGGAATTCAGAGTTGTTAACGCCCTCATCAGCTCTAAACAAAGAATCAGCGACTCCAGTATTTCTCTGCTTTTCGTCAGTTTGGAAGACTGTTTGTGCTGTGGATTTACCTTGGATTTACCTCAGAAGGACACATTTTGATTATGAGAACAATTTTTAAGGTAAGAGACATAAAAGTAAGTGTTTTATTGTTGCATAAACTTTACATTGTAGCTACTAAACTGGTGCCAGCCTAAAATGTTATGAAATGAGATACAAGTATGCTAGTATGAGTGTTTATTCTAATATGGTGAATATTTGAATGTTTAGACCTGTGTTTACTGTTAAATACTGTGTTTGTGGATATCTGCTCAAACGTAGATGTATAATGTATCAATAATGTTTCATAGTTTGGAGCAGCTTGATCGCTGCACGCGCTGAGTTTGGGTCTGAGTCACGCTGTGTGTTTGAAAAGCAAAACACGCCACACATTAGGCTTCACGCCAAACTCATCTCATTTCATAACGAATAGAAATATTTCAAGTAACATATGATAAACAATATATGTTTGTCTAGTGTAGTGTTACTGAAGTGTTCATTTTTAACGATTTATAGGCTGCCTGCTATCTAGGCTATTGTTATTATTTTATGCAGCCCTACACATGCCTATATACAAGGCACAACCAACTAGGTGTTCGTATATATATTTACAAAATACATATACATCACTAACGTGCGGTGAAATCTTGTCATGGGTAGGCTGTGACCTATCAGTGTGGCATATACAGTATATTCATTCATTCAGTTAATCTAGCAACCCAAGTTCATATCAGGCATCATCACAGCGCTGCCTGCATACAGCAAAGTCAGTCATATGTGAGGCTAATGCACAATCAAATCTAATAATCATATATCTTATGACTTATACAAAAAACAAATGTTTTGCGCATTTTGAAGGAGTGACTAGGCTGCTTGTCGGTTCGCCGACAAGCAGCCTAGTCACTTCTTCAAAATGCGCAAACATGCACAGACAGCCACACACACACTATTTGTGACGGCACACCAGGATTTGAATAGGCTACAGTCAGAAAACATTGTGTCAGCAGTACAGCTTTAAAGTACAAAAACAGCTTATTCGCTCCTACAAACTGCGCTAGGCGCACACATCGACACGCAATGAGCGTCTGGCGACGGCGCACCAGGATTAAAAAAAGAGAACTACAAAACAGCATTTTAACCCTTACGAAATGCACCATAATCACACAGATAGACCTACAGTACAAATGTGGCAGAGGTGACGGACATGTTGGTGTCAGCACACAGCAGGCCTATAGCCCACCATCAGACAACACACACAAGCCAATATAAGGGTTTTAAAAATAATAAATAAATGAATAATTTACGTTTTAAAGGGGGTGCTTACTTTTATTTGTAGACGAAACTCCTTTTCCTCGATTTACTGAAGCCTATATGTAAAACGCATTTGCAGCTGCACAGCTAACGTTAGCACAGTGAGCGTATGGCTCGCTCATAGGCTGTGCTGCGGCAACTGCACATCCAATGGCGCGGGCACCTTTGACGTGAATGGAGCAGAACAGACTTTCCTCCTTGGCTCTTATTTCCATTGAAAAGGAGAGACTCATGAAATTGAGAAATACACCCAACAAAGAGGACTTTTACAACAAAGTAATTTACATCTTTGTCCAGAGGGATAGCCGGATGGACTTCGTCTTCAATGGTTTCGGTTTCCCGTTAGCGACCACAGCTCTTTTTTCTTCAAAGGACGCTTCCAACGCTAGGCGCCGCTAGATGCTAAGTAGCGGGAAGCGCGGAGTGAGTGAGAGCGAGTGGATCACGTGACATGAAGCAAGATTGGTCTCTGCCTCAATTTTGATAATTCAAGACAGCATGAGAACTGACTGCACATGCGCAAATCTACGTAAACTACGTTCAATGCACCACTTCTAACCTCTGCCTCAATGGCCATGGCCTTGCATTTTCTGCATGAAACAATGATTTTTAGGAGCAAACAATGGCAAAAGGACTATATTATATGTGTATTCCTGAAAATTTTTGTTACAAAAATTTATATTTGGAATAAAATAAATGCAATTATTAATGTGGTGAATTAATAAAGCTCTTGGAATTTAAATGTAATGTCAACATTTCCTTTGGTGAGGCACTGCCTACCCTGCCTACCCTGACCGCACGTCCCTGATATACATATATACACTGCCGTTCAAAAGTTTGGGGTCGGTAAGATTTTTTATGTTTTTAAAAGAAGTCACTTATGCTCACCAAGGCTGTATTTATTTGATTAAAAATACAAAACAAACCCAGTAATATTGTAAAATATTATTCCAATGTAAAACAACTGTTTTCTATGTGAATATATAGTGAAAAGCGTAATTTATTCCTGTGATCAAAGCTGAATTTTCAGCATCATTACTCCAGTCTTCAGTGCCACATGATCCTTCAGAAATCAGTATAATATGATGATCAGATGCTCAAGAAACATTTATGATTATTATCAATGTTGAAAACAGTTGTGTACCTTTTTTTTAGAATTCTTTGATGAACATTAAATTAAAAACAACAGCATTTATTTGAAATATAATCTTTTGTAACATTATAAATGTCTTTACTGTCACTTATAAAAAAGAGAGAGGTGTCAGCTGATCTCATTATCGTTCTCTCAGCTCATTATTCTGCTAATATGACACGTCCATGGAGAGCGCGCGGTATTCAAACGCAAACGATCTAAGGCAAGCCATTCAAACATGCCAACGCCCACCGGCTGGTTTATAAAACACATCATGTTTAATGAAAACTTGTACTTTACCTCGTCTTGCTACCTGTAAGGAATAATACTATCTAATAACCCTGGAAAATGTACCAGTAGTGCTGGTAGTTTCATTTCGAGGAGCAACGGATCCAGCTGATGTAGTAAGTCATTTATTCTTAAGTGCTTTGTTCTAATCGCGATATTGGAGTGTCTGTAAACCGCAAAAAGACTGTTTGAATTTGAATTGCGTGTCTGTGTGTAGGCTAAATGATGAATGAACAGCACAGACGCGCGCGCGTTGTTTACTACAGTTATACAGCGCGTGTCTGTGCCGTTCATTCACTCTAGCACCTACATTAGTAAATGTTATTTTTACATGAACACATCCAAGCTACATTGCTATAGCCTTCTAAGATGAGTAAAAATAGACTGAAATATGTTTAAATAAAATGTCTGTATAAGCAACAAACTGCAAATTAACATGTACATGCTAATATATCATACACAATATGTTATAGACTAAATATGAATGTTTAGACAAGATTTTGTGATTAGTTTTCGATAGATTATAAAGTTTTGACTGTAAAAAAAGACTACTGTCACATTAAATAGTTAAGCTTTTGTTCACCAATTTCTGCTCATATGTTAAATATACTATAGTATGATGTTTTGTCAAAAATAAAGTAGGTATATTGAATTATCAACTAAGATGTTATTATAGTGTTTGTTCCAATATTCAAACTAATGAATCCTTACCTTATTTAATACGTATAATAAAATGTATACTTTTTACAAAGAAATAATAAAATTGTAATTGTTGTTGTAATTGTAATCTATTTGTAATTGGTTACAATTTCTAATTGTAAAATATGTATATATAGATAATTTATTTTGTCCTTTCATTCTTTGGGACCCTGTGACACACCTGTGTGAAAGGCTAATTAATATGCAGCTCATTATGTATGTGGCACATTATTCGGCCTTTATCTTCTCAGGTGTGAACACGCCTCAATGCATATTGCCTTTCCAAACAAAAGGTGTCTTATAAAATTTAAATCAATGTATTGTTTTGTGTAAATGATTAGGCAGGATGATTTTCAGATCATTTTGAAGCAAAAACTCTAGGCAACTCTAGTTTTTTCAATAACCATGCGTAAACAATATTCTCTCAAAAATGCAAACATATACATACATTTTGCTCACATATTATGGTAGCCCTGTTTGTGCTAAATAGAGTGTAATTACACCTTTGCTATTAATATGTTTATAAGCAACTGAAAAAAGCACAAATGTCAGGGCATGTCAAAACATCTCAAGGACCCCAAAAACACCTTGGACCCCAGAGGGTTAAAGTGAAATCCAGAGATCAAGGAACACTTCCTCGGCTTTGTGAATGTGTCCAATCTGTATTGTAAAAGCACTATGGGAATTTTTTTTTTTGTTGTTGAAAAAATGTAAACCGGCTTTAATCTTTCCGCTGTCAACTTAGATAAGCTGAACGAACTGAAGATTCCATTTGAAGATTTTGATAATGGGGCCAACATGAAGGATCAGTCAAAGGATCCAAGGAGTACAAGGCAGACTGCTCAACAACAACAACAACAACAACAACAACAACAACAACAACAACAACAACAACAACAACAACAACAACAACAACAAAAACCCAGACTGTGTTCGTCCGTGGAGCACATACTCTAAACCTTGTCATTGCAGATGCTGCCAAATCTTTTAAAGATGCTCACAAAGATGGAGTGTTTTGAAGAATCATGTGAACATAACCATGAAGTCATGGAGTAACACAAGATTGGAGAGTAGGCTCAAAAGTGTTCATACAATCAGGTATCAGGCTTCTGAGATTCGGGAGGCATTACTGGAAGCCAGACAGATGATCAACGATCCTGTGGCCAAGGTGGAGGCACAAGCACTTGCAGAGGAAGTTGGGTCCTACCGCTTCTTGATTTGCTGTGTTGTATGGTGTGAGATAGATTCTCAAAATTACAAACGAGGTGAACAAGCTCCTTCAATCCGCCTGAATGCAGTGCAAAGGCCTCCCTTACTACATACCGGGAAACTGGATTCTTTGAGGCCCAGACAACTGCCAAAAGTATTTGTGAAGACTTTTTGAAGAATGCTCCTGATGAACCATTGACTGATGCACTGAAAAAACTTGAAGTCAACTTCTTCAACATTGTGGTCGACTGTGCTGTGACATCCATGGATGAGATAATTCAGGGGAAAACCAACTTCAGCACTGCCTCTCAGATGTCCAATGAATCTTTAAAGTCTGACTGCATGGAAGTTCAAAACACTCTAACCTTCAGAGATGACTGTGACATCCGTTGAATGGATCTGTCACATGAGATTCAGAATTTACCTGATCTGCCATCAGATAAGATGACTGCATTTGCGCTGCTTTCCTTTATCCCCAAGAATTGCAGTCACCCTACCAGTAACAGTAGGATCGTCAGAGAGAAGTGTTTTAAAATCTCCTTTGTAAAAGCTTTACGAGGCATAAATAGTCCTCACAAAAACTGCTAAATGTTTTATAACTACCTGAATTAATCATGAATTACAGTAGGAATACATGTTAATAAAGCATTTGTTAACACATTGAGTAACTATTGCTATATGTCTAAATAAGATATACAAATGTACATTTAAATAGTGTATTAATGTCACGGTGTGCTGTGGGCAGAAGAAGGCGAAGGAGTCTAAAAGTTCCAATACAAATATTTTACTAACAATAAACTTCAGGCAGGTAAAAACAGGCAGGTAAATACACACACACACACACACACACACACACACACACACACACACATGCTAAATTGAACTAAGAACGGACAAAGACAGGCTGAACTGAAAGGAACTAAATACAGACTTTGATGAACACAGATTAACCAAACCCATGTGACACAGATGATAATAAACTAAACACAGGTGGAACAGAGGAACTTGACAGACGAGTGGTGGGAAAACAGAACAAAGAAAGACTGGTGAGTGATGAAAACAAGATACATAACACGACAGATGAACATAACAGTGACAGAAGCTCCCCCTCCCGCAAGGTGTGACCTTGCGCCATATTACATCAATAGGGGTAGGAGGGTGGGCGCCCTGGAGGCTGACGAGGGTGTGGCCTATCTGGAGCAGGAAGCCTCCAGGGCGGAGCAGGCTGTGCAGGCGGCCAGGGTGGAGCAGGCTGCCAGGGTGCAGCTGGCAGTTCAGGTGACCAAGACGGAGCTGGCTGTGCAGGCGGCCAGGGCGTGCAGGCAGCCAGGGCGTGCAGGTGGCCAGGGCAGAGCAGGCTGTGCAGGCGGCCATGGTGGAGAAGACCCTTCTGGCGGCCGTGGCGGAGATGGCTTTGCAGGCAGCCATGGTGGATAAGACCCTTCTGGCGGCCATGGTGGAGAGGACCCTTCGGAAGGCCATGGTGGAGAGGACCCTTCGGACGGCCATGGTGGGGAAAACCCTTCGGACGGCCATGGTGGAGAAGACCCTTCAGGCGGCCATGGCGGAGATGACCCTTTGGGCAGCCATGGCCAAGAGGACCCTTCAGGCGGCCGTGGCGGAGAGGGCCCTTTGGCGACCGTGGCGGAAACGGCCTTCGGGCGGCCACGGCGAGGACCTATAGCCCCCCCCAAAAAAAATTTCTTGGGGGGAGTGACATACTCAGGGACAGGCTCTGGGACGGGCTCTGAAATAGGCTCTGGGACAGGCTCTGGGACTGGAATAGGCTCAGGTACAGGCTGAGGGACAGGCTCAGGGACAGGCTGAGGGACAGGCTCAGGGACTGTAGGTTCAGGCCCGGGAAGCATGTCGTTAACAGTCTCTGGCTCGGCGGGCATGACGTGAATAGTCTCTGACTCTTCTGACTCGGCGGGCATGACGTGAACAGTCTCTGGCTCGGCATGCATGACGAGAACAGTCTCTGGCTCGGCGGGCATGACGTGAGCATTCTCTGGCTCGGCAGGACTGACGTGAAGAGCAGGTGTGGTGACATGGCGTGCCACGGGAGGAAGCTCTCCAGACAACTGGAGAGTGCCTCTCTCCATTCCAGACTGGAGAGATCCGGGAGCTCCCTTGGATCGACCGCCTTAGCCCCCAGCCGGTAACACGCCTTGATCGTCTTGTCGTTTAAGGTGCAGGTGACAGCGAGAAGACAAAACCTCTCTGTATATTCGAACAGATCGCGGCTATCTTGAGCCATTGCTGCGATCTGTCCAACGAGTTCCCAACTCATATTCTGGTCCATTCTTCTGTCACGGTGTGGTGTGGCAGAAGAAGACGAAGGAGTCCAAAAGTTCCAATTCAAACACTTTACTAACAATAAACTTCAGGTAGGTAAAGACAGACAGGATATATACACACACACACACTAAATTAGACTAAGAACGGACAAAGACAGGCTGAACTGAAAGGAACTAAATACAGACACTGATGAACACAGATTAACCAAACCCAGGTGACACAGATGATAACAAACTAAACACAGGTGGAACAGATGAACTTAATGACAGTGACCTTAGAAACAGACGAGTGGTGGGAAAACAGAACAAAGGAAGACGTGAGTGATGAAAACAAGATACACAACACGACAGATGAACATAACAGTGACAATTAATAATTTACTTGTACTTTCTAAATGATCTTATGAACCACTGACAACTCCTAAATAACTGGATTGTAAACTATGTAATACTTAATTTAGAAATTATAAAATGATTATTAATAAAGTAGGAAAATACAATTATTAAACACATTATAGGTATGCTTATAAATCAATAATACAGCATTTATAGCTGTATTTATGAACTGCTTTTGAATGTCTATTAATGATCATAAATGATCATTAATACATATTCAAAATTCATATTAATGATCATAAATTCATAAATGATGAATTAAATATTTACTAATGCTTAACTAATGCTTCATAGCATGCAGTTATTATAAAGTGTTACAATTTTCAATGTATTATATTCAATAAATATTGTTTGTTTATAGCCCCTTCCATTCTGTATTGTTCTAATTATTCTTTAACCCACTGATTCAGAAAACTGCTGTGTTTAAAGGAGGGAGGATTGTAGTGAGATCACTGGGGTGTCAGGTGTGCCTGTCTGGCATTGGCAAATGGTTTACTTGGGTCAGGTAGGAGGGCCCCTTAGCAGAATTTTGCTTAGGAAAAATGTTGCTTCACCACTGTGAAGCTGGAGGAAAGAGGGAGCCCGGTGGAGCGTTAGAGATTGTGGACAACGGCGGCACTGAGAGAGTGCCAAAGGACTGACTGGCCAAGGTGGAGACAGAAGTCTGGAGGCCCAAGGTGCAGCCATGAGATCCGCCTCACAAGCTGGTGTTGATGTGGCCCAAGGTGGAGTCAAAGAGCTGGTGGTAATCAGCGAGATGGCGAAGCCGAGGAGCTGCGAGATACCAGTGGAGCAGGTGAGTGACTTAGACTTGATGGAACCAGCAGAGATGGAGACAACTGGGCAGGAAGGTAATAGGGTGTGACCGGAACATTGCACCGGTCACTTAGAGAGAGGTCAGGGGTGGAAATAAGGGTGGGAGCTGGCTCTGTTGTGAAATTAATGAGCCAGTGATTCTCTGCTGGGTCAACAGTGGACTCTTGCACCAAAACTACATCCTGGCTGGATCAGGTGATATGCTTCGGCCTCATGGCGACTGGCTCTGGCTCCGGGATGGACTCTTTGACTGGCACTGACTCCATGGTTGGAGGAGTCTCGCGCTCGTGGTCCATGGCGGGTGATGATTTCATTCTAGATCATCTTTTAATCCAACAACAGAAATATGTAGGAGAATCTCAGGAGAAACATAAACACTTTCCACACATACAAGTGAATGTAACAATTAACTCATGAGAAACCAAGGATACTAACAAGGGTGCTGAGAATGCTATACTGAAAGGATATACAGGAAACCAAAACCCATTAACCAAAATACAATAAAACTAAACATAACTCTGACAATAGAGCTTAGATCGGGCCCAAAAAATCAAGCCCGACCCGAACCCGACCCGAGCCCGTGCACGTTGTGTCCGAGCCCGGCCCGACAGATTAATTGTAATTATGAGCCCGAACCCGATTTAAACCCGACCATTTTTAATATGTGGGCCGTTATAACCAGGGGCGACGACAGATAATTTTTTAACGCAGGTGCTGAATGGGTGCTAAACCATTGACAGTGGGGAGCTGCGCAATTATATATATATGTGCAATAAATGTGCAAAAATTGGCCACTTAATATTTAATATTCAATTATTTTAATTATCACAATGATAGTTTTAATTTTATTAAATTGAACAAGCACAACATTCAGCATTCAATCAAATATTCTTAAAGATTCATTATTACTTAAACTTTTATTTGTCCCCGTAGGGCAATTTGTTTTGCAGCAAGACATAGACACAGGACAAACACAGACACAAGATCGAAATACATAAAATCAGAGATGGGGGACTCGAGTCACATGACTTGACTCGAGTCGCAAATTTAAGGACTTGAGACTTGCTTGACTAAATTAAGAAAATGACTCGACTTGACTTTGACTTGAGATCCAATGACTTGAGACTTGACTTGACTTGACTCTAGAATGACTTGATATACATTTATCATCGCAACATCAATTGATGAACAAAATGAAAGCAACGGAACCATTGACGCCAGTCATCAGATTCTGCGCGATTGCGTGACACTGCACAAGCCCAGAAAAAACATACATCGCGGTGAGCGCACTAAATACAAAAACATCTCCCAGCATCATTTCTTTTTGGATATAAACACTAGAAATTGACTATATTCATACAAGAAGATTTGCTGTACGCATAATAACTGGCAAGGGATATCGGACGACCATCACAACCTCGAACAGTCGAACTTCATTCACCACGTCTAAAAGTAAGCTATGGCTTGTTTAACCTGTTTGTTATAGTTAATTTGACTATCTTTAAATCGAGAATATTGGTCAAAACAGCATGCCTCTTTATACACAATTATGTTTTCAAATGCAGCTTAATGTTGTCAATATTCAAATGATAATTAATGATGTTATATGTTTTGTATAACATTTGCCACATTTCTTTTTAAATCATGCTTTAAAGCCAAATATGTCGTTCTTTCCAATGACAAAAAACAACAACATAGAAAACTGTTAATGTTTTGTTGTGTTTTATGTTTCTCTTAAAGCAGGGTTAGATGTTATCAGGGGTTACATCTATTAGATGTTATCAAAATGCCAGCAGAATTAATATTGCACCCAAAATTCAAAATGTGGTGGAAAAAAATGCCCTAGTATGAGTTATTTTCATAATTATAACATATGATATTAAAAAAATATTTCCAGAATATTGACGCGATTGCAAATGTGATAATGATTTTATAAAACAGTTCAGTAAACAAAGAGTGAATATTGTGATGTGACATTTAGACAGCCTAATATTCCAAACATTTTCTGTTTTTGCTCGATTTCTCCAATGACAATAGTTCCAAACAAGCCACAGAAAGAGTTATGCGTATTTGTTATTCAGTGACCTAGTTGCTTAGTTCCAGAACGAATCTGCCGTTTTGAACATAAGTTAAATGAATGCTTCTATGACTCGTACATTAATACGGTAATTTGGCGCCACCTATTGGCGTTTAACTTCATAATTAAAAATATATAACTTGTATTAAGGGGATGCCAGTTTGAAGAATGCCTTTGGTCGCATAGGAATTATACTTGAATTGTGAATTGTTTAATACCTTTTGATGGTCTTCTGCAATGTTTTAGGCATATTTATTTTTTCATGCTTTAATGTTGGCCTAATTTCAGTTACATTTAGATTTTTATTGTAGTAACCACTCAGCTATATGTGGAAATGCATATATTAAAAAAAAATAAAGTTGCAAATAAAACCATAGTCCACAACTTCTGTAGTTTTAACTTATTTTAATATATAAATTCAGTGAAATCGTCAAACGTTTGTATGACTTGCCAGTGACTTGTGACCCAAGCTACGACTTGACATGACTTGGTTGACATAAGGCAGTGACTTGACTTGACTTGACTTGCCTTTATAAAAAATGTATTTGGACTTGCTTGAGACTCGAAGGTTAAGACTTGAGACTTGCTTGTGACTTGCACATGTGGGACTTACTCCCACCTCTGCATAAAATACCTAATGTTACAGGCTCTGGTTGTACAACAGAGAATTTAGAAAATAGATGTGCCTAAGTGCTAGAGAATAAAGTGCTCCATTTCCAATTCAACAGCCACATATTAAAAAGAAACATCTGACACTATTCATTCATAAAAAACAATATAACAACACAGGAGTAAATTTCCATAACAATCACCATTACTTCGAACACATCATCAACGTCAATGCTATACATGTTATAGCAACCCCATCACTATTTAATTATTAAGTCTTATCTACTCCTCCAGGCTGAGTTTAGAAGAGAGATGGCAGTTGGAACGTGTGAGTGCCTGTATCTATTGCTCTCTACTGGGGGTAATCTAAACCGAGAACCAGAAGGTAAGATCTGAAACTCTAAATGAAGGGGGTTAGAGCTATCCGAAATAACAGATTTGGCCATCCTAACAACCTGTCTGTTATACAGGTCAGTGAGGCTACACTTGTCAGGAGCCAATCAGATCCCTCACATGTCACCACGCAAAGATCACTGTCCCCAGATTACTGATCACCTGCACCTGTTTCCACTCAGCACTCACTTCCCAGCCAGCACAAAAGCACCCGATTCACTCCTAGTCATTGTCAAGCCTCCAACAGGAATGACCCTTACCAGTCACCATTTGTCTCACTCTGAGCCATCCTTCAGCAACGGACGTAAAGTATACTTACCTGAAAGAAACTAACCTTGTTGTCCTTGTTCTGATGTTCCCAGGATCCGCTCCATGACTCATGTTCTCCGTTTCCTGGAATCCGCCACGAGTCCCGTTTCCCACTGGATGAGCTGCAAGAGAAAGGGAAAGTATCACTGAACTGGTGAGCTCATTGTCAAGTGCACTTCAAAGGATATACTCACCTGGAATCCTTCCTGAATCACGCCTATCCACGAACGATCTGAAAAGAGAGAAAAACTCAAGTTATTGATCTGTGTTTCCCGCCACGTTATTCCTTAAGAAGAGGATTCACTCACCTGGATGCATTCCTGCCACATATATCCTCTTCGAGATCACCGTTGAACTCCCGAAACCCTGCATACTTACCTTTGAGTTAAATAAAGATACATTTATGTTTATCACTTACCTCTGTCTCCGAGCCTGAATCCTGACAACACTGCTGGACACCTGTAATTTTACTGCTGACCTTCACTATATTGGAAAGAGCAGTTTTGGCCTTGACAGTGAGATTACCATACCAGCAGATTACTGAAAATGTTAAAACAGACTCAATGTATGATTTATAAAAAAGGGTCATGAGGGTCTTATCGACATGAAACTTTGACAGTGTGCGAAGGCAAAACAGTCTTTGTTGGCCTTTTTGCAGAGCATCTCAGTGTTGGAATTAAAATTCAACTTATTGTCGATCAAACTGCCAAGATACTTGTATGTTTCTACGAATCCCACCATCTACCCATTGATGGTAGTGTTCTGTGGAGTTGATGACTTACGCCTTAAATCAGTCAGCATATCCTTTGTCTTTTCTACATTTAATTGCAGGAATGCCCTATCACACCAGATCACAAAATCATCAACAACAGGACCATGATCACTTTCCTCAGAGGAAAGGAGACTGACAATAGCAGAATCATCTGCAAATTTTAACATATGTCTATTTTCATGCTGGCTGCGGCAATCATCAGTATAAAGAATATAAAGGAGTGGTGAGAGTACACACCCCTGAGGAGACCCCGTGGATGATGACCTCTGACAAGCAACCATTCAACCTTACTCTCTGTGTTCTGTCAGTTAAAAAGTCAAGAATCCATCCCACAATGTTATAATCAAGGTCAAAGTTCTTTAAGAGCTTATCAACTAAAATGTATGGTTGGATTGTATTAAAAGCAGATGAAAAATCAACAAATAAAATCCTTGCATGTGTTTTACCTCCTTCGAGATGTTTGAATAACAGATTTAACAGAGTAGTAGTGGCATCATCTACCCCTGCTTAGCCCTGTAAGCAAACTGAAGTGGGTCAAGGAGATTCTCTGTTTTTGTGAGAACAACTTTTTTAACCAGTTTTTCTAAACACTTCATGACTAAGGACGTCAGGGCAACCGGCCTAAAGTCATTTAATACTTTGGGATGATTATGTTTGGCCACTGGAATGACTGTAGACTGTTTCCAGATATTCGGCACTCTCTGTTGCTCTAGAGACAACTGGAAAATATAATGAAAAATTGGGCCTAATTGCTCTGCACAAGAGATGAGCAGACGACTACCAATATTGTCAGGCCCCGGGCTTTTTCCAGCTCTGGAGTGTTTAAAAATATTGACCACGGCTTGTTCATCAAAGAAGGGGACAAGACCATTCCCAGATAGGTGGGATTTCTTTTCTAGAATAACATTCCTATAATTAGAGGTATCAAACCTCAAATAAAACTTGTTTAGTTCTGTTGCAAGTAGACTGTCACATCTGAAGCCTTTCAACACAACCTTAACATTCTTTTCTCTTCTGGTGCCGATAACAGTTTTCATACCATCCCAGGCTGAACGTAGATTGCTTCCACCAAAGTCTTTCTCTATTTTTTCTTTGTAACCCTGCTTTGCTCTCCTTATTTCACTTCTTATTTCCTTTTTCAGCTTGTTCAATTCTAAGGAGTTGCCTTCCCTAAATGCCTGCCTCTTTCTGTTTAATAACAGCTTAAGTGGTTTTCTTACCCATGGCTTATTATTTGGATATACATGTACAATCTTATCAGGAATTTCAGTATCAACACAGTAGGAAGCATAACAGCTGACAACATCTGTAAGATCATTACTATTGGTACAGGACTCCTTAAACATGCCCCAATCGGTGCAATCAAAACAGCCCTGTAGGCTCAGGATGGCATCCTCAGTACAATTCTTAACGCGTTTAGAGAGAGTTTTTCCCCTCAAGGCCGTGCGGTACGACGGGATGAGCTGAATGCAGTTGTGATCAGCCCCGCCCAACGGTGGAAGAGGAGAAGCTTTGTATGCACCTTTGATAGAACCGTAACACAGGTCCAATGACTTGTTTTGTCTGGTCGGGCACGTAACATATTGATAAAAGTCTCTCAGACACTTCTTCAACAAACAATGATTAAAATCACCAAGGATGAAAACAGGTGCTTCGGGCGATATTTCTTGCAATTTTTGTGTTACTTGCAATATCGACTCCGAGGCTTTATCCACATTTGCTCTTGGATGAATGTACACAACTGTAACAAATATTTGGGGAAACTCCCGGGGCAAGTATGGGGGCACAAAGACACTGAGAATAGTTCAACATCTTTAGTGCAGAGTCTTTCTCTGACAAGAAATTTTTTACAATATCTTTGGTTCACGTATAAGCAAACCTCATGCGGAGGATCATGCGGCTCTCGCTCTTGTCGACGGCGGATGCCCTCATTGTGAGCTACTGCCGATGGTGACTCTGAGGACTCGTCTGGCATCATTCTCAGAGCCTGCACTTCAGCCCGCTGTAGCGCCGCGCCGTAAAAGTGCCGTGCCCAGCGCGGCCCCGAGCCTTCTCCTGCCCGCCAAAGCTCGCCGGTTCGCCCGCCAGCTTCGCCGGCATCGCTCGAGTCCCTCACCGACTAAAATTCAGCTAAACTCAGCTAAAATTTAGTCTCGCTGCGGCCAGACTTGCACTGAAACTTTTTGCTCGTTCAGTTCCAAGAAAATGCGACTGTTCCAGTGTATTTTGCAGTAAACAAGCCGGTACCATGGCCCGCTTGCCTGCACAAAAATGCCGTTTCCACAGCGACCCAGAAAAATCATATAAGCAGTGTATTTTCTAGTATTCCGGCCACAGCCGATGGTGTTATGAGTGTAATAAAAATGCCCACAGCCCAGTGTTCATTTCTACACACAAACACAGCCCGCCACAGTCCAGGGCTCGCACAAATGAGATCGACTCATGTCATTGTGCATTAAATGTAGTGAATGCGCCGACAACCCAGTGCCAACAAACACTACACACTGCATGTGCCACGTTTTCTGTAAAACGAAACCAACACACATACAGTCAGCTAAGACCCACAGTGTTTAAGTCTCGCCGCGGCCAGACTCCACCGAAACTTCTCGCTCGTTCAGTTCCAAACAATGTGACTGTTCCAGTGTATTTCGCAGTAAACAAGCCGGCACCACAGCCCGCTTGCCTGCACACAAATGCCATTTTTACGGCGACCCAGATAAATCCCAAAAGAGTGTATTTTCTGGTATTCCGGCCACGGCCGATGGTGTTATGAGTGTTGTAAGAATGCCCACGTCTCAGTGCCCATTCCCACACACAGACACAGCCCGCCACAGTTCAGGGCTAGCACAAATAAAATCGACTCATGTCGATTGTGCAAAAATGTAGTAAATGTGCCCACGACACAGTGCCAACAAACACTACACGATGCGTGTCCCTCGTTTTTTGTAAAAAAGAAACCGACACACATTCGGTCAGCACAAGCCGACGGTGTTCTCAGTGCAGTGAATGTGCCCGCCGTCCCGCGCCCACATTCCTTCACAGACACGCTCAACCCCACGGGGTTTGTCCCGCTCGCTCTCTCTCCACAACCTGTCATAGAGAATTCGATCGCGACCAGGCTGCCAGCCGTGATCGGCGCGCCTCCCGCCTTGCACACTATAAACACAGTGTTTATGTCTCAGCACACCGAAGCTCTGCAGCCGCCGCTATGCTGCGGCCAGAGCCCGGTTTTCATTCTAGCCCTAGCTATTCACGCAGATGCGTGGGCAAAGCTTCCCGAGGATTCAGAATGGGTGTGAACACTATAAAAAGAGGCTATTCGCTACAGTTCGTTCGACGTCCCTGCCGTTACACGGCGCGAGTCGAAACCACGGTAAACAACGAAGTATCTCATCTACTTCGAGCCGGAATAGTGAAACTGCTGAGCAAAGGGGCCATAGAACGTCCTGGTTGCGTATGCAACCCACCGTTCCCTGAAGGAGGGAACGGAGGACGTAGTCGACGCCGACTGAAATGGGATCACGCTAGGGAGCCTATCGTCTTCGAGTATTATTGAACGAGCCAATACACATTGGCGTGCGAAATTTGCATCTCACACTCCGCCCCGCAGCGCGGGTATAAATACGGAAGTGGATGCACACACCATTTGCTTTTCGCTGAGGAGCCGAGCGTAACTCGGAGTCAGCGGTGGTCCAGCGGTAGTGGCAAGGGGACTACGTCCTCCGTTCCCTCCTTCAGGGAACGGTGGGTTGCATACGCAACCAGGATGTTCCCTTTCAGTCGATAACGTCGGACGTAGTCGACGCCGACAGAAATGGGATCAACCATTGAACACGCCACTAACGCTGCTACCTTCCAGTGCCTAGACAAAAGCCTTCTGATCCTCCCGACGTTCCAGCCTAGAGAGGGGGGAGACACACCAATTTACAGTGACGGCAGGACTCTGCCAAGGGAAAGACACGGGCTCACTTTGGGGAGACGTATCGTGGAAGAATACACATATGGGGTCGCCGTAGGGACCGCAACATATGGACCCAGCCTAAGACGGGTTCCACACTGCATACGAGTGGTAGGCCTAACACCAGACGTTCCGCCACGTCCGACGTTGGGGGGGTGCGGAGGAGCTCAACAGGTTCCGGACAAGGGAATTCAACCGGAGCGAAACGGCGCACGTATCCGGTCCGTAAGAGGGGAATGGCGCAGCAAGCCGACACTGAACCGGGGCTCACGGTGTTACTGGCTTCTATGAGAAGAGAGCACACGGGAAGCAACCGGTTCGACACGTAGGCTATTGAATCTAGCAAACGTATTAGGTGTCGCCCAGCCCGCAGCTCTACAGACATCTGTCAGCGAGGCACCCTGCGCCAACGCCCAAGAAGCGGCAACACTCCTTGTGGAGTGAGCTCGCAGTCCGGGGGGACAGGGTTCACCTTGGGACTCATACGCCAAGATGATGGCATCCACTATCCAGTGGGCCAACCTCTGCTTGGAGACAGCCTTTCCCTTCCGCTGATCTCCATAACAGACGAAGAGCTGCTCTGAGGTCCTAAAGCTTTGCGTTCTGTCCACGTATAAGCGCAGAGCGCGAACGGGGCAGAGAAAAGCCAGGGCTGGGTCTGCCTCCTCCGGGGGCAGCGCTTGCAGGTTCACCACCTGGTCCCGAAAGGGGGTGGTAGGAACCTTGGGCACATATCCAGGCCGGGGTCTCAGGATAACGTGAGAGTTAGCCGGCCCGAATTCCAGGCACGATTCGCTGACCGAAAATGCGTGCAGGTCCCCTACCCTCTTGATGGAGGCCAAAGCAAGTAGGAGAACTGTCTTTTGGGACAGATTTTTTAACTCTGCTTCCTGCAAAGGCTCGAAGGGCTGTCTCTGCAGTGCGGTTAGCACCAGAGATAAGTCCCAAGAGGGTATAGAGGGGAGGCGAGGCGGATTCAAACTCCTCGCTCCCCTCAGGACCTGACGATCAAGTCATGCTTCCCCAGGGATTTCCCGTCTACTGCATCGTGATGTGCGGCAATAGCGGCGACATACACTTTGAGGGTGGAGGGGGACAGCCGACGCTCCAAAGCCTCTTGGAGGAAAGAAAGCACGGAAATGATCGAACACCTTCGGGGGTCTTCTCCTTGAGAAGCACACCACTCAACGAACAGTTTCCACTTCAGGGAGTAAGCAAGCCTCGTAGAGGGAGCTCTCGCTGAAGTGATGGTATCTACGACTGCCTGTGGTAGACTACCTAGAACCTCCGCGTCCCGTCCAGGGACCACACATGGAGTCTCCAATAGTCTGGACGCGGGTGCCATATGGTGCCCCGTCCCTGAGAGAGTAGGTCCTCTCTCAGAGGAATAGGCCAGGGAGGAGCTGTCGAGAGGAGAAAAAGTTCGGGGAACCAGGTTCGGGTGGGCCAATAAGGGGCAACTAGCAAAACCTGCTCCTCTTCCTCCCTGATTTTGCACAGTAGTTGTGCAATAAGGCTCACTGGGGGAAACGCGTAATTGCGGAGGCCCCGGGGCCAGCTGTGAGCCAGTGCATCCGTTTCGAGGGAATAAAACAACTGGCAATGGGACGAGTCCGGAGAGGCAAACAGATCTATCTGTGCGGCCCCGAAGTGGTCCCATATCAGCTGGACCGCCTGGGGATGGAGCCGCCATTCTCCCGAGGCCACAATCTGTCGTGAGAGCTCGTCGGCGGCACGATTGAGCAGGCCAGGGATGTGAACGGCACGAAGCGACCTCAGATGCTTCTGACCCCATAGGAGGAGGTGGCGGGCGAGTTGTGACATGCGACGGGAACGTAGACCACCTTGGCGGTTGATGTACGCAACGGTCGCAGTGTTGTCCGTACGGACCAGTACATGTTTGCCGAGCAGCGTCGTCTTGAGGCGTCTCAAAGCAAGGAGCACTGCTAACAACTCGAGGCAGTTGATGTGCCAATGCAGGTGGGACCCCGTCCAGGTGCCAGCTACTGCATGCCCGTTGTACGTGGCCCCCCAGCCGGTGTTGGAGGCGTCTGTGGAAACCACAGCATGCCTGGACACTTGTTCTAGGGACACACCGGCCCGGAGAAACGAAAGGTGCGACCAAGGGCTGAGGGTTTGGAGGCAGGCCGGGGTGATTTTCACAGGGAGCGTGCCTCTCTGCCACGCCCACCTCGGGACTCGGTCGCGAAGCCAGTGCTGGAGTGGTCTCATATGAAGCAGGCCGAGCGGCGTAACTGCGGCTGCGGCTGCCATATGCCCCAGGAGCCTCTGAAAATGTTTCAGAAAAACCACTGTTCTGCTCTTGATAAAATTCAGGCAGTTCAGCACCGACCGGGCGGGATTCTCTGTGAGGCGCGCCGTGTGTTGGACCGAGTCCAGCTCCAAACCGAGGAAAGAGATCCTCTGCACAGGGGCGAGTTTGCTCTTCTCCCAGTTGACCTGAAGAGCCAACTGGCTGATGTGCTGGAGCAGCAAATCCCTGTGTTCGCATAACAGCTCCCGAGACTGAGCTAGTATCAGCCAGTCGTCGAGATAGTTGAGAATGCGAATGCCCTGCTCTCTCATGGGAGCGAGGGCTGCCTCCGTGACTTTCGTAAAGACACGGGGTGACAGGGCCAGCCCGAAGGGTAAGACTTTGTACTGATACGCCTGACCCTCGAACGCGAAACGCAGGAATGGCCTGTGTCGCGGCAGGATGGAGACATGAAAGTACGCGTCCTTCAGGTCGATCGCTGCAAACCAATCCTGGGGACGGACACATTGGAAGATGCGTTTCTGCGTCAGCATTCTGAACGGGAGCTTGTGAAGGGCCCGGTTCAGGACTCGCAGGTCCAGGATTGGTCGTAACCCACCCCCTTTCTTGGCTATAATGAATTACGGGCTGTAAAAGCCGGCCTTCATATCGGCTACCGACACCGGCTCTATCGCGTCCTTCGCCAGCAGGACCGCGATCTCCGCGCGCATGACAGGAGCAGATTTGCTCGACACCGAAGTGTGGCGAATGCCACTGTACTTGGGCGGACTCCGGCGGAACTGAATCGTGTAGCCGAGCCTGATGGTACGGAGGAGCCAGCTGGACGGGTTGGAGAGCACTTTCCAGGCCTCGACGAACCGGACCAGGGGGACCAAAGGTAACACAGGCATACCCGGGGTGGGGCAGCGAGGTGGAGGACAGGGACCCGGCTCGGAAGGCCCGTGGGCGGCCCGAAGCGGGGTCTGAGTGAGCCGTGCTGCACTTACCTGTCTCCACGGGGCAACAGAGGATGGGAGAGAAGGCGGATGACCGGGTCCTCGAACGCCTTGTGTTGCCGGCTGGCGAACAAGAGGGGGCTGGGGGGGGCAAGGCTGTTCCACAGGGTCGCAAACCGCCAGCCTCGCCCTCTTGGGTCCCAGGGACGGAGAAATTCGCTCTTTTGATAATTTGGGTACCACTGGACTCCGGAGAGCCAATGGTGGAACGGTAACCATCTGAAGAGTTAGTCCCCCCATCCCTGGGTGGCCTGTCTCAGTAACGTTTCTGACACTCGCCCCCTGGCTGGGCAATGACTGAGACAGACTGGGCGGCCTGCCTGCTGCTGGTTCTACGCTGGGGCCTGGGTGAAGGCTGTTGCGGAGACCCCGCGGAACTGGAGGCAGCGGCAGGGGGGCGCCCTCGGCGACGAACGGGCGGAGGGACTATCCCCGGCGGCAGGGTGGAGGCAACAGCGGGCCGCCGGGATAGGGTGTGTCGAGGAGCCTCCGTCCGAACCTGGGTGGCAGAGAACTGTTGGGCGCAGCTCTCCGCCACGTCGCCGAACAACCCAACCTGGGAAATTGGGGAGTCCAGGAACCGAACCTTGTCCGTATCCGCCATCTCAACCAGGCTGAGCCAACGATGGCGTTCCTGGACCACCAAGGTGGACATCGCTAGACCGACCGCACACGCCGCGACGCTCGTACCCCGGAGAGCGAGGTCAATGGCGGTGCGGAGCTCACTCATGAGCGCCCGATCCAAACTACCCTCGTGCATGTCCATGAGTGTCTTGGCCTGGTAGACCTGCAACAACGCCAAGGCATGCAAAGAGGAAGCGGCTTGCCCGCAAGCTCTGTAAGCTCTGACCGCCAATCCTGACGCGAACTCACAGGCCTGCGAGGGGAAACAAGGATCCCCCACCCAGGATGCAGCGGCCGTTGGACATAAATGAGTCGCAACAGACCGCTCCACTGGAGGGATAGCCTCATAACCCTTCACCGCTCCTCCGACAAGGGTAGTGAGGGAGGAAGAACTACTTAAGTCGTTTTCAGCAGTAAAAGGTGCCGTCCACGACCAAGTAAGCTCTTCATGCACTTCGGGAAAGAAGGGCACTGGGGCGGCGGGCTGAGAACCAGCACGGCCCGCCCCGAGATACCAATCATCCAACCGAGACTGAACAGGACACGGTGGAGGGTTCCACTCGAGCCCGACAGCCTCGGCGGCCCGTTTCAGCATAGCTGATAATTCTGGATCCGGCTCGGGCAACATTGAACTCCCGGAGGGAGACAACGCAGCCGAGTCGTCATCTCCAGACATCAGCTCACCCTCCGATGCTGCAATCGACATCCTGTCCTCCAGGGGAGCCCCGAGTGAAACCGCTGGCCCACCCATTACAGATGGACCAGCAGATAACACCGGAGGCTCCAATGGTAGCAGTGGAAGGGAGGGGTGAGGAGCCCACAGGGAATGGTTACCGGGCGGGACATCCAACACTACCCTCCGGTCACCCATCCCATGCAGCACCCGGGGGTGGGGCATGGTAATGGGGACTCGCTCTCCGCGAACGAAGGCGAGTCTCGCCCTCAACACTGCGACAGTCATGTTCACAAAGTGAAAACATGAGCTGTCCACAAAAGCTGTCTCAGCGTGCTGTAAGCCCAAGCACGTGATTCAACAATTGTGACCATCAGAGAGAGACAGGGAACAACCGCAACCAGAAACGCACGGGCGGAATGACATCTTGAAAAAGACGCAAACTCACCCGTGTTGCTCTTTTAGGAAGTGAAAAACTCTCACCAGTGCCGGAGCACACAGGGGAATGACCGCGGCAACACTAACACAAGAATGGTGCACCCTGTGCCAGTGAAGCACTCACTTTCTCGCCCTCAACCGACCGTCAGACAAACAAACACAAACAGAAATTTGGTTGCTGTGAAAACAGCAGTTGAGAGCTTAAAGCTCGCGATCACCGCTGCACTCGCGCTGTAACCACCGACACCAGGAGAGACTTCCCAAAGAAGCGCCGACACACTCGCTCGTTGTACAACAAGATCCAGACATGAAGCTCGGCTCCGAAGCGAAAGGCAAATGGTGCGTGCATCCACTTCCGTATTTATACCCGCGCTGCGGGGCGGAGTGTGAGATGCAAATCTCGCACGCCAATGTGTATTGGCTCGTTCAATAATACTCGAAGACGATAGGCTCCCTAGCGTGATCCCATTTCAGTCGGCGTCGACTACGTCCGACGTTATCGACTGAAAGGGAACCTTTATCTCAGGCTCAGAGCGAAGGGGGGCTATACAGCAGATATTTTCTGGTACCGAAAAAAGACTGGGGTCTCAGACCCATTCTATATCTGCGACAGCTGAACAGAGTGCTTATGAAGCGCCGGTTCAGAATGCGGACAACCAGGAAAATCCTCGCGCAAGTGGGCCAGGGAGACTGGTTTATGTCAATAGATCTGAAAAACGCCTATTTCCAAATACAAATAGCGTCACGTCACAGCGATTCTTGAGATTCGCCTTCGAGGGCCAGCAATATCAATACACAGTCCTACCGTTCGGCCTATCCCTAGCACCCCGTACATTTACGAAGTGCATTGACGCGGCCCTTGCACCCCTGAGACTTCAGGGCATGCGAGTTTTGAACTACTTGGACGATTGGCTGATTCTAGCTCGATCACATTCAGAGCTCATAGAACACCGAACCACATTACTCGAGCATTTCGAGAATCTGGGTCTCACAGTCAACTGGGCGAAGAGTTTGCTGTTTTCCAGCCAGAAAATCTCTTTCCTGGGAACAGTGCGGGACTCGCTGTCTATGACAGCACGTCTGCCGCCAGAGTGAGAACTGAACATTCAGCGCGCCGCAAAATCCTTTCGCCGCGGCTCTATAGTCCCGCTAAAAAGGTTTCAGAAAATGCTGGGCCTCATGGCCTCGGCATCTTCAGTACTCCAGCTGGGCCTGCTTCGCATACGCCCACTGCAGTTATGGCTGAAAGTGCGAGTTCCACCCCGGGCATGGACCTCTGGTCTGTTTCACCTCAGGGTTGACATGAAATTCGTTTCGGCTCTGGAACCTTGGAAAATAGCTGACTGGTATCAGTCAGGCGTGAGTCTGGGGACTCCCTCGAGTGTGACGGTGGTGTCGAGTGTGACGCATAAACTGTCTAGAAATGCTGGCAGTCGACAACGCGCTATGGCGCTTTTGTCCCCAGATAAAAGGCCGCCACGTCTTAGTCCGGTCGGACAATATGTCAGTGGTGGCATACATAAATCACCAGGGTGGCGTCAGGTCCCGAAACCTTTACAGGCTGACGGAACGCCTCCTGGTCTGGGCTCAGCACAACCTGCTTTCACTGACAGCAGCGCATGTGCCTGTTCGCCTGAATCTGGGACCAGACCGTCTGTCCAGAAACAATGTCCCAGCAGGGGAATGGTTGCTGCACCTGCAGACGATCCAACTGCTGTGGGAGACATTCGGCAGAGCGCAGGTGGACCTGTTCGCGTCCCAAGAAAGCGCTCACTGTCCAAACTTTTTCTCCAAGAGCAGGGATGCGTTGGCCCACGTATGGCCCCGCTGCTCCCTCTATGCTTTTCCCCCCGTCTCGCTCCAGCCTCAAGTGCTGGAACGAATCAGGGAAAACGGATGCCCAGTGCTACTCGTGGCTCCGCTCTGGACAAACCAGAATTGGTTCCCAGTCCTAATGCGGCGGACCAGCACTGCCCCGTGGCCGATACCGGTGAGGAGAGACCTCCTCTCTCAGGCAAAGGGCTCGATTTGGCATCCTCGCCCGGAATTATGGTCCCTACATGCATAGGCCATCAACGGGTACCCGCTAACCTCCCAGAGGGAGTGTTAAATACAATCACGCAGGCTAGAGCCCCGTCTACTAGACGGCTCTATTTCCTCAAAGTGGTCAGTGTTCTCTTCCTGGTGTCAAGCTCAGGGCTTTTCACCCGCAGACTGTGGGGTTACGGAAGTGCTCTCCTTCCTTCAGGAGCTGCTGGATAAGGGCAGAACCCCATCCACGCTCAAAGTATACGTAGCGGCCATAGCGGCGTTTGTAAAACCGACGTTTGCCCAGTCACTGGGGAAAAACGACCTGGTCGTGCGATTCCTCAGGGGAGCTCGGAGGCTGAATCCTCCCAGACCCCCCTCAGTCCCTGTGTGGGACCTTTCTACCGTTTTGGAAGCCATGAAAGGTGCCCCATTCGAGCCAATCCATTTGTCAGACATGAAACATCTGTCTCTCAAAACGGTATTCCTTATGGCTCTCGCTTCAGTGAAGCGCGTAGGGGACTTGCAAGAGCTTTCGTTAAGCGCGTCATGCATGGAGTTTGGGCCTAATGGCTCAAAAGTCATACTCAAACCAAGGCACGGGTACGTGCCCACATCCCTCAACACACCGTTCAGGGCCCAGGTTATTTCCCTGTGCGCCCTCCCGGTTTGTGATGAGGAGAAGGATCCGAGTCTCCTCTGCCCTGTCAGTGCACTGAGAGCTTATGTGTCCCGCTCGTCAGTCTTCAGACAGACTGAGCAGCTCTTCGTTTTGTTTGGCGGATGCTCCAAGGGACTGGCCGCATCCAAACAGAGCCTATCCAGATGGATAGTCGACGCCATAGCACTGGCTTGCACTTCTAAGGGCCTGCAGTGTCCTTTGGGTGTCAGAGCGCACTCCACGAGAGGCGTGGCCTCATCGTGGGCATGGTATAGTGGGGTTACCGATATCTGTACGGCCGCGGGCTGGGCCTCGCCGTCTACATTTATAAGGTTTTACAACCTAGAGGTTCTGCCTTACAAGCCAAGCTTCTGTCGGTATAGAATTCAGTGCTATCTGCCCAGCTGTCCCGGCCCAGATGCTGAGTTTCGCTTGTGCATCGCTCACTGAGCAATAAAACAGCTCCATGGGTCTTGAATAACCCGTACTATTACCCAGTTCAGGCTGAACACGTTCACCCTGTCTGCGTGAAACACATAACTAGTTAACATAACTAGCTCCTGTAGGATGCTATTTCATGGGGAATGATGTTTGTAGCCTCTCTTCTCCGACTCTCTGTGAGTCTATGGTGATTATGCACCGGGCTACTGCCCTTGGGACTTTGGTGTCGGATCCCAGTACGCACGGCGTTTTGCATTGTGTTCCCCATAGCGTAAAATATTACGCAGTACAAGAGATACTCTCGTAAGAGAACGTACTCGGTTACAAACATAACCTCGGTTCTCTCTAGACAGGGAACGAGTACTGCGTATCTTGCCGTGCATACACAGCTCTGGTTCGCTTCGGCGATGAAAACCAGTTGTACCAGCCTAATCGGGCGAGACCACGCCCTTTCTGGCGCGATGTGCCGAAATGGGCACGAAATGCCCCCATTGGATATGTGTCACGCAGAGCCTCTCTCGACAGGCTGCTGCTGTTGCCGCAGGGCAGCCAATAGGCGCGCAAGCCGTCTTGCCTATGTCTGCATGCTGCTGCACAGCGTTTTACATTAATTCAAAATTAAGGATTATTTTTGGCTTCAATATCTCGTGGAAAAGCGGTTTTCCCCATAGCGTAAAATATTACGCAGTACTCGTTCCCTCTCTAGAGAGAACCGAGGTTACGTTAGTAACCGAGTACGTTTTCCAACAAAACAGCGTAAGGAAAAAGTCAATAGGTTTCTTCTAACTCTCTCAGGCCGTTTCATTCAATGCATAAAATTAACAAAACAATAAACAAACATAAAATTTGACAAAACGTGCCTCACTGCTGGTCGCTGCATGAGCATGCGCCCTCAAACCTGCAACATTATTATTAATAATGTTATTTTGACATATGTGTGCGTGCAACAAGCAAGATGTGAATTTGTAAATTGATTTAATTTTAGGATGAGATGGCTCCAGTTCACGTGCTATGGTGAACGCGGCTCGCCGGCGCCTCCATGTCATGATTATTGTCTGCTATATTTGCTTCTTATTTATTAAATCCAGGCAAATGGTTGATGAAAAAATTATTAAAATTAAGATACAATTTATACAAAACGAAATTCACTTTAAAGAAAGGCTTTCTACAAAACAAAACATAATGAAGTGGTCAAAATCATGCCTGAACCGCTCCATGTCTCCTGATATTGCGCATCCTCCGATCTACTCTGTTCACTTTCATAATCAACATAGATGGAAAAAAAATAACATTATAATATTTTAATAAATATGAAACTAAATGTGCATATGTAATGCTACAACACGTACAGACTCTCTAGCAGCGCGCCGCACATGCACTCAACAAAGCCAACACATATGTTGTCACTGCCCACGAGTTTAAAAATTTTCCATACCTCCGACTTAATTCTCCTGTTTTAATTTTTTTCTTTACTTCTTCAAGCTCCATGTTGCACTTAATATAATATCACATATAATATGTTTTTTTTATGCATACAAAATCACTTTACAATATTTATTTTGATGCGGACACCAAAATGGCGATGTCTCCTCTTTGACCCTCAGAGGGGACTTGAGCCACTATTGCAGCATCTGCATGTGAAATTAAATTTGAGATTTTCTATGAAAAGAACACAGTAGAACGTACATAAATTCTATATATATAAGAAAAGGACTCCAACATACTTTTGTGCATTAAAAAAAAATTGAGTGCTAAAGAAACAGCAAGAAAAAACTCTACAAAGGTATAAACGGTGTGATGGATGGTCATCAGTGGGTCCCAGTGACAATGTGACAGTGGCCCCTGAAGCAACGATCACCCTCGAGAGCCTGTCGACCACGAGAATGAAACCTGGAATGTGAGGATGACCAGGATGCTCTACTGTATTATCAGAGATATTACAAGGTTGAGGTGCAGCTCCAATGCCCCAGTCAAAGACAAGGATGGGAGAATGCTGCAGACCAGGGGGGGACAGGACACCAGGTGGGCTGAGCAGTTAAAAGAAAAATTAAATCAGCTCACTCCAACATCTTTACATGACTTCAACACCCCACCACCTGCAGACCTGGCTGTAAATCTAGGCCATGGGATGGACAACTTCTGTCCTGGAGAGCTCTGTCCTGCAGAGTTAAGCTCCAACCCTGATAAAAACACAACTGTCTTTAGCTTTGAAATAATCATGGAGACATTAATAAGCTTGTTCAGGTGGATTTAATTAGGGTTGGAGCAAAATTCTGTAGGACAGTGGCCCTTCAGGGCCAAAGTTGCCCATCCCTGATCTAGGCCCAAATACAACAGCTGAAGTTGAGAAGGCCATTCGCTCACTGAAAAACAACAAGGCACCAGGAATGGATCAGATCCTAGCTGAACTCCCGAAACAGTGAGGAGCCGCAATGATACAGAAGCTGACCAGCTTGCTGAACGAGTGTTGGCAAAGCCAATGTGTTTGACTGCAACAACTGGAGAGGCATCCCCCTCCTCAAAGTCCCTGGTAAGTTCCGGTATATCGGTTTTCTGTGGTGGTTCCAGAAGGAACTGGACCAGAAGCTACTTGAAGAGAAGGTGGGATTCCAACAAGGGTGCTACTGCAGTGAACAGAATTTCACATTATGGAACATTATTGAACTGAGTGTTGAATTACAGAAGCCAATAGTAATTAACTTTATCCATTTCAATAAAACCTTTGACTCCATTAATAAGGAATTGCTATAAAAGATCGCACGGTAGATCGCAAAAGGCAGGGAAGACCAAGGAAGACATAGAGGAAGACTTTCCAAGAAGATCTGAAGAACGTCAGTGTTCAATGGATCAAACACGTTGGAGGACACTTGTCGCCAAATGCGCCCAGCACAAGACCTGATGATGATGATGAAATAAGAAATAGGTACAGACTATATTTGGGGTTGTCTCAATATATATTTGGCTATTAGTACAAAATAGTAAAATGGATAGAGTTGGAACAAATTAGTTTATACAAACTCTTTTTTAATAACACCACACATATTTATCTCAAACTCGCAGCACTTAAACTTATTTTTTACAGTCAGTTTTCATCTGGAAGTTTATGCATTTGTATCACAGGAGTGCCGAGTGGAAAAAGATAATAGTATGTGATTTTGCCTTGAGGCTTTTATCTCACGAGTGAACCCTGCTTACACACATACTGTATGTGCTAATCAGATTAAATTCTTACTGCCAAAAAGGTGTTAAACACTTAATAAACTTTTGGCATTTTGACATACACAGAACAACTGTATTAAATTATACACATAGAGGCACAGTCAGACAGAACAATTGTAGTAAATTATACACACAGGGGCACAGTCAGAGGTATTCTGAAGAACAATTGACAGTAAAATTACAAAAGCATGTATGTTGGTCCTATGATGGCCTCTATGCCAACTTGCACAGTCAGGAACTGAATAACAATAGGTGCGGTGTAGTCTTTTAGTCTTGGTCTAGTATAAAGGCACGGGTGACAGCAGTCAGTCAACAACCAGAATCAGCTTCAGCTTCTTCTTTGTGGAACTACTGAGGATCAGCCAGTGCAATCATGATGGGGAAGGTAAACTTCATTCCTGCAAAGATTTTTTAAATTAAAATTTAAGTCAAATTATTTGATTTGGTATATTTCACTTTAAACCACTAAAACAATAACGCTGATTTTTCAGGTCACTTTCTACGAGGACAGGAACTTCCAGGGTCGCTCTTATGAGTGCATGAGCGACTGTGGTGACTTCTCCTCCTACCTGAGCCGCTGTCACTCTTGCAGAGTAGAGAGTGGATGCTGGATGATGTATGATCATCCCAACTACATGGGAAATCAGTATTTCTTCAGGAAGGGCGATTATGCTGATTACATGTCTATGTTTGGAATGAGCAACTGCATCAGGTCCTGCCGTATGATCCCCATGGTAAGTTCAATTAAAGCTTATATATCTATGTTTTTTATTTAAATAATAAACTTAAATTAAACTGACTTCTTCCACTACAGTATAGGGGATCCTACAGAATGAGGATCTACGAGAGGGAGAACTTCATGGGTCAGATGTACGAGATGATGGATGACTGTGACAACATCATGGACCGTTACCGCATGTCTCACTGTCAGTCCTGTCATGTGATGGATGGCCACTGGCTCATGTATGAGCAGCCCCACTACAGAGGCAAGATGTCCTACTTCAGGCCTGGAGAGTACAGGAGCTTCAGCAATATGGGTGGCATGAGATTCATGAGCATGAGGCGCATCATGGATTCCATGTATTAGGGTTCAAATGTTCCAATAAAATAATTTGTCACTCAATATTGTGCATTGAAAATTAATTCCTCTTCCATTCTACACAAAAAATACACCTGAGCTAATCACACTCATAAATGGATAGTAAAAGCATGAAATTATTGATTATCACTGATTATTAAAGACCTGTTTAAGATGACAGCCATAGTGGTGAACTGATATTTATTTTCTTGATGGTCGATGTGGATATCTTCAGGGTGGCCGACGTAAAGCTGATATACAGTATATGATACATACTAATTGGCTTCATCACTCTGTCTCCTCTCCCCCAATAAGCTGGTGTGTGGTGGGCGTTCTGGCGCACTATGGCTGCCGTTGCATCATCAAGGTGAATGCTGCACATTGGTGGTGGTTGAGGAGATCCCCCCTTCTATGTAAAGCGCTATATAAAATGTAATGAATAATAATAATAATAATAATAATAATAATAATAATTATTATTATATAACATTATTTAAAGATAACAAATGCTGAAATTAAAGTATATTTATTTTACCTAATATTGAATAAATATTGAATAATTTGATAATGAAGCATTTTAAAATGAATAATTTTAACTAAAATAATTTAAAGCAATTAACGCAGCATCCATTTTTTTCCTTCATCCTTCGACTGTGCTACAGTATAGGATCACGCTATCATTAATTCCTGCGCTATTAAACCATTCAATAAGCACAAAAAAAAAGAACTCAAATCTGTACTGCCCTGTGAAGCGGCTGTCTGTGGACAAACACCTGAAAAAAGCCCTCAGGATACCACTGTTTATACGATTACAAGGACCAAAAACAAATGAAAACAATAACTTTATAAAGTTATTTTTTACTTTATTGTTTATTTTTTATTAACTGGGCCAGTAGAAAAAACGTCTCGGGTTACGACTGTAACCCTCGTTCCCTGAGAAGGGAACGAGACGCTGCGTCGAGAATCGACACATTGGGGAACGCCTTCTGCGTGCCTTCTGCGTTCTGCATTCTCTAGGGTGGAGAATGGCCTTCACCTTGCCGGGGGCAAACTCGAGGCAAGGAGCGACAGATAGAGCCTGAAGGTCCCCGACTCTCTTTAGGGACTTATTGGCGAGCAGGAACGCTAGCTTGAAAGACATACATTTCTCAGTCACCTCATCCAATGGTTCGAAGGGTGCCAGGGATAACCCCTCAAGAACCACTGCCAGGTCCCACATGGGGACCCTGGACTGGATGACAGGCCTCATCCTCCTAACTCCACGAAGGAAACGTACTATAAGTGGGTGTCTCCCCAAAGTGCCCACCCCTAAAGGCATGTGGAAGGCAGCTAAGGCCGCCACATAGACCTTAAGCGTGGACGGGGAGAGCCCATCAGAGAAACGACTCTGGAGGAACTCCAGCACTGAAGCCACAGGGCAGTTAACTGGGTCCGCCTGATGTTCTCTGCACCATAAAGTGAATATATTCCATTTTAATTCATACAGTTTCCTCGTGGAGGGTGCTCTAGAGTTTAGAATGGTCTCGACAACCTCAGTTGAGAGACCGGCATTTAAGAGTTGGTCCCCCTCAGGGGCCAAACCCACACCTTTCATAGCTCTGGTCGAGGGTGAAATATTGTGCCCTCTGCCTGAGACAGAAGATCCCTCCTGATCGGAATTTGCCACGGAGGGCCTGCTAGAAGAACCGTAATGTCTGAAAACCACACTTGGGCCGGCCAGTACGGGGCTACTAGGAGTAAGCTGATCCCGTACTGCCGAACTCTCTCTAGAACCCCTGGGAGCAGAGCGATCAGGGGAAATGCGTACAGACATTGCCTCGGCCACGTCTGCACCATAGCATCCAGTCCCAGAGGAGCTGGATGCGTGAGGGAGTACCAGAGAGGACAGTGGGTGTTCTCTTGAGGGGCAAACAGGTCCACTTCCGCCAGACCGAACTCCCTCCATATCGACTCCACCACCTCGGGGTGGAGTCTCCATTCCCCGGGTCTCAGCCCCTGCCTCGACAGGATGTCTGCTCCCACATTGCTGTCCCCAGGGATATAGATGGCTCTGAGTGAAATAAGTTTTCCCTGGGACCACAGGAGGACCTGATGCGCCAGTCTGCACTGAGGGCGTGATCTCAGCCCCCCTGTCGATTTATATATGAAACCACCGACGTATTGTCTGTTCGCGCTAGAACATGATGGCCTATGAGGCCCGGAAGGAAATGTCTGAGGGCCAGAAATACTGCCATGATCTCCAGGCAATTGATGTGCCATGAAAGGTGATGGTCCCTCCAAGTACCCCTGGTGTAGTGGCCTTCCATAACCACACCCCAGCCTGTGAGGGATGCATCCGTGGTCAGAATTCTTCTCTGACATCGTGCCCCCAACACAGGGCCTAGGGACAGGAACTCTGGTTTCTTCCACATGACCAAAGAACGAAGGCCTCTGCGCGTTACCTTGATCGTGCGAAAAGGGTTGCCCCTCGGGGAAAACCCTCTGGTTCTGAGCCACCACTGTAGGGCCCTCATGTGCAGCAGACCAAAAGGAATTACGTTGGATGCCGCTGCCATAAGGCCCAGCACCCTCTGGAAGTGTTTGACAGTGATGGTGTGGCCTAATTTGAGACTCGTGACTGTGTTCAAGATGGTGTCTACACGAGCAGGAGACAGCTAGCCCGCATCGTGACAGAATCCAACACTACCCCCAGGAAAGTGGTTTTCTGTAGAGGAATTAAAGAACTTTTCTTGACATTGAGTCTTAACCCTAAGCACCTTAGATGGCTTAGAACAACATCTCGATGTTGAACCGCCGTCTCCCTTGACTGTGCCAAAATGAGCCAGTCGTCGATATAATTGAGGATGCGAATGCCTTGAAGCCTTAGAGGGGCAAGGGCAGCATCAATGCATTTTGTGAAGGTGCGAGGCGACAGTGCTAGGCCAAACAGAAGAACTCTGTATTGATACGCGTTTCCCCCGAAAGCGAATCTTAGGAACTTCCTGTGTTGGGGAAGGATGGCAATGTGGAAGTAAGCATCTTTCAGATCTATTGTGACAAACCAGTGCTCGGACCCAATCTGACTCACGATAAGAGGTATAGTCAGCATTTTGAACCTGTATCTCCTCAGAGACCAGTTCAATACCCTTAGATCTATTATAGGTCGTAACCCTCCATCCTTTTTGGGAACTATGAAGTACCGACTGTAGAACCCGGCTTCCCTTTCTTGGGGAGGCACCTATTCTATGGCCTCCTTTGCCAAGAGGGAATGAACTTCTTGCTCCATTACCTGACCCTGCTCTGGACTGACCAGTGTGTGAACCACCCCACTGAATCTTGGTGGACGATATTCGAACTGAATTCTGTACCCCTTTTCCACTATGTGCAGGACCCACTGATATATATTTCGAAGACCTTTCCAAGCGTCTAGATAATCTACTAGGGGGATCAGCCTCACGAGACTGACCTCGGGTGTTGTGTTTGAGATATCGGTGACCCGAAGCACTTGATTGGCAGGAACTAACCGACATAACAATTTTTCTGCATGCCTCGTAAGAGGGAACGCAGTCGACAGGGCCGCAAAGTTATCGGGCGGACACTGCGATTTGCGTTCGTTGAAAACCGATGTGTCCCGAAGCGCACGCAGCGGCGGGAAGCACACATCGATTTCCTGAGGGCTCCGCGAAGGAGCGAGATGTTGTTGCTCGATCATGGGGGGGACCGCCCTCAGAGGCCTGCGCAACACGTCAGGGCCTCTTCGTTGAAGCCTTCCTAGCCTGGATGACAGTCCTCAGATCTGCCTTTGGTCTGGAAGACTTTGACTGAGAGTGTTGCCCCTGGCTCCAGGCTTTTTTCGGGGGAGCACGAGAAGCAACACTCTCTTTCAGCTGCTGCTGGTGTGTAGAGCTGGCGGTGGCCTCATGGGACTGCCCCCTGGCAGCAGACCCATGAGACTTGGAACGACGGCGGGGGATGAAATGCTTGAGTGCGGCTGACTGCCGTTTTGTCTCCTGAAACCTCTCGACGACAGTATCGACTGCGTCGCTGAAGAGGCCAGAAGACGAAATCGGGGCATCGAGGAGGAAAGCCCTGTCCTTCTCCCCGATGCCCGACAGATTCAGCCACAGGTGTCTCTCCGTGGCTACCAGTGCTGCCATAGATCCGCTAATGGCGCGGGCCGTCTCTTTGGTAGCACGGAGAGAGAGGTCGACCGATCAACGCATTTCTCTGATGTTGTCGAACGAGACCTCCCCGCTGTCGTTCACCTCCTTAAGGAGTTCGGCCTGGTACGCCTGCAGAAGCCCCATAGTGTGCAGGCATGCACCAGCCCGACCTGCCGCCATATATGCCTTCCCAACAAGCGCCGAGGTGGTACGGCAGGGCTTGGAGGGAAGCGTCGGAGCCCTCAGGGACGATGCAACATCGGGCGAGAGATGGGTTGCAAAATTCTCTTCGACCCGAGGCATCGTCCCATAGCCCCTCTCCCTCAAACCCCATTACGTTCGAATATATATGGACATTGGGGCTAGAGAGACGAGAGGAAAAGGGCTTGTCCCACGATCTCGACACCTCGGTGTGGAGATCGGGAAAAAATGGGTGACTCCGACGTGAAGGTTGTGGCAGGGCTTGCAGGAAGCCCTCATCAAGCTTGCTTTTTCTCGTCGCTTCCTGCTTATCTAGGGGCCATTCGATTTTTAATTTACCCACAGCCCGGGTCACAACCTCCAGCAACTCCTCAAAGTCAGGTGAATGTGATGATGGAGTTTCACATCCACCTGCCTCGATGTTCAAACTATCTGATCCCTCAGAACCAGATAGCTCGAACATCGGGTCCCTCTCGCGGGCGGAAGAAGCCGCTGGGCTGAAGAACAGAAAGCTCCCATTGTTATGATCCGGTTCCCTTTTATAGCTTCCGCTCACCGTCACATGCGACGTCACGGCTGACGTCATGACGCAACACCAATAAAGATTGGACTAGTTCCATACAGGCTTCAGACGCGTTACGCTAAAGGCATTCCCCAATGTGTCGATTCTCGACGCAGCGCGAGTTCCCTCTAAAGGGAACTTTAGTGTTAAGCCCTGATAAATTAAAAGCACAGGTAAATGTGGCATTTATTCCAATGGGTTTATGTGCAGATTGTTTTAAGAGTTCTTAAATTAAAATTTGTTATATTTTTAAAGCCTTTTAAATGTTAAAATTGAGAACGTTCAGATATACTGTAATGTTGAATGGCTATAATTAATTGCTAAAATGGTGGGGGGAAAAGTCTATTTAATAGAGACAGTGTCAGTATTGGTATCAGTGATACAGGCCTTCATGCATAGTGCTTACTAAAAAGACGCCATTAAACTGAAGGGTTGGTCAAAATCCCTTGCCTCTTCAAATACATCTATAATCATATCCTTTTGAATGTATATACTTCCTTTATAAAAATCAATAATCAAATATATTCATTATCACATAATAATTTTTATATTCTTTGTGCTTGTGAAATTATATTGTCTTAAATGCATGTGATGTAAGTAACCAGTTTCTTTTAGGTGCATTCCAATCTTACTTTGAGATTGCACGCAGTACACGCAGGACACGAAGGCCACGTAACCCACAAGGCCGTTAGTCTCTTTCTCTGGTATCAGTAGAGGGTCCTAAAGGCAGCGTGGACACATATGATTTTTCGCTGGACATATGGTCAAGCTATATTGAGCGTTACTATATCGATCTATAATTGTTGTATTAAAATGTATTCTTTCCAGTATATTTCCTTCCTTCGGAGTAAATGCCAGTGATCTGTTTTTCTCCCAAATGAGTGAATGTTTTAGCATTATGTTTTGGTATACTTAACTGATAATAAGGAGCTCAGACTCTCTTCAGCCTTGATGGGAGCTGTTATTTGCTAGTGTCTGTTATGTGTGTGTGTGTGTGTGCGTATGACATTCTATGTAGGTTCTGGACATTCGGACCAGACACCCCGGCGCCCTTCTCTAACCTGCGAGGCCACCACAGACCTAAATCTAATGAGTGGACGACAACTATCTTGACTAATGGGGATAGGCACCCCTATCTCCTCACATGTGTTAAATTGTTTAGGCTCTTAATGTTTCTTAGCCAAAGAGAATCATTCAACCTGTAAGCAATGAAGTAGCTTAGACCTTGGAAATGGTATAACTGCTGTGATCTTTGTAACTGTAAGCGGGGCGGCCTACGAACTCCTGTGCGAGTATTGAAGCTGACTTCTGCTGATGAAACTGCAAACTATCTTCAGTAAATATTTTCTTTAATTTTTTATAATTCTGACTCTGGGTCTTCATTCTTCATATCTGGTTCTGGGTCTTTAACTGTACACCCCTTACAAAACAAATATTAAACTATTATTTTACATACAGCATACAGTGAATATGACGTACATAGCCTATGACATAGTGGCCAACTGGATATATTGCAGCAAAGTTTGAAATCAAAGATTTAAAGTTTGTCGATTGTGCATCTCCAGTGACAGCTAAACTCTCCCACCTGCATCCAATTTGCACCGACTGACCATGTGTGCATCAAATATGCAGGTTAATTGCTGGATTCACCAAAGTGCTGGCGTTTTTACCGCTTTCAGAATAAAACCCTGCTTCAGACAAATTGACTAAACAGAAAAATGTATCGACTGATGCGATAATTAAAAATATCGAAATATCGGCTGACATGCCTTGGCAATGTATTGGTCGATCACTAGATAGCCAGCAAAGTTTTATAGCTCAATTCTTCAAATACTCTCAAATATTAAAATTTTAAATTATCAGCCAATTTTAAAATCACTATATTGGCTGTGCAACATTAAATCCACAGCCAGTGATCAGGAATGTCTTTTAAAAAATATATTTTAAAACCAACAGGGCATTGCAACCTTGAACATGACATTTATTATCTCACATTACAGATGAGAGCAGAGAGATTGTCGTGCCAATTTTATTTGTAAATCATGTCACAAATAGATTTTGAAATAATGTAGTAAGTTGACATACGTGATTTATGGTTATTTGCAAATTTTAATGCAACACCAGATATTTCATTTTCTCATTGGGCACACAGAAACATCCTTCATTTAATTTACACTTATTGAATGTCAATAAACTGTAGGTCCAGCATGTCCCGCTTATGCTCTCTTTACTCTCTCCTTGCTATCACAGTCCAAATATGCAAGTTATTTGAGTAAATTGTGCAACCTATCCACCTTATTCCTGACAATCTTACTGCGTTTTGAATTATGGGTGGTACTTCCGGTTTGGGGAACTTCCGTTCAAAAAGTCTGAAACGAATAATTTAAAATCAAATGGTTGCCCTACAAATAAAGCTTATCCGTCAGTTTGACTGAATGAGCCATCAGTTTTCTTTCATGTTTTATTTAAGAATAACGTGAGAATAACGTAACACTTGGTATCTTAACGTGACGTTAAAGAATATCTATGGCAAGAGCTCTTTTCAGTCACTGCATTCTTTTCCTGATTATTTTCTTTTTTCCTTTTACATTCCGCTGTAATAGTATGAAAAATGTCAACATATACTGCACATTTGTGGTCTGTTCTTCGGATTTAATTTACAATACATGTCATTTAATTCACGAATGCATGACATTTTTTTCTCCCCAAGTCCTCTTTCCAGGTCTGTTTTCACAGGCACATACAATTTATTATCTGTCAAAATGACTGAAATCACTTTGAAATAGTATCACGCAATGTTTAAGTAAATATTTTTATTTTTATTAAGGAAACGTATGTTACATAATACAGATTACAACAGTGATATTTAACTGTCCAATTTTGCTGTGGAACGATTCGCACTTTTGGGGTTCTTCATGATCTGTTGAAAGTACCTTGTTGATGCTTTTAAAATTTTAAATGTCCTTTTAATGTTCAATGCTTGAAGGGTGAGTAGAATAATGTAATGTCATTGTACACAGTTTATATACATAATTATATATATATATATATATATATATATATATATATATATATATGTTTACAGCTTACCGGAAGTTACACCCATAACTCACGCAAAGCATCATGGGGGGTGTAGGAATAATGTGGATGCAGATAAAATTATAAATAATTCTGTCATTATTTACTCAAGCTCATGTTATTCCAAAATAACCAAATTTGTAGTTTCTTCCATTGAGACAAAGCTACCAACTATCAACCAAAACAATTTCTATTTGGAAATAAAAAAATATTTTTAAAAAGAAAAGGCTACACAAGACACTAACAAAAAATTCTCTGCGGTATAAAACAAATTGAATAACAAAATTGTTCACCTTGTGGCCTGAGGGGAGTTGCAGTAATTAGAAATTATTTTAAATGTAGTAGGCTTCAAAATATTTTATACCTTTTTGAACGTCCTCACAAAAAAATTTAAACAAAAAGGAAAAGCTTGACTTCACTGAATGCAAAACCATACAGAAGAATAAAAATCGAATATTTGGTAAAACAAAAATGTCGCTAGATATTTGACTAATTATTATGTTACTTTTGATTTCGCTGTAGAACGTGAAGACATTAGCCTAATACGAGTTTCAAATTCTTTATTTTTATAATAAAAAAGAGAATGCTAGAATCCTGACAAATGTGAGTTTTAAGATCTACATAATAAGCTTTAGTTATAATAGAGTCTATTTGAACTTGCACAGTCAGGAGTTTAAAGACAATAGACAGGGTGTACTCTTTAGCCTTGGTCTAGTATAAAAGCACGACTGACAGCAGTCAGTCAACAACCAGAATCAGCTTCAGCTTCTCCTTTGTGGAACTACTGAGGATCAGCCAGTGCAATCATGATGGGCAAGGTAATTTAAGTTCATTCCAGCAACAATTTAAATTTAATGTAATTCACATTACTTTAATTTCACAGATACAGCTATAAACCACTAAAAGAATAACTTGAAATTTTCAGGTAATCTTCTACGAGGACAGAAACTTCCAGGGTCGCTCTTATGAGTGCATGAGCGACTGTGGTGACTTCTCCTCCCACATGAACCGCTGTCACTCTTGCAGAGTAGAGAGTGGATGCTGGATGATGTATGATCATCCCAACTACATGGGAAATCAGTATTTCTTTAAAAGGGGCGAGTACGCTGACTACATGTCTATGTTTGGAATGAGCAACTGCATCAGGTCCTGCCGTATGATCCCCATGGTGAGCTCCATGAAAATGTTTACGTGTTTGGATTAAATTAATTAACTTTGGACAATTGTCTGTGACAATTAATGATTGGATTAGTTAATGATTGGATTTTTTCAGAAACATGGTGTTGGTTTTGATTTATTTCTAATTTTGTCATGAATTTGGTTACATTTTATCTTAAATTGGGACCAACAAAAAATAAAATAAAAATAACTTCTCTTCCACTACAGTACAAAGGCTCTTACAGAATGAGGATCTACGAGAGGGACAACTTCATGGGTCAGATGCACGAGATAATGGATGACTGTGACAACATCATGGACCGTTACCGCATGTCTCACTGCCAGTCCTGTCATGTGATGGACGGCCACTGGCTCATGTATGAGCAGCCCCACTACAGAGGCAAGATGTCCTACTTCAGGCCTGGAGAGTACAGGAGCTTCAGCAATATGGGTGGCATGAGATTCATGAGCATGAGGCGCATCATGGACTCCTTTTACTAGAGATTTAATGTTTCAATAAAATACTTTCTATAAAAAAGTAAACATTGTGTCATGAAAATCACAAAAAAAAAAAAACTTTATCTATTTACATGCTGAATGCTAATACACTTTTCATGGATACTTTTTTATAATTATTAGGCATCACAAGGGCAGTATACAAGGCAGTACAAGAGTTTCAGGTATATGAGAATGACTGACATGAGATCTATGAGAATGAGTCTATCACAGATTTTTACCTTTAAAATATGATTGTTTCATATTTTTTTCAAATTGTGTAAAAGTGGTACTTAAGGCCCACTAAGTGAAACCATTCACTCATTTACCTAATCTTCAGACCAAGTCTGCAAAACTACAAGCACATTAAATGATTTACACTCAGTTTGCAATTGTAAAACATTTTTTTGTGCAAATTCTTAACACAGTTTTCGACATTGGACAAATCACTCAAAACTAGCAGCTCTTGTTTACTTTAAAAAAACACTGCCATTTCAATGCAATCATTACCTACACCCAACAATCATGCATGAAAACGCTTATTCATAAATCGATCCCTTAGAAATCAAAACTCAATGTTTTGATAAACAAATACAATTTTCACACTTGCATTTCTACTTATTTATAAAAATATATACAAAATATATATATAAGCTGTCAGTCACATTTCTATAGCTCTTTATACAATGCAGATTGTTTCAAAGCAGCTACACAATATAACAAATTAAAATTCAACTGTAAAGTAGCTCTAACAAGCCAGTATTGAGCTCAAGTCAGTTCAATCCAATAACTAGTTCATCAATTGTACAACAATTGTGCCTTCATACTGTATATACAGTGTATTTGTTAACATACATGTACATTTGACAAAATCCTGTGCACTTCACTGCACAAGCAAAATAAAAAAGGTTTTCATATTTCATGGGGACATTCCATAGACATAATGATTTCTATACTGTTCATACTTTATATTAAATATCCTAATCCTAAACCTACCAATCACAGACAACTTTCTGCATTGTTATATTTTCAAGTAATGGGTTTTATTGTGAGCTAATCAAATTTTCAACCCCCTAACCCTAAACCTACCCATCACAGAAACCGGTAACACTTTACAATAAAGTCTCATTTGTTAACATTAATGAATGTAATAACTACCATGGACTAACAATGAGCAATTCATTTGTATGATTTACAATTCATTCAGTATGTGTTAATCTTTATTAATGTTAGTTAATACAAATCAAGCTGTTCATTGTTTGTTCATGCCACACAGGAACCCATATCATTATACACATCTGTGTTCTCAAACCATGTATACAAGAACACACACATTGGAAGGTGAAGACTTTCATAGAAGATGAAGACTTTCTACATGCAAAATGAGTTTTATAATCAGCTAAAGAAGACATTTAGTCCTCAATGTAAATGTGGTAAAACCAGTACCAACACACTTTTGTTATTATAACTACTCCTACAAGGGCCCTATCTTGCACCCGGCGCAAATGACTTTGTACACTGACGCATGTATCATTCCTATTTTGCACCCGCGCAAAGCGGACTTTTCCCTCCACAAACACACGTCGGTTAACGTCTCAGGTTATGGCTATAACCCTTGTTCCCTGAGAAGGGAACGAGAAACTGCTTCGTTGAAAACGACTCTTTGGGGACGCTCCCTTAGCGTGCGTCTCTGAAGTATGAATGAAACTATTCCAATCCTGATTGGTGTTGCGTCATGACGTAACATGTGACGGCATAACCGGATGCACAAAAGCGACGCCGGCACACACACACACTAGCCTAGCGATGAAGCAAGACGCTCTCAGGCCCTGAGGGGCGTGGCAGGACGACGCAGTGTCTCGTTCCCTTCTCAGGGAACAAGGGTTATAGTCGTAACCGGAGAAGTTCCCTTTCGAGGGAACTCGCACTGCGTCGTTGAAGACGACTCTTTGGGGAACGAATGCCCACTAGGCCACGAACCGAAATAGGCCTGCCCTGGAGTGAAACTGATTCAGGCACTCAGCTAGGACGAGAGCACATGTGCACCAGGCATACTAGGGAGGTGTAGATTACAGAACCTAAAGAAAGTGTGCGGGGTAGCCCAACCGGCTGCCTCACAGATCTCCTGGAGGGGAACTCCCGAGAGGAGGGCCCTAGAGGACGCCATGCCTCTAGTCGAATGAGCCCTTATGGCCAGAGGTGAAGGCAAATTGCGCACCTCGTAAGCCAAGGCAATAGCCTGCACAATCAAATTACTAATAGTTTGCTTGGATGCCGGGAGCCCTCTCCTAGGTGAACCAAAACACACTAACAGTTGGTCCGACCTCCTCCAAGAAGAGGACCTCTCAAGGTAAATACTCAAAGCTCTGACGGGGCAGAGCAAATGAAGCTTCTCTTCTTCTGCCGACACATGAGGTGGAGGATGGAATGCCTGAAGGGTCGTAGACCTAGCCGTATAAGCAGGCACTTTAGGCACATAGCCCGGTCTCGGATGCAAAAAGGCCTTAACCTTGCCAGGGGCAAACTCCAAGCAAGCTGGTGTCACTGCCAGGGCTTGGAGATCTCCCACTCTCTTAAGAGAGGTGGTGGCTAAGAGAAAGACCAATTTGTAAGTAAGATCTTTAGGCGAAGCCGACTGAAGAGGTTCGAAGGGGGCCAGGGATAACCCTTCCAGACCACTGCCAGGTCCCAGGCAGTAACCCTGGACCTGGTTGTCGGTCTCATCCTCAAAGTACCACGGAGAAAACGAATGACCAGCTGGTGCCTCCCCAGAGGCCCATCACTTAATGGTCAGTGGAAAGCCGCAATGGCAGCCACGTACAGCTTAAGCGTGGAAGGGGAAAGACCCACAGAGAAACGATCTTGAAGAAACTCCAGAACTGAAGCCACCGGGCAGTTAACTGGGTCCAAATTATGTTCTCTACACCAAGTGATAAATACATTCCACTTGAGGCCATATAATCTCCTAGTAGACGGAGCACTAGAACTAAGTATGGTTTCAACCACCCCGGTTGATAGACCAGCATTTAGGTACTGAACCCCCTCAGAGGCCAGGCCCACAGTTTCCACAGCTCTGGTTGAGGGTGGAAGATTGTGCCCTCCGCCTGAGACAATAGATCCCTCCTCAGAGGAATCTGCCATGGCTGAGCTATCAGGAGTGAAATTATGTCTGAAAACCATACTCGGGTCGGCCACATTGGGGCAACCAGAAGTAGTCTGGTAGACTGATGCCCTCCTGACGGACCCTCACCAGGACTCCCGGAAGCAGAGCGATCGGGGGAAATGCGTATAGGCGAAGCCTCGGCCAGGCCTGTACCATGGCATCCAACCCCAGTGGGGCTGGATGTGAGAGGGAGAACCAAAGTGGGCAGTGGGACATCTCTCGAGACTCGAATAGATCCACTTGCAAGGGTCCAAACCTCTCCCATATCAACTTCACCACATCTGGATGAAGTCTCCATTCCCCGGGCCTCAGCCCCTGCCTTGACAGGATGTCTGCTCCCTGATTCTGAAATATACCCCCCGGAATATACATTGCTCTGATAGACACTATATTCCCTTGGGACCAAAGAATAACCTGATGCGCCAGTCTGCACAGAGTGCGCGATCTGAGTCCCCCTTGTCGGTTCATATAAGCTACCACTGATGTATTGTCCGATCGTACTAGGACATGGTAACCCTTGATGTCTGGAAGGAAGCTACTCAGAGCCCTGAACACAGCCAACATCTCTAGACAATTTATGAGCCAAAAATGTTGTTGGTCCTGCCACAGACCCCTGGTAAAGCGGCCGTCCATGACCGCGCCCCAGCCAGTGAGGGAGGGAGGCGTCTGTCGAAACGGTTTTCCGGCGACATGACGCTCCTAACACTGGCCCTTGGGACAGGAACCAAGGTTTCTTCCATATTATTGGAGAAAGAAGGCATCTGCGCGTTACTCTGATCATACGAAATGGATTCCCCTTGGGGGAAAACCCCTTGGCTTTCAGCCACCACTGAAGGGGCCTCATGTGTAGAAGGCCCAAAGGTATAATGTTGGATGCCGCTGCCATGAGGCCGAGCAGTCTTTGAAATTGCTTTACCGTGGTGGCCTGGCCTAGCTTTAACTTGGACACCATCGCCAGAATGGACTCGATACGTGCCGGAGACATGCGTGCCTGCATCGTAGTCGAGTTCCACACAACCCCCAGAAACGTTGTGCACTGGGACGGTTCTAACACACTCTTCTTTGTGTTGAGTCTCAACCCCAATGTTTTAATATGGCCAAGGACGACATCTCGATGCCGAACTGCCATTTCTCGAGACTGGGCCAGAATGAGCCAGTCGTCGATATAATTCAGTAAGCGGATGCCCTGAAGTCTTAGTGGAGCAAGTGCTGCATCCATATATTTGGTGAATGTGCGGGGAGAGAATGCTAGGCCGAACGGAAGAACCCGATATTGGTAAGCTTCGCCCCCGAAAGCGAACCTCAGGAACCTCCTGTGACATGGAAGGATGGATAAGTGAAAATAGGCGTCTTTTAGATCTATCGTGACAAACCAGTCCTTGGATCTGATTTGACTCACGATGACAGGAATAGTGAGCATTTTGAACCTGAACTTGCTCAGAGACCGGTTCAAAACCCTGAGATCTAGAATTGGCCTCAACCCCCCATCCTTCTTTGGAACTATAACGTACCGGCTGTAAAATCCGGACAACCTGTCTGAATGAGGAACACGTTCTATGGCCTCCTTTAGCAGCAGAGATTGCACTTCTTGTTCCATCACCTGAGCCTGCTCTGGAACCACTGTAGTCTGCACCACCCCAGAAAATTTGGGGGGGCGGTGCCCGAACTGCAGTCTGTACCCTGACTTTATTATATGCAGGACCCATGCAGATATGTTGGGAAGATGATACCATGCCTCTACAAAATCTACTAAGGTGTTTTTCGACCCTTCTCGACCCCCTGAAGCGGAAGACCGGCAGGCTGTAGTCGATACGGTTTTCGTGACCATAACTGATAATCGTTTTTTATTTTTTGAGAAAGACGACGCAGAGTGCGTTCGCTGGAAGATGATGCGGCCCGAAGCGTCACCGACGGCGGGCAACTCACATAGTTTCCTTGAGGGCCCCGCTGCGAGAACAACCTCGGTTGCACTGCAACGGAGGGGACAGCCCTCAGAGGTCCCACCACCCTGGCTAGGACCTCTTTCCTGTAGCCCTCCTAGCCTGAAGGACATCTCTCAGATCGCCCTTCTGACTGGCGGGCTTCTGCTGGGAGGGAGGGGCTCTAGAGGAGGGGCTCTAGAGGAAACGCTCTCCCTTTGCTCCGCGCGGTGTGAGGAGCTGGCTGATGGCTGGGGCTGATGTTCTTGCCCCACCCTACTTGATTTGGACTTTGATTTACGGGGGAGGAACTGCTGGAACGCCGCAGATTGCTTCTTCGCCTCCTGAAACCTGTCGACGACCGATGTAACGGCGTCGCCGAACAGGCCAGAAGGCGAAAGCGGCGCATCCAGCAAAACAGATTTTTCTTTTTCCTTTAACCCGGATAAATTCAGCCACAGATGCCTCTCCGTGGCCACCATAGCTGCCATAGAGCGGCCAATGGCGTGGGCCGTCTCTTTAGTGGCCCGGAGAGACAAATCTGTGGCCTTGCTCATCTTGCCCCTCCCCCTCGTCCAAATCTTTCAGGAGGTCGGCTTGGTATGCCTGCAAAAAAGCCATATAGTGCAGACATGAACCAGCCCGACCTGCCGCCATGTAAGCCCTGCCTAATAAAGCAGATGTATCTCTGCAGGGCTTACTAGGCAGCGCCGGGGTTTTAAGGGAAGATGCTGCCTCAGGAGAGAGGTTTCCGGCTAACGCCTCTTCTACTCTAGGCATCTTCCCATAACCCATATCCCTTGCCCCCAAAACATTGCTATAATCAAGCAGACACGGACTGGAGACACGGGACGAATGCGGTTTATCCCACGATCTCGAGATCTCTTTGTGGAGATCGGGGAAAAACGGCAAACCCCGGCGCTGAGGCTGTGACCTGTGCCACAGGAAACGCCGGTCTAACTTGCTTTTGACTTGCGTTCCCTGCTCATCTTGTGGCCAGCTGATGTTAAGTCTGGCCACGGCACAAGTCACAACCTCCATCAGCTCCTCATATGCTTGGCCGTGAACAGGCCCGCTTGACTCACGGTCATCCCCCTCGATGCTGAGCACCTCTACCTCCTCGGAAGCAGAGAGCTCAAGCACCGGGACCTGGTCGTGGGCAGAAGAAGCCGCAGCGCGGGCTTCTGCACCACTCAAAGGGGCTTCGGGATCCTTAGATGAAGAATGAGAAAGTGCCGCAGCAGTCTCATTCTCATCCGCTTTTATGCATCCGGTAATGCCGTCACATGTTACGTCATGACGCAACACCAATCAGGATTGGAATAGTTTCATTCATACTTCAGAGACGCATGCTAAGGGAGCATCCCCAAAGAGTCGTTTTCATCGACGCAGTGCGAGTTCCCTCGAAAGGGAACTAAGAAATACACTTGCACTCCCCGGGGCGGTTCAGTGCAAAGAGGATGCGTGTTCCGGCGCAAACTTTCCCTCATGCTATTTTGCTGTTCTATAAAACTAAAACTAGTCTAAAGTCAATGGCGGGTTGCGCGTACATTCAGATGCTATTTTAAGCGCATGCTTGGCCATAATACAGAGTGTGAACAACGCGCACTAACCCAACAACTAATTTGGGTGGGTTTGTCCCATCCCCAATGTCACTTCTCTTTCTTTCACGGCCCTGACGAGAACATCGATCTCCTCGGCTGTGAACCGATTCTGAAGCGCGCCTGGTAAATGCGCCGTTATAATAGTATTGCGCCATGGAACAAGTGCACCTCGTTCATCATGCTCTTAAAGGGAATGTGATATAAAGCTCTTATTGGTTTGTTTCCCATTACGCCCAAACCACACCTATGAATAATGAAGCTACTTCAGACCAACAACCTTTTAGATTTGCGCCAGGCGCATGAGGCATTTATCCCGCCGGGAAAATAGCAACAGCGCCGGGATCCGCCCACAAAGTTACTCGCGCTTTGCGCTTTGACACTTGCGTTTCAGATCGTTAAAATAGGGCCCTATATGTTGTTCGAAGACATTTCCCTGTTGGGCAGGCTATCAAATTGTAAACAAAGTATAATACTGATAGACAGCATAGACTAATAAAAATATGAGTTTCATGATTCTGTGTAGGTCTTCAAATATTCTTATGAGGGCTGGAATTATTAACATTGTGTAACCCCATCATCTCGCAAGAGGGCAAAATTCACAGTGTGTTTCTTAGCAAATATAATGATTTATTCTACAACATTAAAAGTAGCACAATAGATAATCAAAAATGGCAAAGAAACAAAACTAACAAAAACAAAATTGTAACCGTTACAGACAACAGGATTCCCGATCATATCCAATGGCAACTGATCTGCAAATAAGTGCACTCTCAAACACAAATAAAACAAACATAATTTCACTCCATACTCAAATCAAACCACTACAAATTCTTCCCCCACCTTAAAAGAGTAAACCATATATAAGAAAATAGGAACCCCACTGTCATGTATAGGTCCAAGACAAAACAAAACAAAACAAAACACATTCTTACAAATTAAATCACTTTGCCACTTCAACACAAAAACCCAATTCAACATTAAAGTTATCTTTTCAGACACCCATTAAAGTTATCTCTTCACGCATCATCTGAATTCTTAAATATATTTGCTTAATTCTCTGAGGCTCCAATCAACACAATTCCCATAAGGACACTTCACAATTCAACTATATGCTGCTCATTAATCAACTGGTCTTTTCATCTACTATTACAAAGCCTTGAAAAACACAACACAGCTTTTCCTGCTTGGCACATGGTACCACAATGTAGCGTGTGGACCAATCACACACACACAAATTATTCATTATATTTAATGAATAGTCCGGCAAACTCACTCTCCCAACAAAGGTCTATGTAACTTCCCCCGAAACTAACATCACAATGAAGCTAAAACCACCACATATATATATAACCACTTGAGAAATGTATAAACATTTATCTAATTTTCCCATCTCATGATTTTCCTTTTATGTTGTTTGGCCTATGTTTTCTTGTAAACTCTAATCGGTTAATGTTTCAGACTTTGCATACTATGGTTAACCAAAATCATATGTGTGGCATGTTTGCTCTCTATAAACTCCAACCTTGGTTCCCCATTTGTTAATTTACATTACATTTTGCTAACTTTGTGAAGCATGGGTATTACAAGAATCTTAAAGATTCTTTTTCTTGAATACCCAATGAAATTACACATTCAAATGTCCTGCTCAAACACAAAGGGTCATAAAATCTCCCTCCAAAGGGACAACTTCTTATTGGCTCACACAACTCGAGAGGGTGTGGCATCTTCACACTTTAAAAATCACTGATCACAAGATCAGCGCTCTCTTAGCTCTCTTACTCTCTTGGTCCTTTCTGAAATCCTGATGTGAAGATGATGCTGAACTAGAAGTTTCCTAAGGACTCCCAAGCTTGTGCCAGGCTGCGGCCTTGTCTTTCCATTCACCAAAGATCCTCTGACTTCCACTGGTTCTCTCTCATCAAGACAACATCATCATAGATCAACTGGAGCCCCAACAAATTGCATCAGGACAGATTAATCTCAGGGACAGATTAATCTCAATCTCTCAGGGAACCAGGGTTACATACGTAACCTGAGACGTTCCCTTTCAAGGGAACTCGAGATGCGTTGCTACGCGGTGGGAACCCCATACCCACTACGCCATAAAGACAAATGCCCGTTCTGTGTGAAGTCCTTGCGCACAATAACAAGCAAGCAACCTAGCCCCAGGCGTGGAGAGGTGTAAGTCATAAAATCTGACAAATGTATGTGGTGAGGACCAGCCTGCCGCATTACAAATGTCCTGAAGGGGAACACCCAAAATTAAAGCCTAGAGGCAGCCATACTCCTGTAGAATGGGCCTGAACAGCCATAGGTGAAGGCTGTCCGGCCGCTTCATAAGCAAGTGAGATAGCCTCAACTACCCACTTGCTCATCATCTGTTTAGATGCCGGGCAACCTATCTTAGGTGACCCGAAGCAGACAAATAATTGTTCTGATATAAGCTACTGAGCCGCTCTGTGGACATACGCATCCAAAGCCCAGACAGGGCGTAACAGATTAAGTTTTTCGTGATCTGGGGTATCAAAGGTGGAGGACAGAAGGCCTGCAGCACAAACGACCCGCACATTTAGTAGGGACCTAGAAATACAACCCGACCTGGGGTGAAGAAATACTATCACCATAGCAGGTGCAAATCCAAGTACGTGTAGGCCTCAGCCTCATGTACCACGGAGAAGACGAAATTAAGGATCTCTCCTCAGAGATAACCCAGTAAAGGAACATTCATACAGAAATCAAGAACTGTTCCCACGAGGCAGAAACAAGATTCAGAAGGCGTTATCTGCACCAGGCAGAGAACAGCATATTCAGTCTTCTCGTGGAGGAAGCTCTAGACTGGAGTATGGTCTCCACGACCTCGGTCGAGAGACCGGAATCTATGAGCTGGGCCCCCTCAGAGGCTGAGCCCACAGTATCCACAACTCCAGAACTCCCAGGAGCAAAGATATCGGGAAAAGCGTATAGGTGTAGCGGCAACCACACCTATTACATCATATCCAGTCCAAGCGGAGCTGGATGCGTGAGGGAGAACCGCAAGGGCAATGCATTGTACAAGCGATCGACTTGTAGTTTGACCGAAGTTCTCCCTAAGAAGCTCCACCACCTCGGGGTAAAGTCTCCATTCCCCGGGCCACAGCCCCTGCCTCAACAGGATATCTGCTCTGATATACGAGACCATCAGTGTGTTGTCCGGACCCTTCGCCTAGCAACCACTCATGATTGCCCCCGACTTGTGAGGGAAGCATCCGTCGATAGCATTATGCGTCGACAAGAAGCCCCCAACACTGGGCCTGGGCGAGGAACCAAGGTTCTTCCAAATGACAGAGGCACGAAGGCATAGCCGCGTGACCTTGATCATGCGAAAACGGATTTCCCCTCGGAGAAAACCCCTTGGTCCTGAGCCACCACAGCAGGGGTCTCATGTACAGAAGGCAAAAAGTAACTACGTTGGACGCAACTGCCATGAGCCCCAGCTAAAGACCTTTCACCGAGCGGCCACTCATGACTGCCCCCCATCCTGTGAGGGAAGCATCCGTCGATAGCGTGACGCGTCGACAAGAAGCCCCCAGCACTGGGCCCTGGGCGAGGAACCAAGGTTTCTTCCACATGACCGAGGCACGAAGGCATAGCCGCGTGACCTTGATCATGCAAAAACGGATTTCCCCTCGGAGAAAACCCCTTGGTCCCAAGCCACCTCTTCAGGGGTCTCATGTACAGAAGGCCAAAAGTAACTACGTTGGACGCAACTACCATGAGCCCCAACAGTCTCAGAGACTGTTTTGCAGTGAGTGACTGGCCTAGTTTTACATTCTTTACGGCTGTGAGAATCGCAGAAATACGTGCAGGAGACAGACGTGCTTGCATTGTTGTCGAATCCCATAATACAACTAGAAAAGGGGTCCTCTGAGCTGGGAGGAGTACACTCTTTTTGGTGTTGAGCCGCAACCCCAACCCCCTTATGTGGGATAGAACGACATCTCGATGTTGAACTGCCAAAAGCTCGGACTGAGCTAAAATCAACCAATCGTCGATATAATTTAATACGCGAATTCCCTGGAATCTCAGAGGAGCTAGAGCTGCATCCACGCATATTGTTAAAGGTGCGGGGTGATAACCTAGGCCGAAAGGAAGAACCCGATACTGGTATGCTTCGCCCCTGAATGCAAACCTCAGGAATCTCCTGTGATGAGGATGGATAGATAAGTAAGCGTCCTTTAAGTCTATTGTGACAAACCAGTCCTCGGATTGAGTCTGTGACACAATTATATTTAGCGTAAGCATTTTTTGCTTACTTTGAACTTAAGATTCTGAAACCTGCTGTTTAATTGACGCAGGTCTAGAGTAGGACGCAACCCCTCATCCTCTTTTGGAACAATGAAGTAATGGCAGTAAAACCCTGACTGTCTGCCGGGAGGAGGAACCCCTTCTACAGCTCCTTTTGCAGAAGTGTCAGTACTTCCTGCTCCATAACCAAAGCCTGCTTGGGGTCCACCACAGTGGGGAGGACCCCTAGTAATCTGGGCGGACAAGAACCAAATTCCGAACCCTTTTCTATAGTGTGCAGGACCCACCGAGAAATATGTGGCAGTAGTTTCCACGCTGCCAGAAATTCTACTAGGGGAACCAGTCTCTCAAGACTGGCCTCTGGATTTGGTTTACCAGTCACTACGGTGCCCTGAAGCGGCGAACTGGCAGCGAACAACCGAACTGACCGTTCTACGACCCTCCTCGGAGGATCGTATGGTGACGCTGACACCTCGGTGCCCTGAACGGCGAACTGGCAGGGAACAACCGAACTGGTAGCGATGCGACCCTCCTCAGAGAGTCGCATCTCAGAGGGCACCGAGGAGAAACGATTTCTCAAAACCGTCCCTGCCCCGGAGGAGCCCTCAGGAGCCTGATAGCCTCGTTTTTACGACAGGACTTCCTGTCTAAGCTTTATTAGAGATGACGACAGTCCTCAGATCTTGCCTAGCTCTAAATAACTTAGTTCCTACGACCCTCCTCGGAGGATCGTAAGGGGACGCTGACACCTCTGTGCCCTGAACTGCGAACCGGCAGGGAACAACCGAACTGCCAGCACTGCGACCCTCCTCAGAGAGTCGCACCCCAGAGGGCGCAGAGGAGAAACGATTTCTCAAAACCATCCCTACCCCGGAGGGGACCATCCTTTAGAAGCCTGATAGCCTCGGCGTCAGGGCTTCATATTTGTCCAAGCTTTTTTAGAGATAAAAAAGTCCTCAGATCTTGCATATCTCTAACTGGCTCTTAGAGATATGCAACTCCTCGATTGTGGAGGACCCAAATGGCGATGCTCGTTTTGCACTCTGTGCTGCGAGGAGCTTAGTAGACCGAGACTGCTTCGCCCAGCAGGCTCAGGAACATTAGATTGGTGAGGAAGAAACCTCTGGAACGCTGCTGAATGGTTTATTTCTTAGTTTTTTGAAAGCGGAGCGTCCAGAAGAACAGACATAATTTTATCTTATTTTTCTTTATTTTTAAATCAGAAAAATGTATATATATATATATATATATATATATATATATATATATATATATATATATATATATATATATATATATATATATAAATATATCACTCCGTGGCCACCAGCAGGAAAACAACCGAACTGGCCGTGCTAAGACCCTCCTCAGAGAGTCGCCCCCCAGAGGACGCAGAGGAGAAACGATTTCTCGAAACCGTTCCTCCCCAGTATAGTTTATCTGTTTTTGCACGACGCAATTCTCGAATAGCGTCAGTGCTGACAACCTCACATTCATCCATGTCTGAAGAATTCACCCACCAGCGCTGCCTAATAAAATTTTTCTTTATTTATTTAGGATGGCTGGTGGGTAACGTCGGGGTTAAAAATTATGACGCCGACTCGGGAGAGAGAAAACTAGCAAGCGTCTCTTTAACCCGAGGAACTGTCATACCATAATACTTAATACCCATAGCATTACTATAGTTAGACGTTTGGGCATTAAACACATAAAATAGAAACCGGCTTATTCCACGATCTCGATACCTCAGTGTGGTGTGGAGATAGGGAAAAAACGGCAGTCCCCGACGAGGAGGCTGAGATACAGAGTTTTTCTGTTTTTAGATATATTTCATCTAATACAATCTCTTTTTCACTCTCATAATGTTCAGCTGGCCAGAAAATATTTAACTAGCAACAGCACTAGATAAACCTCCTTTTAAAGCTCCTCTTTATTCAACAGAGTTATGAGCTGACTTATTTATTCATTTATTGAAAACTCAAACATCTGTCTTTTTCTTAACCCTTTCACACGTACGATCACACCGGTGTGATCAGTCTTGGCTGGTCCGTGGAGCGTACGATCACACCGGTGTGATTAGAACGGTCAGTGCATCACGTGATCAACTGCTAAATTCAAACGTGCTTTCGCGCGTTTGCTGGCGCTGAGCCAGAGAAGGACCCACTCAGTGCTGTCATATATCACAACTATTGAGTGTTTTCAACCACATAATGTTTATTTTAGGTTTCAGACATTTAAATACACACAAGTACTAGCAAAACAATGATTTTGAGTTTGTAAAATACACACTGATGTCTATGGAAGCGGCAATAATAATCCTTTACATTATAATAAGACGACACGTTTTATTCATATCAGATACACATTGTGTAAGTAGCTTTACATTTGACCCTATTCTTCTCCCAGTTCACCGGCCACTTACTTTCATGCATTTCGTGAGAAGTGGAGGAATTGACGTGTAAATCCAACAGATCCGATTCTCTGAACTGTGAAACAAACTAACATGGCGCTGCCCATCGCGCATACAGCTCAACTAACGCGATCGTTATAAAGGTGTTTAAACATCAAAACACATCCACCCGTCCCAACCCCCGCTGTCAGATCCGTTTGGGAACCCCAAAATGCGAGTCGCCGCCGTGCATCGGCAACAGCGGGACCCACGTGGGGAGCGCGAACCGAACCGTCCTCCTCGAAGAACGCCCGGCGGGAGCGGAGCGTCCTCACGGACAGCTTCTCGCAATGCTCACAGTCAGCCCACTCGAGAACTGACTGTGGCATGCTCCACTCCCAAATAGTACCAGAAAGCTGATGTGTGTGTCCCAACCCATGATATAACGTGGGCAGGGAACAACACGAAGCTGCTTGCTCTCTTTTGCCATAATATATATATATATATATATATATATATATATATATCGCAACTTGACAGACAACAATAAATATGAGAAGGACAGAATACACAGATCGCTTGCTGAAGGCACAGAAGCTGTCGCGGTCTGTTTTCAGGTGTGCTTTATAGCCTCCTGGTCTATGACGTCACCCGCCTATGACGTCTAGCTCTTCCATTGGACTGATTATACACGTGCTTCACGACGCAATCACGCAGAGCGTTCCCACCGCGTCTCAACGCAGCTCGAGTTCCCTTGAAAGGGAACTGTATGCATGTACGTATGTGTATTTGAGTGTTTAGTGTTTAGTCTAGTTAATAAAATCTTGTTCATGTCACACGTAAAGTTGTTCGTGTCTCAAGCTCATATCTGGTGTCACTAATCATATCAATCTTGACTACTTGCTCTTAGTAGTACTTAGTAAGAAAGACATTTCCCATGTCCCATGTCCTTTTATATTAGAGCAAATTTAAGTGTTCTTATTGATATGAAATATGTTTAGTTAGCATTGGCAAGGTTTAACACAACGTTTGATCCAAAGCATGAACTTCTTAGAATGTACTTAAAAAAAAAAAAAAAAATATATATATATATATATATATATATACACAATTTCATGAAAATTATACAAAAACACAGATCCTCTTTAGACTTGCGTTAGAAGTGAGTAAATAGTAAAAGCAATGGTAAAGGCAGACAAAGGTAGGATTGTTCAGTAACATCTTTAAGGCAGAAATTAGCAAACACTCACTTGACTTTTCAAAATACAGTAATAATAATAATAATAATAATAATAATAATAATAATAATAATAATAATAATAATAATGGATTTGCCAGGAAACGTAACATTACTGTAAAAGGCATGCTTTTTGGAAGTGAAAAAGTAAGAATTGCCATATATTTAAAGTTTAAAGTCTATAATATTTAACAAGACAATAAATACACATTATAAGGAAATCTTATTAAAAAAGGCAAATTCCCCCACAATGGCAGAGTCGGTAAGAATGTTTTTTTTAAGGTGTGTAATAAAGGCCTAGCCTTGCTAAATTATTGTCCCTGAGTATAACACAGTGGGGAATATCTAGCTGAGATTTAATACATTATTTTCACCTGTAATTATGTTACCAATACAGAGTACTAAAAATGTTTAAACAAACTTTAAAAGTACTAAGATCTACATACCAAGCTTTAGCTAGAATGGCCTCTATTCCAACTTGCACAGTCAGGAATTGACTAACAAACAATAGGTGCTGTGTAGTCTTTAGTCTTGGTCTAGTATAAAGGCACGGGTGACAGCAGTCAGTCAACATCCAGAATCAACTTCAGCTTCTCCTTTGTGGAACTACTGAGGATCAGACAGCGCAACCATGAAGGTAAACCTTATTACAGCTGCCATTTACACATATTTTAACTTCTTATGTGTTTTATTTGGTATATTTCACTTTAAATTACTAAAACTTTTATTTTTCAGGTCACCTTTTTTGAGGACAGGAACTTCCAGGGTCGCTCTTACGACTGTATGGGCGACTGTGGTGACTTCTCCTCCTACATGAACCGCTGTCACTCTTGCAGAGTGGAGAGCGGGTGCTGGATGATGTATGATCATCCCAACTACATGGGAAATCAGTATTTCTTTAAAAGGGGCGAGTACGCTGATTACATGTCAATGTTTGGGATGAGCAACTGCATCAGATCCTGCCGTATGATCCCCATGGTGAGCTCAAAATTAAAGCTTATATCTATATATCTGTTTTTATTTTAAATTTTTTTTGGCTGTGACTAAAAAAATCTTGTGAGAAATTTATTTTTGGGTGATAAACTAAAATTAAACTGAGTCATCTTCCACAACAGCACAGGGGATCCTACAGAATGAGGATCTATGAGAGGGAGAACTTCATGGGTCAGATGTACGAGATGATGGATGACTGTGACAACATCATGGACCGTTACCACATGTCTCACTGCCAGTCCTGTCACGTGATGGACGGCCACTGGCTCATGTATGAGCAGCCCCACTACAGAGGCAAGATGTCCTACTTCAGGCCTGGAGAGTACAGGAGCTTCAGCAATATGGGTGGCATGAGATTCATGAGCATGAGGCGTATCATGGACTCTTGGTACTAGCTAGTGTTCAAATGTTTCAATAAAATAATTTCTATACAACACTAAACATTGTGTTCTGAAAATAATTAATGCAACTATTGCTTGAGCAGTCCACAAAAAACAAGTTTAAGAGAAATGTGAATAATTTTTAATTTTATCAAGTTAAAAAAAGCCCCTCTTAAAAAAAAGCCCCTAGCTAAAAACATACTGGGGACTAGAGGAGTCAAACCTTTCTCTCTTTTAAATGAAAGTTCATACTGCATGCTGAAGCATATAGTAAGGTCCAACCAGTTTAAGGACTAAACATGCCTTTGAACTTCTCATTTTTGCAGACAGACTAAAATCTCTTATACCTTCTCTTGTTCATGCTGTGTGAATTCTTTACAATGAACAAAGTCATCGGTTACTCATGAAATATGTGTTTGAACGTGCTACATTCAATTTTCTCAATTTAAGTTATTTAGAACTTCCAAGCTTTCATAATTAACATTATCTATCACATCACACATTAAGGACATAGTCCAACAGATGTCTTGAGCAAATACAAATCAAAATATAGGATTAACGTCATTATTTTTCTTACTTTTTATTAGAACATATTGACAGACTATCTCTATCATCAATAACTGTCTTACAAATGTATGATGTACAGGAAAAGCTTGTTGTGAACGTGTTGAGAGAGTTGTTGTAGAGCATTTGAACTGTCAGCAGGATTTTTTGAAAGATCAGAGGAAAACATGGGGTAGGAAGAATCAGGAATTGGTTATGAACCACAGTACAAGTGTTCTACAGTAGACTGGCTGCACTTGGTTTTGCCCTTTTACTCTTATCAGAAATCAAGGCCCCTTCTGTGGATGGAGGAGAGCTAAGGGCACAAGTTCAAAATCTACATTATAAGCAAGATCCCAAAAATGCATGCCCATAAAATAACAAAAACAAACCAAATCCATTTAGTCAAGAGTTTTGAACATGAAACAACAAACACATGATAAAAATAGAAACTTAGGCCTCGTCTAAAAGCTTAGGTAGCTGGGAGAGGGAATTTGATACAAAGAGTATTGCAATGTTTTGCATAGGGACATCGTATCGGCACCATCCTTTTTAGGGCCTGAATTCATGCTCATTATTGCAAGTGTTGTGCATAATATTACCATAAACTCTAAAAACTTATGATACAAATATTATATAATCTGTTTGTGAAAACAAAGCTGTTTGTGAAAAGAAATAAACTAACATCATGAGCAAATCAGTGCTGTTGAATCTCTCTCTCTTTTTTTTTTCACTTGGACATGCGTAGCGAGCTGTGTGTAAAGGAAGCGATAAAACAAATCTTTCGTTTATGATTAGAATCAAAGAAACTCTCTATATAATGCCATATATACAGTACACTGCCAGTGTGCTCGTTCATAATACAACACTATTGACAGAAAAGGTGGCAGCAGCAGTAAAATGTGTCTCATGCTATGAGAGGATGAGGAAGGATACTTAAAACAGCCTGTATCTTGATTCATTATTGTAACATGGGTTATACCAGAAAATCAAACTGTCTTGCGTTATTGTGTAGGCTATGTTACAACACAAAAAAACACTACAGAACCATATAGCTGAAACAGTTCACCGCCTATCTTTGCACTACATTCTCTAGAATCCTCTTTGGCGCACCTGCAATTACTCTCCCCTGAGTATAATCACCCGCACCTGTTCACAATCAGCAAGCCTCAGCATAAAAACACTCACCACAGCCTCAGTCTTGGTCAAGCCTCCAACAGGAACAGACCATTACCCATTGTCTCCCGAAGTCTCTGATGCAACCTGTACACACCAAGTAACATATACTCACCTGTGAATTTCTAACCTCTGTATCCTTGTTCCGCTGTCTCCAGAAAGCCTGCCTGAATCCATGTTTCCCGAGATCCGGTATTCACCTGAGTTCCCTGTGTTCACGCGGAGTTTACTTGCTCGTGACTGCATCTGAAAGAGAAAAGACAAGTATTAATGAACTGTGACTGCTTGACATCAGCTAAACCTGAAGAGGACCTGCTCACCTGTAATCTGCCCTGCACGTTGTGCCCTTCACCGAATCTGCACCTGAACTTTGAATACTCACCTTTGCACTTGTGTCACTGTAAATAAAACTGTGTTTGGATTCACTTACCTCTGTCTCCGTGCCTGTATCCTGACAGAAGGCTTGACCCGAAACTGCTATGAATCCTGCACAGCCCGAAGACCGCGTTTCTGCACATCCCACGGAATCCACTATTTTCTACCAGAACGGTAGTACTCTGGAGGAGTTTGCTAAAGTTTACCTTCACCTTTACCAGGATGGGAGCTGGGATGAGGACTTCCTTCAGCAGCAGTTCTGGAGCGGGTTAGACGATCCACTTGCCCAGATACTGCTGTGGGATGATATCAACCTACAACTCATCAAATTTATTGACCGCACGCTGTGGGTGTGTGGTTGCTCATTCACCGTGGGAGACATCAGCACGTTCTCCACGTTCAGCCCGATCTCCCGCTGATGTCACTGTGTGGTTCCAGATGAACCATCCGGCCAAAGGCTCGTCCCGCAGAGCCTTCACCGCTGGTCCCGTTCAGCCCAGAGCTTCCACCGCTGATCCCGTCTAGCCCAGTGCCTTCGCCGCTGGTCCCGTCCAGCCCTGAGCTTCCTTCGCTGCTGGTCCCGTCCAGCCCTGAGCTTCCTTTGCCGCTGGTCCCGTCCAGCTCTGAGCTTCCTTCACCGGTGGTCCCGTCCAGCCCAGAGCTTCCTTCGCCGCTGGTCCCGTCCAGCCCTAAGCTTCCTTCGCCGCTTGTCCGGCCCAGCCCAGATCTTCACGTCACGCCTGCAAAGCCAGTCTTCGAGCCAGAGCCAGTCTTCGAACCAGAGTTAGTCTTCGAGCAAGCGCCAGAGGCCGCTGATCCTGCGCCAGAGGCCGCTGATCCTGCGCCAGAGCCCGCTGATCCTGCGCCAGAGCCCGCTGATCCTGCGCCAGAGCCCGCTGATCCTGCGCCAGAGCCCGCTGATCCTGCGCCAGAGCCCGCTGATCCTGCGCCAGAGCCCGCTGATCCTGCGCCAGAGCCCGCTGATCCTGCGCCAGAGCCCGCTGATCCTGCGCCAGAGCCCGTCCAGATGGTCCCGCCCACGTCTGCTGATCCAGAGACTGTTCCCGTTCCTGAGCCGGTGTTTGTTCCTGAGCACCAAGAACCATTCTTTGTACCTGTCAAATTTCCCATTAAGATTTTTCGGGGGCACAGTATACATGCTAGGGGGGCCGCGGAGGTCTCTCAGACGAGGTTCCCAGTGTCACCGCCGTGGCCGCCCGAAGGGTCGTCTCCGCCATGGCAGCCCGAAGGGTCGTCTCCGCTATGGCCACCCGTGGGGTCTTCACCCCCATGGCCACCCGAAGGGTCAGCTCCGCCATGGCCACCCGAAGGGTCCTCACCGCAATGGCCACCCGAAGGGTCCTCACCGCAATGGCCACCCGAAGGGTCCTCACCGCAATGGCCACCCGAAGGGACCTCACCGCCATGGCCACCCAAAGGGTCAGCTCCGCGCTGGATGCCCGAGGGTCCGCCAGCTCCGCCCTGGATGCCCGAGGGTCCGCCAGCTCCGCCCTGGATGCCCGAGGGTCCGACAGCTCTGCCCTGGATGCCCGAGGGTCCGACAGCTCCGCCCTGGACGCCCCAGGGTCCAGGGCTGTGAATTACTAACCTCTGTATCCTTGTTCCGCTGTCTCCAGAAAGGCTGCCTGAATCCATGTTTCCCGAGATCCTGAGTTCCCTGTGTTCACGCTGAGTTTACTTGCTTGTGACTGCATCTGAAAGAGAAAAGACAAGTATTAATGAACTGTGACTGCTTGACATCAGCTAAACCTGAAGAGGACCTGCTCACCTGTAATCTGCCCCGCACGTTGTGCCCTTCATCGAATCTGCACCTGAACTTTGAATACTCACCTTTGCACTTGTGTCGCTGTAAATAAAACTGTGTTTGGATTCACTTACCTCTGTCTCCGTGCCTGTATCCTGACAATGGCATCCAAGTTGTATGCTTTTAAGTATCTGTTAATGACAACCATGTATCTTCCTAATACAACGATTAACACATGATTTAGCACATAATAATAATTCTTAACTGAAAAGTATAAAGTATTGTGTAAACTTTAACTTGTTCATTAGGGTGCTAGTAAGTTTGTTGTTCTTTGTAAAACTGCTTTAAACAATACGTATTGTAAAAAGAAATACACTGAAATTAGAGTCAAACATTGAACTGTGCAAACATTTGTTTTTTGACAACTGGGTCACACTTTATATTAGGCATCTTTAACTACTTTCATAAAAAAATGTTAGTTACAATGTACTTATTGTGTTCATGTTGTATTGCAAAACAATTTTGCTGTTATTGAGGTGGGATGAAAAGTTAGGGACAGGTTTTGTGGTTTAAGGGTGTTAAGGTGTAAGGGAAGAGTCAACAGTTAATTAAATCTAATTACATAAATGAATTACAGCTGTAGTTACATACATGTTTTTATATTGTACTTATATTAAACAAAATGCAAGTACACAAGAAGTGCACTGTTTCAAATTATTAATTTAAATGATAGTCCATAATAGTCAAATAAACTTGATATGAAGTGGGACTGAAAACTAATTTCTATAAAAAAATATGTAAAAAGGAACTCATTGGACAAATAAAGGATAAAAGAGATGGATATTGTAACGATCACCACCTGGAGTGCCCTTGAGAGCCACCAGAGGGCACTCCACATCAGACTATTGTTTTTACGTCACAAACTACATCTATCATAATTCTCTGCCTAGACTCATCAGCACTCATTGTATCCACCTGTATGTCATTATCTTGTTTATTCACCCCATGTCAGCCTGGTTTTCACATTCATTCCCAGCAAAGTCTTGTTTATTGTTAGACTGCAATTCCGAGCATTCTCCCTGGTTTCATGTCTCTTGGATTTCTTGCCTGTTCCCTGGAACAAGTTAATCCACAAGTTAATCCAGGATAATTCACGAGGATCGTTCAGTGTCTTTTTGGATTATGCCCGAGCTTTTATGTGGTGTAAGCTCCGGCTGGATTAGGCCAATGAGTGTCTTCTGATCAGCGGGTGAAGGTCTCTGCGTGTTACAAGTCTTTCCTTTTCCGCAACATTCAAGATTAAATGAAATACATTTTCTCATATCTATTAACTCGTTATTTAATCTGACTCCATAAATGAAAAGGGTTTTAATGATATCTGGGTATCATTAAAGGGATACTTCAGGATTTAGCAATAAGCTTTGTATCAGTAGAAAACCAGTAGTATTTTCGAATCACTGTGCTCCTATCCCCCGCCCCCCATTTCCCCCGGATATGAGAGATTTATGTATTTTTAGTCTGGAAAAAATCCACCGATGATGCAAAAATCGTCTTTTTGCATCATCAGAGGATTTTTGGGCCAGAGGCTTAAAACTACAGCGGTACTAGTAGCTAGTTCCGCATTTTTTCACCACACCCATATGGGGCGGGATCTCAGTCGCAGAGTGTAAAGATATTGTCAACCATCTTTCTGTAGAAGCTAAGCTAACAGGGTCTTGCTTTGTGTATAAAGTTTGTATAGTAGGCTAATCACGATGGCGGAAGGTAACGTTAGTTTTGAAGTTGAGATGGCAGAAGGGTATTTCAAAGATCTGTTGCGCGAATCTGATGCTCGCGGCTACCTGTACGAGCCGCAATACAGCGATGAACAGTTGCGGGAGATGGAGGAACAAGAGGCGGCTGGAGCAGCTTCTGCAGCAGGGGAGCAAGACCTGACTCGAGCCCGGCCAGACTCCAGCTGGGGCGGACTGGTGGTGTCAGTGCTCTCGCTGTGCGCCTATGGAAACAGATAGAGAGTCCCATTGCTGTCGCGAATTTCAGCGATCCCATTTTCTTCTGGACAAGATAAATTAGAAACGCCAGCCAAAGCCCGCAGGGACAAACAGACGGCTTAGTGTAATGTGAGTAACGTTATTTGGTTTGTTTTTCTTTTTTTACCCGAGACGTAATGTATAGAGTTTGGACACCCGGCATTATCACAACGTTCTTCCCGCGTAGTCAGCTGAGCTATTGTTGTTATATTTACATGATAGCATACTGTATGTGCAAATAGTTTGCATTGCTAACGTTGTGCTTACTGTTTTGTAGACAATAACTGTCACAGTGTCTGGTTGTGTTTCCCCAGGTGTCCACTAGAGGTCTCTTTCCCTTACTGTCACCATTCATTCTGGAACTGCATTTCCCACGATCCTTTGTCTGTTCTCATCACTCATCATTGCACGCAGCTGTTTCTTATTACATTGTTTAGTTCTTTGTATAAATACCCTGTCTGTGTCAGTCCATGTCACGGAGTCGTTGTGTTAGATGTCCTCACACTTTACGGTTGGTTACTTGTCTGTTCATGTTTTGTTTCTTGTTTTTGGACTGCCTGATTATTTGGATTTGACCCCTGCCTGGAAGACTATGATTTGGATTACCCTCAAATAAACTACTGCTATTGGATTTTCTGCCTCCTGTGTTAGTTACGTGACAATAACGCCTAACAGTCTATCGTCACTTTATGGAATGGGTCCTGCAATGCGAGCGACTTAGTAAAGACTATCGTCTCGTTTTGCCCACCTGTGTTGTCCAGGATATCAGACGGAAATATCCAGCTCCTGACGGGCAATACTGTGAATATAAGGAAACAGATGAAGCTCTGGAAGAGCTTTGAGTGTAAAAGTGTTAATATTAATTATTTTTTTAATTAAAAGTTATAACTCACATTGGTTGTGGTTCTTTTATTATAACCTTTACTGTTACTAGAGTATGTATTAGCCTAGAGAATGTGTGGATACAATTTTTGGATACTGCCGCCTGTAACCGGTAGGCGTGGTTTGGGAGTGGCCTGGCCTCGTAAGGGCAGCAAAGCAAGTGCATTCTGGGAGTTCTTGTCTTTCAGCCACATGAGTAAAAAAATACATTTTCTGCCTTTTCTCAGTCTAGAATGCTTCAATTTCAAAAATAATTTCACATTACTACTACATAAATGATCACTATTAAATACACATTCATCTTCCCAGAGCTGATCCCTTTAAAAGTGGGCGAATGTTTGATTATTCTTTTTTAACTCTTTAATTATGTTTTACCCGCTCAGATTAGGAAACTATATCACTTAGAGGTCTCACGACACAATCTCACCAGTTTTTGTTCATCAAACAGAGGTTATTGGCTAATATATTAAGCGGTCGGATTCACCCTTACTCGATCAAAATATATTTTGATAGCCCTCATGGAATTGCATACACTTGAACTTAATTCAATCATTTTACTTCAGTAGAGGTTTTGGCCCTATTATAGGTTTGAGTCGATCAACTATACTTCCTTAAAATAGTTTGGATTGGCCAAGCCCATGAGAAATCACATTACACTAATCCAAAGTAAAATTTAATTAAGACAGAGGTTAAACAGACGCACCCAAATTCAGGTTGATCAAGCAGCGTGTTTGCTGGCCTAAACGGAAATTAACTTGTCTCTGCAAACCAAGTACACTTGAAATTGATGTCAAATATTGGTCATCACCAATCTGACGCTGAATTGCGAAAATATACGAATCCGATAATCTACTTGGAAAAACAATCTCAGTCAGTCAGAATAAAATCAAACGTTTACAATTGATTGACCAGGTAATGAAGCAATAATTCAAAATCCAATTCATGAGAATAAAATTATCAGTTTATCATAACAACAATTTAGAAATCGAGGAATTTGTAGAAATTATTACCTGGCAACGAAAATTACACACAGCGGTTCTGTGGGTAGTCAAACTACAGACTCCCCAAACCTTTTTGCTAATTTTTCCTTATAAATCCAGATAATTAAATTTGCTTACCAAATGATGGTGTCTGTCATTAGAATCAGATTTGGTCCCCTAGTGAGGGGCTCACAACTGTGAGATCAGAATGGAGGATCTGAGGGAGGTAACACCTTTAAAGGACAAGATCTGGCACCCGCCTTACAGTGGTTCCTCCTTCCCTGTTGGGGAGGTTGAGGAGGACATGTCCCTTAAACGTTTTTTGGAGAGGGGAAACACACTCCAAGATCCAGTGGCTACGGAGCTTGGCCCATCACAGTCACCAGCATGCCTAGTTCTCATGATTGCTAGTCCTGTGTTTTATGTACCTCCCTATCCTTTGGTTACCACACGAGAGCTTCTTCACGTCATGCCTGCCAAGCATGAGCTTTTTCTGGTCAAGGTCGCTCTTCCAGAGTCCTCAAACAAGATGGCCGCCATGCCTGAGTCAGCTCTGGATGATACAGCGCTGATCATCATGGCCACGGCTATTTTGTGTGTGTGGGCAGCACACACATCAACTCCATACTGTGAGCCCTCAGACAAGATGGCCGCTACCGTTCCAGAGCCCTTGGACAAGATAGTCGCCTCCACGCCTGTGTCTTCGGACAAGATGGACGCCTCCACGCCTGTGTCTTCGGACAAGATGGCCACCTCCACGCCTGTGTCTCCAGACATGTTGGACGCCGCCACGCCTGTGACTTTGGACAAGATGGCCACCGCCACGCCTCTGTCTTCAGACTAGATGGCAGCCTCTACGCCTTTGTCTTTGGACAAGATGGCAGCCTATGCGCCTGACCAGCCAGCGCCTCCCTGGCCTGGCCCTGGACGCCGGCCCGTCCTGCTCCGCCCTGGATGCCTGCCAGGTCTGCTCTGCCTGCTCCGCCTCAGTCTCCAGGCCCTCTTCCGCTCCACAGGCCTGGCCCTCTGCATCCACTCCACCTCCCTCCTCGACAATTTTAGGAGCGTCTAGAAGCCACTCCTTTGAGGTGTGTGGGGGGGGGGGGGGGTTATGTAACGGTCATCAGCTCGAATGCACTTGAGAGCCGCCAGAGGGCACTCCACATCAGACTATTATCATTCCGTCACAAACTACATCTCCCATAATTCTCTGCCTAGAGTCATCAGCACTCATTGTATCCACCTGTATTTACCTTTTCAATAAAACTGCATTTGGATCCTCATCCTTCGTGTCTCGGATCAGTGCATGACAGATATGAAGATGTTAAATTAACAGACTGAGAATCGCATCTTAAATGCATCTGTGGACAAAGTTTTCATTTGGGGATGTTTAGTCGCCATATACCACAATATATTATATTGCAATACTCAGCATATTGCAAAATATTTAAAAATCGCAATATCTTATTGTGGCTTAAGAACTGTGATAAAATTTTATTGTGGCCTCTGGTGATTCTAATCTTTACTGCCTAGTTGACCAATCAGGTAATAAATTCACAGGCTGCGTTTTCACACACAGCTAAAACTGATTTCACACAGGCTTCTGAGGCAGCATAATGGTCTAATACACTACAACAGAGAGAGCTTTGGAGATAACTTAGGGAATATTTAATTTCTTCAATACAAATTTTTTTTGTTATTTAAATCAAAAGTTAATATATTTGGTCGCTAACATACATTTATACATTTCTCAGATGAAAGTATTTCAGTAAAACTTTACATGTTTATTTTAAGAATGATCGTAACATTACAATTAGATTAGATTTGTTAAGAATCTAATTGCATTCACTATATTAAGGCTAATTCATGAATACACCATACTATTGTTCATTAAATAAACTATTGTTAATGTCTGTTGATAATCCCTTAACATCAATTTATATAACTTAATTTATTCAATTTAATTAAAATATTAATATATGCAGAGATTAACATTAACCTAGATTGACTTAAGTGTTTTACAGATTCACATTCTTTTTGACTAATGTAATTGTTAGAAAATTATGATAATTTGTCCTAACAAAATGTGAACACTATGATCTACATACCAAAATTTAGCTAGAATGGCCTCTATTCCAACTTGCACAGTCAGGAATTGACTAACAATAGGTGCTGTGTAGTCTTTAGTCTTGGTCTAGTATAAAAGCACAGGTGACAGCAGTCAGTCAACAACCAGAATCAGCTTCAGCTTTTCCTTTCCTACTGAGGATCAGACAGCACAACCATGAAGGTAAACCTTGTTCCAGCTGCCATTAACACATATTTTAACTTCTTTTGCATTTTATTTGGTATATTTCACTTTAAATCACTGAATAATTAACTTTGAATTTTCAGGTCACCTTTTTTGAGGACAGGAACTTCCAGGGTCGCTCTTATGACTGTATGGGCGATTGTGCTGACATGCACTCCTACATGAGTCGCTGTCACTCTTGCAGAGTGGAGAGCGGATGCTGGATGATGTTTGATCATCCCAACTACATGGGAAATCAGTATTTCTTTAAAAGGGGCGAGTACGCTGATTACATGTCTATGTTTGGAATGAGCAACTGCATCAGATCCTGCCGTATGATCCCCATGGTGAGCTTCACATTGAAGTATTTGTAATAAAGGAAATATTTGAATTCATATTAATTCAGAAGCAGAAATCAGAGAACTAATTCTAGTTTTTTTGGGGTTAGAGATTTTTTTTTTTTTTTAAGAACACAGGATCCTATAGGAATGGTGATTTGAGACAGACCTAATTCTTGATAGATATTTACTTTTTATGTTAATTCTGCCTGAAAAACTTGAAAATAATGGAATTCTCTTCCACAACAGCACAGGGGATCCTACAGAATGAGGATCTACGAGAGGGAGAACTTCATGGGTCAGATGCACGAGATGATGGATGACTGTGACAACATCATGGACCGTTACCAAATGTCTCACTGCCAGTCCTGTCATGTGATGGACGGCCACTGGCTCATGTATGACCAGCCCCACTACAGAGGCAAGATGTCCTACTTCAGGCCTGGAGAGTACAGGAGCTTCAGCAATATGGGTGGCATGAGATTCATGAGCATGAGGCGTATCATGGACTCTTGGTACTAGCAATCCACTGTGTCTAATAATAAAACTATTTCACGAGAACACTAAACATTGTGTCTTGAAAATCATTATCTCCATGAGCAATGCACAAACAAACAAAGTTCTCATGATACAAAACAAATAAAAAAAAAGCTCCTGGTCAAATGACTAATACTACCCTTTGTTAGAACTGAATGTAGTCATCCGACATAAAAAAAAGTTTATGTGGTTTGGAATACAGAGCAGATCCTCAACAACAACAAAAAGCTAATACCTTCCAAAAAAAAGAGAAAGTGTTCAAGGAACACCCAAAGGCCAAAGATTGACTTATGAGGCACACCATATATTTTTCATGTGTTAAGTCAAATAGCTAATTTAAATACAATGTGGTGGTGATCTGACAGATATGATTCGCAAACGTCCACATGATTGTCAAGCTTGTCCAAAGAAATGTTATGATCTACAGTGTCGAATTCAGCACTAAGTTCTAGTAAAACTAGTTGAGTTATTCAACTTTGTGTCAGATTATATCTGAAATCTGTTTCCACAATTATAGATCTGAGTGAACAAAAGATCAAGTAAACAACGATGCAACAGGTAAGGTAAGGTAAGGTAAAACTTTATTATCCCACATGGGGAAATTTGTCTTGGGACATCACCCATGCTGCAGTCAGCTCACAATTGTGTCAAGCAGTGTGAATCATCCGGAACAGTTTAGTTCTCAGCTGCACAGACAGATTACCAAACCAGACTGTAATGCTGTATCTACTTAAGTCCTCAAAACCTGAAGATTATCATAAACTTTTGATCAACACCATAAAGTCTCAGACGATGTAAAAAGTGCAACCGTTGTTGTAACCTACTACAGAGATTATCTACATGGATATTCCATATCAGTGAATTATCAAAAAAGACACCAAGATATTTATATGAAGGGACCTGTATGATGGTTTGATTGTGGATGATCACAGGCCTGCGATGATCAACTCCTCTAGGGTCAAACACCATTTCCTTTGTCTTATTGACATTCAGAGCTAGGTGGTTGTCCTCACACCAATTCATAAACCTTCCAATCTCTGAAAAATAGTCAGACAAGTCCCCTTTCTTTTTCAATAAACCTAAAGCTGCAGTATCATCTAAAAATTAATGATGTAATTATTAGAATAACACCTTCTCCATTGACTCTGACCTGCTGCCTGTGATTGGTTAAGAAAGAAAGGATTTACTTTCAAATCATTCAGCCTCGCAACTAAGAGATGCTGCTGCAGCATATTAAAAGCTGAGCTAAAATCAACAAATAAAAGACATGCATACGAGCTAGAATCCTCTAGATGCCTATTTGTGAAATGTGCTATGGCTATAACAGCATCATCTGTTCTTCTATTGCTCAAATATGCAAATTAAAATAGGTCTGGTAGACCGCTGACCTCTGTTTTTACTAAATTAATCATAATTTTCTCAAAACACTTCATAACTATTGAAGTAGGTGCCACTGGATTATACTCATTATTCTCCTTACAGCTAACCTTTTTGGGACAGGGATAATAGAACTCTTCCAAATTGAGGGAGCTGTATGCGTGTCTAAAGACTTCTATTAAATAGGGCACAGGCTTCTGCAAGATCTTCATTCCACGATTTAAATAATCGCCCAGAGATGCCGTCTGGCCCAGAAGCCTTGCTGGGACAGACATGTAAAAACAGTCTCTCCACCATATACTAGGCAATAGTTATTTTAGAGTAATCCAATAAAATTATCAAGTGCAGTTCCCTTTCAAGGGAACTTGCATTGCGCGATGATGTATTGAAGCACATGTAAAATCAGTCCAATGGCGTGACAGGACGTCAGAGGTGAGTGACGTCATGAACCAGGAAGTATATAAGCCTGTTACAACCCAGCCGCAGCAGCTTCTGTGTCTTCAAAAGTGCTATATGTGAAACTGTCCCTGTTATTTGGTGTTGTCTGTTTATATATATATATATATATATATAAACAGTCTGTTTATATATATATGTACCGGGCATTTAACCCAGTTAAATGCCCGGTACAGTGCTGGAGTTTCTGCAGGATCGGTTCACTGCAGGTCTATCCACGTCCACTCGGAAGGTTTATGTGGCGGCTATAGGTGCTTACCACATTCCTTTGGGTGGAATATCTGTGGGCAAAGACCCTTTGGTATCTCGTTTCCTACATGGCACGTTGAGGCTGAGGCCTGCTGCGCGCACTAGGGTTCAAACTTGGGACCTGGCGATTGTCCTCCAAGGCCTTTCCCAGGTTCCCTTCGAGCACTTGGAGGAGGTTCCAGCTAGTTTTCTGACATAAAAAACTCTGTTCTTCCTTGCTATTTGATCTCTAAAGAGAATAGGAGATCTTCAGGCTCTTTCGGTTGCTCCCTCGTGCTTGGAATTTGCACCCGGCATGGTTAAAGCGTTCCTTCATCCTAGGCCGGGTTATGTTCCCAAGGTCCCCACTAATGTGGCCCGATCTATAGTGCTGCAGGACTTCTGTCCTCCGCCTTTTCAGGATGCGGACCAGGAAAAGCACAATTTGATGCCCGGTTAGGGCATTGGATCCTTACGTCCACAGAGCTGCCCTGTGGCGTAAATCCGAACAGTTATTTGTCTGTTTTGGACCCCCTAACAAGGGATCCCCTGCATCTAAGCAAAGAATGAGCAAGTGGGTGGTCGAGGCTATCTCACTTGCTTATGAGTCGACCGGACAGCCTTCCCCTATGGCTGTTCGGTCTCACTCAACTAGGAGTATGGCAGCCTCTAAGGCCCTATTGTCAGGAGTTCCTCTTCAAGACTTTTGTGATGCGGCAGGCTGGTCCTCACCTCACACATTCGTAAGGTTCTATACACATTCGATTAGTTCTATAATCTACACCAGGGTCCCGAGTGCTCTCGTCCAAGTGCTGCTCGCCCTGATTTCATACTGGACAGGCACTTCTCACTATGGTGGCGTTGGTATAGACATTCCCTTAGCGTCAATCGACACAACGCGAGTTCTCTTGAAAGGGAATGCATCAGTTACGACTGTAACTTCGGTTCCCTGAAGAGGGAACGAGACGTTGTGTCACCTGCCATATCTCCTACGTGCCTGTAAGCGACTTGATCAGACCTTACGAAGCTGTCGTGGCTGGGTTTGAATAGGCTTATATATTTCCTGGTTCATTACGGTCGAGACTCAATGATCTCGTTAGTGAGAGAGTCCCCTCATCCACACCCCGATCTAACACTCTCAACGTGAGGTGGTATTGCGGCTGGTGGCCAGGGTGACCTGAGGGTGATGGTCTGGTACAAAACGCAGACGATTCGTCCTCGGCCCACGCCCCCCTCTTCATTGACGCAACCCATGAGCGATCACGGGACGCCCGCGGGCCCGTCTTCAGACCCCCCGCGGGTTTCCTTTGACATTCCAGAATCGGATCTGTTGTCCATTGCAGCATCACAGGGCAGGCAAGAATCTTCAGGAAGTGAAGATTCGACAGTGCTGCCACTTTCGGGTGTGCATATGGCCGCAAGCTCCCTGGGTCAGGTGATGCCCACCATTCTCTGAATGAACCTGTACGATGTGCAGGATGTCGGGTGGACCCGTCTGCTCGACACCCCCATATCCCAGGTCGGCCTCTTCGGCGGTGCAGTTGAGGGCTTTGCCCAACAATTCTCAACAGCCCATGAGCAGACTGAGGCTTATTCTGCCCCGACGGTCCCGACGTTGGCTCAGATCCCTCAGTCTGCCCAGCGCCGAAGGCACCCACCCGCAGGTCCCACCCCGCCCGTTCACCCGGGCTGGCTCTGGAAGCCGCAGGGGGACCCCACAGCCCTTTCCAGCCCCGCCCCCCGATATATGCCGGGCTAAGTGGCGCTCTTGAGACGAGCTGCTCAGAGATGGGACTCAGTTCTTTCCAGGAGCTGGTAGCAGGGCCACTCCTTTCCCCGGTAGAGGGCCGGAGCAGAAAGAACTGACCGTCTCTGAGCACACATAGTTCTCGGATGACTGTGCGCGCCGCCCCCAGGCCGTGCCGCTCTCGTCCCCCTCTGTCTCAGAGTCGGGTGACAGTGTGTGTCGTCCCCGGACCGCAACGCTCTCATCCTCCTCTGTCGCCAGACCCCTGGCAGAGCAGGCCCCCGCGGAACGCTGGTCCTTCCCTGGCCTCCTCTGTCAGGGTGCGGTTATGACCGTGCCCCCACACCGGGCCGCTATGCTGTCCACGTCCGGGCCGGTCATTCCGATTCGCTGCACCACCGAGGGGATGTCTGTGGTTCGCATGACTCCACTAGTACAGTTCTTGGGAGCCTGGCTAGTGCTTCCCAGTCTGTCTCGTTGGGTCGCACGAACCATCGTGCTCGGCTACGCGATTCAGTTCGCACGGTCTTCTCCCCGCTTCAGGTGAGTCTGCTCCACTATGGTCGGTGGCAATGCCCCTATCATGAGAGCGGAGGTTGCAACCCTACTGGCGAAGGGTACGATCGAGACTGTCCCTCCAGCCGAAATGAGATCCGGGTTTTACAGCCCATTCTTCATTGTCCCGGAGAAATCCGGTGGATTACGACCAATCCTGGACCTGTGCATCTTAACTTGCCTCCTTCACAGGCTGCCGTTCAAGATGCTCCTGGCCAAACACATTTTCGAATGTGTGCGGCCACAGGATTGGTTTGCAGCAATCGAACTGAAGGACGCCTACTTTTATGTCTCCGTTCTCCTTCGACTGAGACATTCTCCTTGCTGTCAAGGGGCGCACATTTCAGTATGCCGTTCTCCCATTCGGGCTAGCCCTGTCTCCTCGTGCCTTTCCGAAGGTTGTCGAGGCAGCCCTTGTTCCTCCATGGGAACACGGGGTTTGCATCCTTAACTATCTCGGCGACTGGCTATCCTAGCTCACTCTCGAGACCAGGTTTGCGAACACAGGGACCCAGTGCTCCGGCACCTAGCTCGTCTGGGCCTGAGTTTGTCATATCACAGAAAAATGTGTTAATAGCCACGAAGCCAACTTTGAATGATAAATAAAGCCGGCAAGTACATAAAATAAGCTATTAAAATCTTCAAAAAATGAGCAGTAGTCTCTGCTCTCAAATGCTGGGGGCTTGTCCGCTGGCTGTGCTGAAACCACGCCCACTCGTGGTAAAGCTGCCGTTGCCACACTCAACTGTCACCCGCTACAGCCGGAATGGATGCTCCAAGCAGCTTATTAGGTTAATTAACGTTATAACATAATAAGCACACAAACTTACACCCATTGGTGGGCACGCACTGCCGATGATGGCACCAGTTGTCGGCGCGACGGGAGGATGAAGGCCGAGGCGGGAGATAGTCGGTTCGGCCCCATTCACCAGTAACAGCAGATTATCAGTGAATCCCAGTTCTCTCCGACGAAAGTTTATAAAACTATCCCGTGTAAAATAATCACTACAGAGGCGGGTTTTGGTGGTGATCCTAGCTCTCCATCAAGGTGGCTCTTTACAAAATTAATCCACCTCTTCTTGATGTGATTGTTTTTAGGAAATTTAAATAAGGACAACGATCTGTTTTGTACATGATCACATCCAGGTTGTACGCATTTCCGTGACGAAGCCATAACTAGCAAACTGTACGCTTTAGTAACTATAATAGTACTGACAGTAACTCGCGATTGAGGCGCAAACTGATCCGAATGTGCTCTATTTATATTGTTAGTGGAGCGGCCAGCCTCAGTGGCACTAGTGCGTCATCAAGTAGGGGCGTGTCCAGGAGCTCAGGGGCTCCAGTGCGTCATCGAGCCCCATTTTAGACCCGCCCAAAAAATCCGGAAAATAGCAATGGTGAAAAACTATTTAACGGTCTAGCTCCACAATTCAGTACTTCACAGTTCACAGTCTTTGTAATATGTTTTAGCAATACATTTCTAACATTTATAATGTGTTTAGATTTTTTTTTTAAATTGCCTTTACAGGGACTTTAAATCTATTTAATTTTTAGCTGGACTGCAATTTATTCCAGTTCTTGTGCTGAGTGCAAAATACATCACAGAAAGCAAAGAGTACAAGTCAACTACAAGTGCATATGTGCAACCAGGCTCTACTGAGTTTGGTTGTTATACCAAGAAGCAAGTCATTCCACTCTAACTCTTTCTTTAGTAGATGTGCAATGATCTACAGTGTAGTGGAAAAAGTTGTACACATGCTCGATCCCTGCATCAAATACTTTACTAGTGAATGAATGTAGTGATCGGATGTGATTGCTTTATCAAATCAATAAATGTAGTCTACAAAACATTTGGTAGATTTAGCTGGTATACAGTAACAGTGGTTTGAAATATGTTCAGTCTATGATTAGTAGAATAAATTAAGCGTAGCGTCAGTTCTGGCAGGTCACGTTAGTCAAGCTCGCATCAGCTGACTCTTAGCTGATCCACGTCTACCTATAGGAAAACGACGCCTATCACTGTATACATATATAAGCTCCTTCAGTATTATCAGCAGCTATCGCGTTTCTCAGGAACTAATTACCCTCCTCCATCCCCAGTTCCTCCTCTCGTGCTGTCAGTATTTGGCATTCTAATTGCCCTTTGAATCAGAATAAATTATCGAAATATGTTGTACTTTAAAATCTTGAATTAATGATATCTGCAATACATTCATGTTAGTTCTGTTCTGTTTACCCTAAGGGGGGTTATTGCTGCTCTCCCTGCTCTTATCCATGATAGGCTGTATGGATGCGCAGGGAGTTCTTGCCCAGAACAGAACCATATCGCCAATCCTAACTCTATCCCAATTGTCAATCGTATTTGACGATAGTGGTCCTGACAGAACTATATTATCAATGTCGAATCCATTTGACAAAATTTGATTTAATGTGCTCTTATGCAAATGAGGAAGGATCACTAACATTTTGAGTCATCTCAGTGGAGCTGAGGATATCTATGAATACATGTCCTGTATCAGACTGCACAGTCACACCAATTCTCTAATCACATTTTGCATTCACTATTCTGCGTATGGACAGGCATAACACTTTGTCCTAATGCAATGTGATAAGATTCCTGCAACAAACAAGTTTTCTGTCCAAACCAGACAAGACATGAATACTTGAAGTGACAAAATCAATCAAAAATCACAGCCAATCAGAAGAGCATGTAGGCGGAGCTATCTTTGCAAGGGCACTGCACTCACATTGAAAAGGATAAGTGCATAATCAAATTCATGAACATCACACCATTTTAATATAATTAAAATACATACTGAGTGACTGAATCAATCTTTGTCACAAAATGGCCGGTGGCGTGATTGATGATGAGCGACGCCTGTGTGAAGCATCGGTCTCATGTCTCTCACGGAGGAGCGGAAACATAAAAGGAGGATTGGCGACCGTGAAGGATGAGAGAGGACCAGGCCTGGATTTTTATGTTATGTTTTGTTTATATGTGGCGGCAGTCATCCGCGAGGGGCTACCGCCTTTACTTTCGTTTTGTGTTTGTTATATTTTATGATTATTAAAGTTGTGAAACGTTTGCCGGTTTCTGCCTCCTTCTTCCCACAACATCTACCCTCGTAACAAACACAAACCCAAAAGTGACCCACAGTTCCCTGAGAAGGGAACGCGACGCCACGTCAGCTGACGCTATTGGGACACGTCCCGCGGAACCCTGTGTCTGAGACACATGTACCAACATGCCATTGGTTACCCAAAGATTGCTGGTTCAAATCCAGTTCCGGCAGAAAATGACTGAGGTGCCCTTGAGCAAGGAACCTAACCCCTAATCGATCCCTGGGTGCTACAGCATAATGGCTGCCCACTGCTCACGGTTTACGGTGTGTGTTTGTGTTCACTAGTCAAGTCAAGTCATCCTAATTTATATAGCGCTTTTAACAATGTATATTGTTTCAAAGCAGCTTTACAGAGATAAACATATAATTTAAGGTAACAGAGATTGGTTTAGTTTTATAGTGGTTCTTGAAAAATGTTTTTTCCAGCTAAAGTTAGTTTTGATTGATTCACTTCCGTCTAAATGATAGTTGTTATTAAATTAGGGGCCGCTAAGACGACACAGTTCTAAAATTAGCGTAGATGCCATTCTTCTTATGATGTAACAAGTACATCAGGATATAAGGGAAGTGTTCCCAGTTCCGGCTGATCTAATCTAAGCAGCCTAATATTGAATTATAGAAGTCTCCAGAGTGTTATGTGAATGCTAGGTCAAAGAGATGTGTTTTTAGTCTAGCTTTGAACTGACAGACTGTGTTAGGAAGATTGTTCCAAAGTTTTGGTGCTAAATAGGAAAAGGATCTACCGCCAGCAGTTGATTTAGATATTCTAGGTATTATCAACTGGCCAAACTTTGAGATCGCAATAGACGTGAAGGACTATAATGCGTTAAGAGCTCGCTCAAGTACTTGGGAGCTAAACCATTTAGTGCTTTGTAAGTAATCAGCAATATTTTAAAATGTATACAATGTTTAATAGGAGCCAATGCAGTGTTGACAGAACCGGGCTAATATGGTCGTATTTCCTGATTCTGGTAAGAACTCTAGCGGCTGCGTTTTGAACTAGCTGTAGTTTGTTTATTAAGCGTCCAGGGCAACCCCCCCGTAGAGCATTACAATAATCCAGCCTTGATGTCATGAACGCATGAACTAGTTGTTCCGCATTTGTCAATGAGAGCATATGACGTAATTTATATATATTTTTAAGATGGAAAAATTTGGTTTTACAGACACTAGACACGTGACTTTCAAATGAAAGATTGGTATCAAAGAGCACACCCAGGTTCCTAACTGACGACGAAGACTTAACAGAGCAGCCATTAAGTGTTAAACAGTATTCTAGGTTATTACGTGTGGAAGTTTTTTGTCCAATAATTAGAATCTCTGTAGAATTTAGTAGTAGGAAATTACTAGTCATCCAATTTTTAATATCAACTATGCAATCCGATAATTTTGTGAAGTGGTGAGTTTCGTTAGGTTTGGAAGAAATATAGAGCTGAGTATCATCAGCATAACAATGAAAGCTAATTCCATGTTTCCTAATGATTTCTCCTAAAGGTAGCATGTACAGAGTGAAAAGCAGCGGTCCGAGAACTGAGCCTTGTGGTACGCCAAACTGAACTTGTGATCAATAAGACATCTCTTCATTTACTGCTACAAACTGATAGCGGTCAGATAAATATGATTTAAACCATGCTAATGCAATTCCACTAATGCCAACATAGCTTTTTAATCTATTTAAGAGAATGTTGTGGTCAATGGTGTCAAATGCAGCACTAAGATCAAGTAACACTAATAGAGAGATACAACCACGATCGGATGATAAGAGCAAATCATTTGTGACTCTAATGAGAGTTGTCTCAGTGCTATGGTGCGGTCTAAATCCTGACTGGAAATCCTCGCATTTCCTTCAAGAAAGGAACACAGTCGTGAGGATACTGCTTTTTCTAATATCTTTGGTAGAAAAGGTAGATTTGAGATCGGCCTGTAATTGATTAATTCTGATTAATACTAGGATCAAGTTGCGTTCTTTTTAACAAGTGGTTTATTCATAGCCAGCTTAAAGGTTTTTGTTATGTATCCTAGAGAAAAATACGAATTAATGATGTTAAGAAGAGGATCTATAACTTCTGGAAGCATCTCTTTCAATAGTTTAGTCTGTATAGGGTCTAACATACATGTTGTCGATTTAGATGAATTAACGAGTTTGCTAAATTCTTCCTCTCCTCTGGCAATGAATGAATGAAATTTTACCTAAGGGAGACTATAATGCACTCCCTGATGCGATGCTGTAATAGACGGTTGCATAGTTATAATTTTGTCCCTAATATTATCAATCCTATAAGTGAAGAAGTTCATAAAGTCATTACTGCTGTGTTTCTTGGAAACTTCTGGGCTTGAAGCTTTCTTTTTCGTTAGTGTAGCCACTTTTTCAAATAAATACCTAGGATTATGTTTATTTTCTTCTAATAGGGTTGAAAAATAAGCAGATCTAGCAGCTTTTAAAGCCTCTCTGGAAGCAATCAAGCTCTCCTTCCATGAAATCCGAAATACCTCTAGTTTTGTTTTCTTCCAGTTGCGCTCCATTTTTCTGGCTGCTCTCTTAATTGTCGGGTGTGCTCGTTGTACCACGGCGTTGGACTATTTTCTTTAATCTTCTTTAAGCTTTGCAATGGAGCAACTGTGTCTAAAGTGCTGGAAAGGAGAGAGTTAAAAGTTTCTGTTGCAATATCAAGTTCTTCTAAGCTATCTGGGATGCTGAGATGATGAAACTGATTAGGAGGATTATTGATAAAGCAATCTTTAGTGGCAGAAGTGATAGGTCTAACATACTTGTAACACGGAGTTGGCTTTGCAGCCTTGGCTAAATGTAATGTACATGAGACTAGATAATGATCTGAGATGTCGTCGCTCTGCTGCAAAATTTCAACAGCATCAACATTGATTCCATGTGACAATATTAGATCTAGAGTATGATTACGACAATGAGTAGGTCCTAACACGTGTTGTCTAACACCAATAGAGTTAAGAATATCTTTAAATGCCAATCCCATTGCATCTTTTTCATTATCTACATGTATATTAAAATCACCAACAATTAGGACTTTATCTGCAGTCAATACTAATTCTGATATAAGTCAGCAAATTCTTTGATAAAATCTTTATGGTGCCCTGGTGGCCTGTATACAGTTGCCAGCAGAATTCTCAAACATTAAGCACCAACACTTCAAAATAAGTATATTTAAAACTAGATTTTTTAGTGGTTTTGAAAATATTACTATAAATTATAGCAAGACCTCCCCCTTTGCCTTTCAGGCAAGGTTCATGTTTATAACAGTAATCATGGGGGGTGGACTCATTTAAAGTAATGTAATCGTTTGGTTTTAGGCAGGTTTCTGTTATACACAGCACATCTAGGTTATAATCTGAAATCATATCATGAACTATGAGCGTTTTTGAAGTAAGGGATCAGATATTCAGCAACCCAAGCTTTATCGTTTGTTCATCTGTATTATATCTATTTTTTATTTGTTGAATATCAATTAAATTTTTAACCTTAGATCGGTTTGGAAGTTTTTTGGATTTCCTAATTCGGGGAACAGACACAGTCTCTATATGATGATATCTAGGTGAAAGAGGCTCTTGTGATGGGATTTATCTGACCTTGGTGACGCAAGGCCGCTAGCAGACGGTCGGTTTAGCCAGTCTGTCTGCATCCTGACCTGAGCCCCAGATTGTCATGTTTTGTCTCTAAGACTATGAGCCAAATTACTAGAGAGAAGAGCAGCACCATCCCAGGAGGGATGGATACCATCTCTTTTCAACAGGTCAGGTTTGCCCCAAAGACTTTTCCAATTATCTATGAATTCTATATTATTTTGCGGACACCACTTAGACAGCCAGCCATTGAGTGATGACAATCTGCTAACTATCTCATCCCTCCTTCGAAACAGGAAGGGGGCCAGAGCAAATTACAGTGCCTGACATCGTACTTGCGAGTTCAAACCCCTCTTTAATATTAATTTTGGTGATCTCCGACTGGCGGAGTCGAACATCATTAGTGCCGACGTGAATAACAATCTTAGAGAATTTACGATTAGCATTAGCCAGCACTTTTAAATTTGCTTTGATGTCAGGCGCACTGGCTCCCGGCAAACATGTGACTATGTTGGCTTGTGTCCCTATTTTCAGGTTCCGTTTGATCGAATAATCAATTACCAGGGCACAATCAACAGAATTCTCAGTGGGTGTTTCACTGAGCGGGGCAAATCAATTTGTTATGGTAATCGGAACGGAAGAGTGGTTTTTTGATCCGCGACTAGAGCGATCCCTCACCGTCACCCATTTGCCTTGCTGCACAGGCAATAATTCAGCCGGAACCGAATCATGTAAAGAGTTCACTATGCTAGGCGCATCCAAAATAGTATCTAAAGCTCTAGCACACTTACTATCCTCAATTAAAGTTTGGATGCGTGTTTCTAATTCTGAAATCTTCTGCGTCAGCCTGACTGTCTCCTTGCATTTATCACATATATTGCCGACGGGGAAGGCTATGCTAAACATGTAACATGAAGTGCAGGTGACAATAACAGGACAAGACATTACTCACCGTGTTTGTTGACTGATTCTTACTCACCTGGGCTTTTTATGAACTCAGAAAAAGAAATACAAAGCTAATACGAGGCTTAGACGGAGCTTACAGCCTCGAAGCACACAAAACACAGCAGGCAGCTAGGCAGACAGGAGCAATCGATCAGGATCAGCAATCGATCACTACTCCTAATATGTGCACTAACTTGGATGGGTTATATGCAGAGGACAAATTCCGAATATAGGTTCACATACTTGGCCTTCACATGGCACTTTCACCACTTATCACTATTGGCAGGGATTGAATTCCAGGCTGCGACTGCATTTCGCTGCATATGATGACACCACCTGCCTCGAGAAGTTCATCCAGTTGTCCATTACTGTCGCCCGTCTTATGCAGCCCTGTTTAGACGACCTCGAGGCCCAACAATCCTCAAATCTTCATCGCCAGCCAGATCTTTTCTCTCACATTTACTGGGCGGCAGAGGAGGCTGACCCAGGGTCTTTGTTTGTACTGTGGTGCTGGAAGAAATGTCATAACCACATGTCCAAATCATCCTCCACGACCAACGGTGAGTGTTATTCACTCTGTGTCTGTCAATATGAAACCACTCACCACTGAAGTTATCCTTAAGGTCGTTGATGTATCTCCTCCAGTACTTGCTCTCATTGACTCTGGGTCAGCTGGAAACTTCATCTCCAGGAGCCTCTGCCGCCAGCTTAACCTTCAGTCGGTCCACCGAAATCCATTACCAAGTCCAGTCTATATCTGGAAAACCCATCTGCAGAAACCACGTGAAACACACAGTAGGATCCCACAGCTGGTATTATATTAGGGTGCCCGTGGTTAGTGCAAGACAACCCCGACTTATCCTGGACCACTGAAAAAAGTCCTGAAGTGGGGTGTAGTTGTTTCCAAGGATGTTTCCCTCATCTTTCTCGACCAGTACGTCCATTTCTGGTTAACTCCACATCTATTGAGAGCCCTGGGCAACTAACATCAGTGGATGTTCGAGCCTGCTACTCCCCCATCAGTGACGTGTTCTGACCCATACTCCTGAGGAGAAGTCTGATGAACCAGAACCTGTCTTGCCTCGTCAACTCATGTGTCCCATCTAGTGGAATCTGGACCAGCAACTGACTTCCTCCAATGCCTCTGAGTCCACTCTGCTGGAATGTCCTCCTGGCCACACCTACGTTCCTAGGACACAACGCACTAACATCATCCACTCTGTACACTCTTCAGTGGCCACTGGCCACCCAGGGGCACACTGTACCCTCTCACTGCTACAAAATGGCTTCTGGTGGCCCAGCATGGCAAGGGATGTGAGAAGGTTTATTCAGGGATGTTTGGACTATGCCATCTCCAAAAGTCCACACCATCTTCCATCTGGCAAACTCCATCCGTTGCCTTTTCCACAATGCTCCTGGTCACTAGGAGTGGATTTTGCCACTGACCTGCCTCCCTCTGATGTTAACACATGTATCCTAGTAATGTTAGTCGTTTCTCAAAGTCTTGTCATCTGATTCCTCTAAACTAAAGGGTTTGCCCACAGCTATGGTCACAGCTGAACTCCTGTTTAACCTATGTTTTCCGGTACTATTCCGGTCCTCAGTTCATCTCACAGGTTTGGAAGGCCTTTTTAAATGTGACTGCCTAACAGAGGAAGCCCCTCCCCCACCAATGATCTAGGAGGATGGAGCGGTCTACACAGGTTGTGTAATCTTGGACTCCCGGAGCCATAGTGGCTGTTTAGATTATCTTCTGGACTGGGAGGGCTATGGGCCAGAAGAACTACTATCATGGAACAATGAGGCTCCACCGTCAGCCAATCACAACATTCTCAATCAATTGGAATACTAATCACCCACACCTGCAGTTCATTCCCTCATCATCCCAACCTGCATATAAGCAAACACCTCACAAACTCACCCTGTCTGGTCTCGTTTTGAGCTAAGGACTCACTTACCCGTTGACTCTGGATTTCTGTAGTTTTGTTACCTGTCTCCAGCATTTTTCCATTGTTTTCCTGTTCCTCGTAGTCTCCAGCGTCTCATATTCCCTGTTGTCTTCTATTGTGTGCTTCTAAATAGTGTTTCATTTGGGAAATTAGAAAGTACACCATTGCAAAACGTATACGAAACAAAATCAAACAAAATCTACGTGGGAAAGGTGGGAAAATGGAAAACGATACTCGGTTACTAACGTAACCTCGGTTATCTCTAGAGAGGGAACGAGTATTGCGTAAGTTTAGCTTACGCTACGGGAAAGATTCATCTTCTCGAGATACTGAAGCCAAAAAATGATCCTTAATTTTGTATTCCTTGTCAATGCAGTGCAGCATCTAGCAGACCTAGAGCAGGCCATCTCGCGTGCTCATTGGCTTCCCTGCGGCAACTGCTGCAGCCTACCAGTGAGCCCGGTGTGACGTTACGCCCAATGAAGGGTGCCCGTGCCTTCATAGCGTCACAGCCCGCCAGAATGGGCGTGGCCTAGCGTATAAAAGTAGGGGCTGTAGGCTGAATTCTCTGTTTTTTCGTCGACTGAAGCGAAGTCGCTCGTGGCACGGGCACGGCCGGTTACGCAATACTCGTTCCCTCTCTAGAGAGAACCGAGTATTATTCTCTTACGAGAGGTTCTCTCGTATTGCGTAAGTTTAGCTTACGCTACGGGAACACTTTGTCAACGCCGTGCGCGCCAAGCATCCACCATGAGACCCTGAACTTTCAGGGGAACCCCATAAGTGAAAAATAAGGTGGCCAGCCACGCGGGCCATCACTTGTACATAAGCACACATAGGAAATACAGAGCAGCGCACCGGTCTGTATAGGCACATGGCACATACCCTACTTAGTGCAGCTCAACCAGGAGAGCTGAGTCATGTGAGAGTGATCTGAGCAGGAGATCTGGGCAGAATACACCTCTCCTTCAAACTGACAACAGTTTAGCCAGCAAGGCAGGAACTTCTAGGTTATAAAATCTGACAAAGGTAGACGGGGAGCTCCAGCCCGCCGCTCCACATATGTCATGGATAGAAATTCCACTGGACCATGCCCACGAAGAGGCCACGCCTCTCGTGGAATGAGCCCTGATGCCCAGAGGGCATTGCAGACCTTTCGACGCATAAGCGGCTGCTATAGCGTCCATAATCCATCTGGACAGGCTCTGTTTCGAGGAGGCGAGACCCTTGGTGCGCCCAACAAACGAAAAAAAAGCTGTTCCGAACGCCTGAAGGAGGCGTAGCGCGTAATGTAAACCCTCAGCGCTCTGACAGGGCAGAGGAGATTCACATCACTTTCGCTGTCAGATGCTGGGAGAGCTGACAATGAAATAACTTGCGCTCTGAATGGAGTGCCCATCACTTTAGGGTCATAGCCATGTCTAGGTCTGAGTATGACTTTAGAGTCATTCGGCCCAAACTCAAGACACGACGCGCTGATAGACAGCGTATGCAGGTCCCCCACACGTTTTACGGACGACAGTGCAGTCAGAAAGACGGTTTACAGTGATAGATGTTTCAACCCCACGGAGTCTAGTGGTTCAAATGGAAAGCTTTCAGGGCCTCGAGGACCAACGAAAGATCCCACATGGGAACCGACGGGGGGTGCGGCGGATTCATCCTTCTAGCTCCTCTAAGGAAGCGGATGACCAACTCGTGTCTTCCCAGTGACTGGCCGTGCATCGATTCTGCGAACGCTGCCACGGCCGCCACGTATACTTTGAGCGTGGATGGGGATCTTCCCTTATCCAACAGCTCTTGTAGGAAGGTGAGCAGCCACCCCGCATGTCTGCGGGTCCAGACCTCTGTCGGTGCATCATCCAGAGAATACCGACCTTTTAGATGCGTAGAGCCTTCTCGTGGGAGGGGCTCTAGACTGCATGATCGTGTTCATTCATCCTTCTGGCATGGCAACGAGTACCCGTTGATCAACCATGCATGTAGAGACCAGCGCTCTGGATGGGGATGCCAGATCGTGCCGCGAGCATGAGAGAGGAGATCTGCCCTCACCGGATTCGGCCACGGAGCTGTATGTGACAGCAGTGCTAGTTCCGGGAACCAAATCTGATTCTCCCAACGCGGGGCTATGAGGAGCACCGAGTGGCGCGTTTCCCTGATTCTCTTGATCACCTGTGGCAACAGAGAGACCGGAGGGAAAGCATATAGCGGGAGGCTGGGCCAAACCTGGGCCAGCGCGTCCTCGTCCTTCGAGAAGAACGTCGGGCATTGAGCGTTGTCTTTTGACGCAAATAGGCGATTTCCGCTCTGCCGAATAGGCGCCACAGTTTCTGGACCATTTGGGGGTGCAGGGACCATTCCCCTGGGGGAAAATTGTCCCTGGACAGTTTGTCTGGGCCGTCATGCAAATGGCCAGGCACATGCGCCGCCCTCAGCGAGCGCAGGTGCATCTGAGACCAAATAAGGAGGCGTTCTGTCAGATTGCAGAGATTTCTGGATCTGACACCACCCTGACGGTTTACATAGGAAACCACATACATGTTGTCCGAGCGGACAAGAACATGCTGGTCCTGTATGAACGGGAGGAAGCACTTCAGCGCGTTCTCGACCGCTATCATCTCCAGACAGTTTATGTGAAAACCCTTCTCCTGGTCTGACCACTGGCCAAAGACCGGTCTGCCCTCGAACAGCGCGCCCCAACCTGAGTTGGACGCGTCTGTCGAGATGACTTTCCGATAAGAGATGGTTCCCATCATTACTCCCTGCTGTTACCAGTCGGCCACTAACCAGGGCTGCAGAGCCGCTATGCAGGTCTGAGTCACTCTGATTTTCTGGCCGACAGACACCCAGGCTCGGCGGGACACGCGAGCATTCAACCAGCGTTGGAGCGGGCGCATGCGCAGTAGGCCCAGCTGAAGCACGCTGCAGCTGATGCCATACAGCCCAACATCCTCTGAAAAGTTTTCAAAGGGAGAAAGCTGCCCTTCTGGAAAGACGCGGCTAGGTGGCAAACACGGTGCGCGCGCTGTGTCGATAAACGAGCCGTCATCGTCACCGAGTCCAGTTCTATTCCTAAAAGGAAATTGACTGGCAGGGCAGTAATGAGCTCTTGGTCCAGTTGACCGTGAGACCCATGCTTTCCAGATGACTGAGAAGCACTGTTCTGTGAGATAGCAGTTCTGTCTCTGACTGTGCCAGTATCAGCCAATCGTCCAGATAGTTCATTATTCGCAGCCCCTGACTTCTCAGGGGGACGAGCGCCGCGTCCATGCACTTCGTAAATGTACGGGGTGCTAGAGACAGGCCGAACGGCAGGACGGTGTAATGATATACCTGACCGTCGTAGGTGAATCTCAAAAATCGCCTGTGACGGGGTACTATCTGAATCTGAAAATAGGCATCCTTCAGATCTAGAGAAATAAACCAGTCCCTCGGGCGAAGGATTTTTCTGGTCGTAAGCATTTTGAACGGTCTTTTCGCAAGTACTTTGTTCAAATGTCTCAGATCTAGGATAGGTCTGAAGGCTCCGTCCTTCTTGGGTACGAGAAAATATCGGCTGTAAAAGCCTGACTCGCTTAGAGAAGGCGGTACCTTTTCTATAGCCCCTTTGCACAGCAGCTTTGCTATTTCTGTGTGAAGTAGGTGTGCTACTTCCGCATTCACTATCGTCGCGGTCCGGGCTTGAAAGCGCGGGGGACGGCGAATGAATTGAAGTGTATAGCCCTGCTTTATTGTGCTCAATACCCATTCTGAAATCCCTGTGATAGTTTCCAACACAGCTATGTGAGCCGCTAAGAACCCTTCTCAATTTATCAATCAATCAATCAATGAAACTTTATTTATAAATAAAACTTTAGTGGACCAAAGTGCTGTACAGAAAAACAAATAAAAGACATACATTTTTTCCACATTTATCCACAATTGTGAGGCCCTATAAAAGCTCTTTTTGTACTCGTTTCATAGTTTTTTATTCTAGGAAAGAAATTAATAAATTAAAAAATATATTCTCAATTTATCAATCAATCAATCAATCAAACTTTATTTATAAATAAAACTTTAGTGGACCAAAGTGCTGTACAGAAAAACAAATAAAAGACATACATTTTTTCCACATTTATCCACAATCGTGAGGCCCTAGTCTTTAATTAACTTCAGAAAAAAATTACTGACAAATTACTAAGGACTAAGATCTAGATACTACGCTTACTAGCAGCCTCTGTGCCAACTTGCACAGTCAGGAATTGAATAACAATAGGTGCTGTGTAGTCTTTAGTCTTGGTCGTGTATAAAAGCACAGGTGACAGCAGTCGGTCAACAACCAGACTCAGCTTCAGCTTCTCCTTTGTGGAACTACTGAGGATCAGCCAGCGCAATCATGATGGGCAAGGTAAAACTTTATTACAGCTACAATTTCAAAGTTTAATTCAAATGAAAATAAAAGTAGAAAAAAAATGAAAACTTTAACTTTTGAATTTTCAGGTCATCTTCTACGAGGACAGGAACTTCCAGGGTCGCTCTTATGAGTGTATGGGTGACAGTAGTGACTTCTCTTCCTACATGAACCGCTGTCACTCTTGCAGAGTGGAGAGCGGATGCTGGATGATGTATGACCATCCCAACTACATGGGAAATCAGTATTTCTTTAAAAGGGGCGAGTACGCTGATTACATGTCTATGTTTGGAATGAGCAACTGCATCAGATCCTGCCGTATGATCCCCATGGTGAGTTCTGTTTAAGCTTATATAAGATAAAGATACATCTGTGTTTACATGGTTTACATTTTAATCTGGCTGATAAACTTAAATTAAACTGATTTCTCTTCCATAACAGTACAGGGGCTCCTACAGAATGAGGATCTACGAGAGGGAGAACTTCATGGGTCAGATGTACGAGATGATGGATGACTGTGACAACATCATGGACCGTTACCGCATGTCTCACTGCCAGTCCTGTCATGTGATGGACGGCCACTGGCTCATGTATGAGCAGCCCCACTACAGAGGCAAGATGTCCTACTTCAGGCCTGGAGAGTACAGGAACTTCAGCAATATGGGTGGCATGAGATTCATGAGCATGAGGCGTATCATGGATTCCTGGTACTAATGTTTCTATTAATAAAATAATTTCTCTACAACAATAAACATTGTCTTGAAAATCATGAATGCCACTAATATTTTCTTAAGTACTCAACAAAAAACCCTTCACAAGTTTGTCAATAAAAATATAAAACAAATCAAGAATTTCACATGTAACTTTAAAATACTCTGATTGACTCTCTTAACCCGAGTTTCAGTGCGTATGTTGCACAATATTAAAGAATGTCATATGACACTTCACAGTAGAGGAGCTGAGTGACAGCATGCAAGTTTATAGTTTAGTAGGCCTCCATGTTTATTTTAATTTTTACTTCACATTTTCCCAAATCTATCTGCAAATATGTATAGTGTGGACTAGACATTATTTAGGGATCACTGGTGGGGAAAAAATATATAAACAAGAACATATAAATAGTTTATAAAATAACTTGATGCACACTGATGTGTCAAAGTATTTATTACAATTTTCACTAGATTAAGAAATATCTTATATCCAGGTCCTTAAATATATTTTAATAAAGGTATGATGTTAATACTTTTATAATGATCGCATTATCATAGCTGTTTGTTTACTTTGAAATGCAGTGTTTGAAAGCCTTTCAGAGCAAATCTATTTCTAGCCAACTAGCTCACCCACTTTTTGTCCTGGAAGGAAAGAAAATGAGTTACTTATTTTTAGGTAACAATCTGAATCTGATTCTGGGAATCACAAATTATACAACAACTGACAAATAACATCAAATATATGTGTTGAATTTTATTAAATTACTTATTATTTTAATTTATTATAAAATATTATTATAATTCTATTTTCTTCTGCATTATTGCACATTGATTTTTAATGATTAGGCCTACATCACACTAATGCACAGATCTATTTGAACATATAATATGTTTTGTCCTGTCTGTAAGACATAACTGTTTACATTAATTTTGCATCATAAAAGCATTTGGAAATGCAAGTGCATTTAACATTTTAGAACAACTTACACCAAGTCATAGACAGCCGCATGTTGGGAACACTCTTTAAAACGAATGCACAAAGAGCATGTGAAAATTCAAATGCAAACACCTGTCAGTAAGTGAGTTTTGGGTATCAAATTTATTCGTCAAACTGTATAAATTATGCCTTTGTAGACTATTTGAAAGAGAAAACACTGAAATACCAGCAAAACTGCACATTGTCAAGCAAAGTGTGCATTTCTCATAGTGTATATCCTCTCCTGTGCAAAGACGAAAATGCTCTTCTTTTCACTTCAACCATGAAATCTTATGCAAATTTATGTAGCATACTTGTTCTGATGGTTTTGTGTGTATGCGTGTGTGTGTATGTGTGTTATTGGCAGCAAGAAGAATATGGTTGTCTCTAGTGCACACAAGCTCTATCACGCATGCAGAACAAAACTATTTTCAGAAAGAATAAATTTGGAAGTTTTCAGAATTGTTTGAGAATCACGATGCATTGGAGAATACATTTTTTTCTCCCACCCCTATTTCTGAAAAACTTGTAGAAGGTCTCTAGGAGGCGTGGAATATCTAGTAATACAGTCTTGGCTAGAAACGTCAAATTATTTTCAAATGGGTGATTTAGATTATTTTTTACACATCAGTGTTTTCTCTCATATATACAAACAAAAATTTTTGATCCTTGTACTTCTGTGATTCTTTGAACATTTTTAACATAGCCTAAATATTACAAATATTGTCCGGGTGAAAAGACTGAAGTTGTTTTATACATAAAATTAAATTTATGAGATTTTCAGATTTTTAAATCCTTTTTGTCAAAGGGTTAGGAATTGTTAAAAGTAATGGTTACACTTTATTACAATAGTCCACTTTAGACATTCTAACTATAAGTAACTTTTCATCTTCATGTCAACAAACGTCCCGGGTTACGTATGTAACCCTAGTTCCCCGAAGGGACGGACGCTGCGTGAAATCGCAGTGGGAACGCCCTCAGCGTGACGCGTCTGAAGCATGAATGAAATCAGTCAATGGAGAGAATGAGCGTACGGCGAGTGACGTCATCGACCAGGAAGCTATAAATATCCCCTGAGTACACAACACGCCAGCTTAAAGGTTACTGAAGCAGCGACCCAAGGGGATGCCGAGAGTATGGCAGGACATGCAGCGTCCGTCCCTTCGGGGAACTAGGGTTACATACGTAACCCGGGACGTTCCCCTTCAGGGACTACCGCTGCGTGAAATCGCAGTGGGAACGCAATACCCACATCCCCATACGACCAAATCCCCGTCGTGTGTCATTAGGAGACACAAACCGACGAGAGAACCTGAGCCCCGGGAGTGGAGCTAAGATCGAGGGAATAAAATCTAACGAAAGTGTGCGGTGAGGACCAGCCTGCCGCATCACAAACGTCCTGAAGAGAAGCTCCTGAAAGAAGAGCTGTAGAAGCAGCCATACTCCGGGTGGAATGAGCCCTTACAGCCAAAGTGAAGGCTGATGGGCCGAACCATAAGCAAGTGGGATGGCCTCGACCACCCACTTGCTCATCCTTTTTCTAGATGCAGGACACCCTTTCTTAGGTGACCCAAACAGACGAACATTTGTTCCGATCTCCTCCACAGGGCAGCTCTGTGGACGTAAGCATCAAAACTCAAACTGGGCACAGCAAATTAATTTTCTCCTGGTCTGACGTCAGAAAAGGCGGAGGACAGAAAACCTGCAGAACTATAGGTCTAACTGAAACAGTTGGAACCTTAGGAACATAACCTGGTCTCGGAAAGAGAAAGGCCTTAACCAACCAGGAGCAAATTCCAGGCACGAGGGAGCCACCGAAAGTGCTTGAATATCTCCAATTCTTTTTAGAGATGAGATAGCGAGAAGAAGGATAGTCTTTAGAGTAAGAAACTTTTCCGAAACTTCCTCGATGGGCTCGAAAGGAGCAAGGGAGAGACCTTCTAAGATGATGGCCAGATCCCAAGCTGGTACCCTTGTGCGAACTGCAGGCCTCAGCCTCAAGGTGACACGAAGGAAGCGAGACATAAGCGGGTGTTTCCCGAGGGAACCTCCACTTGAAGGGGTGTGGTAAGCAGCTAAGGCCGCCACATACACCTTCAGTGTGGAGTGGGATAACCCTGTGGAGAGACGGTCCTGCAGGAAAACCAGGACTGTACCAACCGGGCAGTTAACTGGGTCCTGCTGGCGCTCTCCACACCAAGAGGTGAAAAGTTTCCACCTCGCGGCATATAACTTCCTCGTGGAGGGAGCTCTGGATCGGAGGATGGTCTCAACGACCTCAGCCGAGAGACCAGAATCTATGAGCTGGGCCCCCTCAGAGGCCAAGCCCACAGCCTCCATAGCTCTAGACGGGGGTGAAGGATCGACCCACTCGCCTGAGAGAGCAGATCTCTCCTGATCGGTATCTCTAGGGGAGAGCCGTTGAGGAGAGACACTAGGTCCGCAAACCATACCCGGGCCGACCAGAACGGGGCTATTAGCAGGAGACTGAGCCCGTCCCGGCGAACCCTCTCCAGAACTCCTGGGAGCAGAGCGATCGGGGGAAAAGCGTACAAGCGTGACCTCGGCCACGGATGTACCATCGCATCCAACCCCAGCGGGGCTGGATGGCTGAGAGAGAACCACAGCGGGCAGTGTGATGTTTCTCGAGAAGCAAATAGGTCTACCTCGGCAAGACCGAAATGTTTCCATAGGAGTTCCACCACCTCGGGGTGAAGACTCCATTCCCCGGGCCTCGGCCCCTGTCTTAACAGGATGTCTGCCCCCTGATTTAAATACCCCGGGAGATAAAAGCTCTCAGAGAAAGAATTTTCCCCTGGGACCATAGAAGGATCTGACGTGCCAGTTTGTAAAGCGGGCGAGAACGCAAACCCCCCTGATGGTTGATATAAGAAACCACCGATGTGTTGTCTGTCTGGACAAGAACATGGTGGCCCCTTAGGTCTGGGAGGAAGTGTTTCAGAGCCTGAAACACCGCCAACATCTCTAGGCAGTTTAAGTGCCACAGACGATGATGGTCCTCCCACAGACCCTGAGCCCACCCGTGAGAGAGGCATCTGTCATTAGCATAACGCGACGACAAGGAGCTCCTAACACAGGGCCTTGGGACAGAAACCAAGGATCTTTCCACATGATCAGGGCGTGATGACACCGTCGCAAACTCACGATCATGCGAAGCGGATTTCCCCTCGGGGAGAATCCCTTGGTCCTGAGCCACCACTGTAACAGTCTCATGTGCAAGAGGCCAAGAGGTATCACGTTGGACGCAGCTGCCATGAGACCTAGCAGTCTCTGGAACTGTTTTACAGTGGATGACTGGCCTAGCTTGACCTGATCTACTGCAGCGAGAATCAAAGCAATACGAGCAGGTGACAATCGTGCCTGCATCGTCGTTGAATCCCACACTACACCTAGAAAAGTGGTTCTCTGTAATGGAGAAAGAACACTCTTTTTGGCGTTGAGCCTCAGCCCCAGTCACTTGATATGAGCAAGAACGACATCTCGGTGCCGAACCGCCTGTTGTTCCGATTGAGCTAGAATCAAGCAATCGTCTATATAGTACAGAAAGCGGATGCCCTGTAACCTCAGCGGGGCTATAGCAGCATCCGTACACTTCGTGAATGTTCGGGGTGACAGTGCTAGGCCGAATGGAAGAACCCGATATTGGTACGCTTCGCCCCCGAAAGCGAACCTCAGGAACTTCCTGTGTTGAGGGAGGATAGATACATGGAAGTAAACGTCCTTTAGATCTATCATGACAAACCAGTCCTCGGATCTGATTTGAACATCCCCAGTGACAGACACAGCGCCCTGTAACGTACTGGCAGGGAACAGCTGGTCTGGGCACTCCACAACCCTCCTCGGAGGGGGCGAGCGTCCCTCGGGAAATCGCTCGCCGAGTCTCTCTACGCCCTGTGAAGGCAGGGTTAGTAGAGCAGACCACTGAGGGCATCGGAAAAGACAGGGCACCGTGTTCTTGTGCAGTGAACTCAGGTCTTTCACGATAGGGACCACCCTCAGAACCCTGACGTTCAGCACGTCAGGATTTTTTTTTTCGATGAAGTAGTATCCTAACTCCCTGCTGGGTAGGGGACCCATTCCGCCAGGAACTCTACTAAGGGAACCAGCGTCTCGAGGCTGGCCTCCGGATGAACATCCCGAGTGACAGACACAGCGCCCTGTAACATACTGGCAGGAAACAGCTGGTCTGAGCACTCCACAACCCTCCTTGGAGGGGGCGAGCGTCCCTCGGGAAATCGCTCGCCGAGTCTCTCTACGCCCTGTATAGGCAGGGTTAGTAGAACAGACCCCTGAGGGCATCGAGAAAGACAGGGCACCGTGTTTTTGTGCGGTGAACTCAAGTTTTTCCCGATGGGGACCACCCATCGTTCAGCCCGTCAGGACTTTTTCGACGCGGCCTTTCTGGCGACAATGACTGTCCTCAGATCAGTCCTGCCCCGAGAAGGCCGCGCCGGAGAGCACCCCGCCTCGTCCCTCCAGTTTCTCTGCAGGGGGGCACGAGACGTGACACTCCGCTTCTGCTGTGCTCTTTTTGAAGACGAACTCGACGAAAGACTTTGCTCTGGTTGAACATTCTGCGTGACAGACACAGTGCCCTGTAACGGCGCACCGGCAGGGAACGACTGGTCTGAACACACTAGAACCCTCCTTAGAGGCGGCGAGCGTCCCTCGGGAAAGCACTCGCCAGACCCTTCTACGCCCTGTTTCGGCAGGGTTAGTAGGACGGGCCCCTGAGGGCGCCGGGAGAGACAGGGCACCCTTAAGGGAGGTGAACGCAAGTCTCTCTCGGCGGGGACCCCCCTCAGATTTCCTTTGAGCAGGTCGGCCTGAAAAGCCTGCATAAAAGTCATCGTATGCAAACATGCAGCCGCCTGCCGAGCCACCGAGTAAGCCTTCCCCACCAGCACAGAGGTATATATATTTATTTATTTATTTATTTTTTGGTGGAAGAGCCGGTGCTTTAAGTGAAGACGATGAAGCAGGAGAGAGATAGCTCGCAAGCGTCTCCTCCGCCTACAGTATCGTCACATAACCAGCAGATTTAGCACCAACAATGTTACCATAAGCATTGGACTGATTTGTGTAAATTCTGCTTGAAACCGGTCTAACCCAGGTCTTTGAAACCTCAGCATGAAGATCTGGGAAGAACGGTAAGCACCGGCTAGAAGGTTGAGGTCGTGCAGACAGAAATCTAACATCTAGATTGCTTTTAATTCTAGAAACCTGTCTATCAGATGGCCACTCGATACTGTTATTTTTTTATTTTTTTTTTAGCTTTTCAACAGCCCGAGATAATACATCCATCAAACCTTCTTCATTTGCAGTATAATGTGATAAACTAGTTTTCTCTGATAATAAACTTTCGACATCCAGCTCCTCAGAACTGGAAAATCTCAATTCAACATCATCATGTGCCTCCACCCGGGCAGAAGTAACCGCCGCAGCGCGTGCTTCCAGAGCCGGGTGAGAGGCACTAGATCTCGTCGGAGATAGCTGAGATAGGGCGGAGCCCGTCTCAACGTCGCCAGCGAGATCCATCTGCGAGCCCCAAGACAAGCGCCGCCGCTCTGCCTCAACAGAAGCGGGACCCGAGCCTCGGGGAGCTCGCAGCAAATCACTCTCCTCGAAGAGCGATCGCCGCGAGCGCAGAGTTCTCAAGGGAAAACGCTCGCAATGCTGACAATCGACTCCCTCGAGAGCCGACTGGGCATTGCTGCACTCCCAAACAAGCCACACTTAGCTCGTGTGAATCCCCACCCGTGATGTGCCGAGTACAGGGGGGAACACACTTCTTATACTGCTCGCTCATATTGGTTTTTTTATATAAAATATATATAGTGAAAACTCCTGACAAAACAGACAAACACAATCGACAGATTCAGACACACACAGAGCTGCTGAAGTAACTAAAAGCTGGCGTGTTGTGTACTCAGGGGATATTTATAGCTTCCTGGTCGATGACGTCACTCGCCGTACGCTCATTCTCTCCATTGACTGATTTCATTCATGCTTCAGACGCGTCACGCTGAGGGCGTTCCCACTGCGATTTCACGCAGCGGTAGTCCCTGAAGGGGAACTCTCATTAGAACATTAGTAGCCTGTAGACTGTCACTAGACTGTTAGGTTATGGTTAGGTGTTAGGGTTCGGGTTAGTAGAATAAGTTGATGTGTAGTTGCCAAGTTACTTATAGTCAGTAGAATGTCTGTTGGGGTACCAACAAAATAAAGTGTTAAGAAATATTAAGCAGACAGTCTACTAATACTCTAATGAGAGTTAGTTGACATGTAGCTCCAAAGTTACTTATAGTTAGTAGAATGTCTAAAGTGGACTATCGAAATAAAGTGTTACCACCGTAATTCATTATTGTGTTCTCTTGTACTATAGGATAACAATTCATCTTTTCATAATATAAGGAATTCATTGTAGACCATCCCGTAGGCTACTTACTAATAATAGCTTGGTCTGAATAAAGAATTATTTAAACAATCTTCAAAAGCACTAATTGTCTCAACCTGGTTTTGTTGAACCAGGTTGAGACAATTGAACCAACTATTTTAAGGCTAATTACATTTCAGTTTTCTCTCTCACATATATTGTGTAAAACCAGCCAATCAGATGAGAGCTTGACAGATCAAGAAAGTGCTTTCTGCATCCCTTTCAAGGGAACTAGAGCTGCGTCAAGCTGTGGGAACACCTCTGCGTGTGTGTGTCATGAAGCACGTATGGAATCAGTCCAATGGAGAGACGGAACGTCATAGGTGGGTGACGTCATCGACCAGGAAACTATAAAGCACCCCCAAAACACAAGCGCGACAGCTTCTTTGCCTTCAGTAAGCGCTATATGTGGATCTGTCTCAAGTGTTTTTGTCTGTCACTAAGCAGGAGTTTCACTATTTCAAAAAACTATATATATATATATATATATATATATATATATTGAGAGACAATGGCAAGCGAACAACAATTTAAGAAGTGTGTTCCTCCCTGCTTCCACTATTTAACGAGCGGGGATACACACAGCTTATGTGTTGTTTGTTTGGGAGTGCAGCATGCCCAGTCAGCTCTCGAGGGGGCTGATTGTGAGCATTGCGAGCGTTTGCCTCTTAGAACGCTCCGCTCCCGCCGATCACTCTTTGAGGAGAGTGGTTCGGTTCGCGATCCCCGCGGATCGGGTCCCGCTTATGCCGAGGCTGAGCGGCGACGTCATTCGTGGGGATCGCAGATGGATCAAACAGCGGGGCTTGAGACGGGCTCTGCCCTATCTCAGCCCTTACCTGTTAGATCCAGGGCCTCAGTCTCGGGTTTGGAAGCACGCTCTGCAGTTTCTTCCCCCCGAACTGAGGCCCCAGTACTGCAACTATCCAGTTCTGAGGATCTGGATGTTGTTAGTCTGGATGCGGGAGATGTCGATGATTCGCCATCTCGCTCTCCCGAAAGTGAGGAGGTTATGGAGGTGCTCACTCGTGCTGTTTCTAAAATAAGCATAGAGTGGCCAGCTGTTAGGCAGGAGTCTAGAGAAAAATCTAAATTAGATGAAAGATTTTTGCCTTCCCGTTCTCAACCTCCACGCCGGTTCTTGCCCTTCTTCCCTGATCTCCAGACAGAGGTTTCGAGATCGTGGAAAAAGCCGGTCTCTTATCGTGTTTTTAGCCCTCAAACTTCCACTTATTCAAACATTGTGGGGGCTAAATCTCATGGTTATGGGGCGATGCCCAAAGCAGAAGAGGCGCTTGCTAGTCATATTTCTGCTGAAGCTGCATCTTCTTTTAAAGCACCACTTTTACCCTCTAAGCCTCTTAGAAGTACGTCAGCTTTAGTGGGTAAGGCGTATTCGGCGGCCGGTCAAACCTCGCCGTGCCTGCACACGATGTCCATCTTTCAGGCATACCAGGCTGACTTATTAAAGGATGTGAGTGACACTCAAGAGGTCAGCACTGACGTAGTTCGCGAACTGCGTCAGGCTGCAGATTTATCTCTGCGCGCCACCAAGGAGTAAGCCAAGCTAATGGGCCGTACTATGGAAGCCCTGGTGGCCGCAGAGAGGCATCTATGGTTAAATCTCTCTGGTATGAAAGAAAAAGACAAAGCTTTTCTTTTGGACGCTCCGCTCTCTCCTCATGGTCTTTTTGGTGATTCTGTAAATACAGTCATAGACAGATTTCAGGAAGAGAAGAAACAGTCGGCAGCGTTTCAGAAATTTATGCCTCTTAAAATTCATGTCCCCGGTACTGCTGGGCGAGAGCAGTCCAGGCCGTCAGTCAGCTCCTCACATAGGGCGCAACAGAAGCAGAGTGTAGCGTCTCGCGCTCCCCCTTCCAAACAGTGGGACCAGACGCGGCACTCTCAGCCGAAGTTTTCTGGCAAAACTGATCTGAGGACAGTTATTATGGCTAAGAAGGCTTCGGCAAAGAGGAAGTCCTGACGCCACTGGCGTCAGGATGCTGAGCGTGGTCCCTGCCGTGGGAGAGAGGTGTTCACCGCATTACACGGTGCCCGCTCTTCTTCGGTGCCCTCAGGGGCCCGTTCTGCCAACCCCGCATTCATACCGGGGCACAGACGGTCCCAGCGAGCGCTTTCCCGAGGGACGCTCGCCCCCTCTGAGGAGGGTCTCAGAGCAGTTAAGCCAGTCGTTCCCTGCCGGTGCGCCGTTACAGGGCGCTGTGTTTGCTGCTCAAGTTACACCAGAGCCCAGTCTCGAGAGACTGGTACCCTTAGTAGTATTTCTGGCAGAGTGGAAAAGCCTTCCAAAAATATCTCAGTGGGTTCTGCACACAGTAAAAAAAGGGTTATACTATCCAATTCAGGTGTCGTCCACCAAAATTCAGAGGGGTTCTGCCCACAGTGGTGGGCCCCGAGCAGGCTCTGGTAATGGAACAAGAGGTGAAAGCGCTCCTTCAAAAGGGGGCTATAGAACGGGTTCCTCCTCCCAGATTGGATCAGGTTTTTACAGCCGATATTTCATCGTTCCAAAGAAGGATGGGGGGTTGCGTCCAATTTTAGATCTGCGCCTGTTGAATCGCTCGGTAGGCAAGCTAAAATTCAAGATGCTCACTATCAAGCAGACCGTGTCACAAATCAGATCTGAGGACTGGTTTGTCACGATAGATCTAAAGGACGCGTACTTCCATATTTCCATCCTTCCAAAACAGCGTTTGTGTGCAGGCGAGAGGGTGAATAAACCGGCTCGTTGGCTGCTAATTGAACCACTGCAGTAGCCTGTTTGAAGGGGACTGACAGGGAAATGAACTTTGACGGCGGTCCGGCCGCAGCGGGACACGCGCGTCTTTTCTCATCTCGCAGAGGGCGGGCAAAGGTGCGCTGCGACCGCCTCTTCCACAGGGGGAATAGCCGTGTACCCTTTCTCGGCGGCGCCATCCACTTGGGAGAGCGACGCGGAGGTTTGTGACTGAAGTCTTGAAGAAAAAGGTGTACTCCACGACTTCGTCAGCTCCGCATGAAGTTCCGGCAGGAATGGAGCGGGCCTAGTTGCTGAAGCTGTATGGCGACGGCGACTCTGAAAGAAAAACAGCCGTCGAGCCTGTTCGGCACGGGTTCCTCTGGCAGCGACCACTCGAGCCCGAGATGGTCAACAGCCTGTGTCAGCAGGCGCATCAGTTCCGCATCAGCTCCAGCGCGGGTACGGGTAGATTCCTGGATCGACGAGGTGGCGGAATGAAGCGACCATTCCTCGCTATCCGATGCCAGGATGGAGCAGCAGTCTTTCGTGTCGTGTTCCTCGGCCTCATCCTCCGATGCGACGGCAGTGAGGCTCGTAAGCGGCAGCTGCGCGTCAGTGAGGAGAGGCGGAGAAGGCGAAGGCGAGGCTCGAAGGAGGTTCTCCGGCAAGCGCGTCGCTGTGGCCACAGGTTCCAGCTGTCTCAGGGAACGGCGCTTCTTCCTGCGTGGTCCCACAGAGGGCGGAATGACTGCTGTGGTGTTAAACGCCTCGATTCGAGCCCGCAGGGTCGACAGCGGAAGCTGCTCACAGAGCTCGCAGCCCCCGGACGCGAGGGCGAGCTCTGCGTGTTCCAGGCCCAGGCAGAGATCGCAGATCAGGTGGTGGTCTCCGGCGCTGAGCGGGGCTCTACACGAGCCGCAGTAAGTGCGAGGCATCTTGAAAAAGACGCTAGCTGCTCTTTTAGAATTTTTTTTTTTTTTTGCAAGGCAAAAAGGATACCTCGCCTGATAGCGTAGCTCGCACGGATGGCTGAAGGTGGCGAAGACTGCCGGCTTCCTCAGCGCTGTCCTAAGCTGGCTGTTCGCTGTTCGACGGCGGCGGTGGCTTCTCTCAAGTCCAGCGATGCGAAGAGCTCGCTGAAGAGACAAAAAATCAGAGAATTCAGCGTACAGCCCCTACTTTTATACGCTTGGCCACGCCCATTCTGGTGGGCTGTGACGCTATGAAGGCGCGGGCGGCCTTCATTGGGCGTGACGTCACGCCGGGCTCACTGGTAGGCTGCAGCAGTTGCCCCAGGGCAGCCAATGAGCACGCGAGATGGTCTGCTCTAGGTCTGCTAGCTGCTGCACTGCATTGACAAGGAATACAAAATTAAGGATAATTTTTTGGCTTCAGTATCTCGAGAAGATGAATCTTTCCCGTAGCGTAAGCTATTCTTATGCAATACGAGAGAACCTCTCGTAAGAGAACTAAAACGTTGAAAGATAAAAGCTCTTTTTGTACTCGTTTCATAGTTTTTTATTCTAGGAAAGAAATTAATTAATTAAAAAATATATTCTCAATTTATCAATCAATCAATCAATGAAACTTTATTTATAAATAAAACTTTAGTGGACCAAAGTGCTGTACAGAAAAACAAATAAAAGACATAAATTTTTTCCACATTTATCCACAATCGTGAGGCCCTATAAAAGCTCTTTTTGTACTCGTTTCATAGTTTTTTATTCTAGGAAAGAAATTAATAAATTAAAAAATATATTCTCAATTTATCAATCAATCAATCAATCAAACTTTATTTATAAATAAAACTTTAGTGGACCAAAGTGCTGTACAGAAAAACAAATAAAAGACATACATTTTTTCCACATTTATCCACAATCGTGAGGCCCTAGTCTTTAATTAACTTCAGAAAAAAATTACTGACAAATTACTAAGGACTAAGATCTAGATACTACGCTTACTAGCAGCCTCTGTGCCAACTTGCACAGTCAGGAATTGAATAACAATAGGTGCTGTGTAGTCTTTAGTCTTGGTCGTGTATAAAAGCACAGGTGACAGCAGTCGGTCAACAACCAGACTCAGCTTCAGCTTCTCCTTTGTGGAACTACTGAGGATCAGCCAGCGCAATCATGATGGGCAAGGTAAAACTTTATTACAGCTACAATTTCAAAGTTTAATTCAAATGAAAATAAAAGTAGAAAAAAAATGAAAACTTTAACTTTTGAATTTTCAGGTCATCTTCTACGAGGACAGGAACTTCCAGGGTCGCTCTTATGAGTGTATGGGTGACAGTAGTGACTTCTCTTCCTACATGAACCGCTGTCACTCTTGCAGAGTGGAGAGCGGATGCTGGATGATGTATGACCATCCCAACTACATGGGAAATCGTCTCGGTTACGTATGTAACCCTAGTTCCCTGATAGGGAACGAGACGCTGCGTCAAACGCTGCGGGAACGCCCCTGCGTTGTGCGTCATGAAGCACGTATGGAATCAGCCCAATGGAGAGATGAAACGTCATAGGCGGGTGACGTCATCGACCAGGAAACTATAAAGCACCCCAAAAACACAAGCGCATTAGCTTCTGATAGGCTTGAAGGAAGCGCTAACGGGAGTGCCGGGAGTATGGCGGAGCGACGCAGCGTCTCGTTCCCTATCAGGGAACTAGGGTTACATACGTAACCGAGACGTTCCCTTTCAAGGGAACTTCGAGCTGCGTCAAACGCTGCGGGAACGCGAATACCCACGTCGCCATAGGACCAAATGACCGTCATGTGAGACTAGCGCACAGAGGACGAGAGCACCTGTGCCCCAGGGGTAGAGCTTAAGTCTAGGTCATAGAACTTAATAAAAGTATGCGGTGAAGACCATCCAGCCGCATCACAAACATCACTCAGGGAAACCCCCGACAAAAGAGCTTTAGAAGCAGCCATACTCCTGGTAGAGTGAGCTCGGACAACCAAAGGTGAAGGCTGGCCAGCCGACTCATAAGCAAGTGAGATAGCCTCAACCACCCACTTGCTCATTCTCTGTTTAGACGCCGGACACCCTTTCCTGGGTGGCCCGAAACATACAAAAAGTTGTTCTGATTTCCTCCACAGGGCAGCTCTGTGGACATAAGCGTCTAATGCCCTAACAGGGCAGAGTGAATTAAGTTTCTCCTGGTCCGATGACATAAATGGAGGAGGACAGAAAGCCTGCAGAACCGTAGGTCTAACAATATTAGTAGGAACCTTAGGAACGTAACCTGGTCTAGGATGCAGAAAAGCTTTAACCATGCCAGGTGCAAATTCCAGGCACGAGGGTGAAACCGACAGAGCCTGCAAATCTCCGATTCTTTTTAGTGAAGAGATAGCAAGCAAAAAGATAGTCTTAAAAGTGAGAAACTTCTCGGGAACTTCTTCGATAGGTTCAAAAGGAGCTAGGGAAAGACCTTCTAATACAATGGCCAGATCCCAAGTCGGCACCCTCGTACGAACTGCTGGCCTCAGCCTCAAAGTGCCACGGAGGAAACGAGTTATAAGCGGGTGTCTCCCAAGAGAAACTCCACTGAAAGGGACGTGGTAAGCAGCTAGTGCCGCCACATACACCTTTAGTGTGGAGGGGGATAACCCTGTGGAGAAGCGCTCCTGCAGGAATTCCAGCACTGCACCCACTGGGCAGTTAACTGGGTCCTGCAGGTGTTCTCCACACCAAGAAGTGAAAAGTTTCCACTTCAAGGCATAAAGCTTCCTCGTGGATGGAGCTCTGGAGTTAAGAATGGTCTCAACAACCTCGGTTGAGAGACCGGAGTCTATGAGCTGGGCCCCCTCAGAGGCCAAGCCCACAGTTTCCACAATTCTGGGCGGGGGTGAAGTATCGTGCCCCCCGCCTGGGAGAGTAGATCCCTCCTGACCGGGAGCTCCAAAGGAGAACCGTCCAGGAGAGAAATCAGGTCCGCAAACCATACTCGGGCCGGCCAGAACGGGGCTACTAGTAGTAGACTGACCCCGTCCCGGCGGACCCTCTCCAGAACTCCTGGTAACAGAGCAATCGGGGGAAAGGCGTACAGACGTGACCTCGGCCACGGCTGCACCATAGCATCCAACCCCAGGGGGGCTGGAAGAGTGATGGAGAACCACCGATGACAATGAGTGGTCTCCTTGGAAGCGAATAGGTCCACCTCGGCGCGACCGAAACTCAACCAAAGGAGCTCCACCACCTCGGGGTGGAGTCTCCATTCCCCTGGCCTCGGCCCCTGCCTCGACAGGGAGTCTGCTACCACATTCAAATACCCAGGGAGATACATTGCTCTCAGAGATAGTAGCTTCCCTTGGGACCACAGGAGGATCTGACGGGCCAACTTGTAAAGCCGGCGAGACCGCAGGCCCCCCTGATGATTTATATAAGAGACCACCGACGTGTTGTCTGATTGAACTAACACATGATGGCCTCTCAGGTCTGTTAGGAAGTGTTTCAGCGCCTGAAACACAGCCAACATCTCTAGACAATTTATGTGCCACGAAAGATGATGATCCTGCCACAGACCTTGGGCTGGGCGACCACTCATGACCGCCCCCCACCCTGTGAGGGAAGCATCCGTCGTTAGCGTTATGCGACGACAAAGAGCCCCCAGCACAGGACCTTTGGATAGGAACCAAGTTTCTCTCCACATGACCAGAGCACGAAGGCAGCGCCGCGTGACTTTGAACGTGCGGAGCGGATTTCCCCTCGGGGAGAATCCCTTGGTCCTGAGCCACCACTGTAGCGGTCTCATGTACAACAGGCCGCAAGGTATAACGTTGGACGCTGCTGCCATCAGACCCAACAGTCTCTGAAACTGCTTGACAGTGAGTAGCTGGCCTAGCTTCACTTGTTTCACAGCTGAGAGAATCGAAGCGATGCGGGTCGGAGAGAGTCGCGCCCGCATCGATACCGAATCCCAAACGACACCCAGAAAAGTGGTCTTCTGGGAAGGAGATAATACACTTTTCTTTGCGTTCAGCCTCAACCCCAACTTTCTGATATGAGCGAGGACGACATCTCGATGCCGAACCGCCATCTGCTCGGTCTGAGCTAAAATCAACCAATCGTCGATGTAATTGAGAATACGAATGCCCTGAAGCCTCAGAGGCACTAGTGCTGCATCCATGCATTTCGTGAAAGTGCGGGGAGATAAAGCTAGGCCAAACGGAAGAACCTTGTACTGGTACGCCTCGCCCCCGAAGGCGAACCTCAGGAACTTCCTGTGTTGTGGAAGGATGGACACATGGAAGTATGCGTCCTTCAGATCTATCGTGACAAACCAGTCCTCGGACCTGATTTGAGACACGATCTGCTTGATAGTGAGCATCTTGAATTTTAGCTTCCCTACCGAGCGATTCAATATGCGCAGGTCTAAAATTGGACGCAACCCCCCATCCTTCTTTGGAACGATGAAATATCGGCTGCAATAACCTGACTCCAAACTGGGAGGAGGAACCCGTTCTATAGCCTCTTTTTGAAGGAGCGTTTTCACCTCTTGTTCCAATACCAGAGCCTGCTCGGGGCCCACCACTGTGTGCAGAACCCCTCTGAATTTTGGTGGACGACACCTGAACTGGATAGCATAACCCTTTTCTACTGTCTGCAGGACCCAATGAGATATTTTTGGAAGGCTTTTCCACTCTGCCAGAAATTCTACTAAGGGTACCAGCCTCTCGAGACTGGCCTCTGGTGTAACTTGAGCAGCAGACGCAGCGCCCTGTAACGGCGCACCGGCAGGGAACAACTGGTCTGACCGCTCTGAGACCCTCCTCAGAGGGAGCGAGCGTCCCTCGGGAAAGCGCTCGCTGGGATCGTCTGTGCCCCGGCATAAAGGCGGGGTTGGCAGAACGAGCCCCTGAGGGCACCGAGGAGGAATGGGCACCGTAAAAAGAGGTGAACACCTTTCCGCCTCGGTGGGGACCACCCTCAGCATCCTGAACGGCTTGGCGTCAGGACTTCTTCTTAGCCGAAGCCTTCTTAGCCAATATAACTGTCCTCAGATCAGTTCTACTGGGAGAAGGCTTCGGCTGAGAGTGTCGCGGCTGAGCCCACTGTCCAGCAGGGGGAGCACGAGACGCGACACTCTGCCTCTGCTGCGCTCTATGTGATGAGCTCGAAGACGGCCGGGGCTGCTCCCGCCCAGCAGCCCCAGGGACATGAACTTTAAGGGGAAGAAACTTTTTAAAAGCTGCAGTTTGTTTCTTTTCTTCTTGGAATTTATCGATAACTGAATTCACAGCATCACCAAACAACCCCATGGGAGAAAGAGGAGCATCTAAAAGAAAAGCTTTTTCTCTCTCTTTAATATTAGTCTGATTTAACCACAAATGTCTTTCTGCGGCCACCAGAGCTGCCATAGAACGACCCATTAATTTGGCCGATTCTCTGGTGGCACGCAGGGATAAATCAGCAGCCTGACGCAGTTCACGAACTACGTCAGTACTGACCTCCTCACTCTCACTCATGTCCCTTAGCAGATCAGCCTGGTATGCCTGCAAGATTGACATAGTATGCAGACATGACGCAGCCTGACCTGCTGCCGAATATGCTTTACCCACTAAAGCCGAAGTGTTTCTTAAAGGCTTGGTGGGTAATGCCGGTGCCTTAAAAGATGATGCTGCTTCGGGGGAGAGATGGCTCGCAAGCGTCTCTTCCACACGAGGCAAAGCACCATAACCATGAGCCTTGGCTCCCATAATATTAGCGTATGTTGAAGTCTGGGGACTAAACACTCTATATGACACCGGTTTTCTCCATGATTTCGACACCTCGGTGTGGAGATCATGGAAAAACGGCAGGCACCGGCGTGGAGGCTGCACACGTGACGGCAAAAATCTCTCATCCAACTTTGATTTAGAAACAGACTCCTGTCTAGTCACTGGCCATTCAATATTAAGTTTTTCAACAGCTCTTGTTAACACCTCCATAAGCTCATCACTCTTAGGAGTGTGGGGTGGCGAATCCTCCACATCTCCCTCAACACTAACAACATCAAGTTCCTCAGAACTGGATAGCTGCAGCATTGGTGCCTCAGCCCGAGCGGAAGAAACCGCAGCGCGTGCTTCCGAACCCGGGACTGAGGCACTGGATCTCACAGGTGAAGGGAGAGATAAGGCAGAGCCCGTCTCAAACCCCGCTGTGAGATCCATCTGCGATCCCCACGATAAGCGCCGCCGCTCTGCCTCGGCAGAAGCGGGACCCGAACCGCGGGGAGCGCGCACCGAACCGCTCTCCTCAAAGAGCGACCGGCGGGAGCGGAGCGTCCTTAACGGCAAACGCTCGCAATGTTCACAGTCTGCTCCCTCGAGAGCAAACTGGGCATGCTGAACTCCCAAACAAACAACACAAAGATCATGTGTATCCCCGCTCGTTAAATAACGCGAGCAGGGAGGAACACACTTTCTAAACTGCTGTTCGTCCGCCATAATCTCTCAATATATATATATATAGGGATAAATTGTTTGTGTGGTGCAGGGTATGTAAGACAGACAATATCACACAGGGACAGATTCACATGTAGCGCGACTGAAAGCACAGAAGCTAATGCGCTTGTGTTTTTGGGGTGCTTTATAGTTTCCTGGTCGATGACGTCACCCGCCTATGACGTTTCATCTCTCCATTGGGCTGATTCCATACGTGCTTCATGACGCACAACGCAGGGGCGTTCCCGCAGCGTTTGACGCAGCTCGAAGTTCCCTTGAAAGGGAACAGTATTTCTTTAAAAGGGGCGAGTACGCTGATTACATGTCTATGTTTGGAATGAGCAACTGCATCAGATCCTGCCGTATGATCCCCATGGTGAGTTCTGTTTAAGCTTATATAAGATAAAGATACATCTGTGTTTACATGGTTTACATTTTAATCTGGCTGATAAACTTAAATTAAACTGATTTCTCTTCCATAACAGTACAGGGGCTCCTACAGAATGAGGATCTACGAGAGGGAGAACTTCATGGGTCAGATGTACGAGATGATGGATGACTGTGACAACATCATGGACCGTTACCGCATGTCTCACTGCCAGTCCTGTCATGTGATGGACGGCCACTGGCTCATGTATGAGCAGCCCCACTACAGAGGCAAGATGTCCTACTTCAGGCCTGGAGAGTACAGGAACTTCAGCAATATGGGTGGCATGAGATTCATGAGCATGAGGCGTATCATGGATTCCTGGTACTAATGTTTCTATTAATAAAATAATTTCTCTACAACAATAAACATTGTCTTGAAAATCATGAATGCCACTAATATTTTCTTAAGTACTCAACAAAAAACCCTTCACAAGTTTGTCAATAAAAATATAAAACAAATCAAGAATTTCACATGTAACTTTAAAATACTCTGATTGACTCTCTTAACCCGAGTTTCAGTGCGTATGTTGCACAATATTAAAGAATGTCATATGACACTTCACAGTAGAGGAGCTGAGTGACAGCATGCAAGTTTATAGTTTAGTAGGCCTACATGTTTATTTTATTTTTACTTCACATTTTCCCAAATCTATCTGCAAATATGTATAGTGTGGACTAGACATTATTTAGGGATCACTGGTGGGGAAAAAATATATAAACAAGAACATTTAAATAGTTTATAAAATAACTTGATGCACACTGATGTGTCAAAGTATTTATTACAATTTTCACTAGATTAAGAAATATCTTATATCCAGGTCCTTAAATATATTTTAATAAAGGTATGATGTTAATACTTTTATAATGATCGCATTATCATAGCTGTTTGTTTACTTTGAAATGCAGTGTTTGAAAGCCTTTCAGAGCAAATCTATTTCTAGCCAACTAGCTCACCCACTTTTTGTCCTGGAAGGAAAGAAAATGAGTTACTTATTTTTAGGTAACAATCTGAATCTGATTCTGGGAATCACAAATTATACAACAACTGACAAATAACATCAAATATATGTGTTGAATTTTATTAAATTACTTATTATTTTAATTTATTATAAAATATTATTATAATTCTATTTTCTTCTGCATTATTGCACATTGATTTTTAATGATTAGGCCTACATCACACTAATGCACAGATCTATTTGAACATATAATATGTTTTGTCCTGTCTGTAAGACATAACTGTTTACATTAATTTTGCATCATAAAAGCATTTGGAAATGCAAGTGCATTTAACATTTTAGAACAACTTACACCAAGTCATAGACAGCCGCATGTTGGGAACACTCTTTAAAACGAATGCACAAAGAGCATGTGAAAATTCAAATGCAAACACCTGTCAGTAAGTGAGTTTTGGGTATCAAATTTATTCGTCAAACTGTATAAATTATGCCTTTGTAGACTATTTGAAAGAGAAAACACTGAAATACCAGCAAAACGTCTCAGGTTACGACTGTAACCTATGTTCCCTGAGAACAGGGAACGAGACAATACGTCAACGACGCTATGGGGAACGCCTCAGGCGTGACAGGTGTCTGAAATCACTATCAAATCACGTCAATCATATTGACCGGCGACAGCCCGTGAATCATTAGTGTGAATGATTAACGTGCGACCTGGAAGTATAAAAGGGCGCCTTGCAAACATGACAAATCACCTTATCGTCTGAAGGGACTGTACGGTAGGCAAGCCCCGCAGCATGGCAGGGAGACGTATTGTCTCGTTCCCTGTTCTCAGGGAACATAGGTTACAGTCGTAACCTGAGACGTTCCCTTTCGAAGGGAACTCAACAATACGTCAACGACGCTATGGGGAACGATATACCAACGCCGCCATGCTAAGGGGAGTGCATGCCAAGTGGCAGTGACAACTGTCAGAACCAGCAACTTCAAATGAAACGCTAGAACCACTCACCCTCAGGTCACACTGGGCTGTCAGTGACAGCATTCCCTACGGTCATAGCCCAAGCTACAGCCTCACAGAAAAACCTTCATAAACATGGTTAAATGAAAGGTCTACCTGGGCCGGCTCAGGGCCTGGAACCTCAGCTTCCAATTAGAAGGGGTCCCTTCTAGGGAATGTGGCTAGGGAACCCAAGGGAACCCCAGCCAGTCACTATTCAGGGGAACGTACTCTGCCCCGAAATGCCACCAGGACGGCCTGACCTGGCGCCAGTACATAGACACTTAGTCTGGCCAAATCCTGTCTGTCTGAAGACAGAGCCTCTGGACAAATGCCTTAAGTAAGGCATCCAACCCGAGGGACTGCGAAGCTGGCAGTGAACCACTCGGCCCGGATCTCAGAGACGGGATATCCCGGAGAGTATGACTCAGCATAGTGCTTTCCGACCCTTGCTAGCGAGGGGAGTTTCTCTACTCGATCCACGGATCAACCCAGTGTCTGTGTTTCAAAACACTGAGGAGGCCTGTGAAGGCCTAAGGGCTGATCTAACTGGGAGGCCTCACGAGAGGCCTACGACCGTCTGACCAGACTCAGGCAGCCGCATGCTCATAGAGACCCTCGTGAGGGGAGCACAAGGTCTGCCTGGTAGGCAAACCAGGCTGTAGGCAGAAAAAGGTTCCGGGAGGGAACCTTTAGCAGAGAATGAACACTTTAGCGAGCCAGGGCGCAAGCTCGCCTTCAGCAGCTGCCTATTAAGGCTAGCTGAAACTGATAGCAAGAGACCACTAGCTTCATAAACCCAGCACCACTAGGGAGCGTTACAGGGAGGCCCGGAGAGGCCTACTACCTGATCCCTTAGGGAGGCACGTGAGGCCTACTACCTGATAACCACAGTACGTGGGAACTCACCTTCAGGGAGGCCCGGTGAGGCCTGCTACCTTACAACCACGGTATGTGGGGAGCTCACCTTCAGGGAGGCCTGGTGAGGCCTACCACCTGGTCACTACTATCTGTGGGAACTTACTGGTAGCTTTGAGCCCTGAGTCCGGGTGAAAGTATAAGGTGGCCTGCTAAGGCCCGCCAGCTGGGGACTCGCCTATCAGGGAGGCCTGGTCGGGCCTACTAGCTAATAGCAAGTCATATTCTGCCTACAGCATCCTGGTGCCTAATCACATTGCCCATGGCAGTGTACTCCGCAAGAAAGCTAGTACCCTTAAAACAAGGGGAGTACAACATACGCCACTCTGCCTCAACGGAGGCCCCAGTTAGTCAGGGGCCTACCATCTATGCATGGGCGTCAGCTCAGGGCAATGCTCTGGCTTCAGGGGAGCGTACTTCGACCAAAGAAGAAGTGAAGCTTACTTCATACTCGACCCGAGCCATAGTGGTGTGAGGTGGGATAAAACAGAACTGGGAGTGAAGTGCTCAGACCTACCCTGTATCACAGGGGAATACTCACACCTCACCCTGAGGTTATCAGGGTGCGGGCCTGCCAGCGGCTCTAGGGGTGACAGAAATGTATCTGTGCCCAACCTAGGGGAGTGGGGCTTGAATGAAAGCCAACCACCTACAACCTAGCGCTCGAGCAGTAGCTCAGCGAGGTGAGTGAAGCCTAAACTGGCGGCCTAAATCCATAGGCCAGTTCTGCATGGCAGGGTCGGGCAGGAAACCCAGTCTTCTTCGTGAAGCGAAAGACGGCCTAACCCTGCTCAATAAAGACATATATACCACGGAGGCCTGTTTGAGGCCTACCATGTCCTTACAAACCATCCTCAGCACCACGCTGCATTACTCTAGTCACCCCAGAATGCAGAGAAGGGGGCGGGCCTTGGCCTAACGACTCCCACGGGAGGAGGCTGTTTATACAGGGATGCTAGAAACCAACATTCACACAGTGAAGGGTCAGAGGAAGAAATGCTAAAATTTTTAGCAGAGCGCCTCTAATATCCCTGGCACAGCCTAGGCCAGCTACAGAGGCGGCCCTGGTGAGGGCCAGCCTGCAAGCATAGATCAATCTGAGGGCTCGGAGGAGCCACAGCCTTACTAAAGAATATAGTCTGTATTATTCCATACAAAGGGCTGCAGAATCGCTCAGCCTAATGAAAACCCAAACAGAGCTCAAGGGGCGACATACTCAGGAAGAAGTCAAAACGGACCTGTGGGCCGGACATAAGATCTATCTGAAGCTCTAGCGCCAGTCAACACTCTAAGTAAAACAATTTAAAGAGAGAGACCAACCACTCTACCCTGAGGTGGCTAGCAGCCCGAAGGCTAACACAGTTACCGTTCTGGCCACCTAACGGGGAACTTCAGGGCCCTGATAATCCAATAAAGTTCTCTTACCTTATTACCTTGACATGACCCCATGACTCTATACAGGGAACGAGGTCTGTAGAGAGATACATTTCGGAATTTTAATTCACAAAAATTTACTCTTGAAAAGACCAGACAGCTCACCTGCAGCGTGCGGAGTGAAGACTCGCCAGATAGTTCTTTATGAACCTGGGGTCCACCACTTTACATGCCTGAAAGAGGCGTTTCTACTAACCAAGCCTAGGCGGGCCATTGGAACATCGTTCTTATCATAGGCCCAGCGCCAGGCCTGATGTAATGAACGTCTGGGGAGTCAGAAGAGAGGAGAGGGCTGGATTCTCTTTTTAATGAAGCCCTCCGGGAAGATTATCCATCAGCGACGCTGTATGCGCTTGTGCTGGATAACCTCCCTCAGATCCCTCTTCTAGCGGGAGTCACGCCTTTCCTGCGCCCTGTTCCTCCACAGAGGGGGCGCACGAGAGGCGACACTGGCTCTCTGGCCCTGTCTACGGTCCTCAGATCGTGAAGGGCCAGGCCCTCCCGCCTGCCTGGGCGTGGAACCGGATCTCAGCGGTATGTAGGTTTTTTCCTAAAAGCAGCTGAGCGCGCCTTCGCCTCCCTGAACTTCCACGGCGGGGCCAAAGAGTTCAGAGGGCGAAACCGACGAATCGAGGAGAAAGGCCTTCTCTTTCTCCTCAACGTCGGCCAGGTTTAACCAAAGCTGTCTCTCCGTGGCCACCATCGCCACCATCGACCGACTGATCGTGGCAGCAGTTTGTTTGGTGGCCCGGAGCGCAAGAGCCGTGGTTCGGCGCGGCTCAGTAACTGCCTTAGGGGACAACCCTGCCCCCTGGTCGAGATCCTGCAGCAGGTCGGCCCGGTATGCCTGCAGCACCGCCATGGTGTGCAGGGAAGCACCAGCCTGAACTGCTGCCGTGTATGCTCTGCCATTCAAACGCGCTGTTGTCTTTAGCGGTTTGGATGGCAGAGTTGGAGCTCTCAGTGTCGACGCCTGCCCAGACACGAGATAGTTTGCAAACGACTCGTCAAATGGGCGGCATCGACACATACCCATGCTCTGCGATCCCATCAACATCAGCGAAATTAACCCGCTGATGTCAGTGAATACGGGCAGAGCATGGGCTCTTCCATGCCCTCTCGATCTCCGTGTGAAGATCAGGAAGGAATGGAAGGCTCCCTGAGCTGGTGGTGTATGGCCGGGGAGAAACCGATCGCCGAGCCTACCGCGAGCGGTCTCTCCTCTAGCGCGTTGCCATGGCAGCTACAGCCCCACAACATCCACCAGACCTGCATACACGGGGCAGGGTGGCTGAGAGGGTTCAGGATCTACCTGATTATAAACCTCCTCAGTCATCTCCTGCTCGTCCTGAAGATCAGCAACTGCAGGAAACCGTCGGTGAAAAATCCTCGTCATCGACCTGCAGTTCGCCCTCGTCAGCCGTCGAATCATCTGAGAGGTTTACAGCACTCTCAAGATGATCGACGAGCTCTATCTGGAAGCCCATGATGCAAGCCGCCGCTCTGCCTCGGCACGAGCGGGACCATGAGAACCAGACGTTGAACCCCCTTCACTCGAGAAGAGGGCCAGACGAGAGCGAGCGTTTTAAAAGAAAAACGCTCACAGTTCACACAGAGGATTCCCTCGAGAATCTCCCGTGCGCGCTCTTCTCCCAGGCAAGAAAAGCACACTCGTGTGCTGTACATTTAATTTTCTTACCGTTTCATTGAATAGCGTTTTCAAACAGACAGTCCCTGAAGACGATGAGATGATTTGTCATGTTTGCAAGGCGCCCTTTTATACTTCCAGGTCGCACGTTAATCATTCACGCTAATGATTCACGGGCTGTCGCCGGTCAATATGATTGACGTGATTTGATAGTGATTTCAGACACCTGTCACGCCTGAGGCGTTCCCCATAGCGTCGTTGACGTATTGTTGAGTTCCCTTCGAAAGGGAACTGCACATTGTCAAGCAAAGTGTGCATTTCTCATAGTGTATGTCCTCTCCTGTGCAAAGACGAAAATGCTCTTCTTTTCACTTCAACCATGAAATCTTATGCAAATTTATGTAGCATACTTGTTCTGATGGTTTTGTGTGTATGCGTGTGTGTGTATGTGTGTTATTGGCAGCAAGAAGAATATGGTTGTCTCTAGTGCACACAAGCTCTATCACGCATGCAGAACAAAACTATTTTCAGAAAGAATAAATTTGGAAGTTTTCAGAATTGTTTGAGAATCACGATGCATTGGAGAATACATTTTTTTCTCCCACCCCTATTTCTGAAAAACTTGTAGAAGGTCTCTAGGAGGCGTGGAATATCTAGTAATACAGTCTTGGCTAGAAACGTCAAATTATTTTCAAATGGGTGATTTAGATTATTTTTTACACATCAGTGTTTTCTCTCATATATACAAACAAAAATTTTTGATCCTTGTACTTCTGTGATTCTTTGAACATTTTTAACATAGCCTAAATATTACAAATATTGTCCGGGTGAAAAGACTGAAGTTGTTTTATACATAAAATTAAATTTATGAGATTTTCAGATTTTTAAATCCTTTTTGTCAAAGGGTTAGGAATTGTTAAAAGTAATGGTTACACTTTATTTCAATAGTCCACTTTAGACATTCTAACTATAAGTAACTTTTCATCTTCATGTCAACAAACTCTCATTAGAACATTAGTAGCCTGTAGACTGTCACTAGACTGTTAGGTTATGGTTAGGTGTTAGGGTTCGGGTTAGTAGAATAAGTTGATGTGTAGTTGCCAAGTTACTTATAGTCAGTAGAATGTCTGTTGGGGTACCAACAAAATAAAGTGTTAAGAAATATTAAGCAGACAGTCTACTAATACTCTAATGAGAGTTAGTTGACATGTAGCTCCAAAGTTACTTATAGTTAGTAGAATGTCTAAAGTGGACTATCGAAATAAAGTGTTACCACCGTAATTCATTATTGTGTTCTCTTGTACTATAGGATAACAATTCATCTTTTCATAATATAAGGAATTCATTGTAGACCATCCCGTAGGCTACTTACTAATAATAGCTTGGTCTGGATAAAGAATTATTTAAACAATCTTCAAAAGCACTAATTGTCTCAACCTGGTTTTGTTGAACCAGGTTGAGACAATTGAACCAACTATTTTAAGGCTAATTACATTTCAGTTTTCTCTCTCACATATATTGTGTAAAACCAGCCAATCAGATGAGAGCTTGACAGATCAAGAAAGTGCTTTCTGCATCCCTTTCAAGGGAACTAGAGCTGCGTCAAGCTGTGGGAACACCTCTGCGTGTGTGTGTCATGAAGCACGTATGGAATCAGTCCAATGGAGAGACGGAACGTCATAGGCGGGTGACGTCATCGACCAGGAAACTATAAAGCACCCCCAAAACACAAGCGCGACAGCTTCTTTGACTTCAGTAAGCGCTATATGTGGATCTGTCTCAAGTGTTTTTGTCTGTCACTAAGCAGGAGTTTCACTATTTCAAAAAACTATATATATATATATATATATATATATTGAGAGACAATGGCAAGCGAACAACAATTTAAGAAGTGTGTTCCTCCCTGCTTCCACTATTTAACGAGCGGGGATACACACAGCTTATGTGTTGTTTGTTTGGGAGTGCAGCATGCCCAGTCAGCTCTCGAGGGGGCTGATTGTGAGCATTGCGAGCGTTTGCCTCTTAGAACGCTCCGCTCCCGCCGGTCACTCTTTGAGGAGAGTGGTTCGGTTCGCGATCCCCGCGGATCGGGTCCCGCTTATGCCGAGGCTGAGCGGCGACGTCATTCATGGGGATCGCAGATGGATCAAACAGCGGGGCTTGAGACGGGCTCTGCCCTATCTCAGCCCTTACCTGTTAGATCCAGGGCCTCAGTCTCGGGTTTGGAAGCACGCTCTGCAGTTTCTTCCCCCCGAACTGAGGCCCCAGTACTGCAACTATCCAGTTCTGAGGATCTGGATGTTGTTAGTCTGGATGCGGGAGATGTCGATGATTCGCCATCTCGCTCTCCCGAAAGTGAGGAGGTTATGGAGGTGCTCACTCGTGCTGTTTCTAAAATAAACATAGAGTGGCCAGCTGTTAGGCAGGAGTCTAGAGAAAAATCTAAATTAGATGAAAGATTTTTGCCTTCCCGTTCTCAACCTCCACGCCGGTTCTTGCCCTTCTTCCCTGATCTCCACACAGAGGTTTCGAGATCGTGGAAAAAGCCGGTCTCTTATCGTGTTTTTAGCCCTCAAACTTCCACTTATTCAAACATTGTGGGGGCTAAATCTCATGGTTATGGGGCGATGCCCAAAGCAGAAGAGGCGCTTGCTAGTCATATTTCTGCTGAAGCTGCATCTTCTTTTAAAGCACAACTTTTACCCTCTAAGCCTCTTAGAAGTACGTCAGCTTTAGTGGGTAAGGCGTATTCGGCGGCCGGTCAAACCTCGCCGTGCCTGCACACGATGTCCATCTTGCAGGCATACCAGGCTGACTTATTAAAGGATGTGAGTGACACTCAAGAGGTCAGCACTGACGTAGTTCGCGAACTGCGTCAGGCTGCAGATTTATCTCTGCGCGCCACCAAGGAGTAAGCCAAGCTAATGGGCCGTACTATGGCAGCCCTGGTGGCCGCAGAGAGGCATCTATGGTTAAATCTCTCTGGTATGAAAGAAAAAGACAAAGCTTTTCTTTTGGACGCTCCGCTCTCTCCTCTTGGTCTTTTTGGTGATTCTGTAAATACTGTCATAGAAAGATTTCAGGAAGAGAAGAAACAGTCGGCAGCGTTTCAGAAATTTATGCCTCTTAAAATTCATGTCCCCGGTACTGCTGGGCAGGAGCAGTCCAGGCCGTCAGTCAGCTCCTCACATAGGGCGCAACAGAAGCAGAGTGTAGCGTCTCGCGCTCCCCCTTCCAAACAGTGGTACCAGACGCGGCACTCTCAGCCGAAGTTTTCTGGCAAAACTGATCTGAGGACAGTTATTATGGCTAAGAAGGCTTCGGCAAAGAGGAAGTCCTGACGCCACTGGCGTCAGGATGCTGAGCGTGGTCCCTGCCGTGGGAGAGAGTTGTTCACCGCATTACACGGTGCCCGCTCTTCTTCGGTGCCCTCAGGGGCCCGTTCTGCCAACCCCGCCTTCATACCGGGGCACAGACGGTCCCAGCGAGCGCTTTCCCGAGGGACGCTCGCCCCCTCTGAGGAGGGTCTCAGAGCAGTTAAGCCAGTCGTTCCCTGCCGGTGCGCCGTTACAGGGCGCTGTGTTTGCTGCTCAAGTTACACCAGAGCCCAGTCTCGAGAGACTGGTACCCTTAGTAGTATTTCTGGCAGAGTGGAAAAGCCCTCCAAAAATATCTCAGTGGGTTCTGCACACAGTAAAAAAGGGTTATACTATCCAATTCAGGTGTCGTCCACCAAAATTCAGAGGGGTTCTGCCCACAGTGGTGGGCCCCGAGCAGGCTCTGGTAATGGAACAAGAGGTGAAAGCGCTCCTTCAAAAGGGGGCTATAGAACGGGTTCCTCCTCCCAGATTGGATCAGGTTTTTACAGCCGATATTTCATCGTTCCAAAGAAGGATGGGGGGTTGCGTCCAATTTTAGATCTGCGCCTGTTGAATCGCTCGGTAGGCAAGCTAAAATTCAAGATGCTCACTATCAAGCAGACCGTGTCACAAATCAGATCTGAGGACTGGTTTGTCACGATAGATCTAAAGGACGCGTACTTCCATATTTCCATCCTTCCACAACACAGGAAGTTCCTGAGGTTCGCCTTTGGGGGGACCCCCTCCTGTATGTGGCGGCACTAGCTGCTTTCCATGGCCCTTTCAGTGGAGTTTCTCTTGGGAGACACCCACTTATAACTCGCTTCCTTCGTGGCACTTAGAGGCTGAGGCCTGCAGTTCGTACGAGGGTGCCGACTTGGGATTTGGCCATTGTACTAGAGGGCCTTTTTTTGGCCCCCTTTGAACCTATTGAGGAAGTTTCTGAGAAATTTCTCACTTACAAAACTTTTTTTCTGCTTGCAATCTCCTCACTTAAGAGAATCGGAGATTTGCAGGCCCTGTCGGTTGCACCCTCGTGCCTGGAGTTTTCGCCTGGTATGGTTAAGGCTTTCCTATACCCTAGACCAGGTTATGTCCCTAAGGTCCCTACTAATGCTGTTAGACCTACAGTGCTGCAGGCTTTCTATCCTCCTCCTTTTGTGTCATCAGATCAGGAGAAACTTAACCTTCTCTGCCCGGTTAGGGCGTTAGACGCTTACGTCCACAGAGCTGCCCTGTGGAGGAAATTAGAACAGTTATTTGTGTGCTTTGGACCACCCAGGAAAGGGTGTCCCGCTTCTAAACAGAGTATGAGCAAGTGGGTGGTTGAGGCCATCTCACTTGCTTATGAGTCGGCTGGTCAGCCTTCACCTTTGGCTGTACGAGCCCACTCTACTAGGAGTATGGCTGCTTCTAAAGCATTGTTGTCAGGAGTATCGCTAAGTGATGTTTGTGATGCGGCTGGGTGGTTCTCACCGCATACATTTGTTAAGTTCTATGAATTGGACTTAAGTTCCACTCCTGGGGCGCAGGTGCTCTCGTCCTCTGTGTGCTAGTTCCCACATGACGGTCATTTGCTCCTATGGCGACGTGGGTATCGGCGTTCCCATAGCTTGACGCAGCTCGAGTTCCCTTGACAGGGAACGTCTCGGTTACGTATGTAACCCTAGTTTCCTGATAGGGAACGAGACGCTGCCTCGTTTTGCCATACTCCCAGCATGCCCGTTAGCGCTTCCTTCAGGCCTATAAGAAGCTTTCGCGCTTGTGTTTTGGGGGTGCTTTATAGTTTCCTGGTCGATGACGTCACCCGCCTATGACGTTCCGTCTCTCCATTGGACTGATTCCATACGTGCTTCATGACGCACACACGCAGAGGCGTTCCCACAGCTTGACGCAGCGTCTCGTTCCCTATCAGCGAACTAGGGTTGCATACGTAACCGAGACGTTTTTTATATATAAGGGTGTAATCAAATGGAAGGACCTGTTTCCATCATTTTGAAATGAACACCAAAGAAAACCAAAAACAAAACAAATCCAAATAACCAGAATGTGGGAATCTGAAACGACAAACAATCTGTAAGGCTGAAAACTATTTAGTATTTCGTTTTTTAATGTTTAGTGTTTATATATATAAAAAATAAATAAAATAAAAAACATAAAAATCAGAATGCAATAATCTGGAACAACAAACTATGTAAACTATATATATATATATATATATATATATATATATATATATATATATATATATATATATATATATAACTTCAGAAATTATACAGACCTAATAATATGAACACTAAGATCTCCATACCAAGCTTTAGCTGGAATGACCTCTATTCTAACTTTCACAGTCATGAATTGCCCAACAATAGAGGCTGTGTAGTCTTTAGTCTTGGTCTAGTATAAAGATACGGGTGACAGCAGTCAGTCAAAAACCAGAATCAGCTTCAGCTTCTTCTTTGTGGAACTACTGAGGATCGGCCAGCGCAACCATGATGGGCAAGGTAAACTTCATTCCTGCACCCATTACATACAGTTTCAATCAAATTACTTTGATATAAGTTATATAAAGTGACAATTCATTGAATATTAACTTTCTTTTCAGGTCATCTTCTACGAGGACAGGAACTTCCAGGGACGCTCTTATGAGTGTATGGGTGACAGTGGTGACTTCTCTTCCTACATGAACCGCTGTCACTCTTGCAGAGTGGAGAGTGGATGCTGGATGATGTATGATCATCCCAACTACATGGGAAATCAGTATTTCTTTAAAAGGGGCGAGTATGCTGACTACATGTCTATGTTTGGAATGAGCAACTGCATCAGGTCCTGCCGTATGATCCCAATAGTGAGCTCCATTAATGTATTGTTTTGTAACACACCCAAAGCCACATCCAATCATTTTAGAATATTTCTTAATGAAATATTTCATTTATATTTATCTAGAATCATGAACCAAACACATGTAGGACATACATTTGCAGGACATAGAGGAAAATTCTAAAATCCATCAACTCAAACCATCCTTTCAAAACGATTTATGAGGCAGAACTACACAGTTCTTGTTATTTGTTTAAATTAGATGTTGTTTCTACTAGCTAAGCTTGAAAATAATGGACTTCTCTTTCACTTCAGTATAGGGGCTCCTACAGAATGAGGATCTACGAGAAGGATAACTTCATGGGTCAGATGCACGAGATGATGGATGACTGTGACAACATCATGGACCGTTACCGCATGTCTCACTGCCAGTCCTGTCACGTGATGGACGGCCACTGGCTCATGTATGAGAAGCCCCACTACAGAGGCAAGATGTCCTACTTCAGGCCTGGAGAGTACAAGAGCTTCAGCAATATGGGTGGCATGAGATTCATGAGCATGAGCCGTGTCATGGACTCCTTTTACTAGGGTTCATATTAATAAAGTATTTTCTCTACAGCACTACACATTCTGTCATGAAAATCATTGATGTCAATAATATTTGCATTAGTAGCCCACAAACAACACCTCATGAATTAAACAGATCTAAAAAGAATTTACTGAATTCTATTATGCTATAGGATAGCAATCTAGGCTACTGTAAATATGAGGGGTGCAGGCTTTTAAATGACAAGGTCCAGTCAAACATAAAACCCTGTTCATACCTGTGAAACTACAGACTGCATGAAAATAGCTTGTTTCTCATAGCTGGTGAAATTACAAATGCTTATGTTTTATTAGAATATATCAGAAATATAGTACTCAAAATGCAGTCCTTAAATGTCCATATGGCAAAACTAAATAATTTACTTATCGTCATGTTCTTCCAAACGCTTATGATTTTCTTCTGTGGAACACAAAAGATTATATTTAGAAAAAAAATCCCAGTATTTGTTTTCCATAAAATAGAGTCCAATGTGTTTCATTAATTTTATATGCTACTCGACATAGGACGAACAGACAAGCCACAGGCACTGCCCCGATTAGTAGGCTATCATAAAACATGCCTGCTGAAATATTTACATCACATTTAGAAAGAATGATAATTTCTACAAATATGCCACCAAAAATACGACATGAGGAGCTTTAGCACTCTCTCCCAGTAGGCTACATTTCCCTTTCGAGAACGTTCACTTTGTATTGCGTAGCTATACGCAGTGGGAAAACTCCTTTTCTCGAGAATATTGAAGCCATTCTTTTAAAACGCAGTGCAGCTGCACAGCGAGCACAGAGCAGAGCATCTAACTCACTCATTGGCTGTGCTGCAGCAACTGCACAAACCCATGGTGAGGCGGCTGAGATGTGCGAATGAATCAGGTCGCTTCGCGCACAGTGCGCATCAGAACCCGCCCGAATGGGCATTGCTTATGCCTATATAAGCAGACCATTTTGCCATAGAGTCAGATTTAAACTCCTTCAGCGAACACCTTCTTCGCTGATCTCCGAGCCTTTGAAATCGATAAGTCCCTGCAGCGGACGAGGACTCGGCACCAACTCTTTCCCCTGAATCGTCATTAACCTGCGGCAATCCGGCAAAATAGATGCCTTTATATCCTCTGCTATATATTCGGCTACTTCTGTGTGTTCGCCGTCGCGACACTCTAGAAGCGGAAAGAGCAAATTTTACAACGCCGCTTTTGCAAATGCCACGTTCCGGATGCAATTCATGCCAAGGTTATTTTCGAAAAACGAAAACTGAAACTAAGACTAAAACTATTGGTCAAAACTATCGGCTGGAAATGTTCAAAAATCAGTCACCAGGCCCGTTACAAAGCAAGTGCCACTGATAAAAAAAGCTGCCTTTATAGCAAACCCAAACACACTAGAAAAGAATATTTTTCTAGCTCCCAAAGCTCAGGCGGTCGGGTTCCCGTTACATGGCAACCCGCCCCCAGATTTCATTCAACCCCTAGCCACACGGGCCAAGGCCAGGCAGGCCATTCCCGGGGTATCAAACTGGGTAATGAAAACGTCTCGGTTACATATGGTAACCCTCGTTCCCTGAGGGAGGGAACGGAGACGTAGGTCATGACTGATCAATAGGAATCTCGCTAGAGAGACCAATCTACTTCGAGTGAAACTAAAACAAGCCAATACACATTGGCGTGCAATCATTTGCAACAGCTGTGCAGCCTCGCAGCGCGGGTATTTAACAAGCAGCTGGTGTGATTGCACAGTTAGTTTTTTGCTGAGGAGCCAAGCCTGAGAAAGCTGACCGCCCCGGCGGGCGGCAGCAGATGTGGCGACGGAACCTACGTCTCCGTTCCCTCCCTCAGGGAACGAGGGTTACCATATTTAACCGAGATGTTCCCTATCGGTCAGTCACTACAACGTAGGTCATGACTGACCAATAGGACTCCCTATGGACAGCGATGCAGTCATCGTCTCCTGGAGAGCAGTCCCTTCCATCTCTGGGTCGCCCGTCCTAGGGCCGCTTACCCTTGGCTTTGCCGCCCCTCTTGGCGGGGGCCTGGACGGGTGGGGCGCCCTGCCTGCGACTGGGTCCACAGCGGCGTTTAGATGGAGGCTGCTGCTGCGGCGCGGAAGCAGGGGCAGACGCAGGAGGACGCCCACGGCGACGAGCAGACCGAGGAGCCGCGGGCGGTGGGGTGGAGGTATGGCCTCATTCTGATGTCCTCAGGATGTGTCTGATGGCCTCAGTCTGCTTCTGTACAGCCGAGAACTGCTGGGCGAAGTTCTCGACCGCGTCGCCGAAGAGGCCGGTCTGGGACACGGGGGAGTTAAGGAACCTGATCTTGTCGGTCTCCCGCATGTCAACCAGACACAGCCAGAGATGGCGTTCCTGGACCACTAGTGTGGACATCGCACGACCCACTGACCGCGCAGTGACCTTCGTCGCACGAAGCACGAGGTCAGTTGCGGCACGAAGTTCTTGGAGAACTTGTGGATCATGACCACCCTCGTGCAGGTCCTTCAGTGGTTTGGCCTGATGAACCTGTAACAACGCCATAGCGTGCATGGCAGAGGCAGCTTCCCCACAGGCCTTGTAAGCCTTGCCGGTCAGGTCCGACGAGTACTTACAGGCCCGGGAAGGAAGACACGGTTCTCCACGCCAAGTGGAGTTAGAGCACAGTTGCATAGCAACGGCCCGTTCCACTGGCGGGATACGCGTGTATCCCTTAGCTGCCCCGCCATCAAGGGTGGTGAGGGAGGAGGAGCCACCGAGACAGTTTCTGGCTGTAAAAGGTGCCGTCCACGTCCCTGTGAGCTCCTCATGCACCTCCGGGAAGAAAGGCACTGGGGTGGGTTGCTGAGAACCAGCGCGCGCCACCCCGAGATACCAATCGTCCAACGTCGAGGGCTCGGGACACGGTGGAGGGTTCCACACGAGCCCGATCCTGTTGGCGGCCCGGGAAAGCATGGCCATCATCTCCAGGTCCGACTCGGGCACCGCTGCCACACCTGAAGGAGGCAGCGGCTCCGAGCCGTCGTCCGCGGAGAGGTCTGACCCACCCGCCGATGCAGCGATCGACATCTGGTCTTCGCAGGGAGCGCCGAACGAAACAACTAGTACACATCTCGAGGATGCTCCAGCACGCTCCGTTGGCAGCTCAACTGGTTGCGGAGCATGAGAGGAGTGAGGGTTCCTGGGGGCTTGGTTCCCCGAAGGAAGCGCGCTCACTGTAATCCTCAGGTCACCCGTGTCACTGCCCGAAGCAACCCGTGAAGGGGGGTTGGAACGAGGTGCAGGCACGGGGACTCCGCCCCTTTGCAGGAACGTGAGTCTCGACCTCAGCTCCGAGACGGTCATCTTCCCACAATGGGTACATGACTCATCCACGAACGCTGCCTGTGCCTGTTCGAGGCCCAGGCACACGAGGGAGCGAACGTGACCATCCCGTGACCCCAGGTAACGACCGCATCCAGAAACGCACAGATAGAACGTCATCTTGAAAAAGACGCAAACTATCTGTGTAAGCTCTTTTAGGGACTACTCTCACTGGTGCTGAAGCACGCAGGGGAACAGCCACAGCGATCACAGACGGGAATGTGCACCCGTCTGTGCGTTGGATCTCTCTCGCTGGAGGTCTTACCAGCTGTTACAACAGCTTTTGAGCGCTTGCCAGGCGCACCTTACCAGCTGTTTTAACAGCTTTTGAGCACTCCCGTGCTGTCACGCCCGCACCGGGAAGGAGAGGTCCAGAAAGGCTCGTAGAAGTTGGTTGAACTGTAAGCAGAGACATCGAAGTGTTTGGCTCCGAAGCAAAAAGCTAACTGTGCAATCGCACCAGCTGCTTGTTAAATACCCACACTGCGAGGCTGAACAGCTGTTGCAAATGATTACACGCCAATGTGTATTGGCTTGTTTTAGTTTCACTCGAAGTAGATTGGCCTCTCTAGCGAGATTCCTATTGGTCAGTCATGACCTAGGTTGTAGTGACTGACCGATAGGGAACAATAAAGCGAGGCTATTCGCTCCAGTTCGCTCGCAGACCCCCGTGCTTTCGTGCAGTAGTCGAGACGTCAGTGGGAAGCAACAGAGCTTGCGTCCTTCGCACCGAAGTGTCAAACCTACTAATGAAAGGAGCTGTCGAGATAGTTCCCCCATCATTAAGCGAGTCGGGCTTTTACAGTCGCTACTTCCTCGTTCCGAAGAAGGACGGTGGCCTCAGGCCAATTCTAGATCTCAGACACCTGAACAAGGCCATCATGAAATGGCCATTCAAAATGCTCAAAACCTTTACTAAAATTTACTAAAATCAGAAAGACTGAACAGAGGTGCTACATTTTTGTTTTGTGTGTGTGTGTGTGTGTGTGTGTTTGTGTCTGTGTGTGTGTGTGTGTGTGTGTGTGTGTGTGTGTGTGTGTGTGTGTGTGTGTGTGTGTGTGAGAGAGAGAGAGAGAGAGAGAGAGAAAAAGAGAGAGAGAGAGAGAGAGAGAGAGAGAGAGAGAGAGAGAGAGAGAGAGAGAGAGAGAAAGAGAGACAAAGTGAGAGAGAGACAAGGAAACAGAGAAGATATAATGCTAACCTATGCAATCATATCTTTGTTTAGGCTAGTTGACAATATCAGTGTAACAAAATCATAACGGAGATACCAACAGTGAAATATTGGGTTAATCAAACACATTGTAATGGATGCTCCTTGCAGATAAATACACTTACACTTACACTTACAATAATTGCACTCACTCACATCCATACACAATAAATACACTCACTCAGATTCAAATTGGACATTAAATTCACATTTCAGCTCTTTTCTTCGTAGCTGGGCAGGGAGAGGGACAACTTACTTTCTCAGCTGGCGGTTTTTTGTATTTTCTGTGCAAAACTAACGGATATTTTTGTACAGATAAGTCTTTCTTTTTTAAATCCAGGACTGGGGGCTTGATGACGCTTTGGCGACTTTGCTCTCTTTTGACAGCGACATTTCTCAAATTAATAATATTAAATGTTTCTGAAGATATCTGCTAGCTTGTTTACACAGAGCGCTGCGAATCTGACAGGAGGATGACTGGACCAATCAAGTGCCGGTCAGTCGAAACGGAGATTCCCCTCGACAGATGATCAGCGTTTGTGTAAATTTCTAAGCTTTTTGATTGGTTCTATATAACGTGTTACACCATTTGGAGAGCAGTGATAGTGACGTTTCAGGGGATACCCGGGAAAAGCTCAGAGGTAACGAGAGGAGTTGAGAAAAGAAATGTTAATTTCCAGCGAATTTAGTAAAACTTTGTAAAATTTTATAGTCATTTAAATGCCTTTACACAATTATCTGGACTACGGAACTGTGGGAGATCATTTTTGAATGTCCGTTCTTTGAAATTAGCACAAAAAAAAAATCTATTATTTAATTGTTTTTCCACATAATCGGCCCATATCTTAAAATGGATCATTGCAACGTCCGACTCATTTCGCCAGAGCGGTCTGTCTCTGGCACCCCGTAAATTCACGGAATGCGTGCATGCTGCGCTTATTCCCCTGAGACAACGGGGCATGCGCATCATGAACTACCTCGACGATTGGCTCGTTCTGGCCCAATCGCAGAGCCAGTTGCTAACGCACAGATCCGGGCTCCTCAGCCATCTTGAATGCCTGTGTCTCAGGGTCAATCTTGCAAAGAGCACACTGTCTCCCAGCCAGCATACGTACTTCCTGGGAACAGTTATAGACTCGAGACAAATGAAAGCGTGGCTCTCGCCAGACCGCACCCTTAATATTCAGCAGCTAGCACATGCGTCCCCTACAGCAATGGCTTAAGCACTGAGTGCCAGCTCATGCGTGGTGCTCCGGTCACTTATGCATCAGGGTGGATCATGGCTGAGTCAAAGCCCTGACCTCTTGGAAGCACACCAACTGGTACCAACTGGGATTGGTCTCGAGAAGGAAAGTGGTTTCAACAGATGCCCCCAACCTGGGTTGGGGAGCACTGTGCGAAGGCAGGCCAATAGTGCCTATATATCAACTGCCTTGAAATGAGAGTGGTTCACTTAGCCCTGAAAACCTTTCTCCCAGATCTGGCGGGACACCACGTCCTGGTCCGCAAAGACTATAGCACTGAGGAAGGACCTCCTTACGGCTATGTTCCTAAGGTGCTCTCAACATCAGTAATGGTTCAGGGTGAAGTCGCTAGCTAATAGCACGACGTTTTAAAATGGGTTCCCACTGCGTGTTGCTACAGAATACGAAGTGAACATTCTCGAAAGGGAACGTACTCAGTTACTAACGTAACCTCGGTTCCCTGAGAGTAGGGAACGAGTATTGCGTAGCTTGCCTTGTTATTACGCTTGGCTCAGGTGCTGTCGCTTCAATCGATTTAACCTGACTCTATGGCAAAATGGTCTGCTTACATAGGCATAAGCCACAACCATTCTGGCGGGTTCTGACGCGAAGTTGCTGCAGTACAGCCAATGAGCGATCTAGACACTCTGCTCTGTGCCCGTTGAGCAGCTGCACTGCGTTTTAAAATATTGGCTTCAATATTCTCGAGAAAAGGAGTTTTCCCACTGCTTATAGCTATGCAATACTCGTTCCCTACTCTCAGGGAACCAAGGTTACGTTAGTAACCGAGTACATTATATTTTCAGTCAGAAATAGAGTTGCTTCATTTTATGATTGTCCGGTATAAAGACACGAGACATTGGCTACTGACAGATAAAATAAGAACATGGTTGTGATAGCCTTTATGATTTGTCTGATTTCTTCAGTTCATATTTACCATGTTTATTATGGTAATGGTTAGGGTGCATAGTCTTTAACATCGCGTATAAATATTTCTACCTTATACGGTGATCAGAATCCACATCGGATAACAAACAGAAGGTATTCAAACATGAAAGTGAGTTTTGAGGTAAATTATTTTAAAAGTCTTTAATGCTTTTTTTTAGCTGACAGAATCATCCAGCGCTGCCGTCTCCCGGCTCTAGCCCGAGCTGGCCCGCTTTGGACCAAGGTATTCGGCGGGCCAGAAAACCCAGGCCGTTGGCCCCGAGGAAGCCCTGACAAAGCCTGATCAAGCCCCGGAAGTGACAGTGGAAACGCGACTGGCCCTGGCACGCACTAGCACGCCCGCTTTTGGCCCGACAGTGGGAACGCGGCTTGTGTTTCCTGATCCCAGTGTCCATTCTCCTCTGTTACTCCCAAGTCATTTTCCATCTTCATCATCACTTCCCCGGGACACTGTCACAGGTTAACCTGGTGACTCTATAAACTTGGACTTCCAAACATACACCCATTTTACTCTGGTACTCTGGGTTTTGTCCGAATTACGAGCTCGAAGCCCTCCCCCCGGACAGCACGTCAAATATGCATTAAACTTACTCCCTCTAATTCAGTTGTTCCCAAACCTGTCCTTGCGCACCCCCAACACTGCACGTTTTCTTTGTCTCCCTAATCAAACACACCTGATTCAACTCATCAGCTCATTATCACATGGGTTCTTTTGTCTGCTCGTCTACATGGTTTACTTGTCTGTCCGGTCTCCCCGTCATGGCTTCTCCATGACTTCTGTAAATCTACTCTAGCGAACAACTCAACTCTACTTCTGGCAAATGTTTGTCCAGCGTCCTGGATGAGTTCTGACCAATTACACTGCGTGAAAAGAGCTGTAATCGGGCATGTAAAACTCCTGAGTACTCCTGTGTACTCCACAAATAAACGTGTGTGTACGGGAGTTTGCTGTCCCGTCACACAACCCCGAATACTCCTGGATATGTACCAAGTTTGGGGCACAGCAGGGAGCCACTAAGGTCCATCAGTTACCATGGTGAATAATCCCCCGGTCGGGGTCAATGCAAGGGAATATTAGCATTTCACACCTTTGGGACACAAGGCAGTGGCCTCCTTCAATTGGTCAGAGGTCTTACATATAGGATTGGCTGCTCAATGCTTTGTCCCTCCTCTAAACCCCCACACTATTGGTCCAGTTTACGGCCTCATTTGGGTTTATTATTACTCATTTTTAATATTTATTATCATTGGTGTTCATGGTTATAATGTCAAGACAATCAGATAGACAAAGTTGAGTTTGTTATTTTTATTATTTTTAAATGACACTGGGCACATGACATATATATATACACACATTCAAAATTCTATAAATAAAAATACATTAGCACAGAATACACTTTACTATTAGTCATACAATATATAACCCCATATAATATATAAGGTCTGTGTATAATATATAGAAAACAATATAATATAAAAATACTTTAGAATATATAAATAGTACAATATATAAATAATACAATTTATAAATAGATAACAATATGGAATTGTATAGAATATATAAATGCAGTATATATATATATATAGAAAACTATATATAATTATATATAATACAATCTATAAATAGTACTTTATAATATAAATAATGCTATATATAAAAAATCAACAGAATATTCAAATTATACTATAGAATAATATTTAGATGCGTAATACTAAAATAATTCACAGGCCAGCTTCTGTGGTCTCCACCGCGACTCGATCTGCACCAACTCGTGCATTATGAGTTCCCAAGTACTTCTGGTCTGCTTCCAGTCTTTTTTGTAGCACCCCACACAGCGCAGACAAAACTGTACTGCGGGTTGGAGGCCGAACAACCCACACTGACTTTCCATCCAAGATAGCATCCTCCTCTTCAGACATGTGGTCAACTGTTGTAGTCTTCCAGATAGCTGCCTCTTCCTCTTGTCTGGAGAACGCCAGTCCTGCTGCTCAGCAGCTGCAAAATAGGAGGTAAAAAAGTAATTAAACCACTGAAAATATCAAATTGGTTGGGATGGGAGCCTCTCCCAGGCTGAGTCTTTTACTGAGATTTATATTTATTTACACGTACTCTTCTTTTTCTTTGTCTCATGCGCACAATGATCCTGCTGTCCTCCATTTTGTCTTTGTTCTCATCTTGGGCCATCCTGTAACCCCTTCTAACAGTTTCAAAATACGTCTTGCAGGATGCTAGAGAGAGGAAGATAGTGAGGGGGGAGAATGTGTTTATTTATAACTAACTAATCTATACAGATAAATAGTTGTAGCCTTGGGACATTCTCTTGTGACTTACCTTTAAAAACAGCAGGATCTACGTCCAGTACAGCCATGGAGACGCCATTATAAAGATAGGTTGTGACCTCGAGGTTGTGGGGGGAGGATAGACTGTGGAGCAGTAATTAAAGAAGGTTGATTAAAAATATAATTTAGAAGAAAGGACTGTTATGAAACAATAGTTTTAAAGATATACCTTGTCTGTGGGTCATATTTGTGTATGTTGTTTTCCCCATTGTGCAATCTCCGTACAGATTTCTGTAAACATCCAACATAGTATGAGGGCTCAATTCAAATACATTAATAAATAAAGCACACATAGTTAAGCGGACACCGTCAAATGTTTGTGACGGTCACAAAATAACTTACCGCAAAAGAATTATTCCCAGCTCTCTTTAATTTCTTTGAAGCAGGCTCCTCTTTTGCCTCTTTGAGCTCATTGATGTCAGCCTCCATCTTATCCAACCTCTTGTCCATCGTCTCCAGCTTTTCAAATATCCTCTTCAAACTTGCATTTACCATATACACCAGTCTGTTTTCGTTCGGACTCTGAGTTTGAATAGCCACATTGTCCCAACGTAAAGGAGTAACATCTCTACTCTGCTCTCAGTAAAACTCCAGCGATCTTTTGCAAGCCATCTTGAAGAGCAGAGGACACCTAGATACAAACTGCTTTTCAGGGTCTACAGTCTTTGTTGTAGAGTGACACAATCTAAAGCACTTATCAGCCCACCTTTCCTGAATACTAATGAGGGGGGCAGGGGAATAGGGGCAATCTTGAGCTGCCAGTCCCAAAACAAATTAGCATTTACAAAGCAAGCCATCAACTACCAGCATGTGGTCAGACAAGTTCCTGTTTTCGGGCCTTTGGGGGCATTTACAGGTATGCGTAACAAAGTTCCAAAGATCCCTGCCAAACAGAACATTTAGCGGGCGTATTCATTGTCTGAATTCTCCCGTATACACCCCTTTTGACGCAGTGTTAGGCACTGTCTTTATTTGAGAGGTGGCATTTTCTTCACGTCTCACGACTCTCCAGCTCTAGCAGAGTACAGAGGGTATAATTTAGACATGATTCCTATTATAAGAACACAACACATTTTACACAGATTTCAATCAAGCCATCTTTTGAATTAAGAACATATGATTGTACTGATAGGAAACAAGACACACTTTCATTCAAACATCTAATAGTTAAAACAATTACATGACTTGTATGTGATCTAAGCATAATAGACACATGCAGAGTACAGGATTATGTAGTTGAACAATGTTTGATTAGAATTAATTGTTTTGGGATGATTTTATGCATTTTTATATGTAAAGTCTCAGTCTCTGTGGTTTTAAGAGATTTCAACCCTGGGGTCGTTCAGAGGTCCTTAAGAAGAAGGAGGTCTGTTTTAAATCCTTTGTCTTGGGATCAAACAACCTCTGCCGTTATCTTGGTGGATCCCGAGCCATGACATCTCTGAACCAATCAGTCTTTTCCAAACTATCTAACGTTGACAACGTTCTTCCTTTAGTTGGGCACATCTCTTTGAAGCTTTCATGGTCATAAAGTTCTTAGCTGGGGTTTTTCATTGGTTAGCTCAGACTGGTTGGAGCCCACTCCATTTATGGTCCTAGATTATAGTGGTGATTTGGGGGTCTGGAGTGTTGAGTTCTGTGTGGAATTATGTTTGAACGAATCACCTGGAAGATTCTTTAGAAACAGTTCTTTTTGCCATTTAATTGATTGTTAAACACTTTCTCTGTTAATGTTTGTTGTTTTAGCTGTTTGGAAGGTTTAAGTGTTGTGCTGTGTCTTTATATTATTTAATTTAGTTGTTACAAACATTTTAGTTTTTACCTGTGCTTGGTATACCCTAATAGGTGGGCTTGCTGGCTGAAAGGATTTCAGTTCTGATTGTGGACTCAGATAAATCTAATACTGAGCTGTGTTGCGAACTTGGGCCATTTGGTTTAGCCAAAATTAGCACATTGTTGCTGTTTTCTTTTCTTTTCGTACACTTTTTTATTTATTTTGTTTTCTCCTGCACTGTAAATATTTTATCACCTTCCAATAAAACACAGTTTTTGGATTTTGCATCAACATTTTGTACAGCACGTCATTTTTTTTTTCCACTCCAACTGGTTGGCCTTCCTACATATGGTAACAGAAGTCGGATCCTCCCACCAGTGATTGATGTGCCTGCATAAGGTAATGCTCTGCTGACATGCCACCCAAAATGAGGGGTCAGTCTGTAGAGGGCACAGATGCAGTAATGGACCAAGGTGCTGTTGGAGGTGTTGCCGTGGAGAGATTGCTGCCTGCGGAAATCCCAGCCACTGGGGGATAGCGATAGGGATAGCCATCAGAGCACTGGCACAAATGTTCCAGTCATTCATGCAGTATCTGTCACGTTTGTATTAAGGACAGGAAGCAATAGCGAGTCAACAAGTTTAATGTAGGAAACGGACAGTACAAGTAGATGGTAAGCAGGTGACGCAGGGACCCAGACGGTCAGAGCTGGTGCAGACAAACAGTGCAGCGGTGACAATGGTGAGACTAACAATCCAGTAGACGAACACGATGAAGACGATGAACCGAAAAACCAGGCAGGGAGAAAGAACCGGAACCAACAAGACGCACATCCAACAACAACGATCTGACAAAGGAAGATGAAACAGGGATGAGTATATAGAGAGGTGAAATGGACTGCAGCTGGTGATGATAATGATGATCAGCTGGAGTGGATTAGGTAATGACATACATTCACGCCCACTACACACGTGCATTCACACAACAACATAAACACAAGACTAAAAGGAAGTAGAGAATACATCTACCGTGACAGTACCCCTCCTCCTAAGAACGCCTCCTGGCGTTCTCAGACTCCCTTACCTGTCGATTGTAATCATCGATAAGGGAGTTATCCAGGATGTCTCTAGCAGGTACCCAACTTCTCTCCTCCGGACCGTAACCTTCCTAGTCCACCAAGTACTGAAATCCGCGTCCCCTCCGCCTCGAGTCCAGAATACGGTTGACCGAATATGTGGTTTCCCCATCTACGAGTCGCGGTGGGGGAGGAACCGGGACTGGTGGATTAATGTGAGAATGAAACACGGGCTTAATCTTAGACACATGGAAGGCGGGATGGATCCTCCTGTACGCAAGAGGTAGTTTGAGGCGGACTGTCACCGGACTAATAATCTTGGTGACAGTAAACGGGCCAATGAATTTAGGAGCAAGCACTCTAGCTGCTTCTCTCCCGGAGACGGCACGATCGGACACTTCCTTAAGGGTGACGGAGAGAGATTGGAACGAGTTGCAGCATGAGTCTTGATTCTCACACACCGCCGTTCCCCAAAGCGCCGCTCTCCCAGTCAGCAAAGTCAGGACAAAAGCCACCTTGGCTTGTTCAGTATTGAATGTACGTGGTTGGAGTGCAAAATGCATCGAGCAACGGGTCAAGAAAGATCTGCAGAGTGATGGTTCACCTGAATAGGCCTCAGGAACAGGTAGGCGTGGTTCTGACTGGGAGAGGTTCTCAGGTGGTGTGGGAGGAACGGCTGGTGTGGGCGGCACAGCGGGAACACGTAGGCGTTGAATCTGCTCGGTGAGCTCGGACACCTGCGCCACCAGAGCTTGTACTGCCTCTCCCGTGTCGCTGATGTCCTTCTCCAGCGAATTCATTCTTCGTATACTGTGGTGGACAAATTCCTCCAAGGACGATGAAGCTCCGCTCGCTGCTTCCATAGCCTGGTCAGATCGTTCTGTCACGTTTGTATTAAGGACAGGAAGCAATAGCGAGTCAACCAGTTTAATGTAGGAAACGGACAGTACAAGTAGATGGTAAGCAGGTGACGCAGGGACTCAGACGGTCAGAGCTGGTGCAGACAAACAGTGCAGCGGTGACGATGGTGAGACTAACAATCCAGTAGGCGAACACGATGAAGACGATGAACCGAAAAACCAGGCAGGGAGACAGAACCGGAACCAACAAGACGCACATCCAACAACAACGATCTGACAAAGGAAGATGAAACAGGGATGAGTATATAGAGAGGTGTAATGGACTGCAGCTGGTGATGATAATGATGATCAGCTGGAGTGGATTAGTTTATGACATACATTCACGCCCACTACACACGTGCATTCACACAACAACATAAACACAAGACTAAAAGGAAGTAGAGAATACATCTACCGTGACAGTATCAAAAGGACCGGGATGAAAGGCAGGAGAGGGAGGCTTCTCGCCGCAAACAAAATTACGGTCCTCAGCCACATTAACCCTCTGGGGTCAAGCGCGTTTTGCTTTTTTTTTTTCACATAGCAGGAAAATAGACTTAAAATACTCATTTTTGGTCATACTGACTTAAGAAATATAAAACAAAAATAAACTGTTGAATGTGAACTTTTTTATGTGTCCACTTACAATCGAAATAAAACATTGTGCTTTTGTAAAATAAAGAAAATAAACAGGGTGTGCTTTCTGCCTTTCTGTCTCCGTTAACTTTTTTTTCTGGAGCACGTCTCTAAACTTAAACAAAGCTCTGCAAATACTAGTCACCCAGGCATGAGCAATATATCTTTATAATATAGTACTTTTAAAATATCTAATTCAAAACTAAAATAAATATTCTCTGTTTATGTAATCTATAAAAAAAAGAGAGAGGTGTCAGCCGATCTCATTATCGTTCTCTCAGCTCATTATTCTGCTAATGTGACAAGCCCACGGAGAGCGCGCAGTATTCAAACGCAAATGATCTGAGGCAACACATGCAAACGTGTCAACGCCCCTTATAAACGTGATAACACAACAAATGTAATCATCAGATTAATGTACTATTTCGTCTTGCGAGGCTGTGTGAGGAATAATCCTCGGACATTTACCTCAGAACATGTGCTGGTTTATTTTCATTTCGAGGAGGGACAGATCTAGCAGCGAATTGTGAGTACATTTTTTTATTCTTGTAGCCTACTTTGTTCTAATCGCGATATGGAATAGTGTCCGTAAATGCAAAAAGACTGTTTACATTCTAATCACGTTTCTGTGTGTGAATGAATTAAGGGCACAGATGGGCGCTGTTGTTTATTTTACAGATGAAATATGAAAGACAACATTTCATAGTCTTTGGATAGATTCTAAATCAAATAAGCTTTTGTTAGCCAGTTTCTGCTCATATGTAAATATATAGTATGTTCGGTCAAAAATAAACTCATCGACTAAGATGTTATTATAGTATTTGTTCCAATGTAAGGGTACTTTAAATACTTTATAAGAAATTTATGGGAAAAGACCATTTTCTTTTCAAGATGTTTGCAACTCTAACTTTGAACAAATTCTGTAGAGTGGCCCATATAGCCTATTTGAACAGGATATGTTTCCAGGCATGACTATGTACTAAAAATGTGCTTTTGACTTTTATTTATATTTGGATTATATATATACACTGCCGTTCAAAAGTTTGGGGTTGGTACGATTTTTAATGTTTTTAAAAGAAGTCACTTATGCACACCAATGCTGTGTTTATTTAATTAAAAATACAACAAAAAAAATGTAATATAGTGAAATATTATTACAATTTTAAATAACTGTTTTCGATTTTAATATATTTTAAAATATTATTTATTTCCGTGATCAAAGCTGAATTTTCAGCATCATTACTCCAGTCTTCAGACACATGATCCTTCAGAAATCATTCTAATATGAGGATTTTATGCTCAAGAAACATTTATGATTATGATCAATGTTGAAAACAGTTGTGTACCATTTTTTAGGATTCTTTGATGAACAGAACGTTAAAAACAACAGCATTTATTTGAAATATAATCTTTTGAAACATTATAAATGTCTTTACTGTCACTTTTGATCAATTTAATTCCTCCTTGATGATTAAAAGTATTGATTTATTGCATTTATTTCCCCCCAAAAATAAAATAAAAATACTTACTGACCCCAAAGTTTTGAACGGTAGTGTTACAAAAGATTCTATTTCAGATAAATACTGTTCTTTTGAACTTTACCTCAGAAGTGCTGGTATTCGAGGAGCAATTTTCAGCTGAGCAGAGGAATACTGCAGTAGGCTAAGTATTTTTCATTCTCAAGTGAATCGCGTTTCTGTGTGTGAATGAATGAACGGCAGAGATGCACTGTTTACCACAACTCGCAAAAAGACAGTTTAAATTTGAATCGCTTTTCCTGCTTTTAGCAAACTAAATTGCTATACTGAGATGAGTAAAAATCGACTGATATATGTTGAAATAAAATGTATTTGTATAAGCACCGTATTAAACTGCAAATTAACATTTATATGTCTTATACGAAAGACCTATGTTACAGACATATGAAAGACAACATTTTGTTGACTAGTTTTGGATAGATTATACATTTTTACAGTAAAATATTTGCCACCTCAAATAAGCTTTTGTTTGCCAATTTTTGCTCATATGTTAAATAGCCTATAGTATGTTTTGTCAAAAATAAAGTAATCAAATAATATGTTATTATGTGTTTGTTCCAATGTAGTCTAGGCTATATCCAAAGTAATGAATCCTTAACTTTGAAATATGTATGATAAAATGTATACTTTAGTTTTTACAAAGAAGGATTGCACTTGAATTGTTGTTGTAATTGTAACCTTTTTAATAAAAAAATATATTTACAAGGTAGATGTAAACAAACTATTAAAAGTTAAAAATAAGCCTTTTCTTTAAATAATTTTTATTGAGTTTTATTAGTGACAAATTTGGGGAGAGGATACATATTCCAAAACTGAAAATACAGTATGAGAATTAACTGCACAATTACTAGACATGGAAAAATATAAAAAAATGAGATGCTTCCAACTGTGAACCAATTTGGTAGAATATATATATATATATATATATATATATATATATATATATATATATATATATATATACACTCACTTACACATATATTGCTCTTGTATTCTTTCTTGTGGCTCAGTGACACACCTGAATGAATGGCTCATTAAGTATGCGGGCCACATTATCTCCTCAGGTGTGAACCACTATATATGCATGATGTTGTTGAAGTCGTTGACGCCCCTTGCGCATATTGCCTTTCCAGACAAAAAGTGTATTACAAAATTTAAATCAATGTATTGTTTTATGTGAATGATTAGGCAGGATGATTTTCACATCATTTTGAACAAAAAAACTCTAGGCAACGACAGCCATTAGTCAAAAGTCTTATTGACACATATTTAGTATGTGTTTTGTGGCCTTATTTCAGAAACATTCGCTTTTAGTTGTTTTACAATAACCATGCATAAACATTATTCTCTCAAAAATACAAACATGTACATATATGTTGCTCACATATTATGGTAGCCCTGTTTGTGCTAAATAGAGTGTAATTACACTTATTACCATTAATATGTTTATAAGCAACTGAAAAAAAGCACAAATGTCATGGCATGTCAGAACATCTCAAGGACCCCAAAAACCCCTTAGACCCCAGAGGGTTAATGCAAATTGCAAAAAGTTTTTTCTGGCCACAGATGTACAGTGAGGTCAAGGAGTTCTGTAAATCTTGTCCAGAATGCCAGTTCACTACTGGCCGTACTCCTGCCTAAGGACCCCTTATACCACTTCCTTTAGTTGACACTCCTTTTAAGCAAATAGGAGTTGACGTAGTTGGGCCTGTGGAAAAGAGTCAGAGAGGGAACCGATTTATCTTGGTTATTTGCTATTACACTATCAGGTACCCTGAGGCATACCTATTACGAGAGGTCACAGCTAAGGAAATAGCCACTGTACTCCTACGATTTTTCTTGCAGGTTGTCATACCTCAGGAAGTGCTCACAGATCAGGGCCCAAACTCCATGAGCCACACCCTACAAAAAGTATATAAATTGCTGGGCATAAAGATAGTGCGAACCACCCCTTACCATACTCAGACTGATGATCTTGATGAACGTTTCAACCAGACCTTGAAAACTATGATGAGGAAATATGTTTCTGACACAGGCAAGGACTGGGACAAGTGGCTTCCATTCCTCCTGTTTGCATATAGAGAGGTACCTCGTGCATCTACAGGGTTCTCACCATTTGAACTGCTGTATGCTTACCATGTCAGAGGGTCTCTGGATGTACTGAGGGAGAGTTGGGAGGCCACCGATAAACTAAACAAGAAAAACATTCTCTCCTACATACTAAAGATGAGAGAGTATCTGCAGAAGTCATCAGCCCTTACACGCAAAAAAATCCTGCAATCTCAAAAACAAAAAAAAGAGTGGTACGACCGAACAGCCAGATCCCGTACATTTGAGCCAGGTGAAAAGGTCTTGTTGTTGTTACCAACTAGTGAGCATAAACTCGGGGCCCTGGCTAAGTGGCAGGGCCCCTACCAAATAAAGCGGAAAGTGGGTCCTGTGACATATGTGATAGAGATCCCATCCAGGACCCAGCCCATGCAAATCTTCCATGTTAACATGTTGAATAATTGGTATACTCGTTCCACACAACCAGAACCTACGTCTGAGGAAGTAGCAGGAACCGCAACTGCTTTGTTCGTGAGATCCGTGGAGGGAGAGGAGGAAAGAGAGGAACAATACCTGTCTGGTTGTCAGGGGAACAGTCAGCTGAACTTTGAAAGAGAGGAACAATACCTGTCTGGTTGTCAGGGGAACAGTCAGCTGAACTTTGAGCACCTGGGAGATGGTCAAAGGCAGGAACTTCTACAATGCATCCCAGCCCAACTCTTTATGGAGACACCTGGCAGAACAAGCATTATCCACCATCACATCACTCTCAAAGATCCCAACCCCATTTGTCAGCCAATATACCGGGTCCCAGAAAGACTTCTGCCAGTTATAAAGGAGGAGTTGGAGTGCAGAGCCATGCAGAGCCTTGGTGTGATTGAACCTTCAACCAGTGAATGGAGCAATCCCATTGTCATAGTGCCTAAGAAGGATGGCAGTCTCAGATTCTGTCTGGATTTCCGCAAGCTCAACAGTGTGAGCAAATTTGACCCGTATGCCAAGAGTGGATGAGGTAGTGGAGAGTCTTGAAAGAGCAAAGTATCTCACTACACTTGACCTCTGCAAGGGATATTGACAGGTTCCGCTAAGTTCAGAGAGCAAGGAGGTGACCGCGTTTAAATACCCTTTGGACATTTCAGTTCAGAATTCAGAATTCAGAATTCAGAATTCAGAAAGAGCTTTATTGCCAAGTGTGCTTGCACACACAAGGAATTTGTTTTGGTACTGAGGCTTCCAGTGGACATATACAAATACAACATGAAACATAATACTACAAATTATAAGAATAAAAAATAAAAATATAAATATATGAGAATAAAACTATCACAGTTGGGTTTAGTCAGAATAGACATTTCCAGATTTACAGATTATGAACCTATTTACAGTGTTTTGAATATTATAAATAAATAAATCTACATATAAGTATCACCTGAGTTGTGGGATATTGCACTAAACAGTGGGAGTATTGCACTTACAGGCATATGCCTTGGGAGGAGTGTTAACTGTTCAGGAGGGAAATGGCCTGTGGGAAGAAACTGTTCCTGTGCCGAGATGTTCTTGTGGCCAGTGATCTGAGTCTCCGTCTTGACGGTAACAGTTCAAACAGGTGGTGTCCAGGGTGAGTGGAGTCTGTGATGATTTTACCTGCTCTCTTCCTCACTCTGGAAGAGTACAGGTCCTGGAGGTTTGGCAGGGGGGCACCAATAATCCTCTCCGCAGTCCGGACTGTCCGTTGTAGTCTCCTGATGTCTGATTTGGTAGCTGAACCAAACCAGACAGTGATGGAAGCGCACAAGACAGACTCAATGACGGCTGAGTAGAACTGAATCAGCAGATCCTGGGGCAGGTTGAACTTCCTCAGCTGGCGAAGGAAGTACAGTCTCTGCTGGGCCTTTTTCACAGTGGAGTCAATGTGATTGTCCCACTTCAGGTCCTGAGAGATGATAGTGCCCAGGAACCTGAATGACTCCACTGCTTCCACAGTGCTGTTCATGATGGTGAGTGGGGGGAGTGCTGAGCTGTTCCTCCTGAAGTCCACGATCATCTCCACTGTTTTGAGCGTGTTCAGCTCAAGGTTGTTATAACTGCACCAGGCAGCCAGCTGTTCAACCTCCAGTCTGTAAGCAGACTCGTCACCGTTTCGGATGAGACCGATGACAGTGGTGTCGTCTGCAAATTTCAGGAGCTTGACAGTGGGGTCTTTAGAAGTGCAGTCATTAGTGTACAGGGAGAAGAGCAGTGGGGAGAGAACGCACCCTTGGGGAGCACCAGTGCTGATTGTGAGTGTCTTGGATGTGTGTTTCCCCAGTCTCACTCGCTGCTGCCGGTCCGTCAGGAAGCTGGTGATCCACTGACAGATCGAGGATGGTATGGAGAGCTGGGTCAGTTTGGCTGTGAGAAGACCAGGCATGATGGTATTGAAGGCCGAACTGAAGTCCACAAAGAGGATCCTTGCATAAGTCCCAGGTCTGTCGAGATGTTGCAGGATATAATGCAGTCCCATGTTGACTGCATCATCCACAGACCTGTTTGCTCTGTAAGCAAACTGAAAGGGATCCAGCAGGGGTCCAGTGATGTCCTTCAGGTGGGCCAGCACCAGTCTTTCAAACGACTTCATGACCACAGACGTGAGAGCGACAGGTCTGTAGTCATTAAGTCCAGTGATTTTGGGTTTTTTGGGGACAGGAATGATAGTGGAGCGTTTGAAGCAGCAGGGAACTTCACACTGCTCCAATGATCTGTTGAAGATCTGCGTGAAGACCGGGGCCAGTTGGTCAGCGCAGGCTTTTAAACAAGCAGATGAGATGCCGTCTGGGCCTGAGGCTTTCCTAGTCTTCTGTTTTTTGAAGACTCGGCTCACGTCCTCCACACAGACCTTAAGCTCAGGTTGGATGGCAGGAGGGGGGAGTGATAATTGGAGAACAGGAGGTGATGCTGAATGTGTGAAGTGCAGATCAGACCGGGTGTGTGGTGTGAATGAGGGCTTTTCAAACCGGCAGTAAAATGAATTTAAATCGTCAGCCAGGTGTTGATTGTCCACAGATCGAGGGGATGGTGACTTGTAGTTGGTAATGTTCCTCAGGCCATTCCAGACTGATGATGGGTCGTTGGATGAAAACTGGTTTTTCAGTTTATCAGAGTAGTTCCTTTTAGCAACTCTGATCTCCTTTGTCAATCTGTTTCTGGCCTGGTTATACAAGATTTTATCCCCACTTCTGTAAGCATCCTCTTTGGCATGACGAAGGTGTTTGAGTTTCCCAGTAAACCATGGTTTATTATTAGTGAATGATAAGAATGTCCTGGTAGGAATGCATGTATCCTCACAGAAACTTATATATGATGTTACAGTATCTGTGAGCTCATCCAGATCATTGGTAGCAGCTTCAAAAACAGTCCAATCAGTGCAGTTCTGTGTCCTTCCCTTTGGGCTTCATGGATCTCCAGCTACTTTCCAAAGGATGATGGACCATATACTCCGGGGTACTGAGAAGTTTGCTGCTGCATACTTAGATGACATAATCATCTATAGTCAAACTTGGCAGGACACAAAAAAAATTACAAACAAAAAGACATTTTTACAAAATAATATTTCCAAAACTTACTTCTGTTAGACATGTGCTACAGATGGGGGCAAAAAAACAAACATGAAAACAATACTCTCAGATCAAGCAAACATGTGCAAGCAAACATTTGCAGAGGATCATGAAATCACTGTCGCATTTAAGTTGAAAAAAAATCTCATCCACAGACATTGATTTCACGGTCGTAACCGCTGAAACTTGTTCGTCTCTGAAGACTGAAATAGTTTGAATAGTCTGAATGTCTCCAATTGTAAATGATAACAAAAATCACAACTGAAATCCAAAGTTCTTTTTCATCTCTTGGCTACTTCATTGTCAGAAACTTCAAAAACACTGAATGTTGATTCAGATTGATTCAGGTTATATGAAGGATGTGCTACTGAGAATTAAGAATGCTAGTCTAACCATCCACCCAGACAAATGCACCCTAGCCAGGACTGAGACACAATACCTAGGGTGTGTGCTGGGTCATGGAGTTATACGTCCACAGGTGGGGAATGTGGAGTCCATAAAGAATGCAGGACAGCCAGTGACCAAGAAACAGGTCTGTTCTTTCCTTCAACTTGTGGGGTGGTACAGGCGTTTTATCCCCAACTTCTCTGAATGAGCCATTACCCTAACTTATTTAACTAAAAAAGACAAGCCAAATAAAGTTAACTGGACATAGGACTGCAAGAGGTCTTTCCAGGACCTAAAGCACTCCTTATGCACTGAGCCTGTTTTACAGAGTCCCGACTTTGAAAAGACTTTCACTGCACAGACCGATGCTTCTGAGCATGGCATTGGGACTATACTGCTTCAGGAAGGTCAAGCTCCAACCGATTGCCTACATCAGCAGAAAGATCCTTCCCCATGAATCTGGGTATTCTACAGTTCAGGAGTGTCTGGCAATTAAATGGGCACTGGACTCTTTAAGATGCTACCTGGTGGGACACAAATTCACACTTGAGAATGATCACAGGGTGTTGGCCTAGTTGAGCCCTGTGAGAGACACAAATGCTTGTATCATCAGCAGTGTTGTGCAAGTTACTTCCAAACTGTAATACATTATATATTACTTGTTACTGTTATTTAAAAGTAATTCATTACCTTACAATATTACTGTCTCAGAATTGTAATGCGTTACATTACTCCTGTATTACTTTTGAGTTACTTTCACCAAAATAACTATACAGAAGTAGAACTTAACATTCTAAAATGACTAGGGCTGTAACGATATGCGATATGAAACCGAAATCGCGACACTCAGATCCACGAACCTGCAGAATCGCAACACACCACTTCCAACTCCCAGCGTTATCCATAGTGTCCAGATCCAATGCTACCACATCTTTAAATTACTAATAGTATTATTTGAAGTTAACTTAACATTATAAAATATGTAGACCTACACCACAAAACTAGTTGAGGATAAATTATTTAAAATTTGGGAATTCCAGCGTTATGGACATTACATTTGCAGACTTGCAGTTAACTTATATATTCTTATAAATTCTCATAACTTATAAATTCTCAGAAAATGCATTAATACCAAAATATTGAAACGTCTGTTTATCCATAGTCTCCTCCCAGAAAGGAGTCCAGACATTAGAAAAATATCAGTCTACTCATGTGTTTTATATTTAATATTAGGGAAATCGACAGTCATGTGTGACAAAAAAAAATCTTTAACTTTTAGGAGGCAACGATTTTTTGTTGTTGTAATTCTGTGAATTACACTGCGCAAATCTAATGAAGAAGGGTTGGATCTCCACAGAACATAAAATATTCATTTTATTTTATTTTTCGTGTTCGCATTTATGAGGAAAAAATAATGTTACAGACGTGACAGTTCTCCGTTACGGACGCGACCGCTCTGAAGCGGCACTAAAAGACTGCTTTAAAACTTTCACAGACACCTTACACAGAAGACACGAAGCCTTTCTTTAAAGTGAATTTCGTTTTGTTTTAATTGTACGGACCTGAAAAATATATCTATATTGAAATGTCTACTTGTAAACAGAACAATTCAAAACGAAAGAAAACAGACTGCTCTCTGCTTATGAAATGAAATGTGCATTTCTCTCTGGTGCATTCACTACTGCGAATATCGCGAGTCAGCATCGTCAACTTCATCTTGACTTTATTAATAAACAATCAACATGTCTTGCTATATTTGACATATTCATAATCATTGCTTTTGCCGGTTCTTTGTGACAGCTTTTAGGTGCTTTATCGGCAGCGCCGCCGCCCTTACATGAACGCGTCACCACGGCATCAAAAACATGATTGCGTGATGAAAACATGAAAAATACCACATAAACATAGCCTAACTGTTTAGAAAGAAAACACAGAACGAATAGCCTAATGCGCATACGTCCATCTCGCGAATGTAGTCTTCTTCATGCCATCTTCACCATTAGCTGCTTTTCCTCTGGCCAGCGCGAGCACAGAGGCCGAAATCATACCTCACGGCACTCCTGTAAAAAATAAATCGCTATACAAATATATCAGACGCTGCCATTTAGTCTTTAATTGCAGACTTGGACCTCACACGCGGCTATATTTGACTGACCACGAACAGTTAATTTAGCCTACTTGCATCTTTCATTCGTAATGTCTGGCGGTCTTGCTGGGTTTTGTTTGTTTGTTTGTTTTACAATTAAAACTAAAAGTCTGTTGTAACGCAAGCCTTACCGAACATGTACCGAGTAAAATATTACTGAAAATTCATTAGTAATGCCTTACACTACTGCGTTACAGCAAAACGTAATATGTTACTGTAATGCATGACTTTTGTAACGCGTTACTCCCAACACTGATCATCAGATGGTTTTTAGCCATCCATTTTGTACAAAGCTGGGTCACAAAATGTTTTAGAAACAGCTTTTTTTCACTATTTAATTGGTTGTTAAACATTTCCTCTGTTAATAGTTGTTGTTTTAGCTGTTTGGAAGGTTTAAGTGTTGTTTTGTAAAACGTTTTAGTTTGTACCTGTGGTTGGTATTCCCTTTAGGTGGGGCTTCAGCCTATAAATAGGCTTGCTGGCTGAAAGGATTTCAGTTCTGATTGTGGACCAAATATAGCACATTGTTGCTGTTTTCTTTTCTTTTGTAGAGTTTTTATTTATTTTTGTTTTCTCCTGGACTGTAAATATTTTAGCACCATCCAATAAAACACATTTTTTGGATTTTGCATCAACTTTTTGTACAGCACGTCATTTCCCTTTTCCACTCCAACTGGGAGTGGGGGTTCAATCTTCAGCTGGCTGGCAGGAGCCGCCACTGGCATGTCACATGACCTGTCAGTGGCTGGCTGGCAGCTGGCAGTCTGATTCTGGCATGTCACGCGACCTGTCAGTGGCTTTCTGGCAGTCTGCCTTGGCAAGTTTCAGAAACCACTTATTTTTGTCAGTTTTTGTGCTTTGTGTTCCTCCCTCTCTAGCTCATTTATTATGCATCTGTTGATATGATTATGTTCTTTTGTATGATTGATGTTTTGGGGCCAGTTTACCCAATTAAAGCAGTCAAATGGCAGTGATCACGACTGGTTGCTTACTGACGGTCACTGGACGCTCAATCCAGCCAGCCGCGGTTGAACTGTGAGTATAACGCATTGCTTGTCACACTCACTGCAAGGAAATACATTTTTCCCTTTCGAGGGAACTCGAACTGCATCGTCGAAAACGACTCTTTGGGGACGCTCCCTTAGCGTGCGCCTCTGAAGCATTAATGAAACTAATCCAATCCTGATTGGTGTTGCGTCATGACGTAACATGTGACGGCTCATAAAAGTGACGCCGGCACACACACACATTAGCTTTTCGCTCTTCAGCAAGCGCTCTCTGTGAAACTGTCTGTCTTATTTGGTGTTGTTTTGTCTGTGCAAAGCTCTATATTATGGCAAGTGAACAATACACTAGGTGTGTGCACCCCTGCCCTAGATATGTCACGGGTGGGGACACGCATCAGGCGTGTGTGTATTGTTTAGGGGCGCAGCACGCACAGTCAGCTCTCGATGCGGCTTCTTCTGCCCGTGACGAGTGCCCAGTGCTCGAGCTATCCGTTTCTGAGGAAATAAATGTGCTCAGCATCGGGAACGAACAACATGAGTCACACTCGCCGGCTCATGTTTCTGCTTATATAGAGCTTGTGGGGGTTGTGACGCGTGCTGTGGCCAGACTTAAATAAATAAATAAATATATTAAAATGTGAGCTGGCCACAAAATAAGCAGGATGATCCCTGTCAAAACAAACTAGACGAGAGATTTCTGCAGCACCGTTCACAACCTCAGCGCCGGGGCTTACTGTTTTTCCCAGATCTTCAAATAGAGAGATCTTTATCCTGGGAAAAACCCCACTCTTTACGTATCTCATCACATTCATTATATGATTATTAGAATGTGATGGCTGTGAGAGAGGCGGGTTATGGCAAGATGCCACAGATGGAGGAAGCAGGGACACCTCTGCACTGGTTGGCCAGGCTTATATGGTGGCTGGTCAGGCTGGTGCGTGCCTGCACTCTATGACGATTTTCCAGGCGTAACAGGCAGATCTTCTTAAAGATCTAAATGAGGGTGAGGGAATGTAGTGAAACTCAGCGTGGGTGTAGGAAGAAGAAGACAGGGTCGGCGGAATTGGGACTCGCACTTTATTTATAAACAAAGAAATGAAAGAAACAAAAAGGGGCGCTTCTGCGCATTCACCGTAGTGAAACACTACAGCACAATATATGAGACACTCTGCCCGCTGTACCAGCTCACGCTGTATGTCTCCAGCTCTCACAGTTCAGTCAGATAACCACTCTTTCCAATTTAGCAAAACTCAGTCCGTTTGATCGGCAACTCTTTCCCCTTGAGTAAACTCAGTCCGATCTGCTGCGTGTGCTGCGGGTCGCGTGTGAGTCCCAAGCCTCTCTCTCCCTCATTCCTGGCAGCTTATATGCGGTCTTCACGCCAATCACTGCAATCAGATACAGGTGTTCATCATCTGCACTTGACCTACTTACTCAATGCACAGCTCGCTGACTCGTCTCTCTCTACAGACTTCGCGAGACCACGCCCCCCTCGCCACATACCCCCACCGCCCGACTCAGGCCGGGGAGCCGTCCGGCCTGCAGCCGTCTCCAAGGCCAGCAAGAAGACCGCGAGCTGTTCCGGAGCTGGCTCGACCAGGAGATTCGGGCTGTCCCCGATCCAGCTACGGCCTCGGCCCCGCCCCTGCCTCTCAATAAGATGGGACCCCAGGATGATCCGGAGGCATTCCTGGACCTTTTTGAGAGGTCGGCCCATGCCCGGGGATGGCCCCGAGCGGACTGGCCCATGCGACTCATCCCACTGCTATCGGGAGAGTCGCAGATAGCCGCCCACCAACTGCCAGTCCAGAATCTCCTGGTCTATAAAGACCTGAGACGCGCCATTCTTCAGCGGGTCGGCCGGACCCCTGAACAACATCGCCAGCTGTTCAGATCCCTGAGCCTGGAAGAGTCCGGCCGACCCTTCGTCATGGCGCAACAGTTCCGGGACTCCTGCCGCAGATGGCTGATGGCCGACGGAGGCGACGTCAAGGACGTTATCAACAAGGTGGTACTGGAACAATTCATCTCCAAACTGCCCAAGAAGACTGCCCAGCGGGTCCAGTGCCACGCCCGACGTCGCTGGACCAGGCCATCCACCAGGCGGAGGATCACATGGTGGCGTGCTCAGGGGTCGGCGAGCCCCTTCCATCTGTCTCTCTCTCTCCCTCTCTCTCTCTCTCGTCCCCTTCTCTCCCCAAACCTGTTCCCCTTCCCAGGTCTCGTGGGGGGCTGATGTCCCGGCCGGCGCCGAGATGGAAAACGGGTGCTCCGGTGGAGCCTGTCCCCGCATTCAGGGCCCCACCCAGGGGGGCTGCGTCCGTCGACCACTCCGCTCCGGCTCTGGCAGCCCTGCGCTCTCCACACTAATGCCTTGACCCGCTTCCTGCCACTGGGGCGGCGGGGAGGTCTGGGCCGGCCTCTTGGCGCTGCGGGGCACAGGCTGCCCCCGATCAAGCTGGCCTGTACCAGATACCAGTGAGTATCAAGGGGGGTACTTATCAGGCTTTGGTGGATTCAGGCTGCAACCAAACCTCCATTCATCAAACCCTGATTCAACCTGGGGCATTGGATAACAGCCGCATGGTTAAGTTGCGGTGTGTGCACGGGGTGGTGGTAAGTTATCCTATAATGCCTGTGTCTGCTGCAGGGGAACGGAGTACTCTGGAGAGAACTATCCTCACAGAGCGCGATGATTTTCCCCTGGAGCAGTCCCAGGACGAGACATTAAAACATGCGTTTAATCAGGTCCGTTCTATCGACGGCCAGGTAGTCCACCCAGACCAACCGCTCTCTTATCCCTATTTTGCTACTTTAAAAGATAAGTTGTATCGGGTGACCCAAGACACCCAGTCAAAAGAGGATACAACGCAGTTATTAGTTCCTAAAAGACGCCGGGAAATGCTTTTTCAGGCGGCTCACTGTAATCCCATTTAGGTCAAACGGCGACACTAAACCGTCTCATGGCCCGGTTCTTCTGGCCGGGCATTCACGAGAATGTGCGCAAGTGGTGCGCGTCTTGTCGTGAATGTCAGTTGGTGAATCCACCGGCTAATCCAAAAGCACCATTGTGCCCCCTTCCGCTAATGCAGGTCCCCTTCGAACGGATTGGTATGGACCTCATCGTGCCATTGGAACGGTCAGCACGTGGGCACCACTTTGCGTTAGTCCTGGTGGATTACGCAACGCGGTACCCTGAAGCAGACCCGCTTCGTAACATTTCTGCCAAAAGTGTTGCGAGCGCGCTCTTCTCGTTAATCTCCCGGGTGGGAATCCCTAAAGAGATTCTCACCGATCAGGGCACGGCGTTTATGTAACGAATTATTCGCGAACTTTATGAATTATTGGGCATTAAAGCGATTCTCACTAGCGTCTACCACCCACAGACAAACGGCTTAGTGGAACGGTTTAATCGCACTTTTTTTAAACGCCAAAAATTGGGATAAGTGGCTAGAACCCCTCTTGTTCGCTGTACGCGAGGTCCCCCAAGCCTCTAGGGGGTTTTCCCCCTTCGAGCTTCTCTATGGGCGTCAGCCCCGCGGGGTGTTAGACGTTCTTAGAGAAACTTGGGAGGACAGACCGACCGCTAGTAAAAACGAAATTCAGTATGTCTTGGACCTGAGAACAAAACTCCACACTTTGGGGCGGCTATCAATGGAGAATTTGTTACAGGCCCAGGACAGACAGAGTCAGCTGTACAACAGGGGGGCTAGACTTCGTCAATTTTCACCGGGAGATAAAGTGCTTGTATTACTCCCTACTTCCAGCTCTAAATTACTCGCAAAGTGGCAAGGACCTTTTGAGGTCACACGGCGGGTCAACGATCTCAATTATGAAGTAGTTCGAACAGATAGGGGCGGAGCACATCAAATTTATCACCTCAACCTCCTCAAAAAGTGGGTTGAGGCAGAGTCAGTGATGCTGGCGACGGTAGTGAGCGGAGAGGAGGATCTCGGGCCAGAAGCGAACAAAAAACCTCAATCTTTCGCGCTGGCTCTTGGTGGAGATCACCTCTCACCCTCCCAGCTCACTGACATTAAAAATTTACAAGCTGAGTTTGCTGATGTGTTCTCTCCCCTGCCTGGTCGAACGGACCTCATTCAGCATCATTGAGACGGAACCGGGTGTGCCGGTGCGCTGCCGCCCGTATCATTTACCTGAACACAAAAAAAGGTAGTTCAAGACGATCTGGAATCGCTAGTCTTGCTCCTCCTTTACGGCCAGCAGGGCATGGTGTTGCTCCCTGTGAAGACCCGCGAGCATTTGGATGAGGTCCGCAAATGGCGTTCCTGGCGGGTTCTGCATGGCGGCGGCAGTCTTCTTCTTCCCGGGTTTCGGCACCAGTGTAGTGAAACTCAGCGTGGGTGTAGGAAGAAGAAGACAGGGTCGGCAGAATTGGGACTCGCACTTTATTTATAAACAAAGAAATAAAAGAAACAAAAAGGGGCGCTCGTGCGCATTCACTGTAGTGAAACACTACAGCACAATATATGAGACACTCTGCCCGCTGTACCAGCTCACGCTGTATGTCTCCAACTCTCACAGTTCAGTCAAATGACCACTCTTTCCACTTTAGCAAAACTCAGTCCGTTTGATCGGCAACTCTTTCCCCTTGAGTAAACTCAGTCCGATCTGCTGCGTGTGCTGCGGGTCGCGTGTGAGTCCCAAGCCTCTCTCTCCCCGCTCACTCATTCCTGGCAGCTTATATGCGGTCCCCACGCCAATCACTGCAATCAGACACAGGTGTTCATCATCTGCACTTGACCTACTTACTCACTGCACAGCTCGCTGACTCGTCTCTCTCTACAGACTTCGCGAGACCACGCCCCCCTCGCCACAGGGAACAACTCCTCCTGACTTCGCAGAGTTGAGAAGAGCCACAGATTTGTCTCTCCGGGCCACTAAAGAGGCGGCACGTGCCATAGGCCGCTCTATGTCAGCTATGATGGCTGCGGAGAGACATCTGTGGCTACATTTGTCCGGTATAAAAGAGAAAGACAAATTTTTCCGGACACTCCGCTATCACCTTCTGGTCTGTTCTCCAACGCTGTCTCTACAGTCGTCGACAGGTTTCAGGAAGCGAAAAAACAGTCAGCGGCGTTCCAATAGTATCTCCCTCGCCGCTCTAATCTAGATATAGGAGGGCTGGTCCTAGTGGCCAGCCTCAGCCATCAACCAGCTCCTCCCATCGGCAAGAGCAAAAAGAGAGCATTGCCTCTAGAGCCCCTCCTGCGGGAGCCTGGCAACAGAGGAAGCACTCTTAACCAAAGTCCTCCAGCCAGAAGGGTGACCTGAGGGCCGTCCTTCAGGCGAATAAGGCTTCGGGAAAGAGGTCATAATTGTAGTTTAGGACCTCGGAGGGCGGCCCCCCAAACAGACGGTACTTTATAGTTCCAAAAAAGGATGGCGGACTCAGGCTGATTTTGAGATCTAAGGCTTTTGAATCGTTCTTTGAGGAGATTCAGGTTCAAAATGCTTACTATTCCCATTATCGTGAACCAAATCAGATCCGAGGACTGGTTTGTCACGATAGATTTAAGAAACGTTAATTTTCATGTCTCCATCCTTCCATGTCACAGGAGGTTCCTGAGGTTCGCTTTCGGGGGCGAAGCATACCAATATCGGGTTATTCCGTTCGGACTAGCACTCTCTCCCCGCACGTTCACTAAGTGTATGGATGCGGCTCTGGCTCCACTGAGTTGGCAGTGGCAGTTCGGCATTGAGATATCGTCCTTGGCCACATTCAGAACCGGGGGTTGAGACTCAACACTAAGAAAAACGTGTTGGACCGAGCTCAGAAGACTACTCTTCTGGGCGTGGTATGGAATTTGATTACGGTGCGGGCACGTATGTCTCCCGCTCGTATCGAATCCATCCTGGCCATGGTGTTTGGGATAAAGCTAGGCCAGGCCATCACTGTAAAGCAATTTCAAAGACTGCTGGGCCTCATCACAGCGGCATCCAACATTATACCTTTGGGCCTTCTTCATATGAGGCCCCTTCAGTGGTGGCTGAAAGCCAAGGGGTTTCCCCCAAGGGGAATCCGTTCCGTATGATCAGAGTAACATGCAGATGCCTTCATTCTCTAGTAATATGGAAGAAACCTTGATTCCTGTCCCAAGGACCAGTGTTAGGAGCGTCATGTCACCGGAAGTCCGTTTCGACAGATGCCTCCTTCATTGGCTGGGGCGCGGTCATGGACGGCCGCTTTGCCAGGGGTCTGTGGCAGGACCATCATCTTTCTTGGCATATAATTTGCCTAGAGATGTTGGCTGTCTTCAGGGCTCTGAGGAGCTTCCTCCCAGACATCAAGGGTTACCATGTCCTAGTACGATCGGACAATACATCAGTGGTAGCTTATCTGAACCGTCAAGGGGGACTCAGATCTTGCCCTCATGACATGTTGGCGCATCAGATTATCCTATGGTCCCAAGGGAAACTACTGTCTATCAGGGCAATGTATGTTCCGGGGGTTCAGAATCAGGGAGCATACATCCTGTCGAGGCAGGGGCTGAGGCCCGGGGAATGGAGACTTCATCCAGACGTGGTGAAGTTGACATGGGAGAGGTTTGGACCATTTGAAGTGGATCTATTCGCGTCTCGGGAGACGTCCTACTGCCCACTTTGGTTCTCCCTTGCACATCCAGCCCCACTGGGGTTGGATGCCACGGTACAGGCCTGGCCGAGGCTTCGCCTGTACACTTTTCCCCGATCGCTCTGCTCCCGGGAGTCCTGGAGAGGGTCCGTCAGGAGGACATCAGTTTACTACTGGTTGCCCCAATGTGGCCGGCCCAAGTATGGTTTTCAGACATAATATCACTCCTGATAGGTCCGCCATGGCAGATTCCTCTGAGGCTCCATCCACTAGGAGATTATATGGCCTCAAGTGGAATGTTTTTTCCATTTGGTGTAGAGAACATGAGTTAGATCCAGTTAACTGCCCAGTGGCTTCAGTTCTAGAGTTTCTTCAAGATCGTTTCTCTGCAAATCTCTCCCCATCCACACGTAGGGTGTACGTGGCTGCCATTGCGGAGTTTCAAGCACCACTAAATGTTGGGCCTTTGGGGAGGCACCAACTGGTGATACTATTTCTCCATGGTATTTGGAGGATGAGACCGACAGTCAGGTCCAGGGTTCCTTCCTGGGACCTGGCGGTGGTTCTCGAAGGGCTATCCCTGGCTCCCTTCGAATACCTCCAGTCGGCTTCGCCTAGGACCTCACGTTCAAGTTAACCTTTCTCTTAGCTATTTCTTTAAAGAGACTGGGAGATATCCAAGCCCTGGCATTATCGCCAGCTTGCTTGGGGTGTGCCCCCGGCGGAGTTAAGGCCATCCTGCATCCGAGACCCAGCTATGTGCCTTAAGTGCAATTTAACATGGCTAGGTCTATGGTCCTGCAAGTATTTCATCCTCCACCTCATGTGTCGGCAGAAAAGGAGAGGTTCCTTGCTCTGCCAGTCAGGGTTCCGAGTATTTACCTTGAGAGGTCCTCTTCTTGGAGGAGGTCGGACCTACCAGAGTGTGTTTTGGGTCACCTATTAGGGGCTCCCGGCTATACAAACCATAAGTAGGCCTACAAGGTGCGCAATTTGCCTTCACCTTTGGCCGCAAAGGCTCATTCTACTAGAGGCATGGCATCCTCTAGGGCCCTCCTCTCGGGAGTGCCCCTCCAGGAGATCTGTGAGCCAGCCGTTTGGGCTACCCCGCACACTTTTATCAGGTTTTTAGTCTGCACCTCCCTAGTACGCCTGGCGCACATGTGCTCTCGTCCTATCTAGTGCCTGAGATCAGTTTCACTCTAGGGCAGGCCTTTTTCGGTGCGTGGCCTAGTGGGCATTCGTTCCCCAAAGAGTCGTTTTCGACGACGCAGTTCGAGTTCCCTCGAAAGGGAACGTCTCGGGTTATGACTATAACCTTGTTCCCTGAGAAGGGAACGAGACACTGCGTCGTCCTGCCACGGCCCCTCGAGGCCTGAGAGCGTCTTGCTTCATCGCTAGGCTAATGTGTGTGTGTGCCGGCGTCACTTTTATGTGCCGTCACATGTTACGTCATGACGCAACACCAATCAGGATTGGATCAGTTTCATTCATGCTTCAGAGGCGCACGCTAAGGGAGCGTCCCCAAAGAGTCTTTTTCGACGACGCAGTGTCTCGTTCCCTTCTCAGGGAACAAGGGTTATAGTCATAACCTGAGACGTTTTCTTTTTATGAATGTAATCCCATGCATTTATTCTTTGGTATGATTGTCGTTTTAGAGAATTGTATCCCAATTAAAGCAGTCAAATGGCCGTGATCACGACTGGTTGCTTACTGACGTTACTGTTGCCTGCCTCTCATTCTAAGGAAACTAATCTAATTTGAATGGATACCGTTAGTTGTGACAATAATGTAGATGGAGAGTAGCCTATTAAAATGTGAATTAATCCCAATGACATGAATCTTTTTCATTGCTTTGAATATTTTCTGCGACAACAGGACAATATATACAGCAATGCTTTCTAATAATTCAATAAAAGAAAGCCAACTTAAACTGTAAAATCACGGAGTTATACTCGCAGTTCAATTGTGGCTGGCTGGATTCAGCGTCCAGCGAGCGTCAGTAAGCAACCAGCCGTGATCACGGCCATTTGACTGCTTTAATTGGGATAAAATTCTCTAAAACAACAATCATACAAAAGAATAAATGCATGAGATTACATTCATAAAAAAACAGACAATGTATGTCCTTGCAGCGAGAATGACAGGCAACGTGTTATACTCACAGTTCAACAGCGGCTGGCTGGATTGAGCATCATACAAACATCAGTAAGAAACCAGTGGTGATCTCGGCCATTTGACAGCTTTAATTGGGATAACCGGCCCCAAAACATCAATCATGCAAAATAATCATATCAACAGATGCATATTAAATGAGCTAGAGAGGGAGGAACACAAAGCACAAAAACAGCCAAACATAAATGGTTTGTGAAACTTGCCAAGGCAGACAGCCAGCCAGCCACTGACAGGTCACGTGACATGCCAGTGGCGGCTCCTGCCAGGCAGCTGAAGATTGAACCCCTACTGGTAACTGGTTGGCATCCCTACAGACACCATCCACTCAGTCACTCACCTGGATTTCACCTACCAGCAGCAACTGAGGTGTGTGTACTTCCATTATCCTGGTTCCAGCCAACACAATCTCTAAAGCATCCAGCAAAGATAAGAGACTGATTAATCCATTTGAATTCACCATTCAACCGGCTCAAAGTCTCAGTCATTTACCTTTTTGTTTGTTCTCTGCTGCTGCTTAAAATAAATGGTTAAACATCATCTGTGCTTCTCTTCTCTGACTATACTTGCTATACTTACTTACTTTAGGGGTCGACCCTACTATGTAAAGTAGTATGATCTGACACACTAATTATTATCTAATGTAGATATATAATACTAAATGGATATAATACTAATTCGGATGAATAGGCTACTATATAAATTTGGATGCATTCAATTTAACTATGCTAAAAAATAAACATGGTTACTTCTTCTTCATCACTCTGCAAAGATACTAGAAAATAACAAGGCAATGAGGGGGGAGGGCAGGACATGATGTAACGACTGTTACAATTATTTAAGCACAATAATTAAACAGAATTTCTAGAACCTAAAAGAGAAACCCTACCTCAAATACGTTTTAGAAAACAATACATCTTAAAACATTTTTTAATCATAAAAATGCTTTAATATAAATAAAAGAATAATCTCTCTTGTTTGTTCAGTGTCCACTGATTTTACACTACTATAAACACATTAATTATTTGATAAACGAAACAAAAAAAATACTAATTTTATTATCTGCCAATTACCTACAGGCAACAGAAACTGAGCAGCTTGTATTTAAATTGTATTAAATACAAAACAATCCTTTTATTCATTATGACCTGCAAAATATTTGTTATACTTCTCTAATTTCCAAATGAAATTGCAAGCAGTATAATTTCTTCCTTGAATAAGTAAATTAGTAAAAACTTAATTATTTGAGTTGAACTCAAGTAAAATAAAAATTAAAAATCCTAAAACAATAAGTTAGTATTGTAATGAAGTGCAATTACCCAAAAAATACTTTAAAACCTCTTTTCACGTGTGTTTAGTTAGTATAGTGCTTCATTATTACAATTTAAACTTCAGATATTCTAGAATGACAAATTTGAGTAGTAAGGTCTAGATACTGAGTTTCAGCTTGAATGGCCTCTTTTCCAACTTGCACAGTCAGGAATTGACTAACAATAGGTGCTGTGTAGTCTTTAGTCTTGGTCTAGTATAAAGGTACGGGTGACAGCAGTCAGTCAACATCCGGAATCAGCTTCAGCTTCTCCTTTGTGGAAAAACTGAGGATCAGCCAGAGCAATCATGATGGGCAAGGTAAACTTCATTGCAGCTATGTTTTCCACCCAGTTTAACTCCAAAAACATTTTATTTGTTGATTTTCACTTTAAACAACTCAAAAGATCAACTTTGATTTTTCAGGTCATATTTTACGAGGACAGGAACTTCCAGGGTCGCTCTTATGAGTGTATGGGTGACAATGGTGACTTCTCCTCCTACATGAACCGCTGTCACTCTTGCAGAGTGGAGAGCGGGTGCTGGATGATGTATGATCATCCCAACTACATGGGAAATCAGTATTTCTTTAAAAGGGGCGAGTACGCTGATTACATGTCTATGTTTGGAATGAGCAACTGCATCAGATCCTGCCGCATGATCCCCATGGTGAGCTCCATGAAAAATTTTGTTTGTAATAAACACTTTTTAATAAACTACTTTTATTTGGAAACACGAAGCATAGAGCCAATTCAAATGTTTGGGACATTGAGGAAAATGTTAAAATCTCGAAAAGATGACACTTTCAGAGAATTTCGCTATACTGTAAACATAACTGACTTCTTTTCCACTACAGTACAAAGGCTCCTATAGAATGAGGATCTACGAGAGGGAGAACTTCATGGGTCAGATGTATGAGATGACGGATGACTGTGACAACATCATGGACCGTTACCGCATGTCTCACTGCCAGTCCTGTCATGTGATGGATGGCCACTGGCTCATGTATGACCAGCCCCACTACCGAGGCAAGATGTCCTACTTCAGGCCTGGAGAGTACAGGAGCTTCAGCAATATGGGTGGCATGAGATTCATGAGCATGAGGCGCATCATGGACTCCTTTTACTAGTTTTCTAGTATTTTTCTAGCATTTCTCAAATAAATAAAATAATTCCTCTACAACACTGTCTGGAAACATCATTAAATGTGTAGGGGTGGTGATGGCGCAGTGGATAAGACACATGCCTCTGATGTGAGAGACGCGGGTTCGAATCCACTGTGAGAAACCAATATGTCCCTGAGCAAGACACTTAACCCCTAGTTGCTCTGAAATATACCAATTGTAAGTCGCTTTGGATAAAAGCGTCAGATAAATGTAAATGGCAATAATATTTTTATGAGCAGTCCACAAAAAACAAAACAAAAAAACAAAAAAAAAAACATTCAGGCCATGCAAAATTTCAAAAACCCCAGTAACCCTCCGGACAGGCACTCTTCAGATTTTGGTAGCACAAAATAAATTTAAGACCAAAAAAAAAAAAAATATGATTGTTTCAAAAATCAATCAAAAACATTTTTAAAACACAAATATTAACAATAAATAAAATAATCAAACACTGTAAAAATAAAAGGTGCCTGGAGGAGCCTTTTGGTGTTCTTCACTTTGCCACACCAGCGGAACCGTCTGCAGATCCTCTAGGCACCCTTTAAAAAGGGGCGGTTCTCTGAGGAACCACACAGGTTTCCTGAGGAACTCTTATATAAGGTACTGTTACCCCTTTTCCACCAAAAAAGAACTGGTTCGGAACTGGTGCTGGTTCAAAGTTGGTTCGGAGTTGTTTCAACTTGCGAACCTTCTCAGAACCTGTTTGTTTTTCCACTGACTAGAGCGCCCAGCGAACGACTTCGTTAGGTCACTGTGTACGTCGCCATACATCTTAGCTAGAAACGCTTGCAAACCTACAACATTACTTTGGGATTATCTCTAACTCGTGAACCAAAAAGGCTTTAAAAACAATTGAAATATGTAAGTCTTTTAACCTTTTCCTTTGATATGTAATCTTTTCTGATTAGTTATGTACCCCTGTCTTGTCTTTTTTCTTTCTTTCCATTTATTTGTTTAATATTGTGACTCTTTTCTTCTTTGCTTACATAATGTTTTCAATAAAAAAAAAATATCGTATATCATAGCGTATCAAGCTGAAGCGGTCTCATTTGAAGCAATCTGAGAGGCGTACCGCGGCTGCAGATGCCATATGCCCCAGGAGCCTCTGAAAAAAAACTTCAATGGAACCGCACTCTTGCGCTTGATAGTCTCAGGCAAGTCAGCAATGGCCGAGTGGAGAAGGCGACCAAGTCCATACCGATGAAAAGAGCTCCTCTGCACGGGGCAAAGTTTACTCCTTTCCCAGTTGACCCGAAGGCCCAGACGAGGTAGGTGCCGGAGCACTGGGTCCCTATGTTCGCAAACCTGGTCCCAGGAGTGGTTTAAGACAGCCAGTCACCGAGATAGTTCAGGATGCGAACCCCGTGTTCCCATGAAGGAACAAAGGCTGCCTCAAGAACCTTTGTGAAGGCGAGAGGAGACAGGGCTAGCCTGAATGGGAGAACAGCGTACTGATATGCGCGCGCCCTGACAGCAAACCGTAGGAATGGTCTGAGTAGAAGGAGACCGGAGACATAAAAGTAGGCGTCCTTCAGGTCGATCGCTGCAAACCAATCCTGTGGCCGTACACATCCAGAAATGCGTTTGGCCAGGAGCATCTTGAACGGCAGCCTGTGAAGGGAGCAGTTCAGATGCTTAGGTCCAGGATTGGCCGTAACCCACCAGACTTTTCCGGGACAATGAGGTAGGGGCTGTAAACCCGGACCTCATTTCGGCTGGAGGGACAGTCTCAATCGCACCCTTCGCCAGTAGGGTAGCAACCTCCGCTCTCATGATAGGGGCATAGCCACCGACCAAAGTGGAGTGGACTTCCCTGAAGCGGGGAGGAGACCGTGCGAACTGAATCGCATAGCCGAGCCAATGGTTCACGCGACCCAGCGGAACAGATAGGGAAGCTTTAGGCAGGCTCCCAACTGTGCCAGCGGCGTCAAGAACCACAGACTTCCCCCCGGTGGTGCAGCGGAGCGGGATGACCGGCCCAGACGTGGACGGCATAGCGGCCCGGTGGGGGCAAGGTCATAACCGCACCCTGACAGAGGAGGCCAGGGAAGGACCAGCGTTCCACTGGGGCCTGCTCTGTCAGGGGTCTGGCGACAGAGGGGGACAGGGGCGAAGCGGTCCGTGGACGGCACGCCGTGTCAACCACCTCTGGGACAGAGGGGGACGAGGAGAGCACGGCTTGTGGGCGGCGCTCTGTGTCGTCCGAGAACTCTGTATGCTCAGAGACGAGAGAGTCAGTTCTTTCTGAATAAGGATTCTTCCCTAGCCCTCCACTCGGGAAAGGAGTGGCCCTGCTACCAACTCCTGGAAAGAACTGAGTCTCATCTCTGAGCAGCATATCTCAAAAGTGCCGCTCAACCGGCGTTTAGCGGGGGGCGGGGCTGGAGAGAGCTGTGGCATACCCCTTACGGTCTTCCAGAGCCAGGCCCGGGTGAATGGGCGGGGTTGGAACCGTGGGAGGGAGCCTTCGGCGGTGGGCAGACTGAGGGATCTGAGCTGACGGCGGGGCCGTCGGGCAGAATAACCTCGATCTGCTCACGGGCGGTTGAGAACTGTAGGGCAGAAGCACTCAACCGCACCGCCGAAGAGGCCGACCAGGGAGATGGGGGTGTCGAGCAGACGGGTCCGCCCGACATCGTGCACATCAGACCGGTCAGCCCCAGACTGGTGAACATCACCTGACTCAGAGAGTGTACGGCCACTTTCGTCACTCGGGGAGCAAGGTCAGTGGCGGCGCGCAGCTCACTGAGAGCCTCGGGTCAGTCCCGCCCTCCTGCATGTCCATGAGTATGTGGGTCAGGTGGACCAGCAGAACGGTCATGGGATGCAGTGAGGCAGCTGCCTGTCCTGTGGCACTATAGGATTTCGCCACAGATTAGTGTAGACGAAAAGCACTACAGGCTTTGGACGGGTGCCTAGGATTGCGCCGGGAAGCACTCTGAGGACATAGTAGCATGGCAACAGAGCGTTCAACCGGGGGAACCCCAGTGTACCCATGGCCAGCGGCCCCTGAGGGGAATAAAGGCGGATGAGACCAACGAGAGGACCCGTGATCTCATCATGCACGTCCGGGAGGAAAGATATTGGGGTTTGGCGTGGACGCGGGTCGGCGGCCTCACCCAAAAACCAATCGTCTCGGGAAAGCATGGCCGTCATCTCCGGATCAGACTCAGGCACAGCCGTATGCACACCAGAAGGGTGGCAGCTGTGACGAGTTATCATTTCCAAAAGAATCAAGCCCACCTAGTGATGCTGCTACAGACACAGCATCATCCTCTGTAGCTTCAAATGAAAACACACGGGCCACCCGAGGGTAGACTCGTGGAATCATCAGTTCGCTAGCGGGCACCGTCATTAAAGAGGGGGGGCTGGGGCGTGGACACAGAGTCGGCGCTTTGTTCCAGACCAACACCCTCAGGTCACCCTGGCCACCAGCCGAAGATCGGGTGGTGGATGAGCGGACTCTCACTCTTGCGAGTTCACCGAGTCTCAACCTATATATGACGCGATGATCACGCTCCCAGAGAGAACATGAGTCATCCACGAGCGCTGTTCAAGCATGATCAAAGCCCAAACACACTAGACAGTGCTCGTGCCCATCAGAGTCCGATACCAGTCCGCTGCAACCAGAAATGCACGGGCGAGCCGTCTTTAAAAAGACGTGCCGCGTGCAAGCTCTTTTATGAGAGGAGAAAAAACTCCGCGATGTTGAAGCGCACAGGGAGACACACACACACTGGCAGATCACTGCACAGATCAGCAGGCACTGTGAGCTCGCTGCAGATCGCCGTCACACCAACACCGGAGAGAGAAGCTCGTCTCGTAGAGCGAAGTCAGAGATGGCTGTGGAGTTAAGAAATACTCTTGGCTCCGAAGCGAAAACATATGTGACCCGTCACAGAAACCAGGGACACAAGTCGGCAGCACAACTTTCGAGCAAAATGAGAAAGAAGAGTTTTTTTTCAAAATTGGTGATTTTCAATTTTTTGGAGAATCTGTTAATTGAAATCACGAAGAAGCCTCTCCATGTTTGAGATAGCAGTATTGGTATATTTAAAAGCTTACATTTTGAGGTTGAAATCGGCTTGTTTTCGGAGATTCTAGCATGCAGTAGGGGCGTGGCGTGTCATTGTCTGTGTGTATTTCCATACTGAATAACCCGGCGCTTTTGCCCCCGCCCTCCAAGTCAACCACAGGGCTACTTATTATGCTGTGCTCTGGCCGGCTCTCTCTGATATCAAAATTCAATGAAGATGGATGCCGCAAAGATTGTCGCAGACGAGCTGAACCGTCTGGCAGTTACACCGAAAATGTTTTCGCCGCACTTCGTGGGCTCGGGAAACTGAACCGGAGGTATGGGCGCAGCGCGTGCGCCCTCAGTGCTTCAATTCGGCGGCTCGGCTCGCTGACAGCGGTGGCTGGCTGTTTCATATGTGACGGAGAATCGAAATAGAGGATGCAGTTAAGACCTTTGCTGCGATGAAGGCCTGCCGTGCGTGTTTCTGAAATGTAAGTTAAGCTTCATTTGCTCTTTAGTCGTTATTTAAGATGCTGAACCTGCTGATGATATAATGTGCTTGCGGACATTTCATTTGTGTGTGTATACGCACATAAGAAAGTGGTGTAAAGAGATTTGCAACAGTAATTAGAGGAGGTGAAATGTGATTATTTGGAAAATTACAGAAATGACTGCTTAAAGAAAAATGCCAGCAGGCATTTGCCTCCTACATAAACTTTAATATTGTTGACATTTTGGGCACACGAGCGTTGCGCACTATTTGCGTTATATGTAGGCCTATGGCTTATTGGTCTTTGTTTGTTGTTGCTGGTTTTGCGTTATATGTATATGGCATATTGGTCTTTGTGTGTTGTTGCTGGTTTTGCGTTATACTGTATGTATATGGCATATTGGCCTTTGTGTGTTGTTGCTGGTTTTGCGTTATATGCAGGCTATATGGCATATTGGTCTTTGTGTGTTGTTGCTGGTTTTGCGTTATATGTATATGGCATATTGGTCTTTATGTGTTGTTGCTGGTTTCGCGTTATATGCAGGCTATATGGCATTATTGGTCTTTGTGTGTTGTTGCTGGTACGTTGCAAATAGAGGGGCAGCACAATTGTTTTTCGCCTAGTGCGGCAGAAGTGCACTCATTCGAAGTGTAAAAAAAGCTGTAAAGCACATGGAGGAGCTTTACAGGGGGTATGGCTTATCTAAATGAGATGTAAATGAGCCCTATTGTCACCCCCAGCAGCAGAGACAGGTGAGAACTGCACAATCTTTAGAGCTCGTTTTCTCCTCTTTGAGCTTTTTTAAGTGCCTACTTTAAAATGGCCACAACTTCTCCAAATATTATCAGATTTCCACATGTTACACATCGTTGGAAAGCTTGGATATTACACTCTCAGAATCTATGAATAACTCAAAATGCCCCAGAACCGACTTGTGTCCCTAGTTTCCGTGACTGGTCACATATCTGCATGTTGCCGGCGTGCAGCGTCCTCCTTTTATACCCACGCGGTGGGGCGGAGATACGCTATGCAAATTCCGCAGACCCATGGCATTTCATCGCCATTGGCTCGTTTTGTAATACTCAGTCGATAGGTGTTCTAAGCGAAACCCCCATTCTCCGTCATCCGACGTAACTCGGAGTGACTCAGTTACATTTGATTCAAGAGATTCAGTTACATTTGACATATTACAAAAGCACTTTATCTTTTCATGGGCCTCTATACCATGCTGCTTTGTCAGGAGTTTCCACAATAGGAGGCACATATTCTTTAGGTTTGGGAAGGTATAAATGTAAGGGTTAACATGAGCAGAGGGTCAGTGTACTAGTACGAAAGTGCTCTAAAAGACTACCACTACCATCATGGGCAGGGTAAGTACTACTGATACTTAAATATAAAAACAATAGTACATCTTTAGGATGCTACTTTTACTCATTTAAAAGTACACAAGTGTCTCATTGTTTCTTTTGTGTTCCAAAACAGGTCATCTTCTACGAGGACAGGAACTTCCAGGGTCGCTCTTATGAGTGTATGAGTGACTGTGGTGACTTCTCCTCCTACCTGAGTCGATGTCACTCTTGCAGAATAGAGAGTGGCTGCTTCATGCTGTATGACTGTCCCAACTACATGGGAAATCAGTTTTTCTTCAGGAGGGGTGATTATGCTGACTACATGTCTATGTTTGGCATGAATGAGTGTATCAGATCTTGCCGTATGATCCCTATGGTAATAGCATTATACATACATCTTTACTCCACCTAGAGCAGTTCACTTAATGCTCTTATAACATTTTAGCACAAATTGTAAATTTCTGTTCATACCTTTGCAGCACAGGGGATCCTACAGAATGAGGATCTACGAGAGGGAGAACTTCATGGGTCAGATGTACGAGATGATGGATGACTGTGACAACATCATGGACCGTTACCGCATGTCTCACTGCCAGTCCTGTCATGTGATGGACGGCCACTGGCTCATGTATGAGCAGCCCCACTACAGAGGCAAGATGTCCTACTTCAGGCCTGGAGAGTACAGGAGCTTCAGCAATATGGGTGGCATGAGATTCATGAGCATGAGGTGTATCAATGATTCTTATTTTTAAAATGTATTTTTGTGGTATACAATAAAGTACAGTTGAACCAGTCCATACATTTAAGGTGTACTCAGTAGTTTTTAAATTTTTTTCATTAAAAAAGTAAAGTGAAAGAAAAAGACAATGTTTTTGAACAAAACCAAAAGGCTATTTTATTTATGGCGCTCCTGGAGCCATTTGTGTAGAACAAATGACAATTTATCTCTTGCAATTTGATAGATCTGTAAAGAGAAATAACAAAAAAACCTTGAATGTGCTTAGCATGTTTCATTGGTTAAATGTGCTTTATAAAACATAAAAAGAATATAAAAACTGTCCAAACTAAATGAGCACAAGAAGACAAATTAAATGTTCAAAGAAGGAGATAGACTCTAGTGTGAAGTAGAAGCAGTTAATAAGCAAACTTCATGCATCAATAGGTATCAGTAGAAACTTCAAGGGAAAAACTGGGGTGAAAAAGAATATTTGTTCGCTGAGATTTGTGAAGTTGCACTAAAGTAGCACCATAAGGCTACTGCAGTTTAACCATGAGAGAAATAGGATTTAATTAATAAAATATATTTAGTTGATGTCGATTTATGAAAACCACAAAACATAATGAAGAAACGTCTCAGGTTACGTATGTAACCCTGGTTCCCTGAGAGGGAACGAGACGCTGCGTTGAGACGCGGTGGGAACGCTCTGCGTGATTGCGTCGTGAAGCACGTGTATAATCAGTCCAATGGAAGAGCGAGACGTCATAGGCGGTGACGTCATAGACCAGGAAGCTATAAAGCACACCAGAAAACAGACCGCGACAGCTTCTGAAAAAGCCTGAAGCAAGTCGATCAGGGCATGCAGGAAGTATGGCGGGAGAACGCAGCGTCTCGTTCCCTCTCAGGGAACCAGGGTTACATACGTAACCTGAGACGTTCCCTTTCAAGGGAACTCGAGCTGCGTTGAGACGCGGTGGGAACCCCATACCCACTACGCCATAAGACAAATGCCCGTTCTGTGTGAAGTCCTTGCGCACACTAGAAGCAAGCAACCTAGCCCCGGGAGTGGAGAGGTGTAGGTCATAAAATCTGACAAATGTATGAGGTGAGGACCAGCCTGCCGCATTACAAATATCCTGAAGGGAAACACCCGAAATTAAAGCCTAGATGCAGCCATACTCCTAGTAGATTGGGCCTGAACAGCCACAGGTGAACGCTGTCCGGCCGCTTCATAAGCAAGTGAGATAGCCTCAACTACCCACTTGCTCATTATCTGTTTAGATGCAGGGCAACCTATCTTAGGTTACCCGAAGCAGACAAATAATTGTTCTGATAAACGCCACTGAGCAGCTCTGTGGACCAAAGCATCCAAAGCCCGGACAGGGCATAACAGATTTAAGATTTTCCTGATCTGGGGTATTAAAGGTGGAGGACAGAAGGCCTGGAGCACAAATGACCGCACATTTAGTAGGGACCTAGAAATACAACCCGATCTGGGGTGAAGAAATACTACCACCAACCAGGTGCAAATCCAAGTACGTGCAGGCCTCAGCCTCATGTACCACGGAGAAGACGAAATTAGGGATCTCTCCTCAGAGATAGCCCAGCAAAGAAACATTCATTACAGAAATCAAGTACTGTACCAAAAAGGGCAGAAACGAGATTCAGAAGGCGTTCTCTGCACCAGGCAGAGAACAGCATATTAGTCTTCTCGTGGAGGGAGCTCTAGACTGGAGTATGGTCTCCACGACCTCGGTCGAGAAACCTGAATCTATGAGCTGGGCCCCCTCAGAGGCCGAGCCCACAGTATCCACAACTCCAGAGCTCCCAGGAGCAAAGATATCGGGAAAAGCGTATAGGTGTAGTGGCAACCACACCTATTACATTACATCCAGTCCAAGCGGAGCTGGATGCGTGAGGGAGAAACACAAGGGCAATGCATTGTACAAGCGATGCGAAAGGTCGACTTGTAGTTTGACCGAAGTTCTCCCTAAGAAGCTCCACCACCTCGGGGTGAAGTCTCCATTCCCCGGGCCACAGCCCCTGCCTCAACAGGATATCTGCTCTGATATACGAGACCATCAGTGTGTTGTCCGGACCCTTCGCCGACCAACCACTCATGATTGCCCCCGACTTGTGAGGGAAACATCCGTCGATAGCATTATGCGTCGACAAGAAGCCCCCAACACTGGGCCTGGGCGAGGAACCAAGGTTCTTCCACATGACCGAGGCACGAAGGCATAGCCGCATGACCTTGATCATGCGAAAACGGATTTCCCCTCGGAGAAAACCCCTTGGTCCCGAGCCACCACTGCAGGGGTCTCATGTACAGAGGGCCAAAAGTAACTACGTTGGACGCAACTGCCATGAGCCCCAGCCAAAGACCGTTCACCGAGCGGCCACTCATGACCGCCCCCCATCCTGTGAGGGAAGCATCCGTCGATAGCGTGACGCGTCGACAAGAAGCACCCAGCACTGGGCCCTGGGCGAGGAACCAAGGCTTCTTCCACATGACCGAGGCACGAAGGCATAGCCGCGTGACCTTGATCATGCGAAAACGGATTTCCCCTCGGAGAAAACCCCTTGGTCCCGAGCCACCACTGCAGGGGTCTCATGTACAGAAGGCCAAAAGTAACTACGTTAGACGCAACTACCATGAGCCCCAACAGTTTCAGAGACTGTTTGCAGTGAGTGACTGACCTAGTTTTACATTCTTTACGGCTGTGAGAATCGCAGAAATACGTGCAGGAGACAGACGTGCTTGCATTGTTGTCGAATCCCATAATACACCTAGAAAGTGGTCCTCTGAGCTGGGAGGAGTACACTCTTTTTGGTGTTGAGCCGCAACCCCAACCTCCTTATGTGGGACAGAACGACATCTCGATGTTGAACTGCCAAAAGCTCGGACTGAGCTAAAAATCAACCAATCGTCGATATAATTTAATACGCGAATGCCCTGGAATCTCAGAGGAGCCAGAGCTGCATCCACGCATATTGTAAAAGGTGTGGGGTGATAACCTAGGCCGAATGGAAGAACCCAATACTGGTATGCTTCGCCCCTGAAAGCAAACCTCAGGAACCTCCTGTGATGAGGATGGATAGATAAGTAAGCGTCCTTTAAGTCTTTTGTGACAAACCAGTCCTCGGACTGAATCTGTGACATAATCATATTTAGCGTAAGCATAATATGCTGTTTAATTGACGCAGGTCTAGAGTAGGACGCAACCCCTCATCCTCTTTCGGAACAATGAAGTAATGGCAGTAAAACCCTGACTGTCTGCCGGGAGGAGGAACCCCTTCTACAGCTCCTTTTGCAGAAGTGTCAGTACTTCCTGCTCCATAACCAAAGCCTGCTCGGGGTCCACCACAGTGGGGAGGACCCCTAGAAATCTGGGCGGACAAGAACCGAATTCTGAACCCTTTTCTATAGTGTGCAGGACCCACCGAGAAATATGTGGCAGTAGTTTCCACGCTGCCAGAAATTCTACTAGGGGAACCAGTCTCTCAAGACTGGCCTCTGGATTTGGTTGAACAGTCAGTACGGTGCCCTGAAGCGGCGAACCGGCAGGGAACAACCGAACTGACCGTTCTACGACCCTCCTCGGAGGATCGTATGGGGACGCTGACACCTCGGTGCCCTGAACGGCGAACCGGCAGGGAACAACCGAACTGGCAGCGCTGCGACCCTCCTCAGAGTCGCACCCCAGAGGGCGCCGAGGAGAAACGATTTCTCAAAACCGTCCCTGCCCCGAAGGAGCCCTCAGAAGCTTTCTTAGAGATGACAGTCCTCAGATCTTGCCTCCCTTTAAATAACTTAGTTCCAATGGCCCTCCTCGGAGGATCATTGGAGAAAGCAGGCACCTCGGCACCCTGAAAAGGCGAACCGGCAGGGAAACCGAACTGACTGCTCTACGACCCCCCTCGGAGGATCGTTTGGGGACACTCACACCTTGGTGTCCTGAACGGCGAACCGGCAGGAAAACCGAACTGGCAGCGCTGCGACCCTCCTCAGAGAGTCGCACCCCAGAGGGCGCCGAGGAGAAACGATTTTCTCAAAAACCATCCCTACCCCGGAGGGGACCACCCTTTAGAAGCCTGATAGCCCCGGCATCAGGGCTTCCTATTGTCCAAGCTTTTTTAGAGATAAAATAGTCCTCAGATCTTGCATATCTCTAACTGGCTAGACTGCTACCGCCACCCAAGTCCCCTTTGATTGTGGAGGAGCCCAAATGGCGATGCTCGCTGTGCTGCGAGGAGCTTAGTAGACTGAGACTGCTCCGCCCAGCAGTCTCAGGAACATAGATTGGTGAGGAAGAAACCTCTGGAACGCCGCTGAACGGTTTATTCTTAGTTTTTTGAAAGCGGAGCATCCAGAAGAACAGACATAATTTTATCTTATTTTTCTTTACTTATAAATCAGAAAAACGTATAAATATATATATATATAAATATATATATATATATATATATATATATATATATATATATATCAGTCCGTGGCCACCAGCAGGAAAACAACCGAACTGGCCGTGTGCGACCCTCCTCAAAGAGTCGCCACCCAGAGGACGCAGAGGAGAAACGATTTCTCGAAACCGTCCCTCCCCAGTATAGTTTATCTGTTTTTGCACGACGCAATTCTCGAATAGCGTCAGTGCTGACAACCTCACATTCATCCATGTCTTTATAATTTACCCACCAGCGTTGCCTAATAAAATTTTTTTTTTTTTTTAGATGGCTGGTGGGTAACGTCGGGGTTAAAAATTATGACGCCGACTCGGGAGAGAGAAAGCTAGCAAGCGTCTCTTTAACCCGAGGCACTGTCATACCATGATACTTAATACCCATAGCATTACTATAGTTAGACGTAGGGCATTAAACACATAAAATAGAAACCGACTTATTCCACGATCTTGACACCTCAGTGTGGTGTGGAGATAGGGAAAAACGGCAGTCCCCGACGAGGAGGCTGAGATACAGAGTTTTTCTGTTTTTAGATATATTTCATCTAATAAACTCCTTATTTCCACTCTCCTAAAGCTCAGCTGGCCAGAAAATATTTAACTAGCAACAGCACTAGATAAACCTCCTTTTAAAGCTCCTCTTTATTCAACAGAGTTATGAGCTGACTTATTTATTCATTTATTGAAAACTCAAACATCTGCCTTTTTTTAATATCTTTATTTGTTTTGTTCTCTTTTTCTAAACAAAACACTAACGATACCAATTCCTCGGAACTGGAAATCGCCAGCACTGGATCTGGCAGGTGAAAGCTGAGATAGGGCGGAGCCCGTCCCAACCCCCGCTGTCAGATCCGTTTGCGAACCCCAAAATGCGAGTCGCCGCCGTGCATCGGCAACACCGGGACCCGCGCGTGGAGCGCGAACCGAACCGTCCTCCTCGAAGAACGCCCGGCGGGAGCGGAGCGTCCTCACGGACAGCTTCTCGCAATGCTCACAGTCAGCCCCCTCGAGAACTGACTGTGGCATGCTCCACTCCCAAATAGTAACAAAAAGCTGATGTGTGTGTCCCCACCCGTGATATAACGTGGGCAGGGAACAACACAAAAGCTGCTTGCTCTCTTTTGCCATAATATATATATATATTGCAACTTGACAGACAACAATAAATATGACAAGGACAGAATACACAGATCGCTTGCTGAAGGCAACAGAAGCTGTCGCGGTCTGTTTTCTGGTGTGCTTTATAGCTTCCTGGTCTATGACGTCACCGCCTATGACGTCTCGCTCTTCCATTGGACTGATTATACACGTGCTTCACGAAGCAATCACGCAGAGCGTTCCCACCGCGTCTCAACGCAGCTCGAGTTCCCTTGAAAGGGAACCATATTTTGGTTGATGTCACCATAAAACATGAATGTGGGTTGATAGATAATCATAACTAACATAATTTGAGACTGATTTCATAATGTTCAAAACATATAGTTGCAAGGCAAATATTTTTAACTTAGCAAGAATAAGGTGGCTAGCTGACTTAAAATAAAATGATATTGCCAGTGATGTTGGTAGGTGTAACGTTTTGTTCAAATATCTCACCCTCTTGTCGAAAAGTCCCTCTTACTAATTAAGAATGGATAGACTAACAGACAATATGACTGCCTCTGAGATTTCTATGTCATGTCATGTTTGGGCTTTAGGTGTCAGTATAAAGTCAAACACTGAGAAAATAAGAGTCCTGTGTAATTCTGATGTCTCTGTTATCATCTTCAGTGTAATGGAAGTGATCAGAAGGCTTAGTGGGATTGAACTCTGTCACATTCATGTGACTAAATGGAGAAGAGACAACAAGGGTATGCTTTCCTTTTTCCAAATAGACCTAGTCACCTGGCATACTCTGACCTCTCCAACATCAAGCACTCAGATCAGTGTTACACATTTGCTGTTGCTCAATTGACAATCTAATTAGCAAAGATTAAAGGTACAATATGTAAGCTTTTTTTAAGAAAATATTTAATAAAACACTTTCACAGTGTGTTATATATTAATGCAGTTGTTTACGTACATTATCCCAAAAGTTCCCAAGGATTTGTAAATCCAGAGAAATTCCAGTTTTAAATAATCGCTCGTCTCTTGTCATTGTCGCCTATCAATGACATAATATCCTAGCTAACCTCGGTTCCCTTTCGTTGTCACTCCGAGTTACGTCGGATGACGACGAATGGGGTTTCGCTTAGAAAGCCTATCAACTTCGAGTATTACAAAACGAGCCAATGGCAAAGAAATGCCATGGGTCTGCGGAATTTGCATGGCGTAACTCCGCCCCACCTCGTGGGTATAAAAGGAGGAAGCCGGCAGCAAGCAGATATGTTTTCGCTTCGGAGCCAGGTGTATTCTTCTCTCCACAGCCATCTCTGAATTGTCAGCTTTACAAACGAGTACCTCGAGTGTTGGTGTGATGGCAATCTATGGCGAGAGCGTGCTTCCGGCTGATCTGTTGCAGTGGTCTGCCAGTCGGAGCGTTTCTCCCCGGGTGCTTCAACACTTGAGTTTTCTCTCACAAAAAGAGCTTACACGTGGCATGTCTTTTTAAAGATGTCTCGCCCGTGTACTTCTGGTTGCGGCAGATTGGTATCGGACTCTGATGGGCACGAGCGTTGCATGGTATGTTTGGGCATTGATCATGCTAGAGCAGCGCTCGTGGATGACTCATGTTCTCTCTGTGGGAACATGACCATCGCGTCATTACGGTCGAGACTCCGTGAACTTGCAAGAGTGAGAGGCCCCTCTCACCTGTGACCTGTTTCCTGCCGAGGGCGCCCTCCTGCGGCTCCCGCCCCTCCCGCCCGGACAACGCAGCAGCCTCCACCCAGGGCCGGTCGCGGAGGAAGCCGCAAGAAGGCGCTTCAGCCCTCTCCTGCCCCGCCCCCCGCTAAACGCCAGGCCAAGCGGCGCTCCTGAGACGGGCTGCTCAGGGATGATGGTTGTTTCTCAGGAAGTGGTAGCAGGACCACTCCTTCCCCCGGTGGAGGGCCGGGGGAGAATCTTTTGTTCTCCACTCCCCACTGCTCACCCACGGGTGGGCAGCACCCTAATGTGGTTAAAGACATAAACAATCCCCTCTTCCCTGAGCTCACAGAGTTCTCGGGCGACACAGAGCGCCGCCCACAAGCCGTGCTCTCCTCGCCCCCCTCTGTCCCAGAGGCGGTTGACACGGTGTGCCGTCCACGGACCGCTTCGCCCTTGTCCCCCTCTGTCGCCAGACCCCTGGCAGAGCAGACCCCCGCGGGATGACCAGCCTGGTCCTCCCCTGGCCCCCTCTGCCAGGGCGCGGTTGCTAACTGTGCCCCCACACCGGGCCGCTATGCCGTCCACGTCTGGGCCAGTTACTCCGCTTCGCTGCCCCTCCGGGGGGACGCCTGTGGTTCGCATGGCTCGGCTATGCGATTCAGTTCGCACGCTCTCCTCCCCGCTTCAGGGGAGTCCGCTCCACTTTGGTCGGTGGCAATGCCCCCATCATGAGAGCAGAGAAGGGTGCAATCGAGATTGTCCCTCCAGCCGAGATGAGGTCCGGCTTCTACAGCCCCTACTTCATTGTCCCAAAGAAAACCGGTGGGTTACGGCCAATCCTGGACTTGCGCGTGCTAAACCGCTCCCTTCACAGGATGCCGTTCAAGATGCTCACCGCCAAACGCGTTTTCGAATGCATACGGCCACAGGGTTCGTTTGCAGCGATCGACCTGAAGGACGCCTACTTCCATGTCTCCATTCTTCCTCGACATAGACCGTTCCTCCGGTTTGCTTTCGAAGGGCAGGCATACCAGTACGCGGTTCTCCCTTTCGGGCTAGCCCTGTCTCCTCGCATCTTCACGAAGGTCGTCGAGGCTGCCCTTGTTCCCCTTCGGGAACACGGGGTTCGCATCCTGAGTTATATCGACGACTGGCTGATCCTAGCTCACTCTCGAGATCAGGTTGCGAACACAGGGACCTAGTGCTTCGGCACCTAGCTCGTCTGGGCCTTCGGGTCAACTGGGAGAAGAGCAAACTTTGCCCCGTGCAGAGGATTTATTTTCTCGGTATGGACATCGACTCGGTCGCCATGTCCGCGCAGCTTACGAGCGAGCGCGCGCAGTCACTGCTGACTTGCCTGAGACAATTCAAGGGCAGGAGTGCGGTTCCACTGAAACTCTTTCAGAGGCTCCTGGGGCATATGGCATCTGCAGCCGCGGTCACGCCGCTCGGATTGCTTCATATGAGACCGCTTCAGCTTTGGCTTCGCGACCGAGTCCCGAGGTGGGCATGGAAACACGGCACGCTCCGAGTACCAGTTACTCCGACCTGCCGTCAGTTCTTCACCCCGTGGTCGAACCTCAGTTTTCTCAGGGCAGGTGTCCCCCTGGAACGAGCTTCCCGGCATGTTGTTGTCTCAACAGATTCCTCCACCACGGGCTCGGGCGCCATGTGCAATGGACATGCTGCTGCGGGCTCCTGGACAGGACCTCAGCGGCTATGGCATGTCAATTGCCTCGAGTTGTTGGCAGTACGCCTTGCCCTGCACCGCTTCCGGGCGCTGCTCAGGGGTCAACACGTACTAGTCCGATCAGACATTACCGCCACGATAGCGTACATCAACCGTCAAGGTGGTCTACGCTCGCGCCGTATGTCACAACTCGCCCGCCACCTCCTCCTATGGAGTCAGAAGCATCTGAGGTCGCTTCGAGCCATTTTCATTCCCGGAGCGCTGAACTGTGCAGCCGACGAGCTCTCACGGCTTCAGCCACTCCCTGGAGAATGGCGACTCCATCCCCAGTCGGTCCAGCTGATTTGGGACCAGTTCGGGGACGCACAGATAGATCTGTTTGCCTCCCACGACTCGACCCATTGCGCCCAGTTTTATTCCCTGACCGAGGGCACGCTCGGCACGGATGCTCTAGCGCACATCTGGCCGCAGGGCCACAAGAATGCGTTTCCCCCAGTGAGCCTTCTTGCGCAGACTTGCGCAAGGTCAGGGAGGACGAGGAGCAGGTCATCCTGGTTGCCCCTTACTGGCCCAACCGGACCTGGTTCCCCGAACTAGTACTCCTCGCGACAGCAACTCCCTGGCCGATCCCTCTGAGGAAGAACCTTCTTTCTCAGGGACGGGGCACCCTATGGCACCCTCGTCCCGATCTCTGGAACCTCCACGTGTGGCTCCTCGACGGGACGAGGCAGGTTTGAGTTCCCTACCACCAGCGGTGGTGGCTACCATCACTTCCGCTAGGGCGTCGTCCACGAGACACGTCTATGCGTTGAAGTGGAACCTCTTCGTCAGCTGGTGCTCTTCTCACCGAGAAGACCCCCGGAGATGCTCGATCAGCGTTGTGCTTTCCTTCCTTCAACAGGGGCTGGAGCGAAGGCTGTCTCCCTCCACCCTGAAGGTCTATGTTGCCGCTATTGCTGCACACCATGACCTCATCGAAGGTAAGTCGGTGGGGAAGCACGACCTGGTCATCAGGTTCCTGAGAGGAGCGAGGAGACTAAATCCGCCTCGCCCTCCTCTCGTTCCCTCTTGGGACCTCTCAGTGGTTCTAACTGCCCTGAAGAGTGCTCCGTTTGAGCCACTGCAATCAGTCGAGCTTAAATGCCTGTCTATGAAGACAGCGCTCCTGGCTGCTCTGGCCTCCATCAAGAGGGTAGGGGACCTGCACGCATTCTCCGTTGACGAAGCGTGCCTGGAATTCGGGCCGGCTTACTCTCACGTGATCCTGAGACCCCGGCCTGGATATGTGCCCAAGGTTCCTACCACTCCCTTCCGGGACCAGGTGGTGAACCTGCAAGCGCTGCCCCCGGAGGAGGCAGACCCAGCCTTGGCACTGCTCTGTCCAGTACGCGCTCTCCGCGCCTGTGTAGACAGGACGCAGTGTTTCAGGACCTCAGACCAGCTCTTTGTCTGTTATGGTGGGAAGCTGAGGGGAAAGGCTCTCTCCAAGCAAAGGTTGTCTCACCGGATAGTGGACGCCATTGCTTTGGCATACCAGCAGCAAGGTCGACCGTGCCCCCTTGGTGTGACTGCCCACTCCACCCGGAGTGTGGCATCCTCTTGGGGTCTAGCGCATGGCGCCTCGCTTACAGACATCTGCAGAGCTGCAGGCTGGGCGACACCTAACACATTCGCCAGATTCTACAATCTCCGAGTGGAGCCAGTTTCCTCTCATGTACTCGCTTCAACCAGCTAGTACTGGACCCGCTCAGGTGTCTTCGCTTGCTCGCCATTCCACTCCACCGACTGGATACGTGCGATATTCTCCTCAGGTGAGCTTCCCCGAAAGCCCTGAGTTCCTCCGGCACTCCTGACGTTTGGCGCCAGTGTCTATTGCCTGTGCGTCGGCTAGGTGCCTCCCGTGTGCATGGTCCCTCCCCTGAGCGACCCCCACATGTGTATTTCCACTGTAAGCCTCTCGGAGAATGTGTCTTTCCCTTGGCAAGCCACCTTGCCACCCCTGGGGTTGAAATATTCCACCTGCGGCTGGATACCCCAGTGTTCTCCATATGCTCCTTCGGGTCATATGTGTATTCTCAAAGTCCCCCCCCCCCCTCCGGGTTGGCATTAATTGCATACTTCCCCTAGCTTGGGATATGCTTCCCAGTGTACCTTGGTATTCCTGTGTTAAATGGAGTCCTTCGTCCAGTCTGGACAGGGATCTCGATTTACGCAGGGCACTGGAAGACAGCTGAGAAGGTGGCGTGATTAGACTGGTAATCCCATTCGTCGTCATCCGACGTAACTCAGAGTGACAACGAAAGGGAACGTCTACGGTTACGAATGTAACCCTCGTTCCCTGAGTAGGGAACGGAGACGTTACGTCTGCCTGCCACTTTCCGCTGTACCGCGGGGATCGCCTGAGCTCAGTCTTGGCTCCTCAGCGAAGAAACATATCTGCTTGCTGCCGGCTTCCTCCTTTTATACCCACGAGGTGGGGCGGAGTTACGCCATGCAAATTCCGCAGACCCATGGCATTTCTTTGCCATTGGCTCGTTTTGTAATCCTCGAAGTTGATAGGCTCTCTAAGCGAAACCCCATTCGTCGTCATCCGACGTAACGTCTCCGCTCCCTACTCAGGGACAAATTTACTTTTTGTATGATTGTTTTAAATATGTAAAACGGTGCAGCATTAACCCATCTTTTGACAAATAGTCACATATTAGTAACAGGCTAATATAGCATTACATTTCACATTCCTTGCAGCTAATTCATTACGATGACATAAAATAGTGTGATCAAACGTACAGATAATACAAAAATATTACCTCACCCGTGAACATGATTCGTGAATTATACGAATTATAACATACATTTCTGGAGGGTGAAAATGATATCCACTCTCCTTCATAACGTCATCAAGCTTCGCCTTTGTTTTGAAAATGCGACCCCTGGCGGTAAAAAATTAGATATTGTAGCTTTAAGTAAAAAAAAAAAAAAAACTGTTTTGCTTTCTTTAAACAGAATCCTAACAAAATTCTTGTTTTCCTGTGCTTTTTGATCCATGTTTGATCCACTCTTTTGACTTGAAGGTAGTTATTTTTTTATTCTTAAAGGGGAAATATCATGCTAAATCAACTTTTTTAGCCCGTAAATGCATTTTTATGTATATTTGGAGTGTTTATAAGTACAGAAAAGTTGAAATTAGTCTCTTCAGGTACTTTGTTGATATCTTTATATTCTGTTTTGGTCATATTTTTCAACCTGTTTCGATTTTTCTGTTATCTATGACGTTTTTTGTACTATTATGTCACAGTATTTGCAGCAGAACTGCCAAATAAGGACATTGACTCCCGGCCCAATACTTTGAGCAGTCCGCCATTTTTATTTCTTTTATTTATTTTGTAGTGCAAGCTCAAGGATGCTGAAGTTACGAGAGGGTAACGGTAGGTACAATACAAATGTTCGGTTGTTGGATGTAGTGACCCACACGCTTCATTACACCGTCTCCCAGCATCAGAACCTCTTCGAAGTGCCTGGTTGAGTTTTATTTATCAAGGAAATGTACCCACATCTCTGGGTAAAGTCATTTTTGTGTGCGCGAAGCACTTCAAGGATAACTAAGTTACTTCAGCAACCTCCGCCAGTATAAAGAAGGATTTGCCGACAGACTTCGTCTGATTGAGGGGTCAATTCCTTCTATCTTTGGAGACGAAGAACAGAGCACTTCGGTAAGCTGTAAATAACGTTAATAAAAATAAAGTAACGTTACTTTACTTTCTCAAAACACACGGTGGTCATGGTTTAGCAGTACCTTTGTCTTTCTTTTTATTTTGTTTTTTAAGTACACGTCTGCAGTATTAATGTTGTTGAGTTTCATCATGACAATGGTCATTTAGCTGCTGTATTTTCTAATGCTTTTCTAAACGTACCATATTATCAATACATATTTTTAGTGGTAAGATTAGGCCGTAGTCATTTGTCTTGTTAGTGTGCTTGTTTTAACAAGAGAAATAATCGACTTTGACTTTATTTAGAGGGCTAAACCAACAAGTCACAAAACGTCTCGGTTACGTATGTAACCCCAGTTCCCTGATAGGGAACGTGACGCTGCGTCAAATGCTGTGGGAACGCCCCTGCGTTGTGCGTCATGAAGCACGTATGGAATCAGCCCAATGGAGAGATGGAACGTTATAGGCGGGTGACGTCATCGACCAGGAAACTATAAAGCACCCCATAAACACAAGCGCAACAGCTTCTGATAGGCCTGAAGGAAGTACTAGCGGGAATGCCGGGAGTATGGTGGAATGACCGAGCCGTTCCCTTTCAAGGGAACTCGAGCTGCGTCAAACGCTGTGGGAACGCTAATACCCACGTCGCCATAGGACCAAGTGACCGCCATGTGAGAACTAGCGCACAGAGGACGAGAGCACCTGTGCCCCAGGGGTAGAACTTAAGTCTAGGTCGTAGAAATTAATGAAAGTATGCGGTGAAGACCATCCAGCCGCATCATAAACGTCACTGAGGGAAACTCCTGACAGTAAGACTTTAGAAGCCGCCATACTCCTGGTAGAGTGGGCTCGTACAGCCAAAGGTGAAGGCTGACCAGCCGACTCATAGGCAAGTGAGATAGCCTCGACCACCCACTTGCTCATTCTCTGTTTAGACGCGGGACACCCCTTCTTGGGTGGCCCAAAGCACACAAATAGTTGTTCTGACTTCCTCCACAGGGCAGTTCTGTGGACGTAGGCGTCTAACGCCCTAACAGGGCAGAGTAAATTAAGTTTCTCCTGGTCAGACGACAGAAATGGAGGAGGACAAAAGGCCTGCAGAACTGTAGGTCTAACAACATTAGTAGGGACCTTGGGAACGTAACCTGGTCTAGGATGCAGAAAAGCCTTAACCATGCCAGGCGAAAATTCCAGGCACGAGGGTGAAACCGACAGAGCCTGCAAATCTCCAATTCTCTTTAGTGAGGAGATAGCAAGAAGAAAGATAGTCTTAAACGTGAGAAACTTCTCAGGAACTTCTTCGATAGGTTCAAGAGGAGCTAGGGAAAGACCTTCTAATACGATGGCCAGATCACAGGCCGGCACCCTTGTACGAACTGCTGGCCTCAGCCTCAGTGTGCCACGAAGGAAACTAGTTATAAGCGGGTGTCTCCCAAGAGAAACTCCACTGAAAGGGACGTAGTAAGCAGCCAGTGCCGCCACATACACCTTTAGTGTGGAGGGGGATAGCCCTGTGGAGAAGCGCTCCTGCAGGAATTACAGCACTGCACCCACTGGGCAGTTAACTGGGTCCTGCAGGTGCTCTCCACACCAAGAAGTGAAGAGTTTCCACTTCAAGGCATAAAGCTTCCTCGTGGATGGAGCTCTGGAGTGAAGAATGGTCTCAACAACCTCGGTTGAGAGACCAGAGTTCATGAGCTGGACCCCTCAGAGGCCAAGCCCACAATACTGGGCGGGGGTGAAATATCATGCTGCCCCCCTGAGAGAGTAGATCCCTCCTGACCGGGAGCTCCAGGGGAGAGCCGTCCAGGAGAGAAATCAGGTCCGCAAACCATACTCGGGCCGGCCAGAACGGGGCTACTAATAGTAGGCTGACCCCATCCCGGCGAACCCTCTCCAGAACTCCAGGTAGCAGAGCAATCGGGGGAAAGGGGAACAGACGTGACCTCGGCCACGGCTGCACCATAGCGTCCAACCCCAGAGGGGCTGGATGGCTGATGGAAAACCACAGATGACAATGCGTGGTCTCCTTGGAAGCGAATAGGTCCACCTCGGCGCGACCGAAACTCAACCAAAGGAGCTCCACCACCTCGGGATGGAGTCTCCAATCCCCCGGCCTCGGCCCCTGTCTCGACAGGGAGTCTGCTACCACATTCAAATACCCAGGAAGATACATTGCTCTCAGAAATAGTAACCTCCCTTGGGACCACAGGAGGATCTGACGGGCCAACTTGTAAAGCCGGCGAAACCGCAGGCCCCCCTGATGATTTATATAAGAGACCACCGACGTGTTGTCTGACTGAACTAACACATGATGACCTCTCAGGTCTGCTAGGAAGTGCTTCAGAGCCTGGAACACCGCCAACATCTCTAGACAATTTATAAGCCGTGATAGATGATGGTCCTGCGACAGCCCTTGGGCTGGATGACCACTCGTGACCGCCCCCCACCCTGTGAGGGAAGCATCCGTCGTTAGCGTTACGCGACGACAAAGAGCCCCCAACACAGGCCCTTTGAATAGGAACCAAGTTTGTTTCCACATGACCAGAGCACGAAGGCAGCGCCGCGTGACTTTGACCGTGCGGAGCGGATTTCCCCTCGGGGAGAATCCCTTGGTCCTGAGCCACCACTGTAGCGATCTCATGTGCAACAGGCCGCAAGGTATAACATCGGACGCTGCTGCCATCAGACCCGACAGTCTCTAAAACTGTTTTACAGTAAGTAGCTGGCCTAGCTTTACTTGTTTCACAGCTGAGAGAATTGAAACGATGCGGGTCGGAGCGAGTCGCGCCTGCATCGAAACCGAAACCCAAACGACACCCAGAAAAGTGGTCTTCTGAGGAGATAATACACTTTTCTTTGCATTCAGCCTCAACTTCCAGATATGAACGAGAACGACATCTCAATGTCGAACCGCCATCTGCTCTGTCTGAGCTAAAATCAACCAATCGTTGATGTAATTGAGGACACGAACACCCTGAAGCATCAGGGGCACTATTGCTGCGTCCATGCATTTTGTGAAAGTGCGGGGAGATAAAGCTAGGCCAAACGGAAGAACCCTGTACTGGTACACCTCGCCCCGAAGGCGAACCTCAGGAACTTCCTGTGTTGTGGAAGGATGGAAATGTGGAAGTACGCGTCCCTTAGATCTATCGTGACAGACCAGTCCTCGGATCTGATTTGTGACACGATCTGCTTGATAGTGAGCATCTTGAATTTTGGCTTCCCTACCGAGCGATTCAATAGGCACAGGTCTAAAATTGGACGCAACCCCCCATCCTATTTTGGAACGATGAAATATCGGCTGTAATAGCCTGACTCCACACTGGGAGGAGGAACCCGTTCTATAGCCTCCTTTTGAAGGAGTGCTTTCACCTCTTGTTCCATAACCAGAGCCTGCTCGGGGCCCACCACTGTAGGCAGAACCCCTCTGATTCTTGGTGGACGACACCTGAATTGGATAGCATAATCCCTTTCTATTGTCTGCAGGACCCAATGAGATATTTTTGGAAGGCTTTTCCACTCTGCCAGAAATTCTACTAAGGGTACCAGTCTCTCGAGACTGGCCTCTGGTGTAACTTGAGCAGCAAACGCAGCGCCCTGTAATGGCACACCAGAGGGGAACAACTGGTTTAACCGCTCTGAAACCCTCCTCAGAGGGAGCGAGCGTCCCTCGGGAAATCGTTCGCTGGGACCGTCTGCGCCCCGGCATGAAGAGCGGCCACCAGAGCTGCCATAGATCGACCCACTAGCTTGGCCGACTCTCTGGATTCGCGAACCACGTCAGCACTGACCTCCTCACTCTCACTCACGTCCCTCAGCATGTCAGCCTGGTATGCCTGCATAATAGACATAGTATGCAGACATGACGCAGCCTGACGCGCCGCCGAATACGCTTTACCCATAAAAACCGAAATATTTCTAAGAGGCTTGGTGGGTAATGCCGGTGCTTTAACCGATGACGCAGCCTCGAGGGAGAAAAAACTCGCAAGCGTCTCTCATATATATATATGCGAGGCATAGCCGAATAACCATATGATTTTGCCCCCACAATATTAGAATATGTTGAAGTCTGGGAACTAAACACTCTATATGACACGATATCGACACCTCAGTGTGGAGATCGGGAAAAAACGGCAAGCACCGGCGTGGAGGTTGCACTTGTGACGGCAAAAATCTCTCATCTAATTTTGATATAGAAACAGACTCCTGTCTAGTCACTGGCCATACAATGCTGAGTTTTTCTACAGCTCTTGTTAATACCTCCACTAGCTCATCACTTTCGGGAGTGTAAGGTGGCGAATCCTCCACATCTCCCTCATTTATAACTGGTGCCTCAGCTCGAGCGGAAGAAACCGCAGCGCGTGCTTCCGAACACGGGACTGAGGCACTGGATCTCACAGGTGAAGGGAGAGATAAGGCAGAGCCCGTCTCTAACCCCGCTGAGAGATCCATCTGCAATCCCCTCGATACGTGTCGTCGCTCTGCCTCGGCAAGAGCAGGACCCGAACCGCGGGGAGCGCGCACCGAACCGCTCTCCTCGAAGAACGCCCGGCGGGAGCGGAGCGTCCTTAATGGCAGACGCTCGCAATGCTCACAATCAGCTCCCTCGAGAGCTGACTGGGCATGCTGCACTCCCAAACAAACAACACAAAGAACGTGTGTATCCCCACTCGTAAAATAACGCGAGCAGGGAGGGACACACTTCCTAAACTGCTATTCGTTCGCCATATCTCTCTTAATATATATATATAAATTGTTTGTGTGGTGCAGAGTATGTAAAGACAGACAATATTCACACAGGGACAGATTCACATATAGCGCGACTGAAGGCACAGAAAGCTGTTGCGCTTGTGTTTATGGGGTGCTTTATAGTTTCCTGGTCGATGACGTCACCCGCCTATGACGTTCCATCTCTCCATTGGGCTGATTCCATACGTACTTCATGACGCACAACGCAGGGGCGTTCCCACAGCGTTTGACGCAGCTCGAGTTCCCTTGAAAGGGAACAACATTTGCTGACAAAGGCTGTCAAACAGAACCCCAGTTGTGCTCAGTTGGGACACTGTAAATACAGTAAGATACACACCATTGCAATTCATCCATCTGAAGACGTTGTTCTGCAGGTTCGTCGTCTTCATTTTCAACTCGCTCCGGGTCCGGCTCTGGCTCGAACATGTAAGGCTTGATTGACAAGTCTTCAGTTGTTGAAATTTTGTTAACGTGTGAATAAAAAGTTTCTGTGCCGCTAGATAATCGTATATCTCTAATCAAACTACAAAAATGGCCGAACGGGGTAGAGTTGAACCGAGTGTCACCTCTGCGAGCTGGAGAGGGGGCGGGGTATGAAGTGTCTCATTTGCATTTAAAGAGACCGCACCAAAATGAGTTGCTCTCAGACGCACATCAGAAAGGGGGTAGAAAAGGGGCCTGTGGAGCTATAATAATGAGGAATTCAGACCCAAGCATTGCAGTTCCGCTTTATATAGACCACAAATGTATGATTTATATGTAAAAAGGAACAATTTAAAAGCATGATATGTACCCTTTAAGGGTTGTGGTTTCGGAATAAGGCTGCTTAGAGGTTGTGATGGCTTTAAACCAGCATAAAAATCAACGTTCACCTGGTCAAACTAGAGAGAGCTCATTATCTCATCTAATTTTGCATTTATGTCTTGTAGTGTGTGGAGAATGCAATTGCTGAATTTATATTGTAAGCTGTTGAATGCAAATTTTATTTATTCTTGCTTGTTAATAATAAGATACTTTTAAAAAATAAGTAATTATGGCATGCCTTATGCTTATGAATGTCATGACACTAATTCTCATATCTGAAGATCTTAAGTCATGCCCGTTTGTAAGGTCTTTAGTGTTTAATAGGGCTCAGTGGCGATTCTAGGGGGTGGTCTGGGGTGGCCAGGGCCACCCCTGAAAGCTCATTGGCCACCCCTGTGGCCACCCCAGATCTGATAGGTAGTTGGTCAAGTTCGTCAACACAAGAAACAAGAGAAATGCTGTCAATCAATGATGACAGCTGATCAACTGATTTAGGGCCAGTTTTACATTTTTAACTAACACCACAATGGTCGTACTGAGGCTGTTAGAGCTGATTTCTGCTCAGCTCGGACGTTTGGCCATGCAGGTCAGGTGACCCATGAGATGAGCGCGCTGGCTGCTGCTGCTACGTGAAACAGGAGGACGGTCGGTCACAGTTACAACAGCAACAATGATAAAAACGCTGGAATCTGTAGATATAGAGGTATGGTAATTTAATGTTTAGTTATATCGTAGTTCCCTCTGAATGTGTAGGAAAACTGAAAAAAAAAAAAGAACTACACTGTACTAGCTAGCTTAGCAGCCTGCAAACCAAGTTAAGAGTGCAGACATTTGAAGAGGCCGCGCGCGCAGCTCTTAAAGGGGCCACACCTTATTTCCACTCGTTACACCGTCATGGAATGCTATTTTCTGGACTGAAGACTTGAGGGTGTTTTTTGCAGATGTGTGTGTTCAATAGAGCTAATGTTATATTTTTGGCCAACCCGTGTGTGAAATATAGTGTGACAGTCTAGATTTAAGTTATAACACAAGAACAAGCTGTGACTTATTTATTTGCTCTGTTATTTAAGGGCTGTTTTTGTTGTATCAGTTAGCTCATCTTCACTTAAATTAACTTATTAATGTATGCTGAATCAAAGCCAATGTTTAAATTTATACCTTCATCGGGGCCTTGGATATGAATACTGTCTTAGTTGAAAACCACTTTTTGCACATTTTCATACATCACAAGATATCCTAATGATATTATTCAGTCATCAGGCCATCCTCTGTGCTACCTGTTACCCGTGTTTGCTTTACTAGATTAAGTCCCCTCTTGTGGTTAAATAAAAACACACCTGGCAAAGAACAAATTAAGAAATTCAAATTCCAGTATCTCTAACAAATTATATCTAAGCTAAATAATAACATATACTAAGCATGTAAAGAACAACATATATTTATATTTTTTTTCTTACAAGCTTAGTTTTTCTTTTGCTTTTACAGGTAAGGTCCTATCTTTAAGCATTTTGGTTTGTCCTGTTGGATTTCTGTGTTTTTATGTAACCACAAGATGGCGGTGCCTCAATTAGTAAAGCAAACTCAGGTAACAATACAGGTGACACAGATGATGAGTTTGATGACTGATGCATGTTATTCTATATAGGATGAGTTAAGAGCAGTTTATTTCGCTACTCTAATCTAACTTATGAAGAGACAAGTTAATCCACTACAAGAAAATAGCTCTTAGAAAATGTTTACCCTATCCTGACCATAATTACTGATTAAAAATAGACATGTTAAAATAACCAGAGATACTTGGGGACTGTGATAGGTGGTTAGGACTGTTTTTAACAGGATAGTCACCTTTATTTGACAGTTATGAGACAGGAAGTCATGGGAGAGAGAGAGGATGTGACATGCAGCAAAGGACCGGGATTCGAACCATGGTCGGCTGCGTACATATACACATTAACTTTGCTATGCCATGGCCACCCCACACTAGCTTTGTGTCCCATCTTGGCCACCCCCCAAAAAATGTCCTGGATACGCCACTGATAGGGCTGGGTATCGTGTCACATCAATGCATTGCAATTATTTGTTTCTCAATTCAATATCGATTCATCAAATCCTATGAATTGATTCAGCCCACCGGCCAGTGGCGGCGCTGTGGGCAGCACTCTAATGAGGGCATTCAGCGCTGTACAAGACACGCTTTACCAGCAAGATGACGGACAGTAGCTGCACTCCGTTCAAGCCTGCACCACCAACCAGGGACGTCGCTAGGCCTATTTTAGGGGGGCTGAAGCTACCCCAAAATGTTCCTAAGCCCCCCTAAATGATAATGAGAACAACAATAAGTCTCCGGGAGTCTCCCGCATATTGATAGCGGCTCCCTGATGTACGCAAATTAGTTCAAATCTCTCGAAATTTAGAGCTCCCTAACTCCAAACCGCGTAGCGCACGCACAACAGAGAGGAAGAGAGCCAGAGTCCTTGCGTGTGTGTGCGAATGTGCGCGCGTGTGCATCACTAAGCGCATTTTTTTAATGAGTATGCATATTTTGTGTTTCTGTTTACATTTCTTTTATAACTTGAATGTATAGGAAGAAAGAAATATACTTTCTATTACAGTTACATGCACTTTAGAGGTGTGTTAATAAAGCACCTGTTTGTTACAGTTGTGGTTTGTATTCAACACATGTACAATATTGTACAGTTTGTTTTGCTAAATAAACAATGACAGGAAACATGCTGGGGTCAATTTGTTCTTAAACATTGGTAATACTGCACACATTATTTAAAAAAATACTCAGGTACTTAATTACTTGTGTATTTACTAATTATTGAATCGATATCGAAGCTAATAAATCAATATCGAATCGAAATCGAATCAAATTGAAGCCTCAAGAATCGAAATCGAATCGAATTGTGAAATTCCTAACAATAGCCCTAGTGTTTAATAACATTTCGTGATTGTGAATTATCTCATGAAGCATTTTTATGGGGATACAAATATTAATGACACTGAAACAAGTTTCATGAAATTGTTCTGTTTTATTTTTATAGAGAAATTAATTTGTTACAATGATAAAACACTAGCACCAAGAGTCCATGATACGCCTCATGCTCATGAATCTCATGCCACCCATATTGCTGAAGCTCCTGTACTCTCCAGGCCTGAAGTAGGACATCTTGCCTCTGTAGTTGGGCTGCTCATACATGAGCCAGTGGCCGTCCATCACATGACAGGACTGGCAGTGAGACATGCGGTAACGGTCCATGATGTTGTCACAGTCATCCATCATCTCGTACATCTGACCCATGAAGTTCTCCCTCTCGTAGATCCTCATTCTGTAAGATCCTCTGTGCTGTTGTGGAAGAGAAGTAATGTAAGTTATATATATATATATATATATACATACACACATATATATATATATATATATATATATATATATATATATATATATATATATATATACATTTTTTGTATTTTACAGTGATTACCCCAAGTTGATTTGTTATGGATACATTAAAATCCTCATAGAACTCACCATTGGGATCATACGGCAGGATCTGATGCAGTTGCTCATTCCAAACATTGACATGTAATCAGCGTACTCGCCCTTCCTGAAGAAATACCCATTTCCCATGTAGTTGGGATGATCATACATCATCCAGCATCCACTCTCCACTCTGCAAGAGTGACAGCGGTTCATGTAGGAGGAGAAGTCACCACTGTCACCCATGCACTCATAAGAGCGACCCTGGAAGTTCCTGTCCTCATAAAAGATGACCTGAAAATTAGTCAAAAATTCTGTTAATTGGTTGATCATGTATCCTGAAATAATATTTGGAATTTGGCAACATTACAATTCATATTTAAGTTGCTATATAACAATTTATAATTTAAATCAAAATGTTAAGAACACACTTTGCCCATGATGTCAGTCTGTTAACTGTTAACAAGTGGATATGGCTCCAATACACTGTTCTTTGCGCTTGGCTACCTTTATATACCTGTCCCAGTTCAAAGACTGTGTGTCCCCTATTGTATATGAATTCCTGACCCAGCATTGCAGTGCACTTGCCTTTTACATAGTCAACTGTGTTCTCCATTCTACATGTGACTAGATCATGCTTTCTACCTGTTTCAATGGTTCCTTTTTTATTCCTTTTTTTCAACAAGAATGAGGGGAATGTTTTCAGCGTTTTCCCCAATTAATTTTAAAATGCTTTTTGGCACAAAAAAGATTATTTTGAATGAATATATTTGGAGGAATCATCCAAAATATCTAGAGCTAAGTGGTTCATCTTATTTGTGGTAGATTAATTTTGAGCTCTGTCATATTTTCATAATCCAATTACTAGTAATACCAAAATTAATTCAAAATTTCCTTAGGCCGTGTGTCTACCAAAGCGTTTTTAGCCGGCTGAAAACGCTAGGCGCTCTGCTGAAAACGCCTAGTACTGGGCGCTTGAGAGTGTTTTGGCAGCGCTGCGTTTTTTCAGTTGAGACGATTCGTTGCTATGATACAGAATATCCGCAGCACAGTTCACTTGTAACTGATTTCGTAGACAATTTGTTTCATACTAAAAATGTATTTTTCATCCATTTTGTTCGGTTAGCTCTGCTGCTAGCTCTGTCTTTGTACAGAAATAATGTTTTGACAGTTGGTCGGTGTGATATTTGTCCCGCCCCTCCTCCACTGTGATTGGACGGCTGTGTAAAAAGTGACAGTGATGAGCGCAGCGTTTTACCCAAAGTTGAAAATTTTTCAACTCTCGGCGACCAGTAAAAAACGCTGGGCGCTAAGCGCTTGAGCGCTAAATACACGCTCAGTGCCTCGTTATGCTCATGGCGTTTAAAAAACGTGGCGCTCCCATTGAAAACAATTGGTATTTTACGCCAGCTGCGTGAAAAAACGCTTTGGTGGACACACGGCCTTACAGTCATGGAACTTAAAATGGATGCAATAAGGGAAATTAGATATTGCCAATCTGTGTTGCATATTCCAGGATCCACCACTCTGAATTAATTAGCTGGAATGACAATTCGTCCCTGCCTATACTCTGTTTTTAAAATTATATATTTTTTTATGTATTGAATGTTTTGGTATATGGTCACGGTATAACACAGTAGAGAGTATATACAGTGCTTAGCATAAGTGAACACACCCATGCTAAAGTTGATTAAAAAGAGGAAAAAAAATCATCTTTTGGAAATTGATCTTAATGCCTTAATGTAAAAAATGAAGAAAAATCCTACCTTTAAGGACACTAATTTTCTTTGTGAATGAATAATGTATTGTAAATAATTAAATGTTCTTCCTTAAAATACAGGTTGCATAAGTGAGGACACCCCTATGTTAAATTCCCATAGAGGCAGGCAGATTTTTTTTTTTAAGGCCAGTAATTTCATGGATCCATGATGCATCCTGATAAAGTTCCCTTGGCCTTTGGATTTAAAATAGCCCCACATCATCACATACCCTTCACCATACCTAGAGATTGGCATGGGGTACTTTCCATCTCTCAATGCAAATCAAATCAGCTATTAGGCTAACTGAAATAAAACCGTGCCAATTTTTGTAAACCGTGTAAACATATTTAAATAAGAGATAAATAAAAAAGAGGGAATATTATCTGGAAATGACACTGATTGTTCTCAAATCCGTCATAGTCTAGATACACCATGACTCAGTTAGTGAACGTATACCATTGTTGAGCCTAAAATATCTTGATTTTTGTACATTAGTTTACGTAACAAATTGGGTAGAGTATGGAACAAACACAATGTTCTTAAGTAAAAATTACATTTAAAGAGATAGTTCACTCAAGCATTCTCTAAACAAAAGTAGCCCTCACTGAATTTCATTAAATGGACAAAAATATATATTTTTAAACAATCTTTATCATAAGAAAGTCATAAGATTGCTAAATAAGTTGGTTAATTTACAAAATTAGCATTTTCGGGTGAACTGCCCATTTAAGATAGTATTTTAAATGTTGTTTTTGTGATACAGTGTTCAAAGTCGTATTTGATGTAGTGCAGTCTGATGTTAGTTTGCATTCCAGTATGCATTTGTTCTTGATAAAGGAGCACATAATGTAAGTTGGACTGTTGATTTAAAATCATTCAACAGTCTGTGTAGTTTTATAAATATACTAATAGCCATAAGCGGAGGGTGAACCAACTCTAGGGCAAGGCTACACGTGACTCCTCCTCAAAAACACATTTAAATAGAATGTAATGAAATAGTGCCGTGTAGCCTATCAACAACCTACACATCCCAGCATAAACACTCTTGTTATTGAATGTGGTTATGTTCACAAACCACTATAATTTGAACAGGCAAGCCAGAATATTATAAACATTGCCTTACCTAATGCAGCAAAACATACTTTTTCTTCAAATTCTGAATGGATTATCGTCTAGAAAGCGTGCAGAAAAGTGCTCCCTTTATAATCACTAAACTGTCACTCATCTTAATTGATCCCAATCTCAAAAAGTTCTGCTAATCGATTAAGCTGACTGAATATCTTAATTAGAATTTGACTGCAGGGGTCCTTTCTTCGTACGTCGCTAACTCAGTTAGCTGGATTTGATTGTTGACGATTTGCCATGATCTTGGAATGTTAGGTTCTTCGAAGCTCATCCTGGACTTGCTGTCATAGCAACAGGTCCTTAACCTTAAAGGGATAGTTCTATGGTTTACTCACCCTGAAGCCATCCTGTGTGTATATGACATTCTTCATTCAGACGAATATGACCGGAGTTATATTAAAAATTGTCCTGAGTGAATGGCTGTCTGTCTTTGGAAGTCCATCAAACGCATCTATTCATGATTAAAGAGCTCCACACGTCTCCGAGGGTTAATAAAGGCCTTCTGAAGTGAAGCGATATGTTCGTGTAAGAAAAATATCCATATTTAAAGCTTTATCGACTAAGAATAACTAGCTTCCAGCAGACGGCCGAGCAAGTTGACTTACGGCCAAAAGAGTAACCCTTGAACTTGACGCGCAACATAATGACGGCAATTAGCCTTTTTTTACACTTCCGGGTTCTGTTTCCGGCGCTCGCCAACACCAGGTAAACTTACTTCCAGTGACAACAACAATGGGAGAGTCCAAGAATAAGTGTTGCTGTAGCGTCCCTCGGTGCAGCAATTCTAAGCAAAAACAACCTTGTTTAAGTTTTCACAGGTTTCCTTTGAACGAAGACCAAAAAAAGAAATGGGTCATCGCTATTAGACGGGACGAAGGGGCTACGTTCATAATTCGGAGAGGTAGCATGTATGTCTGAAGTCAGCATTATACTGCTGTCGACTACATTCCAGGAAGTTCGCGGCTGAAGGTTGAATAGAAATTTCCATGTACTCCCTCAAAGGCTGTCAGCTTTTGAGAGATCTGCTGTTCGACTTGACGCGGATGTACGCATTCAAAAGCAGCCGGTGGAAGATGAAGATGCTCCCAACGAACCAGTCATGATTAAGAACATGACTAAGCGGCACGCCCACCTGCCGGTAAGCACTTATGTTAACTTTTGCTTGTGTATTTTGGTGATAACAGTGTAGACTGTGCCGTGACATGAAATACAAAAATAAAAACAGCATCATTAGTTGCTAACTATATTCTTTACATTTTTATAGGTGAAAAAAGATGAAGCTCTGCAGTACATTGAAGTGCTGGAGGCTAGGCTGCAGAAAATGTCACTAGAGAAACAAACAATAATGAGCAGATTTTGTGTTTCTGATCACACAGTCAGATACTATAGGGACGTCCCACGTGACGTCACGTCATTTGGAGCAGCCATTTTGACGGAATAGAAAATGCTGTACCGCCGGTGATAATACAGCTCGTCACGAAATATTTCTATCATGCCCGAGTGATGCTGTGCAGTTGGATGCGATCAGATACGTGATCATACAAAAGGAATATCTTTATACCGTATCCCAAAAGAAACAAAACGGAGAAACAAGTGGTTGGCGGCAATGAACAGGCAAAACGCTGATGGCGGTGTTACTGTTTGGCTTCCAACTCAACACAGTCCAACTCAACACAGCTTTGCAGTCTTCATTTTGGATCAGGTAAGTTGTCCCCTCGAAGGCTAATTAATGATTTCTCGGAGTTCGGGATCAAATGTTATAAATCCACTGTTGCCATAGAAATCCGCAATGTGTGTGTGCACACTACCATTCAGCATAACATAACAGGGCTCTCAAGTGTCACTCTGTCATGGAATGGCAGGACACAGATAGATTTAGTAACAGCAAGGTTTATTAAGAGCACAAGATCGATAAAGGTAGAAGTCAGATGAACAATGTAGACTAGATGAGAACTGAAGAGAATGGGAGTCTGTACGAGTCTCTTAACTGAATGCAGGCACACTTGGAGAACCGGAGAGAGGAAGGGTGAAGACCAGACTGGAAAGAGGATCAGACGAGCCGAGAACCCAAGGAGACTGGATGGAGACCGGATGATGAAGGTACGCAGACTAGCTGGTTTGTAAACAATGCAGGTTTTGAGGTAGAGAGTCCGGTAAGTCGGTGTAAAAGCGACGAGACCGGACAGAGAACTGACGAAGCTGCTGTGTATAAATAGTGCTAGAAAATTGGATACTGAGTGTCAACAGGTGGTGAAGGCAGGTTTAGATAATTAGTATTCCGGGGAAAGTAAACGAGTGGTTGGAGTGAGGATGTCTGGTGTTGATGATGGTGGATCCGTGACAGTACCCCCCTCCCTCCACGGCCCGCTCCTGAGGGCGGAAATGACCGACGGCGGGGACGTCCACGACCTCTCGGTGCTGGACGATCAGGATGAGCTGTATGGAAGTCTTGCAGAAGAGCTGGGTCTAGAATGTCTTCTCGGTGTACCCAGCACCTTTCTTCCGGACCGAAGCCCTCCCAAGCGACCAGATATTCTAGGTGGCCGCCCCGTCGTTGAGAGTCAAGGATGTCTTGTACCTGATAGATGTTGTCTTCCGATGGATCAATGGTAGGAGGAAGAGGTACTTCGTCAGCATCAGCTTCTGGAGAAGGAGGAACCAGAGGGTTAATGTACGGTTTAAGAAGTGATACATGAAAAGAGGGTGAAATACAGTAGTGTGCTGGGAGAGATAACCGGTAGGTAACTTCGTTGATCTGCCTCTGGATTGCGAACGGACCTATGTATCTGGGACTCAGCTTACGACAGGGCTGTCGGAGACGGATGTCCCTGGTAGAGAGCCAGACCTTCTGTCCAGGTTGATAGGTGGGATTCGCAGACCTCCGAGTGTCTGCCTGGCTCTTGTGTCTCCGAACAGCCCTCTGCAGATGAACGTGTGCTGAGTCCCAGACCCTCTCTTGAAACCAGTGATGGACTGCTGGGACATCAGAAGGCTCACCTGACCAGGGAAACAGGGGAGGCTGATAACCGAGGATGCACTGAAATGGAGTTAGACCGGTAGTAGATTGACGGAGAGAGTTTTGAGCGTACTCGGCCCAGGGTAGATATTGACTCCAGCAGTCTTGTTGACTGTGACAATATGACCGCAGGTACCTCCCGATTTCCTGAATCTTCCTTTCCGTCTGGCCATTGGACTGAGGATGATACCCCGAGGTAAGACTCACAGTGACTCCAAGGAGTTGGAAGAAGGATTTCCAGACGCGAGAAATGAACTGAGGTCCCCGATCTGAAACTATGTCCTCGGGAATCCCGAAATGTCTGAAGACTTGATTGAAGAGGTTTTTTGCGGTCTCAAAAGCTGTGGGTAAGCCAGGTAGCGGAATCAATTTACAGGCTTTCGAAAAGCGGTCTACAACCATCAAAACACAGGTCTGGGAGTCAGAGGAAGGGAGGTCGGTAATGAAGTCCACCCCGAGGTGAGACCAGGGTCTTGTGGGTATTGGAAGTGGAACCAGTTTGCCTTCAGGAAGATGACGAGGGACTTTGGCCATGGCACAGACTGGGCAGCTCCTCACATATCGGGAGGTATCCTGGGTCATATTGGGCCACCAATAGCGTTGTTGTAAGAGCGAGAGGGTTTGTTGGCTGCCTGGGTGTCCAGAGCCCGGAGATGTGTGTACTGAGTCCATGAGGGACAGACGCAAACGTGATGGGACATAGGTCCGTCCCTCAGGACCTCCCGGCGGAGCAGGTTCGGTTTGAGTGGCTTCGGTGATTTGATCATCCATACTCCACTGCATGGGACTGACTAACACGGCTGGGGGGAGGATGGGTTCCGGTTTCAAGGAGGTGGATTCTGGTTGATATAACCGGGAGAGTGAATCAGCCTTGATGTTCTTGGTTCCTGGACGGTAGGAAACAGTGAAGTTGAATCGAGTGAAGAAAAGCGCCCAACGGGCCTGACGGGTGTTGAGTAGTTTTGCTTCTCGAAGATACTCCAGGTTACGATGATCGGTAATGACTTCAAATGGGTACTTCGCTCCCTCCAGCCAGTGTCTCCACTCTTCAAGGGCTAGCTTGATGGCCAGCAGTTCCCGGTTGCCAATGTCATAATTCTGCTCCGCCGGGGACAGTTTCTTGGGGAAGGCACATGGATGGAGTTTGGATGACTGAGGGTAGGAGCGGAGCAGAAGGACTCTTTGAGTTTCTCAAAGGCATTGGTGGCTTCAGTGGTCCAGGACAGAGACTTGGCCCCTTTCTTTAACAGAGAGGTGATGGGTGAACTGATCTTGCTGAAACCTTGAATAAATCTTCTGTAGAAATTGGCGAACCCCAGAAAGCGTTGAATTTCCTTGATCTTGGTAGGTCGTGGCAAGTTAGCAACGGCCTCCACCTTCCTCTGGCCCATGGCGATGCCGTGTGGATGTATCACATAGCCCAGAAACTGGATGGTTTCCTGATGGAATTCACATTTTTCTAATTTAAGGAAGAGCTGGTGATCGTGTAGCCGCTGAAGGACCATCTTCACATGGCGGATGTGTTCAGACAGGTTGGATGAGTAGATGAGTATGTCGTCTATATAAACGACAACAAACCGATGGAGGTAATCTCTGAAGATCTCATTCATAAAACCTTGGAATACCGTGGGAGCGTTGGATAAACCGAAGGGCATGACCCTATACTCGTAGTGCCCAGCAGGAGTGATGAACGCCGTCTTCCATTCATCCCCCTCTTGAATTCGTATCAAATTGTAGGCACTGCGAAGGTCTAGTTTTGAGAAAATCCGGGCATCACGGAGTTGCTCCAAAGCGGCTGGAACCAGAGGAAGGGGATAACGAAATTTGACAGTAGAGGCGTTGAGGGTTCGATAATCAATGCAGGGGCGCAAGCCTCCGTCATTTTTTTTCATAAAGAAAAAACTGGAAGCGGCAGGGGACGTAGAAGGTTGGATGTATTCCTGACGAAGAGCCTCCTCGATGTACTCCTCCATGGCCTTCTGTTCCGGGATGGACAGCGGGTAGATCTTACCGCGAAGTGGTGTCGCCCCAGGCAGGAGGTCGATCGCTCAGTCCCATGGCCGATTAGGTGGAAATTTTGTAGCCAGTTGCTTGCTGAACACATCCTGGAACGCCCGGTAGTAGATGGGGATCTCAGGTTCGAAGTCGGTGGCTGGACTTTCAATCGTGGTTGAACCGATGGATAACTTGGAAACTGAGGTGGAAGAGGAAGAAGAAACCTTCTTGACAGGTGACAGACACTGAGAAAAACAGCTTTCTCCCCACTGACGGATTTCTCCTGTAGACCAGCAGTGCAGGGTTATCAGACAGACAGGCAGTGCGGCGTTGAGCAATGCGGATGCAGCGCTGAATGAGACTCTCCACACCGATGTTATCATCATAAATCACCAGTTGCAAATGTCTCGATTGAGACCCTGACGATAGGCGGTAATCAGGGCTGTCTCATTCCACCCGCTGTTAGCTGCCAGAGTGCGGAACTGTAATGCATATTCTGAAACAGATGACTTTCCTTGTCGCAGACGGAATAATTGATCGTGGATAGACAGAGCATTGGGAGCTTGAGAGAAAACTTCTCGAAAATGACCAATGAAACTTGACAGAGACTGAGTGACGTGCACGTCCAGTGAGAAGTGAAATGATGAAAGCGACCTTCGCTCTTTCCATGGGAAACTGTGAGGCTTGCATTTCCAGATATAGTTCGCACTGAAGCAAGAATCCGCTGCACTGCCCCTCCTCACCTGAGTAGGTCGCTGGTCGGGCCATGGGACTGCCAGAGGCAGATGAAGAAGACTGTGTGACTAGTGGATGAAGAGCTTGAATAATCTCCTGCAAAGTGGTGTTTACAGGAATCGGAGGTGAAGCGTCTTCATCGACATGATCCGTTGGCTCTTGCATATTGGTCCGGTCTTCTGTCATGGAATGGCAGGACACAGATAGATTTAGTAACAGCAAGGTTTATTAAGAGCACAAGATCGATAAAGGTAGAAGTCAGATGAACAATGTAGACTAGATGAGAACTGAAGAGAATGGGGGTCTGAACGAGTCTCATAACTGAATGCAGGCACACTTGGAGAACCGGAGAGAGGAAGGGTGAAGACCAGACTGGAAGGAGGATCAGACGAGACGAGAACCCAAGGAGACTGGATGGAGACTGGATGATGAAGGTAAGCAGACTAGCTGGTTTGTAAACAATGCAGGTTTTGAGGTAGAGATTCTGACAGAGAACTGACGAAGCTGCTGTGTATAAATAGTGCTAGAAAATTGGATACTGAGTGGCAACAGGTGGTGAAGGCAGGTGTAGATAATTAGTATTCCGGGGAAAGTGAACGAGTGGGTGGAGTGAGGATGTCTGGTGTTGATGATGGTGGATCCGTGACACACGCATTGAGCGTGACAGTCACTCATTTCGGTCTTTTGTCACGCTCTCCCGCCACACATTGTATTTCTCATGCTGAAAAACTATTTGTAATATATTTCATATGCCGCAGCGCCCAAAACTCTGTCCGCACCACTCTCACTGTGGAACCGGCAGGAATCAAGCTCACAACTCCTCTGGTGTTGTTCGTCGAGCTACACAATAGCCAATCAGAAAATAGCACTATTGTATCTGGGTAAGATTTAACACAACAACCAATGAAAAAAATGTACACGGTTCTAACGGTGTATGGGTTGACTACATTTTTCTACGTTTTTTTTGTAGCAGTGAAAAAAAAACTACCAACATTAGCTAGAAACACTAGTAGTAAAGAGTAGAGAAGAGAGCCGTGGAACTGCTCAGTTAGCTTCAGAGTCAGTAACGTTACTGGTAAATGCATTTACCTAACACACTGTAGCCAAATGTCAAAACGTTTTTATATAATTCTATTATTAGTATAATAATATACTAATAATATATATTACCCACGGCAATAGATCTATTATTAGGGGTGGCCCAGGCCCACCCCTAATAATAGATCCATTGCCACTGAGTAGCTGACGGATGTATTCCGTCAAAATGGCTGACACGCGGCTAGGGGTCACGTGACTGGGAGATCCCTATACAAAATGTCCCTCACATTAAGTTTTCCAGGTGTTCTGGGAGTCTGTTTGTCCATCTGCCAGCAATCTTGTGTACTGGACCAAAGCACAGAAGATGGGACAGGAAGCGTCTCCAAGCCCTAGCCCTGCTAGGGTCTTGGTTACCATGACTACGATCAGATAAGTTGGTTTTATTGCTGTTAAAATGTGGGCACATGGAAAACGCAGAGGCCATAGAAAAGACCCACAGCCCTTAAAACAGACTTTCCTGCATTTATTTATGGATGAACTGATCTGTAAATACACCCCAGGACACTGTGTGAATGATTTACTGTCTTGTGTAGTGTCTTATGACACTATTCTGTCTTTGATATGTATTTTATGATAGAACCAATGATCAATGTAACCCCACCTGTATCGTGTCTCCTATCTAATTAATCCTCATTTAATGACTCACCTTCTTATAGAATGCAGTGTGTGTTTGTTATATCTATCTGAGTATAAATGGACACAAACAGCAAGGCCTATGTCTAACCACACTTAAGACAGAGCCATAAATCCTCCCAACAGAGGGATTTCCCAGTTGGAAATTCCCCATTTCTTATTGGTTGAGCAAACCCTGAGAGGTGGAAATTTTCTCAGAGTGTTTAGTGTTCGCATTTATGAGGAAGAAACAATGGTATGGACGTGACAGTTCTCCGTACGTGAGCGCTCTCAAAGCGGCACTAAAATATGCTTTAAAACTTTCACAGAGACATCAAACAGAAAGCACAAAACCTTTCTTTGAAGTGAATTTCATTTTGTATTAATTGTATCTTAATTTTAATCAATGTTTCATCAACCAATTGCCTGGATTTAATAAATAAGAAGTAAATATAGCAGATGATAGACGCGTGAACTGGAGCTCGTCTCATAAATGAACCGAAACTCTGCGTATGAGGTAACCTACTTGCCTCACAGACATGTCTACTTTTAAACAGAACCATTCAAAACGAAAGAAAACAGACTACAGACTGCTCTCTGCTTATGTAATCCGTATGAAATGTGCATTTCTCTCTGGTGCGTCTACTGAAAAGGTCGCGAGTCAGCATAGCGAGTCACTTCAGAAATCCTTGTGATATATTCTGTTTGTGCTGGTCTGACTTAAATAAAATAGTGTTTAAAAATTACTTTCTGTTTAAGTCAGTTTTGTGTTTGTGTAGACCATAACGCATAAAAGAACATTAATGGGAACATTAAAGAATGTTTTTTTTAATGTAACTAAAAAGTTACTTTTAACAGTAATGCATTACTTTTTGGTGTAAGTAATCAACAAAGTGATTGAGTTACTTTTTTAATGAAGTAACTAGTAACTGTAACTAGTTACTTTATCTTAGTAACTAGCACAACACTGAAGGAGTGTGGCACAATGTCTTCATTCAATGCAGAAGTCCATCGCAACTCCAACCATCAACTCTTTTTCAGTCAATGCCGAAGAAATCGATTGAGACTCATGGGACCATCAAAATCCTTCTTCAGGAACTTCACGAAATGTTTCACTGCAAAGACCATGTAAGTATACATGTAATGAGGTGCTGATGGTTCTTTTCATAGTTAAATGGAACTTTTCTGTAGTTCCATTTCCTGCTTCCGGTTTCATTCTGTCACTAACCATTTTACATATGCTTGTATGTATGTATGTGTGTTTAGTTTAGTTATGTTTGTGATTTAGTTAATAAAAATTGTGCAAAATACGTATTTGTTTCTGATTCTCTGCTTGCAACAAAGTTTATTTTACGATTTAGATTTTGACTTCAGGCTCTTAGTAGTACTGTACAGTAAGAAAGACATTTCCCTCACCCGGAAATTAACATTTCTTAGAATTAATAAACAAATAACACTGAGTGTTCCCGGGATGAACAGGTGGATTGATTGTAATATTAATTTTACTACATTAAAGTTAATTATATTAACTCATCCAAATATTCATAATCAATTATAACAAGTTATGATTGATTATTAATATTTCTTTAGAGCTAATTTGCTACAATCATAACGAGCAATGACGTTGATTTTACCATATCAATCCTGTCACGGAATGGGTAGATTCAAGGTGCAAGGTCTCAAGTGCATAACCAAATGGGTCTATTTATTAAGAAAACAAACTAAACAACAACTACAAACTAAACAAAAACTACAAACTAAACAAAAACTACAAACAAAACTCCCTCGTGGGGGAAAACGAGACAGAAATCAGGCAGGATCAGGAAATATGAGGAACATGGACAACAAACCAGCACAGGACTACAAACACAGGGAGACTAAATAGGGAAGCAAACTAAATTAGTTTGCTTAATCAATAATTAATCAAATAATGAGATGACAACATGGGCGGGCTAGACAATTGACAGGAGAGCACATGGCACAAGGAAATACATGGCAAGCCACATGGAGACCAGACTAAACACAAACACATGACAATCCGGGAGTGTCAGAGCTCTGTCACCAAACCAAGATATAAACCAGACAGAAGTGACAGAACCCTGGCAAATCCAAGCGCGAGTTGGATGTTAAAACACTGGAAGAACAAGTCATTCAACCCGAACCTCCATCGCATTCGCAAGGACGACTCAAGCAGGACGTTTCTCAGTGATACTGGCTTTAACTTCACATTGTAGAGCACAGCGTCTTCTCGACATGATGCTATCCAGTATCCATAGGAATTAGCTGCAGTGTTTGAGGGGGTTCAAGTTTTCTCTGGTGTCTGCGCGCGTAATAAGTGGATGGATAATATGCTAATGTTTCGTCTTGAAGTCACTACGAAACGGTTTAGGATTTGTTTTAAAAACGAATCATTTGATTGACTCAGAGTCGACTCTTACTTTTGAAAGACAATAACATTATATACGGTGCACTTTCAGGTTTAAAACTTTACAGGATGTTTTCATTCACTTACACCCCTTTTCCACCAAAAAAGAACGGGTTCGGAACTGGTGCTGGTTCAAAGTTGGTTCGGAGTTGGTTCAACTTGCGAACCTCCTCAGAACCTGTTTGTTTTTCCACTTCTAGAGCGCCCAGCGAACGACGTCGTTACGTCACTGTGTACGTCGCTTTACGTCTCAGCTAGAAACGCTTGCAAGTACAACATTACTTTGGGATTATCTCTAACTCGTGAACCAAGAAGGCTTTAAAAACATTTGAAATATGTAAGTCTTTTAATCTTTTCCTTTGATATGTAATCTTTTCTGATTAGTTATGTACACCTGTCTTGTCTTTTTTTTCTCTCCGTTTATTTGTTCTATTTTGTGACTGTTTTCTTCTTTGCTTACATAATGTTTTCAATAAAAAATTTTAAAAAAAAGCTAGAAACGCTTGCGCCAACTTCAAGCATAACAATTACAATGGCGGACTACATCGTGTTTCTGCAAATGTTTCTCCTGGCTTTGCGGTCAGAAAAGATGTTTAGGACACATCTAAACCCGCCCCCAGCCCCCGACGTAAGCATGACGTGGTAAAAGAACGGTTCTCTGGTTCTAGTCCAGCAAAGAGTTGGTGCCGCTTTGGAACCAGTTTTCCTGGCAGAGAACCGGTTCTTTGGCTGTCGAAACACAAAGAACTGGTTCGCGCGCAGGCACCGGCTCCGAACCGGCTCTCAAAACGCTTTGGTGGAAAAGGGGTATTAGAGCTATGTTATTGTAACAGTCACCAGCTGGAGTGCCCTTGAGAGCCACCAGAGGCCACTCCACATGCATCCTTCACATGCTACATCTCCCATAACTCCCTGCCCAGACTCTTCATCCATTATCATGTTCACCTGTGTCTCATTATCTTATTTAGCTCACCCCATATAAGCCTGGTTTTCTCATTCATTATCTGTGAAGGGTGACTGTCAGTGGGGCATGCCTTTAGGCGGTTGACATTAGCTGGATTGTGACTGGAGCGCTGATGGAAGGAAGTAGCGTAGATTCCGGAAGTGATCCGGAAATGGAGGATGTGGATAGTGGAGGTGGTGAAAATGAAAGTGGTAAGTGGAGTGTAGTGGAAAATCGGAAAAGAAAGAAGAATTGGGGAAAATCTTCAGACTCGGGCAGTAAGAAAGGAAATATCCAGGCTAAAAGTAGGAAAGAGGAGTATAAGGTACTGTTGAAGTTTGTTGATTTGGTAAAAGCGATGAATCCGTTGAAGCTGACGAAAGCATTGAAAGAAACGATAAGGACGGTTGAAAGCATTAGGACTTTGAGGGATGGCAATCTGATATTGTTTTGTAAAGACAGTAGGCAGCAAAAATCAGCTTTGGGTGTAAAATTGATGATTGGACATAAGGTGATATGCTCGATACCAGAAGAAAATAATTGGGTCAGAGGTGTTGTATCATGGATTCCGACAGATGTAACGGAGGAGAAGATTAAAAAGAATATCACGGGAGCAGCGGTAAAGTTTGTTAGATGGCTCAAGTGTGTTAGAAATAATGAAAAGACAGACAGCCTCTCAGTAATGATAAACTTTGATGAAAAGAAAATGCCAGAGAACGTTTATTTAGGATTTGTAAGGTATGTGGTAAAACCATATGTTCCTCCACCGATAAGATGTTATAAATGTCAAAAATTCGGTCACATAGCGGCAGTATGCAGAGGTAAACAGAAATGTGCGCGGTGTGGAGGCGGAAAAAGGCAGTCAATGTTCAAAATGTTAAAATGACAGAAGGGATAACATACTCTGAGGCATTTTTGAAGAAAGTAAACCAGACTCGTAAAACAAATAACACTAGGAATGAAGAAATTAATGCAAAACAACAGAGGAAAGAGCGAAGAGATGGAAAGGTAGTAGTGGATGATAAGATGATCAGACATAAATTATCATATGCTAATGATCAGAGTTGCAGAAAAGTACTTGGATCTGGGGAATGTTACTGTTGACATGATAAATGAAAGGCTCAAGATTCCAACATTAAATAGTAGCAGTAAATAGTCAGACAACATGTGGTGGATCTTAATGGTGTTATATATCTTTCAATGAAATGCATGAAGTTTGATTGCAAATGGACAGGAGTTTAAAAATGTATAACAAATCAAGAGAAAAGCCCATGTATACAGGACACTTGGCTTAAATCACAATATAATTTTACAATACATGGCTATGTTACTATTCGGAGGGATAGACATCAAAGGAAAGGAGGTGGAGTAGCTACTTTTATAAAACAAGGAATTGAGTATAAAAAAGTTGAGGTAGATAGGGAAATAGAAGTTGTGGTGGAAATATGGGAAGGATCACGGTGTATTAGAATAATTAAATTTTACAATCCATGTGATAGGTTAAGAAAGGATATTCTAGAAAGTATAGGAGGGAATGGAAGTCAAAAAACGGTGTGGTGTGGTGATTTTAATGCTCACAGTTCAATATGGGGAAGCGCAAAACAGATTATAATGGTGAGATCATCAAAGATAATGCTAGACTGGGGAAGATTAGTGTGCATAAATGATGAAAGTCATACTAGAATTGATTTGTATAAAGGAAGTTATTCAGCATTAGACTTGACAATAGTCTCTGAAAGCTTAGCGAGTAAATGTAAATGGAAAGTATTTAAACAAAGTACAATAGGAAGTGATCATTTTCCTATTTGCAGTAAAGTTGGAGTAGATGTAGAACAAAGAGTGGGATATAGAACTCAATCCTATTGAGTCTCTCAAAGAGGAATTGAGACAACTATTACATGTGGCCAAAGACAATGATTGGATCTCTGAATCTGAACTGAGCTTTTTGTGGAATGAAAACCCAAGAGTGGCATCATTTTATATGCTACCCAAAATCCACAAATGTGTTGATAACCCCCCAGGGAGACCAGTTATCTCCGGAAATGACAGCCTCACTGAACCAAGTACATTGACTATTTTATCAAACCTTGTCTGCCTTCACTTCCAGCATATGTTCAAGACACCACGGATGTTCTTAAAAAGATCACACAACTACAAAACATAGACTCTGATACATTTCTAGTCACTATGGATGTAGAGGCATTGTATACTAACATTGAACATACGCAGGGACTTCCATCTTTGACACATTTTTTGAGTAGAAGACCTGGGTCAGAATTGCCCCCCACTGACTTTTTGGTCTCATTAACTGAATGGACATTGAATAATAATATCTTCATTTTCCAGAATAAGACTTTTAAACAGATAAAAGCTTGTGCTATGGGGGCCTGTTACAGCCCATCATATGCAGGTCTATTTCTAGGAAAATGGGAATAAGATTTTGTCCTTAACCAGGAAAAGAATGCCTTTTTCAAACACATTATCTGGTGGGGACGTTACATTGATGATGTTTCCTTGTTTTGGTCTGGTTCAGAGACAGATTTGAAAGAGTTCTATGTTTTTTTGAATAACATTAACCCCAACATTAAACTGTCTTTGGAATACAGTAAAGATTGTATTAATTTACTTGATCTTAACATATCCAAAGACGATCATGGTGCCCTACACAGTTCAGTTTTTAGAAAACCTACTGACAGGAACACTATCCTACATGCTAAGAGCTTCCACCCTAAGTGGTTGAAGGAAAATGTTCCTTATGGGCAATTCCAGAGAGTGAGGAGAATTTGTGACCAAGACAATTCTTTTGAGCACAAAGCAAAAGAGATGATGTCACGTTTTAAGGAACGGGGTTATAAAGAACACAACTGGGTCAGAATTGCCCCAGCTCTCCAAAAAGCATACTCTCCAACCACCACCCTCCAAAAAGCATACAGCAGGGCCAAATCTGCTAATAGGGAATCACTTTTAGAAAGAAACCCCCCTGAGCCTGTAAAAGATAGACCCATTTTTGTTACTACATATAGTACAGAGGCAGAAAAAATCAAGAGAATAATAAGAAATAACTGGGGTATTATCGAGAGGGATGATGTACTTAGCCAGTTGTTCCCTGAGCCACCTTTGGTTACTTTTAGAAGGTGTCCTACAATTCGTGATAAACTGGTTCGGAGCCATTTGAAACCAAAAGGCCAACAAACATGGCTGGGATCTAAACCCAAATGGTCTTATAAATGTCACCATTGTAATCACTGCAAAAATGTTACAGACTAAAACCTTTGATGATATTTTATCCCGAAAACAGTTCAATATTAACCATTTCATAAGCTGCAAAACGTCTCAGGTTACTATTGTAACCATAGTTCCCTGCGAACAGGGAACGAGACGATGCGTCCATCGACGCCATGGGAACGCCCCCAGCGTGACTGCGTCTGAAGCATCTATGTCAACTAGTCCAATGGAAAGAATGAGCGTCACGGGCGGGTGACGTCATGACCAGGATATGATAAAAGCACATCCGGTGCAAACCGGCATTAGCTTCGAAAATTGCCGAAGCAAGCCGATCACAGGGATGCAGGAAATATGGCAGGGTGACGCATCGTCTCGTTCCCTGTTCTCAGGGAACTATGGTTACAATAGTAACCTGAGACGTTCCCTTACGAAGGGAACTCAACGATGCGTCCATCGACGCCATGGGAACGAGAATACCCAAAGCGCCAGACTTTCAAATGCCTGAGTGTCAGCCTGTTGTCACACTGCACCAAGCACCTGGGATCCTGGGGCAGCATCCAGGTCCAAGCTGTAAAACCTCATGAATGTGAGCGGTGAGGACCAGCCCGCCGCATCACAAACGTCTTGGAGAGAACTCCAGATAATACGCTTAGAAGCCATACTCCTAGTGGAATGAGCCCTGACCACCAAATGGTTGGCCAGAAGACTCACAAGCAAGAAGAATAGTCTCGACTATCTATATGCTCAATAGGTTGGATTTTCTCGACAGAGAAGTCCGATGAACATAAGTGTCCAGTGCTCGCACTGGCACAAGAGGTTCAGCTTTTCCTGGTCCGAAAAATGGGGGAGGACAGAAACCTGCAGCACAATAGGCCTCGGAATAATGGTAGGCACCTTTGGAACATATCCATGTTTTGGGTAAGATTGCCTTGGCCATCCCGGTGCACTCAAGGCAGGTGGGGACCGAAAGGGCCTGAAGGTCTGACTCTTATAGGGACGAAATAGCTAGCATAAAAAAGTCTTAAAAGAAAGGAACTTCTCTGAGACCAAATCTAAGGGCTCGAAGGGAGCCCCAGATAGGCCTTCTAGAACTATTGCAAGGTCCCAAGCCAGCACCTTAGTGCAAGTTGCATGCCTCAGCCTCAAAGTGCCACGAAGGAAACGAGTGATCAGGGGGTCTCGACCCAAAAATGTACTACCCACCAGGGCGTGGAAAGCCGCAATGGCCGCCACACATATTATACCTTAAGCGTGGAAGGACATAGACCTGATACAAAGCGTTCTTGCAGAAACTCGAATACTGTGTTTACTGAACAGTTAACCGGATCCCACTGACGCTGGTAACACCAAGAAGTGAAAAACTCTCGAAATAGTGAATATAGTTTCCTCGTAGCGGGAGCTCTGGAGCTTAGAATGGTCTAAACAACCTCGGTTGAGAGACCACTCTCTATGAGTTGGGCCCCCTCAGAGGCCAAACCCACAGTTCCCAAATCCCCTGCCGGGGGTGCAATATTGCATCCCCTGCCTGAGACAGAAGGTCTCTCCTGATCGGGACCTCCAAGGGAGGTCCGTCGAGGAGAAAAATTAGGTCCGCAAACCAAATTCAGCTCGGCCAGGGTGGTGCTACTAAATAGGCTTATTCCATCCTGGCGGATTCACTCCAGAACTCCTGGGAGCAGAGCAACGGAGGGAAATGCGTACAGACGTAGCCTTGGCCACGTCTGCACCATAGCATCCAGCCCCGAGGGGACTGGTTGAGTGAGGGATAACCAGAGTGGACAGTGCGTCGTATGCTGAGACGAGAACAAATCCACTTCTGCCTGGCCGTAAAACTCCCATATTTGCTCCACCGCCTCGGGGTGGAGTCCCCTGGCCTCAGCCCCTGCCTCGACAGGGTGTCTGCTCCAATATTCTGGCCCCCCCCGGAATATACACTGCCCTCAGACAGCGTAATTTCTTGAGGGACCAAAATAAGAGGCCACCAACGTGTTGTCTGTGGGTCAAGAACCAGAGTTTCCTCCATATAACCAAGGCGCGGGGATACTGCCGCGTGATCTTGATCGTAAGGAGTGGGTTTCCCCTCATGGAGAACCCTCTGGTCCTGAGCCACCTCTGTAAAGGTCTCACGTACAGCAGGTCAAAGGGTATCACATTGGACGCTGCTGCCCTGAGGCCTAACAGTCACTGTTCCAGAACAACACATGATGGCCCCTCAGGTCTGGGAGGAGATGTCTCAACGCATTGAAGACGACCATCATCTCTAGGCAATTCATGTGCCAAGAGAGATGATGACTCCTCCACAAGCCCTGAGCTGAGCGGCCTTCCAATACCGCTCCCCAGCCGGTGAGGGAAGCATCTGTCGAGATCACAACTCGATGGCAAAGAGCTCCCAACACCGGACCCTGGGTTAAGAACCAGTGTTTCCTCCATATAACCAAGGTGCGGAGACACCGCCGCGTGATCTTGATCATACGAAGTGGGTTTCCCCTCGGGGAGAACCCTCTGGTCCTGAGCCACCACTGTAAAGGTCTCATGTACAGCAGGCCAAAAGTTATCCCGTTGAACGCTGCTGTCACAAGACCCAACAGTCTCTCTAACTGTTTTACAGTGCGTGACTGGCCTAGCCTCAGCTCTTTTGTGGCTGTTAGGATAGCAGCTACACGAACGGGCGACAGAGTGGCCCGCATCGTCACTGAATCCAATACCACACCAAGGAAAGTGGTTCTCTGTACTGGAGAAAGCACACTCTTCTTGGCATTGAGCCTCAACCCCAACATCTGCATAGGAGCAAGAACGACACCTCGGTGCCGAACCGCTAACTGTTCTGATTCCGCTAGAATCAGCCAGTCATCTATGCAATTCAGAATGCATATGCACTGCAGCCTGGCGGGGCCAGAGCTGCGTCTACACGCTTCGTGAATGTGCGGGGTGATAGAGCTAGACCGAAAGGAAGTGCCTGATACTGGTGTTCTTTGCCCCAAAGAAAACCTCAGGAACCTCCTGTGCTGAGGGAGGATGGAGATATGGAAGTATGCGTCTTTTAGATCTATCGTGACAAACCAGTCCTCGGATCTGATTTGAGTCACGATCTGTTTGAGTGTCAGCATTTTGGACTTGAGTTCCAGCACCAAACACTCCAACAGACGAAGATCTAGTATGTGACGCAGCTCTCCATCCTTTTTTGGAACAATGAGATAACGACTGTAAAGACCCGACGCAATGTCGGGTGAGTACACCTGCTCTATAGCTTTCTTTGCTAACAGGGCCTTTACCTCTTGCTCCATTACCAGAGCCTGCTCGGAATGCACTAACGTGAGCAACACCCCGTTGTAGCCTGGAGGACGAGAACCAAATCTGCCTCTTACTACTAACTGCAGGACCTATAGAGATATATTTGGCAGTAGCTTCCGCGCTGCCAGAAAATCTACCAAGGGAACCAGCCCCTCGAGGCTGGCCTCTGGTGTAATAAAGACAGCCAGTTCGGGGACCTGAAGCATACTGGCAGGAACCACCCGAACTGACTGTTTTCGAACCCCCCTCAGAGGGCGCATTCCGACGCAATGTCGAGTTGACGCTGCGCCAGAAGCTCGCTGGAGACCGCTGCGCCCCGAAGCACCAAGGGTGGCGGGGTTGGCAGAACGGTCCCCTGAGGGCACCGAGATGGAAAGGGCACCGTATAATGAGGTGTACACCATTCCACCCCGGTTGGGGCTGCCCTCACCGGTCTGACGCCGGTGGCGCCAGACCTTTTCTTTTGAGCCGCAGCCTTCTCAGCGTGAAGAACGGTCCTCGGATCCGGCTTCTGCTTTGAAGGCTTTGGCTGCTGTGTTGTGTATGAGAAACTAGACGGCTGGAGCTGCTCACGCCCAGCAGCCCCAGGGGGTTGGACATAGCGAGGGAGAGATTATCTTGTATCTTTCTCTATGATTCCCATCAAATTGAGCCAGAGGTGTCTCTCAGTGACCACAAGGGCTGCCATCCCTGAGAGATAAATCTGTGGCCCGACGGAGTTCTCAAACCCCATCGGGCCAAACTCCCTCACTTCTGTCCAAATACCGCAGCAGGTCAGCCTGATATGCTTGTAGCACTGCTATGGTGTGCAAGCAGGCCCATGCTAGACCCACTGACATATATGCTTTTCCCACTAGATTAAAAAATAGTTTTCTTTAATGGTTTAGTGAGAGAAGCCGACGCCTTCAGGTACGATACTGAACCAGGAGACAGATAGCTCGCAAGCGTCTGTTCTACCCGGGGTATTGCCCCATAGCCATACCCTCTTAACCCCCAAATATCTGAATATACATGAATGTGGGGGCTAAAAGACAAGAGGAGTAAGGCTTTTTCCATGATCTAGACAGCTCGCTGCAGATCGGGAAAAATGGAAGGCCCCGTGATGGAGGTGGAAAAATAGAGGGAAGGAAACTCGTTTAATCTATTTTATTTTTAGGACGAGTGCCCCCTTATTTCTGCTGGCCATAAATATTTAATTTATCTACAGCCTTAGTAAACACTTCCACCAGCTTATTATTTTTTATATATATTTTTTATATATATTCACTTTATTTTATATATAATATATAAACTATCATATATATATATATAGGCTATATATATTTCTCATACGCTGGGGAAAGAGATGGCAAATTCACTTCCCCCATGATTGTGTCACTTTCAATGCCCAGCACATCTACCTCCTCGGAGGTAGAGCACTGAAGCATTGATTTCTCTCTCTCCCCGGGCGGAAGAGACCGCAGCGCGGGCTTCCGAGACCGGCGAGAGAGCACTGGATCCCTCGTGGAAAGGGAGGAGATAAGATCCGCGGACCCGTCTCCAACCCCGTAAAGAGATCCTATCCGCGATCCACAGGAATGCATTCTCCGCGCTGCCTCGGCAGACGCGGGACCTGTCACCCTGAGAATTGCGAGCCCGGCCACTTTCCTCGAAAAGTGACAGGCGGGAGCGGAGCATGCGAAGCGAAAGCTTCTCACAATGTTGGCAATCAGCCCCCTCGGAGGCTGATACCGCATGCTCTACTCCCAAACCCATCACACAAAGCTCGTGTGTGTCCCTACTCGTTAAATAGCGCGAGCAGGGAGAACACAGAGTTTGTGCAATTGTTTAGTTTCCATAAATATATATATCAGACAGACAACAGTAAATATAACAGACAGTTTGACACAGATCGCTTGCTGAGGCAACAGAAGCTAATGCCGGTTTGCACCGGATGTGCTTTTATCATATCCTGGTCATGACGTCACCCGCCCGTGACGCTCATTCTTTCCATTGGACTAGTTGACATAGATGCTTCAGACGCAGTCACGCTGGGGGCGTTCCCATGGCGTCGATGGACGCATCGTTGAGTTCCCTTCGTAAGGGAACTGTGTTTGTTATATATAGACTGGAATGCCCTGAATGCAAAATGTTTTATAAAGGAAGGACAAAGAGACATTTGCAGGACAGATTGGCTGAACACAAATATGCGATCCACATAGGCAATATGAACTATCCTATGGCGAGACATTACATGGAATTCCATAAGAGTAATCCTTCTACTGTACAGATTTGTGGAATTGACCATATCGCACTATCATTACGAAAAGGGGACAGGCAAAAACTACTAAACCAGAGAGAAAGTTTCTGGATTGATAAACTGCAGGCTATAAAATATCCAGGCCTGAACGAAGAACTTGACCTGAGTGTTTTTCTCTAAACATTGTATTTTTCTATTTGATTTTTTCTTTGTACTTTTGTAGTGATATATGTATTTCTTGTAACTTTTAAGTGTTTTTTCACAAATATTCTACTAAGCGTCAAGGAGGCCATCTAGTGGTGTTTGTTATTATCTTACAATTCTGAACATACTGTTGTCATTTGCCAAATGGAGGTTTCTGATTGGTGGTTTGAGACCTTATAAAGCTCTTCCTGTTTGTTGAAATGTAGTGACTCCCGGACGAAGGCTTGTATGCCGAAAGGCGTCGGAGTGTTTTAATAGTGTTGATTATTAATAGTGTTGATTATGACCAAGCCATAGAAATAAAGGCTTTTTAACTTTTCTAAAGAGAGTGCCTTGGATGTTCCTGATGATTTCTACATATTTTTTCTATCCAAAGAGCACCTCAAACTTATTCACTTGAGTCCAGGAAGCGCTTCTCTATAGACATTTGTTTACAGCAATATATAGATCAAACGTATTATAGTGCAGTGCAAATATATACTGATGGTTCAAAAGACCCAGCATTTGGGAAAACAGCAGTAGCGGTATATATTCCACTTTTTAACATTAGAATGTCAAAAAGAACATCAGATCATATTTTGGTATTCACTGCAGAAATAATAGCAATATGTCTAGCACTTCAGTGGATAGAAGAAATACAACCAACAAGGGCAGTGATTTGTACAGATTCTCTATCAGCTCTAAATAGCTTGGAAAGTGGAACATCATCAGCAAGGCAAGACATGATAAATGAAGTAATCCAGAGTCTTTACAGAGCAATACAGTATGGAATTCTGGAAAATCTTGTATGGGTTCCATATGGGTGTGAAAGGAAATGAGGAGGCTGACAATCTGGCTGAACAGACATTAAATCATTCACAAATTGACATTGAAGTGGCATTAGGTAAAACAGAATTTAAAGTGATAATAGCTAAACAAATACAGGAAATTTGGCAGAAGGAATGGAATGAAGGAACAAAAGGTAGACATTTTTACTGCATTCAAGAAAAAGTTGGTTCAGAGAGAAGAAGATTTGGAAACAGGAAAGAGAACGTATTAGTGACAAGAATGCGTATTGGACATTGTTTATTAAATCATTGCTTACAAAGAATTGGTAAACATGAGAATGGAAATTGTGATAAATGTGGGTTAGCTGAAACTGTAGAACATGTGCTTATAGAGCTGACACTTCAGGTTCTACTGGGAGGTTATAAACAATCAAGAATTTATCATGAGTTATTTATATTTTTAAAGGAAACAGGATTATTTAATAGGATGTAAAAATCCCTTATGTGTAAACTTTTTTTTTTATAATTTGAAAGAGTAGATTTAGTCTAAACTTCCTTTTCATCATGCGCTTCACACTCCATTTCAGTAGGTGGCGGGAATGCACCTTTTAAGTTGGTTTGCCAACCGCCATTATATCCTAGAAGAAGAAGATTATCTGTGACCTCTAAAATCCACTGGATCCATCTATGGCACGGAACGTCAGCGTCGCGGATGCCGGAGCTAATCGCGGCCATTATAGTCAATGGTCTTAAGTTCACCAGCTGCGGACGCAGCGCGTCTCAGAAGCGCCCCAGAAGCATCTCTCTGCTCCGCAGAGAATAGGTAGCAGGTCTATTTTCGCCGCTTGCCGCGTCAAGCAGCACAGAGCACATCGTACCGTGCAGGAAGTCAGACACAGAACAGCATAGAGGATCCGGTCGATTTTCAAAATAAAACACCCTGTGGAGACCAACGCGTCTGAGACGCTTCCAGTGGATTTTGACGCCGAGCTAGGGCAAAAACGTGGTGCTGACGTTCCGCACCGTAGACGGATCCAAACCAGTGGATTTTAGGGGTGAAGTCTTGTGTAGTGTTATGCTGCAATTCCGAGCATTCTCCTTGGTTTCATGTCTCTTGGTTTTGAATTTCTTACATGTTCCGTTGATTACTCTTTTGCCCGTGTTCCCTGCCTTGTTGTGTTTGTTTTTATGGACTGCCTGCCTGTGTTTGACCTTGCCTGTACTTTGGATTATGTCTTTGGATTACCCTGTTCAATAAATACTGCATTTGGATCCTCAACCTTCTTGTCTTGGAGCAGTTCGTAACAGATACATACTACATGAAAGGTAATTTTCAAAAATCCATAATAGGGGCACTTTAAAATTAAGTGTAACAAAAAACAAAACATGGTTTGTTTTTTCCCCTACTGTACCAAAGTGGTTCAGAAGCAAGGAGGTGCAGAGGAAATGCAGAAGGGATATAAAAAATATGACAAATTAACAATTTATTAAGACAAGATTTATTCAGGACAATGCCACTTAACAAGCCCAAACCTCAGAGCCCGGACTAGATTTATATCCCATGCAATGTTGGGTATTTGCCTTAAACAGTTGCTGTACATTTGGGTCTGGATCAGTTTGTGGCTCATTCCTGTTATACAGGTGCTGGTCATATAATTAGAATATCATCAAAAAGTTGATTTATTTCAGTAATTCCATTCAAAAAGCACAGACGTATACAAGACATGGGTTTCAGCTGTCGCATTCCTTGTGTCAAGCCTCTCTTGAAAAAGACACAGCGTCAGAAGCGTCTCACCTGGGCTAAAGACAAAAAGGACTGGAATGGACTGCTGCTGAGTGGTCCAAAGTTATGTTCTCTGATGAAAGTAAATTTTGCATTTCCTTTGGAAATCAAGGTCCCAGAGTCTGGAGGAAGAGAGGAGAGGCACAGAATCCACGTTGCTTGAAGTCCTGTGTAAAGTTTCCACAGTCAGTGATGGTTTGGGGGGCCATGTCATCTGCTGGTGTTGGTCCACTGTGTTTTCTGCGGTCCAAGGTCAATGCAGCCATCTACCAGGAAGTTTTAGAGCACTTCATGCTTCCTGCTGCTGACCAACTTTATGGAGATACAGATTTCATTTTCCAACAGGACTTGGCACCTGCACACAGTGCCAAAGCTACCAGTACCTGGTTTAAGGACCATGGTATCCCTGTTCTTAATTGGCCGGCAAACTCGCCTGACCTTAACCCTATAGAAAATCTATGGGGTATTGTGAATAGGAGGATGCGATACACCAGACCCAACAATGCAGAAGAGCTGAAGGCCACTATCAGAGCAACCTGGGCTCTCTTAACACCTGAGCAGTGCCACAGACTGATCGACTCCATGCCACGCCGCATTGCTGCTGTAATTCAGGCAAAAGGAGCCCCAACTAAGTATTGAGTGCTGTACATGCTCATACTTTTCATGTTCATACTTTTCAGTTGGCCAACATTTCTAAAAATCCTTTTTTTGTATTGGTCTTAAGTAATATTCTAATTTTTGGAGATACTGAATTTGGGATTTTCATTAGTTGTCAGTTTTAATCATCACAATTAAATGAAATATACATTTGAAATATATCAGTCTGTGTGTAATGTATAAGTACAATATCCAAATTTCACTTTTTGAATAGAATTACTGAAGGAAATAAACTTTTTGATGATATTCTAATTATATGAGTGTGTCTGTGTGTGTGTGTGTGTGTGTGTGTGTGTGTGTGTGTGTGTGTGTGTGTGTGTGTGTGTGTGTGTGTGTGTGTGTGTGTGTGTGTGTGTTTTGGTGGATTACACATGTAAATATTGGCAATGATGATTATTCAGACAGTTTTTTGTTGTAGAGTTATCATTTTATTGAAACATTTGAACTCTAGTACCAGGAGTCCATGATACGCCTCATGCTCATGAATTTCATCCCATCCATATTGCTGAAGTTCCTGTACTCTCCAGGACTAAAGTAGGACATCTTGCCTCTGTAGTGGGGCTGCTCATACATGAGCCAGTGGCCGTCCATCACATGACAGGACTGGCAGTGAGACATGCGGTAACGGTCCATGATGTTTTCACAGTCATCCATCATCTCGTACATCTGACCCATGAAGTTCTCCCTCTCGTAGATCCTCATTCTGTAGGATCCTCTGTGCTGTTGTGGAAGAGAAGTCAGTTATGTATAAACTAATTAGGAAGAACCATAATCACATGTAGTCATAAGTCTAACTTCAACAACAATATAGGTCTATTTCACACAGTTTACCATTCTGATTTCAAAATAAATGGTTAGAATAAATTTAGGACTGTTGTCTAATGTCATTTAATAAATACGTCAAGCGGTATATGGAGCTCACCATAGAGATCATACGGCAGGACCTGATGCAGTTGCTCATTCCAAACATTGACATGCAATCAGCGTACTCGCCCCTTCTAAAGAAATACTGATTTCCCATGAAGTTGGGATAGTCATACATCATCCAGCATCCGCTGTGCACTCTACAAGAGTGGCAGTGGCTCAAGTAGGAGGAGAAGTCACCACTGTCGCCGGTACACTCGTAAGAGCGACCCTGGAAATTTCTTTCCTCATAAAAGGTGACCTGAAATTTATATAGTTAATCTCTTAGTGGTTTTAAGGGAGGAAAATGCCACATTAAAGTAATTTGAGTGACATGGTATGGATTGGTAGCTGTAATAAAGTTTACCTTCATGGTTGTGCTGGCTGATCCTCAGTATTTCCACAAATGAGAAGCTGAAGCTGATTCTGGTTTTTGACTGACTGCTGTCACCCGTACCTTTATATTAGACCAAGACTAAAGACTACACAGTACCTATTGTTAGTCAATTCCTGACTGTGCAAGTTGGAATAGAGGCCATTCTAGCTAAAGCTTGGTATGTTGGTCTTAGTCCTTTCATTTTCAGGAATCTAGCATTTCTTGAGTTTCTAAATTTCTATTTTTTTTTTCTAAAAGTTTCTAATTTGCTAAAATGAAAAAAAAATGAAATGCAGAACACTAAGCAAAGTTTTAAACAAGGAGGTTCCATTGTTTTGTCTTGTTTCACATTCTTCTTTCATTTATTTTTATTCTAATACACAAGACTTGGACCATGATGGATCCATTTTTATTCCAACTGTAATTTGATAGAAATTCAATTGAGAACATGTGCCATTTTATTATGTTCCTTCTTGATTCCATTTGAAGTTCTTGTGTTATGTTCTTCTTCTGTCTGTTCTAGGTTCATAACCTAATGATTTAGATGTTGTAGTTTTTTTTTTTTTGATGTTGTTGTTGTTTTAAAGATATTATCTGCTGTGTGTAATCCTCATGTCTCTTTTGTCTTTATGTTTTATTGTTCGGTTCAATTATTGTTCAAGTATATTTTTAAGTATACTTTATGTAGGAAGTATACTAATATCAATGTGTACTTGTAGTAAACTTGTAAGTGTACTATTTCAATACTGCTTGGGACTAAATTGGCCCACTTTTAGTATATAAAAGTATATATTTAAGTGTACTATAAGTGTAACAGTAGTAAACTTGAAGTACACTAGGTTTCTCATTTGTAATGCATCTGTACTACAAGTGAACTTAATAAGAATACTAGTAGTTTACTATTTTAATACAAGTACATGTTTTAGTTTATGAAAATACACACTGAAGTGTACTCTCAGTAAACTATTAGTTTAGTAGTTTATACTGCAAATATACTTGTAAGTTTTCTTTAAGTGAACACAACATTATACTTATAGTTTACTATTTATATATTATTTTTGCACTTGCAGTATACAATGTTCAAATGTAGATATTATTTTTTATACTTGAAAAATACCTTTAACTGTAATTTAATTTAAACAACATTTCAGAATCAGAAAGAAAGAGCTTTATTGCCAAGTGTGCTTGCACACACAAGGAATTTGTTTTGGTACTGAGGCTTCCAGTGGACATATACAAATACAACAAGAAACATAATACTACAAATTATAAGAATAAAATATAAAAATATAAATATATGAGACAGTGGCGGTTCTAGAGGGGGGGCCAGGGGGGCCGTGCCCCTGTGACAACAAGCTTGGCCCCCCTTGTGGCCCCCCTAAATGTGGAGTGTGAAATAATTTTTACAAAACTGTTTTTTTTGCTATCGTTGTTATCGTTGTATGCGTATTTTTTTTTTTTTATATTCTATCTTTGTGGATTTGCTTGTCCACGTGACAATTCGCATCACATTCGCGGGAATCGCGGCAGAATAACTACTCGGTTACTCACGTAACCTCAGTTCCCTGAGTTAGGGAACGAGTATTGCGTAGCTATACGCAGTGGGGAAACTCCTTTTCCTCGATTTACTGAAGCCTTTATGTAAAGCGCATTTGCAGCTGCACAGCTAGAACATGAGCGTCTGGCTCGCTCATAGGCTGCGCTGCGGCAACTGCACATCCAATGGCGTGGGCGCCTCTGACGTGCGACCAATGAGATCACTCTGCGTCAAACCCGTCAGAGCCCTTCCTCCTTCGAGAAGAACAGTTTGCAGTGGGTGTTGATTCTCGAGGCGAAAAGGTCTATTTCTGCCTCTCCAAACACCTTCCATATCAGACTGACCGTCTGTGGGTTCAGGGACCACTCGCCGAGGGGAGTGTTGCCCCGAGAGAGCATATCCGCGCCCACATTCTGGACGCCTGGGATATGCGCTGCTCTCAGAGAGCTCAGGTTGGATTGTGCCCATAATAGTAGGTCTCTCGCCATCGCATACAGGTTTCCTGACCTGATGCCCCCCTGGCGATTTATGTAGGCCACCACTGACATATTGTCTGTGCGGACTAAAACATTGTGACCTCTGAGGTTCGTCAGAAATGCCTTCAGGGCCAACCCAACTGCTTTCATCTCCAGACAGTTGATATGTAAGCTCTGCTCCGTGCTCGACCAGAGGCCGGATGCAGGCATGCCCTCGTGCAGCGCTCCCCAACCCAGGTTGGACGCATCTGTAAGAACTACTTTCCTCCTGGAAATTGTTCCCATTGTCACCCCCTTGTGGTACCAGTTCTGAGCCCGCCAGGGAATCAGGGTTCTTAAACCTGAGTGGGTGGGCTGAGTGGGGCGCGGCGCTTGGTCTCGGGCCTTGGCGTTGGGGAAACGGGAAGCGCTTGTTTGCTCTGGGCTGGCGCTGGGCATCAGCCGCAGGGCTGGGCTGAGAGGCCTGTTTCGCGGGCTTTGTCGGCCGAGGCGTTGACGGGGCTCGCTTGTGAGCACTCGACCCCGAGCTAGAGCGCTTAGGCAAGAAGTGACGCATGACCTGGGACGCTTTCTGTGCCTCGCTGTATCTCTCCGAGAACCCCTTCACTGCCGGGCCAAAGAGGCCGGTGCTGGATACTAGGGCGTCGAGGAACCTCGTTCTCTCCGCGTCCTTAATGTCAGTGAGGGTAAGCCATAGGTGGCGCTCGAGCACGACCAAACTCGCCATATTCCTCCCGATAGCCTGCGCTGTGGCCTTGGTAGCTCTCAAGGCCAAGTCCGTGGCGCTTCGAAGGTCCCGAAAGGCCTCAGGGTCCGGTCCAGCCTCGTCCATAGACCGGAGGAGTTTGGCCTGGTAAACTTGCAGCACGGACATCGTGTGCAGGGCCGATGCAGCCTGACCTGAGGCGGAATACGCGCGTCCAGCGAGGGCTGAAGTGCTACGGCACGGCTTGTTAGGATGAACAGCTCTAGTTCGCCAGCTAGCAGCTGTGTTCGGGCAGAGATGAGCGGCCAACGCCTCTTCGAGGGGCGGCAACAACTTATAGCCTTTTTCCGCTGCTCCGGCCACGGAGGAGAGCGTCGCGGACACTGCGGGGCCTCGTGTAGAGTAAGGAGTGCGCCAGGCTTTGGTGAGCTCCTCGTGTACCTCTGGAAAAAATGGCGCTGGCTTGTGACGAGGGGCCTGTTGGTGACCCGGCAGAAACCAGCCATCCAGCCGACTTCGAGGGGGTTCAGCGGGCGCGGCCCACTCGAGCTCGAGGTCCGCTACGGCCTGCGTCAGGATCCAAAGCATTTCCGCATCGGAATTAGTCCTGGTAGCAGAGGCGCTGGGCGTCGGCTGGGAAGCCATGACGGGGTCGAAAGAGCCCGGCCATTCTTCCTCAGACGCGGCGATAGACAGGCTGTAGCCGTGCTCGCTGGGCCCGCCGAAGGAGACAAGGCCCGCTACGTGGGGGGGGCGCTGATGTCCCTCGAACAGGACCGGAGATTAAGGAGCTGGAGAGAGTGAGGCACGCAGGGGCGTGGCCGGCGTGCGTTCACTAACATCCATGCTTTCCGGTAGCCGTTGGCTGTGGCGCTTCTTCTTCTTTGGCTGAAGGGGGGCCGGAGAGGGAAGCGTGGATGAGGCGGCGTCGCCATCACGGGAGAGGGCTAGCCGAGTTCGCAGCACGGAGATGGGCATGCTCTCGCAGGCCGCACATCCGCCGGCCGACAGAGCATTCTCCGCGTGGTGAAGTCCCAGGCAAGGAATGCAGTCCGCGTGTTCGTCCGCCTCGTGCAGCTTGCATCCGCACGTGGTGCAGGTCTTGACACGAGGCATTTGAAACAATGCTCGTACAGATAAAACACACAGAAATGCAAAGAATAATGAAAAGGATATCGCCGGATAGCCACAGGAGAGACGGCGTCAGGAGAAACACGGTTGAATGTGTCGTCTGCTGAACTATAGCTCGCTCAGGCTGAAGGCTTGTTCGACGGCGAAGGCTCAATAAATGGTCAGAAACGTGAAGTTTGTCGCTGAAGGAGTAAAATCTGCTATATTGGCGAATTCGGGGACTATTATAGACTGAGGTCACGCCCCCTCGGCGGGCTCTGACGTGCAACCAATGAGATCACTCTGCGTCATACACGTCAGAGCCCGCCGAGGGGGCGTGACCTCAGTCTATAATAGTCCCCGAATTCGCCATTATAGCAGATTTTACTCCTTCAGCGACAAACTTCACGTCTCTGACCATTTATTGAGCCTTCGCCGTCAGAGGCGCCCGCGCCATTGGATGTGCAGTTGCCGCAGCGCAGCCTATGAGTGAGCCAGACGCTCATGTTCTAGCTGTGCAGCTGCAAATGCGCTTTACATAAAGGCTTCAGTAAATCGAGGAAAAGGAGTTTCCCCACTGCGTATAGCTACGCAATACGAAGTGACCGTTCGAAAGGGAACTGTCTCCTGTACGCGAGAGAGGAGAGAAGGAGAAAGCTGGTAAATGTCATTTCAGTTGCAAGTTCATTCTTTATGTGCGTTATCGGGTGTGTGATGTGTATTGTCTATTATGATATTGTAATCAATGTTTTAACTGTATACGAGGCACTGTGAGCTGACATCGCATTTGTCTCTCTCCTTTCACTGCTGTGTGCGGTTCATAGGTAGGCTATTTCCCCAAATTAGTTTATGTCTTACATTTATATCATATTATGTTCTTATATTAGAATATCACATCAGCAAGAGTGCTGTTTTCCCGTGCACAATTGCAACTGTGATATTGATCTTATACAACAGTTAAATTAACAATAAGTTAACATTCGGCGTTACTTTTTAGACGCAACATTGTCAATATTGTTTGTTTTCCCTTTATTTCGCCGACTAGAATTTCAAAATGAAAACGTAGCAGAGTCTCAATGCAACAGACAGCGGGGATTTCTTGACTGAAATCCGCGTATGGAAGGAATCACTTGCTCCTTTCCCGAATGAATCAGCCGTTTGAACAAATCGGTTGAATGAATGACTCCCTCAACTTACTTATTAAGACCGTGACTTGCCGCCGCCTACTGGCGGTTTTAGTTTCATATTTAAAGTACCCTTTAATTAAAACGTTAAAATTAGAAATCATTTCATGTTTAAATATTGATTTAAAAAAATCTCATAGCTTTATTTATGCAATTGTAAATGGAGCGTAAATATATTAATGCTGCTTCTGTGTCACCTCTAGACTGCACTGCAAAGATGGATTTTGATTGAATGAATTAATTTGACTGGTAACAGTGGTAGGCTACTGTATAATTATTGTATAATTAAGTATTATTGTATAAATAAGTAAAATTACTGTATAATTTGAATGTTAGTATTTGACATAAAAGGTGATTCATAACTCTAAATAAGTTTAGAAAGAATGTCCATATAGAGGTGAAAATGCCCCTGGAAATCAATTTAAGGTGGCAAATTAAATTAATTATAAATTCATTAAAAAATTAATTTCGGTCACTGCTGTTAACTGACCACTGCATAGAATATTTAAAAAATATGAATATATTTGTGAGTGTGCTGTCAACAACAGGCCTAAACCAGCCATGGCACCAGCACAAAAACACAATCAGTAAAATATCATCTAATCATCAACAAAACATTGAAAATATTGAGATATATTTTTGTCAATATTGCACACACCTAATGTACGGTATGAATTTTGATTTCTTCAGGTCTTAAAAAGCCGAAAATTCGATTTTAAAAAGTGTGTAGGAACTGTAGCGACTGACCGAATCCTGTTTTCCTTTCACTACTGAACAAATATGAACACATATATGTTTAATTCACAAAACCTTGAATCATGTGAAATGGTGCCCGAATGTCTGCCAGCAGGTCATTGATTAACTCCATTTATGACGCATTGCGCAATCAAGAAACAGGTCCCCGTTGTTCTCGAAACCCTCACGTGGTACACACCACGGATGGACAGATGCTGACCATAAGGATATCCACACATACCCGCACACAAACGTCCTTTGTGTGCAACTTAGGATAGGAATGTCCTTAATGTATATAACACAGAATTGTATCTGACCTTCCTGTATGCATGCATATCTAATTAGTTTTGTCTTATTCTATAGATATAATTGGAGACTGGTCTGTAACTTCGAATCTTAAGTGTATGTCTAAAGAAAGATTACCTAACAGGATCATCTTCTGTAACTCTCCCTCTTGCTAGGTCATAAAACTTTATGACCCCCAAAAGGAATTCCAAGGGAATCACAGCTCCCACTTGAATTCTGATAAAGAAAGACTAATAGACTCTGCAATCTTGTATTTTCTATAAGTATAACCACTTAAGAAAGGTATAAACATGAATTTGATCTTTCCTAGGTCATGGTAGCCGGTATTATGGCTTTATAGTCGTGTGAGTGAACATTAAATGTGTGTAATTCTGTATATGAATGTAACTTTATGTTTCTTCTACTCTTTCCGGCCATTCTTGGTACCTGTTTGACCGTCTTGTTTTGACTAAACAAGTCATACATAGGATATTACAGTAAAATGTATTGTTCTGTGTGTACAATCTTTCTGGCTAGAAATGACAAAATGTTATACCATAATAAATTATCCTGACAAGACAAAGAAGAACTTTTCCCGCTCGATATGCTCTAAGATGATTAGTTCACATACGCGAAGCAGGCGTGAACCCCTCCTCTCCATAAGAGACTGACACAGAAGTTTCTCAGAGAGCACTTTCCCTGTGAGAGGTTTCCGGTCCCATGGCTCCATAGGGAGCTTTTCACCGTGTTTCTTTTCTTTTCCTTTCTTTACTAAGTTTTATTTTCATTTTCGCCTCTCCCTCCCGAGGGAGATGAACTCTGAACTATTTCCTTGGTAACATCAAGTTCGGTGAACCTTTAAAACTTCCCGTGAGTCTGCTCGCCCCGGAAGACACGAGAGAACAAGCCTATAGCGCCGAAGGACAAACAAGCACACAACTCTGCGTTCCTCAGCAATACAAGAGAACCATACGCAAGTATAGATTATTGATTTAATTTGATTGATGTGATTTCTTGTTGCCTCTCTAAGGGTTACGTTGTCTGTGATTTTTCCCATGCTGCGATCACCTGACGTTAGTTTCACTTTCTCATCCTCTTACTCTCTCTCTCTCCCTCTCTCTCGCATCCCTCTCACTCTCTCTCGCTCTCTCACTCTATCTCTCTCTCTCTCTCACTCCCGTTGTTATTCGTTTGTCTCGTTAGTTTTACTGTTTATTGTACATACATGTATCCCGGGTTTAAATGTAGAATTCTGTATCCGTAGTTTCATTTTATTAAAACCATTATATTCTTGATTGCTAATTGTCTAAAATGCTCATTTTTACAAAGTCAATGAAATGTTTGATCTAGCTACAAAGCTTCACAATTCGTTACTATTTCAGTAACCTAAATTTTATAATAACAAGAAGGTGAATTTTCATGGCCAGAAAATAGCTTTTTTGGAATTATAAGAAAGAGATATTTTTTGTTGAAAATTGATAAGTTAATCTTACGCCAGTTTGCTGGACAAACAGATTGTTCGATAACTAAATTAATTCAATTTAAGGTTATCTCATATAATCGATCTGTAATAAGACTATTGATATATTAATGACGAACCATAACCCATTATGGTGATCATTCATATATACAATCGATCTATTTTCAGCTTCGATAATTTAACTGTAATATGCAATATATTAATCATTCATGATTAATTATTAAATTCCCTGTATATAATTTGAGCTAATTTAATGTAAGACTCAATGTCGCTACAGAACCCTGTAAACGGTTAGTAGTTACCTAGCAAGTCAGTTATTTTTAGTAAATTAATTAATAAGCTTTTTGGTCGCCATTGCTTTTGCTCTATAGTTCTCACCAAAATGAAGAGAAAGAAGGACATCATGTCAATTACAGTTACTGTGACTAATACTGAATATGTAATGCAAATGTAAAAATATAATGGAAATGCAAATACATTGTTGAATGATTATAAGCCTGGTATTTTGCCTGTTAATGCCTGCAGTGCAGTGCAGAAAATGATATGACAACAATAAGGTGTAAATGTAACTGGCCCCTCTAACAGCACAACTGGCCCCAGCTTGGCCCCCCCCCAGTTTGAAATGGTCTAGAACCGCCACTGTGTTTACGGAGTACCTATGTTTTTGTTTCCACTGTTCATCGCGCTCGCGCCTCTCTCTCTCTCTCTCACACACACACGCACGCACACACACACACAGTTCGATCGCGCCCGCGCCTGCTTCTCTCTCACTCTCTCTCTCTCTCTCTCTCTCTCTCTCTCTCTCACACACACACACAGTTCGATCGCGCCCGCGCCTCTCCCTCTCTCGTGCGCGTACACACACAGTTCAGCATTGCAATATTGACATCGCAGTCTGTTCAATATGCTGCGTTCAGACCAAACACGAATTGAGCGAATTTTATCGCTATTTAGAGTTTTATTTATTTTTATACCGTGTATTCTACGTGTAAATTCGAGCACCGAACAATTGGATTTGCTTAGCTAATCAAATGATCGATCTCCTCCTAACTGCACTGTATTGTGTGCTGTAACGTAGGCTAACGGCGACCATCAGTAAACGTTATTGATACAAACAATTTATATTTTTTATTAAGCTGTTCTTGTCTTTACAAAAATCAAAATTAGGCTAATCAAAGGGAAGAGTGCTCTTAGGGAGCGATTTGACCGCTGATTTTGGCTAACGTAATAGACTCGCCTGTTTTTGCTGATGCTGGATCGTCTTTAGCATACACTGCATTCATTAAAAATGAAACTAAGTTAAACGTGTGTTTGACTACACCTGGGAAACGTCTCAGGTTACGTATGTAACCCTGGTTCCCTGATAGGGAACGAGACGCTGCGTTTGAGACGCGGTGGGAACGCTCTGCGTGATTACGTCGTGAAGCACGTGTAAAATCAGTCCAATGGAAGCCCGCTACGACATAGGTGACGTCATAGACCAGGAAACTATAAAGCAACCCTGAAATCAGACCGCGATAGCTTCTGAAAAACCTGAAGCAAGTCGATCAGGGCATGCAGGAAGTATGGCAGGCAAACGCAGCGTCTCGTTCCCTATCAGGGAACCAGGGTTACATACGTAACCTGAGACGTTCCCTTTCAAGGGAACTCGAGCTGCGTTTGAGACGCAGTGGGAACCCTATACCCACTACGCCATAGTGACAAATGCCCGTTCTGTGTGAGGTCCTGCGGACACTAAGAAGCAAGCAACCTCGCCCCAGGAGTGGAGAGGTCAAGGTCATAAAACCTGACAAATGTATGTGGAGAGGACCATCCTGCCGCATTACACACGTCAAGAAGGGAAACTCCCGAAATTAAGGCCATAGAGGCCGCCATACTCCGAGTATAATGGGCCCGCACAGCCATAGGTGAAGGCTGTCCGGCCGCTTCATAAGCCAATGAAATAGCCTCGACTATCCATTTACTCATAACCTGCTTAGATGCAGGGCATCCTCTCTTGAGTGACCCAAAACAAACAAATAATTGCTCAGATTTACGCCACAGGGCAGCTCTGTGAACGTAGGCATCTAAAGCCCGGACTGGACATAACAGGTTAAGCTGTTCCTGGTCAGGGGTATTAAAGGGTGGAGGATAAAAGGCCTGCAGCACTATTGGGCCCCCAACATTCAGTGGGACCTTAGGAATATAACCCGGCCTGGGGTAGAGAAATGCCTTCACCATACCAGGTGCAAATTCCAGACATGAAGGAGCAACCGACAAAGCATGTAAATCACCAATTCTCTTGATAGATGAGATAGCAAGGAGAAATAAAATCTTTAGAGTGAGGAACTTTTCAGAAACCTCCTCGATGGGCTCGAAGGGAGCTAAAGCCAGACCCTCGAGTACAATGGCCAAGTCCCAAGCCTGTGCTCTAGAGTGCAGTGCAGGTCTCAACCTCAATGTACCACGGAGAAAGCGAGTAATTAGAGGGTTTCTCCCAATAGAAGTACCCCCCAGAGGGGTGTGGTAGGCAGATATAGCCGCCACATACACCTTTAGGGTGGAAGGAGATAACCTGGCCGAGAAACGGTCTTGCAGAAAATCAAGAACTGAACCAACAGGGCAGTTAACAGGATCTAACTGACGTTCAACACACCACGTGGTGAAAAGTTTCCATTTTAGCGCATACAGTCTTCTCGTGGAAGGAGCTCTGGATTGAAGAATGGTTTCTACAACATCGGTCGAAAGACCGGTCTCCCTGAGCCTGGCCCCCTCAGAGGCCAGGCCCACAGTTTTCACAGCTCCGGCCGAGGGTGAAATATCGTGCCCCCGGCCTGAGACAGGAGGTCCACCCTGATTGGGATCTCCAAGGGGGAGCCGTCCAGAAGAGACACCAAGTCCGAGAACCAAACTCGGGTCGGCCAATAAGGGGCTACTAGAAGCAGACGAGCCCCTTCTCGGCGAACCCTCTCCAGAACCCCAGGAAGCAAAGATATCGGGGGAAAGGCGTACAGGTGCAGCCTCGGCCACACCTGCACCATAGCATCCAGACCGAGAGGAGCTGGGTGCGTTAGAGAGAACCACATGGGACAATGGGTTGAATTTGATGATGCGAAAAGGTCTACCTGAGCACGACCGAACTTTTCCCACAGGAACTCCACCACTTCTTGGTGAAGTCTCCACTCCCCGGGCCTCAGCCCCTGTCTCGACAGAATATCTGCTCCCACATTCTGACGCCCCGGAATATATACCGCCTTGAGCGACAGTAACTTCCCCTGGGCCCATAGGAGGATCTGATGGGCCAATTTGCAAAGGTGACGTGACCTCAGACCCCCCTGATGGTTGATATAGGAGACCACCGAAGTGTTGTCTGTGCGGACCAACACGTGATGGCCTCTCAGGTCTGGCAGGAAATATTTGAGAGCTAGAAATACCGCCATCAACTCTAAACGATTTATGTGCCAGGAACATTGATGGTCCTGCCACAGACCTTGCGCCGAGCGGCCACTCATGACCGCAGCCCATCCCGTGAGGGAAGCATCCGTCGAAAGCGTGACGCGTCGACAAGGAGCCCCCAACACTGGGCCCTGGGCGAGGAACCAAGGTTTCTTCCACAAGGCCAAGGCACGAAGGCATAGCCGCGTGACCTTGATCTTGCGGAACGGATTTCCCCTCGGAGAAAACCCCTTGGTCCTGAGCCACCACTGCAGGGGTCTCATGTACAGAAGGCCAAAAGTAATAACGTTGGACGCAGCTGCCATGAGACCCAACAGTCTCTGAAACTGTTTCACAGTGAGTGACTGGCCTAGTTTCACATTCTTTGCGGCTGTGAGAATCGCAGAAATACGAGCAGGAGACAGGCGTGCCTGCATTGTGGTCGAATCCCAAATTACACCTAGAAAAGTGGTCCTCTGAGCAGGGAGGAGGACACTCTTTTTGGTGTTTAGCCGCAACCCCAAACTCTTTATGTGGGACAGAACAGCATCTCGATGCTGAACTGCCACCTGCTCTGACTGAGCTAAAATCAACCAATCGTCGATGTAATTTAATACGCGGATGCCCTGGAGTCTCAACGGAGCCAGAGCTGCATCCACGCATTTTGTAAAAGTGCGGGGAGATAAACCTAGGCCAAATGGAAGAACCCGATAATGGTATGCTTCGCCCCCGAAAGCGAACCTCAGGAACCTCCTGTGATGAGGATGGATAGATACATGGAAGTACGCGTCCTTCAAGTCTATTGTGACAAACCAGTCCTCGGACTGAATCTGTGATACAATCTGTTTGAGTGTAAGCATTCTGAACTTGAGTTTCTGAACCCTGCTGTTTAACTGGCGCAGGTCTAGAATAGGACGCAGCCCTCCATCCTTCTTTGGAACAATGAAGTAACGGCTGTAAAACCCTGACTCTCTGCTGGGAGGAGAAACCCTTTCTATAGCTCCCTTTCGGAGAAGTGTCAGTACTTCTTGCTCCATTACCAGAGCCTGCTGTGAGTCCACCATCGTGGGGAGGACTCCTTGAAATCTGGGCGGACGAGAACCGAGCTGAATTCTGTAACCCTTTTCTATTATGTGCAGGACCCATAGAGAAATATTTGGCAGAAGTTTCCACGCTGCCAGAAATTCCGATAAGGGAACCAGTCTCTCGAGACTGGCCTCTGGATTTGATTGAACAACCATTTCGGTGCCCTGAAGCGGCGAACCGGCAGGGAACAACCGAACTGACCATTCTACAACCCTCCTCAGAGGATTGCACGGGGACGCTGACACCTCGGCGCCCTGAAGCGGCGAACCGGCAGGGAACAACCGAACTGGCAGCACTGCGACCCTCCTCAGAGAGTCGCACCCCAGAGGGCACCGTTAGGAGAAACGATTTCTCAAAACCGTCCCTCTTTTTTTTTTTTTTTTTCATTCGACAGGACTTCTTGTCTAAGCTTTATTAGAGATGACGACAGTCCTCAGATCTTGCCTACCTCTAACTAGCTTAGTTCCTACGACCCTCCTCGGAGGATCCTAGGAAAAAGCAGGCACCTCGGCACCCTGAAACGGCGAACCGGCAGGGAGACCGAACTGACTGCACTACGACCCTCCTCGGAGGATCGTATGGGGACGCTGACACCTCGGTGCCCTGAACGGCGAACCGGCAGGGAACAACCGAACTGGCAGCGCTGCGACCCTCCTCAGAGAGTCGCACCCCAGAGGGCGCCGAGGAGAAACGATTTCTCAAAACCATCCCTACCCCGGAGGGGACCACCCTTAGAAGCCTGATAGCCTCGGCATCAGGTCTTCTTCTTTGTACTCTATGCCAGTTTCAGGAACATAGATTGGTGAGGAAGAAACCTCTGGAACGCCGCTGAAAGGTTTAGTTTTCTTGAAAGCGGAGCGTCCAGAAGAACAGACATTTTAATCTTTCTTTTTCTTTATTTTTATATCAGAAAAACGTATACATATAAACATTAGGGCTGTCAATCGATTAACATTTTTAATCTAATTAATTACATACTCTGTAATTAATTAATCTAAATTAATCGCATACACAATCTTACAATGTTTACATGGTACAATTTCTGGTAAGCTACGTTTTTATTATTATTGCTTGACACAAATTTCACGATTTCAATTTAATTTAATTATTGTGATTTGATGCAATATTGACTCATTTGGATAAATATTAGGTACACAAGATAGGCATTCATTTTTCTCAAGAAAAAAAAAAATCTCACCCAATGCTGTAAAAATACAGAGATATTACCATATCAGCTGGTAGTATTTAAGGTTAAAAATAGCTCAAATTAAATATAATGCGTGTTTATTACAAATAACAACATTGATATAAGTAAAAATATAATACATACGTAATATAGTAGTAGGCTACATACATTTTGAAAAATACTCTCTATAGCTCTTTTTTTATAGCCAACTATAACATGCTATATGGTCATGAAATGGCTTTCCTGAGGTAACTTAGGGCTAAATGTTATGTGGCATAATTGTTCTCCAGCTGTTTTATTGACCTCTTTTCGCGGTTGAAAAACACTGATTGATCGAGGAATATACATTTCGGTAAGTTTTAGGCTGCCCTACTGTATCTTTAAACATTGGTCATTCGTGTTTATTTACAATTAGCTAGAGATGATTTACAAGCGCCAAAACGGTATTGTTTGATTTTCGTAATAAAATTAACAGAATCTGAGAGCTGAGATTTTTTTAATATCATAAGTAACGTGCTCTGTCTTGTCTGTTTCCGTGTCCTCTCTTTGGTGCGCGATTTTTCTGTGCGTGAGAAAATGGTTGTGTGACGGGAGAGCGCGTGAAAAGTTACAACACACACACACACACAAGCGCGCTTTCTCGGACACACTCATCGACTCACGCACAAACTCCTGGATGCTTTGCATTTATGTGGTACTTTAGAGTTTGACGAACTCCGTTTGTTATAAGTAAATGTTCCAAACAATGATCCAAGCAGCGCGTTCTTGTCTCCCTCCTTTTTACACGAATGCTAGAACGCCTCCGCAAAGGTCAAAACGGAATGGATTAATCTGCGTTATTTTTTTTAACGCGTTATTTCTTCTAAGATTAATTAATCGAAATTAACGCGTTATTTTGACAGCCCTAATAAACATATATATATATATATATTCTCGAATAGAGTCAATGCTGACATCCTCACATTCATCTATGTCCTTAAATACTTTACCCACCAGTACGGCCTAATAAAATGTATTTATTATTAAAGATGGCTGGTGGGTAACATCGGGGTTAAAAATGATGACGCCAACTCGGGAGAGAGAAAGCTTGCAAGCGTCTCTATAATCCAAGGCACTGTCATACCATGATACTTAAAGGGTCACTCCACCCATTTCAACATTAATCTTTATTGAAAGTGGGTTATATATGTAGTCGAAATGTAAAAGAAATTTTGAATTTGGTGCCCTCTTGACCGAGAAAAGACAGAAAATAACTTTGGGGCGCATTTGTATGTAAGACAACAACTCCCACAATGCAGCTCCGCAAGCCACAGCTCCGCAAGCCACTCCCACTAATCCAGAACAGCGCAAACATCAGAGAAATCACTCTTCCGTCTACAAGAAGGCTAGCTGCCAAATGAGTTTGAAATTCATTTCACAAAAAATGTCTAGTTAGTTGGCTGTGGCGAGCAGGACGAGGGCGAGGGACGTGAGAGGACGACGCGAGTGATAATGAATGACACCTGTGCAGCGGTCTCATATCTCTCACGGAGGAGCGGAAGCACAAAAGGAGCAGGCCTGATTTTATGTTTTGTTTCTGTTGTGTGTGGCCAGCTCAGCTGGCTTATACTTTTGTTTTGTATTTGTTTATTTTACTATTAAAACGTTCAAATGTTCGCCGGTTCCAGCCTCCTTCTTCCCACAACAACGAACCCCGTTACATTGGCAAACTCATTAGTGAATTACTCGTTTGTATTTCTTTCTATATGGTGAATTATTGCATGATACCTGGATGTTCAGTCAGGCGAAACTAGGATGGTTCACATCACAACACAAACGTCCGTGTGGTCGTCTGATTCAGAGATTTCGTCCAGGAGAAATTGCGATCGTTGAAATTCTCTGCAGCAGACGGACTCTATCTGTGTCCGTAGCGCACAGCGAGAGCACACGCACCAGCAGCCCGCCTCAGCTCGACCCAGTCCGGGCTCCTCGTCCGCGACAGGCAGCCGCCTCCTGATCCTCCATCAGCCTCAGCTGCTCTTCACTATATTGCGGCTCGTAAAGATAGCCACGAACAGCGGATTCGAGCAGCAGAATTTCAAAATCCTCTATTCCATATCATGTTTAGTTTCTTCCGTCATTGTCGTAACTTCCTATATCCACAGCGCTTGTTAGCTTAGCTTATAAACAAGATGGCTGATATTGCTTTCAGTATCTGCAAGTGAAGTCCCACCCACTGATCTGTGATAGCTCTGTTAGCGCATTAGGCACAACCCCCTATGGGCGGGTTTGAAAGGGTGGGAATTTGTGCTTGTAGTCTATACAGAAATTCCCCCTTTTTACACTTTCTCCTACAATGACGTCAAATGACGATTTTTGCGTCATTGTAGGAGGAAGTGAAAAAGGTAAATAGTAGATTTCTCTCGTCTCAGGGGAAAATGAAAGAATGTTGCACGACCATTCAATAGTATGACTGGTTGTCTAACAATGGACCTCTTAATGCAAATGGGTGGAGTGGCCCTTTAATACCCATAACATTACTCTAGTTAGACGTTTGGGTATTTAACACATAAAATAGAAACCGGTTTATTCCACGATCTCGACACCTCAGTGTGGAGATTAGGGAAAAACCAGTAGTCCCCGACGAGGAGGCTGAGATACAGAGTTTTCCTGTTTTTTTTTTTTAGATATATTTCATTTAATAAACTCTTTTTATTTTCACTCTCATAATGTTCAGCTGTCCAGTAAATATTTAACTAGCAACAGCATTAGAAAAGCCTCCTTTTAAAAGCTCCTCTTTATTCAACAGAGTTATGAGCTGCCTATTTATTGAAAAATCAAACATCTGCCCTTTTCTTAATATTTTTATTTGTTTTGTTCACTTTTTCTTAACAAAACACTAACGATACCAATTCCTCAGAACTGGAAATCGCAGCACACTGGATCTGCAGGTGAAAGCTGAGATAGGGCGGGGCCCGTCCCAACCCACACTGTCAGATCCGATTTCGAACCCCAAAATGTGAGTCGCCGCCGTGTCTAGGCAACAGCGGGACCCGCGCGGGGAGCGCAAACCGTACCGTCCTCCTCAAAGAACGATTGGCGAGAGCGGAGCGTCTTCATAGATAGACTCATACAATGCTCACAATCAGCCCCCCGAGGACTGACTGAGCATGCTCCACTCCCAAACAAGCATCACAAAGCTGATGTGTGTGTCCCCACCCGTATATAACGAGGGCAGGGAACAACACACCGTCTATAATCTTGCTTGCTCGCCATAATAATGATAGATATATTGGGCTTGACAGACAACAATAAATAGACAAGGACAGATATACAGAGAGCGCTTGCTGAAGGTGCAGAAGCTATCGCGGTCTGATTTCAGGGTTGCTTTATAGGTTCCTGGTCTATGACGTCACCTATGTCGTAGCGGGCTTCCATTGGACTGATTTTACACGTGCTTCACGACGTAATCACGCAGAGCGTTCCCACCGCGTCTCAAACGCAGCTCGAGTTCCCTTGAAAGGGAACTCACTTCACCTTCAGAGGCTCTGGGGCAGCTCAGTCTCTCCAGTCGGGTTGCAGGGCCACCGCACCGCAGCAAACTCGCTGTGTGTGTGTGTGTGTGTGTGTGTGTGTGTGTGTGTGTGTGTGTGTGTGTGTGTGTGTGTGTGCGTGTGTGTGTGAGTGTGAGAGCCAGACTGAGCGAACGCCGCTCTGCACGTTTGAATCAGGGACATACTAAGTATTTGAGGGATAGGGGGAGGGGCTTTAATAAAATTTAAATTGTTCAATTTTGGTAAATGTATGTTTAGTTCACTGTTATGAGAAGCTTGCGAGTTGTTTTTACAAGTACATTTTTTGGATCATCAAAGTTAGGGGGGCAGCTGGGGGGGCAAGGCTCTAGAGTGGGGGGGCACCTGCCCCCCCTTGCCCCCCTGTAGATCCGCCCCTGTTCAAGTCACACATTTAAGCTTTTCAAAAGCCATAGTGTACATTACAGTCACAAGACATCCCAGACTTCAACATTTTATAATTCAAAATAGCTGAATAACTAACCATCTGAGATTTCGGTATAGAGATAAAGGTCAGGATCATAATTTTCAGGAATATTACAGCACAATGGGTCTCAGTCATGAAACATTCGTAAATATACGATTAAATATGCGAGTGATTTGCGTGTAAAGAGACCTTCCCGAAAACTCTTCTCCTGATTCACAAATACTTCGTAAACGTCAGATGTGATAGTGAAAAGTGTGTGTGTGTGTGTGTGTTAATGAATTCCAATCAGTCGTAAATGGGATGCGCGTGTACGTTCATTCTCAATTACCATAAATCCCGCCCATTAAATCCGACTGACAACTATATATGGGCATCATATTATGACATGAATGCGAATGAAAAAGAAAAATTTCTCAGATGCAGAAATTGAAGTTTTATTATCAGAAGTTCATTCAAAACGCCACATTTTATTTTCAAGCGTACATAGTGGCGTATCGGGTCCTAAAACAAAAGGAAGCTTGGCAGCATATTACAGATGCAGTCAATGGAGTTTCATCTGTTAAAGGTACAATATATAAGAATTTTGTAATAAAATATCCAAAAATCACTTGCACAGTGTGATATATTTCCTGCAGTTGTGTACTTACAATATCCCAAAAGTATCCAAATATTTTTTATTTCAGAGAAATTCCAATTTTAAATAATTTGTTGCCTGTCAATGACGCAATATCCGCGCTATCCTCGGTTTCTGCTTATACTGCCATAGCATGACGTAACCATGGCGACAGACGTGGACAACTGCGTAGTGCTTAACGTTTAGCGGCACGCTGTTCTTGTTCCGTTCAAACATCATAGACCATGGCAAGCAGACAAAAAGGAGAACTAAACTGAGGATCAATATTGGTGTGGCGTTTTTGAGATGCCGAGAGCTCCACGTCCACAACTAACTTGGACTTGACAGAGTTTCATGAGTCACGACTTGACAGCGACACTGCTCTTGCACATACTTTATTAGACAGGTGAGCAGATGTACATAAAACAAATCAATGTTATATAGCTCAACATGATGAAATGTTAGAATATGTTTAGTATGCTATTCTAATGTTGATCTAGCTTACTGCTAGTTTCATATAGCAAACGAACTAACACATAGAATAACATTATAACTTTCAACACACTCAAATGCTGTTTAGTATGATAGTGTAACGTTAGACCAAGTGAAACAGCGCTGCGTTACCTCACAAGTTTAATTCGTCAAATAAACTGACCTGTGAGTAGTTATTCAGCACTTGCGGGTAGTTTGGTAGAATGAAATGTCCTTATTCCTTTATATCTGTGGGACTCGCGTGTGGCCCTGATATCTGTCTCTTATTAGCAATCGCGACCTGCTTCATACCACAGTCATGTTAAAAAACATGAATGTTTTCACTCATCCATAAACATTATTAGATCCATCAGCTTGAGAGCAAGTCCCATCATTCAGCTTATCACTGTGTCATAAACCTACACCTTTGTTATTGTAAGAGGTTTGCGACCCCTAGTGGCGAAAATAAATTACCTATTGTAGCTTTAAGTGTGTTCATTACTATGCTAAAGAGTAGGTATTGTAAAGCTCGGTTTAAACTTACTTAATCTAATATCTATAAATATACAAACACTATGGGCCTACCCATGTACACACACACACGGATATATATATACAGGTCCTTCTCAAAAAATTAGCATATTGTGATAAAGTTCATTATTTTCCCTAATGTAATGATAAAAATTAAACTTTCATATATTTTAGATTCATTGCACACCAACTGAAATATTTCAGGTCTTTTATTGTATTAATACTGATGATTTTGGCATACAGTTCATGAAAACCCAAAATTCCTATCTCAAAAAAATAGCATATCATGAAAAGGGTCTCTAAACGAGCTATTAACCTAATCATCTGAATCAACTAATTAACTCTAAACACCTACAAAAGATTCCTGAGGCTTTTAAAAACTCCCAGCCTGTTACATTACTCAAAACCGCAATCATGGGTAAGACTGCCGACCTGACTGCTGTCCAGAAGGCCATCATTGACACCCTCAAGCAAGAGGGTAAGACACAGAAAGAAATTTCTGAACAAATAGGCTGTTCCCAGAGTGCTGTATCAAGGCACCTCAGTGGGAAGTCTGTGGGAAGGAAAAAGTGTGGCAAAAAACGCTGCACAACGAGAAGAGGTGACCGGACCCTGAGGAAGATTGTGGAGAAGGACCGATTCCAGACCTTGGGGGACCTGCGGAAGCAGTGGACTGAGTCTGGAGTAGAAACATCCAGAGCCACCGTGCACAGGCGTGTGCAGGAAATGGGCTACAGGTGCCACATTCCCCAGGTCAAGCCACTTTTGAACCAGAAACAGCGGCAGAAGCGCCTGACCTGGGCTACAGAGAAGCAGCACTGGACTGTTGCTCAGTGGTCCAATAAAACCTCAGCAGTGCCACAGGCTGATTGCCTCCATGCCACGCCGCATTGAAGCAGTCATTTCTGCAAAGGATTCCCGACCAAGTATTGAGTGCATAACTGAACATAATTATTTGAAGGTTGACTTTTTTGTATTAAAAACACTTCTTTTATTGGTCGGATAAAATATGCTAATTTTTTGAGATAGGAATTTTGGGTTTCCATGAGCTGTATGCCAAGATCATCAGTATTAAAACAATAAAAGACCTGAAATATTTCAGTTGGTGTGCAATGAATCTAAAATATATGAAAGTTTAATTTTTATCATTACATTATGGAAAATAATGAACTTTATCACAATATGCTAATTTTTTGAGAAGGACCTGTATATTAGCTCCTCCTAAATGGCACAAGGCAGGCCCAGCTCAAAGGAGGAAGCTGGTATTCAACGAGGTGGGAAAGCAGGAGGAGAGGATGAGATGTATAAAGGCCATTTCCCAGGCCAAGCAGGGAGAGTGGATGAGATGGGAGAGTGTGGAAATGGGTAGACCAAAATGGGCTGGCAAGACCTTTGGTCAATGGAAGAGAGTAGGATCAGTTTCCTTATTAGGTCAACATATGATGTTCTCCCATCACCGCAGAACCTAAACCTCTGGGTAGGAGAGGATCCCTCTTGTCCTTTGTGTTCATCACCTGCCACATTAAGGCACATTTTGACAGGATGTAAGGTGGCTCTTAGCCAAGGTCGGTTTACTTGGCGCCATGACCAAGTATTGCGATGTTTGGCTTTAGCATTGGAAGGCAAGCGTAGTATGACCAATAAGTTGCCGCCTGTTCTAGCAAAACATTACACGCAGAAGACAATATTCCTCCGCCCAGGCGAGCAACCACCAAGAAAAGGTGCTAACACCAATTCTCGCCCAGGACAACTGGAAGCTGCTAGGGACTGGAAGATGCTGGCTGATCTTGATCAACGGCTTATTTTTCCACCTGAGATTGCCACCACTAACCTACGACCAGATATTGTTTTGTGGTCTGGATCAGCACGCATTGTTCAACTAATAGAGTTAACAGTGCCATGGGAGGATGCGGTAGATGAGGCATATGAGAGGAAGAAACTGCGGTATGCTCATCTGGCCACTGAAGCAGAACAGCGAGGATGGAGAGTCCAAGTTTATCCAGTGGAAGTGGGTTGTCGAGGTTTTGTGGCACACTCTACAACCCGGTTCCTCAGAGACGTCGGATTCAGTGGCCAAGAGTTGCGTCGCACAGTAAAGAACTTATCTGAAGCAGCAGAAATGAGCAGCAACTGGCTGTGGTTGAGACGGAAAGATTCTAGCTGGCTGTGTACAGGCCGCCATGCTACGGTTTCGTAGAATTCTTGAAAACTTGAAGAGTCTGTTGGTTTATTTGTATAGGTTGTAAAGTATTTACAGTCATTACGTTCCTGTGTATATTGCGTGAATGACGGGTGGTTGGGCAGATATTGTGTTTTGCGGTAGGTGGTATGCCATACAGAACCGTTGCCACTGAAACTGCATATTAACGCACCAGTGGGGCTCGACAGCCTTAGTCAAACGGGTTGGCGCGTATGGTTGGGTTGCGGAGAGATTGTGAGATTGTGGTTAGGTCTCAGCAGCAGGAGGGATGTAGAGGTCAGTAAGCTGGGCTGAGTTGAGTAGGGGACGGAGGGGGGTGACTCTGGGACGCCAGAGTCACTGTCGAGCCCTCTTGAGGTGTTGTGGGCTAGTCGACGAAACACTGAGGACGGAAGGTGCCCACTTGAAGACCGTAGAGATGTCCCCTACTCAGCTCAATCCAGACGGTTGTCATGGGGGCACCGCACTGTGGTTGCAGCCGTTGTGTGTGCTGACGCGCGTTAACACTAGACAGAAGGAGATTTACATCACCATATGGAAAGAAGCGTAAATGGATGGAGAAGCATAGTTTCCTGTAAAGCTATGTCTTAGTTGGTGCTTATCTTGGCGAAAGCCGAGTACAAATCAGCATGAAGTTTTAACATCTACTCTTGTGTAATGGAAATCATTATATATATATATATATATATATATATATATATATATATATATATATATATATATATATATAAACTGAAATAAATGAAGAAATAAAGAATAAAGAAAATGAGACAATAAAAGGTAAAAAGGATTTGGAAGATGTAAACCACAAAATCATATCCAAATCAAACAATAAAGCACATATGTTTAAAATGATAACGTGTAGCCACTTACTTTACCACAATCATTTTCTTTTCACTTCAATTAAAAATATTGGGAAGAGGAAAATCAGTGTTTTGGACTAACTTAGAGCTGTGTTCATACTGTGTTCAAAGTCCAAATTCACCCATTTGATCAACAGATCAAACCACCAAAAGTCTGTGTTGTAACATTGTTTTTGAAATGTTGAGGTATATTAGAACAATCTTCAATCAGAAGAATTATAATTTAAGAGTTTTTTAAAAGGTATGTTTTGTTTATAAAAATACATTTGAAATGAGTTCAAACTAATTACCTTGCCAAAACCTATTTCCTACATCTCAATATATGTTTAAACATTACTTTAAATGTTGTAAAATTATGGTATTTTAAACAGATCAATTTTGATTAACACTATGTTTGACAAAATGAAAACTGTTATTGTGGAGTGTATATAACCTGTAGGTTCAGTCGAAATGGTCCACAATGAATGCACTCTAAACGTTTCCATACTGGTCTGCTGAGTCAGGAGGTTGTCCTCAATCTCAATAGCAAGCACACAGTTGTATTCAGTTCGCTCGGGTATAAAAGTAAGGGTGAGACCTGTCAGTAGGACAGAGTAGTGCAAACGGAAGAGCATCCAATAATTAAATAAAAAATGACTACCACCAGCATGAGCACGTGCAGGGTAAGTAATCATATAAATAACAACAAAATACTGCTTTCTCTCTCTAGTAGAATGCAATATTTACTGAAATGCATGCATACCTCAACATTCCTAGTAACCTCTTATCTTTAATCTTCTCAGGCCGTCTTCTATGAGGAGAGGAATTTCCAGGGTCGCTCTCATGAGTGCATGAGTGACTGTGCCGACATGTCCCCCTTCTTGAGTCGCTGTCACTCTTGCAGAGTGGAGAGTGGCTGCTTCATGATGTACGATCGTCCCAACTACATGGGAAATCAGTATTTCTTTAGGAGAGGCGAGTATGCTGATTACATGTCTATGTTTGGAATGAGCGACTGCATCAGATCTTGCCGTATGATCCCCATGGTAAGAGAACAATATTTACTGCACAAAATGCTCTTATAACAGTTTAGCACAATTTTTACGTTTCTGTTTATATGTTTGCAGCACAGAGGATCCTTCAGAATGAGGATCTACGAGAGGGAGAACTTCATGGGTCAGATGCACGAGATAATGGATGACTGTGACAACATCATGGACCGTTACCGCATGTCTCACTGCCAGTCCTGTCATGTGATGGACGGCCACTGGCTCATGTATGAGCAGCCCCACTACAGAGGCAGGATGTCCTACTTCAGGCCTGGAGAGTACAGGAGCTTCAGCAATATGGGTGGCATGAGATTCATGAGCATGAGGCGCATCAGTGATTCCTTCTATTAAAAAGTAAATTGTATTAATGTGAGAAAATGTGTGATACTTGACAATAAAGCACTTCAGAACTACTCTCTTAAAACACTTTTATTTAGTTTTAACCATAGTGTAATGAAATCTAGTAAAACAAAACATTATTTATTGGTAAAAAATTATGACATTCATCATAATTCAAACAACTTTAGAAATCCTTTGTATGAAATGATGGACCACTCACTGTTGTCATATTGTTTGGTCGATATAGAACAAAAGTAATTTGATTGAAAACTGTTCTACTCTAATTGAATCTTCATTCAGTTTGGGTCAGGATATCTTTAAACTTCAGCCTGACAAAAAGTATCTGAATGGATTTTCTGTATACAAAATGGTCTATAACATGCCAATGAATTTGACATGAAGTAAACAGGTAATTTGACTGTAACTTGATAGGGCTTTCACCAATTGAAATAACATTTTGTAAGTGTCATTACCAACATTTGCTAACAGTATGAGCAGAATAAGCATGACTATGAAAACGTGTAAACAAATATGGGTAACACTTTAGAAGACGGTTCCTTCGTTAATGAATAACTACACAAGAACCAATGAGTAACACAATATTCTAGTAAACAATCTAGTAACTATTATTAACTAACAAGAAACCCTGATTAACGAACTAGTAATAGCGCACAGATGAAAGTGGTAGTTCACTATTAACTAATCAATAACTACTATTTTTTAATGCTTCCCAGAGAACTACTGAAAAAGTTTATTAACAATCTAGTAACTACTATTAACTAAAAATAAACTCTGATTAACGAATTAGGAAGTAATAGTACACAGATGAAAGTGGCACTTCATACTTCTATGGGAATTACTAATTATTCGGATCCCTATTCTAAAGTGAAGATCATGGGAACTAACTAGTAATGACTCAAGTGTGGGCTAGTCATGATTTGTGCAACCAAACAACAAAAGTAATTTCAAGCGTTTGAGATTTTTGGTGAACTTTAGTATGCTTTTAGAAAATTTCTTTAGAAGTATAGTAACACTTGAGTCATTACTAGTTAGTTCCCATGATATTCACTTTAGAATACGGATCCAAATAATTAGTAATTCCCATAGAAGTATGTAGTAACACTTGAGTCATTACTAGTTTGTTCCCATGATTCTTACAGTAGTTACTAATGAAAAGCCAATAAAGTGTAGAATCTTCTAATCACTCACAAGATACACACACACACACACACACACACACACACACACACACACACACACACACACACACACAGATATATGTATATATATATATATATATATATATATATACTGTATATATATGAGCTAGGAGACATACATAAAAACATATTTTTTGTGAGGTAATTTAAATAATAAATTCACTCTATATGGTATTTGGATGGCTGATGACTCAATATGTTCCAGTCGTCACCGTGACTCTAGTGATTCAATGCCAGTCCAGAGGAATGCCGGAAAATTGGCCAAAGGACAAGTAAGGTCCAGACTACTGTATTTAAAAATCAATTTCTTTAAAATTATTCAGTTGATAAATAGACAGCATAGGCCAATTATTAACAGTCTGCTGTGCTATTACATATTGATAATGTAAACAACCTGGTGTATTTGTTTACAGTAGCAGTTCAAATGTTAATGTAGTGCTAGTCATTTATCCTGCATTGGTTATTGATTAGTTTTGTATGAATTATGAAATTTTTCAGTAGTTCTCTGGGAAGCATAAAAAAAAATAGTAGTTATTGAAGTACCCCTTTCATATGTGCACTATTACTTCCTAATTTGTTAATCAGAGTTTCTTTTTAGTTAATAGTAGTTACTAGATTGTTAATAAACTTTTTCAGTAGTTCTTTGGGAAGCATTAAAAAAAATAGTAGTTATTGATTAGTTAATAGTGAACTACCACTTTCATCTGTGCGCTATTACTTACTAGTTTGTTAATCAGAGTTTCTTGTTAGTTAATAATAGTTACTTGTTAATATTGTGTTACTCATTGGTTCTTGTGTAGTTATTCATTAACGAAGGAACCGCATTCTAAAGTGTTACCTAAATAGGTAATATAATTTGTGAATTATAGCTTAACATAACTAATAATCTATTAAGTTTGGAAGGTTGTATCAATTCAAGCAGAGTTTACCCAGTTTCCTTTAAGAGACTGCAACTACATCTTCAGGTTAGTTCATTAAAAATGTACCCACTCTGACTACATCTCAGTCTGCATATTGTAGTCATATTATATTAACAGGCATGTGCTCTGAATGTGGCATTATATCACAGTCATGTCCACAGGTGGAAAGTAAATAACATTTAAGTAAGTAAATTTAAATAATAAAATATTCGACTCAAGTAAAGGTACTATTACTTCAATGAAATTTTACTTAAGTACAAGTAAAATTACCGGTCTAAAAATCTACTCAAGTAAAAGTAAAAATAATCTAATTTCTCAGAGTAAAAGTTACTGAGTTACTTTAACAGCGGGAGTGGGGTGGGGAACTCTCCCATGTAGGGTGTTAACGATATAGATCTTCAGTCTCAGATACGGTATTAAACTATTATTAAATAAATGGTATTATTAAAGTATGGTTATTACCTGTATTATCAGTTAGAATGACAGATGAAAATGAATTTTGGTTGAACATGCTTCATTATAACAAACTTGAAACCATTTGCTTGTTTATTAAAATTTCAATAATACATCTTCAAAATTCAATAATTGATTATGAATTAGATTAACAACTTATTTTTATCATTAATTATTTATTAAAATGTTTAAGAATAATAGAGTCCTATGAAATGTATTTTATTCAGAAAATACATTTTTCTTTTTATGATTTAATACAAATAAATGTATTAACAAAAACAGTGTTAATCAAGTTAAATTTGTAACTGTTATACTTTTTTACTTTTAACGTCGCGTACTTGAGTAGCCTATGTAGTAGACAAAACGGCGCAGCTCATTCACACCGATTTACACAGACACGTGGAACAAGCCGATTATATATTTATAGCAGTCTTTTGCACTTTAATATTCACCGACCATGTCGCTATTTGATTTATTGTACAGCACTACTTTCGATTTATTCATCCATCCATCAGTTTACGTGTTTTACGTGACATCTGTGTAAGCGTTATTCCCTCTGCATCACGGAAATCATTCAGCCTTAATGAACAGGACATAACCCTATGCACAATACTTTAGGCTCGCTTGTTCAACTTGAACCGGCGCTGCACAGACCGATCGGTTGATGACATCAAAGTACCGCGAGAGCGATTAGAGAGCAGACGGCTCCTTATGCTTTTGAATCGCTGTCGCGGTACTTTGATGTTATCAACCGATCGGTCTGTGCAGCGCCGGTTCAAGTCGAACAAGCCTTTCATCTGCATTGAGGGGGGTTGTTGTGGGGGGGTGTTTTATGTTTTTCTTCCTTTTGCAGCCACTCTGCGTCCCAGAGGGGGTACCAGGATGTCATGTTTGGGGGGGCATTTGGCTTGTTTGGGGGGGCAACATAAACAATTGAAAAAATCGGCGCAAAATTAAGCTATACTACACACAATCTGTTTTAGTGCAGATCTTTTTCTAAGCCAGGAACCCAGAGATAGGCACAGGGCCCCTATTAGACTATAGGGCTATCACATAAAAGTTAATCAAACCAGGTCAACATTAATAATATGATGATGATATTATTATTATTGACAGATTCATATATATCAGATCACGGTGATTGCCTGTGTTTGCTTGTGAGAAGACGTGCTACACGAGTAGGCTACCGAGAAGGATGAGAGTTTTTTTAAATGAATCTGAAGTCACGTTTGTAGACAAGAGGTAAATTAATTTGTTTCTTCTTCTAAACTGTCCCAGACGTAGGTGCTACTTTTAGGGCTTAAATGTTTCGTGAAGTACTCTTAGTAAAACACATTAGGAGTCTAAAGTTATGAGTCACACGCCCATTATTTTTAGGAGTTTCGCCAGTTAGGAGCTACTTGTAGCCTCTTATAAGATTCTTTGTGAATGCGGCCCCAGGTAAACAATTTTGTTATGTTCATTTGAACAGTATGAGAACAGTATTTGAATGTTATTCTCTGGTGGCTTTGGATAAAAGTGTCTGCTAAATGAATAAATGTAAAAATGTAGGCCTAGATAAAAGGAAACATATTAGGCTACATGCAGGGGGTCAGGAGACCTAGAGAGTTGAAATAAAAGCTATTTTTTGTGAAACTATAAGAATTGAAATTATGATATGATTAGTAGAGGCAACATAACTTTTTTTTGTAAATATATATATATATATATATATATTTTTTTTTTTTTTTTTTTTAGTGGTACTTATTCATGGATTTAATCAGGTCCCTGATACATCCAGTGTATCCTATCTACAGGACCAGTCTGCGGCTAGTCTTGGCAAATTCAGAAACAAATCGATTCATGTCCAGACCTTTTGTGATTTTCTTTTCGTGTGCCAAAATGACTAAATCTCTCTTCCTTGAATGCAGCATTGATCTTCGGAGAGGGGTGAGAATGCGGCTCAAGGTAGAAGAAGAACTTTCACATGCAGCTGAGGACACACCTATGATGAGTGCTGTGACATACAGCTTATGCAAAATGGGGAAGGCCTCTTTGTACTGCTGAATGCACTTGCATACTTCAGAGAGGTTAGCATCAGTGGACAGTTTATTGAGCAACATTGCTTTTGCCACAGCAATTTCATTTTGCAAGGTCATACTATTTTGCTCTGTGCCTGCAAGCACTTGAAGTGGCTTCAGGAGAGAAGGGTCAAGGAAAGACGCTGATTTTGGTAGGAGAAATGATGTTGCCCTCATTAAATCAACATTTCTTTGAGAGAATCTCGTCTCCATCTCCACAATAGCCCTATCAAGGATGTTGAACATAGCCCTTTTAAAAGTCTGATTAGGAGCAGTTTGGTCATCAGAGTCACCACCATGCCCTATTGTAGACAAGATAACACTACTGACAAGTTGTGAATTAACTATCCGTCTTCTTTTAGGTGGGTTGGTAGGCCTACTTCCACACTGAGAGAAATGCTCCTCCCAGAATGAGTCGCATCGCATCTCCTTCAGTGTGCCCAGGGAAGCTGTCACCACTTCCCCTGCAGTGCACAAATCCACTGTTTGGGACTGCAGAATTGAATTGGCTGGCTTCAGCGCACCAACACATGCAGAAGAAATTTGCCAGTGTCAAAGAAGTTCTGTCTGTTAAGTCAAAAGACCACATGCCTCTGTGTTAATGTCAAATGGAGCACTGTCATCCTCTGCTATCTCAGACAGAAGCCTCCTGATGACATCCTCATTGTGAACAATAGACTTGGTGACATCATAATGACTGGTCCAGCGAATTTCTAATAGTCTTTTCAGTGTGGGTGTACTGTATCTATTTGCAACATAATGTCTGTGACAAAATGTTTTTAGTGAACTGGACCAGTCAAAGAACTTCTTTGCCACAGGTTCTGCATGCATTGCATGTACCACTGCCAAATGGAGTTGGTGGTTGTAGCAGTGCACATATGGGATATCTTTACCCACTTTGTTTTGCAGCAAAGCCTGCACACCGCCCCTCACTCCTGACATGACAGAAGCACCATCATAACACTGAGACACTAAATTGTCACCATTGTAACCCAGGTCAGACAGATTAGACAGAATTTGGTCACACACATACTCAGCATCAAGCTGATTCAATTCAATGAGGCCGATTAGGTGTTCCTCTGGGATTGAGTTGCGGACAAATCTAATGATGACTGACAAATTCTCAATGTTACACCGATCCCTGGTACCATCACTTTTAATACAAAGGCCAGGAGAGTCGGCCTCCTCATATTTGGTCTGGATGTCTTTTAGTACCATTTTGGCAAGAGTTTGAATTATCTCGTTCTGAATCAAATTGGACGTGTATTTCGCGTTTTCGGGAATGCTTTTTGCAATCTCTGCGAGTTTAGGGTCTTTTTGGAGGGTGTAATAAAATAGCTGAATTAAAAGACCTTCCTCATCCCCACCCCCGTGATGGTGCCCACGATGAGCAAGTTCATTAACCGCCAGACACTTAATAACTTCCCCAATACTTTTTACATAATATCTGTTTTTTTCTATGTGAGTTTGACCAAGCTGGTGAACAATGGTATTATCGGTCTCTGTCCGGCACTGGTATTCCTGCCACGCAGACATGGCTCTGACATGCGCAGTGCCGGAGGCATGTTTCTGAAAACCACTGTTTTTTATCAGCGCTTTTTTCCAATTGGTGTAGCCTACTTTTGTGAATGCGTCATCTCTTTCTGAATTGGAGACACTAAATTTACGGCAGGGAAAGCAAAAGCTGGCATCACGTAAGAGAGAATATTCGAGCCATGGTCGAGACTGATACCAGCCCGCATTGAAACACCTGAGAGCCTGTCCAAATGGGCGCTTAGGATAGCTACTTAGCTTGGGCTGGGATGGGCTATACAAATCTAAGTCAGGGGGAACAGACACGCTAGAGCTGGAGGAGGATTGTCTGTTTTGGGGAGGGCAGAATGTTGCTGGCTCCGACACAGATGCAGAGCTGGAGGATGGTGCATGTGGATTTTGTGGTGGACATGCGTTTGGAGGATTTACCGTTGTGGATGCAACAAGGCTCTGCTCGGTGTTGGAAGCAGAGGTACTGGGCTTGTCAGAGGCAGCATGTTCACTGTAGCTAGCAGGTGAGCTGAGCTCAACAGAGACAGCTTGTATGGAGGGCGAAGGACAAGGTGCCTGTTTTTAAAATAAAAACTGGTCTAATTATTAAATCCAAAAGCCTACTTCAGGGATAGGCAACGTCGATCCTGGAGTGCCTGCAGAGTTTAGCTCCAACCCTAATCAAACACACCTGAACAAGCTAATCAATGTATTCAGGATTACTAAGGCTAAAAGCAGGTGAGTTTATATCAGGGTTGGAGCTAAACTCTGCAGGACAGCGGCACTCCAGGATCGACGTTGCCTATCCCTGGCCTACTTCATTGACTTCAGTCAGTCAGTCAGTGCCAACTTCAGTGACTAGAGACTAGCAACTTAAGTGAGTGACTAGCAGCTAGCTAAGCAGCCTGAGCTACCCAACAAATTAATAGCCTGCTAAAATGACAAAAAAGTGCACACAAAACTTAACTGTTCAACCACAAGAATTTCAGGAAAAGCTTATAAGTACACACTAGCATTAAATGAGAAAAGAACAAAGTTGTGATCAGTGAGACTTTTAACTCGAGCTGCCAACAGATTCAAAATCTATATCGTCTGTGTGCAGAGTGACTGTGACTGCTGCGCTCTCTGGTTGGTAAAGTGATCCGGCAGCAGACTGACACACCCCCAATAACGGCCAATAGAAAAGCAATAGGTTAAAAAAAAATGTAATGAACGTTCTGGTTAGGACTGTTCGTTTTTTATTTAAGGGGCTACTGGAGGAGTTTTGAGATCTATGGTCAAAATAGACTTAGAAAGATGTATTTAATTGCATACTTATATTTTTCACAGTCATCTTTTTACTTTAAGACCGGGGTAAAGCAAGGAAGACTACAATTTACCTCAACAAGGCGACATAATGAACGATACTAGTCTCATTCGTGGAGGTGGAAAAACAAGTTCTTTGTGAAAGCAGGATTTATTGTATTAAAATTTAAATGCAAAAGAAAAGGTATGAGTCTGCTGTTTTTGTCAATTTTAAGTTTTAATTTAAAATGTTTGCGAATCAGATTTTAATATAAATACATGGTTAAATATTTTACCACTTGCTTGAGCAACTAAATATATTCTACATATAACGTTAGCATACGCACTGCACACGGCTTTCTCTCATCCATCATTTGGCCATTTCAGTAGATTTACTCACTAACATTGTTGTGGAAACACATTAAGCGCATGGAAACTAAAATATGATATAGTATAATATGATAGTATCGTGCTACAGCGCACATTCTATCAGCTGCAGTCCCAATACTCGACGTACATTCACATCACATGTTAATGCAGCGGTAGAGTTAAACTCACAGGACACTGCACTTATTCGCAATCACAAAAGTTCATTATTTGCTCGTGCTTTAAAGCTTTGACAGGTAAACATTTCATTGGCGTTCTGTTCTCACATTATTATGCACTTTTTCTGAGTGCGTATACGTCCGAAGCACGCGCACACTGTCAAACAGCGCCTAACTGGATTTTTGTTGGGTCAGACCCTTCCGCTAGCGATGGGAAAATATGCACAAAACAATCCACTTTTATCTTAATTTATCATCAGATGGACAGATAATTTCTCAGGGGAGGCAGGGCTTATCCTAGGGGAGGCACTGCCTCCCCCAGCCTCCCCCTAGACACGCCCCTGCTGCCTCCGCATTTTTTGCCAACTGGATTTCTACTCGAGGACAACCACGCATTCATATTTTCAATTGCAAATAGGCTACTACTAGCCGGGTTGCTTCATAAGAATTCCATGCTTAGATGGGTCTGCTTCACTGGCGTCTCTGTCTGTCCGTCTCCATCTTGTTTTGTGATTTTTGCGCGTTTTTTGTTCTCCCGCCCACCAGTCAGTCAATGCAGTAGTTTATGGAGCACGATTTATTTATTTTTCCTCCCTTGTATTTTTTTTTTTTTTTTTTTTTTACTCAGTAACGAATATGATTTAAAATGTAGCGAAGTACAATACTTTAAACAAAACAATAAATATAGTAAAATTACAGAATTTAAAACCTAGGCCTACTTAAAAAAGTAGAAGTATACACACACAAAAAAACCTACTCAATTACAGTAACGCGAGTAAATGTAATTTGTTACTTTCCCCTCTGAAATTCCATAAATTTAAAGGGTTAATTCACCCAAAATTAGAAATTCTGTCATTAATTACTCATCCTCATGTCGTTCCAAAACCGTAAGACTTTTGTTCATCTTCGGAACACAAATAAAGATATTTTTGATGAATTCTGAGATTCTATGAATTCTATGTCCCTCCATTATTCAAATACTACAGTGTGACGCTTCAAAAAGTTCATAAAGAGATCGTAAAACTAATCCTTTAGAATTGAGTGGTTTAGTCCTAATTTTCCGAAGAGACACAATTTGAAGAGACACTTTATAAACGGAACAGATTTAATTTAGGCTTTTATTCACATAAAAACATTCATCAAGGCACACATTGGTTATGATAAACATAAGCTCAATCACGCTTGCTTGACTTGCGAGAACCAATGAGGGTCATTCTCGTGTGATACACACCATGTTTGAGGTTCCCTAGAAGGTTCGGTTGAGCTTCTGTTTATGTTTGCTGATCAATGTTTATATGTAAATAAAAACCTAAATGTAATGTTTATCATATAAAGCGATCATGTCTCTTCAGAAAAAAATTGGACTAAACTACATATGGATTAGATTTACAATCTCTTTATGAACTTTTTGAAGCGTCAAAGTGGTAGTTGTGTAGTTTTGTGTACAAAACTGGCTCAGATTTGATTAGAAAAATCCTAATTTGTTTTCCCAAGATGAACGAAAGTTTATGGGTTTGGAACAACACAAGGGTGAGTAAATGATAACAGAATTTTAATTTTTGGGTGAATACCTTTAACTTTTTTTAAATAATTAAAAGGAATATTTCAGGTTTTATACTGGCTCTATCAACAGTTTTTGCTGAAAAACATTGACTTGTACCAGATTTTATGTCACATCTTACATCATCTTCTCAGTTCTCGCGCATGCGTCGTAGCGCTCTGGTGAACTCACATCAGAGGCCCACACAGAAGAAAATGAATAATTAAATAAAGTCGTTATTTTTGTTTTGATCAATAAATAAATAAAAATACAGACCTATGGCGTGTGCCTGCAAGCTCCAGACTATGGGCTTACAGATCCACACAAGACATGCAGTAATTGTAACTGGAACAGCCAATCAGCAGGAAGTAGAACAGCAGAGGCTGTGATTACAACAGGTTCTGAGGCATGGTCTGGTGAGTCAAGAAAAACACAATAGGGACAATACATAAAATGAAGACTCTAGACACACAGAAAGAAATGCAGACACGCTGGAACAGTTACAGGCCCAAGAGTATGAACCAATAAAACCGTAACATGAATGAGAGCTGTTACAACAGAAACACACACCTTAATTCATATTTTTGGATTCTTGAATAGCTTTGTTATATTAAGAGAAACAAGAACAGAAACAAGTCAACAAGACAAAAAAAAAAAAACTGACTGAATACATGAAAGGGTACTTATAAAAAATAATAATAAAAATTACACGTCATCACCAATCAGTAATTTCTCAATATCCTGGATCTGACTGAGACCTAGATTCGGCCAGAAGACACAGGAAAACCCTCTGCTCTCTCCACTCACTTCAAAAAGGTTAAGGAAACTAGTTTAGAAAATATTGAATAATGTATAACACATTTGTATATAATTTTTGTATATATAAAAAAAAACGTAGTAGTAAATGTATATCCATGTCTCTCTGTCACTCTCTTTGTAAAATATTATATAGGCTATACCATGTCAACAAAAACAGCACTCACAAACTGTTAAAGATATTCATCTCAGCTCTACAATGCTATGTCTCCCTCAACTCTCCAGCTAATTGCTGACAATGTTCTTCACAAACTAAATTAATTACCATCCTCAATCAATTCTCAGAACTGCAAACTATCAATTGTTCTACTTTCTAAAGGCTGAAATCTCTAAATTCTATAGAGATACATTAAAAAAAATGGATTAGGTGCTCTCATAAAAGCAATATCAGAATTGAAATATCTGCTATATAAGTTGTTCTAGCAACAGTCACTCCAAACACTCCGACAAGCGAAAGCGGGGGTCCTACTGTCATCTGCCCCTTTTTTTCCGCATAGACATGAAAATCACTATCCAAAGTTAAATGGCTGTAATTCAAGAATGCTTTGGATATAGATCTTGGTCTTGTTTTAAAGAAGACATTTGCCAGATTATTGTAGAAGTGAACTAAATTATGAAAGTGAAACAGAAAAAAAGTTGTATAAGTTTGAGATTATGAAAATGTACAATGTAAAAATATAATTATTTATATTTTATATAAAATTTGTATTTATAACAAAATATATTTTACTCTAAAACTGCAAGAAAATGAAAGCCAAAAATCTGGACAAGTTGTGTTCCAAATGTTAGGTTCAAATCTCAACAAATTAGCTTTCAGTAAGATTTTATTTGGGTAGATTTTATAAAGTACCAAACTTTTTCACTAGATGGACAGTCAAGTTTCCTTACTGACCATATAAGGGTGCCTCCATTTTCATTTATGTTTTGAGTGATCTGAACCATGTATTTCCATAATTTTCCTACAGTTTATGAAGTAGACATCCTATTCAGACGTAGTATGGGTGGTTTGGCAGTATTTGATTTGAATTCAACCTCTAATAAACGCATAAAAAGAGCACATATGTGCGTTATAGCTCGCAGCCTCATCACGAATCAAGAATCCATAATATTTTTCTTTTTATTTAGAAAAATGTTTAGAACTTTTTTTCTCATAAAATTGAATTGGTGTTATCTTTGGAACTCTTGGCATGAAAACAAACTGAGGTTTCTACCAATCTTTCATGATTTTTCATGATTATTGCTATTTCAAAATAAAGGCCTAAACACGCTGTTACGGCGTCCAGTCTCCCTGAGTCCATTTCTCAACCACGAGCGCCCTCTCCTGAGTTCTAGTGTGTTGCATACTCTCTTATTAGTATGCATCATCTGCGCTGTGACTACCTTCACCTGTTCTGCATTAATCATTGCTCAGCCTTTATCTGCCTCTTTGACTCAGTGTTCTTTGCGAAGTATTGCCTCTCTATGTGTGCATGTCCGAGCCGTTTCTGTGTATCAAGATTACCCGTATTTCTGATCCTCGCTATACTAACCTACTCTGATTGCCTGCAGCCATCCTCTCGACCCTCTGCCTGATCCGGACACTGATTCAAGCCGCCTGCCAAGACCTTTATGCCTGTTCCAGTTTGCTGCATGCACGCCGCCTGCCTCCGACTTCCAGCCTGATTTCACCCTGCTGCCTGCGCAACCTCATCAGTGGCTACCTGAGTTTATTTCTGACTGTGTCTTTGAGTTATCCTCCAAGAATTCCTGAGATTATTTCTGTCTGCCTTTGAGTTATTAAAGTAGTTGCAAATGGATCTGCCTCAGCCTTCTGACTCGTTACACACGCCTAATGAATATGAAATGTTCTTGTTGCAAATTGACAAATTACTGCTCCTCTGTTATGTATTTATAAAAAAATAATGAAACCAAATATGAAAATTAGAGATTGTAAGCTTTCAAATTGTTTGTTAATATTACTTTAGGTTTTTACTAAGATATTATTGTTTTAAATATATAATGGCAACAATACTTTTGCCTATGTTGATGAAAAAGAGTTGTACAAATTGTTAGGTCAGTTAAAATACATAGAAAGAAGAACTTATGATTTGGTATCCAATGCAACCTAACATTTAAGGAAAATATAAAAAAAAGTTTAACAAAATTTTAATGTGAACAATTTAGTGTCACATACAGTAGACAGTTACTGTAGTTTAGATTAACATTAAACTTAATGATAAAAACAATATATTTTATAACTTCCTCCACAAGCCCATGTTACAGTTGTTAATGTTTTCTTGTCATTGGAATTGCTTTACAAGCAGAAATTTCTCATTTTCTCCACCACAAGGCTTGAAATAATAACCCTTTCAGGTCTGTAGTAGCAAACTGTACCACTCACTACACCATGCAGCTGACTAAGGCCTTTTTAAACAATAGGAATACAAATTCTTTGGGAGTCCATATAGTATAAATAAGGCAGCAGGCTGTTGTTACAGTAGCAAGTTTGGAATAACCACAACCACAATCATGCACGGAAAGGTAAGCCTTGAAACTTCTCAACATCTTACTAAAAACATTATTTATTTGCTTTTCTGATTTATAATGGGATCTCAGCTTTAATTGATATAGAAAATAAAACACTGCAATTCAAATAAAAGAAATTGGTTTAGAAGAATCATTTGGATATTGTGTTGGGTGACGTTTAATATAGTATTGATAAATAGTAATTAAGTCAATGCTGAATTTTTTTTTTTATTTGTCACAGGTCATCTTCTACGAGGACAGGAACTTCCAGGGTCGCACTTATGAGTGCATGAGTGACTGTGCTGACATGTCCTCCTACCTGAGCCGCTGTCACTCTTGCAGAATAGAGAGTGGCTGCTTCATGATGTACGATCGTCCCAACTACATGGGAAATCAGTATTTCTTCAAGAAGGGCGAGTACGCTGATTACATGTCTATGTTTGGCATGAACGACTGCATCAGATCTTGCCGTATGATCCCCATGGTGAGTTCAATGTATATTTTGCATTTCTAAAAACTTACAAAAAAAACAAACTATTTTTAAATCCTTTTGCTCAAAAAGCATAGACGATAATTTCAGAATGCCAATTCATAAAAACGAATGAACCTAAACAATTCATAAAAACGACTAAACCTAAACAACTCCTTCACTACAGTACAAAGGCTCCTACAGGATGAGGATCTATGAGAGGGAGAACTTCATGGGTCAGATGCACGAGATAATGGATGACTGTGATAACATCATGGACCGTTACCGCATGTCTCACTGCCAGTCCTGTCATGTGATGGACGGCCACTGGCTCATGTATGAGCAGCCCAACTACAGAGGCAAGATGTCCTACTTCAGGCCTGGAGAGTACAGGAGCTTCAGCAACATGGGTGGCATGAGATTCATGAGCATGAGGCGCATCATGGACTCCTTTTACTAGAGATTTAATGTTTCAATAAAATAACTTCTATACAAATTAAACATTGTGTTTTGAACAATCTTTAATCCCAATATTTCATTTGTATTAATGAATAATCCACATAATGAATAATGAAATATCCAATGGATAAAATTAAACTTGCAAAGAACATAAAACAAAAATATTATTTTATATATAAAAGAAAATGTCAGACAGATTTCTTTTAATACAACTGTGTGCCCAATGGCTTGTATGATTAAGCAAGGCATAATAGTTGAACCCAGCTAAATAATATTTCTTAAAACAATTGATGATTATTATTATTATTATTTTTTATGATATTTCTTAAAACAATTGACTTCTAAAACTTAAACACATTCAAGTGAACAAGACTGCCACGAGGGCAGCACTCTGACACAGGTTTAGAGAATGAAGACCAGGGCTAGGAAAAATTCTGAATTTAAAAACTTGAATTAGGATATTAACCTTTTACAGAGTTTGTGTAGGCTATGCAATCATGTTCAGTTTAGCTCAGTTTGTGGACTTTTAATTTGTTTTTCCTCAGTTCCTGTTTTCCTTTGTTTGTATTCTCGCACTCTCTCGTTGCTATGGTCGCTGTCATTACGTTTTTTGAGTTCAGCTGTGTTTGATTAATTATCTTGTTTGAATCAGTACTTAAGTTCAATCTTCTTCTCAGTTCGCACGGAGCCCTTCCCCCGGACAACACGCCAAATACGCATAACCCTTACTTTATTTTATTTTCTGTAGGTGTGAACTCGTGAACTGACAGTAAAAATAGAGAGAGTGTGCACTTCTGTTGCATGCTCTTGATCACTGATCGCTTAATCAGCACACATGCATAATTTGGATTAAAACTAAACCGTATAACATTTATTCATTTAGCTGACGCTTTTATCCAAAGCGACTTACAATTGCTATATATGTCAGAGGTCGCACGCCTCTGGAGCAACTAGGGGTTAAGTGTCTTGCTCAGGGACACATTGGTGTCTCACAGTGGATTCGAACCCCGGTCTCTCACACCAAAGGCATGTGTCTTATCCATTGCGCCATCACCACCCCCAGTAGATTTGAAAATCATGCTTTTCCCATTATTGTTGAATCACGAGGCTACACCAGTTACTTTGCCAAGAGATCTCTTATTTATTATGTTATACCTGTGTCAGCATAGGAGAGAAACAGGCATAGAGGAATAAGGCTACAGGTGAGGAGGTCTTCATTACAGATTTATGTTCCCCTTTCTCTATTCCCTCACCCCATCATGCCTTTATGTTTATCTGGGGTGGTACAGTAAGGATGGAGCTTATACACCACTGAGCGACTTTCAACTTCTTTGTAAGGTATAAAAACATGTTGCTTATGTTTAAAAATGGAATGGATGCCTCATGCTTACACATGGTGCAATCCACTTTCCATATTAAGAAACTATTTCTAAGTGTATTGTGGTACAGTACATTTGCATCAGTTGAAAAACATTCATTTCCTTGTAAAGAACATGCCATTTGTACACATTTAATGTATCATCACCATTGGAACACCTCTGCTCAGTGAACGTTGCATTGCACACATGCCTCTAAGCTAAATATATAACTCTCCCAGCTCTATGCTCAGCACACATGTACAAACATACTCTGACTTCATAAAATACATCATGAAATTATTATGAAAATGAATAAAGAAAAGTAATACTAAAATTTGCTGACTGCTCTTTACTGAATGATTTTTGTAATTTTAATAAAGATTAATCTATATTTAATTTATACAGTGAAGACTATGCAGTGTTATTGTCACGCCTGTCAGCCAGAGGAGACCACCACAGTGGAGCAGGTGGAGCATAATACCACCATGGTGGATCTGGAGGAACTAGAGACATCCACGGTGCAGCAGGAGCCCACCATGGTGAAGAAGGGGGAACTGGAAGTGAGAGCACAGAGAGGTTAGCAACAGACACTTTGGCACATACTGGACCAGCAGGGAGTTCATAGATTGCCTCAATGACCGTATCGGGGCAGACATCAGGTTCAAAGATAGCCTCATTGGTAGTAACAGGGCAGGCAGAGGGTTCAAGAGTAACCTCTGTGGTTGTATGAGGGTCAACAGAGAGTTCAGGGCTGACCTCGTGGTCATGTCAGGAAGATTTAAGGGTTCACAGAGATCACACAGAGAGTTTAGGGGGTGACCTCTGTGGTCAATTTGTGGAGCTGTAGTGGTTGCCGCTGCCTCAGGAGGAACTGTGGAGGTGTGTGTGGCCCAAACACATAAGATGGCGACTGCCATTACAGGACAGCACAGCCGATGGCGGTAGGACAACAAGACTTGGATGCACTGATGACCCTGGACTCAGGACCACCAGACTTGGAAGCGTTAGGACCACCAGACTTGGATGCACTGGGAGTACAGGACTTGGGGACACAGAACTTGGAAAACTGGCCACTCGCACCAACATCAGCGGTTCCACATCAGCCCGCATCTATAACAGAGATATCAAGTTAACCATCGAGCTAAGTTCCACATCCAGTACTGATTCTTCCAGTTTACATCTGCGACCCAGTTCAATAAACACTGTTTACATTACTACTCACCTGTCTGCTTCTCTCTATAACCGTGACAGAAGACCAGACCGTATGCAGAGCTCCACGGACACTGCAGCGTATTGCCCAGTCGATCCGTTCGCAGATCTGGTGAATGCAGTCAGTCGATCTCTCCAACCATCATCACCGGATAATCCATCTAACATCCCCGTCGAAGTCATCGATGCCGCACGCCAATCACTTCTCCAACCTTCACCCACTTCTTCATCTACTGCCTCCAGAGGTGGGAGTAAGTCACACATGTGCAAGTCACAAGCAAGTCTCAAGTCTTAACCTTCGAGTCTCAAGCAAGTCCAAGTAAATTTTTTATAAAGGCAAGTCAAGTCAAGTCACTGCCTTATGTCAAGCAAGTCAAGTCAAGTCGTAGCTTGGGTCACAAGTCACTGGCAAGTCATACAAACGTTTGACGATTTCACTGAATTTATATATTAAAATAAGTTAAAACTACAGAAGTTGTGGACTATGGTTTTATTTGCAACTTTATTTTTTTAATATATGCATTTCCACATATAGCTGAGTGGTTACTACAATAAAAATCTAAATGTAACTGAAATTAGGCCAACATTAAAGCATGAAAAAATAAATATGCCTCAAACATTGCAGAAGACCATTAAAAGGTATTAAACAATTCACAATTCAAGTATAATTCCTATGCGACCAAAGGCATTCTTCAAACTGGCATCCCCTTAATACAAGTTATATATTTTTAATTATGAAGTTAAAACCGCCAATAGGTGGCGCCAAATTACCGTATTAATTTACGAGTCATAGAAGCATTCATTTAACTTATGTTCAAAACGGCAGATTCGTTCTGGAACTAAGCAACTAGGTCACTGAATAACAAATACGCATAACTCTTTACTGAACTGTTTTATAAAATCATTATCACATTTGCAATCGCGTCAATATTCTGGAAATATTTTTTTAATATCATATGTTATAATTATGAAAATAACTCATACTAGGGCATTTTTTTTCCACCACATTTTGAATTTTGGGTGCAATATTAATTCTGCTGGCATTTTGATAACATCTAATAGATGTAACCCCTGATAATATCTAACCCTGCTTTAAGAGAAACATAAAACACGACAAAACATTAACAGTTTTCTATGTTGTTTTTTGTCATTGGAAAGAATGACATATTTGGCTTTAAAGCATGATTTAAAAAGAAATGTGGCAAAGGTTATACAAAACATATGACATCATTAATTATCATTAATTATCATTTGCATATTGACAACATTATACATTTGAAAACATAATTGTGTATAAAGAGGCATGCTGTTTTGACCAATATTCTCGATTTAAAGATAGTCAAATTAACTATAACAAACAGGTTAAACAAGCCATAGCTTACTTTTAGACGTGAATGAAGTTCGACTGTTTGAGGTTGTGATGGTCGTCCGATATCCCTTGCCAGTTATTATGCGTACAGCAAATCTTATTGTATGAATATAGTCAATTTCTAGTGTTTATATCCAAAAAGAAACGATGCTGGGAGATGTTTTTGTATTTAGCGCGCTCCAGGGCTGGACTGGGACTAAAAATCGGCCCGGGCATTTTGGCCCAGACTGGCCCACTTCATATAATCATAAACACAACAGATCTTTTCACGCCCCTGAATATATATATACTAACTCCTATTAAAACCACTAATGCCATGTAGCCTAATGAGAGAGTAGGAATGAGTAAGTGTTAATAGATGAAATAACTACTAATTGTAAAATACAATCGAAGTACTCCACAATGATGAATCCTAAAAAAAACTATAAGCTGCATTGGCATTGCAATACCAGTGTTTGACAAAGGATTTTTGGTAAATCTGTGGTGGGTGGATCTCTGTCCTTTTAGGGGGGTTCGGGGGAGCCCCCCGTAGGAAAAAATTGTGCTTTTTAATGTTAAATTAATCAATCTGGTGCACTTTGAGAGTTAAAAATTAAGAGCTCCAACCCATAATAAGTGTGGAAATTGGACAAAGAAAAACTCAAAACTCTTTTAGTTGTGATAGTGTCTGTCTGCATTACACTACTACATAATAATAGTTATAATATTAATTCCATGACAGTAATAGCCATATATTGTAAAACAAATGCACTGAAAAATAAAAGGAACTTTTATAATTAGTTTTGTACTAATTTCCATGCTTGAAAGAGATAAACACGTGATCTTATGATCGCTGACTTTTTTTGTCCAATGCATTACACTGGCACACAGATCCCAGCGCCACCAATTAAGCAAAACTAAACGAATGTGCCGCCGATGTATGAGTATTATGGGCCGTTTAGACAAAAAAATATATGTTTTTATATATTTTTTAAAGAATTATCTGTACGCCTATCGGCCCAAAAAGCACGTCGGCCCACCGGGCAAATGCCCGGTATGCCCGATGGCCAGTCCAGCCCTGGCGCGCTCACCGCGATGTATGTTTTTTCTGGGCTTGTGCAGTGTCACGCAATCGCGCAGAATCTGGTGACTGGCGTCAATGGTTCAGTTGCTTTCATTTTGTTCATCAATTGATGTTGCGATGATAAATGTATATCAAGTCATTCTCGAGTCATACAGTTCAAGTCAAGTCAAGTCTCAAGTCATTGGATCTCAAGTCAAAGTCAAGTCGAGTCATTTTCTTAATTTAGTCAAGCAAGTCTCAAGTCCTTAAATTTGGGACTCAAGTCTGACTCGAGTCAAGTCATGTGACTCGAGTGCCCCGTCTCTGACTGCCTCTGCCAGTCCCATGGCCCGACCAGCAACCTTCACCAGTGAGGCAGAGGAATACAGCGGATTCTTACTTCAATGCTCACTCGATTTTGAGATGCAGTCCCATCAGTTCAACAACGGTCGTGCCAGGGTGGCATTTCTAATCTCATTGTTGTCCGGACACGCCCTCCAGTGGGCTCAGACACTGTGGCAGTCCAACGCTGCCATAATCACTTCACTATTAGCCTTCAGTTACTTTAATGAAGTTTTTGGACAAACCACATCAACCATATCAGTTCCTGAACAACTCTTCAACCTCTTGTCAAGCACAAAATTCAGTCAGCGACTATGCTCTCCAATTTTGGGCCCTGGGGCCCTCAAGGAGCTGGAATGGAACTGCACTCGTGATGCTGAAGTTTGCCAGTTAATGGTCGTGTATGACAATCCTAGTATTCATCTTCCACCTCAAATTAATTCTCTCTCCCGTACCACTGTTCATATCCTAACCTCATCTGTTTGTGTCTCAGCGCAAGCCCTCATCGACTCCGGATCGGCGGGGAACTTCATCTCGACCCAGCTACTCCAAAAACTGGAACACCGGTGAAATCCTGCGATAGGGTGATGCTTGCTTCCAATCCTGTCCCTCTTCAGTCCCGAAGCCATCTAACACTCATTCTCCTTCATCCACGATTCCTGAACGATCATCATTCTCCTCCAACTCCATCGAAAGTCCAGAGGTAGTTCAGCAGATACAGATCCCTTCAGAGTACCGGGCGTTGCAGGATGTCTTCAGCAATCAGCTAGCAACTCAACTTCCACCATTTACATTTACATTTACATTTATTCATTTAGCTGACGCTTTTATCCAAAGCGACTTACAATTGCTATATATGTCAGAGGTCGCACGCCTCTGGAGCAATTAGGGGTTAAGTGTCTTGCTCAGGGACACATTGGTGTCTCACAGTGGATTCGAACCCGGGTCTCTCACACCAAAGGCATGTGTCTTATCCATTGCGCCATCACCACCACATTGGCCATGAGACTGTGCAATAGACATACTACCTGGGGCTACCCGCCCAAGGGCAGAGTATATCCACTGTCCATCCCGGAACAGAAGGTCATGGAGGAGTACATCCAGGAGCCACTACTGCAACAATTAATCCGTCCATCAACATCCCCTACCGCTTCCAGTTTCTTCTTTGTCTCCAAGAAGGACGGAGGCTTGAGGCCGTGCATCGATTACCGTCATCTCAACTCCCACACAGTTAAGTACAGTTATCCACTTCCTCTGGTCCCAGCCACCACTCTCCAGCAGTATTCCAAGGCTATATGAATGACGTGTTCCGGGAGTTCCTTCATCGGTTCCAGATGGACCAGAGGACGGTGGATACCATCCAAAATTGGCCTCAACCATAAAGAAACTTCAACACTTTCTCAGATTCGCTAATTTCTACCATCAATGTATCAATAACTACAGTCTTCTCAGTTCTCCTCTAACTTCAACCCTCAAAGGCCGGCCTAAGTCTCTGTCCTGGACCCCAGCAGCTTCCGATGCCTACCTTCAACTCAAACAAGCCTTTCAAACCGCTCCGATCCTAGTTCACCTGAATCCTGATCTGCAATTCATTGTTGAGGTGGACACCTCATCCACTGGGGTCGGAGCGGTCCTCTCACAGCGGCAGGGGGATCCTCCTGGACTCCATCCATGCGCCTTCTACTCTAAGAAGCTTTCCCTGGCGGAGCATAACTTGCTTGCCATCAAACTAGCACTTGAAGAGTGGAGGCATTGGCTGGAGGGAGCAAATCACAAGTTTGAAGTCATCACGACCATCGCAATCTCGAATACCTACGAGAAGCCAAAAGATTGAACCCACGTCAAGCCCAGTGGGCTTTATTCTTTACCATATTCAACTTTACCGTCTCATACCGACCAGGAACCAAGAACTGTAGAGCAGACGCCTTATCTCATCTTTATCAATCAACCCCGGATGACCCAACTCCAGAACCCATTCTCCCTCCAGCCATGATCGTCAGTCCCATTAAGTGGGCCATTGATACACAGATCATCCAAGCCAACCGCTCCAACCCTGCTCCGCCGGGAGGTCCAGAAGGGTGCCTCTATGTTCTTCCCACCTTTCGTCCTACCCTCAGTAGGACTCAGCTCATACTTCTCCAGGCTCTGGACACCCAGGTAGCCGACGTACTCTCTCGCTCTTACGTCAACGCTACTTGTGGCCCACCAGGCCTCAGGATATCTCCCGGTAAGTCAAGGGTTGCTCAGTCTGCGCCGTTTCCAACACTCCCAAAAAGACTCCCAGAGGGCAAACTGGTTCCTCTTCCCATTCTGCAACGACCTTGGTCACACATAGGCATTGACTTCATTATAGATCTACCCATCTCCAACCTCAACACTTGCTTGTTCGTAGTCGTTGATTGCTTCTCGAAGGCCTGCAAGCTTATTCCCCTCAAGGGATTACCTACAGCCTTCAAAGTGGCCGAAGCCTTATTTCAAGATGTGTTCCACCACTTCGGCATCCCCAAAGACATAGTGCCGGACCGTGGACCCCAGTTCATCTCAAGAGTGTGGCAGGCATTTTTCAAACTCGTCTGAATATCCGTAAGCCTCTCCTCTGGTGACAATCCTCAAACAAACGGCCAGACTGAAAGAAAAATTGAAAGATTCAAGAGATCGGGAGATACCTGAGGTCCTACTGCCACCAGAACCAGGAAGAGAATTCCTCCCTTGGGCAGAATATGCTCAAAATTCTCTACGTCAATCCATCACAGGGCTCACCCCATCTCAATGCATCCTAGGTTACCAACCTCCTCTATTTCCCTGGTCGGGTGAGCCACTGGTTCGAGCAGAGCGTGAGGGTATGGGACTCAGCTCACATGCATCTCCAACAAGCAGTGCGGAGACACAAGAGACAAGCTGACATCCACCGAACACCTACCCCTCGCTACCAACCGGGACAAAAGGTCTGGCTCTCAACGCGGGACTTACGTCTCCGCCTGCCCTTTCGTAAGCTGAGTCCCCGGTATATAGGTCCATTCATAGTGCAGAGGCAGCTCAACGAAGTCACTTACAGATTGAACCTACCACCTCACTACCGAATTTCACCATCCTTCCACGTATCACTCCTCAGTCATCACTCTGAACCTCTGTTTTCTCCGCCCACAGAATCTGGTGACGACGAAATGCCTCCTCCTCCCAACATCGCCGAGGAAGAGCCCATCTATGAAGTTCGAGCCATCCTGGACTCACGATGGCGGAGTCCCAGACTGAAATACCTCATCAACTGGAAGGATTACGGTCCCGAGGAATGCTCCTGGGTGTTACGTGATGATATCCTCGATCCCACACTCCTCACACAATATCACTCTGAAAACCCAAATCGACCAGCACCCAGAGGTCGAGGTGGACCTCATCGTCGTCGTCATCTTCCCATCCAGTCATCAGGAGCCTCCCGTGGAGGAGGGGTACTGTAATGGAGTCACCAGATAAGCACGCTCTGCCCTCTCGTTCACTCTCCCCGGACTTCTGATTCACTGCACCTGCTTTTCTGATTCACTGCACTTTGCGTCACATCATCAATCACCCTCACTATAAAGGGACACTTCCCCTTAACTTCCTCGTCTGGTCTCGTTCTTATGTTACCACACAGACTCTCAACAATCCTTACCCAAATATGTTTTTCACGCAGATCCCGTTCCTTTTCTTCTCTGACCATCATCTCCTGCTGCTTCTTCATCTGTCGTCTGTATGCTGTATCCAGCCCGCATCTATAACAGAGATATCAAGTTAACCATCGAGCTAAGTTCCACATCCAGTTCTAATTCTTCACATATCTCATCACTGCAGTTCACATCCATTCCTCTGTTCAATAAACACTGTTTACATTACTACTCACCTGTCTGCTTCTCTCTATAACCATGACAGTAGGAGTAACATAAGCTTTGACACCTCTCGTGGTTCAAACAAACAGGGCTGGGCAACAAACTCAAGTTCCTCCGACATTTCTCTTTAAGAAATTTATTTTTCTCTTTGCTCTATCCTCTGCGCTTCCGCGTTCGTCAATGCATCATGCGTCATGTCAAAGGTTACTCTTTCGCCGTAAATTGATGCGTACGCCCATCCGCCGGAAGACGGATACAGATACGGAAGAATACAAACTTTACATGAAGACCCTAAAGAATAATATAAATTAGTTGAAAATGGGCATCCAATCACCCCTTTTTTTTAAAAGTTTTAATTTCATTATTAAACTTAGGTCGGTCTTTACCCTTCACGGCTCTCTCTGTGGTGTGTAATTTAATCTGGCCACGTCAAACACATGATCAGCGTGAAACTCAGTGCAGCAGCTTGTAGTTTGTCAAGCTACAGTTTCAAATTAGTTAAACTAAGCTTTGAAGGAGTTTGTAACAGTGGGGGTGGCTGCCCTTAACTTAAATTATTATATTTTTCCAAATTCGGGCGCCAGACAGTTTTCTAAAACTGACCAAAATCAAACAACCCAGGATAGCAAAAGAAAACCACTGACTACACACAAAACAAGTGATTTTTTGACCTTTATTTAACCAGGAAAATCTCTCTGAGATTAAAAATCTCTTTCACAGGAGAGTCCTGGCCAAGAATGGACAGCAGTTACAGTCACAATTTACAGATTGAAACAACAAATATACAATTAAAACACTTAAAAACAATTGCAAATCAATGAGTCTTCTTCGAGTGACTGAATAACAGATTTAAAATGTTCCATAGGCACCAGAGTTTGTAATTTCAATTTTGTTTGGAGTAAATTCCATTCAAATGGAGCTGCATACATAAAAGCCCTTTTTCCCAGTTCAGTTCTCACAAATGGAACAGAGAAAGTAAAACGATTATCAGACCGAAGGGAATATTTCCCAACACTTTTCTTTTGAATTAGGCAACCTAGATACAAAGGCAACAACCCCAGAATAGTTTTATAAATAATTAGATAAAAATGAATTTTCCTTCTAATAGACAAAGATGGCCAGGATACTCTATTATACAATATACAATGATGAGTTAAAGGTTTACAATCTGATATAAATCTTAAAGCGCTGTGATAAACAGCATCCAAAGAAGAAAGAAGTTGAGAGGAAGCAAATTGATACACCACATCACCATAGTCGAGTACGGGCAAGAAAGTAGCAGAAACTAACCTCTTTCTCACATTAAATGAAAAACAGAGCTTGTTTCTGAAATAAAACCCAAGCTTTATTTTTAATTTTTTCTTTAAATTAGTTATGTGAGACCCAAAAGATAATTTATCATCGATAGTGATGCCAAGATATTTATATTCTTTCACTAACTCAATCACATTACCTTGCGGAGTCTGGAGAGGAGTAAATTTGTCTACCGCCTTTTTCGAGCTAGAGAATAACATGATTTTAGTTTTATCTACATTCAGGACAAGTTTTAGTGTATGAAGCCGAGACTGAATAACATCAAAAGCCGCTTGAAGTTTAAGCAAGGCATGCTGTTTCGAAGATGCACCACAATACATAACAGTATCATCTGCGTAAAAGTGAAAATTAACATCTTGTTTGTCCTGATCAATACTGTTAATGTAGATAGTGAATAAAAGAGGCCCCAACACGGATCCTTGAGGAACACCTTTAACAATCTCCAATAGTCTTGAATTTTTACCCTCAGCCTGAACACATTGAGTTCTATTACTTAAATAATTTTTAAACCTGAGAATAACATGATTTGATAAGCCAACACTCCTTAATCTATGCAGCAATATCTCATGATCCACTGTGTTGAAAGCCTTAGATAAATCGATAAAAAGGGAAGTGCAACAATCACCTTTATCAACTGATCCCACAATGTAATTTACAACTTTCAAAACGGCTGTTGTGGTACTATGTTTTTTGCGAAACCCAGATTGATTACTGGATAGAACTTTGTGTACATTTAGATAACAAGTCACTTGATCATTAATAAAACTTTCTAAAATTTTTGATAGAACACAAAGCTTTGAGATTGGTCTATAATTATCTAGTATAGTAGGGTCTCCCCCTTTTAATAGGGGAACAACAAAAGCTGATTTCCAGATTTCCGGAATAACACCAGTATCTATTGAAAGATTAAAAAGATAAGTTAAAGGGGTTGAAATAATGTCAGCTGCCATTTTCAAATAGATACTTTCCACACAATCAGGGCCTGGTGATTTATTTATATCAAGCGCTTTAAGTGCTTTGTGGACATCAGAACTCTTGATGTGTACAAAAGTGAACTCCTTTTTAAAAATAGTTTCTGCACTAACAAAGTCATTATTTGAGGGCAAAAAATTGTGTGACTCAAATAAAGACCTAGAGTCAATAAAATGCTTGTTAAAATGGTTAAGTATTTGCTCTTTATCAGATATGATAGTGGAATCCATAGTTATACATGATACAAGATTTTTACATACAATTTTTACAATTTATTACATAATGTCCATAAACGTAAAAAAAGGTATTTAGTTCAGAAAAACAAAAGCAACCCAAACAAGCAGGAAATAAATAAATAAATAGTTATATAGTTCTTAACGTAACAGTTAAATTTCATAGTTCAAAAAACAGTGTTCACACAATCACATAGACGCTATAAACGTAAACCCAGGTCCTACTGGTCACACTCTGGGCGTCAACACGGGCAGATTCGTGTGTCCATATTCATGCCAAACTTTTCATATAACAAAAGAAAAAGAACAAACATTTATTTCACATTTTGTGGGTGAAAACTTAAACAGAATGGAAAAACTTAAAAGATCAATGACAATGCATTGAACTTAAACAATCAAGAAAGCACAAATAGGCAATAAACAAATGTGCGGATGTGAATGAAATGTGTGTATGTCTAAAGCGTATAAATGGGTGTAGTGTGAGATTGCAAGTCGGGCACAGTGACCAATTTTGGCGAACGGAATCGCAAACAGGAAAGTGTAGTTGGTCTTCGCCTGGCTCCAGGAAGGAAGTTTAACGGCCTTGGACTCGTTGAGAGTGAACCACTCACCAACAACAGTCGGTCTTTCAAGTGCGTCGCTATGGAATCGCCAGACTCCACGTCGCATCAGACAGCATGTGCGGGAAGCCTCAGTTCAAACAAACGCTGTTTTCCACTCCACATGGTAACCATTTACTTAACTCTCCTTCTCACAAAAACAAAACATAAATGTCCTGCCAAAGACATTTCGCCGAGCGACCTCTCATGATCGCCCCCCAACCTGTGAGAGAAGCATCCGTCGATAGCGAACTCGTCGATAAGAAGCCCCCAGCACTGGGCCTTGGGCGAGAAACCAGGGTTCTTCCACATGACTAAGGCATGTAGGCACCGCCGCGTGACCTTGATCATGCGAAAAAGATTTCCCCTCGGAGAAAACCCCTTGGTTCTGCGCCACCACTACAGGAGTCTCATGTACAGGAGGCCAAAAGTTATTACGTTGGACGCAGCTGCCATGAGACCCAACAGTCAGTGACTGGCCTAGTTTTACCTAGGCCGAAGGGAAGAACCCGATATTGGTACACTTCGCCCCCGAAAGCGAACCTCAGGGACTTCCTGCTTTTTTTTTTCTTTTTTTTTTTTATGAGGACGGATGGCTACATGGAAGGACGTGTCCTTCAAACTATCGTGACAAACCAGTCCTCGGACTGAATCTGTGACACAATCTGTTTGAATGTAATCCTCCATCCTTCTTTGGAACGGCTGTAAACCCCTGACTCCCTACTGGGAGAAGGAACCCTTTCTATAGCCTACTTTCGCAGAAGAGTCTGTACTTCTTTCTCCATTATCCAGAGCCTGCTCGGGGTCCACCACATAGGGAGGACCCCTAGAAATCTGGGCAGAAGAGCCAAACTGAATTCTGAAACCATCTCTAGTGAGCAGAACCCAACGAGATATGTTTGGCTGTAGCTTACAGGCTGCTAGAAAATCTACTAAGGGGACCACTCTCTGTAACGGCGAACCGTCAGGGAACAACCAAACTGACTGTTCTACGACCCTCCTCGGAGGATCGTTCGGGAACGCTGACACCTCGATGCCCTGAAGCAGCAAACCGGTAGGGAACAACCGAACTGGCAGTGCTGCGACCCTTCTCAGAGAGTTGCTTCCCATAAATAACATAACCAGAGCCTGCGCGGGGTCCACCTCGTTGGGAGGACCCCTAGAAATAAGGGTGGATGAGAACGGAACTGAATTCTGTAACCCGTTTCTATAGTGAGCAGGTCCCAATGAGATATATTTGGCAGCAGCTTACACGCTGCCAGAAATATACTATGGGGACCAGTCTCTCGAGACTGGCCTCTGGTATTGATCGAACAGCCACTTTCGGTGCCCTGTAACGGCAAACCGGCAGGGAACAACCGAACTGACTGTTCTACGACCCTCCTCGGAGGATAGTTGGGGAATGCAGGCACCTCGGCGCCCTGAATTGGTGAACCGGCAGGGAGCGACCGAACTGACTGTTTTACAACCCTCCTCGGAGGATCGTTTGGGGACGCTGACACCTCGGTGTCCTGAAGCAGGGGTGAGACTACTAAAGGAACCAGCCTCTCGAGACTGGTCTCTGGTATAGCTTGAGAAGCCAATCCGGCATCCTGAAACGGATGACTGGCAGGAAATAACCGAACTGACCCCTCTTAAACCTTTCTTCTGTGAGTCAGACACTGGGACTAGAACTCGCTGGAGGGCACTGAAGGCGATAGCCAATTCTGGCTCCATAGCTGTTTACTCAATTATATCAAATGAATTATCAGGATGGCAATTGTACTCTTGCACGTTGCTTGGCGCCAGGACCGGTAATCGGGAACACCTGGTTGCGCAATTAGGAAATCCTATGAAGGCTATATGGTGCGTCCTTTGAAGGACAAATAGGTTGCGGCCTTCGAAGGATGCAAACTTCACATTGGGACACAGCTATTGAAACCTAACATTGTCACGGGTCAGGGTGTGTCATCGGTTCTTCTCTGTTGTCATGGTCCTGTCATTTTCTGCAGCTTGTGATTTGAGCAATCAGCGCTGCCTGGTAGCACTGTGTGCACAATCACAAGCTGGTCTCCTACACCTGTTGCTCATTTACCTTACCCTTTATATTTCCAGCAGTGTCTACCTCTTGTTGTCAGTTGATCACTATCATTGTTGCGTGTTTGTCTCACATTCTGTGCCCTCTTTCATGTGTTACTTATCTGCTTGTTATTTGTGCTCAGGAACCTAAGACAAGGAGTCTGTAGCAGCTCTGTCTCGCTTACTGGACTCGGGGTCTTTCTGTGGTCGTCCTGTGCTAATTTCCTCTCGGTGGTCTCCTCTGTGTGTGTGGAGCACATGGGATCCACCATTCAGAGAATCATTTATTTTGTGTTACATGAACCGTTTATTTTGTTCCCAAAGTTTACTAATAAACTTTTATCACGTTTGTCACTGCAATTGAGTCCTCCATTTCTCTGAGTTACCTGACAAACATAACCATGACACTTAGGTCACTTTTTTTTTGTCTTTAACTTTCTATGGCTTGAAAGTGGTAGTTGTGTAGGCTGTTAATGGAGGGACAGAAAGCTCTCAGATTAAAAATTTGGAATAGGGGTGTACCAATACAGTACATTGTTATATCAGATATCGAGTTATAAAAATACGATGATGTGTATCATTGATGTAAACGATATTGTAACGAACTGCTCTGAGACACGAAGGTTGAGAATCCAAATGCAGTGTTTAATGGGAAAATCCAAAACCGTATAACAGGCAGTGGTCAAAAGCAAAGGGTAGTCAGTCCAAACAATGACAGGGCACAGGAAAACAGACGAACAGGGTAATCCAAGAGACATGGATAGAACCAGAGAACAGGGAGATGATCGAAATGCAGTGTTACACGTACAAGCCTTTGCAGGAAATGAATGTGAAACCTATAGGGTGAGTTAAACAAGGTCATGAGACAGAGGTGGATGCAATCAGGGATGATGAGTCCAGGCAGAGAGTTATGGGAAATGTAGTTTCATTATGGAATTACAATAGTCCGGGGTGGAGTGTCCTCTGGTGGTAATGATGGGCACTCTCTCTGGTAATCGTGACATATATGACCCTGGACTACAAAACCAGTCACATGGGTCTTTTTTTTAAATTGAGATTTACAGTATTTATCACATGAAAGCTGAATAAATAAGCTTTCCATTGATGTATGACAATATTTGGCCGAGATATAACTATTTGAAAATCTAGAATCTGAGGGTGCAAAAAAAAAAAAAAATCGAAACATTGAGAAAATCACCTTTAAATTGATTGTGCTGCATTCTCTTACAAAAATGTGATATATTTACGGTAGGAATTTTACTAAATATCTTCATGGAACATGATCTTTACTTAAAATCCAAATGATTTTTGGCATAAAAGAAAAATCTATAATTGACCCACAATGTATTGTTGGCTATTGCCACAAATATACCCGTTCGACATGTGACTTGTTTTGTGATCCAAGGACACTGTTACGACCCCTTGGCTCAAGGAGTAGCAAAAAGAATGGAGAGGCCATACAATGTAATCAAATTTGCACAAAGTTGTATTTAATTAGAATAATTAAACATGACTACATTAAAATAAAAGACAAAATATAAAGATACACAAACAACAACATAAAGCCTTGGACTGGACTGGATGAGAGAGTCAGTATGACAACCAAACAGCAAGACCAAGCTCCAAGCTTCCTTTTCTTGAGCTATCCGGTAACACTTTACAATACGGGTGCATGAAGCATTAATTCATGCTTAACTAATGCACAGATAATACTGAATTAATGTGTAACTAATGATTGTCTTAATAGTCTGTATGGTTAATGTGTTAGTTCATACATGAATTGTTATTAATTAAATATGTAATTGTGAATAAATTCCCTAATAACATTTTTTTTTAACTAATAGTGTTAATTAATATGTTAATTACCAGAATGAGCCAAAGCCTTGTATTTCAACTTCCAGATAATACAGGTACACATTAATACATGATTACTTACTTCATTGTTAGAGCAAATTCATGTGTAAATTACTACAATTACTAAATGACTAGTTAATAATGATGTGCCTCAACAAGTAAAGTCATAACATAATGATACCTTTGCAAATCATTAGCTAATGATTAATTAAATCAGACAACTGGTAGTTGAAGTGCATAGCTTTGAATAATTGTGGTAGTTAACACATTCATTTACACTATTAGTTAATAAAAGATGTTATTAAGGAATTAATACACAATGACACATTGAATTAATATCAATTCAGGTATTACTTAATCTATTAATCATATAGACTCTTTATTAGTTGCTGATGCAGTACGAATTAATTAATGGTTTAGTTCTTCATGAATCAAACATTAACTCATGATTATCTGTGCATTAGTTAAACATGAATTAATGCATATTAGTGCACCCGTATTGTAAAGTGTTACCAGCTATCCTCCAGCTTCTTATGAGCAGCATGGTTAATCACCGTCAATTCTCCACACCTGTTTCACAGCAATTAACCCGAGGACACAAATAGCGTTACCCAGAGACACCTATTGGACAAAATAAAGTACTAAACCACAGGGACGTGCACAGGAATTATGAGGGGCAGTTGCTCTGACCTGAAAAAAGGGCTTCCTGTACATTCAGTTGTGCTTCTTGCTCGTATTCAGTTCTGATGGTAGGCTACGGGCAACTACGCATGATTTGTAGTATGATTGCGTAAAGGGAACAGGAATTCCGGTAGGCAACAGAATCGACTGCTAAACCCAGGGCCGATCCTGAACTCCCCCTGGGGCCCTAAGCAAAATGGGCCCTCTACCTGACCTGTGACGCCGTGAGCTATGAAAAACCATTTGCCATTGCCACACAATCACACCTGACACTTCAGTGCTCCCAATACAATCCTCCCTCCTTTAAACAAAACAGTCAAAGAATAAGTACAACAATATAGAACAGAATGAGGTTCAAACAAACAATATTTATTGAATAGAGTATTTTCTATAGAATTTTAACATAACAAGTGAATATTAACGTAAACATAAATAAGAAGAAAATAATAAATTATAACCCTGAGCTTTGGCTTTTGGGATTAACTTTGGTTCTCTCTACAGCCTGGGTATTTTCGGCATCAGTATGATTTTTTTTATTTATTATTATGCATGTTGAAGCAATTCTTGATTTAAGGTTATTATTTACCGAGGGATGTGCATCCATATTGACCAGTATGTCCAGCTAATCAACATTTTAAATTCAATATAGCCTATAAATCAATAGTCAATCAATGTCAAATTGTCAATACATTGCTTTCTATCTTGCATAATTAGTGCAGTTGTTTAGAGTTTTTAACTACACTGAGACTAGATAATCAGTTTCCTGTTTTATAAATGTGACTTTGATTGGGAGTGCCATCATTCACGTGCATGTATTGTACAGTATGTCTGGTCTCCACATATTTCTGCTTGAAAAATGCGAGTTTCATTTCGTGCACGCGCATATGAACGCACAATAACACACGCGACGCGGTTATGTTTTCCGAGCTGCAGTAAACAAACACCGTTGCACTTTGTCGTTTATCAAAAACAAACGTAATATTTTTTTTTATTTTACTCTCACTTTTGTCAGGCACAAAGTGATGCAAGAGATGCACTGCCTGCCCAGCTAGGTTAGCAAGACCGAAAAACATCAAACTTTGCTGACATCAAACTTAGAGAGGAGAGAACACAAGTTTACCTGATTGTTGTTCCCGCAATTCACTCTCATGGGTTTTTTCTTCTTCCTCTTTTCGTGACCAGAAGGATAGTTTCGCTTCATTTTGTCATGGATGTTGTACACATTAATTGACACGCTATGACACGAGATGGAGGCGGGGCCTTAAGTAATTTGTGGGGTCTTACGCACCGGTCGCGTGCAGCGCTGCAGCCACGTAAACAGTTTGCCCTTCCCTTACTGACTTTCACTTTCGGTGCACGAATGGAAGTGAATGAGGCTTTGCGATTTAAAAAAAAAAAAAAAAATGTATCTAGGCCTATGTGAAATTCTGCAGCCATTGTACGATTTTTTTTTTTTTTTTCTCGGAAGGGCAACTTGAGTCGAGAAGCGCATATGGGCAGTTGCCCGGGCAACCTGAGCAACCCCCCCTGTGCACGTCCCTGCTAAACCACATGGTCCATCACACCTCCCTCCTAAAGACAGAGATTTAACCAGATTTAGAAATCAAACAAAATTGAGTCCACTTACCCTCTCTACTTCACCACCTACCCCTTACTTACTCCACCTCCTAATGCTCTCAGGCGCCTTCAGAACACGATGAGGCGAAAGAAATAAAGAGAAGAACCAACAAAAATGTAATAGATCACTAGTTCAATGGAGCTTGTGACAAGGTATCCGCCATAATATTATCTACCCCTCTATTATGACGAATACCCAGGCTGTAAGACTGCAAGAATAAAGCCCAACGAATAAGTCGTTGATTTGGACTATGCAAGGACTGTAAGAAGGTAAGAGGGTTGTGGTCTGTAAATACTACCAGAGACACAGAACCTCCCCCCACATACACATCAAAATGTTGTAAAGCCCAAATTAATGCCAACAACTCCTTTTCAATGGTTGAATAATTACTCTGACACAAATTAAACGTCTTAGAAAAGAAGCTAATTGGTCGATCAATACCGTTGTCATCCTTCTACAATAACGCAGCTCCAGCACCCAGCCCACTCGAGTCCACCTTTAAATGGAAAGGACGGTCCCAACGAGGTGCCGTTAAAACAGGAGCAGAACTCAGCAAAAGTTTGGCATTATCAAAAGCATTCTGACAATTTGCGGACCATTCATATTTTTTGTTTGCCTTTTAACAAATCCGTTAAAGCACCAACCACTGTTGAGAAATTTTCACAGAATTTCCAATAGTACCCAATCATTCCTAGAAATCTCATTAGCTCTTTCTTTTTAGAAGGAACTGGGAAATTATCAATGGCCTGGACTTTTGCCCGAACAGGACACAATTTACCTTGTCCTACCACATTACCCAAATAGACCACAGTGGCACGTGCAAATTCACATTTCACTAAATTTACCGTCAACTTTGCGGTCTCAAGACGAGTAAATAAAGCGTGCAATTGGCAAAGATGTTCCTCCCATGGCTGGCTATACATCACCACATCATCCAGATACACAGCACATCACTCAATCCCAGAGATTACCAAATTCATCAGGCACTGGAATGTAGCTGGAGCGTTTCGAAGTCCAAAACTCATTCGTTTATAAGAATATAATCCGGAAGACGTCGTGAAAGCACTAACTTCCTGAGCACGAGAAGTTAGGGGTACCTGATAATATCCCTGAAGTAAATCAATTTTCGTATCGAACTCAGCTGCCCCCACCGAATCAATGCAGTCTTCAATTCGTGGAAGTAGAAAAGAGTCAGATTTAGTATCGGCGTTCAATCTTCTATAATCGGTACAAAACCTAAAGGTTTCGTAACTAGTAGACAAGGAGAAGCCCAACTGGAACTAGATCGTTCCGAAAGTCCATTCTCCAAAAGATACTTAACCTCTGATTAAAAAAGTTTTTGTTTTTCGGAAGAGACACGATAAAATCACTTCCGAATAGGTTGGGAGTCACCGATAGCAATATCATACTGGATCATGTCAGTGCACGAAGGAGTATCAGAAAAAAGCACTTGAAACTCTGTTATCAGATGTATTACTTCTTTACAATTATCTTGAGATAAATGCCCAAGCATAATCTCCAATCTTTTTAATTGCTCAGAATTGCGGAGTCAAGGTTGAATTAAATATTCGTCAAAAAAATCCTTCTCAACTCCATCTAACAAAGAACCACTTTCACCCCCTACAGCAAACGCAACAGATTTAATTTCAGCACCTCCGACAGCGACATTTGATCCAGTTGACCGAAAACAAATAAGGCTTCAATAGATTTACATGGCACAGCTGAGCCTTCTTCCTATCTGAAGTGGAAATCATATAGTTTTGTTCCGAAAGTTGTTCAAGCACATTATAAGGTCCAGAAAATTTTGCAGCAAAAGAGGAACCAGTCATTGGAAGCATCACCAAAACCTGATCTTTAGAATTGAATTCCCTGTTTTCTGCCTTTTGATCAAACCAGGCTTTCATTTTAGATTGTGCTTACCTAAATTTTCACGGCTACTGTACCGGCCCAATACAACCTATATCGGAACCCATTTACCTAATCCAAAAGATTTACAGGCGGTTCAGTTTCCAATAAATCACCACGCAAGAGCGCGAGCGGTCCCCTTACTTTATGTCCAAATACTAGATCATTAGGACTGAAACCCAAACTTTCTTGAATGACCTCGCGAGCAGCAAGCATCAACCAAGGTAGTCCCTCCTCCAGTCTTTCATCAATTCAGTACACGAAGTTCTCAACAACTGTTTTAGTATTTGATGAAAGCGCTCGAGGTCACCCTGACTCTCAGGATGTTAAGCACTGCTTTTTTGATGATCTATACACAACTGTTTTAAAATTTGGGCAAACATACGAGATGGGAAAATTGTTCCCCTGTCAGACTGATTATTCCAAATATGGAAATAAATTGAGTCAAAGCTTTCACTACAGACTTTGTAGTAATATTTCGCAACGGATACGCAGCAGGATATCGCGTAGTTTGGCACATCATGGTCAATATATAGATGGAACCAGTTTTAGAAGGAGGTAATGGCCCCACACAATCAATCGTTAGATGCTCAAATGGATTTTACACAACAGGTATGGGATACAACGGAGCAGGAGATATCAATTCGTTCGGCTTTCCGACCAATTGACAGACATGGCAAGTTTTTATAAAAGCAGCCACGTCTCTCTTTAATCGAGGCCAAAAGAAATAACGCATCACGCTGTGATAGGTTTTCATCACTCCAAAATGACCAGCTATGTCACCATGAACAGTTTTCAAAATTAACTCCCGCAATCCCTTCGGTATCACTATTTGAAACACCGGGTCCCCCAGAATCTTATCATAACACGGCGTCCATTTACAAAGTAATAATCCGTTCTGTGCGAAATATCCACTAGCTAAATTTCTCATCTCATATTCTGTTTTAACAGATTCAAACAATGTTTTTAGCTGCGCATCATTTTTTTGTTCTACAATCAAATCCTGTAGGGAAAATCGACGGAACAAGCCAAGACAAATTCTTAGAAAGATGATTCTTCTGGATCTTCATAGTCATCCATATCTTTGTTCTTACTCATCGCTCGTGTTATAGCACAGAAACAACAAACTTCAGGCAGTTCTTGCAAACAATTGTCTGATACTACTGAACAGACCGGAGTGGTTTTAACAACGGGAAACACCATATTTTACTCCCAGCCAAATTATTTCCCAAAATCAAATCCACCCCCTCGATAGGCAAAACTGATCGTAATGCAATTTCTACCTCTCCTTTCACAACCTCAGAATCTAGCTGAACTCGGTGCAGAGGAGCCGAAAATATGCCTAATCCAATACCTTGAATTAGAACACTTTTACCCGTATTTGTTTCAGAAGAAAACGGCAGTTTCGAATCCAATAAGAAAGATTCTGATGACCCAGTGTCACGTAATATCTTAACAGGTACCTTCAAATCTTTCACAGACACAGTCCCCATAGTTATGAACGTTTCGTATACTGCTTGCAAAAGATCCTTATTCCTTCCATAAATCTTCACGTCTCCTGCATCTGATTTTAAACTCAGTCTGGTAGTAGACACAAGACCAATGGCTTTTGGAACCACGGACTTGAACTTATTTCTTAAAATAGGGCACTCCTTTTTCCAATGACCCTTTTCCAAACAATACCTGCAACTCGAATCTCAATCCACTTTTCTAGCATGCTCCGATTTGTTTGGACTCATCCTCACTGCATTTCCGCTGTTATTTGACTTTTTATAAAAATAATCACCGGCGAATGTTAACCCGATAGGCGCTAACAACGCATGAGGTGTCGAAATACCTGCAGGTGTCAACTCTTCAGAATGTCTCTGAAGTTAAAATTAATATCCCTCTTAATTTCTCCTCTACAGCCTCTCGTAGCGGTTTTACCTTAGTACTTTTTGTTAAAGCTAATTCAAAATCAAAATGTTCAGCTACTTTAAGTAATTGCTCTTTTGAAAGACATCCTAATTTTCCCATCGTTGGAGCAATAAAAAAAATCCTGTAACAATTCCATTTTTGCCTTATTTTGTCATAGCTAAAAGAACATTTGAACAAACAAATAGGTAATACTCACCAGATCCAACAGATCACACTTCAACTGCAAGAAAAAAAAAAAAAACCTTATCTATCTAATACATAAACAACTAATTATACTCAACCCTAGTCTTTGGTACGCCCACATGCAGCTCAACTGCTAACCAGTCTACCGGCATCCGACGCACCAAACACAAACTAAAATAAAAAAAGTTTTAAGCGCTCTTCAGCCTAACACAGGGTTATATGGCTTACTGCAGTCTAAACCGAAACATTTAAGCAATGTAGTGCAACTGTCGACCGGTTTTACCTCTCTCTCTCTCCAGTCCAAAACGACTAATCAAAACAAACAAACCAAAAAATTATTTTATATGAAACTCCCCAACTTATTTTACCCAAATAATAATCCAATCCATTTTTTTCAAACCAATAATTCTACTTAAAGAACTACCCAAATCGCAATTCTAATTAAAGAATTACCCAAACCATAATTCTAATTAAAGAATTAACCAAATGTCTTCAAAACCTTAAGCCAATTTAGTTTGATCCCGGACGAGCCCCCATATGTTACGACCCCTTGGCTCAAGGAGTAGCAACATGAATGGAGAGGCCATACAATGTAATCAAATTTGCACAAAGTTGTATTTAATTAGAATAATTAAACATGACTACATTAAAATAAAAGACAAAAAATATATAGATACACAAACAACAACATCAAGCTTTGGACTGGAGAGGATGAGAGAGTCAGCATGACAACCAAACAGCAAGACCAAGCTCCAAGCTTCCTTTTCTTGAGCTATCCTCCAGCTTCTTATGAGCAGCATGGTTAATCACCGTCAATTCTCCACTCCTGTTTCACAGCATTTAACCTGAGGACACAAATAGCGTTTCCCAGAGACACCTGCTGGACAAAATAAAGTATTACACCCCGTGGTCCATCACAGACACATATATGATTCACGATATAGAGTTAGTTTTATTCAAGACTCAGCTTACAGTATTTATAAGCTATAATTCACCCAAAAAAAAATTTATGTCAACTTAAACACAAATGAATATATTTTTATGAAACCTAAGAGATTTCTGTCCCTCCATTTAAATTCCATTCCTCTAGAACTTAAAAGATAAAAAAAGTCATAAAGGCATCGTCAATAATTAGTCAAGATTATTGAATTATTTAAATAATTAAATCCAAAGATTTAACTGGCTTTATTTTACATTCGATAATTTTTTTAATTTTTGAATGTTTACCTCAGTTGTTAGACACCAAACTGACTGGAAAGACATTTTATAGTATATTGCTGGTAGGCCTACTTAAAAATAAATATATACATTTTAATTTTTATTTTACTATTTTTTTTTTTTAATTCTTGTACTTTGTTGTTATTGTATTAGTTTGTATAGAATGATTGCTTGATGACATTAAACAGTGTTTCGTAAGATGTTATTAATTGCTTCACACCATTTTGATACAATATTTATATCAACTTTGTATGTAATTTTATTTCAAATAAGACAAGGCGATATTTATATTGCTTTTGCTAATGTACAATAAAAACCTTTATTTGCATTTATTTATTTGTCTGTTTTGTTATTTTGTAAGAAATCACTATTAGATTACATGGCACCAGATGTGGGACTCCGACATGCCCATATCTTATCCTATAAATGATACAAGGGGGGGCTCACATGCTTTATAAGGGGGCCCAGAATTCCCTAGCAATGACCCTGATAATAGTGCATATATTATGATTTTATCGACCATGTACCTAAAGTAACAAAGTACTGTATTAGTCAGTAGCTCCATATTTAATTTATGACAGGAACGAGGATGTGTGGTACAGAACTACAGTGTGTTCAATAGACTGTACTGTTGTTTAAAATAATGCTGGTTAAGCTCAATCCACACACAGAATAGAATCAGCATTTTTTTAAGCCACTAGCTCTCATCATGGGGGTCGGGGAACGGTTGCCGACAGCTGGATTGTTTGCCTTCAGATTCTCTCCCCCCCCATGTTGCTTACACAATGAGGTTCTAATATTTACAAAACTGATACTGGGCTGTGTCACGGTCATCGTCTGCACCATTCTGTCTTCGTCTTCACTACACATCCCAGAATCCCTTGTGTCTCCACACCTGAACTCACTTCCTCATTACCCACCTGTTCATCGTCATCATCATCTGTGTCACATGTCCTCACCTTGTTGTTTTCATTTGTATCTGTATTTAGTCTCCTTCTTTTCAGTTAGTCTTTGTCGGTTCTCGTCAATGTTAATGTCATTGATCACGTCTGTAAATGTTATGTTACGTTAATGTTACTGTGTTTTTGTGAGAGATCCTGCCCGACATCCTGCCTGCCTGCCTGTCTGTACCTGTGAGAGTTATTTGAGTAAACAGTTTGAATTGAAGCCTTTGACTCAGCCTTGACTCGAGGCCTGGCTCGTGGACTTTTTTCTTTTCCTGATTCATGTGTAAAATTCAATTTGGCGTCACAGTATTGTTTGCGCCCTCACAGCTGCAAAACTGTTGAATTTTGAGTGTCTTTTGCCACGTCAGTAGACTGAAATTGCGCTAAACCTTAAAACATTTAGATAATTTACATATTTACTGTTGTAAATGGACTTTTATCTTCACAAACAACAATTCAAACATATTATCTAATAATAACAGATTCAACTCTTCCTTCAGTTTCTATTCACTTTTATCAACTCTGTCTCCACTTATCTTCTCTCTCAAGTTCAGTAGCCTAAATATACAAATTGATAAGGTTTAAGTCTAACAAAAAAGTATTAAATTGTTTAAAAATGCATGATATAATCCTTTTAAAATGTCAGACATTCAGTAATCTAATGAAACAATGGACACGAAAGCTAGTTCTGAAAATAACACTTTATTTGCTTCTAAATTCTAGCGATTTAACACATGTCAGTGATACGTCTCATGCTCATGAATCTCATGTTGCTATATCCCATATCCCTGAAGCTCCTGTACTCTCCAGGCCTAAAGTATATCATCTTGCCTCTGTAGTGGGGCTGCTCATACATGAGCCAGTGGCCATCCATCACATGACAGGACTGGCAGTCAGACATACGGAAACGATCCATGATGTTTTCACAGTCATCCATTAGCTCGTACATCTGTCCTCCAAAGTTATCCCTCTCATAGATCCTCATCCTAAAGGATCCCCTGTACTGTAAAACAAAGAAAGATGATTCATTTAGGAGTTTTTCAGCAGTGCATGCATAATATACCGTTACAATTATAAAACAAATAGTGCATTGCATCTGCACAACACCGATAACAAAGTGAGACCCTTACTGAAGGAATCATGCGGCAAGATCTGATACTGTCGAACATCATGCCCATGCTTATCATCCGCTGCATGTCATGGTACTCGCCCCTCCTCAGGAAGAACTGGTTGCCCATGAAGTTATTGCGCTCATAGACCATGAAACAACCGCTTTCCACCCTGATGGAACCAACACGGCTCAGGTATGAGGATATATCAGAACAGTCATTAATGCACTCATAGTTGCGGCCCTGGAAGTTCCTGTCCTCGTAGAAGATGACCTGTTGATGGAATTAAAAAATACACTGTTTTTAAATAAACTGAATGCTTTTTAGATCTGAATTGCATCAGATTTTAAACAAATACACACTGGCTTTATTATGAACATATAAAGCTTTCTATCAAATATTAAGCAGTTTTATTAAGCATACTTATTGCAAGCACTATTACCTTGCCCATGGTGGTGATGTGTTGTTTTTCTCAGTGCTCACTGTACCAGCTGTACTTTGATGGCCTTCGGTTGTGGTTTTTATACAAGAACCAGGGGCCCACATTTTGTTGTTATTCAAATGCCAAAAGCTGATGATTAAGCAGTACTTCTGCTGAAGTGGTCCTGTAAACTGAAACAATAGATTTTATCCATACATCTCTGGCAGCTTTTTGTGTATTGTCTTTTACAGTATAGACAAAACTTTAGTCACATCCAGAGTGAATGTGACCGTATTCATATGACAGAGACAAAATATGGCTGTTAGCTTTTCCCTTATCATATTAAGTTTTACAAAAGGGACAAAATAGACTTCAACTAACCTCTGGAATTATAAATGTAATTTTTATACTCAAACAATGTAAGCTTAGATGTCAGGACCATGGAAATAAATGCTCTTTATGCACAAGTATAGCACTCATCTCATACAAATATACAACATTTAGTGTATTTGACAATATATAAGTCTCTTTATATTAAGTCTCTTTGTATTTACAGTCTCTTGTAACTATGTGGCATTTTTCATGAAATGTGCTAAATATTTTATTTATAAATATATTTATAAATATACATGTATTACTCATATTTTAAATATTGCACATGGAAACAGAGAAAATTCCATTTCCGCAATTTTTTACATGCATTACAAGCAGGATTGCTCATGCCAAGACAAATTCAATTGACTATGGTTGAGCATCAAATTAACCAAGCAAAAGTATTATTTTTTGTATTAATTAAAATAATTAATTTAATCCAAATAATACATATATTTAAACTATATATATATATATATATATATATATATATATATATATATATATATATATATATATATATATATATGTATACTGTCACGGTCACCAGCTAGTCATCACCTCCTCACTACATTTCCCTTCATTCTCCCTGGCGCACACCTGCATGCACTTCCCAATCACAGAGATCACTGTCACCTGTCACCAATCTTCATTGATCATCATCCAGCACTATATAACTCTTCCCACTGCAGTTTACCATTGTCTGGTCTCGTTGTTCCCTCAAAGAACACTTACCTGACTCCTTACCTACCTGAAACGTACCGGAACTATTTGTCTTCAGTCATCTGCTTCCTTCAGTCATCTACCTCGATCTCCATTTCAGAACCTGCCACAATAAGACTATTACTCATCCAGATATCCATCCTGAACATTATATTCTTCAGTTACTCACCCGCTTCCATTGTTGTGTTCATATACTTCTGCAAATAAACCTGTTTATCACATTACTGTGAATCCTTCTGTTTCATGATAGATATATATGTATGTGTGTGTATTATGTAGTTTAAATATGTATTTGATTTAAATGTGGTATTTTAATTAAAATAATTATATGTATATTATAATAAATAAATTTAAACCCGTGGATGAGAATATTTAGCGAGTATGATTTTAGATGGTTGAAGTGGTATTTATATATACCTTTCATATTTGTTTCACTTCACAGTGCAAGCATTTGAAATATAATTAAAACGTATGTTCCATCTGTTCAACTACAGAATCTCACAGACCTATAATCTATTCTGCTGTCTTTATACAGTCTGCAGGTAAGAGTGATGATTACCTGAAGTATGTGCTGCTTAGTATCAATGGAGAAATAAAACATATTTATTTGTTTATTATTGACTTTAGTTTAGATTAGATTTTATGACCAATTTATGGAAAATCCAGGTAAATATTTTCCTGTATGTATTGTACACTGTAAACCTGGAAAAGTTCTACTAAATAAAATTGAGGCAACTGATATTTTTTTTTTTTTAACCCTTTGGAGTCTTGGGCTATTTTGGCCGTTTTTGAGTACTTTTTTTTTTTTTAAATTTTGCAACATAAAAAAATGTTTACCATACCAATGTTTGGTATAATTTTTTTCAGCACAACATCACCTATATGATCAGACAATTAGTTTTTCACTTTGATGTACTCTATCAACATACTGGACCCAAAATCACACAAAAAACACAAAATCCGAATAGAAAAATTATAGCTTTTCTACTACAAAAAACACAAACATGCTCAATGAAGCATTTTAAAAGGTTTAAAATGTAAACACAAGTTGTAAATGTCAACATATACAGGTACAATTCAGATATAATCAACCTATATACAAAAAAAATATGATTTACAAAAAAAAGCGTGTGTAGCCATAGGCTTTTTTTCTTTCTTTTTAGCTCAGCCACTTTTTAAAAAATGTTGTGCACACAATTATTCAGAGAGCTATATTTAAGGCCTTGCATTCCCAGAGTATGAGGGTTCGCAAATAGTGCAAATACAACATAAAAAATTTAAAATTGAGATAAAATTAAACTATATGCAGCAAAAAGCAGGTGTGGCAATAGGCGTTTTTTCATTTCTTTTTTGCTTAGAAACTCTACAAAACAATTCATGTACAATTACACAGATATCTACATTACAGGGATTTCATTCCTTGAGTAAGAGGGGTTCCTCAATAGTGCAAATATACCATACAATAGGTAAAATGAACACAAAATCAAATTATACATACAACTATTTACTGCAAATATCAGGTGTTTTTTATTTTTATTTTTTATCTGTGCCTCTCCTCAAAACAGCTTAGCTAAATCTACTCCTAAACTACCTAAACTACTCCTAAACTACCTAAACTATCTACACTACTCCTAAACTACTCTCAAAATCTACTCAAACTCTTCCAAAAACTAGCAATAATCTCTCTCTATATATATAACGTATATATGTCTATCTTTATCAACTCCGTAAATCCTCTGCCTTTCAATTTTGCGTCTTAGCTCAGTTGGCTCCTCCTCCATTCCCTAAAATGTGCAGCCTGAATAGCAGAGTCAGCAGATTCACACATTTTTCTCCGTTTTGTTTTATGACAAAAACCGACGAAGTTATTAGAATAAATGCAACGCCTGTCGCATCCCATCTTGCGTTCTTTTACGAACGCGTCAGTATTTTTTTATATAAAGTTTAAATGATTAATCTCCGTTTTTACTTGGTCTATCAACACAAAACAAAAAGTCAACAAACAAGCCAGCACTTTCGACAGAAGTGGACGGCAGCACTCAACGTGACTTTGTTTTTATGCTTCGACGTCTTAAACTGGTCATGTAACTTGATCACGCCGGCGTGATCGGCGACCCCGAAGAGTTAAAGTTTGCAAACTTAAATATCATCAGTAAGCAGCTAGTTTTTTTTTTTAATAACGTACTCGGTTACTAACGTAACCTCGGTTCTCTCTAGAGAGGGAACGAGTACTGCGTAATATCTTACGCTACGGGGAAAATGTTACGTATGTAACCCTGGTTCCCTGATAGGGAACGAGACGCTGCGTTGAGACACGGTGGGAACACTCTGCGTGATTGCGTCGCGAAGCACGTGTATAATCAGTCCAATGGAAGAGCGAGACGTCATAGGCGGGTGACGTCATAACCCAGGAAGCTATAAAACACCCCTGAAAACAGACCGCGACAGCTTCTGAAAAGGCCTGAAGCAATTCGATCAGGGCATGCAGGAAGTATGGCAGGAGAACGCAGCGTCTCGTTCCCTATCAGGGAACCAGGGTTACATACGTAACCTGAGACTTTCCCTTTCAAGGGAACTCGAGCTGCGTTGAGACGCGGTGGGAACCCCATACCCACTACGCCATAATGAGAAATGCCCGTTCTGTGTGGAGTCCTTGCGCACACTAAGAAACAAGCAGCCTAGCCCCGGGAGTGGAGAGGTGTAGGTCGTAAAATCTGACAAATGTATGCGGTGAGGACCAGCCTGCCTCATTACAAATGTCCTGAAGGGAAACACCTGAAATTAAAGCCTTAGAGGCAGCCATACTCCTTGTAGAATGGGCGTGGACAGCCATAGGTGAAGGCTGTCCGGCCGCTTCATAAGCAAGTGAGATAGCCTCAACTACCCACTTGCTCATTACTTGTCTCGATGCAGGGCAACCTTTCTTGGTTGAACCGAAGCAGACAAATAACTGCTCTGATCTACGCCACAGGGCAGCTCTGTGAACGTAGGCATCCAAAGCCCTAACGGGACATAACAGATTGAGACTTTCCTGATCTTGGGTATTGAAAGGTGGAGGGCAAAAAGCCTGCAGCACAATGGGGCCCGCCACATTAGTGGGAACCTTAGGAATGTAACCCGGCCTAGGGTGTAAAAATGCTTTCACCATACCAGGTGCAAATTCCAAACATGAAGGAGCCACCGACAGGGCTTGCAGATCTCCAATTCTCTTGATAGAAGAAATAGCGAGAAGAAAAAGTGTTTTTAGTGTAAGGAACTTCTCTGAAACCTCTTCAATAGGCTTGAAGGGAGCCAGGGCCAGACCCTCAAGTACAATGGCCAAATCCCAAGCCGGTGCTCTAGAGTGCAGTGCAGGCCTCAGCCTAAATGTACCACGGAGGAAACGAATAATAAGAGGATCTCTCCTAAGAGAAGAAGCCCCCAGAGGGGAGCGATAAGCAGATATAGCCGCTACGTACACCTTTAAGGTGGAGGGAGATAATCCAGCAGAGAAACGGTCTTGTAGGAAATCGAGAACTGTACCAACCGGGCATTTAACAGGATTTAAAAAACATTCTCCACACCATGTAGAGAACAGTTTCCATTTCAATGGATATAGTTTCCTCGTGGAAGGAGCTCTGGATTGAAGGATGGTCTCAACGACCTCAGTCGAGAGACCGGATTCTAAGAGCTGGGCCCCCTCAGAGGCCAAGCCCACAGTTTCCACAACTCCAGACGAGGGTGAAATATTGTGCCCCCTGCTTGAGATAACAAGTCCCTTCTGACAGGAATCTCCATGGGAGAGCCGTACAGAAGGGACAATAGGTCCGAGAACCACACTCGGGTCGGCCAGTGCGGGGCTACTAATAATAGATGAGCCCCTTCTTGGCGAACCCTCTCCAGAACTCCCGGAAGCAATGATATCGGGGGGAATGCGTACAGGTGCAGCCTCGGCCACACCTGCACCATAGCGTCCAGTCCGAGAGGAGCTGGATATGTGAGGGAGAACCAAAGCGGACAATGGGTTGTATCGTAAGATGCGAAAAGATCGACCTGAGCTTGACCATAGTTCTCCCATAGGAGCTCCTCCACCTCGGGGTGAAGTCTCCACTCCCCGGCCGTCAGCCCCCGCCTTGACAGGATATCAGCTCCCAAATTCAAACACCCTGGAATATAAACTGCCCTGAGTGACAGTAATTTCCCCTGGGCCCATAGGAGGATCTGATGAGCCAGTTTGCATAATAATCGGGACCTCAGACACTATTTGGCAGTAGTTTCCACGCTGCCAGAAATTCTACTAAGGGGACCAGTCTCTCGAGACTGGCCTCGAGATTCAGTTGTACGGACACTTCGGTGCCCTGAAGCGGCAAACCGGCAGGGAACAACCGAACTGACCGTTCTACGACCCTCCTCGGAGAATCGTATGGGGACGCTGACACCTCGGTGCCCTGAAGCGGCGAACCGGCAGGGAACAACCGATGTGGCAGCGCTGCGACTCTCCTCAGAGAATCGCCCCCCAGAGGTTGCCGAGGATGAACGATTTCTCGAAATCGTCCCTCCCCGGAGGGGACCACCCTCAGAAGCCTGACACTCTGGGCGTCAGGACTTCTTCTTAGCCCAAGCCTTCTTAGAGATGACAGTCCTCAGATCTTGCCTACCCCTAACTGGCCTGGACTGTGACCGTCACCCAGGTTCCCCAGATTGTGGAGGAGCCCGAGTGGCGACGCTCTGTTTTTGATGCACTCTGTGCTGTGAGGAGCTTGTACTCGGACGAGACTGCTCGGATTTAATAATCACTTTCTCCCCAGCAGTCTCTGGGACATCGAAACGTCGAGGAAGAAACCTCTGGAACGCAGCAGATTGTTTTTTCGATTCTTGAAAGAACAGAAGAACAGACCTATCTTTATCTTTTATATCAGACAGATTTAACCAAAGATGCCACTCCGTGGCCACCAGGGCTGCCATAGAACGGCCCACTGATTTGGCCGTCTCCTTGGTGGCCCGGAGAGACAGGTCTGTTGCGCGACGCAATTATGGAATTGCGTCAGCGCTGACTTCCTCACGTTCATCGATATCCTTCAGCAGATCAGCCTGGTATGCCTGCAGTGTAGACATAGTGTGTAGACATGACGCAGCCTGACCTGCTGCCGAATAAGCTTTACCCACCAGGGAAGATGTAGATTTCAATGGCTTCGTGGGTAACGTCGGGGCTTTTAATGATGACGATGACTCAGGAGAGAGATGGCTCGCGAGCGTCTCTTCAGCCCGAGGCACCGTCAAATAACCATAATCAGATGCACCCAAAACATTACTGTAGTTGGAAGTTTGTGGGTTAAACACTCTGAATGACGCCGGTTTATTCCATGATCTCGAAACCTCATCGTGGAGATCGGGAAAAAACGGGAGTCCCCGATGTGGAGGCTGTGTTTTAGATTGTAGAAATCTTTCATCTAATAAACTTTTCTTAGTAACACTCCGAGAATCATCGACTGGCCATTCAATATTTAATCTAGCTACAGCACGAGATAAAACCTCCATAAGCTCCTCATCATTACCGGGAGTATGAGCTGGCGAAGACTCAAAATCCCCCATATCAATACTGACGACATCCAGATCCTCAGAACTGGATAGCCTCAGCAATGGTGCCCCGACCTGGGAAGGAGAAGCCGCAGCGCGGGCTTATTGGCTGCCCTGCGGCAACAGCAGCAGCCTATCGAGAGAGGCCCTGCGTGACACCATATCCAATGGGGGCATTTCGCGCCCATTTCGTCACGTCCCGCCAGAGAGGGCGTGGCCTCGTCCTATAAATATTGCTCGATTAGGCTGATACAACTGGTTTTCATCGCCGGAGCGAACCAGAGCTGTTGTATGCATGGCAAGATACGCAGTACTCGTTCCCTCTCTAGAGAGAACCAAGGTTATGTTAGTAACCGAGTACGTTCTCTTACGAGAGTATCTCTTGTACTGCGTAATATCTTACGCTATGGGAAACACACTGTAACACGCTGTGCGTACTGGGATCCAACACCAAAGTCCCAAGGACAGTAGCCCGGGCCACATATAGTGCACAATCACCATAGACTCACAGAGAGTCGGAGAAGAGAGGTTGCAAGCATCATTCCCTATGAAATAGCATCCTACAGGAGCTGATTATGTTAACAGTGTTTCACGCAGACAGGGTGAACGTGTTCAGCCTGAACTGGGTAATAGTATGTGTTATTCAACACCCATGGAGCTGTTCTATCGATCAGTGAGCGATGCACAAGCAAAACTCAGCATCTGGGCCGGCGCAGCGGCCCTCGAAGGCGAATCTCAAGAATTGCCTGTGACGTGACGCTATTTGCATTTGGAAATAGGCGTCTTTCAGATCTATTGTCATAAACTAGTCCTCCTGGCGAACTTGCGCTAGATTTTCCAGAATGTAATCATTCTGAACTGGCGCTTCACGAACGCTTTGTTCAGCTGTTGCAGATCTAGAATGGGTCTGAGACCCCCGTCTTTTTTCGGTACCAGAAAATATCTGCTGTATAGACCCCCTTCGCTCTGAGTCTGAGATAAATGTTCTATAGCCCCTTTGCTCGGTAGTTTCGCTATCTCGGCTCGAAGTAGATGAGATGTTTCTTTTTTTACCGTCGTTTCGACGAACTGCAGCGAATAGCCTCTTTTTATAGTATTCAGTACCCATTCTGATACCCCGGGAAGCTTCGCCCACGCATCTGCGTGAATAAATAGAGGTAGAATGAAATCTGGGCTCTGGCCGCGGTATAACGGCGGCCGTAGAGCTCCGGTGTGCTGAGAAATAAACACTATGTTTGCAGTGTGCGAGGCGGGGGGTACGCTGATCACAGCGGGCAGCCCGACCGCGCTCAGCTTCTCTCTGACAGGTTCTTGAGAGAAGGCGAGCGGGACGAGCCCCGTGGGGTTCGGCATGTCTGTGAGGGAATGTGGGCACGGGACAGCGGGCACACTTACTGCACTGAGAACACTGTCGGCTCGCGCCGACTGAATGTGTATTGGTTTCGTTTTTACAGAAACCATGGGACATGCTTTGTGTAGTGTTTGTGGGCACTGTGTCGTGGGCACATTCACTACATTTATTGCACAATCGACATGAGTCAATTTTATTTGTTCTAGCCCTGTATTGTGGTGGGCTGTGTCTGCGTGTGGGAATGGGCACTGAGACGTGGGCATTCTTACAACACTCATAACACCATCGGCCGTGGCATGAACACCTAAAAATACACTCTTTATTGGATTTATCTGGTGTAAGGAATTACCTGGGTCAGGCTTTGGGGATACTTATTCAAAGATTAGTAATTTACAATTAATAATCGTTCATACAGTTTGACCCAGATAATCATACATGTTAAATCTCCCAAAAAGGGATAATATTTCCCTGCATCTGCATGTACTTAGGCAATTAACACAAAGTATTATAATTAATTGCATAAGACTATATTTTACAGACAGGTTAAAATTAGCAAAATTGTATATCAATACTCAATCAAAATGGATTATAATTAAATATTTAATATATCAATTATGCCTATCATAGATCGATCGTCGGGATAACCTTAAAGGGGATTAATTTGTGACCGTATCATCTTTTTGTCCAGCTAAAACCTGATCATTCGATCTCAATCAAACCTCACAAAACTATACTACTTTATAGACTTGCAGGATGAGCTTTTCTTCTGGCCAGAAGGAACAGCCTTCCTGTTCTATAACGATTCTTTAAGTAGGCTATCAATAAATTTGTAAAGCACGTAGCTTTGGATCGTATACATTAAAGGGACTTGTATATGAGCGAAAAGAATGAATCAATAAATGAATATAATGTATTTAATAAAGGCAAAGTTACATACACCGGTTATAACAAACAATAAATGTATTTACAAACACAATAATGGCAATGACATAATGAAAGAGAAATATCAATAAAGAGAGAGAGAAAATGAGAGAGAGAATGAGAGAGAGAGAGAGAGATCCGTAAGTATCAGTGGCAAATCACAGACCTTAAAACCTTTAGAGACACCACGGGAAAACACATCTTAATGCTCTGAACACTCAAAAAACGAATATACTTGCACATTGTTCTCTTTGTTGCTGGAAACAGCTGCGTGCGTGAGCGGCCTCGTTTCGTGTGTGTGTGTGTGTGTCGTCGGAGCGTCATGTGGTCTGCAGATGGTCTGGAGCGCGCACTTTCAAATGAAGGTTTATAGGTCTCGGACGCAAAGTTACCAGACAAACGATTCAAGCTTAGTTCACTTACTCGTCTGAGGAAATGAAAAAAAAAGTAGAAAGGAAAAATAAAACAAACAAAAGAAAAGATCCCCAGAGGGGGATCACGCGGAGCAGTTACATGATGATGCGAAGAGAGGAGAAGTAAGAGACAGCTAGGTGCTTGGCGCATCTCTTTAAAGCAATTTGGTTCACGCCTTCTCTCGCGTGAATGAACCAATCACCTGTGAGAAAGGTGCGCGGCAAAAGTGTTCCTATGTCCTGTCGAGACCTACTTTGCATGTTTTATGACAGTGACAGAAATGCATTCAATTTTACTCCAGAGATGATAAAACATAGTAAAATACATTTCAGCACAATATACGATATGGATCCAGCTGGGACAAACCGAGAGATTTACATTGATACCAGACAAAACATGAAAAAGCATAGGAATTACAAAGATATGGCTTGATACATAATTACACACGTTATAGTTAATTTAAAACTACAACAGCAATATATGTATTCCCATCTGACTTGGGCATGCCGACACACATAAAAACATATCAAATATATTTCGGTAAAGTCTACTAAATGAGGAAATTAGTAACGGTCCATGTATGTGTGTGCGTTTTGGAGAGAGCTTTCTCAGTCTCTTCGGAGAGCCGATTAAAATCTCTCTGAAGCTCGGACCTAGAGCTTGGGGGAATGTGTAGATTGTTCTGGCATCGCTCTCAGTGCCATAAAAGTGTTGAAAGGGCCATCTTCCCCAGACTTTTTGGCACTGAGCTGGTTAATTATTAGACAGAGTCACACAGTTTGAAGTTTAAGGAAACTTAGCAAAGATGTAGTGTTCATTAACAATGATGATTAAGCTTACACGAATCATGATTCATCCAGACGCATACGCTACAGTCCCCCTTTTCGTCGGATGAAGTCCCTTTGTGGACATCATCGGACGACACTCATCACAATGGGCGGATGGCAGGTGAATCATGACGGTCGTATAGCAGGGGTTTCCTACTTGTCCTCCGCCTTTGGTTCCTCAGGCTGAAGGTCCATTTCGATAAGGTTTGACATGGTCTCTGTCGTGGCATCCCTTTTTCGCAGGTTCCGTTTGAAGCCTGGAGGAAAAGCGTCTCTGTGCTTGATCATGGACGCACTCTTCTCATTGACACTTTTAAACAGGATGAAGGCCAGGCCCAGGGTCATGGCGTAACCTACTGTTGTAGAAAGACACAGTGCGGTGTCAGCTGCGGTCCAGGCTTGGACGACAGGTGAGGTAGTCGAGATGGGCAGTCGAGACAAAGCTTGGAGGGCTGTGTTGATAGCTGCAATGTCGATTAGCTGGGTTCCCCTTTTTCAATCCCCAGTTCCAGTTCTGGATCTAGGGCGAAGTCGTGCTTCTTAAAGAAGGATGGGATTTCCAGTTCTGATTGATACTCTTCGCTTGGAAGATGGTACGATGCCAGGTCATCAAGGTGGAGGATGGCACCTTTCGGTACTTGAATCCACATGCTCTGGTTGAGCAAGGTCACACGGGTGGCAGTGTCCTGTTGGTCGTAGGTGAGTGTAGCTGTGCGCACTGGGGTGTTAACGAGCCACCTGTCGCCTACAATCTCTGCTCGTGTCTCGGTGACTTGAGTTCGAGGCTTGGCCTCGGCAGGGCAGCGTGTGTCGCTGATCATGGGTTGCAACCCGCAGATTCCGTCAGTGTTGTCTCTGAGGAAGGATTTGCTAGGGCAGAGATAGTGAATGTCTTTGGTCAAGGTGCACATGTGCAGGTTCAGGGCCAGGTGCAGCTGGGTGTCGCTGTCGTGGTAGGCCAGGTGTATTTGTAGAGGGTCAGTTGGCGTGGTGATGGCGGAAGCCAGCACGGTGTTTCCACGGCTTAAGGGTATCAGGTACGGTGGAATTCTACCCATGGCTAGGCTGTCAATGGAGGAGCTCAACTCCCGCAGCATGTCTGTCATCAGGGCAGTGACCAGCTGAGTTTGAGCAAAGTCATTCTGGAAGACAGTAAACAGCTGTTTCATGGAGTTCACTGTCTGGTTCAGCAGAACGCTGTGAGTGTTGAGAATTACCACAGTTCTCTTCAATGTCTTGCCGATGGTCTGCAGGGATGCATTCTGTGTGGTGAGTTGCTGTTTTAGCTGTGGGATCTCAGTCTGAATTTCAGCCACATGCCGCCTCAAGGTGGCTAGGCTTACTGTGTTGACACTGGACATACCAATGTTAAACAGGGTTCCGACAGCAGCAGCGGCTCCGAGCAAAGCTCCCAGGAACCGTTTGGTGTGGCGGTCTTGTCCGCCTAACTCAGGTGTAAAGTGAGTACCTCGGTCCGAGTTGACTCTCAGTGGCAGTCCGAACATGCAGAAGAGGTGGTTCATCAGGAGGTATGCCGTGGTCTGGGCAGTGTTTTTGGGTGCTGGAAGACACTCTACCCACTTTTTGAACTGGCACACGACCGTGAGGAAGTACTTGTTGCCCCTCGTTGACCAGGGCAGAGGTCCTACCCGGTCGATTTGGAGGTCTGACCATGGAAATGTGACTCCTCTGCGTTGCAATGGAGCTTTGTGGTTTGGGTTTGGTGGTTGAAACTGGCAGCAAACCAGGCATTCTCTGACATATTGACATATTCTGCCACGTCTTTCTGCAAGCGGGGCCAGTAGGTCACTTGCTTCAGTGTCTCATAAGTGGCCCTGGTGCCGTGGTGTCCGGCACATGGTGCGTCCTGGGCATACATCAGCATGACCCCCCTTAGGCATTGTGGCACCACAAGCTTTGGCACAGTGATGTCATCAGGTGCATACCACAAAATGTTGTGCGTCACACGCATAATGTGTTTGATGTCATGTAGACGTCTGAGGCACGGGTTATCTGTGAGTTCAGACGGTGCGATGGGGTGGTTGGAGGGGTCTGAGAGGTGGTTCAGAATAGTCTGTATGGATGTGTCAGAGGCTTGCATGTTTGCTATGTCGTTGTTTGACATCTGTGGAGCTAGCGTTAGAGTCTGTGAGGTTGGTACTGTTGCAGGAAAGGTTCGTTTGCTACGGGTTATCACTGCAACGTTAAAGGTAGGTGGGTGGGTCGGAGGTGACCATAGAGTGCCGTGCAGTGCGCCAGTCTTGGCAAGGGCATCAGTTTGGTCATTCAAGTCTTTGTCAAGGCCCGGTTGCCTTGAGTGCCCTTTCACCTTTTTCCAGTAGATAATCATCTTGTGTGTTCTTGTGATGTCATCGCATGCCTAGAACAGGTGTTGGTGTGTGACAGGTATGTTATTTGAAGTCTTAAAGCCATTTTGTTTCCAGCCTGGAAGGTGGCATGTGAAACTGAGTCTGGCATAGTCAGAGTCTGTGCACATAAGGAGTTCTTTGATATTATGTGTCAACGCGATTTGCAGCGTTATGAGAATGGCTGCTACCTCAGCATATTGTGATGACTGCGGGCCCAACTTGAAGTGTCGTGGTGGGCACGTTAGGTCATTTACCCATAGTACGCCCGCACCATCTTGGCGAGTGCCCTCGTGGTTGTAGGAGCATCTATCGACGTAGGCTGTGGGCATACCTTGGCACGCATTCTCATCAAAGTACCTGTGACAGGTCAGTTGTTGCCTTTGGGGTTCTTCTACATCCACCGTTGCAGCTGGTGTGTTATCAGAGCAGTTTTGGTAGGCTGCCAGGCCGTTGATAACTTTTTGGGCTCCAATGTAGTTGGAGAATCTCTGGATGGCCCATACAGTGCAGAGCAGAGCTTTTTCACAGTCTGAGAATTTATTCTCTGGTGGGAGAAGTGTCTTGCTGGCATATGTAACGACTCTTTTGTCTTGATCATGCCTTTGGTACAGGCCAGCACTGACACAGTGGTTGGAGAACCCAGTTTCTAGATAGAACACTTTTTGTGGGTCAGGGTAAGCCAGACAAGTAGCTGTGCATAGGTGTCGTCTTAGCTCATTCATGGCATTTTCTTGAACTTCTGTCCATACAAGTGGGCAGTCTTTTTTCAGAAGGGCAGTTAGAGGTTTCGCAATGTCTGAGTAGCTTTCGCTGAACTGCCGTGAGTAATTGCACACCCATAGAAAGCTTTGTGGCTCTGAGATGTTGGTGGGTGGCTTGATGTTTTGAACAGCTTGAATACGGCTGGACTGCGGTTCGATGCTTCGTGATCCGATGAGTAGGCCCACATAGTTGACTTTGATTCGACACCACTGTCCTCTGTGGAGGGTGTTCTTGGCGCCGGCAGTGGATAATTGGTTCAAAACATAGTCTATCTCTTTGAGGTGGTCAGCCACTGTTGTGCTTTTCATGAGAACATCATCAACGTAGCTAAGGTTACCTCTCATTCTGGCATCTGGGCATGCTTTGTTCAGGAAGATGTTGAACTCAGCAGGTGAGTTGGCATAGCCTAACGGGTACCTGGTGAAAGTGAATTGTCTGTTGCCGAACATGAAGGCTAGCTTGTGCTGATCTTCTGGATGCACAGGTATGGTCCAGAATCAAGAGGCCACATCAAGCGTGGAGAAGATTGTGGCTCCTCTGATTCTGGGTATTTCTTTTTCCAGCTGGGTCATGGGCCATCGGGACAGTGGCACCTGTTTATTCAGTTTCCTGTAGTCAATGGTGGGTCGCCACTTGCCGTTTGGTTTGAGGACGGGCCAGATGGGGGCAGAATAGGTGCTGTTGCATGGAGGGATGACACCTTTTTCAAGCATGGATTCGATGATCTCTTGCACCGGTTCGTGTGACGCGATGGGGATCTTGTACTGCCTGACAAAAGTGGGAGGAGTATTAGGGTGTGTTAGGATGCGCACAGTGTGGAGTTTGGTGAGAGCACAATCTAAAGAGTCTTTGGCAAAGGATGCTTTGAACTTGTAAAGGACTTGTCTGAGTCTTTGTAGATCTGCATCATTTTTAATTGCGTCAGCGTCTTTTAGAATTTGCTGAACTTTAGACTCAAATCCTGGGTACACACTCTGTTGGTGTGTCGTCTGTCGTGTTGGCAGGCAGAGGTGCAGCAGTGTCGTCAGTCTCGTAGGCAGGCTGTTTGGAGACTGTGTATACTGCAAGGTGTTGGTCCTCTGTCAGTTCTGTTCTGCATACATGGTCTTTGTCCATTGGCATGACCGAAGTGATGGAGATGAGTTTGAAGGGTGCTGTGAACACTGTGTGGTTTGTGCTCCCTTCGGGTATCATTGAAGATGGGATTGGCCCAATGATTGGTAGTGTGAGTTCAAAGTCATGGAAGTCGTGGCTCCCTAGCCATCCCACTCGGTAGGCCTTGGGAATTGTGATGTCCCTTGCCATGCAGTTGTTGAAAAGGATGTAGGCTACACGAGATGACACTTCAGTAAGGGGTGTGGCTTCCAGTGTGAGTCCAAGTTCAACACATTCAGGTGAAGGTTGAAAGAAGCCACAACGCATGTTGAGCCGGACGGCGACCCCTTTGGTGCAAGCTGGTATCACAGTTTCCTGTTCGTTGATTAGGGTGCAAACCTCAGGAATGGTCTGACCTGACAGGAGGTTCTCAGTGTTGGTTGGAACAACAGGGGGCTGTAAAGTCAATGGGGCCCACACTACCTCATTAATGATGTCCACATGAGCCTTGAGGCGAGTCAGGATGTCTGGTCCGATGTAGACATCATGGGGCGGGTCCAGAAGGACCAGGAAGTAATGAGTCAGACACCGGTGGTTCCAGTGCAAGTTCCAAGCGCAGACACTTTTGGCCGTCATCATGGTTGATGGGCACGTGTTTAAAGGAAAACGGGTGGGCTTGCTGGCAGAAGGAAGGTCCGGTGTGTCTTCAATGTGAGCATTGAATATTGAGACACTGATGGCTGAGTTGTCTGCCCATAGTGCAAGTACAATGTCAGTAATGGTTACATCATTCAACTGCAGGTCAGTTGTGACCTTGTCCAGACGAAGATCACCCAGGGCCTTTTGAAGTCTTTCCGCTTCTTTCTATAGCGCTGGGTCTGTTGCATCCTCTGTCCCGCGCTGTTCGTGGGTCTCGCGGAGTAGTTGATCTAGACGCCTCTGCACGTGGGCCTGGTTCCTCCGGGCCTCCTCCGCTTAAAGCATTAGCGTTGCGGCTTCCTGCTCCAGGTTGATGCTGCTCCTTTCTCTGAGCCGTGCCTGAGCGAGGTTTCCAACGATTTTGGCCCAGTCTTTGTAGTTGTAGCTCTGGGTCGGATCGTGGGCCATCAGCTTGTCCACGGCAGCGTCCTTAGGCAGGAAGGAGGTCGTCATGGCTCTCGACCATGACTGTTGGACCGGAACATACTGGCTCACTGTGGGCGAGAGGAACACAACACACACAAACAAAGAGACCAATGCAAGTTCGTTCTAAGGTTAACAAGCTATACTCAAACGGGCTATGCCGTTTATGAGAATTTTGGGGCTAACTGATGTAAACAGTTAGCGGAGCCAATTAACTTGGGTCGACGAAGGATCCGAACTAGAGATTTGACAGGCAGTAGCCTAGCGGGTCACGTGATGACACCGGCTGCTTGGTTTGTTACTCTATTATTTAGCTTCCTTGGTGGCTCTCAGAGGTTCTGTCTCTAGGTAAAATGAAAGGACCAGATCACAACAGAACAGAAAAATAGCAAGATGGAAAAGATTGAAGTATTTTATTTATATATTTTATATTTATTTACTTCTTTGTTTCATAGAAGTAAATAAATGAATAGGTCTGAACGGGCCAACCGCTTAAAATATCCGGCAGATATCTAGTATTCTGTGGCTTATAGTAAGTGGAATGGGTTTTACTAAATTTAGTTTACCTGCGGTGAATTGAGGCCACTCTGGTGGGAACCCGTGGCTCAGTCAACTCCTCCGACGGTTCCCGACACTTGACCGCAGTTTTCTCGGGCAACTTCGTTGTCTCCCTGTACCTTGCTGCGCCCTCTCAAACAACCTGACTTTAAACACAACCGGCACTCCAAGGTGTCATCTGCCAGACAGCACGGCAAAGTGGATTTTCCCCAGAACCCTCAAAAAGAGTGGCTCCTCTTTAGGCCTCGGTTTAGGTAATTATTCCAAAATTGCCTTGTGTGTCGACTGACGTGGTTGACGTTACCTTTTGGAGTGCCAAATTGCTGATTTGGAAGTGTCCGAAACTCACACACGGCCAGCATCACTACCGCCGGTCGGGTAACCTTGCTTGCGGGATACCACTCAGAGAATACCACAACTCACCACAGTGCTCTAGTGAATGCCACCTATAAATACACAAAGGTTAAACAAGTGAAACTTAAAGTGGATTAAGGATTCCTCGTTTAAACCAAATGGATTGATTTTTTTTATTTTTATGTAGCAATAAGAGTCAAAGGTTTTACTAAATAATAATAAAAAAGGGAAATTATGATAATGATGGTATTTTATCAAAATAACCTAACCCCAAAAAGAGAGAAAATAAAGAAAACCAGATGGAACACAGGAGGAGGCAGGCTGTAGTGGCGTCTTGGTGCCACCAGGGTGCGACTTCCTCAGTGGTGGTGCACCTGACTTAACAGACAAACTTAATTAAATTCAAAGTTATCAAATTTAAATAAGCATGTAAGAAGAATTAAGGAAAATCAGAATAATATCCAATAACTACCAATGATAACGTTAAGGTATCATTAATAATTATGAAATAATCAAAAGAGAAAAGTAGAAATAAGCCAAGCAGGATGAAACACAGGAGAAGGCAAACCGCAGTAGTGGTATTTCACCACAAAGGGGGCACACTTCCTCCCTGTGGTTGACCTGGTTGAATCAGACATTTTTATTTAAGTTTAAATTCAAAGTTGTTTGAACCAATCTTAAATAAGCGTGTAAAAGAATTGAAAAATCAGGATGATATCCTGAAGTGTCATCAATAATTATAAAATAATCAAAAGAAAAAAAGTAGAAATAAAACAATTCACAACAGAACTAAAAAAAGAGAAAAGAGAGCTGAGTGAACCGACTGAGCGGTTGGTGGCCACTAGGTGGCGGATTTCCTTCTAAGTGGGCTTTAGATGGCTAGGCTGAGATTTTAATCTAAGTTTTAATTCAAATCTTGTTTGACCAAACTTAAAGTAAATGTACCAGTCAAAAGCAGGAAAATTATCTAACACAAAATAATATTTGCACGAGCAAAGCTGTAAATGCAAATAATTATTGAGAATTTAGACAGGCTAATTCACTAGTCACACTAGAATTTAGCAGTGGGAGAGCATTCTCTGATAACGCCACAAGATGGCGCTATTGCGCTCATGCAGAATGACATCAGAGGGTGGTCATTTGAGAAATGTTAGACATTTGAGGCTGAACCCTCTAGTGTTTGTCAGCGGAATTACAACCACTCGATTTCAGTTCTGAGAGAGTTTTCACTCTTAGTGAATTTTCACAATTCACAAGATACAATTTTAAATCTCGGCGGATTTTTCGGTGCTATACTGCACAAAGACAGGTTTTATGGGCAGGTTTACACTACGCATAAATATGGACACAGGAATTGTACTTCTGTTGTCCGGCTCTCGTAAACATTTAATCACAATAGCACTCTGATTTAAATGTCTTAGGTTTTCGATTGATTAGCTACGTCAATGTTAACCAGGAGTTATCGTTAATCTAACGATTATAATAGAAGATCAGGCCTTTTAACTGTAGATGGAGAACATCGTCCATCCAGTTGTATTCGCACACTGGAGAAGATTTCTTCGTTCTAACGGCGGATTTGATAATATTAAAAAAAATGTAGTAGCCTACTGCAAAAGAAATTTTCGTCGTTTTTGCAGGAACAAATTTAATACTATGAAACTGCAGTTTACTTTAGCGATTAACAGTGACCAAAATATTTAGACATATTTAGGGCTGTTAATCCTGCTGAACTGAAATTGGCTTTGTGCCAATTGGCAAACCGCGACTCACGGTTTGAAGCGCGCGTACAATATTAATAACAACATACACATAGATTGAAACTGAATTGCTCATAAACAAGTTTAAAATGTGCCTGGATTCTCCACCAAACTGTAAGGAATTACCTGGGTCAGGCTTTGGGGATACATATTCAAAGATTAGTAATTTACAATTAATAATCGTTCATAAGGTTTGACCCAGATAATCATACATGTTTAATCTCCCAAAAAGGTATAATATTTCCCTGCATCTGCATTCATATATGTACTTAGGCAATTAACACAAAGTATTATAATTAATTAATTAATTGCATAAGACTATATTTTACAGACAGGTTAAAATTAGCTCAATTGTATACCAATACTCAATCAAAACGGATTATAATTAAATATTTAATATATCAATAATGCCTACCATAGATCGATCGTCGGGATAATCTTAAAGGGGATTAATTTGTGACCGAATCATCTTTTTGTCCAGCAAAAACCTGATCATTCGATCTCAATCAAACCTCACAAAACTATCCTACTTTATAGACTTGCAGGAGAAGCTTTTCCTCTGGCCAGAAGGAACAGCCTTCCTGTTCTATAACGATTCTTTAAGTAGGCTATCAATAAATTTGTAAAGCACGTAGCTTTGGATCGTATACATTAAAGGGACTTGTATATGAGCGAAAAGACAGAATCAATAAATGAATATAATGCATTTAATAAAGGCAAAGTTACGTATACTGGTTATAACAAACAATAAATGTATTTACAAACACAATAATGGCAACGACATAATGAAAGAGAATGCATCAATAAAGAGAGAGAGAGAATGAGAGAGAGAGAGAGAGAGATCCATAAGAATCAGTGGCAAATTACAGACCTTAAAACCTTTGAGAGACACCACGGGAAAACACATCTTAATGCTCTGAACACTCGAAAAACGAATATACTTGCACATTGTTCTCTTTGTTGCTGGAAACGGCTGCGTGCGTGAGCGGCCTCGTTTCGTATGTGTGTGTGTCTGTTCCTTCTGGCCGAGGCCACGGGGCTGGCCAAAGTCTGGCACAGCCGCCCTCTGTATGCCTTCCCTCCGATCTCTCTGCTACCACAGGTAATCAAGAGGATCAGGGAAACGCGCCACTCGGTGCTCCTCATAGCCCCACGTTGGGAGAATCAGATTTGGTTCCCGGAGCTGACGCGGCTGTCACTGACAGCCCCGTGGCCGATTCCGGTGAGAACGGATCTCCTCTCACAAGCTCACGGCTCGATCTGGCATCCCCATCCAGAGCGCTGGTCTCTGCACGCATGGGTAATCAACGGGTACCCGTTGCCCTGCCAGAAGGAGTGATGAACACAATCACGCAGTCTAGAGCTCCCTCTACTAGAAAGCTTTACGCATCTAAATGGTCAGTGTTCTCAAAATGGTGCACTGACGAAAACCTGGACCCACGGACGTGTGGGGTCTCGCGGCTGCTCAGTTTCCTACAAGAGCTGTTGGATAAGGGGAGGTCCCAATCCATGCTCAAAGTCTATGTGGCGGCCGTTGCAGCGTTCGGTGAGTCGACGCGCGGCCGGTCGCTAGGGAAAAATGAGCTTGTCATCCACTTCCTCAGAGGAGCCAGAAGGATGAACCTCCGCGCCCCCCGTCGGTTCCTATGTGGGATCTTTCATTGGTCCTCGAGGCACTGAAAGCTTTCCCCTTTGAACCTCTAGACTCCGTGGAGTTAAAGTACCTATCACTCAAAACCATTTTCCTGACAGCAGTGTCATCAGTGAAACGTGTGGGGGACTTACACGTGCTGTCTGTCAGCGCCGCGTGTCTCGAGTTCGGGCCAAATGACTCAAAAGTCATCCTCAAACCTAGACACGGCTATGTTCCTAAAGTGATTGGCACTCCATTCAGAGAGCAGGTCATTTCTCTATCGGCTCTGCCTTCATCCGATAATGAGAGCGACGTTAATCTCCTCTGCCCATTCAGAGCACTGAGGATTTACACTGCGCGCTCCGCCCCTTTCAGGAGCTCGGAGCAGCTTTTCGTCTCGTTGGTGGGCGCACCAGTGGTCTCTCCGCCTCGAAACAAAGCCTATCCAGATGGATTGTGGACGCTACAGCAGCCGCTTATGCGTCGACAGGTCTGCAATGCCCCCTGGGCATCAGGGCTCATTCCACCAAAGGCATGGCCTCTTCGTGGGCATGGTCCAGCGGAATTTCTATTCACGACATATGTGTGGCGGCGGGCTGGGCCTCCCTGTCCACCTTTGTCAGGTTTTATAACCTAGAAGTTCCCGCTCTGCAGGCAAAACTTCTGTCAGTTTAAGTGAGATGTACATTCTGTCCATAGATGTTCGTGCGCAGGCTACTCTCACGTATACTAGCTCTTCTGGTTGAGCTGCACTATTGGGTATGTGCTATATGCTTATACAGACCGGCGACGCCGCTCTGTATTCCCTATGAGTGATTATGTACAAGTGCTGGCCCGCGTTGCTGGCCACCTTATTTCCCACTTATTTGGGTTCCCCGGAAAGCCCTGGGACTCATTGTGGATGCTTGGCGCGCACGGCGTTGACAAAGGGTTCCCGGAGCGTAAGCTAACTTACGCAATACGAGAGAACCTCTCGTAAGAGAACGTATCGGTTACCTAACGTAACCTCGGTTCTCTCTAGAAGAGGGAACGAGTATTGCGTAACCTGCCGTGCTTGCGCCACGAGCGTTTTTCGCTTCAGTCGATGAAAACCAGAGAATACAGCCTACGAGCCCTGCTTATATACGCTAAGCCACGCCCATTTGGCGGGCTTTGACACTGTGAAGGGGCGAGCGCCCTTCATTGGACGTGACGTCACGTCGGGCTCAGTGGTAGGCTGCTGCAGTTCCCGCAGGGCAGCCTATGAGCACGCTAGACAGCCTGCGTTGTCAGTCACTGCGTTGACAATGGATTCAAAAATTAAGGATAATTTTTTGGCTTCAATATCTCGAGAACATGAATCTTTCCCATAGTGTAAGCTAACTTACGCAATACTCGTTCCCTCTTCTAGAGAGAACCGAGTTTACGTTAGGTAACCGATACGATTTACATTGATACCAGACAAAACATGAAAAAGCATAGGAATTACAAAGATACGGCTTGATATATAATTACACACGTTATAGTTAATTTAAAACTACAACAGCAATATATGTATTCCCATCTGACTTGGTTATGCCGACACACATAAAAACATATCAAATATATTTCGGTAAAGTCTACTAAATGAGGAAATTAGTGACGGTCCATGTATGTGTGTGCGTTTTGGAGAGAGCTTTCTCAGTCTCTTCGGAGAGCCGATTAAAATCTCTCTGAAGCTCGGACCTAGAGCTGGGGGGAATGTGTAGATTGTTCTGGCATTGCTCTGAGTGCCATAAAAGTGTTGAAAGGGCCATCTTCCCCAGACGTTTTGGCGCTGAGCTGGTTAATTATTAGACAGAGTCACATATTTTGCAGTTTAAGGAAACTTAGCAAAAATGTGTTCATTAACAATGATGATTCAACTTACACGAATCATGATTCATCCAGACGCATACGCTACACTGGGTAGCCGTAAAAATGGCTTTTGTGTGAAGGCAAGCGGGCTGTGGAACCGGCTTGTTTACAGTGAAGTGCGCTGGGGCAAAATCCGGCCGCAGCGGGATTTGAACACCGTCGCTTTCCTAGGGAGGCCAGGAAGGCTTTGAGACCTCGGGTTGATTTCAATTCTCGGCCGGGGCCCGCGCTGAGGGGTGCGGCGCCCAGCAGAGCGAGAGTGCGGTCTTTGGTCTCGGGCCTGGCGGCGCTGAGAAGCAGCGGGTGGTGCATGCTGCGGCTGAGAGCCCCGGGCAGACGGCTGTTTCGAGCGGCCTGCTGCGGAACCAGAGCACTTCGGCAGGAAGGGCTTCATAGCCTGTGATGTCTTCTGAACCTCGACGAATCTGTCGCAGAAAACCTTGACGGCAGATCCGAAAAGGCCATCAGTGGAGATGGGCGTGTCGAGGAACACAGAGCGCTCAGCTTCCGTCATCTCAGACAGGGTTAGCCACAGATGTCTCTCAGCCACGGTGAGAGAGGCCATGTTGCGCCCAACGGCTTGTGCAGCGGCTTTTGCAGCGCGTAGAGCGAGGTCCGTATCCCTTTGTAGATCCGCCACGCAGATAGCTTCCGGTCCTTCCTCATCCATTTTACGGAGAAGGTCGGCTTGGAAAATCTGCAATATAGCCATTGTATGCAGCGCTGACACAGCTTGCCCGGCGGCGGTGTAAGCGCGACCGTGCATGGCTGACGTCAATGGGTAGGCTTTCGAGGGTAGCGCCGTCAAAGCACGCCATCCAGCAGAGGGCGGGCAGAGATGGGATGCTACCGCTGCTTCCACTGGAGGAAGAGAAAGGTACCCTCTATCTTTCGCACCGTCCACAGTGGAGAATGCTGCAGAGACAGAGGTACGCATCCTGGCCGAGAAGGGGCCATTCCAAGACTTCGCGACTTCCTCGTGAAGCTCAGGAAGGAAAGGCACGGGTCTCGACTGTGATGGGGCGGTGTCCTTCTTGAGGAAGCATCCATCCAGCCGGTTGCGCAGGCTGCGCGGCCGCCTTCCAGTCGAGGCCGAGGTTGCCGACGGTGTGAGAGATCAGACGCATCAGCTCAGTTTCAATTCCGGCTCGTCTCCCAGACGGCTCGCGGGCAGCAGGGGGGATGTCCACAGAGCTCGCCCAGTCCTCGCTGCCCGATGCCAGGATAGAACAGGCCTCGGCTGGTTCGTTGAGCTCAATGGCGGAAGCGGTGGCAGACGGCGGCCGCTGTCTATCGGTGAGCGACTCGAGCGATGCCGGCGAAGCGAAATGTAGTCTACATTTTACTTGTTCTCAACTTGAATTGCTTAAGTAGACTAATACATACATTTAATGTTCTTGTAACCTTAAAGTGAAATTTTTTATAGTATAACCTTAGCTAATTATAACAAACTAGTTAAATAAATGCTGAATTGTTCATCTGCTAACAATTTAACAATAGCATGGTATAGCATTTGTATGAGTGCAGCAATTTAAAGCTTATAACATTGTTCTCAAACCAAGCCGCATGCACCACTTGTCACCTTGATGGTAACTCTCCTAAAATCAACATTAATAGAAATTCTTCTAAATTAGTAACAAAACAGTGACCGGTCACGGAAACTAGGGACACAAGTCGGTTCTGGGGCATGTTGAGTTATTCATAGATTCTGATCTAGTGTAATCTCCAAGCTTTCCAACGATGTGTAACATGTGGAAATCTGATAATATTTGGAGAAGTTGTGGCCATTTGAATTTAGGCACTTAAAAAAGCGCAAAGATGAGAAAACGACCTCTAAAGATTGTGCAGTTCTCACCGGTCTCTGCTGCTGGGAGTGACAATAGGGCTCATTTACATCTCATTTAGATAAGCCATACCCCCTGTAAAGCTCCCCCCTGTGCTTTACAGCTTTTTTTGCATTTCGAATGAGTGCACTTCTGCCGCACTAGGCGAAAAACAATTGTGCTGCCCCTCTATTTGCAACGTACCAGCAACAACACACAAAGAACAATATGCCATATAGTCTACATGTAACGCAAAACCAGCAACAACACACAAAGACCAATATGCCATATACATATAACGCAAAACCAGCAACAACACACAAAGACCAATATGCCATATACATATAACGCAAAACCAGCAACAACACACAAAGACCAATAAGCCATAGGCCTACATATAACGCAAATAGTGCGCAACGCTCGTGTGCCCAAAAATATTCAAGTTTATGCAGGAGGCAAATGCCTGCTGGCATTTTTCTATAAGCAGTCATGACAGGAATTTTCCAAATAATCACATTTCATCTCCTCAAATTACATTTACATTTATCTGACGCTTTTATCCAAAGCGACTTACAATTGCTATATATGTCAGAGGTCGCACGCCTCTGTAGCAACTAGGGGTTAAGTGTCTTGCTCAGGGACACATTGGTGTCTCACAGTGGATTCGAACCCCGGTCTCTCACACCACAGGCATGTGTCTTATCCACTGCGCCATCACCACCCCTAAATTACTGTTGCAAATCTCTTTACACCACTTTCTTATGTGCGTATACACACACATATGAAATGTCCGCAAGCACATTATATCATCAGCAGGTTCAGCATCTTAAATAACGACTAAAGAGCAAATGAAGCTTAACTTACATTTCAGAAACGCGCACGGCGGGCCTTCATCGCAGCAAAGGTCTTAACTGCATCCTCTATTTCGATTCTCTGTGCCAGTTCATGTTCTATGGAGATTGTTGCCAGTCCATTAACTCTGTTCCCTGTTCAAAAAACGTTCCCCATTCAAAGCAATCGGGACGTCACATATGAAACAGCCAGCCACCACTGTCAGCGAGCCGAGCCACCGTATTCAAGCACTGAGAGCGCGCGCGCCCCGAGCCCACGAAGTGCGGCGAAAACATTTTCGGTGTAACTGCACGGTTAATTTCGTCTGCGACAATCTTTGCGGCATCCGTCTTCATTGAATTTTGATATCAGATAGAGCCGGCCAGAGCACAGCATAATAAGTAGCCATGCGGTTCACTTGGAGGGCGGGGGCAAAAGCGCCGGGTTATTCAGTATGGATATACACACAGACAATGACACGCCACGCCCCTACAGCATGCTACAATCTCCGAAAACAAGCTGATTTCAACCTCAAAATGTAAGCTTTTAAATATACCAATACTGCTATCTCAAACATGGAGAGGCTTCTTCGTGATTTCAATTAACAGATTCTGCAAAAAATTGAAATTCACCAAATTTGAAAAAAAAACTCTTCTTTCTCATTTTGCTCGAAAGTTGTGCTGCCGACTTGTGTCCCTGGTTTCTGTGACGGGTCACTGACCTCCCACTTAACATTAATCTTGCACAAAAAACATATTACACTTAATTTTAACATTTACTCTCCCCTTTGTGTACCATCGGCAAAGCATGCTGGGAAATAGAAATTCCAGCCCAGTTTCAGTTAAATTTAAGTTTGTCTGTAAACTTAATCCTGAATAAATTGGCAAATCTCAGGTAATTGGTTACATCAAATTTTTTAATTTAAGAAATGTATTGTTTAAGCAAGCAGAACTTGCAGATTTTTATTTGTACTCATACATTTTTATTGTTAACTTGAAATATGTGAGTAAGCTAATTAGTTAACTTAAAATAATCATGTAATCTCAACTTTATTATTTTAGTGGAAACTTGGCTAGCTTTAACCAGATAATTGGTAAAAGCTTTGATAGCTTTTGAATAGCATAGCATTTGATGAATGAGTACAGCAATTAATATACATGTATCATACACTGGTAACCCCCCCCCCCCCAAAAAAAATAAATAAATAAATAAACAAACAAAAATATCTTCTAAACTAGCATAAAACATTAAACGGTACTAAATTTCCTGCTTAACATTAATCTGGCACAAACAATTTTTACATAACACTCAATTTGAGCATTTACTCTACCTTTTAAGTGTCATGGCAAAGAATTCTGGGAAATAGAAATCACAGCCCAGTATCAGTTAAATTCAAGTTTGTCTAAATTTAAATAAACAAGTTCATGGAACTCAAAACAATGAGACAATTCAACTTACTTAATGTGTCACTTTTGTGAACTCAAAAGAAGAAAATTTCTAAATACTCAAAGTTAATTTGATTGAACAAATTTGTATAATGTATAATAAGACATTGCATGTCTTGGCCTTTTTTTGTTGGTCTTAGCAAAAAGATGGCGCCGCTGTGTTTGGCCTGCCACTTGCTCCTCTGTTTTGTTATGTTTGTTTTTGCTACCGTCTCGCCGTTTATTGTTTATGATCGCACTACGCTGTTGGAATTGCGTATTACAACTAATTGCCTCCTAAATGCCCAGTACTTCAAACAACCACCGCCACTATTGACATCAATTCCTCCTTTCCTGAGACGCCCTGTCTGCTTGCTACCAAGCGGTAAGCGCCGCAGAAGACGCGGTCGGAGAGGCGGATTATGTGTAAGGCTGAGGACTTTCCTGGATTCTCCATCGTCGAGGAGTGGAGATCGATCAAGGCTTGGCAGTGTTAGAAGATCGCGGGAATGCTATCGGTGGCTTCGGCCGGTTGGCTCCGACACTGGCATTCCATTTTCGTGCCCCCGCCGCGTGAATACATCCACCCGGGGCTGCGTCAAAGGAAACCTCTGTTCAATTCCTCGTGTTACACCAACGCCTGTCAACTCGACCACGCTCAGCATGGCTCTTTGTAACACCAGATCGCTCAATAACAAAACATTTGTTCTCAATGATGTCATCTCATCTTACAAAATTGGATTTGTTTTTCCTCACCGAAACCTGGCTTCCCCCAGGTGACGTCAGTGTCACAGTGTCTGGTTTGTGTTTCCCGGGTGTCCACTAGAGGTCTCTTCCCCATACTGTCACCATTCACTCTGGAACTGCATTCCCCACAATCCTTGTCTGTACCAATCACTGTTCATTGCACTCAGCTGTTCCCCGTCATCATTGTACCCAGCTGTTCCCTGTTATACTTTGTTTAGTTCTGTGTGTATATATACCCTGTCTGTTTTAGTGTTTGTCACGGAGTCGTTGTTGTATGTCACGCTACACTTCTGAGGTCTGTTACTAGTCTGTTTCTTGTTTATTTTGTGTATTTGTTTTTGGACTGATTAATATGGATTTCGACCCCTGCATGGATGACTACGATTCTGATTACTTGGATTTTGACCTTTGCATGGATGATGACGAATTGGATTGCCCTAACAATAAACATACTGTTTTTGGATCTACCTGTTCTCCTGTGTGTTCCCGTGACATACAGTGCCTTTTCAGACCTCCTCCCCGCTGGCTATCTTTGCTTAAACATTCCGCGGCAAACGGGTAGGGGCGGGGGGATAGCTACTGCACACAGACAGTCCTTGAAGTGCCGCCAGTTGCTCACTAGAGGGTATTCCAGCTTTGAGTTACAAGTATTTGTACTCACACTGCCCTGTCCTATTTTATGAGCAGTAATCTATCGGCCGCCTAAATTAAATAGGGATTTCTTAAATGAGTTCTCAGAGTTTTTGGCAAAGTTTGACAATATTTTAATCTGTGGTGACTTTAACATTAATGTTTGTTGCCCCTCTGATAAACCTGCTAACGATTTTAATGCACTTTTAGACTCATTGGATCTGACTCAGTCCATATCTAGTCCCACTCATAGGTTAGGTCATACTCTTGACCTTATCATTACTCGTGGGGTGACTGTGTCAACTTGTTAGGTCCTGGATTTTCCCATCTCTGACCACTCTCTTATATGTTTTGACATCTGTGCTGTTCCTCCTGCTGTTCCAATGCTGTTTAACCAATTAATAACCAATTAATTTAACCAATTAAATCTTCATCGCAGGCTGTGACGTGGCAGAGCACAGTGTAGTGCGTTGATGACTCATCGGTCTCTCATAATTATTGAGACACTGTCTCTTAATTATTCATTACACCACGTGGATCTTTCCACAGACAAGTCCAACTGTGATATCGCTTAGTAAAGGAGAGAGACAATCATGGGACGCAAAATTTTCGTGGTGCAAAAGTCAAAGTTCAATATATTTCCCCGCGATGCTGCCAGGGCTAGACTCTGGCTCCGGGCGGTTGGTTGGCCATCAACCACGGACACTTCAATACGTGTGCCGCAAACATTTTACCCGAGAGAGCTTTGAGAACTGGAGAATGGTGGACTTTGGCCTTGTCGATGACCAATGCAAGTTATGTCTTGCGAGTAATGCGGTACCAAGTCCTTAGGACTTTTCTATCCCTTCAGAGGTAGGCTATGTGTATGTCTAAAATGTAACCCTGGTCATTTTACTTGCCTTTTGTTAAATAAGCGGTCGATATGAACATTTAAGATATTTCGATAATATATCAATTGTATGCTTAATGCGGGAGACTTGTGAATGTGTAGTGTTGACGTGTGGGCCGGGCGACACCGTGTGGTGCCTGTGTGTGTGTGTGTGTGTGTGTGTGTACGTGCTTGCATGCAGGCAGGGCGAGCCTGCGAAATGATTCGGGGTCAGAGAGAGAAGCAGTAGGATGTGTGTTTGGACGAACGACTGAAAACTCTGAAATTATTGTTCATTATTGATCGTACATTGTACAGAGGTCAAAATTATTGTACAAATACGATAATTATCGTACATCTGGCAACACTGCTTGCTGAGGACAGTTCCCCCTCTCCCCTGCCGTGCCACACCCACTCCCTCCCTTCTTCTTACAGCCATCCACGCCCATTTAAGTAGCATTTTTCAAAAAGATTTTGAGCTAGACTTGAGCTGAAAGAGGGGGGTTTCATGTCCCTTTAAATTGTAATATTTAGAACAGAACAAGAATTTAAAAAATAATAACTATAAACAAGCCAAAACGAAATAATTTAAAGTGAAAGTAAAAGTAAGGGGCATTATGCTCACGTAACTGTCATGATACAACCAGACACAGGTAGATCCAAACGCAGCGTGAGTTTATTAGAGGGTAGTCAGACAGGCAAGGGTCACAGACAGCAAACACAGCATAGGAGACAAGGCAATACTCAGAGTCCGATAACCAGGCGGGAAGACAGAGGCAGGCGGCAGACAAGACGGAATCCAGGAAACAGGCGATGGGTCAGATACACAGACAGGACTAGACTAGGAAAAGCTTGGTGATGTCCACAACAGTAAAACAAGACTTAGCAATGAGTGATAGTTAGAGTGGAGTATAAATGAGTGTGGAGCTGCGTGAGGAACTCGATGCAGGTGTGAGAGTGATCAGTGGAAACAGGTGTGTGTGAAATCAGTTCAGGGTGTGTGCATGATCAGTCCCAGGGAAGGCAGTGCAGGGGTGGAGCACCCTCTAGTGACACTCGAGGGCAATCCAGCCGAACATCGTCACATAACCCCCCCTTTAAGGAGCGGCTTCCAGACGCTCCAAAGAATATCCAGGTGGGGGGCAGAGTGAAGACGATCCTGGGGGAGGGACGGAGGGCCAGGCCCGTGCAGGGGAACGGGACAAGGAGGTAGCCAAGGCGGGCCTGGGCCGCAGAGCGTGGGCGACCAGGGCGGAGCAGGACGTGATGGCGGCCAGGGCGGAGCAGGACGTGATGGCGGCCAGGGCGGAGCAGGATGGACCAATGGCCAGGGTGGAACCCCCTCAGGCCTCCCTGGGTGTGAAGACCTCACGGGCAGCCACGGCAGAGACGACCCCTCAGGAGACCACGGTGGCACGCCCCTCATTGTCCCTTCGTGGCCTCTACTGCCCCCCTCCAAAAAATACTTGGGGGAACCTACGGGGACATAGACTGGAACTGGAGGCTTCGGGGGTTCGGCTGCCGGCTTCACTAAAGGTTTCGGAGGTTCGGCTGCAGGCGGCTCTGGCAGTTCGGTAGCAGGCTCTGGTTCAGCTAGGCAGACGTGAAACTCAAGCTTGTCATGGCTGACGTGAAGCTCTGGGTCATCGAGGCTGACGTGAAGCTCTGGCTCGTCGAGGCTGACGTGAAGCTCTGGTTCGTCTAGGCTGACGTGAAGGGCAGGTTCGTCAAGGCAGACGTTAAACTCAGGTTCGTCAAGGCTGACGCGAAGCTCAGGTTCGTCGAGGCTGACGCGAAGCTCAGGTTCGTCTAGGCTGACGCGAAGGGCAGGTTCGTCAAGGCAGACGTTAAACTCAGGTTCGTCAAGGCTGACGCGAAGCTCAGGTTCGTCGAGGCTGACGCGAAGCTCTGGTTCGTCGAGGCTGACGCGAAGCTCTGGCTCGTCGAGGCTGACGCGAAGCTCTGGCTCGTCGAGGCTGACGCGAAGCTCTGGCTCGTCGAGGCTGACGCGAAGCTCTGGCTCGTCGAGGCTGACGCGAAGCTCTGGCTCGTCGAGGCTGACGCGAAGCTCTGGCTCGTCGGGGCTGACGTGAAGCGCAGGTTCGTCAAGGCAGACGTTAAACTCAGGTTCGTCAAGGCTGACGCGAAGATCAGGTTCGTCGAGGCTGACGCGAAGATCAGGTTCGTTGAGGCTGACGTGTAGCTCTGGCTTGGCAGAAAGGAACCCTGGAAAGGCGACCTTTATGGACTTCCGCGTTGAGATCAGTGGAGGATCAGCCATGCTGGAAACCAGTCCTGGGTAGCAATAGACCGATCCGATGGCAGCTTTGATGGTAGGTTTGACGTGAGGATTCTCCGGCTCGTCAAGCGTGACATGACTATACCCTGGTTCGGTGAATGCCGCGGCGTCGTGGAGCTCCTTCTCCATCTTACTCACAGCGAGAGCAGAACCATTCAGTAGAAGGGCCATGTCAATATACTGCATTAAAGTACAGTGGGGATCATGAATGGGCATCAGTGACCGGAGCGGTTCAGATAACCCTCCGCGGAAAAAGACCATTAAACATTCGGTACTCATTATCGTGAAACGTGCCAGTTCAACAAACTCTTTGACATACCACTCAATCGATCGATCCTCTTGACGAAGTCGCATAATCTCAGCTCCCGTATCCGTGTTCGGTATTGCTGCGAAAGCTCGACGTGGAAACTTGCTGTCCAATTTTACCGGGAGAGCTTGGCGTGGTACTGGGATTGGCTCAGGGCTGACAACTGTGAAGACAGGTTGAGTCTGCGATGGTCCCGGTGTGGAAACCTGAAGACCGCGAACCATTTTGGCCAACCTCTCCAATGACGAGGTGAGTTGATCCAGCTGATCCCGGTGTACAGCGATCAGATCCGCATTGGCTGACTGGGAGGCATACAAGGCTGACATGCTGCTGGATCTGTTTATGGCTTAGTCTTCTGTCATGATACAACCAGACACAGGTAGATCCAAACGCAGCGTGAGTTTATTAGAGGGTAGTCAGACAGGCAAGGGTCACAGACAGCAAACACAGCATAGGAGACAAGGCAATACTCAGAGTCCGATAACCAGGCGGGAAGACAGAGGCAGGCGGCAGACAAGACGGAATCCAGGAAACAGGCGATGGGTCAGATACACAGACAGGACTAGACTAGGAAAAGCTTGGTGATGTCCACAACAGTAAAACAAGATTTAGCAATGAGTGATAGTTAGAGTGGAGTATAAATGAGTGTGGAGCTGCGTGAGGAACTCGATGCAGGTGTGAGAGTGATCAGTGGAAACAGGTGTGTGTGAAATCAGTTCAGGGTGTGTGCATGATCATTCCCAGGGAAGGCAGTGCAGGGGTGGAGCACACTCTAGTGACACTCGAGGGCAATCCAGCCGAACATCGTCACAGTAACTCTCTCATTAGAATCAAAATGTTTCAACATTCGCGAATCGCGATGTATATGATGGTAAACTATTCTTTTTTATAGGCTTTGTACAGTGCTTGAAGTGGGAAAAGAAAGGTTCCAGTACTCTCTTGCATTGGCAAATCATGACATTTGAGATTTCTACAGTGAAAAACTAAACTCATAACAAAACTTATTGTTATTTATTAACAACATAAATGTATTAAAACAAGTAGTGCGTGTGTGCACGTGCGTGCGAAAACGGAACTCCTCCAAGTCTGCAAGTCCAAAAATACATTTAGATTACTACATTTTATTTAATTAAATGCATTTATGGTGAGATTATTATATTTTCATGTCAGGTGTTTTGACCACGAACCATATGAGCTGTCACTTTAATTCACCGCGTGCAGCACAGCAAAAATAGACTCGGAATGATCTCTGTACTGCTGTATACGCACAGCACCAGGAGCGCATTGACGGACCGCATGCGCGTGCAGTGTGAAAGCTCGAACCTGTTAACATGGGTGCGGAAAAAATAAGCACTGCATACGCACTGCAAACGAAGTATATCAACGGGCGTGACACTGGCGCTTTTTCTGTCAGTGGTCGGGTACCGGCTACATGCGAGAAGTAGCGGTACGCAAGAAAAAGTGCAGGTACGCTTAAGAGTAAAATGTAAGTGCCGTTCCTGTGTACCGGTGTGTACCGCCCCACTTCGAGCACTGGCTTTGTCAACTTCACTCACGTTGCAATATCGACAGGAAAAAATCATCCTTTTCACATGCGCAAAAATGTGCATGGAAACATCACAGTTGAGCGGTTCTTAGGCCGTGTGTCCACCAAAGCGTTTTTAGCCGACTGAAAACGCTGGACGCTCTGCTGAAAACGCCTAGCTGTGGGCGCTTGAGAGCGTTTTGGCAGCGCCGCGTTTTTTCAGTTGAGACGATTCGTTGCTATGATACAGATATCCGCAGCACAGTTTACTTGTAACTGATTTCACAGATAATTTTGTTTCATACTAAAAATTTATTTTTCATCCATTTTGTTCGGTTAGCTCTGCTGGTTGACGTCGTTGTACAGAAAGAATGTTGTGACAGTTGGTCGTGTGGTATTTGTCCCGCCCCTCCTCCACTGTGATTGGACGGCTGTGTAAAAAGTAACAGTGATGAGCGCAGCGTTTTACCCAAAGTTGAACATTTTTCAACTCTCGGCGACCAGTAAAAAACGCCGGGCGCTCAGCGCTTGAGCGTTAAATACGCGCTCAGCGCCTTCGTACGCTCATGGCGTTTAAAAAATGTGGCGCTCCCATTGAAAACAATTGGAATTTTACGCCAGCTGCGTGAAAAAACGCTTTGGTGGACACACGGCCTTACGCTGAATGGTACGAATTGTAGCTTACTACTGCTATTTAAACAGAGCAGTGTGATTTTTATATTAGGTAGACTATTTTATTATTTTAAAACACAAAATATTGTGCTTTTGTCAAACTGTAAACTCTTGTCAAACTTAACCTACAACTGTCACCCAACCAAAATCACTTCACGAAGTGATTCACTTCACGAAAATCACGAAGAGTTTAAAAGCAAACATATTTATAATTCAAATGAGAATAAAGTTAGTGTTAATTACAATTTTAAGGAAAACAAATATATTGATCTGAAATGTGTGTGTTGCTGCCAATGGACTGAACGAGAGTGTGTTGCGGAAGCCGCAAGGAACGACGAGTGTTTGTGTGTTGCTGCCGATGGAGCGAACGTGTGTTGCGGATGGAGCGAACGAGTGCGTGTTTTGTGTATATATATTAATGAGAAGGGTGGGCCTGCTTATTCAGCATAATCTGGTCCCAAGCCGGTTCGCAGGACGAGAGGGCAACACCCATGTCAGGAGAAGCATTCAGTTTGTTTCGTTGTTTCGTCTTCATTTTGGTCAGGTGACATGTGGATGATTTATTTTGCATGAATTTGAATGGTTTTTTAGTGTACTTCTAATCAAAGCTATTATTATTAATATTATTAGAAAACGGAATTTATTTATTTTTTTTAAATTTAAATCACTGGTATAGGATTACAAATTTATTTAAATGTTTTAATTTAGGTTCAACAGTATTTTAACTGAGAAAGTGCACACACTGTTTTTCATTTTTGAGGCAATCAAGGTTTTGGACATTAACCTCTTGTCACATCTCAAAGGTCAGCTGGGCCTTTTGTTGATCTAATCAGGCTGATTGGATTAGCATCTCAAGGCTCTGAGTTACACTGTTACCTGATGAAATCAGGTAACCAGCTGAATCATGTACTTTCCTTTACATGTTTTGTTCAAGAGTCCCCTCCTCTATGAAATTAATCCAACCCCCTTGAAAGGGTATATGAACTAAATGTATACTGCCTTAGTTAGACGTGATTGAGATGACTACAGCGACGCAATAAAGAACTTATACCTCAACTATCTCCTGGTCTGCAACTCTATCTTTTCTACACTTGAGAAGAAATAGTTCACAACAGATGGTGCCGTGACCTGGATGGAGAAACTGAAACTCAACAAAGAATGAACTTTTCCAGACTGATTTGAAACTTCAAAGCTCAAAGATCTCAACAAAGCTAACTGAGTTCCAGAACTGAAGTTCAACAAAGATCTCAACAAAGATCTCAACATCTGACTTTCCAGTTCCAGACTGAATCTTTTGAATCCAGATTGAGCTCAACAAATATTTGACTTTCCAGTTCCAGACTGAATCTTGAAACTTCAAGCTCAACAAAGAAAGAACTTTCTGACTGAGTTTCCAGACGGAACCTTTCCGTACAGCAAACGATTTGGTGAGTTTCACTCTATTCAAAGAACCACTGAAGACCAGTACAAAATTTGTCATTCCTCTGCGCCGCCAGAGAAGAAGTTAACAGACAGCTGTAGGGTTTGTTAACTAAAGTTATCCTCTAAAGTTTCTGTTAGAGATGAAAGTGATCCTCTGTTGTCAGGCAGGGAAGAATTTAGCATTACGTGTTATTATTTGGTGATCCTCTGTTTCAGGCAGGGAGGTTTAGCATTACGTGCTAGTTATTTTGTTTTTGTTTTTTGGTGATCCTCTGTCCACAGAGTAGAATTAGCATTATGTGCTAGTTATTTGTTTTTTTGTTGTTCATCCTCTGTTCACAGAGAAGGTTAGCATTACTTGCTAATATTTGCTATCCTCTGTTTTCAGCAGAGAAGAATTGTTTTTATCCTCTGTAAAGTTAGGGAAGACTTATCCTCTGCTTTACCAGGGAAGGTGATACATCCACTGTGTAGTCATAGAAGATTAATCCTCTGTTCAACAAGGGACGTTTAACAACAGTTAATAGTTTAAACTGTTAACAGTAGTTTGTCCTCTACTTTGCTTAAGAAGGTTCATCTTCTGTTTAATCGGGAAAATTTAACAACTGTTAAAAGTGTGTTAGCAAAGTGGTTTACCCTCTGCTTTGCCAGGGAAGTGGAAAAAGTTTTTTTCAGGCAGGGAAGATTTTAGTATAAATTGCTAATATTTTGTGTGTTACCCTTTGCTCTGGGCAAGGAAGGTTAACTGTGTTATCGAGTGTAGCCTCTTTTGATCAGAGAAGATTTAGTGTTTTTGTTTGTTTTATCCTCTAAAAGTTAAGAAGGTGAAAGATCCTTTGCATTTTTCTTTTAGGGAAGATTAGCGTAACATGCTAATAGTTTGTGATGTGTTGGTAACAAGGAAGTTTAACCAGATTTGATCTGTGTTAACAAGTATACCCTCTGTTGATCAGAGAAGTTTATTTTTTGATTGTGTGGTAACAAAAGAAATCCACAAAATGGTTATAAGAAATGCTAGGCTAGCTCCATCAACTGTGAAAAAATTGACTAGCTAGCCCTTTATGGACAGACAGTGAGTTCAAGTCATTGTTAGGAGAGAAAATGGATTTGATAGTGACTGAGTCAATTAGATTGGATTTGACAAAGAAATTTGGTATTGATCCAGACAAAGTTTGGTCTATTGAAGAATGCAAGAAGGTGTTAGGTGCATGTATCAGAAAGAAAAACATGAAAGGCATAATCTGTTGCCATAGAGAATATAGCTTATCCATTGCACAAGAACAAACTAGGTGTATTGATAAGTTAAATGAACAAAACAAACAATTGCAGACTCAAGTGTCCTGTTTCAAGACAAAGGTGAGCCATAATCAGGCCTCAACCAAATGTGACTCTGAAGACCAACAGTCAGATGAAAGCTATCCTGATTTACAGTCTTTCTGTAGACTAGAAAACACTAGAAATTCTGGTTTGATAGATAAAGATGTAAATGCATTTGAAGTGTGTGGAGCAAGACAAAAGGCTCAGACTAGGGCAAAAGGGATTGACTCTGTTCAATCTGTAACCCCCATACTGCAGCTCCAAGCAGTCAAATTATCTTTAGGTCCTAAAGAAATCGAGAGAATCGCTGAAAATTTGCCATCAGTGCAAAGAAATTTTTCTGAGTTTAGGAGAGAATTGTCCAGAAAGATGCGGCTCTACGATATGTCTCTAGCTGAAGTCACCCAGCTAATATCACAGATCTTGACTGAGTCCGAATTCAGTGATTTTGAAAATGCTGTAAACTATTTTGAGTTTCAAAATGCCAGAAAAGATGACTTGAGAGAGGGAGTTATGAGAGTGTTAAAAAGCATTGTTGGACCAAAAGTGGACTGGTCAAAGATAACTAGTTGTGTACAGAAGAAGAATGAAACTGTTAGTGAGTACACTCAAAGATTTTGTCAGTCAGCAGCAGCATACAGTGGTATAGCTGACACTTCAGAGAAGGTGCTAGAAGATAATGGTCCCCTAGTTCGCACATGGTTTGATGGTCTGTTGTCAGAACATAGTAAAGCATTGCCCTTCTTAGACTTAACATGGTCCACTAGAACCATACAAAACAACTTGGAGAGGTTAGCTACTTGGGAAAGAAACTCTGATGTCAAGGCAAGAGTGAAAATTGCAGCAGCATCCTTTAAGGTCAACGCAGAGAAGCAACAGAAACGCAAATGTCCTAAGAGAGAGGGCAGCAGTTGTTATTATTGTGGTAAACATGGACATTGGGGAAAAGAGTGTAGAAAAAACAAAAAGAATGTTAGAGAAACTAACAATGTAACTCAGCTTCTGCTCAGCCTGCTGGCTGCTCTGAAGCAGCCCCTCCCCTCGTCATTAAGCTCGTTGGGCAGCTGTTTTAGTTGTTAACCAGTTGGGCTGTGAGTGCTTTATTTCCCCACTAACTTGCAACAGAGATAAAAGACTTCTGTTTTTGTTTAATAGAACAAAAGGAAAGTGACTGTCTCAGTTTTTTCCTTTGGGGGACACTGGTTAAAGTAGACTCACAGCCTTAAATTTTATTTTACAGCACAGGCCTTTCATCATGAATAGTGTTAGGTCAGACTGTAAACGTAAAAAAAAGCCATCATGCAGTGTCCACAATAATGCAGAATATTGTCTTCCAGCGTGCACCTGTCACGAATCCGTCCTCATGTATGATGTCTGCTATGACTGAAGTTTTGTTAGAGGATGAAGGAGAAATTACTACAGACGAGCAGGTTATGCTGTAACGTCCATCACGGAAGTGTTAGCTTCAGGACGTCTTCCAGATCATTTTTCAGCTCAAGCTGCAGTAGCCCTAACAAGAGCATGCACGCTAGCTTCAGGATCAGTTGCTAATATCTACACAGATTCCAGATATGCTTTTGGGGTAATTAATGATTTTGGTGTCATTTGGCAAACCAGACAGTTTCTAACTTCTACTGGATCCCCCATTAAGCATGCTGAATTAGTGAAAGATCTAATGTTTTCCATGAAACTTCCAAAGAAATTAGCAGTGATCATAGTGAAAGCACATCTCACAACTAATACTACGGAAGCATAAGGTAAATGCTCTTGCTGATATGGCAGCTAAACAGGCTTGTTTCTATGCAACTGTACAAGTTTGTTCAGGTAGTGCAGCACAGAAGAAAATTATGCCTCCTGAATCAATAATTGATCTGTACAAAGACGTTTCCTCCATTAGAACCAAAGTGGCATGGGCCACATTAAGTGATGTTGATTACAGCAGCTGCAGTATTGTGTCAGAAAAAGAAAAAAAAATGAAAGAAAAAAACATGAAAGAAAAAAAAAACCTGGACTTATGTTTCACACTGTAACGTTGTTCCCCCACCTACAGGGATAGGTTAGGACACGGAACCAGTGAGGAGCCGAGGGAAGAACCGATTGCAACAGGCGTCGGAGGCCAACCCTTCGGTGAAGAATCCCTCATAGGCCTTCCCATCCATTAATCCATCCTCACCTCACTGCGTTCTTTAGGTGTCATAATTAAGAAATAGGGAAGGAGGGAACAAAAATAGCAGACTCAGAAAAGTTTACAACCATAGTGTTTGAACAAATACTGCTCCACTGTGTAGCAGAATCAGAAAAAGTTCACAATCCTAGTGTTTGAACATCATAGACATCGCACAAAGTGTGGACTCCAGAAACAACATATTCTTAGAGCTGATGAATATGTCAAGAAACGCCTTGTTTGCTGGGAAGAATGTTTGCATGCCACACGCACCTTCAGCAGGAATCCCATGGGTGGCCCACCCTATCTCCAAATGTGACACGTGTACCTTATTCAATCATCATACCAGTGGATTATACAACAAGGATACATGTCACAACATAACAATTCCTCCCGCTTCTCTGTGTTGCATTCCAGGATTACCATCCTGCAACCTAACTTCAGCTACTCCCATCATGACAGATCTAGTCCTGCCAATGATGTTCTATTGGTACGTGGAAAATTATGCTCCAGCATCGACTCCACTGGGTGAAATTCCTCGTGAACGTTGCAGCTTTGTGATTTAAAGAGGAACAGAATCCCATGTGTACGTTACTACCACAGATAAGAAAGAGGAAAATGACTTAACAGAGTGTTTCTCCAGAATCCCATCCCTACCCAATTTTTTTGCAATAAATCAGTTGTGTATGATCTCTCCACCAACTGACACTTTTTGGTTATGTGGAACTTCTGTCTACAGCATCCTCCCCGGCCAATTCAACGGAAGGTGCACCCTGGTTTATGTTCTACCAGCTATCAGAGAAAATACACACTCCACCCCAAGCTCCCCACAACTACAAAATTCAGCTCCTACCACTAACGAAGCAGATGGCTGCATTCCAGGACTCACTTGTGCACAAACATGGTGGTCAAGAACTCTTGGAGCATTAATACCATCTTATGGTGTCATGCAAGCCATTGATCAAGTCAGAAGCTTATCGAATTCTGTACAGAAATTGGCCAATGATACGGCTTTGGCCCTTGGTAACATCACGGACACTCTCGCTTCGCACAAGATAATGATCTTACAGAACAGAGTGGCCTTGGATTACATTCTAGCGACGCAAGGAGGAGCCTGCACCATCGTCGGACCTGAGTGCTGCACCGGGTTAATGGATCCAGCAGAGAACTTGAACAAAATCCAACAAGACATTCTTGATCTTTCAGCAAAATTACATCAGATGACTGAAGATAAGTCTTCATGGTTCGGAAACTTGATTGGTAAACCCTGGCTGTGGATAAAGGAAATAGCAATTATGTTGTTGTTTGTTCTACTGGCGTACTATCTATGCGTCCACAGTATCAAGTGTTTCATTCAACATATGAATCACGCCTCTCTCGAGAAAATCACAGTTCCTACCAGAAAAGACTATTACCCGTAGGGATGTCACGGACCCTAAAATTGCATGTTTGTTTAAGTGTCTAAATTTGTATTTTGTGAGAGTTATTTAGAACTCTCAAAGGGGGAAATGTAGGATTACAAATTTATTTAAATGTTTTAATTTAGGTTCAACAGTATTTTAACTGAGAAAGTGCACACACTGTTTTCCATTTTTGAGGCAATCAAGGTTTTGGACATTAACCTCTTGTCACATCTCAAAGGTCAGCTGGGCCTTTTGTTGATCTAATCAGGCTGATTGGATTAGCATCTCAAGGCTCTGAGTTACACTGTTACCTGATGAAATCAGGTAACCAGCTGAATCATGTACTTTCCTTTACATGTTTTGTTCAAGAGTCCCCTCCTCTATGAAATTAATCCAACCCCCTTGAAAGGGTATATGAACTAAATGTATACTGCCTTAGTTAGACGTGATTGAGATGACTACAGCGACGCAATAAAGAACTTATACCTCAACTATCTCCTGGTCTGCAACTCTATCTTTTCTACACTTGAGAAGAAAAAGTTCACAACACTGGCGACCCATTTTTTAATTTTGGGTCGCGACCCAGGGTTTGAAAACCACTGCTCTAACACCTCAGTTTGCACAAATTGTGCGTAACTTGGGTGTTATTTTAGACACGAGTATGCGGTACGATGTACAGATCAGTGCAGTCGTGAAGGTGAGCTTTTACCACTTAAGGCCACTTAAGGAGTAAGGTCAAACCATTTTTGTCCAGAGCTGACCTTGAAAAGGCCATTCATGCCTTCATCAGCTCGAGGATAGACTATTGCAATGCCCTTACCATTGGACTTAATCAATCATTGCTCAATAGGCTTCAACCGGTACAAAACACAGCAGCACGTCTCCTTTGTAATGCCTCCAAAGGCTCACATATCACCCCAGGTCTCTGTTCGCTCCACTGGCTTTCGGTGCTTTTTAGGATGGAGTATAAGGTCCTGCTGTTCGTGTTCAAGGCCATCAATGGTATGGACCCGGCCTGCCTCGCAGAACTATTAACCGTCTATAAACCAGTCAGAACCCTGCGCTCCTCTGACTACACCTCTTTGGTGATTCCTAAGTGCAAATATAAAAAGTTTGGAGGTCGGTCTTTTGCCGTCCAAGGACCTATGCTGTGGAACGCACTTCCACCTCACCTACGAAGTATTACTATATTGAGTACTTTTAAATCGCAGTTGAAAACTCATCTATTTAGACAAGCTTTTAACACGTAGCTTCCGTCCCGTTTCAATTGCTTTTTATGTACACTTATGTTTTTTATATATTGTTACTCTATTGATGTTTTACTGGAAAGCGCCTTGTGCACCTTTTGGTTGTTGTAAGGCGCTCTACAAATAAAATTTGATTGATTGATTGATAATTTAAGTTGGCCCTACTCAAACCAATTAATTATTTTGAGCTTTAGGGTTTACCGTGAGGTTGAATGTTTGACATTAAAATATTTGATTATGGTTGAATCTATTTTTTCAAGTTCCCTAAACTCTAAATTTATGAGAGTTGTAAAAACTTCAAAAAATATTTAGTTTTACCTTAAATCTCAGGAAATTAATAATAGTTAGCTAAACTTTTTGGCACATTTTGAGTAAAAGGTACTTTCCATTATACGTTAGTGATACTGTTTGGGTTTACATTTGTTGATATAAATGCAAATTGTTGTTTTTATTGTTTTATCTTTTAATAATTGTAAGATTTGTAAATGTGTAAAAATGTAAAAATCAAATGAACCCTCAAGCCGTATTTGGGCAAATTGGGCAAAATCTTAATCTTAAAATCTTAAATCAAAAAGTCAAATTTGTCTAAGCATATTTTGGCATCTTTGTATAGTCTCACCTACCACAGATGTTTTTTTTTTGTTGTTTTTTTTTTTATTACAATTTTAACTTGTGATAAAATTAAAAACTTAAGAGGTTAAATTCGTTATAACAATGGTTTATAGGTCAGCCATATGCAGCCATTGAGTACTATACAACCATCTAGCGGCTATTAATATGATTGCTTTTTTGTTATTTTTATAGCAACATATGACACCAGTTTTTAGGTTTTGGCTGTCTGAACTTAGTGGAATGATTTTTTTTTTACTGTAGTTAAATACATATGACACAAAAATAAGCATATATTAAATAGTTTACAACATAGTTTGTAACATACAACATAACATACATAATTTTAGAGGTAAATAAATTAATAAATACAAAAAAGAAATGGCATAAATTGATAGTTTTTATTTTAGGAGATAGTGATATAGCATTTATAATCAGATCACACCTGTGACCTTCGTGCCCAAATTTGTCCACGAAGGCGTAATTAAGGGCTGCTATGTGAATATGGCTTGAGGGTTAAAAAGTTTAAAAATGCCAGTTAATTCTGTTATAATAGTCTAATTTAGTGCTGACAATTCAGTAAAACAAGAGTACTTTATTATTACAAATATCATTTTATTCTTATTTATTTTTTTTATATCCAGGCACAAGAAGTGAAAAATCTAAATGTTTATAAACAGTTATGCTTATAAACAGGAAATGAACAGTTCATATAAATTAGTGCAAGCAGAATGGCTAATAATCGTTGACTCGTCTGAAGGAGCCCACAATAGCGCAGGTAGCACACCAGTCTCGGTATCTCCTGTATTCCCCAGGTTTCAGGAAGTACTGCCTCCCTCTGTAGTTGGGATATTCATAGAAGACCCAGTAGCCATTCATCACATTACAGGAGTACACATGCCGATGGTGGAAACGGTCAGACACACAGGGGCAGTCATCCATGAATTCCATCATGTGACCTCCGTAGTCAGCCTTCTCATAGATCCTCATTCTGTATGGTCCCCTGTACTGTTGACATCAAGATCCAAAGGAAGGATTCAGTACACTGGCATCAAAGAAACCGTCATGTATGTCCACAAAAGCACCACATTCAGTAAACCTCACCATTGGTATCTGGCGACAGGATCGAATACAGCTACTGAAGCCCATCCATCTCTGGTAGTCAGAATACTCGCCTCGCTTCATAAAATACTGGTGGCCCATATAATTTGGACGTTCATAGATCATGAAACAGCCACTCTCTACTCTGATGGAGTTGCAGCGACTGAAGTAAGTGTGTAGGTCTGTGCAGTCATTGCTACACTCATAGCTACGACCTTGAAAATTTTTGTCCTCGTAAAAAACAATCTGAAAAAGTTAACAAAATCAACACTTAAGTTTAGTGTCACTATTAGGAGAGTAATCCGTATGCATCAAAGGTTAGTATACATAGGGGAAGTGCAATTCAATGTAAAAGTCATGAAAGTGGTGCCAAAAATCCTACCTTGCCCATGGTCACCGTTGGAGAGATTCCATATGCTTCCCAAGCTTTTTATACTGCCTCTTGACAAACAAAGTATTGTTATTCAAATTATCACAGGAATATGTCAGGGTACTGGCACATGTTACCTTTTTGTTAGAGCACAATATTGCGTTCAAAATATGGATTTTACTTGAAAAAGGATATATAATTACATGTTTGGTGTTTTCTCTTGCATGGTCCAGGGAAATGACTGGTATGGCACCCACACATTCACAACACAATGCTCACAGAACAATATGGAACATCCATTTTGCATTAAAGAAGTTGCTCAACAGAGGGAGTGTTTGCTGAGATTCCATTCTCAATAGGATTTTCAACTGCACTGACATATAACTTTTTCAGTAAATTCTTACATATGAAAAAAAATCAGAAATTAATAGGGAAATTAACAGAGGAAAAAAAATATTGTAATCATAACTGTTTTGGGAATGATTAAACACAAGTGTTATGTGAGCATTGTTTCATTCAAATATCAATTTGTCTCTAGAACAGGGGTGTCAAATTCAGTTCCCGGAGGGCCACTTTCCAGAAGAGTTTAGCTCCAACCCTAAATAAACATACCTGAACCAGCTAATCAAGATCTTTAGAATTACTAGAAACTTCCAGGCAGGTGTTTTGGTGCTGGACTGCTGGTTAAAAACCATAGATATTGGTTAATAAAACTTTTAGTTTGCTTTAGCTATTAGTTAGGCTGGCAATATTAGCAACACGCTAAATGCCCAAATAAAGTACAAAATAAATAAATTAATATATTGTGGCATGTAAATTATGCAAAAAGTTTTGTTGTGTTTATCAATATGATGGTCATTTTCAATTTCTTACTAACACAGCTGTGGAGGCAGCATCATGCAAAAGTTAAGTAGAAAAAGTTAAATGTAGAAATATTCTATTTGCAGTTTGTCCAACAAATGTTCTGTACATCCATTTGTATTATTTATGTGCTTTTTGTAAATCTCTTCTACATGTGGATAAATAACCTAAATATTTGTATTGGCTTATAAATATTTTATAAGTAAAATGAAATGCAAAACCTTTTAAGTGGAAAAAGAATACAGTCATCTTTTAGAAAAAGACCTAGGATACACAGTAAAAAGCAAGCAAGCAGTAATCATTACATGTTCTTATGATATCATAAACTACAAATTGACTATGTGTGCAAATAGTTTTTTATCAGTCACAAAAAAGGCAAAGTTATTCACAAACCTGTTAGCAATAGTATTCCAAGAATAAAAATAATCACATAATCACATAGCCATACTTGCTTAAATACAAGTAAAGTAGGACACTTCTTCATCTACCATGTTGTGTATATATTGTATATTAATTACGAAATAGTGTGGCATGGCATTGATGTAGCTATTTTGATTATACCTTAAAAACAACGGCCAGATATTATCAGAAATGTAACTGTATCCACCCAGTCACAACTTATATTACTTACTTTCATTAAAAATCCAGTATGACTTAATTGATTGACTTTGTCTTGTTATTCAGTCTTCTTCTTTACATTATAAAGCTAAATAGGTGTTTCAGAGAAAAAACTTTGTAATTTGGTATTTGATAGCTACTTTGTACCACAATAACATGCATGCGTATTAAATATGTCCTCTAATTTCTTTGAGGTCAATGTGCATTTAAATAGCAGAGCTGCTTTTGTTTTTTGCCATGGTAGTGATATAGATTTAACTACAATGAGGACATTTAATCCAGACTGAGCCCCACATTGTTCAGTCAAAAGCATAAGCTGTGTGATAGACAGTTTGCCCTCAGTTGTGCTTTTCTGAATTTTTCAATTAATATTTTTCAGTCTGGTAACCAGATTTGCACTGATAGGTCAGTGAAGGAAATTAAGTTTAGAATAACTATAGTTACTGTTTAATTATTTAAATGATTTTTTATGGTGATTTTAAGTTCACATTAAAACACTACAGCAGAATAACAGCCAGACAAGAAGATGTTTCAGTCAAGAGAATTTATTTAGTGCATGTTGCTACACAATTTATGTTGTCTAGTTGAAAGTGGTCATTCTCCTGAGGGACCCAATTCTTGGGGCCGTTCCTCCCCATTCGCTGTACTTCCTGTATTCACATGGTCCAAGGTAGTACATTCGTCCCCTGTAGTTGGGCTGCTCGTACAGAAGCCAGTGGCCGTCCATCACAGGAGTGGATGTCAGATGTATGGAAGTGGTCCATGATGTTAGGGCAGTCTTCTGTGAGTTCAATCATCTGTCCTCCCATATCAGCCCGGTCATATAGTCTCATTCTGTAGTTATACTACAAGAAAACACGAATTTGGGATATACTAAGCAACACATTTATAATTTCATGTGGCAAGAACATCGAAGTGTGTTTCAGCAGTCAAAAGCATTATATTTATTTGATTTCATGAACTAGTGCATGGTTATTTTTTTAATCATTTAATATTTATTCCCTTAAATCACTTACCATGGGGAGCATACGGCATGATCTGATATAGTTACTGAACCCAATCATACGCTGACAGTCAGAATACTCGCCCCTTTGCAGGAAGTACTGCTGTCCCATATAATTTGGGTGCTCATACACCATGAAGCACCCACTCTCTACCCTGATAGAGTTGCATTGGGTAAAATAGGGGTGTAGGTCTGCACAGTCACTGCTGCACTCTGCCCTGAAAGTTCCTGTCCTCGTAGAAGATGATCTATTAATGAAAAGTGGTACAGTAAATCTACTACTCAAGTTTGCAATAATATGAGCTTACAGCTTCATGTTATAGACTTAAAAACCATTATAAGTCTATAACTTAGTCTGAGAGTTCACGAGTTCACACTTACATATAATTTTGAGGGAGTAAGATTTAATGCGTATTTGGCGTGCTGTCCGGAGGGAGGGCTCCGAGCTCGGAATTCAGCCCGAACCCAGAGTACTCCCCCCGTATGTAAGTGATTTTTAGAACTAGGAGTGTGGAGAACTAGGAGTGTGGAGAAGGGGTGGAGGGGGGATGCTGCAAACTGTCAATGGATCGAGGTAAGACTGCTGAGTCTATATGTACCCTCTTATCATTGATTGCTGATTGCTGTCCACTCGTGTTAATTATCTGAACGTGCTCCTCTCGAACTTAGTTAATAAAACTTCATTTCACGAGTTCACACTTACATATAATTTTGAGGGAGTAAGATTTAATGCGTATTTGGCGTGCTGTCCGGAGGGAGGGCTCCGAGCTCGGAATTCAGCCCGAACCCAGAGTACTCCCCCCAATAGGCTAAAGAGCAGAGGACAGCCGCCGGACTAAAGACCCCCAAATGAGTGCCGAGATTGGCGGGCTGGCATCTCGAGAAGGGGCCTGGATGCTTAATCGGGGAGGCCCGTGATGGTGGTTCACTGCCTGGACTGACGGCCCCTGTTTGTCTGCGAACGAGGAGCGGTTGTAGTGTACTTGTCCAGGAGGTTTTCACACTGCATCCGCTGTGAGACCAAATGCTCGCTGAAATGAAAGAGAAAACGTGAGTGCTTCTACCGGGAACGTTCTCGTTCCGTCCGCTGTGAGACCAATGCTCGCTGGATGGAAAGAGGAAAACTAAAAAGAGAAAAATGAGTGCTTGCCCAGGAGATTTTCTCACACTGCATCCGCTGTGAGACCAAGTGCTCGCTGGATGAAAGAGAAAACGTAAGTGCTCTACTGGGAAAGTTCTCACTCCGTCCGCTGTGAGACCAATGCTCGCTGGACAGAAAGAGGAAATTGAAAGAGGAAAAATGAGTGCTTGCCCAGGAGATTTTTTCACACTGCATCCGCTGTGAGACCAAATGCTCGCTGGATGAAAGAGAAAACGTAAGTGCTCTACTGGGAAAGTTCTCACTCCGTCCGCTGTGAGACCAATGCTCGCTGGACGGGAGAGATTACGAGAAAAGTACATGGTACGTCCGCTGGGAGACCAGTGCTCGCTGGACGGGAGAGATTTAGAGAAAGTACATAGTATGTCCGCTGGGAGACTGATGCTCGCTGGACGGGAGAGTGATAGAGGTAAGTATGTAGTACGTCCGCTGGGAGACTGATGCTCGCTGGACTAGAGTTTTGGAGATAAGTACATAGTACGTCCGCTGGGAGACCAGTGCTCGCTGGACGGGAGATATTTTAGAGAAAAGTACATAGTACGTCCGCTGGGAGACCAGTGCTCGCTGGACGGGAGAGATTTAGAGAAAGTACATAGTATGTCCGCTGGGAGACTGATGCTCGCTGGACGGGAGAGTGATAGAGGTAAGTATGTAGTACGTCCGCTGGGAGACTGATGCTCGCTGGACTAGAGTTTTGGAGATAAGTACATAGTACGTCCGCTGGGAGACCAGTGCTCGCTGGATGGGAGATATTTTAGAGAAAAGTACATAGTACGTCCGCTGGGAGACCAGTGCTCGCTGGACGGGAGAGATTTAGAGAAAGTACATAGTATGTCCGCTGGGAGACTGATGCTCGCTGGACGGGAGAGTGATAGAGGTAAGTATGTAGTACGTCCGCTGGGAGACTGATGCTCGCTGGACTAGAGAGTTTGGAGATAAGTACATGGTACGTCCGCTGGGAGACCGATGCTCGCTGGACGGGAGAGTTTTTTTTTTTTTTTTTTTTTTTTAATCAATGAGGGTTTGGTGTGCTTTTTTAATGTGGAACTGGTTGGTCCTTATGTAAGTTTGAAAGGCATCTGAGGACCATCTTCCGAGGGCTTGGGTCTGCTGTTGAGAGAGACCTTTTTGAGCTGCGGAGGTTGCTGCCCCGATACGGAAGGAGTGGCTTGAGAAGTTTTTGGCTGCGATGCCCGACTGTTGGAGAACTAGTTTGAGGTGGCTCTGGAACCAGAAGCGTGTTACGGGTTTGTTGGAGTCATCTATGAACAGGGGTTCGAGATGGGATTTGACCTGAGAAGTTCTCCATTGAAGATATGCCAAAACAGACTGGTATGGTTGGATTGGTGATGCGAGGTTGAAAATGTAAATGAAATGACCTTTCCTAGTTTGATCTGTTTTGCTTTGTTTGATCAAAAATGAGATTGTTTCGCTATCTAGAACTGATAGATCTGAGATGGTGGGGTGGATTGATGGGTCGAATTTGGAAGTGATAGCGAGTTCGGAACATCTGAGAAAACCGAAAAAAGCTAAAATGAACATGGCGTCTAGTGTGCGGGCAGTATTGAGGGACTGAAAGCCTGTGCGGAGGGTGTAAATACATTTAGTGAGAATATCTAATGTTAAGGGTTGTCTGGTGTAGGGACGGGTTGGCTGGGATCGTTGAATCCCTTTGATCAGAAGGGAGGTTTGTGAATTGTTTATCTCTGCGGAAGGAGCGCCGTACATCAATTTATGGAAAAACTGGATGCCGCTCAAATAACCTTTAATGGACCCGACTTGTAGGCCCTTAATGATATTAAGGTAGGAGATAAAAGAGGCGATTGAAAGAAGAGAAAAATCAGGGAAAGGCAAGTTATAAGAGACATGGAATGTTTTAAAACATCTCCAAGCAGTAACGTAGGATTGAAGGGTCCTGGGAGATACTGCTTGGAGGATACTGTCGAGTGATGCGTCAAGCAGGGGTTTTAATGGGTGGGTTACGGGAATATTAGTTCTGAATAGCGAGGAACTAGAGTTGGGAATTGATCCGCCTCTGGAGCCAGCATCCTGAATTTCTGAAACAGAAAACGAGACAGAGAGTCTTTATCCCAGGGATGTGTTTAGCAATGATAATGAATTGGTCGCAAGCTGAAATCCAGGTGAGACGCCTTAAGAGTGGCATTAGAGCAGGTGAATGGGAACGGCCTTTGTTATTGCAATGCACTGTTGCGTCATTGTCACAATGCACTAAAACGCTGCTAGTGGCCCATTCTTTTCCCCACAGGAAAGCTGCTACTACGAGAGGGTAAAGCTTGAATAGAGCTGAGGATTGAGTTTTGTCCTGGAGCTGTGGTGGCCACGGAGCCGCGAACCAACGACCTTGATAAAATCCCCCGAACCCGATTGAGGGGGCGGCGTCTGTGAACAATTGGATGTCAGTGGGGTATGAAACAAGGTTGTTGTAGAAAAAGGATAGGCCGTTCCACTGTTTTAGAAATGTTAACCATAACCTGAGTTCGTCGCGACATACTAGAGTTATAGAAATGCGGTCTTCTAGCGAGTGGACAGAGGACGCGAGTAAGAGGAGATGTGAGATGAAGGGGCGGCCCTGCGGGATGATGCGTATTGCGAAGTTTAGATGTCCGAGCAGGGACAGGAGTTCGCGTTTTGAAAAATTTGATTTTTCAAGGAAAGTAGAAGAGACGAGGATTATTCGGTTGATTTTTTCTTTGGGGAGGGATGCTTGGAATTTTTCTGAATCCAAATTAATTCCTAGGAATTCGATGGATGTTGCAGGGCCCATGGTTTTTTCCTGTGCTATAGGAATTCCTAGCTCAGAGAAGACGTTTTGAGCGTAAGGATGTGCGCAGCTGGAATAGCATCGGGAGGCGAGATTATTAGAAAATCGTCTAGCAGGTGAATGAGGTAAGGAATGGCGTAGTTGTTCGACAAGATCCAGCAAACGGCTTCTGATAGCATGTCAAATATTTTAGGGCTGCTTTTGCATCCGAATGTTAAACGTACTGCGAAGTAATATTTCCCGAGCCAGCGAACTCCAAATAGGTGCCATGAACCTGGATGGATAGGCATTACTTTGAAAGCAGCTGTAACGTCGATTTTTGCAAGCCAAGCACCCCGACCTGCGATTTTGATCTTGTCGATAGCCTGATCTATGTCGTGGTATTTGAGTGAAAATTCATCGAGAGGGATCAAGCTGTTTTCTGCTTGGGAACGGAGAATTGTGCGGGGCTGACAGGTCGATTATTAGGCGTTTTTTACCTGAGAACTTCCTTGTAGCCACTCCAATAGGGCTGATACGAAACAGATTAAATGGAGGATTGTCGAACGGACCGATCGTAAAGCCTGACTCAACTTCTTTTTTGATCAGTTTGTCTACAACTTCAGGTTCTATAAGGGCGGATTGGAGATTATTACATATGATGTTTTGGGAAAGCGGGCATTCTAAGCCGGGTTTAAAGCCGTTTTTTAGGCCTGACAGCAGATAATCGGTAAATTCGGCATCCGGGTGATGAGCTAGTTCGAAGTGCATGCGCGAAATATTCACAGGAGTCGCCAAATAATTTTTTTGATTTTTTATTCACAGACTTGAAGACTGGACATACAATGCGAGCATGGGCGCCGCCACAAAAGCTGCAGATGTGCATAAACCGGCAGCACGCTCTTTGACATCTGCCCGCGTTGAAATGATTACAAGGCTGCCTGCTTTCATCAAAAGCAGAGTCCTGCATTGCGCTGGTGGTCGCTGCGCACGGCACATAGCTAGTGGATTTAGCATGGCTTGTTCCCACGTAGGGAAGAGAGGATGGGTTAACCTGTGGGCACGATGCGGTTGAGTGCGCCACTGACCTGCAAACTGCACAGGTAGTGTTTTTGCAACCTAAAAATACCCTGCTGTGGAGATCCGAGTCAAGTGCACCCCAGTATGTGCACTGATTCCATTGTGCGACTCGCACGGCACTTTTTACAGAAAAGAGTTAGTGGTACGTGTAGAAATGCCCGCCCCCATAGGACAGCGTGAGTTCGGCAATGATTGCTTGATAATCGTTCAGTTCGCGCCGCCTGTGGGGGAAGGCTGAACAGATGATTTCAGTGAAACGTGAAAAAGCGATCGTGGATTCGGGAAATGAAAGGACGCGAGATGAGTGCGTGTTTGTGTTTTTCAGGGTCACTGAAAAATCACCGCAATCCACTTGGCGGTCTGATTCAGCTGCAGGGAGGAGAGACAACAGAGAAGAGAGGTCTACATCCGTACCTGAGAGGATCTGAGCGCGGATGGATTGAGAAACTGGTGGGGGTTCCATAGCAACTGCGTTGGGCGGCACGGGCATCGGAGTGTCTGTGAAAAGAGAATTTGGTGATTTAGTTTGTATGATAGAGCTGGGAAGGGTATAATCCAGAGCTGCGAATGTCAGCGGTGCCCTTGTGATTGGATGACCTGCTGTAAATTGAGAAGAAAAGTTAGTCGGAGAAAGTGAGGGATGATAATGATTTCCATTACACGAGAGTAGATGTTAAAACTTCATTCTGATTTGTACTCGGCTTTCGCCAAGATAATCACCAACTAAGACGTAGCTTTACAGTAACCTATGCTTCTCCATCCATTTACGCTTCTTTCCATCTGGTGACGTGAATCTTCTGTCTGGTGTTAATATTGCGCGTCAGCACACACAACGGCTGCAACCACAGTGCGGTCCCCCCATAACAACCCCCTGGATTGAGCGGAGTAGGGAACATCTCTAGGGTCTTCAAGTGGGCACCTTCCGTCCTCAGTGTTTCGTCGACTAGCCCACGACACCTCAAGAGGGCTCGACAGTGACTCTGGCGTCCCAGAGTCACCCCCCTCCGTCCCCCACTCAACTCAGCCCAGCTTACTGACCTCTACTTCCCTCTTGCTGCTGAGACCTAACCACAATCTCACAATCTCTCCGCAACCCAACCATACGCGCCAACCCGTTTGACTAAGGCTGTCGAGCCCCACTGGTGCGTTAATATGCAGTTTCAGTGGCAACGGTTCCGTATGGCATACCACCTATCACAAAACACAATATCTGCCCAACCACCCGTCATTCACGCAATATACACAGGAACGTAATGACTGTAAATACTATACGACCTATACAAATAAACCAACAGTTGCTGCTGAGACCTAACCACAATCTCACAATCTCTCCGCAACCCAACCATACGTGCCAACCCGTTTGACTAAGGCTGTCGAGCCCCACTGGTGCGTTAATATGCAGTTTCAGTGGCAACGGTTCCGTATGGCATACCACCTACCGCAAAACACAATATCTGCCCAACCACCCGTCATTCACGCAATATACACAGGAACGTAATGACTGTAAATACTATACAACCTATACAAATAAACCAACAGACCTTTCAAGTTTTCAAGAATTCTACGAAACCGTAGCATGGCGGCCTGTACACAGCCAGCTAGAATCTTTCCGTCTCAACCACAGCCAGTTGCTGCTCCTTTCTGCTGCTTCAGATAAGTTCTTTACTGTACGACGCAACTCTTGGCCACTGAATCCGACGTCTCTGAGGAACCGGGTTGTAGAGTGTGCCACAAAACCTCGACAACCCACTTCCACTGGATAAACCTGGACTCTCCATCCTCGCTGTTCTGCTTCAGTGGCCAGATGAGCATACCGCAGTTTCTTCCTCTCATATGCCTCATCTACCGCATCCTCCCATGGCACTGTTAACTCTATCAGTTGAACAATGCGTGCTGATCCAGACCACAAAACAATATCTGGTCGTAGGTTAGTGGTGGCAATCTCAGGTGGAAAAATAAGCCGTTGATCAAGATCAACCAGCATCTTCCAGTCCCTAGAAGCTTCCAGTTGTCCTGGGCGAGAATTGGTGTTAGCACCTTTTCTTGGTGGTTGCTCGCCTGGGCGGAGGAATATTGTCTTCTGCGTGTAATGTTTTGCTAGAACAGGCGGCAATTTATTGGTCAAACTACGCTTGCCTTCCAATGCTAAAGCCAAACATCGCAATACTTGATCATGGCGCCAAGTAAACCGACCCTGGCTAAGAGCCACCTTACATCCTGTCAAAATGTGCCTTAATGTGGCAGGTGATGAACACAAAGGACAAGATGGATCCTCTCCTACCCAGAGGTTTAGGTTCTGCGGTGATGGGAGAACATCATATGTTGACCTAATAAGGAAACTGATCCTACTCTCTTCCATTGACCAAAGGTCTTGCCAGCCCATTTTGCGTTGTTCCACACTCTCCCATCTCATCCACTCTCCCTGCTTGGCCTGGGAAATGGCCTTTACACATCTCATCCTCTCCTCCTGCTTTCGCACCTCGGTGACTACCAGCTTCCTCCTTTGGGCTGGGCCTGCCTTGTGCCATTTAGGAGAAGCTAAACTGAGCCCAAAACCCCCTCTTCCATGCTGTACCTGTCCCACGATATCCCCAATTTGAAGGTCAGCCTTTGCCTCTACTACAGATTTCTTTGCTGACCACTTTCTACCAGATTTTACCACAGGGGCTGCCTCCCTTACACATTTGTCGCGTGACTCTGCTAAAGTCATTTCCAGTCTGACCTTGGCACACTTAAACTCCTCGGTTAAAGCAGAGACTGGCAGCTGCAATACTCCTTTACTATAAAGTCCCACTCTGCTGAGGAAGCGTGGAACTCCCAACCATTTCCTGATGTATAAACTTATTAACGCTTCCAGCTTATCCACTGTTGTCAAAGAAACCTCATACACAGTCAGTGGCCACAGCAACCTTGGCAGTAGACCAAACTGAAAGCACCAGAGTTTCAGTTTGCCTGATAGAAAAGCAGTGTGAGCTTGGGCTGCGAGCGGAGGCGGGCCCGCACTTGTTTGAGTTACTTGTGCTGCAGGCCACAGGAAGTGGGCGGGGTTGTAACCTGTTGGGTAGAACTGTTGACATTGTTGGGTCTGTGATGCTAGCGGCGATAGCTTCGCGCTAGTGTCTGTAACTGGAGCTGGGGCCTCTGAAAAGGAAAAGGGTTATGTACAGCAGGAGAATATAACTGAGCGGCTGCGGGGAGGCCGCTGGGCCCGGCTGTACGTGGTGCTGCGGCGGCGGAAGCAGAGGTGGAGGGCTGGGCCTCGTCAAAAGGTGGTAGTGGACCTGCCGTGATGAAAACTGGAGCGCGGCCCTGGCTCGCTGAGGGCTTGTTGCTGCGGCGGCTCGATGGGCGAAGCGAGCCGCGTCCTGTGCAGGGAGACGAGGGTGGTGATTGGGCAGGCGAATTTTGAGCCCTGCGGGCTTTGCTGTGCCTGTGGGTCGTCTTAGGAGTTGACTTTAAGGAGACATACAAATCATACAGCTCCGCTTTATTCATTTTCCTTGAAGCTTGTAAATCGGAGTTACCCAGCGCTTGCCTCAATCCAGCTACAGTCCATTTCCCGATGGGTGGGATTGTCGGGACGGCCGAGCGGTAGGAGGAAGCTGGGGAAGAAGATGGAAGTCTTGCCGGTGCGCGGCCGCGAGGAGAGGCCGGGGGCTCAAGTGCGCCGACAGGCGTAGGAGGGATGACCGTGGGATCGACGGAGTGAGAAGATGCACCCCTGGTGATTTCTTCGTCGGAAGAGGAGCTCGTAGGAGACATAGTTGCAAGTAGCTGAGCAAAGAAGCGAATACTAAATGCTGAAAACTGTCAATGGATCGAATTAAGACTGCTGAGTCTATATGTACCCTCTTATCATTGATTGCTGATTGCTGTCCACTCGTGTTAATTATCTGAACGTGCTCCTCCCGAACTTAGTTAATAAAACTTCATTTAGAGAAATTACAATCTTACCTTGCCGATAGTCATCTTGGCATCTGGCAGAGCTAATACTGCTGGACACTGGCATCCAGTTTATCACTGTCTTTTATAAAACCTAGAAGCAGCTGTGATTGCACAGGATAAAGTATTGTCATTCAAATAAATCTAGCCCAGGGAGTAGTAATAGGGGCTATCAGGGGGGCAATGGAAAAAAAATCTGATTATGTTTGGCTTGGCCTGGTGCAGTTTTTCCATATTCAACAAAATGCTTCAATCTGGCTGCAATCAGCACAATTAATCAATGCAAAAGATCTTTTACTGAATCAGTTGAGAAACAAATGCTTAGTATGGATGAAAGCTGCAATATTGTTATATGATTCATCTTATATAATGACCAAACTAAAAAAAAAAAAATACCAGTAAACTAACCTGAAAGTGGAACTGTCTCTGTCTATTTTTTTTATTTTTTATTTAACCTTTATTTAACCAGGTTTGTCTCATTGAGATATAAAATCTCTTTTTCAAAAAAGACCTGGCCAAGATAACAGAACAAATTAGATCACACAATCACAAAACAAACACAAAAGAGGCAAAGACAACTCAAGTGCATTTCAATTAAATAAAAGTGCCATTAATTAAAACATTTGCATGTGTGGAGGGACTCATGTTCTATAGTTTTAAAATAACCTTTAAAATCATATAAGGAAATTAGACACTGTAGTTTAACTGTTTTCTGTTGGTCATTAAAAGTAGAAGGTGCAACAAACGTGAAAGCCTTTTTGAACAACTCTGTCCGGGTTTGAGGTAAATTCAAATAAATGGTTTTCTGGGACCGTAAACCATAAGTACTCTGTGTAAAAGAAAGAAATTCAGATATGTACATGGGAGCCTGCCTATAATGCCCTTATATATAAAGATATAAAGGTGAGTAAGCCGGCGATTTGACAGAGAAGGCAAATTCACTGTGGAGTAAAGTGTACAGTGATGAGTGAGGAGTCTGCAATTTGAAATTAATCTTAAAGCTCCATGAAACACAGCATCCAACATCTGAAGACACTTTGATGGGGCATTCATATACCATATATCATATCACCATAATCAGTAATAGAGAGAAATGTGGCATCGACTAGCCTTTTTTTCTGGCAGAAAAAGTACAACAAGATTTATTCCTAAAGAAAAAAACTAGCTTCAATTTCAACTTTTTTACTATATTCTGTAGTTAACAGGAGACCGTTAAGTTAAGGCAGGCGATATTCCCGTGGTGGTGGAGACAGCTGAGGTTGAAACAGATGATCGTCCAGTGTTGGAGACAGCTGAGGCTGTAGCTGGTGACAGCCTGGTGGTGGTGGAGGCAACCAAGGCTGTAGCAGACAACAAATCCAGCGATAAAAACAGCTGAGACACTTAACAGACGGCAAACGCGGTGGTGGAGAAGAAGACAGCTAAGGCTGTAGCTGACAACAAGTCCGGTGATGGAGGCACCTGAGGCCGTAGCAGGCGACAAGTCCAGCGAAGGAAGATGCGGCTGAGACTGTAGCAGATGACAGCCCAGAGATGGAGGCAGCTGAGGCTGTAGCCGATGACAGCCTGATGGTTAAAGCAGCTGAGGCTGTAGCCACTGAGGCTGCAGCAGATGATAAACTGGTGGGATGAAGGGAGCTGAGGCCATAATAGGCAGGCCCACTGAGGTGGTGGTAGTGAGGAGGTGAGGACCACAGCTGAGGTAGGCAGATGCGCGATAAATGGGTTTTAGGAAGGCAGCAGCTTGGTGGTAGAAGCAGTAGCTGCTCGGCCACAAACCGTTCACTGTTCTGCCCTCCTGGGTGGCACCCCAGCCTGTTAGGGCTGCGTCTGTTGTCACAACTTTCCGCATCATAACCGTCCCCAGAGGGGTTCCCTGTGCGTAAAAGTCTGCACTCTTCCAGGGGAGCAAGACTTCCGAGCAGGCGCGCGTCACTGTTACAGGGCGGCAAAGATTGCGTATCGGGCTGAGATGTAGTGACAAAACCCATTTCATGTACGCTCTCATTCTCAGGAGTTCCAGCAGCAAAACCTGGATAGATGAAGCCATAAGACCCTGCAGCCTGTGGCATGTATGATATTGTACTTTTGCCCCCTCTCTGAACTGCGACATACAGTTCATTAGAGAAAGAACACGCTCTTGAGAGAGACGTGCTCGCATGCAGACTGAGTTCAACTCAGGGTTAGGCAAACGCGCAGGGGGGCGCCTGGCGTGGGGCCGCCTTCCTGGGAAGGCATAGCTTGAAGGCCTCGTCTTCCTTTTTGTCATCGCATCGTTGCTGCATTAGTGCGACGGCGGGGCCAAAGAAAGCCCGGCCGGCTCTCCTGGGGCGCACGCGATGCGCCTCTTCTCACTGTCAGGAAGGCCTGACAGGTTCAGCCAGAGCGCGCGCTTTTCCACCACAGAAAGCGCCATGGAGCGCCCGCAGGTTTGGATGGCCTGGCGAGCGTTACTGAGGACGAGGTCATTAACAGTAATGATCTCCTTCCACAGCGCGGGTGAGGGGGATCCCTTGTCCAGCTGTTGGCCTAAGTCGTCCAAAATCTCTGCCTGGTACGCGGAGAGGAGGGAGGAGATATTCAGGGCCCTGACAGCCAAGGCCGAAGCTATCTGCTCCATTTTGTTAGGCAAGACCACCTTAGGGGGCTTTAAAAAGACTGTAAAACCTCTCCAAATGGTACAGAATAGTGCAGCCAGGATCCTTACAAAAACTAAAAGAATAGATCATATAATTCCAATTTTAAAGTCCTTACACTGGCTCCCAGTTAGATACAGGATTAATTTTAAGGCACTTTTATTAGTTTTTAAGTCAATAAAGGGGATGGGACCTAAATACCTTCATGATATGTTTCAACAGCATACTCAACTCAGACCCCTTAGATCACAGCATAAACAGCTTCTACTAAAACCTATTGTTAGAACAAAAAAAGGGGAAGGTGCTTTTAAATACTTCGGTGTCCATCTCTGGAACCAGCTTCCAGAAAACATGAAAAATGCTCCAACTATTACAATTTTTAAAAATAGATTAAAGACCAAGCTTTTTTCAGATCATTTTTGTAGTTAATGCGTAATGAATGCATGTGTGTATGTGTATATATATAGGTATATGTGTGTATATGTATGTATATGTATGTATGTTCATTATTGAATATTTTTGTGTATTAATCTTTTCAATGTCTTTGCTGGTGTTTTATATGTATAGAATTTTATTTATTTATACTATATTGTGTGAAGCGCATTGTATTGCTGCTATGTATGAAATGCGCTATACAAATAAAATTGCCTTGCCTTGCCTTGCCTTAGGGGGAGCGAGCAGCCCATCCTGGACTGGGTTGAGGTGCCTGGCGATGGATGGCTCAATAGCGGGGGGATCACCCATGCCGAGAGCCGCCATATCCCTCACCTCTAGACTCGCAAGAACGAGCAGGATTGAGCGGGTCGCTCCAGTAGTGCCTCATGCGCTTTGCGCACGCTGGGAGGATGGGGAAGAGTTGTTTTCTCAGCCCAGAAGGGTGTCCCAGCATTTTCCTGTCATAAATGTCCCTCTCCAGGTCGGTGATGGCCTCCTCGTCCTCTGAGTAAAGTGAGCAGCGTAAATCCAACCGAACTGTGTAAGTGCAGAGATCGCGAGAAGCGAATGTCAACTGGAGAACAGCAGCACTTCCAGGCGTTAAATGCCCTCAGGTAAGGGGGTGGGGCCTTACCTGGCATTGGCTGCGCGCTTTTGTCTGTCTAGCCAGACTTGGTGCAATTGGATGCTTCTGCAGAGGTCAGGTACGGATGCCTTCCCATAGGTGGATCTCGAACACGAGATGATGAAAGAGAACATTACAATAATTTATAAGCAGTTTTATTTGATTGATTAGTCGTAGAAACAACATTACATTATGGAAATTATACTGTCAAATATGAAGTAAAACATTCTATAAGTCAAAAATAAACAAATTTAAAGATTCAGAGTTTATAAACATTTATTTTTGAGGTAACATAAGTGAGTGTCAAGGCTGCATGAGTTGTTAATCAACATGTTTGCTTGTGTTACTCAGCATGGCAGGCCCTAAGTAAGCAAATATTGCCAATTTGAAGTCTGTATTAAGCTTGGTGTGTGTTTACAACGTTACAATAAAAAATGAACAAGTAATAAAATAAAGCATCTAATGGTAATAATTAAATATAGCAAATATAGCATCTAATTAAATATAGCAAAGTTTTAAATGAGGTTTAAAAATATTAGGTTGATTTTAAGCTTGAAAGTTAATTCTAGTAATCCATGATTCGTTTGATGGAACCCACACGGGCACTCATCCCTCCCCATTCAGTGAATCTGGTGTATTCTCCAGGCCTTATGAGGTACATTCTGCCTCTGAAGTTGGAATTTTCGAAGAAGAGCCAGTTTCCGCCAATTACCTTGCAGGAGAATATGTGGTTTGTTTGGAACATGTCCATCACATCTGGACAGTCTTCCACAAGAGCCATCATTTGACCTCCATACTCCATTCTCTCAAAAAGCTTCACCTCATGAGAAGATCCCTGTGTATGATAGATAGAAGAGAAAAAAAAAGTGTATGTAAATCAGCTACTATCCATTCGTTTTTTAAGAAGAAATTCCTGGAATTTAAAAGAATTATTGGAGTGATAAAAAAAGTGAAGTTTGTAATTTATTTCAATGTAAATCACATATATAGTAGCATTTTATCACCATGGGAATTACACGGCAGGAGCAGACAGAATCATTTTTGCCCAACCAGCTTTCAAACTCTGTGTACTCTCCTTTACGGACCAGGAATTGCTGGCCGTTGTAATTTGGTTGTTCATAGATCATGAAGCATCCACTTTCCACCATGATGGAGTTACAGCGGTTAAGATAGCAGAGCATATCTGCACAATCACCACTGCATTCATATTTATGACCCCCAAAATGTTTGTCTTCATAGAAAATTATCTGTTAAAAAAAGAGATACAAGAAAAAAAAAATTCCATATACATGCACAATTTACAGTAAACCATCATACATGTCTTCAATATAACACAAAACAAAAGCCTATTTTTGTGGGTTAATCCAAACCCTAACCCTTTCTCACTTTCCTCACAGTATCGCATACCTTCTCCATTTTTGACAGTGCAGTTGTACCATGGGAGTGTGACACTGCTCATTACTTTGAGGACACTCTTATACAGTAGAGTCAATATGCCGACATTATGTGTGTCATTCATATTACAATTGCAAAAAACAAAACAAACAAAAAAACAAGGGAAAAAAAGGTTTAAAAAAGTGCTACTGTTATTCTTTGTTAAAAAAATATTGTCAGTACTGCCATTTTGTTAGATAGATTATACAATTTAAGTCTTTTTATTTTTATTTAAATCTATGAATTTACAATGGTTTGTGGGATTTGCATATCTCATAAAATGATAAACATGCTTAATGTAAATGTATGTATTTTTATTAATTAAGTACTTAATGTTATTGATTATTTAATTTAATTGTAACTTTTATATCTATATTTTTATATCGCTATTTCTAATGGATACGTTACGGTTGTAACGACTGTAAGGCCGATTATGAATGTAACTTGATACTTACGAATAATCATGCCCAAATGCGCCGAGTCAGAGACAGATGCGTTCAGCCAATGTTCACAGTCGGTGTTTAAAATCTGCTCCAGTCATTGGAAACAGTCTGTAAGTGTGTTCAGTTCAGTCTTAGAATGTTTCAGCTAGTTGTTAAGTGTGTCTCCTGCATTAGCCTACTTCACCTTAACTAAACTGGGGTTAAGTGTATTGCTCAAGAGCCATTAAGCCACACCCCGTATTTAGATTATATGTGACCCTGGACCCTAAATGCAGAAAAATGTAAACATTGAGAAAATCGCCTTTAAATTTGTCCATTTATGTTCGCGATTGTGCTGCATTCACTCACAAAAATAAATGTTTTATATATTTACGGTAGGAAATTTACTAAATATCTTTATTGAACATGATATTTCCTTAATATCCTTATGATTTTTGGCATAAAAGAAAAATCAATTATTTTGACCCATACAATGTATTATTGGCTATTGCCACAAATATACCCGTGCTACTTGTGACTGGTTTTGTGATCCAGGGTCACATATACACAATCCTATTTTTTTATTGTTCATCTACATAAACAATGTAAAACATTGGCTGTACTATTAAAAAGCAAGTTTTTTACACTTAATCTGTTTATCATTAGTTATTCACCATGAGTGAGTTTAATGTGCAGCACAAGCAAAGAACACTCAACACTTGTCTCATGGAGGAAAATGTCTCTATGGTTTTATTCAGGTTACTGAACAGTGTAAATTAGTCTGGCAGCCTGTATCAAGTGTCATCATCAGGCAGTGACCCCCCCCCCCCCCCCAATGTAGAGGGTGCAAGAACAAAACTGAATACACTTGAGCACAGACACAATTTTATTTAGTGTGTGAAAAAGGGCATACAGCAGACATTTCAAAAGGACTCCTTTCATTATAGATCCATGATTCGTCTTATGGAGCCTATCCTGGAACTCATGCCACCCCAGTCACTGTACCTCTTGTACTCGCCAGGCCTCATGTAGAAGTGCCTGCCCATATAGTTGGGCTGCTCATACCCAAGCCAGTGACCATCCATCACATGGCAGGAATGGAAGTCGGACATATTAAAGCGGTCCATAAGATTAGGGCAATCATCCATGAGCTCCATCATCTTGCCGCCCATGTCAGAGCGCTCATAGAGCCTCATTCTGAAGGACCCACGATGCTAAATGGGTAACAAAACAGGAGTTAAGGTTCAGTACTTAACTTCAATGTATTAAAACAAGACCATTGATAACTTTAGATAATGATTTGCTTCAGTCTTTACCATTGGGATCATACGACAGGATCTGATGCAATCATTCATTTCCATCATACGCATGTAATCGGGATACTCGCCCCTTCTCAGGAAGTGCTGGTGTCCCATGAAGTTGCTTCGGTCGTAGACCATGAAGCAACCACTTTCCACTCTGATGGAGTGACAGCGATTGAAGTAGGAATGCAGGTCAGCGCAGTCACTCATACACTCATGATGACGGCCGCCGAAGTTCCTGTCCTCGTAAAAGATAATCTAGAGTAAACGATATTTAGATAATGAGAGAAGCACAATAATAATTAATTTATGACTAATACGTAATTGTTATTCATACAGACCTTTCCCATGTTTATAGGGGCTTTGAAATCTTTCCTGTGCAGGTGCCAAGTGCTGCTGGAACTATAATATATATCCGAGAAGATAATGGTACTACTGTTTGTGTTGTCATCTAAATCACAGTGTACTCATGTCAGCAGAAACTGTGCAGGAAATTTGCAAACATGACTGTCTGTTTTAGCCTAAACAATCACTTTGATTGCCTCCGTAACATTAGTTTTTCCAGCAAAAGCTGCTCTGTTGAAAGCTGCTGGAAAGGTCTGGGGAAACAACACAACAATAGTTTTAGTCTGCATTTATTTTAGGATTACACATTTTAAATAAAGTAATTGAATTTAAACTGAATAGTTTTGCTTCTGAAATTGTGAAATGCCTTTAGGATAGCTGATAGTGGATGTATATATGTTTCATGAGGGTATCTGTTAAAATAATTATGTCAGTTGGATTACAGTTTGATGTCAATGACAGTCCCATTGCCATTATTCATCTCACTAAATAATGTATTGGACCAATTAAATGTTTTGCAGGACCTTGTCAGTGTAGGATGGCTACTTCATCAAAATAATTGTCAATGACAAAATAATGTTACCAGCATGGTATGATTATGTAATTGGTACATGGTATGTATTTAAAGCCAGTAGTGACATTTAGTTTGTCATTACAATCGTTATAATATATAACAGGTAGTATATAACTTGCTTGATTCCAAAAGCAAAAGTGCCATCAATTTACAGTATATTGATATGTAATGCCTACAGTGTATTTCTAAATAATTTACATTGGCAAACATGAAGAAATACTAATCTTGGGAACACTTTTAAACACCTTTCCCCCGCTTTAGACATTCTACTAACTAGAAGTAACTTTGCAACTACGTCAACTAACTCTCATTAGAGTAGTAGACTGTCTGTTTAATATCTGCTAACACTTTATTTTGATGGCCCCCCAACAGACATTCTAAAGATAATAAGAAACTTTGTGACACGTCAAATTATTTTACTTACTCAGACCCTAACACCTAACCGAGTCTACTAATACTCTGATGAGAGTTAGTTGACATGTAGTTGAGAAGTTACTTATAGTTAGTAGAATGTCTAAAGTGGAACATCAAAATAAAGTGTAGCCCTATTCTCTTTTAGGAATCCCCACAGATGCCATATAGTCTGAAATATATATATATGTTTGATCATGGACAGCTGTAATAATCAACCTGAGTGTTAATGACACACCTGCAGCATGAATACATACACTGCAAAGCATATGGTTTTGTGACATTTTATTGACACGTCAATGCCAGTAAAGGCAAAATTATTTTAATAATGTGAACTCTAAAAATCAATGATTTTGCGGAAGGAGCCAATGGTGGCACACATGGCACCCCAGTCGCTGAACTTGCGATACTCGCGGGGTGGCAGGAAATACTGATGGCCTCGAAAACTGGGGTGCTCATAGAAGGTCCAGTATCCCTCCATGACATTGCAAGAGTGAATGCTGTGGCACGGGAAGCTTTCATGGATGGACTCGCAGTCATCACTGAATTCCATCATCTGGCCTTGGAAATCTGGCCGATCGTAGATCCGTATGTGGTAGGATCCACCATTTTTCTGCAAGTTTCAAATAGTTAAAGTTAAGAGTTTGAATGTGTGCCGTGTTAATGTGTACAACAACACAAAATACAACAAGAGGCTTACACACTGTGGGTCATGAGAACAACAAAGTTTTTGTGTGTCAGAACAGCAAACTACAAAGATGGAATAATAATCGTTAACATGCATATTATTCACATTGGAAAATGTACGGCATGAGCAAATTGTGTCATTGTAGCCCATCCAGCGCTGATATTCAGGATACTCTCCCCTGGTTAGCACATACTGGAAACCAGAGTAGTTGGGTCTTTCATACAGGACCCAGCAGCCACTCTCCACTCTGATAGAGTTGCATCGACTGAAATGAGGGTGGATGTCTGGGCAGTCTGTGCCACACTCATAGGAGCGACCCTGCAAGTTTCTATCCTCATAAAAAATAATCTGCAAGCAAGCAATTAAAGCAATACACACAACTCTTTTGGTTCTGTTGTTATGTTCATAGTCATAGTGCAGTTAAGTATAAGAAGCATTTGGCTAACAATTGTTCATAGTCAAATGGTAACCTAAAGATTCCTCAAGACATGCAAAAGTCTTTGACCATGTAATTTACCTTACTCATTATGATGTGAACCTCAGGAAACAGTCCTAAACAAGAGAAACAGTCAAACAAACTAGAGTATGAGGTCTGCTTTATAAACCTCCATCAACATGGTGGATCAAACTTTATTTGTCCTCTCAATAACAGGGATTTGGCACTCTGATGGTGCTGCTTACCTCTTAATCCTATCCATAGATTTAAAAGCCCTGATTCATCAAATCAAAATTCCTACCTGGCAAATTAATGACCTCAGCCGCCCTCCTCTGTTTTGATCCTGTTATGTCTTGTCATGTTATGTCTTGTTCCTGTTCTTTCTCTTTACTCTGTCTCCCTCTGCTGGTCGTTATAGGTTACTTTCTCTTTCTCTGCTCTCCCAGCTGTTCCTCATCTCCTCTAATTACCTCGTTCACCCTCTTCCCACCTGTTCCCTTTCTCCTCTGATTAGGTCTCTATTTCCCTCTCTGTTCTTGCTTCTTTCTTTGTCAGATTCTCATTTGAGTTTCTCATGCTAGAAGCAAACTACTGTCTCGTTAGTTTCTACCTTGTCCTGTCCTGTTGGCATCCGCCTGGCAAGTGCAATCTGTTCTCAGCTAATCTTCATATTATTTACTCTGTCCAGTTCATCTGATGCTACGAGAGATCAGGTAATCACCGTCTCTCTTCGACCCGCGTCTTCCCAGAGAGACCTGCAGCCTGTCGCCACTACCCAGCTATTCTCCACTGCTACCTAAAGCTCTTTTGAAGTTATCTGAAAGACTTTTGTGTTTATTTTATCGCCCTCTCTGTGGGTTGTTTATTTTTCCTTTACCACTCAAAAAGAAGATCTGTGTGCTTCTCGGTAGCTACCTTGTGTTGACATTAAAAGACTCTGTTTCTGTTAAATCGCTTTTGGGTCCTCACTTACCTGCATAACAGAAGAATCTGACCAAGATTGACCCAGCGACCCCGGATAATTTCCAGTCAGCCGTCGAGATCCAGGGAGCTATGATAGGCAGATACGAGGAAGAATTGTCTGCTGCTCGACATGCCGTTGAGACCCTGGCTGCTCAAATCTCTGACCTCACAAGACAGGTTCATCATCTCCGCCTCGATCCACCGGTCGTTTCCAGGGCTCCCGAATCTCCTGAACCCGGAATCAATAACCCACCGTGTTACGCCGGTGAGCCCACAGAATGCCGCCTGTTTCTCACTCAGTGTGATGTTGTTTTTTCACTCCAGCCCAACACTTACTCCAAGAAAAGAGCTCGTATCGCCTACGTGATATCTCTCCTTACTGGACGGGCTCGTGAGTGGGGAACGGCAATCTGGGAGGCTGAGGCTGAGTGCACTAACCAGTATCAGGACTTTAAGGAAGAAATGATTCGGGTTTTTGACCGTTCTGTTTTTGGTGATGAAGCTTCACGGGTCTTGTCTTCCCTATGTCAAGGTAATCGATCCATAACAGATTACTCCATTGAATTTCGCACTCTTGCTGCCTCCTGTGACTGGAACGAGCCGGCTTTACTCCCTCGTTTTCTGGAAGGTTTCCACACGGAAGTTAAAGATGAGATTCTCTCCCGGGAGGTTCCTTCCAGGGTGGATTCCTTGATTGAACTCGCTATTCGCATAGAGAGACGGTTCGACCTTCGCCGCCGAGTTCGTGGAAAGGAGCTCACTTTCTCCGTTGCTCACCTCGCCGCATCACTACCATCTCCCTCCGCCAGTTCGAGTTCTGAGCCCATGCAGCTGGGAGGCATCCGCATCTCGGCTAAGGAGAAGGAGCGGAGAATCACGAACTGCCTCTGTCTCTATTGCGGTTCCGCTGCACATTTTGTTACCTCATGTCCAGTAAAAGCCAGAGCTCATCAGTAAGAGGAGGGCTACTGGTGAGCGCGACAACTCTGGTCTCTCCTTCAAGATCCTGCACTACCTTTTCGGTCCATCTCCGCTGGACCGGTTCGTAAGCTATCTGCAGTGCCCTGATAGACTCTGGGGCGGAGGGCTGTTTTATGGACGAGACATGGGCTCGGGAACATGACATTCCTCTTAAAGTGTTAGAGGATCCCACGGCCTTGTTCGCTTTGGACGGTAGTTCTCTCCCCAGGATTCAGACGCTACCTTTAACCCTCACTGTCTCTGGTAATCATAGCGAGACCATTTCTTTTTTAATTTTTCAGTCACCTTTCACACCTTTTGTTTTGGGCCATCCCTGGCTAGTTCGTCATAATCCCTCTATTAATTGGTCTAGGAATACTATCCTTTCTTGGAATGTCTCTTGTCATGTGGAATGTTTAATGTCTGCTGTCCCTCCTGTTTCCTCTCTCTCTTCTTCACAGGAGGAGCCTGGTGATTTGACGGGGGTGCCGGAGGAATATCACGATCTGTACACAGTGTTCAGTTGGTCCCGGGCTACTTCTCTCCCTCCGCACCGGTCGTATGATTGTAGTATTGATCTTCTTCCGGGAACCACTCCCCCCCCGGGGAAGACTATACTCGCTCGCTCTACCATCCCGAACGCAAGGCTCTCGAAGATTATTTATCTGTAGCTCTCGATGCCGGTACTATAGTTCCCTCCTCCTCTCCCGCCGGAGCGGGGTTTTTTTTTGTTCAGAAGAAGGACGGTTCCCTGCGCCCCTGCATTGATTATCGAGGGCTGAATGACATTACAGTTAAGAATCGTTATCCGCTCCCTCTTATGTCTTCAGCCTTCGAGATCCTGCAGGGAGGCAGGTTTTTCACTAAGCTGGACCTTCGTAACGCTTACCATCTCGTGCGCATTAGGGAGGGGGACGAGTGGAAGACGGCCGTTTAACACTCCGTTAGGGCACTTTGAATACCGGGTTCTTCCTTTCGGTCTTGTAAACGCTCCAGCTGTCTTTCAGGCATTGATTAATGACGTCCTGAGAGACATGCTGAACATCTTTGTATTCGTTTACCTTGACGATATCCTGATTTTTTTCGCCGTCATTCCAGATTCATGTTCAGGACGTTCGACGCGTCCTCCAGCGCCTTTTAGAGAACTGTCTTTATGTAAAGGCTGAAAAGTGCACTTTTCATGCCTCCTCCGTCACCTTTCTCGGTTCCGTTATTTCCGCTGAAGGCATTAGGATGGACCCCGCTAAGGTCCAAGCTGTCATAGATTGGCCCGTTCCTAAATCACGCGTCGAGCTGCAACGCTTTCTCGGCTTCGTGAATTTCTATCGTCGTTTCATCCGTAATTTCAGTCAGGTGGCGTGCTTTAAGTGGTCCGTTTCCGCCCAGGGGCTTTTGACCTTCTCAAGAATCGTTTTACGTCCGCACCGATCCTTGTTACACCTGACATCTCTAGACAGTTCGTTGTCGAGGTTGACGCGTCAGAGGTTGGCGTGGGTGCCATTCTTTCTCAGCGCTCGCTCTCTGACAACAAGGTCCATCCTTGCGCGTATTTCTCTCATCGCTTGTCGCTGTCTGAACGTAACTATGATGTGGGTAACCGCGAACTGCTCGCCATCCGCTTAGCCCTAGGGGAGTGGCGACAGTGATTGGAGGGGGCGACCGTTCCTTTTGTCGATTGGACTGACCATAGGAACCTTGAGTACATTCGTTCTGCCAAGCGACTTAACGCACGTCAGGCTCATTGGGCTCTGTTTTTAGCTCGTTTCGAATTCATAATTTCTTATCGTCCGGGCTCTAAGAACACCAAGCCTGATGCTTTATCTCGTCTCTTCAATTCTTCAGAAGTCTCCACTGACCCCGAGGGGATTCTCCCTAAGGGGCATGCCGTCGGGTTGACTGTCTGGGGAAATGAGAGGCAGGTAAAACGAGCACTCACTCACACTCCGTCGCCGCGCGCTTGTCCTAAGAACCTTCTTTTCATTTCCGTTCCTACTCGTCTGGCCGTTCTTCAGTGGGTTCACTCTGACAAGTTAGCTGGCCATCCCGGCGTTCGGGGGACGCTTGCTTCCATCCGTCAGCGTTTTTGGTGGCCCACTCGGGAACGTGACACACGCCGTTTTGTGGCCGCTTGCTCGGTCTGCGCGCAGACTAAGTCTGGGAACTCCCCCCTTGCCGGCCTTCTCAGACCGCTTCTTATTCCCTCTCGACCGTGGTCACACGTCGCCTTAGACTTTATCACCGGACTGCCTTCGTCGGCGGGTAAGACAGTTATTCTTACGGTTATCGATCGGTTCTCTAAGGCGGCTCATTTTATTCCCCTCGCTAAGCTCCCTTCTGCTAAAGAGACTTCCGTCGGACGTCGTTTCGGACAGGGGTCCGCAGTTCACGTCTCAATTTTGTCGTTTGATTTGGGCTTCAGTCAGTCTCTCGTCCGGCTTCCACCCTCAGTCTAACGGTCAAGCCGAACGCGCCGATCAGACTGTTGGTCGCATCGTACAGCCTTTCTTTCCGTAACCCTGCGTCGTGGTCAGAGCAGTTCCCCAGGGCAGAATACGCCCACAACTCGCTTCCTTCGTCCGCGACCGGTCTATCTCCTTTTCAGGGTAGCCTCGGGTACCAACCTCCGCTGTTCTCGTCTCAGCTCGCCGATTCCTGCGTTCCCTCCGCTCAGGCTTTTGTCCAGCGTTGTGAGCGCACCTGGAGGGGTGTCAGGTCTGCACTTTGCCGTTATAGGGTTCGGACTATGAGAGCCGCTAACAAGCGTAGAACTAAGAGCCCTAGATATTGTCGCAGTCAAAGAGTATGGCTCTCCACCCTTAACCTTCCCCTTAAGACAGCTTCTCGTAAACTGACCCCGCGGTTCATTGGTCCGTTCCGTATTTCTCAGATCATTAGTCCTGTCGCGGTACGACTTCTTCTCCCTTGATATCTTCGTTGCGTCCACCCGGTCTTCCACGTCTCTTGTGTTAAACCCGTCCTCCGTGCCCCCGCTCGTCCCCCCCCCCATTCTTGTCGAAGGCGCTTCTATCTACAGGGTCCGCAAGATCCTGGACATGCGTCCTCGGGGCCGTGGTCATCCGTTTCTGGTGGATTGGGAGGGGTACGGACCAGAGGAGAGGCGTTGGGTTCCCTCTCGGGACGTGCTGGACCGTTCGCTGATCGATGATTTCCTCCGTAGCCGCCAGGTTTCCTCCTCGGAAGCGCCAGGGGGTGCTCGTTGAGGGGGGGGGGGGGGGTACTGTTATGTCTTGTCATGTTATGTCTTGTTCCTGTTCTTTCTCTTTACTCTGTCTCCCTCTGCTGGTCGTTATAGGTTACTCTCTCTTTCTCTGCTCTCCCAGCTGTTCCTCATCTCCTCTAACTACCTCGTTCACCCTCTTTCCACCTGTTCCCTTTCTCCTCTGATTAGGTCTCTATTTCCCTCTGTTCTTGCTTCTTTCTTTGTCAGATTCTCATTTGAGTTTCTAATGCTAGAAGCAAACTACTGTCTCGTTAGTTTCTACCTTGTCCTGTCCTGTTACCATCCGCCTGGCAAGTGCAATCGGTTCTCAGCTAATCTTCATATTATTTACTCTGTCCAGTTCATCTGATGCTACGAGAGATCAGGTAATCACCGTCTCTCTTCGACCCGCATCTTCCCAGAGAAACCTGCAGCCTGTCGCCGCTACCCAGCTATTCTCCACTGCTACCTAAAGCTCTTTTGAAGTTATCTGAAAGACTTTTGTGTTTATTTTATCGCCCTCTCTGCGGGTTGTGTATTTTTCCTTTACCACTCAAGAAGAAGATCTGTGTGCTTCTATGTAGCTACCTTGTGTTGACATTAAAAGACTCTGTTTCTGTTAAATCGCTTTTGGGTCCTCACTTACCTGCATAACAGATCCAGGCACTAATGAGATGCTTTATGTGATGGAATTATTGCTTATGACATGGAATGAATCAACAGAATGAAATACATCTGCAATGTACCACGCGTTACTGAGTTAAGAAGTAGTCCAAGAACTTTATTGATTACTGCATATATTGCATCTTCATTCACATGTATAAAATGAAAATGCATGGGCAAAATAATTACACACACCTTCCATTTCTAAAAGATACTGTGTGAAAACGTCAGACATATATTAAGAAAGTCAGTAAAACAACTCATCTTGGTATTCTTAAAATTGATTAGGCCTACTGTTAATTAACCTCCTATTTTTATTATTCCCTGGCTGTGAACAAAGTCTTGGGAAATAACCACTATTTTAACAATAAAGACAAACCAGGAAACACCTGCAAGGATGTTAAATGTGTAATCATAGCAGTGTTTAATAAACCGTCCAAATGAATAGTTGCTTGTTGGGCAGCTGCTGTTTTCAGTCCTGCAGAGATTCTTGCGAGCCCTCATTGTGAGCAGTTTCGTCTTTTAAAGAGTCCCCACTGTCCTGTTTTTGTCAAAAGACAGGTGCAACAATAACAGTACATAATCTGAGCACATGATGGCATTAATTTTCAACTTTATGAGTGCATTGTTATTTTACTGAGTGTATAGTGTTATAACAGATTTTGGTAGAATGTATCTGAGGAAAAGCAGACTTACACTCACACTAAATGAGGAGCTGGAAGAGGAGGAGGACTCCAGTGTCTCTGTTACTGGAGAGACTTTCTGTTTACTGTGTTCTTTGATCCAGCGTTTCAGCACCTGGGCTGGTAAATAGACAAAAGGGAATGATAAACAATCAACAAAACATTTTATTCTGTTTTTAGTGATCACTTTCAGTTTATGCATTAACAATATTTTTATTAAAATATGTAGAAGGTCACATACTGTGTTTTCTTGAGCGCTCTACTGCTTTGAATGAACTAAGCATAGCAAATGGATGATAAGAGAGGGAGAATGGGTGAACAATGTTGCCCTGTTGAGGAAAAGACATTGAAATAATTTTAAAACTATGCTTTTTCTAATTTTCTAAACTGAAATTTGATGACATGAAACTCTTCAGCTAAAGCAATTAAAGAGGGATTCTGGAATACCTTTCCATGACACTGTACTGTGTGTCTGTACAGTAAAAAGTAGCGGCTCTCAACCACTCAATTTGAAGGCCCTCCATATACTGTATGGTAAAATATTGATTTAGGTATTCCTGCTGTCATTATGACAAGGCTGCTCGTTTTCAAGATTTTTTTATTAACATAAACTGATATATAATTTTTAATCATGTTTCAGTTGGTAATTTCAGAAGTTTAAAGAACTATAGGCCTATATTTATCAAGAAAAGTTTTTTTTATCATTAACTATTACTGTTTTCATTTACTATTTTTATTACATTTTTAGTAATGTTAGATTAATGCATACAACTCTAAATAAATGAATACATTTTTAAAAGATATATAAAAAAAATGTGTTCATTTATGTCATCCTGCCGACCTCTTTTATGTTTGTTGAGAGCCCTCTTGTGGCCTGACCTCCTGGTTGAGAAGTATAATGTGAAATGACAGACTAAACAACAATTAAAGGCTTTCTATTTATATATCATGAGCCCGTACCATGATGGTAGTTGAACTCAAGATTACAGGATTAGTTTTGAGCTTAGTACCAATTAGTACCAACAAACCAATCAGGATTAGTACCAACAAACCAATCCGCTTTGTTGGTACCATGACACTGATCATCAACTTTCCCCGTAACTCAGGCTTCGATCCTTTGAGTTTAGGATGTAAGTTTAGGAGTTAGATGTGACATCACTAGCGAACAGCCAATCACATGCTGTGGAATAGTGAAACTGAGATTCACTTCTCGCTTCTGCAGAAAATTACGCATTTAAACAAATTTACACAGCAAGAAGAAAAGAGCTGTCTATAAAAGGACAGCTAAAAGAAAAAAATCTTGCTATATCAATGCAACTAAAAGTTGTGAAGTTTGTCTCTTGATTCTAAAGCTTATTTATTTTAACTTTATATGTTTATAATCATTTAAACTAAGGGCATAATAATAGTTGATCAACTACATCTTTTGCTCACAGCTGATTTTGATCCAATTTTGGTTTTAGATCTCTTACCTGTATTATAACCTGCCCCAGAACAGGTTAGCTGTGGAGCTTAAGTTACTACGGCGATGAACACAGCTAAAAGCCAAACCACTTTCATGGCGCCTAAAACCCAGTGTTGGCACAAACAAAACTGAAACATACCTAGCCACCTAAACTGGCTTATAGGCCCCCATGTATATCCCTCCCCATTTTTATCCTGCATGACATCTGCTCAGTTGTGTGACAAACACACTCTCAAATAATAAATACTCTCAAATACCTTATCGTGATTATCAGGGTAAGATGCAGATGGTTTGCAACTGTACAGAAACAGAATGTCTTCTATAGGTAAGCTGTTCTGAAAATGAGAGGACATGGATACAACTTGTCAAAAACAGAATTGCTGTTGAAAATCTATGGAATTCCAAAGCTGACAAAATAATAAATAAATACACAAATAAATTAAAAAAAAACATGATACTTTTATTTCCTTATTTATGTATAATTGTATTTTTTCCCCAAATTTATTTAGTTTTAATTTATTTATTTTCATTTATGTATATATATATTATATCTACATTTATTGATTTATTTATACATTTTGCAGTTAGTTTGGTCACACCACAAGGTGTCACTGTGGCCTCAAAACTTCAGCACTGCCACTGAGCTCTGGTCTGTCTGTCTGTCTGTTAATGAAGGGGGCGTTTTACCTCAAATAAATGTGAAAATAAATACATGTATAAATAAATAAATGTGGGGGAAAAACACAATTATAGTTGTAATAGAAAGTATTCAACCCCCATTGCAAACCAAGTTGCATTTTCAGTTGAATTTGGGGAAACCACTTGAAATATTTGTGTTGAGATATTTCAATTACTTTTGTCTGATGTGTTCATTGATGTGTTCAAAAGCTGAAAGTCTGTAAATTTTGCCAACAAACCTGATTTGCAATGGATGTTGAATTATTTTGATTACAAATAAATAAGGAAATAAAAGTATAATTACTGTATTTTTGTTTTTTACATATCTTTATTATTTTGTCAGCTTTGGAATTACATAGCCACCAGCAAATTATACTCTCTTCTGAACCTTACCAGAAGCATTCCAGCAAAGGAAGAAAGGATCATTGCTTCTCTTTCCAGATGATTAGGGTACTGGCTAATATGTCGTAAACTGCCAATTCCTCTACAAAGACATAGCACGGTCAAATGTGATTTTATGCAAACACTGAAAAGATTGCATGAAACTATTAAACATACACAAATTCCAGTTATATAAATTACTCACATGTAGTTGTTCTCAACTAAATTCTTCTCATCATCTTTATTGAGCCACCACAAAGCCACAATTATAGCCAAATCATAATGGGCCTATGAATGTGTAAAGATGCATATTTAGCAATACAAGGCTAAAGCTAGTTGAATCTTGTTTTTTTCCCAATAACATGTATGATTTTAACATGAACTCACAACTAAATGTTCATCTCAATAGTACAATATAACCTTTGAATTTAAACTGTTGTTTTAATATTGACCACTTACCAAATCATCTAACATTGTAAAAGTGCTTTTCCCTTTTGGATCAAAACCATTTTCTCTGAGTCGCTGTCCAATATATTCACCACTAAAAGATGTTAAAATATATATACAGACATTTTCAGCAGCAGATACAAGTTTTAAAATTTGTTCTAAATGTGTGTCCTTGCATAAGTACAATTTATGATCCTATTATCCTGATACACTTTGGTGAATTTATTTCACTACTTACAGCAAAGTTTTAACATCCCTCTTCAATCGCTTGGCCTCCATGTTGTAGACCCTCAGTTTAGACACTTAATTCTTTATGCCAAAATTCAGTCTGAGAAAACAGTTGAAATTCCATTATAACAGTAATGCTAGGAAAATTACAAAAATAAACATTATAGTTTTAAAAAAACAAGTTCAACTTTACCTATAATATTAATAATAATCTTTATTTATAACCAACAGTACAAAGTGCTTTACAAGAATCAAATAGTAGGCTACTTAATCCTCTGCCAGGGGCAACACTAAACACAGGAAGCAAACTGCAAACTTTGGCTTCCAATGAACAGGAAAAGTGAGACGAAAATGTGACAGGGTATCTAACAGACTTGTGTCAGGTTACCTGAGGCATCTGATAAGACTAACATTTGCAAAATAATCAAACAAGTTACTAATGAAACGAGAACAGTCCATGAATATAAGCCAATTACATTTTAATGTAATGTATCTACTTATGCCATGACGCAAAAAGACTAATATAATACAACATAAAAATTGTTGTAAACTAAGAAAACACCTAAACTTACCTAAAACTAGCACTTCCTGATAGCAAAATAAGATGCCTGTATCAGAAGCTTCCATTTGCTTTCAGACAGTATAAACTGGTTGAACAGACACTCCTATCGATCTCAGAATGGTAGTCCTCTCATGTGAACAGTCCTCTAAATAATTCATTCAGTCCTTTAATCACTTTAACACTGTCGGCCAGTGCTCGGTTACTTAACACAGATACAACGCTCATGTATATATAAAATGAGTTAGGAAAGAGATTAGAGATTACTTCCATATGATCAGTAGGAACACAACTTAAGGGTTGGAAAGCAGAATCAAGTTAATAATAAACAGCAAATAGAGCAGGTTCTCTTTATTAACCACAGAAAAAATATATAATTTAAAATTCAAACAAAATTGCCTAAATGCACAAGAATGCTGAGATCTGAAGGCTAAATAACAGCTGTCATTAAAATGCTTACTTTAAGATCAATCCATTAAACATTTTAATTGTATAAAAAGGTAAATAAAACAAAATAACAAAAATTAAAATTAAATAAAAGACTCAAATCAATCAATGGGAAATTCACTCCTAAGTTCGTTTCTTCTTCTTATCTTTGAACACCGGAGAGTTTAAGAATTTTGTATCAGAGTATTTGTCCCCACGCCTCATTTTGCTGAAAAAAAAAAAAAAAAAAAAAAACAATGAAAGAAAATACCAAAGTTATTCAACATTTTTACAGATTCTGTATCAAGGCAGAAATAAATCATTTTATATTTTAAATCATTATATTATTCAAGTGCAGGGATTAAAGTGAAAACAATTCTTCTGACTGAACTTTTTTTCAGGCCAAGTCATATTCCTTTAACTTTATTTAAATTGTCGAGACCATTAGCGTTTTAGGGGAGATGTTTTAAACCGCTTTAATATTGCCAGTTTGCATATTTTAAAAGCTATTTTAATCAATGAAAAATAATTACTTAGCTTGACAAATAATCAACCATCTACATAACTTTTCAGTGCATGTTTTTATTTATCTTATAAGACCAAACAATGCTAAATTATATTAATATATAGTTTGTTCTATTGCAAATCGTTTTGGCTGAGGGCAAAGTGAAGTTTCATAACTTTATATATTTAGGCTATTTAACTTAAGTCAGCTATCTAATAGGCTACAAAGTTAATGTTTGACTGAATTGTTTGATTTATTTCTCATTGCATAGCTTCTTATAGCCTACCTATTAGGCTACTTATACTTTTATACTGGATATTATTGATCATTAAAACTGACATTTAATGACATTACATTGACAGGGTTGTGTAATGTTATATATTCTAAAATATATAAAATATTATTTATATATATTTTACTATGCATTCTCTTCACTGTTTGTGTACATGTATAATAAAATAAAACGATACAACCCTGTCTCTGTTTGTTAAATGTCAGTTTTAATGATCAATAATGTTTCATATTTTTAAAATCAAATCAAAAAGCAGCAGGGTTGTGTTTTATATTTCGTATTGTTATAAATATATGCAGTGAAGGTAATCAATGTGTGTGGCCAATATGTTTATGATACTATGTTAATTTATAAATGAAAAGAGGTGTTTTATATTACATTTCGTTTTATTGTTGATGAAAAGAGGCAGAGTTGTATTTTATACCATATTTCATTTTATTGTTGCCTAAAATATACATAAAGAGATAACCGGAGTAGCCAGAGCGAGCTGAGTGACGCGATCAAGAACGCAGCTATTCCATTTGCAGAATAACCGGACTCGCGTCCTTTCGTCCTCGGGAGTTGTTCTCCTGAGTCGAACTGAGTCCCACGTTTGCGTACTTGGTATTGAGAAACGACCAATATTGACCCGCGTTCAGTTTTCTATCATGCGCCATGCATGTTTGTGATGACGAAATATGCACGCAAACGCACCAGGGTTCGATTGAATTAAGCTGAATGTGAAACAAGACCAACGCTGCGGGGGGCGCGAACAAACGATAGACTGTAAAAAATATGGACAAAGCGTCTGTGACGTCACCCATAGACTTTCTGAAGAACGGTTTTGAGGCCGTTTATGGGGGGTATGGGCGGCGTCATCTCGGAAAATCTTTTCAGAAAGGATACAGAAGTTGTATGGATGTGTTGTGTCAGATCATGGCCGAGACGTCAAATTTCAGGAATTCCACTCGGCGCAGCCCGTTATCAGCTGTCAGTCAAAGTTAACCATGCCCTTATTTGTCAAACATTTTATATCTAAATACGATCTAAACTAACGAGTTAGAAAAAAATTCACCCCCCTCACAGTTGTCAGCCACTCGGAACCTATCGAAAAATACTATAAAAGTCCATGGGACCAACCTGTAAAAACATGAATGTATGCTGTGAAAACGGACATTTTAACATGGGGGTCTATCGACATTTGCTCCCTTTTGGGACCTGCCCCTAGCGGATTTTCGATGTATTGCAGTTTTTCGCACTTCCGGGTAGGCTTCATTTTTCAGATTGGAATGTTGCCGCTTGGAACAAACCCGCTCGAATTCGGACCGCAGCAAACCAGCTGTAGTCTGACATGCACTTCTCCAAAACTTAGATTAATTGAGTGAACACGGAGCAGTTTTTCCGTGAGCGGGAATTGAAAACCCGGAGTGGACCCAAAGCGAAGTGATTACAAAATGCTTACAGTGGAGAGAGGAACGTGCTTTCGCTCCGGTCCAGGCTTTATCACATCCCCCTCAGCAGGGTGAATACACCTCGTCTTCCCTTAATTTAAGACCTATTCAAACTAAAATTAAGACATTTATCACACTATTTGAGAAACGGAAGCCTATTTACGGCCTTAAAATTATGAAAAGTGAATTTAAGGCATGGACAGACGGGAACCCTGCAATTGACGGAAATCCGTCAAAGACTCGCTGCAATCAACGGAAATCCGTCGTAGCGACTGAGAACTTTAATCCCTGCTTCAAGTGTGACTCACCAATTGAGAGTTGGCTCTCTGTAGGAGACTGGTGCTGCTCTTCTTCGTGTTCTCCCTAAAGAGTTAACGTCTGTATTTGTTAGACTCTTCATAACCCTGCTTTCTTCTGTTCACAGAATAAAAACGTATAAAATACAAACAAATATAAGCCAAATATGTGAAATGAAAAAATTAAATGTATTATTTGATTCACCTTGCAAAATACAATCATTGACAAAGCATTTAGACCAATTTATAAGGATTACCTGGAGCTTGGTTCCTCAATCCTGAGTCCTGGTCCTGGTAAATGTTCACAGTTTGAGAGCGGGCCTCTGGTTGAGGGCTGTGGGCAGAGTTTTCGACCCAGAGCATTTCAGCGTAACCATCTATGCTCTCCCATGGAGGCCTCTCCTCTGTAAGCTGAAGGTCTTTTGTGAGTTCACTAAAACGGTCTGAAGTCGCATTATATTTTTCTATGATAAACATGCTAGAGTTCATGACAGGTGAAACATCCTCCGTTTCAGTTGTGAGAAGATGATGATCAGAAGATGATGTTCTGCTGGAAGCACCACTGTCAGTCATTTCTTTATTTAGAGATTCATGAGAAGATGAAATTACATAGGTTTTCCTGGACCTGCTGTCATGACCTTTGTTGGTTTGGTTCAGATCTATGTTAAGAGCATCCATATTGATATGGTCAGCCTGATCAAGCTTGTCAACAGAGGAAGGGGAGCGTATTTCAGGGGTTTCTGCATTATGTTCATCCCTGACATCCTCCTCTGAGCAATGAGATATCCCTGGTAGTTGTAAAGTATTAGACAAAGACCTGTATCCTGCTCCATTCTGAAGACCAATCACATCTTGCCTTTCAGTCGACACATTTTTATCCATACTCACAGCACAACTGTTTTGTTTCTTTGTTATTGCTTTGGATTTTTCTTTTCCTGCAGCATTCCATTTTTTTATTTTATTTGCCCCCTCTTTTCTGTGTTTCTTAGCTTTACCGGGAACTGATGATGGAAATTCAGAGGCTTCCTGTACAAGGCTGATATGCACATCTTGTGTACACTCTGGATGATAGGCGTTTTCCTTCAATATCTCATGAGAAACATGCTCAGACTCCTTGTGCTGCTGTGCAATAGTATCTAAACCAATATCTTGAGCTGTCATTTGGGTTCCTGGTGCTACCTCCTGTGATCCTTCTGGACTGCTGAATGATTGACTTGGCTGTATCACAAATGTTCCTCTGTTTTTTTGTGCTAGAGTTTTGTTTTTATGTTTTTTAACTTGAACTGCACTCTCACTTGCATGCTCATCAGTACCAGCAGTTTCTGACCATACAGTACCAGCAGACTCAACATTTTCATGCACATACAATGCACTGTGATCCATCATAAGGGATGAGACTTTAGTCCTCCTTCTCTTCTGAGGTCTTATCTCGTCAAGAACTATAAATGGTCTTCTGGGTTCCTGGGTAAAATGAGACTCTTTTGGTTTGTTTTTAGCAGCTTTACTTGAAATATTTCCATCTAAAGAAATTGTCTTTCTTTTTTCAGATTTCTGAAGCTCAAGATCACTGAAAAAATCATTAAAAATGTTATTAGAAGGATCTTGGGCGATAAGGTACGTGTTCCTTGGATCTGGGTTTGGTTCTTTCCGTTTACATGTGCGCCTGCTACTTTTAGTGCGACGAGAGGTGACGTGAGTCTTCCTGCGTGCAGTTATTGATTCCGTTTCATGCTCATTCACCACCTCGTTCTGAACAGTGGGAGAGCACTGCTGTGTCACAGTGGTCAACTCTTTTGGCACAGCTGATGTATAATCTGACCTACTAAATTCAATTGGTAGGTCTTCCTCTGCAGATACACGCTCATTACCTTCTCCTGGAAGACACAAATCCTTCTTTTCCTGATGTTCTTCTGTAACTCTAGAGGTTCTTTTTGCATTTGTGTCAACTGTTACAATTTCAGCAGCAATGTCATTAACAGTCACCTCCATATCAGAGTCATATAGGGTGTTTTGATGTGCTGGACTATGTCTCTCTTGGCTGAGAACATCACAGGCTGTAGGTTCTTTAACCATAGCTGTATCCACTGGTACAGACGCAACATTGCCCTGCTGTGTGCACAACGGTCTCTCTGGCAAATTCTCAACCTCTTTTTCCATTTCAAACATTTGGTCTGAAAAATGAATAAATAGCTAATTAAAATTAAAATAACGACATCAAGATACATTGAAAATTCATAACTTTTCTAACAGTGCCAGTCATTAAAACTTAAATATATTTTCAAAATTAAGCTTGACTGACATTAAAGGATTTGTTCACTTCAAAATGAAAATGTCCTGATAATTTACTCACCTCAATGCCATCCAAGATGTTCATGTCTTTCTTTCTTCAGTGGAAAAGAAATTAAGTTTTTTAAGGAAAACATTTCAGGATTTTTCTCCACACAATGGACTTTACTGGTCACCAACATGTTGAAGTCCAAATCAATGCAGTTTCAAAGGGCTTTAAAGTGCTTCAAAGGTCTCTGCACGATCCCAGCTGAGGAATAGTGTCTTATCTAGCGAAACGATCGGTTATTTTCTAAAAATAAATAAAAATGTATATACTTTTTAACCACAATTGTTCGTCTTGTGCTGGTCTGCGACGCGTTCGGCATTACGTCATCACGTTGGAAAGGTCAAGTGGAAGTACCGCCCCATTGTTTTAAACATCCAGGATACACACACAAAAGGACCATTTTAAACAATAAACTGACACAAAGACATAAATATGTCATTCAACATACAGTAAAATTTGAACGATCCTCCTTCTCCAGACTTTTAAATCAATGGGGCGGTACTTCCACTTGACCTTTCCAACGTGATGACGTAATGACGAGCGCGTTGCAGACCAGCACAAGACGAAGAATTGTGGTTAAAAAGTATATCAATATATATATATTTTTAAATGACCGATCGTTTCACTAGATAAGGCACTATTCATTTACATTTACATTTATTCATTTAGCTGACGCTTTTATCCAAAGCGACTTACAATTGCTATATTTCAGAGGTCGCACGCCTCTGGAGCAACTAGGGGTTAAGTGTCTTGCTCAGGGACACATTGGTGTCTCACAGTGGATTTGAACCCGGGTCTCTCACACCAGAGACATGTGTCTTATCCACTGCGCCATCACCACCCCACCCCTATTCCTCAGCTGGGATCGTGCATAGACCTTTGAAGCACTTTAAAGCCCTTTGAAACTGTATTGATTTGGACTTCAACATGTTGGTGACCAGTAAAGTCCATTGTGTGGAAAAAAATCCTGAAATGTTTCCCTCAAAAAACTTAATTTATTTTCCACTGAAGAAAGCCAAACATTGTGGATGGAATTGGGGTGAGTAAATTATCAGGAAATTTTCATTTTGAGGTGAACTAATCCTTTAAGGAAACTTGTATACAATGAACAGCTTACACTGTCTTCTCATACCTTTACTGGTGTTGTGTTCAGGGTCCATACTACCTGGAACCTTTAAAAATAATATTAATAATTATTATTAATGAACAACAATAATAATTTAACAATTAGCTCTTTGTGAACAATCAACAAAGCTTGGCTGAAGTCTTTAAAATAATACCGATTCATATCATTCTGATTATTATTAACAACAAGAAAAATAGCCATATAATCTAATTATTAGAAAATGATATCGACAGCTTACCTCATCATTACAAAAAATGTCAACAGCCTTTGTCATCCAGTTAAGAGAAGAGTCATAAAACTCTCGTATAATGGAAAACTAGGGAAAGAAAATAAACTACATTAACTACATCTATTGTAAATAATAATAATACAGATAATAAATGTTAATTTTTTTTATATGCGAGTCTTAGAGAGACTTTGTGCCTGTAATATATTGTATATTAGTCAGGGAACCAAGGCTTAAGTCAATGCGAATGACTAATTTTAGAAAGTAGCCTACAAAAACAAACCTCAGAATAATTAAATTCTATATAACCAGACTTCACTCGAACAGTCTCACCAATTGTTTGCTTTTATGACGCTGATAAGCAAGATCGAAATTAGTGGTCTGCGCATCTTTCCTCAGCCGCACCACCTCTTCCTCCAGTTCCCTGCTCTTCTTCTTCTGAGCAACCAGAGCCAGGGCCAAAGCCTTGTTGTTGCTTTTCAAAGAGAACTTGAAGAATGATGAGGTATCTGGAAAACATTATTATTATCGTCATTGCCATAATAGAAGTTCATCGGTCAGCTTATAGAAGAGCACAAGTAACTTAGCCTACTGCAAACAGATTAACCTGTTTGGTATTTCTGAGTAACGTTATTTCTTACTGTGTATTTTCGTCTTTATCTTGGCTGCGTATACAGACGCCGTCTGTTTGCCCAGTCGTATGTTTTCCTTTTTATCAGTGGGGGCTGTAGAAAATACATGACTGATTATAACGTTACAATGTCGGTATAAAACACAGCCGTTAAGAATATGATGCTATATTCTGACTAACGTTACTCACCAGCAATAAAAGAAGACGACAAACTCGAGGCTTGATGTGGTTTATCTTTATTCTTGTTATAATGCATTTCTATGCGGATAACAAATACTGCGTATACAAATTACCGGATGATACAAATAAATTTAAAACCAAACATTGCCGCGGAATCTTAAAATTCTTCTTCGCTTGCGGCGGTTAACGTTAATAGCGTGTATAGAATCAACTGTTGAGAAAATACCGCCACCCACTGGACTAAATCTGTTGCGTGACAGCCTACAAACATCAGAGGAACTAACCAGCCAAAACTTCTGATGGACCTGAAAAAGGTCATAATATCACTAACATAAAACTAGAGTAGCCTTATGAAAGAATAAGAAGAAGCAACTAAAGGATAAAATAATTACAAAGCATAAAAATAGAAGATTTCAGATCAAAGGTTTAACCACATTATAAACCTTAATAGAAAACTGATGTGCATGTAAGCGTGGCGAGACTATCAAAGATCTTCGTGATACTACAACACGAATGATGCCGCATAAAGGCACGTTGTCCCTAATATAAAATATCGTTTCTATTTTAACGTTACTTTGTACTCGTTTCTATTTTATCCTACTTATTTTTACTATTTTACAACTTTTATTTTGAAATTTAAGCCTGCATTTCCGCTGGGATATTAGGCCAGTCGCTGAATTCACACACACACGAGCGCGCACATTTTCCATTGAATTCCTCCTCAGCTGTCAAAGCGGCCACACCATTGCTCGTGGAAGCAATCATCTTTTTTATTTAGGATATCAGACAGGTTTATTCTGAGATGGAGGGCCAGCGCTGGTTACCACTGGAAGCTAACCCAGAGGTATGAATTTCTCCCCTATCTCACGGTCCTTCGCCGTTCATTTAATTTTGTATCGTTCGTGGGTTCATTTTATCAGGAACGGTAAGCTGCAGCTTATGTCTTTTACATCATATTTTATATGATACTGTTTTGTGTTCTGTGTCTGCTTTACAGGTTATGAACCAAGTGAGTAGATGTCTCGACTATCTGGGTGTGTCTAGGATTCAAAACTTGTGCCAAATGAATGAATCAGGTTTATTAAAGCACGCTTGTGATAAAGCTAATTATCAACTTTGATTTATAATGTTTATCAATAATACTGCGCTTGGTATATTATTTGTAACTTTATTGCATTTGTACTAATGTAAAATGTATTTTATGTCCCACATTAGTTTATTATTCATATGTTTAAATATAAATGCTTTTGGATTGTGTAACGTTAGGCCCTTTGGTGTCTATGTTCATACACTTCAAACCCCTTTACTAGTATTATATGATTTGTATTTAATTTACGTGTTGTGTTTTACTTTTGTTAAGTTTTTACGGCAGCTTGGCTTGGTACCCACATGGCAGTTTGGGGATGTGTATGGTCTGGAGCCCGAAGTTCTCAGTTTGGTGCCAAGGCCTGTGTGCGCTGTACTTTTGCTCTTCCCTATAACAGAGAAGGTATGCCTGTTCTTTACAATCATATAGACTCCATGTCTGTAAACAAGCTCAGTGTTTATAGTTCGTTGTCTGTTTGTAAATGATGGTGGACATGAAACTGGATATGGTTGCTTCTGGCATCAACTCTTTCCCTATATATATATATATATATATATGTATGTATATGTATGTTCGATCCACTGATATAAAATTTCTCAGCCAATACCGATAGTTTTTTTTTTCTTATGAATACAAAATCTCTCCCAAATAATGTGGTAAACTATACATAGAACCTTCTCATTTGGTACAGTATAATATTAGAGGCTAGAATTAACAACAGAGCTATTATATTCAACTGCTATTTATTTCCAGATATAATATTTACAATCAAATAAAAGCTAAAATGTTTGTATACAACTCAGTTACACTTATAATATAGTTTTCATAAACACTTGTATTCGTGGCAAATTTATTCAAACATGTATGTATAATTAACAGAAAATAAGCTCTTTAGTTTTTTTTTAGTTTTTTAAAGCTAACTAACAAAACGGATGAATTTCCTGATGTAAATGCAAAAGCGATATTGTTCACAAGCTTCACAAGTAGGGCTGCAACAACTAATCGATAAAATCGATTATAATCGATTATGAAAATCGTTGTCAACGAATGTCATTATCGATTAGTTGGTCTGCTTACGTCACGGGGAGCGTTTACTGGTACGCACACACACGCAAGGTCTCTCTCCCTCAGGCGCTCTGCCGAGCGCGCGCGCTACACGGTTTGGAGCAGTCTCTTCTGTCTCGCAAGCGCGCTCTTGCTTGCGCGCTCTAGATTTCGGGAGTTTGAACTAATTCGCGGGCATCAGGGAGCCGCAATCAATATGCGGGAGACTCCCGGGACTTCCGGGATGTCTGTATTTTGTCTCGAGCATCAGGTTGTGCAATCAGTTCGCTCGCAACGTAAGTGATGGATTAAAATAGCGCTACCGCAGAAATAGGTTAAATTAAAACGGTGTTTACAAAGTGAAGCATTAAATACAAAGGCAGTTAATAACAGCAGCAGTAAAATATTGTTTTTTAGTCACTGTACTCAGTGGTTTTCAGCGAATGCTTGTGCACTAATGCATAATTTATCCTGTCCTTTACTCAAGCCTGTTAGCTTGCTGGGTAACGTTACCTCCATTCCGTTCTCTTTTTATAGCATTTGTCTACTAAGTTTTAATTGTTTTTCAAACGCGATCTACTGCGGCTCTACATTCACACAATTGTTTTCAGTCTTTCTATATTTATTTAATCAATGTATCCTTATATTATATTCTTTTATATATTATATATATAATATATATTATATTCTTTATCCTTATATTCCTTATATATAATTAATTTTAAATAAAAATTAAATGAATTATATATTTTAGATGTTTTTAGTTTGTTTTTAGTTCAGATATTCACATCTGAACAACATGTCTGTGTAAATTTGTTTTAACAAAAATTGTGTTAAAACATAATATGTTGGATATCATTTTTTTAACAATAATCATGTTTGTCAACTTGCCATCAGCAATTATCATTAAAAACAATGCAAATATTGATAATAGTAAAACTCAATGTGTGGCTTTTGCACTTTTTAAAGTACACTTTTACACATAAATACCCTGATTTACGGTTTTATTTAGTTATAATAAAAAAAAAACTAATTTAATTTCTATCCGATTAATCGATTAATCGAAAAAATAATCGTCCGATTAATCGATTATCAAAATAATCGTTAGTTGCAGCCCTATTCACAAGCATGTTTCAAGCTTCACAAGCAAGTTTTATTGACATCTTTCCATGGTTGAAACACTGATTGAGTGATTACATTACAAGATATGAAATGGATTACTGGATGTCTCCAGTATGTTTAATGCATTAGGTTTTGGTTAACAAATTATAAACATTTACTTTGCACCCTTAAAACCTTGCCAAGCGTTTACATCAAATATTTATATCAACTTACTTAGAAATTGAATGAGCTGTTCCTGAAAATAATGTTTTAGTATAGTAATAAATGTTTAGTTTGACAATTTTACAATCTATTCATTGTGTTTCCAATCTTTAATATAATACAGTGATAAGCCAGTAATTATGTGATATTGTGCTATTTTATTACACTTACTGATGTTCAACAAAATACTTAAGAAACATGCATTTCGTCCCCTCAGAAAAAATTGCACGCATGCTCCGCTCATCAGCTCTCAGTATGTCAAACGAAAGAAACAGTTATCGGTTCTGTACTGGTGATCCGAGAACCGGTATAGCTGTACGTTCGGTAGTACGCGCATGCTCAGTATCAGCTGCTCGTGCTAATGAGTCATGACTGAGTTCTCTCAGCACAACATGTCTCAGTTCAGTGAACTGTTGGAGTTACTGGAGTAAAATGTACTCCGAGATATTGGTTTATTTCGAGTCTGATGGACTGTCAGGCATGTTCCAAGTGAGTAACTTTAGTAACTTGTGGGTGTCTGGGTGTCATCAGCATAGCAGTGGTAAGAGAAACCATGTGCCTGTATGATGGGTCCCAGTGATGTGGTGTAAATGGAGAAGAGGAGGGGTCCAAGGACTGACCCCTGGGGAACCCCTGTGGTCAGTCGATGTGCTTTGGATATCTCGCCTCTCCATGCGACCCTGAATGACCTACCTGTGAGATAGGACTCAAACCAGTGGAGGGAAGTTCCAGTGATGCCCAGTGATGAGAGGGTGGACAGAAGGATCTGATGATTCACAGTGTCGAAGGCAGCAGACAGGTCTAGGAGAATGAGAACTGATGATTTGGAAGCAGCTTTAGCGATCCGCAGGGCTTCTGTGACTGAAAGTAATGCAGTCTCGGTCGAATGCCCTTTCTTGAAACCAGATTGGTTAACATCCAGCTGGTTGTTCAGAGACAGGAAAGATGATACTTGGTTGAAAGCAACTCGTTCAAGTGTTTTTGCAATGAATGGTAGGAGAGAGACAGGTCTGTAATTCTCTAGAAGTGATGTGTTTAATGTTGGTTTTTTAAGCAGTGGGGTTAGCCGAGCCTGCTTAAATGCTGTAGGAAAAATGCCAGTATGGAGGGATGAGTTGATGATGTGTGTGAGTGCTGGTAGAAGTGTGGGAGTGATGGCTTGAAGAAGGTGTGAGGGGATGGGGTCTAGAGGGCAGGTGGTAGGATGACTGGAGAGGAGAAGTTTAGATACTTCTTCCTCGGTTAGTGGAGAGAAGGAGGAGAGAAGGTTATTGGCTGTGGGAGAGGTTGGCCTAGGTTTTGTTAGTGAAGAAGTTAGCAAAATCATCAGCAGTTAGCGAGGAGGAGGGTGGTGGTGGAGGTGGACAGAGGAGAGAGTTGAATGTCTTGAAAAGTGTTCGTATGTTAGAGGCGGTGTTGATCTTGTTGTGGAAAATGAAGATTTTGCGGCGTGAACATCAGCAGAATTAAGCAGTGAACATCAATTAAGCAGTTCGTCCAACGAACTCTTTTGATTATTCATTTATTCTAAGAAAAGGGTATCTTTCATTTCTACAGAAAAAGAAGTCTTTCCTAGCATGTACAGCGCTTAGAGCATGTAACAGGGTCAAGATCGTAAATTAAATATTGCATGCAAGCAGGGAGTCAGAACCAAACACATATTGTGCACAAGTTTTAACAAAAACACGACAACATAACTAAAATACAAACAATTACACATTCATTCATGCATTCATTCATAGGTAGATGGTTAAAGTGACAGAATGAAACCGGAGGCAGGAAATGGAACTATGGAAAATATCCATTTAACTATGAAAAGAACCATCAGTTTATCATTTTCAAAGCACCTCATTCCAAGTATGTTTGCGTCTGCAATGGACACAATTCTTGAAGTTGTTGATGATTCCGTGAGTGTCAAATGTTGAAGTTGCAGTCATTTTCTTCTGAGTTAGCTTGAAGAAAATATGAAGAAACTTGCGTGGTTAGTTCGACTCTGTTCTCATGGCTGGAGTGCAGCTTGTGGAGTGCAGCTTGTGGCCTGCCGGCCCTGGGCCTGGGAGGACATGCAGAGCAGATTTTGAGATGAGATGTTGAGTTGAGATGGACTTCTTCTGCGTTGAATGAAGACGTTTTGACCAACTCCTGAGGTTGTCCTTGATTTTGTTGTGCTTGAGAGAGTCCTCTCTCTCCTGAATGAGCACATGGCTGGTTTGGTCAAGGCCTGGGGCCCTGGTGAGGCCAAGGAGGACAGCACAACACCCAGAACGTTCTGAGAAACCAAGAGAGGGAGGGCTTGTTGAGGATGCTATTTGAAGCTTTAGAAAGGTCCTGCCTCTCAGGATTGGCTCGACCAATGAGAAAGGTGGAGTTTCCAGGCGGGAAATTTTTATTTATGGGTCTTTGTTACAAGAGGGCTCATTTGCATGTGCACGCTGGATGGGTGTTAGCTTGATGAAGAACTATGAAATATTCATGTAATACTAATATGTTGTTGTTATCGACATATCATGTACACAGTCATTTCGATCTTCAAAGTACCAAGTTATAGAGACCAAATATGCCATATGATGTTGGCTAACCATAGTATGCAAAGTCTGAAACATTAACCCATTAGAGTTTACAAGAAAACATAGGCCAAAACAACATCAGAAGGAAAATCATGAGATGTGAAAATTAGATGCATGTTTATACATGTCTCAAGTGGTTATATATATATATATATATATATATATATATATATATATATATATATATATATATAAATATATAGGATTAACAGGGTTTATTTCTCCTTCTCAGGAGAATTAAGGGAGTGCCACATCTCTCAGGAATTCCCTTTTAGAGGTCGTAAAAATCCTTATCTATGTAACAGGACCCCGAGTTCTGCCAGTGGTGTTAGCTTCATTGGGATGCTAGTCGGGGGAAGTTACACTAGTCTTTGTTGGGAGAGTGAGTTTGCCAGACTATTCATTAGATAAAATGAATAATTTGTGTGTGTGATTGGTCCAGAAGCACGCAGAGAAAAACATCTCTGAGAGCGCGCAAGTACTGAATAGTTTAAAATCGCTTGAATGTTTAAACTGCTAAGACTTAAAAAGAAGTGAAAATTATTAACTTTAGTTACGATCAGAGCTGGCCCTCCCTATACGCAAACTAAGTGGCTGCTTAGGTCTCCGCCGCCACTAGGGGGCCCCCAAACTATGGTCCGACCATAGACCCTGACCGTGACCTGAAACTCGACGCAGCGGTAGAGTTACGGCCGTTTCACACCGCAAGCGTGAGCGGCGCTTGAGCTGCGTGTCAGCGGCACTACATCGTCACTGCAGCTGCAGACGCGTGAGAGTATTCACACTGGAAGCGTTTGTACAGTGTCACAGCAGCGGCTCCAAAGCTACATAAGCGAACAATTCTTTACAAATACAACTATACATTTGTTTTTAGAAGTTGGTCATTTCTAAAATTGATAGTCTTGAAAGTTTGTTATGGGGAGGTGTACAACATTCGCATATTTAAATGGTAAACATTGACACAACACAGAAAACAGCTCCAATCTTGTCGTTTCAGTTATACTTTCGATATGTTTACAAGGCTGCAAACTCCGCAGATAATAACAAACAAAAAAAAAAAATGCGCTGCTCCTGCTTCTCGTGTGAATGCACTCGCCGAAAAAAATACGCGCTGCTCACGCGCCACTGATGCTTGCGGTGTGAAACGGCTGTAACTCACGGGACTCTGCACTTAGTCGCAATCACAAAAGTTTATTATTTCCATTTGCTTTAAAGCCTTGCCGGTTAAACATTTCATTCGCATACTGTTCTGACATGTGTTTTTTTTTTTTTTTTTCTGTGCGCGTACACGAGCGTGTGCACACTAAAAACCTGTCAAACAGCGCCCGATTACTGGACTTTAGCTAAATTGTGCAAATACTGTCAAATACACATAAACGCATACATAAACACAGTTGGTTATGTCTAAAGTGAAATTAATCAGTTGTCTGTCACTTTGTTAGATCGGGACAGCAGCCCATAGTATACATGGATAGTTAAAAGGTTAGTTCACCCAAACATGATATTATTTACGCAGGTCCCCATTGACTTCCATGTAGGAAAAAAAAAACTATGGAAATCAATGGAGTCTATCAACTGTTTGGTTACTCACATTTGTCAAAATATCTTCTTTTGTGTTCAGCAGAAGAAAGAAATTGATAATGGAGAATGAGTAAATGACAGAATTTTCATGGGTGAATTGCCCCTTTAATGTTAATAAATTTATTATTGTAATCTTGTTACAGGTCCATCTGATTCTGATCTGTTCATTTTATGTCTTATTTAAGTATTTATTTTAATATGGTCCGTTTTGTAATTAAATTATTTGTTTTATATAAGAAGATACTGTTTATGTTAAGTTAATTAGTTAATTGTTCTGCACGTTTGCACGCAATTTATTTTTATACCAAAAGTAGGTTTGCTGGTTTATGTAGTACTCCACATTGAGTATACCACTTAGTACTTGTAAGACTTTGAATATTAAAGTGCAAAAAAAGACCTGGCCACTCTTGTGGGTTTCCCACTGTTACAATTTGAAACCGTAGAAGGGTAAAAAACATGCACACATTGATGCAAGTAACACAGCTACAACTAATACAATTGATAATGGGTGAGTTTTGTAGTCTGCGAATAATCAAGCATTTTTCAATTGTCAATCATATTGGTGGGCGGCACCATGGGCCCCCAAATGAAATTCTGCTTAGGGCCTTATAAAGGCTTGGGCCAGCCCTGGTTACGATGCAATACTGGTCCGATTGTGCAAGTGAAAATTCCGTCATGTCCTGACTGCTAAACGCGAGAGTGTGGTATTAGGGCTCCACAATTAATCAAATTTCTAATTGCGATTACGATTACGGATGCCACGATTACGTAATCGTTCAAAGCCGCGATTACAAAAGAAAATCCACTCTGCGTGTGTGTGTTTAGAGCATAATTATGTTATGAGAGGAATCACGACTACTTCAGAAACCCCAGCACAATATGACATACCAGGCAGTGACGTAAGTGTACGCTGAAATAAAAAGTCTTTCACCTCAGAAAAACGGACTTTACTGCCCTGTCAGCCGGTATACTGTGCTCGTAGCGCGCACTCTTCAATTGCACGCGCAAATGCGGCGGCGCGCGCTGTGTATCGCTTCACTGTATGAAGTGCAAAAGAAACTATGTGCATGCAACGTCGTTACAATGTAAATTATTAAGTCACGAGATAAAAGTTAAATACCAATAAATCACGTGTTAGCTGAGAAGGATTTGCATGCAGGTATGATTTTCATTCTATTCACCAGGAGCTGTTTCATTAACAGTTCTTGTTAGTATTGTGTATTCACCATGGTAACTGTCGTTTCCATAAGCCCAAAATGCAACTTTATTTTCACTTTGTGTTATTTTTTATATTATTAAATGACTGTGGTGGCTCATATCAACATTGTATTAACAAAAACTAGTTTGGGACTGCTATTTAATTGCTTTAGCATAGTCCTAATGTTTTTCTAGTCTTCACTATGAGTCATTCTTACAATTTATGTGTATGTTAAGTAAAGGGGGACAGTACTTGTGTGTGTTAACAATTTTTGTGTAAACATGTATTATAAAATGCCTATATATATTCAATGTAAATTGTGATAATCGTAATTAATAATCGCAATTACAATTTCAAGGGAATAATCGGCAATTATGATTTTTGTCATAATCGTGCAGCTCTATGTGGTATCAACGCTTGCCTTGTTTGCCACATGGTGTTCCGATCGGCTCTTTAATATGACTTTGCAACATGCACTCGTCTCAATGAATGTGACATTTGCGTCTGCAAAACGTGACGTTTCCGTCTGCCGAACGTGATGTCTGGTGAATGACGCGTGATGTCAGACTTGACACTTCACTCCCACACGTGATTTACGTGATGTCTGCATCTTAAATTGAATGGAAGAAGTAGCAGAATAAAAATTAAAAAAATATGTTGAATGGGACGATCATTGAGACGACTGCATGTTGCAAAGTTATATTAAAGAGCCGATCGGAACGCCATATGTGCAACCCATTTTGAGAGCGAGAGAGAGAAGACGCTGCAACGTTGGACCAGGACACGCTGATCGGATAACATTCCAATCAGAAACGTGTTTACACTTCTTTTCAATTTATATGTGGACAACATCCGGATGCAGGTCGCATGTTAATGCCAAGTGTAAATGCAGCCAATGACACTCAAAACTGTCCTGTTACTGTAGCTCACATTACAACAACAGCATATCTTGGTTCTGTGAAACAGCAAAACCAATGTAACTCGCGTATGAAAAGACTATATTCATAATCAGTCAGTAGAATGAAGCGTCTTCGTCATTCTTTTTTATTATTATTTTTTGCAACATGACATTTACTGTAGATTTATTTTTAATAATATAATTCTTTTGCTCAATGTAGTATGAAACCTTTAGACAGGAAGAGGAGGCACAAATTAAGGCACAAGGACAAGAGGTGTCCTCGGATGTGTACTTCATGAAACAAACCATTGGCAATGCTTGTGGTACAATAGGGCTGATTCATGCCGTGGCAAACAATCAAAGGCATCTGGAGTTTGGTAAGTATATGAGTTGCTCATTTTCAGAATGATTTCCTTTATTTTGAAAAGTATATTATTAGTCAGTTCATTTGTATGTTAAATATATTTTTTAAAGGTATGTTCATGAAATTCTTTTTACAGAGCCAAATTCGCCCCTTAAGGCATTTTTACTGCAGTCTGCAAAGATGAGCCCAAAAGAAAAGGCAGCTTTCCTTGAAAAAGATGAGGTGATAAAATATTGTGTATTTTAGTGCAGCAGCTTGCAACTGGAACTGTTTTTGGAAATTTAAAAAACGTCTGACTTTTTTCAGCAAACCTCTGATATTTTTATGATTTCAGAGTATCCGAGTAACACATGAGTCAAGCGCTCAGGAAGGACAAACAGAGGTTGGTATTTGCTAAATATAGTAGTTGATTAGTTGTTAATACAGCATTCAAAACAGTAACAAGTATCTACACACATTTTGAAGTTTTATCCCATTGCTGAATGTTCCATGTTATGTTTTTCTTTTGTTGTAGTAGCAGAAATGTATTTTGAAATGCAGACTGTATTGGAAATATTGAAGTGTTAGTCCTTGTTTCTTTTTAAAAACAGACAACCTTACATAACAGCTTATCACTGTCCTCATCTTCCACTTAATAAATCTCTTGTTTTAAAATCGCCTTTGTTCCTTTGAACTTGAAATTTGCTGCTTTCTTACATGTAAGAGACCCACTTTAAATGCTTCTGAAATTCCACACCCAAAATGTTTTGCTGCAGTCACCTACAGTATAACATTTCAGACCCCTTCCAATCTGGTTTCACGTCTTTTCAAAGGACTGAGATGACTTTCCTAATTCTTAATGACCTTTATTGTTTTCTCTAACTTTGAGGCTTTTAAAATTATCTTTGTGTTGGGTCTCAGTTCTGCTTTTATGTCTTGTTGCTACTCCACCAGTGTCGTAGAAAAAGTCGAACCTGAACTTATTTGTTTTGCTCACCTTTATAGGCTCCAGGTTTAGATGAAAAAGTGGATTTGCATTTCATTGCCTTTGTAAACATTGAGGGATATTTATATGAACTGGGTAGGTACATTTTAATAAATGTATTTTTTTCATTTTGTTTAAGGTGCTTGTAGCTTCTGCAAACAAAATGTAAAGATTAACAGTATCAACACCTATTTAAAGAAATATACTTCATATTTTTATACATAATTATTACAGGTGTTAATGTTTTGTTCATGTGTTTCAGATGGACGTAAACCTTTTCCAATTGTCCATGGGAAAACCACAGATGACAAATTTCTTGAGGTGTGATCTTTCTCTGACAAGGTTGTATATTTGAAACTTGTTTTTGTTTGTAGGCATTGTTTAAATTGTGTTTGATCCACAGGATTCTGCAGAGGTCTGCAAGAAGTTCATGGCACGTGATCCCCAGGAGCTCCGATTCACTGTGGTGGCTCTTTCCAAAGCATAAATGTTCTTATTTTACCTGAAAGAAAAACTACCAATCATTCAGAAGTGCTGAATACTTTAAAACTTTAGCATTTATACAGTATAGGTTAAATTTTGACTGAGTCAAATAAAACTTTGTTGAAAGTTTTCACCACAAGGCAAATGAGCAGCAATTTAGAATTAGCCAATATCAAGGAATGTACATGCACATACATTATTTTGTATCTGAATGATGACACTCTGACTAAAATACTTTGTTGTGTTCATTTCTCCAAAATGATATAAAATGTATTCTATTAATGATACAAATTGACCTACAGGTGTTGTTTTTCTGACAGAAAAGAAGCCATTTGAAATAAAAGTTCTCATGATGAATATGTACACATCATATTTTGACAAAAAAAATAAATGTTCTGTTCTCACAAAAGTGTTACACCGATACCAGTGTTTCAATACATATGGTGTACTACTTCTAAGTACAGTTTTCTCAAGAACACAGCAACAAATCAGTTAAGACCAAAAGAATAAAGAACCAATATCCAATGTTTTCATCTCATGTTGGCCTCATTGCTGTATTATGAGTGACAACAGTTCACTCCATGAACACTCAAGCAATGAATCATTTCTATCTTTTGTTTTTACATCCATACTTTTCCCCATTCAAAACAGCAATGTTATCAAAAATAAATTAAAATGTTAACCACAATAATTGATTCAGATTTATATTTGAATGTGAGATTTAATTATATTTAAGATAAATTAATTGTTTTTATACCACATTCAGGTCACGTGTTTGAATAATGACCATGGAAATTCAAGATACCTTTGTTTCTTAAATAGGTGTGATGATGTATTTGCGAATTATTTGATAAATACCCTTGAAATAAGCATGTTATGTACGGTCAGCTGGTTATTATTACAAAATAAATGCTGATAGGTTCAGTGTTCCAGGAAGATCTGTCTTCTCGTAAGGAAAATAATTTTGTTATTCGTTAATTGTAATTTAGTCAGAATGACTAGCTAACTGAAATTCATTCCTTTTGCATATTAACTAGTATGTACTTGCACTTTAAAAATCAAAGCCTATTGTGATGAGAAATTACATAAAAACTTGGAGGCTATTTAAATGATTAAAAGACGCCATTTATACAATTTACCATTTTTATTTATGCTATGCACTTATATTTAAACGTTTTCACTCTGTTTTTACTACTTGTAAACATGTGTTTAACTAAATCTTAGACATTAGTTTTTATGTTTTGTTTTTTCTCCAGTGGCGGTTTATCCTACCTTTGGCACCTGTAACGTAACCTGCCGGTAGTTATAGCCTGACGCACTAGGGGGCGTATAAAGTACACAACACAACTCCAAAGTTTCTCTTGAGTTGGTAAAAGAACAAGGGGAGATTTAAGAGTTTATCCTGCGTCCTTTAGGGTCGTTGACTTTCGATTGAGTAATAGTTTTGAAACTGGTTGTCGAATAAGAAAAGCGTTTCACCGGGTGACTTCTTTTTTATTTCTTTTTTTAAAGAAAGCAGACTTAGTAGGCTATTAAAATATTCACGCGACGCGGTACCGTAGAACAGAACTCTCGCGTTTTGGCTCTTGGATTAGACGCCTGTTTCAGCTTCACCACTTAAGACCGGTGATGGAGTGGCGAACTCAGTCTGCATTGGGTTATGAGGCCGCTTACTCAGAAGCACAGAGATGGATTGAGGTAAGAACTGTTCTCACTTTTACACGTGCTGTGCTTTCATTAAATACATTTAGCTCAGGAAAATGACATTTGACACTGACAAATTATGATTTAACTAAAACGATAAAGCACTGAATATATTAATTTACGTATTTTGACTTTTACCCAGACACACCTGTTGAATTCGTCTTTAACAATGATTAGAATTTATTAAAAGCTGACAAAAAAGAACAGTTGGTGTTGCATATGCGAAATGTAATAAGTAGCCTACACAAAAGCATCTCCAAAAACGTTATGGTGTCTGTTTGTTTATGATGGTTTTGAGTGGGGGGTGCAATCTTCAGCTGGCTGGTAGGCAGGCAGGAGTCGAGTCACGTGACCTGACAGTGGCTGGTGGCAGTCTGATTCTGGCAGAATCTATAAACATTGTTTAATAAAAATCTTAAAAACACAAATGTACGAGCCTGAGTGTAGTTTGTAGAGGACTACAGATTTGGAACGATCTTGAGGAAAATTTGAAATTGTTGCATTCTTTCTCCATTTTTAAGAAAAAAAATTGCTTATATGATTGTTGAACATTCCGTAAGAGTTATACTTGTGCTGGATCGTCTTGCTTGTAGTGTTTTGTTTTTTGTTGTTTTTATATATTTTTTTATTTTTGTGTCTTTGGTATATTGAGTTTTTGGTTTTTATATGTTATTGGGCCCCCTCCTAAAAGCTTTTAGTAGCTTCTTTGGGGTTCCCCATTTTCACACGACTTACATATGACCATTGTTCTTCTTAAATTGTGTATAAATGATATGAAAAACGTGTGAAATAAACAAAACGAAAACGAACTAACGTTGACAAAATTGACGGTGTTGACAAACTAATCGAGAATCAAACTGAAAATGGATATTTACCTACTTTTGACATGGCAAATGGAGAGAGTATCAAGGGAAAGGGTATCAAACTTCAAACAAAGAGTACCTGGTGACAGGATCTTAAGTCACACATGAAAATGTCAAAATGTTCCTGCTATCAAAAGAAAAAAGCAAATGTATCTGGAGGTCCTCTATTGGTCATCTATATTTGAATTAAACTGTAAATCTAACAACTGATTTGTAAGAGGACACAATAAGCTGAGAACTATAAAGGTAAAAGAGCAGCAAAACTCGAGAGCACGTGTGAATTTGAGAACTTGTGCAATAAATATTCGTACTTGTACGCTAAAATGTACACTCACAACTCCAATGTGAAAACCTGTAAAATAAAAATCTGAATTTGAATGTTGAAATTTGCGCTCGCAGACAATAGTCACAAACTTGTATTGTGAATTTGAAGCTGCAGACAAGTAGTCACAAATGTGTAAAATGCCATTTACAGAAATACAATGACAGACACAAACTTGAAATATATACACTTATTCTTACATTCACATTTGCAGTAGCCTACAACCTCAATTAGGCACTTGCAACCTCTCAAATCTATCACTGCAATTTCAAATTTCGTTCCTTGACTTTTGCTACTCTTTTCACGATATACCGGTATTAGATGCAAAACTAACTTGTACACTTGCAACTCAGTGGTGGCGAGAGAGGCCCTGTCCCAAATGGCACACTGAATGACTTGTGGACTTCCTCAGAGTCCAGACTTTGGTGACGTCATGTAGTGCTGAGGACACAGACCTATAGAGCCCTTGGCACGAATCCACGAGGGCGCATTGAGAGGTATTTTTGGGACAGACTCGATCGTCATGCCGGAAATAGGAAGACTGTCTGGTTGTTGTTATGGACGAGCTGCAGGTTCAGGGAAATATGCTGATTGTTGATGTTGTTTTTACCATTGTGTTTGCAAAATGGCTTGCCATGCAGAGAAATCACTATTTTGCATCGATCGAGAACAGGATTTCTTTTCTTTTCCCAAATCTTATCTCCATGTCAACTACACAGCCTGCTTTTGCAGTTCTATATTTTGATATTGTGTATGCCACCTGGGCATTATACAATAGATACATGCTTATTTAAATGATGTATTGTACATAATAATACATGATGCATTTGAACAAAGATTACAATTTTAACACATAATGAAAATGTGCGTGAGTTTCAGATGAATTTACAGGTTTAAATATTCATACCACGTTTACATATGACTTAGTAAAGCCCTGACATTCGGTTCAATTTATTAAATGAATCATAATGCGATCATATTATTCAGCGCGCTATTATTATGTTTGAGACAACAACCACTGGTCGATGGCTATTATGTTTGTTTGTATAAACTGTAGGTAATAACTGGTAAAATGTACAACAAGGTCATAAAAACCGTAATGATACTTACACTTAAAGGAATAGTTCACCCAAAAATGATAATTCTGTCAGTATTTACTCACCCTCATGTTGTTCCAACCTCGTAAGACCTTCGTTCATCTTCGGAACACGAGTTAAGATATTTTTGATTAAATCTGAGAGCTGGTTCACTCATCCGTAGGCTTCTTAAGGGATTGAAGCTTGCCAGCCCCTAAAAGTTATTAAAGATATCGTTAAAATAGTCCAAGTGTCTACAGTGGCTCAATCTTAAGTTTATCAAACGACGAGAATACTTTTTGTGCGCAAAAAATAAATAAATAATGACTTTATTTCAACTATTCGCAGGGATTAAAGTTCTCCGTCGCTACGACGGATTTCCGTTAATTGCAGCGAGTCTATGACGGATTTCCGTCAATTGCAGGGTTCCCGTCTGTCCTTAATGTCTTAAATTCACTTTTCATAATGTTAAGGCCGTAAATAGGCTTTCACTTCTCAAATAGTGTGATAAATGTCTTAATTTTAGTTTGAATAGGTCTTAAATTAAGGAAAGACGAGGCGTATTCACCCTGCTGAGGGGGATGTGATAAAGCCTGGATCGGAGCGAAAGCACGTTCCTCTCTCCACTCTAACATTCTGTAATCACTTCAGCTATGGTCCAGTCCGGGTTTTCAATTCCCGCTCACGGAAAAACTGCTCCGTGTTCACTCAATTAATCTTAGTTTTGGAGAAGTGCATGTCAGGCTACAGCTGGTTTGCTGCGGTCCGAATCCGAGCGAGTTTGTTCCCTGCGCCCCCCGCAGCGTTGGTCTGGTTTCACGTTCAACTTAATTCTATCGAACCCTGGTGCGTTTGCGTGCATATTACGTCAACGCAAACGTGCACGGCGCATGATAGAAAACAGAACGCGGGTCAATATTGGCCGTTTCTCAATACCAATAGGCTACGCAAACCTCGGACTTGCGTCCTTGATAGTTCGGACGTGGCAAGTTCGACTCGGGAGAACGAACTCCCGAGGACGCGAGTCCGGTTATTCTGCAAACGGATCCGCGCCGATCTTGGTTTCGTCACTCATCTCGCTCTGGCTACTCCGGTTATCTCTTTATGTATATTTCATAAAATGAAATATGGTATAAAATACAACTCTGCCTCTTTTCATCAACAATAAAACGAAATATATACAAAACACCTCCTTTCATTTATAAATGAACATATTATCATAAACATATTAGGCCTATATGGCCACACAAATGTGGTTCAGATAACGCACATTGATTATCTTCACTCCATATATTTATAACAACACACAATATAAAACACAACCCTGCTTCTTTTTGTTTTCATTTTAAAAATATGAAACATTATTGATCATTAAAACTGACAAACTTAACAAACAGAGACAGGGTTGTATCATTTTATTTTATTATGCATGTACACATACAAGAGAATGCATAGTAAAATATATAAAGAATATTTTATATATTTTAGAATATATAACATTACACAACCCTGTTGCTTTTTGTTAAATGTCAGTTTTAATTATCAATAATATCCATAAAAGTATAAGTAGCCTAATATGTAGGCTATAAGAAGCTATACAATGAGAAATAAAGCAAACAATTCAGTCAAATATTAGTCAGCTCTCTAATAGGCTACACAGTTAAAGTTAAATAGCCTAAATATATAAAGTTATGAAACTTCACTTTGCCCTCAGCCAAAACGATTTGCCATTAAACAAACTATATATTAATATAATTTAGCATTGTTTGGTCTTATAAGATAAATAAAAACATGCACTGAAAGGGTCATTATACGAAAACGTGCCATTTCCCACTTTTAATGTTTGATTTTCAAATTACTGTTTTGAAAATCTTTAAGCCCCTTTTTCAATGAAGTAGATCCTTACCTCTCAGGAAAATGTGCCGTGCCATCTCAGGCTATCTTATTTTTTTTACTTTTTTCATATAACCAACGTAAATGTGTGTGTTTGGTCAACCCTGTTACCGACATATTAATTACTTTTTGAAAAGGTTTTAAATACATATATAGAACAAATCTGATATACTGTGAAAAATAAACCCCCTCTTGTTACATTAAGAGTGTTTGTGAATTGAGAATATTGAAAGTTTTATTTTTTTTAGTGGATGAATACGTTCATTTGCAAATGACACTCTCCCAGCATCTTCTGTTTTAAGAAAAATGTATGGAAACAAAAATAAAACATCTCAATTCAACTTTGAGTGGATTATTAGCCTCTCTTACTAAACATATACAATTAGTTGATTACATTTTTATCTTTTTATTTTTTAAATGATATTAGAATATTATACAAGTAACAGGGTTGACACATCAGTAACAGGGTTGACAACAGATATCATATTGGTTATACTGCTTGTTTGAGTCACAGTTATGGGTGTAATGGAGTCTTAATTGGACATTCATAAACCTTTAATTCAACATGACTAATCAGCATATTTTGGAGACAGCTCTATTGAGATATTTTAGCATAACAATTATGAAAAATTATGATGATTCTGCGGATGTAAATGTAAACCAATTGTTTTATTAAAACATTAAAATTACATTGCAATTAAATGATCATTTGAACATGTTTGGCCTTAACAGAATAAGCAAAAACTACTAACGATCACTTACTAAAGGCCACTATAAAAAAGTATAAAAACAAAATGCAGATTTGGTGAGTGTGTTTTAACATGGAGGATATAAGGCTGCGCTCTCATTGTTACAGAGTCGATAACTGTGCCCAAAAAGATTACATTCTGGCTGGGTGACAGTTTGCTTTTGGAATAATTGATCCTGAGACTCAGACCTTCCAAATGGCTGAGTATCATGGATCTGTGCGCCAGTAATTCGGTCCTCGACTGAGACATAACGAGCCAGTCGTCGAGATAATTCAGCACGCGAACTCCCCGTTGCCGAAATATTGAAGCAATAATTTAAAACGCAATGCAGCTTGTACAGCGAAACACAGCAGAGCGTCTAGCGTCATTGGCTGTGCTGCGGCAAATGCACATCCAATGGCCGAGCGCCACAGACGCACAAACCAATCAAGTCAAGTCATCCTCATTTATATAGCGCTTTTAACAATGTAGATCGTTTCAAAGCAGCTTTACAGAGACAAACATGTAATTTAAGGTGACAGAGATTGGTTTAGTTTTATAGTGGTTCTTGAAAAATGTTTTTTTCCAGCTAAAGTTAGTTTTGATTGATTCCATTCCGTCTAAATCATCATTTGTTATTAAATTAGGGGCCGCTAAGAAGACACCGTTCTCTCTAAACAGACTTTAAACGTGAACCTGTGATAGACGCTGATGGCGTTCACATGCGCATTAAGAATTGATTCTATAGTTATGTGCGTTTGCCTAAACAAACTACTTGTCTTGTCTATAAATTTTGATGCAGAATTTTATTTTATCTTATCACTTCGGGTAGGTACGCGAACCAAAAAATTCCACAACGCTTGATCTGTAGAGTGGTATAGGGATCCTCCATAGGGAGAAGATCAATCAACGGGCTTGCACCAGAGCGCGCGCTCTCTATACAACATACAACAGCCTCCTTCAGGGTAGGTGCGCGCGCGCCCCTCAGGAAGTTTCAGAGGCTTCCCGGTCTCATGGCCGCTACATCGTCAGTACTCCAGCTGGGGTTACTGCATATGCGCCCCCTTCAACACTGGCTAAAGCGCCGTGTGCCGGCCCATACATGGTAGTCAGGCCGCATGCACATCATGGTGAACCAGCGCTGTGTGGAAGCTCTGGTCCCTTGGAAAGCCCAGACCTGGTACCAGTCGGGTGTAATTATGGGTGTGGCCTCCAGGAGGAAAGTGATTTTCACAGACGCCTCCAACCAAGGTTGGGGAGCACTGCACGAGGGCAGGCCTGCCTCCGGCTTTTGGTTGAGCCCGGAGAAGAGCTTACATATCAACTGCCTAGAGATGAGAGCAGTTTTGTTAGCCCTGAATATTTTTCTGCCAGACCTCAGGGGACACCATGTCTTGGTTCGCACGGACAACATGTCGGTGGTGTCCTATATAAATCGCCAGGGCGGCCTCAGATCAGGCAGCCTATATGTCATGGCCAGAAAGCTCCTCCTTTGGTCGCATGCCAACCAGCGCTCCATGAGAGCTGCGCATGTTCCAGGAGTCCAGAATGTGGGCGCGGACATGCTGTCTCGAGACAACACTTCTCCAGGCGAGTGGTCTCTCAACTCACAGACGGTTCGTCTGATATGGAGTGTTCTCGACAAGGCAGAGGTCGACCTCTTCGCCTCGAGGAACAACGCTCACTATGCAACGTTCTTTTCGAAGGACAGGGACGCGCTGGCCCACCCATGGCCCAGATGCCCGCTGTATGCATTCCATCCGGTCTCTATGATCCCTCAGGTAGTCAGACTGGAAAGCCCAAGCGTGGTTTCCAGAGCTGGCACAGATGACGGACACTGTTCCCTGGCCAGTGCCAATGAGGAAGGACCTCCTCACACAAGCGAACGGGACAATCTGGCATCCTCGCCCCGACTTATGTGCCCTCTATTATGGCCCCTGAACGGGTATCCTGGCACCTCCCAGAAAAGGTCTTAAATACCATCACTGAGGCTAGAGCACCGTCTACAAGATGCCGCTATGCTTTGAAGTGGTCAGTATTCACTGGCTGGTGCTCAGCCAGACACTTGAGCCCCACTCATGCGAAGTTTCGGTGGTGCTCTCCTTCTTACAAGAGCTTTTGGATGCGGGTCGCTTCCCATCCACGCTCAAAGTATACGTGGCAGCCATGGCAGCTCACCGTGCTCCTGTGGCTGGCATTTCATCTGGGAGAAACAACCTTATTGTTCGTTTTCTAAAAGGAGCCAGGAAATTAAACCCTCCCAAGCCTCCTACTGTACCGGCGTGGGATCTTTCCACGGTTCTTGGCGCCCTGAAGGGCCCCCCTTTGAATCACTACAGTCGGTTGATCTCAAACCTCTTTCGCTGAAGACTGCTCTGCTGCTGGCTTTGGCATCAGTCAAGCAAGTGGGGGATTTACAGCTGCTCACTGGCCCTCCTGCCTGGAATTTGGGATAAATTACTCTAGAGTCAGTCTCAAGCCAAGGCATGGTTATGTACCCTAAAGGGCTCTCAACCTCATTCAGAGCTCAGGTTATTACTTTATTAGCACTGCCACCCTCGGAGTATGATGGGGAGGCTAATCTGCTTTGTCTTGTTAGGGCTCTAAAAATATACTTAGAGCGTTCTGCGCCGTTTAGGCAGTCAGAACAGTTTTTTGTTTGCTTCGGTGGCCGCACCAAAGGGGTCCCGGTCACGAAGCAGAGGCTATCTAGATGGATAGTGGACGGCATCTCGCTGGCATACGCCTCTGTGGGCCAGAATTGTCCCATAGGCGCTAAAGGCCATTCCACGAGAGGCATGGCCTCCTCGTGGGCTTGGTCCAGTGGTGTACCAATTCAAGACATTTGTGCGATGGCTGGCTGGTCTTCGCCGTCCACGTTTGTCAGATTTTATAATCTGGAGGTACCTTGTCTGCAGGCCAGGGTCCTCTCAGTATGATATTTAACCCGACGGTGTCTGTTTTTTTTTATCTGTCTAGCATGTTACTGTCCATAAGCACAAGTAGTTATAGGACTGTTATGAGTCCAGTTTTTATTCATGACACCCGACTCTGTCTGGTTAGTGTTACTATGCTGGGAGACTTATTTTTGGCTTGTTCTGTCGAGTCTCGGGGTTCCCTAGGCTCCAGTTTATTCAGCCAGTTGCTAATGTGCGGCGTTTTACATTGCGTCCTCACTGCATATTTGCTACACAATACGAAGAGACCGTTCTCGAAAGGGAACGTACTCAGTTACTAACGTAATCTCGGTTCCCTAAGAGTAGGGAACGAGTATTGCGTAGCCTGCCGCACTATTGCAATCTGTCAGGTGTGTCGCTTCAGTCGATTTAAACCTGATATATTGGCCGAAATGAGCGATCTTTATAAGCTTAGGCCACGCCCATTCAGGCGCGCTCTGACGTACTACGAAATACTATTAGTAAGAAAAGTACGTCTGTGAAAATTCTCAGTCATCCAGGTCATAGTTATCCAAGAAGGGTTGGCTCAGGGGTGACAACTCCACAGAGGTTAAATACCTGGCACTCCCCATCAGTCATTTAGAACTGAAGAAACCCCTTGGATGAGAGGCAAAACATTTTCAAATATGGAAGTACCAAGTCCAGTTGCCCTTGATTTAACCCTTCTTGGGTATAGAACATGGGTAAGACACACAAAAACATATACTTTTGTCAACCCTGTTACCCTGGAATGGTAACAGGGTTGACGGTAACAGGGTTGATGAAAAATGTTATTGGCAGGCCATTACTAGCCATGAGGTATAGGTAATGACACCACATTATGTGCCTTAATGAGAGGCTTAAATGTTGTTATATATGTACATTTTTAAATATGTACAAATAACTTGTTAACGTATGCTTTTCTGGTAACAGGGATGACACAATGAGCGTGTCCCCGTCTTTCAGACATTACATAAACTCAAAGAAAATTCATTAAAAGAAGAGAACACTTACTTGTCTTCTACCATCAACTTTATGAAAGGCAGATGATGTCACTTCCTGGAACTGATGCAACTTTTGGAAAAGTCCATTATCTTTAAAGAGGTGTTTTCATAAAAAGTAACAGGGTTGACGAGAACCTAGGGACCCGACTAAATTGTGTTTTTGTTTTTCAAAATTTGACACGTTAAGAATAAAATCCATTCATGACTAATGAACTGACACTTGAGGCTTTATACAAGTATATGTTTTTTTATGATAGTTTGACTTTTTTGGCCTCAATAGCAAGTAGAAGTAGAAAAATCATACTGAGGGACAGGCCATTTTCAACATTTCTGCAAGATGCTTTGCTCAAAAATGTGATTAAAATCCTTTAAAAACAAAAGAAACAGAAATTAATTTATTCTTATATTATGAGACATATTATGGAAACTAAATTATAAAATATTTTATTTGTTTTATGGTTTATTAAGATTTACAGAGCTTTTTTTTTCTGAAGGACACAAAATGGCACGTTTTCGTATAATGACCCGAAAAGTTATGTAGATGGTTGATTATTTGTCAAGCTAAGTAATTTTTTTTCATAGATTAAAATAGCTTTTAAAATATGCAAACTGGCAATATTAAAGCGGTTTAAAACATCTCCCCTTAAAACGATATTGGTCTCGACTATTTAAATAAAGTTAAAGGAATATGACTTGGCCTGAAAAAAATTTTCAGTCAGAAGAATTTTTTTCACTTTAATCCCTGTATTCGTTTCCTTCTCTGTGGGCCTCGAGTCAGTTCACTAGTGATATAGCGCAGTTCTTCTGTTGTTGTACGTCACACGCATCACACACATGACCAGCGTAGGCCAATAGTGAGCCTACGTGTGACGTAGCTCTACGCTATCACACTAAGTTAACTGACTAGAGGCCCAACAAGGAGGAAATGAATGAAATAGTTGAAATGAAGTCGTTATTTTTGTTTGTTTTTGCGCACAAAAAGTGTTCTCATCGTTTGATAAACTTAAGATTGAGCCACTGTAGTCACTTGGACTATTTTAACGATATCTTTAAAGCTGCCAGGGTGGGAAGTTAGCACCCGCCACCAGCCAATGGCTGGTACTTTTTCAAAGTGGCAGGTGACTTTGCCTTGTATACCAGCCACAGTGGCGGGTAAATTGTACAAAAATATTTTTATTGGTTACTACTTAAAACATTCCTTGTAACGGATTGGACATCTTTTGTCAAAGAATGCTGTTGCTAAGTAAAAATAATGCACTTTTGTCGAGTAACTAATTTGATTGGTTTTCAGCGCTGTGCTTTACGGACACAGCGCACGGACATGGCGCTGAACGGACCGTGACACATATAGCTGAGGTACAGACGAAAGGAAAATTAAAAAAAATATACCCGGTGTTAAGAGGCCCCCCGCGGAGTCAGCAGTATATGAATGTACAACCTGTTGGGGGCGAAGTAAATAAAAAGTGAAGGTACTTTTCGAACAAGTGGCGCATTGATGACGAAGGGAAAACGAGGGTTCGCTTAGTTCGCTTACTGTCGAGCCTATGCGTCGTCTGAAAATGCAAACAATTCGTTCGTTAGAGGAACAACTAACCTTAAAATAGAGTCAATGAAAATGACCAATTCTATTCAGAAACGTCCATGCGATCGGCAAAAAGGGCAGACCTTTTCGGGACTACGTTTGGATGTGCAAGTAAGTAAATTACTAACTTGAAGTTGTGTTTTGTGATGGCTAGATAGCTATAATTTTTTTAGTTTAGCGATAGTTTTAGCAGCGGCGAGGATAGGAGCCGATACCGTGGGTGCTCCGGAGCTCGATTACGTGTCAGTTAAACTTTTCATCTCCAATCCTATCTGTATTCGTGAGAAGTGGTGCTGTCCTGAGTTGAAAGATAGCCTACTTTACGGCTTTATTATCGAGTTAACCCTCTGGGGTCGACAAGCACACGGGCGCGTTTTGCTGGATTTTTTTCAAATAGCAGCAAAATACATTTAAATACTCCATCGTTTATGGTCATACAGACTTAACTAATATTAAAAAATAAACTGTAAAATAACCATGCATAAAACTCTCTCAAAAATACAAACATGTACATACATGTTGCTTACATGTTTGTGCTAATAGTGCTTTTTTTTTTTTTTTTAAAGGGGCGTGCGTCTGTGAGCATCCACGGAGGAAAACATAAATTGGCTCCTGAGTGCAGCATAACTCATATTGTTAAATGTATAAAACGAAAGACATATTTGTAATTGACGTCAATGTTATCAAAGTCACAGTTCTCATTCATAAATTTGAATTCCAGAAAAAGTGGCTGGTAAAAAAATACAAGTGGCTGGTAAAATTGGGCATCCACCAGCCACTGTGGCTGGTGGGCAAAAAAGTAAATTTCCCACCCTGAAAGCTGCAGTAGGGAGTTTTGGGAAAATGTTGACTTAGCCTGAAAATTTGAACAAGCACAACTTACAGGTCCAACGCCCTTGCTCTCTGCTGCGCTACAGCCCTCCCTCCACAGCTCCTCCCCCACAGCGGAGCCTGCTGTGAACGCGCAGGCTAGTAAGCAGGACCACCGATGACGGCGGATTATAAACAGTTATGGAACATTCACTAATAGGGACGAAACATAAACAATATGTTTCACATTGACTATTGCCTGCCCATACTTTGACTACAAACTTGGTCCTCAAATCATTATGTATTTTGCAATACATGTAACTTTATAAGGTTGCACTCTATCTATAAGTTATAAATAGCTACTAAGATAACGTTAAAGGATTAGTTCACTTTAAAAAAAAAACTTTTGCTGATAATTTACTCACCCCCATGCAGGGGTGTGAAGTAACGAATTACAAATACTCACTTTACTGTAATTAAGTAGTTTTTTTCAGAAATGGTACTTTTTTGAGTAGTTTAAAAATTGTGTAATTTTACTTTTACTTGAGTACATTTTGAGTGATGTATCGGTACTTTTTCTCCGCTATTTTCCTTCTGTTTGTGGTAATTACTCGTTACATATGCTTGTTTTAGCATAATTTCATTTTATTTTTATCCATCAACGTGATTGGATTGATTAATCGGTCTCGTGACTGTCATCAAATCAAATTGTGCATAGAAAACTTTAACCGCCTATTCCTGCTGTTACTCGTGACTGCTGTGGAAGTGCATTCTTCACGCATCAATTCAATCCAGATATCAGCGTCTTCCTCTAATATGCTAAGGTAGGCTACTTTTCACATTTCTGCTTAATATGATATTTATATAGGCTGGCCTGTCTACATGGCCTAACATTTGGTCTGAGGTTGGGGGTATTGCGTGACGAGTTCATAATGCGGTGAATTCCCGCTCCCATTTACTTCACAATCACATTATAGTCACGATCTGTGCACTGCCGCGTCTCGCGCTCGCCATGCCGCCAGATTCAGAATCAGTGCACTCTATGAACCACGGCGTTAACTTGAACTGCATTTCTGTCAGTCTGTGACTAACGTTACAGCTCGTTAATAAACAACGTTTTTTGATTGATCCATTATACAATCCGTCTTGGCAAGTGCACTTGCGCAAAAACATTTTTCATGTTGAACTTTTGTTTTTTTGTGTGTGGATGCTGCTGATAAAACAGCTTCGCCGAGACTACAAAGAGACATGCGTGTGTGTGTGTGTGTGTGTGTGTGTTTGTTTGTTTCTTTTGTAAAAGTTTCCTGGATATAACTTCCCTATTTAATGCACAATTTTCCTTACAAATTATATTATCAGCAGCATTACAATGTGAGTAAATGTAGCCGTGTAAAATGTAAGGGATGATGCCACCCTTCTAGAACAATGTGCATTTACGTTTAAATTCTAACATATTTAATAGCATGGAATTAAAGTGTGTAATTAGTGTTAGCTCACTATCTTAGCCTTTTTCAGTGCATTAGGTGGGGTAATCTGATAATATTAGTGATTCTCATTTATCAAAACACTTACATTGGTACCGTTTTGGAGAGAAATTGGGTATTTTTTAATCTCTCTATTTAACCCATCTCATGCTGTGTGATGCTGAACTATCATATGAGTTTCTAAAGGTTTTTGAAATCTTTGCACAGTTATGAATATTGATATTTTATGTGCAACAATAGCATGCTCAGGCCCAGTATCTTTTCGCCTAATTTGAAATGCTTTTTCCCCCCAAATAATATGATTTAAATGGTGATGAGTGTACTGATTTTATGCATTTTAAAAAGATGGATGATATATATTCTTCAATCCTTCTGACAAAGAACAAAATATAATGTGAATTACAGTATGTGTATTTTTTTAATTTATAAATTGTAGTGCACAGTGTTTATTATAAGGGGTAGAATCCGCAGCTCAGTACTCACTACTCACTACTCATGAGTACTTTTAAATAAGCTACTTTTTTACTCTTACTCAAGTAGTTTTTTGGACAAGTACTTTTTACTCTACTCGCACTACATTTTTTGGAATGTAATGGTACTTTTACTTGAGTATGTTTTTTTCAGTACTCTTTCCACCACTGCCCCCATGTCACCAAGATGTCCATGTCTTTCTTTCTTCAGTCGAAAATAAATTAAGGTTTTTGATGAAAACATTCCAGGCTTTTTCTCCATATAATGGACTTCAATAGGACACAAACGTTTCAAGGACCAAATATGACAGTTTTTTTCAGCGCAGCTTCAAAGGGCTTTAAACGATACCAGATGATGAATAAGGGTCTTATCTAGCGAAACGATCGGTCATTTCAAAAATAAATAAAAAACTTTAAGTTTTATAAGCACAAATGCTCGCCTTGCTCTGTTCTGTGATGCACGTTCGTGATCCTGTTCGAACTCATTCATCCAAATGAACGAATCTTATTTCGACTCCAAAAAAGACTCGATCAAAATGAACAAATCTTTTTTCTCGAAAAAAGATTCGTTCATTTGGATGAACAGGAGAGTCACGAACGACGGTACGCGCTCGCGCTGTGCAAGAGAGGGGTGATCACCGCGTACACGAGCGTGATTGACACTGCTAAGACATTCCTCCTGGCTCTGATTGGTTGTTTCCGACCGGGAGCGGTGTATTTCTGCAAATGGCAGTAAGACCACAGGGAGGAGCCAGAGGAGCTTTATTTTTTTCACAGATTATCTGTCTCATATTCTACTTTCAGGACATAATGACAGTTTTAACAAATATTTGTTTACAAAAGCTACCTACTGCAGCTTTAACTTTTCGGGGCTGGCAAGTTTCAATCCCTTAGAAGCCTATGGAAGAGTGATCCAGCTCTCAGATTTCATCAAAAATATCTTAATTCGTGTTCTGAAGATGAACGAAGGTCTTACGAGGTTGGAACAACATGAGGGTGAGTAAATACTGACATTTTAATTTTTGGGTGAACTAACCCTGTAAATAATTTCTTCTCAGCCATTTTAACAATTGTCCATTAGTGAAATTCATTTTTCTCTGGTACTCTGTTTCTTTTTCTTTGCTCCTCCACTGACAGTTTTTGTCTAGACATGTCTGGCTACAGTACAGATAAAAACAATACTTTTTATAAGTTATTATTTGGCATTAGGGTATATTCACATATTTTAAGTCAATCAGCATGTATACTTGGATATTAATGAGTATTTGGGAGCACTTTTCCACTCCATCAGCTTACATGTCAACACCGTCAGACAAACTGTGTTTTTTTTTTCAACTTAATCATGTCTAATAAATGGTAGCCATTTTGATTTTCCTCAGTTGCCAGCTGCCACTAAACTAAACAAAAAATACCAATTTTATTTCTAAATCCTTGATTAAAATCATCCCTACTTTGAAGACAGTGTTGACACATAAAAGCTGTGACCACAGGGATTTCAACTGCATCCATCAATAGAAAGAAGTCAAAGGGGGTCCTCAGAGTTAAACTGACCAAAAATATGCCTGGTTTATTTCGAATTTGAAATAAATATCCGACAGAGTTAACAAGAATTAATGACTGATTTTGAAAGGCTGTTGTTTATGTGTAAAATAATGCAATGTTCACTTAAGTATTTTGTGATATTTTTTTAAGCCATCCAATTAACCTCATATTCATATTTGTGCATTTTAAAACACTCTTTTTTGCAGTTTGATACTGTGACCTCTACGGAGTACGAGTTCATTTGCATCGGCATTGTCCCTTATTTCAAGAATCAGTGATATAAAAATATATAAAAAATAAAAAACCCATATATTTATTCAATTATAATAAAGCCACAAAAGAAAAACATTCCATGGGAATCAGATTAAAGTAGGCCTATGAAAGATAAAACACGAAACTCATCATATAGACCAAAGGAATTCAGCACAAATTTGTTGGAGTTTGCAGCTTGGCCTATTTTATTACAGACGTAAAACGTGGGTGGCGGAAAATAATTCCTTGGAATGAGAGTGGGAGTTGGAAACGTAAAACTAACCAACCAGTAGGGATGACGGCCATTTGACTACTTTATTTGTGATAAACCTCTCTAACATGTCGATTGTTTAAATTAATGTATTCATAAGTAATTCATAAAATAATATATTTCCTTGCAGCGAGAGTGATCGGGAACACGTTATAGCTCAACCGCAGCTGGCTGGATTGAGCAGCTAGGAAAGCGTCAGTAAGCAGCCAGTCGTGATCAACTACGGCTATCTGATTATTTTAATTACCATAAAATAATCTAAAACACCAATCATGTAAAAGAACATAATCATATCAAGAGATACACTATAATAAATGAATGTAATTTACCAGAGCTAGTGAGGGAGTAATACAAAACAAAAAATCTGCCCAAAAAAATCATTGGTTTCTGAAACTTGCCAAGGCTGACTTGCCAGCCACCCGCAGGTCACGTGACCTCCCAGAATCAGACTGCCCGCTGCCACCAGCCACTGACAGGTCACGTGACTCCTGCCAGCCAGCTGAAGATTGAACCCCCTACTGTTAGTTTGAGATAATTGTCTGTTCTCATTTATTTTTACCAAACGCTGAGGGTGAATAAATGAGGACACAATTCACATTTTGTGGTGAACGATGAATTTAATGTATCACCATTTACTTTATATGAAATTTTCTTTAATCTATAATGGACACACTCACAAATACCATTTCTAGTACCCTGTCGCACTTCATATCATGGTCAAAAACAAATTTTGGGTATGTTATTAAGAGGACATGACAATGCATTTTTGTATCTTATTCCGCAAACAGTGATGCATTAAAGGAATAGTTCTCCCAAAAATGTAATTGATGTCCCTAATCAGTCACCCTCTTGTCGTTCCAAACTTGTATGACTTTCTTTGTTACACAAAAGAAGATATCTTGAAAATTTTTGGTAACCAATTTGGTGACCATTGACCTCCATTGGGCATAAAACAGTGAGACATTTCTCAAAATCCGTTCCACAAAAGAAAGAAAATCATACAGGTTTGGAACGACATGAGGGTGCATAAATTACAAAAGCATTCTCATTTTTTGGGTAGAACTATCCCTTAAAGAACTTCTTAGAAAATAATTAGTGCTCAAGATTTTTTCATCATGCTCACGGTGGAAAAACTAGTAGTTCTGCAACAGTTTGCACATACTTTACTGGGTTTATTCTTCCAAACCCACTTAGACCAGGGAACAAATGATTAGGACTTTCCTATCCTTGTGAATTCCCTTCTCAGCGGGAGATGGCAGGGCCAAAGCACTGGCTGTAACTGAACAAATATTGTTCTTAATTCATGAGGGGTGAATCTAAATGCTTTCAGTGTGACATCAGTCTCTCACACATGCACACTTGTTCATTGTCACTGGCAGTGGACCTTGGCAGGGCAGTTTCAGCCCCAAGCCGATTGCTCCCCTGCAAAGGACGGTGATGTGCCGCTTGGCGTCCAATCTGAATGACTAACGGGTTGTCAAGCATGAGGGCGCACATAGCAGTGCTGGAGTCTGAGTGTGTAGGGTGTTATAGTCAGCTGAACGATCTGGAGTTTGTCACATGTGCTCATTCTTGCACCTGGTCTGTGGGCAGAGACATTCCTGTTTTTTCTCCAGGGTATTTCTCAGCTTGTTAAAGTCATACCTAAAATGAACCACCCTTCTGAAGTTGCATGGTATAGAAAGTTGTGATTAGCCACTGTGGCTAAATAATTATTGTAGTGAAATCATATTAAATAGACGTTTTGTTAAATATCTCATCCATTATTGTTTAGGTAAATCAGGGTCATCTAATTCAAAGTTTAAATTTGTAGTTGTGCATAGGGTAATTTTTTTTAAAAATGTTTTACAGATTTGAATTGATTGTTCTTTTTAGCCTAAAATGACCCTCGAGATGTGGTGTTGAGCATTTTCTCCCAATATTCCTTCTTGCTCTGCAGACTTTACTTGGGCAAAGGGATTAAAGCACTTTGGCACAATTAACGATGTGCAGCATTCCGTGTGTCCAAACAACTTGGAATGCCTCATTGCTCCTTAATGAATGAACAATTGCTGTGTGCAAAAGTGCAGCTGAATTGAAATAATGTCTTGCATTATCAAAACCTGCTATTTAAACATACATTACAGTATGTGAGCTTGAAGGACAAATAGTTTGTAATAACTCCTTTTTGGAGTAGATGTGTTGGTAGAACAGGTGCATGTGTGGAGGTAAGGGATATGAGACTGTTTAATTTGAAATCTTTAGAGAATCTCAAATTTGTGTTTTTGAACAGAAATACAGTAAAAACAATAATATTGTGAAATATTATTACAATTTTAAATAATTGTTTTCTATTTTAATATATTTCAAAATGTAATTTATTCCTGTGATGCTAAGGCTGAATTTGCATCATCATTACTTCCATGATGTCACATGATCCTTCAAAAATCATTCTAATATGCAGATTTTTCTGATCAAGAAAAATTCTTATTAATACCATTGTTGAAACCGGTTGTGCTGCTTCATATTTTTGTGTAAACGGTGATACTTTTTTCAAGGATTCTTTGATTAACTGTCACTTTTGATCCATTGAATGGATTCTTGCTAAATAATTTCTGTTTTTCCTTTTACAATTATATAATTATATTATAACAATTATAATAAATATATCATTTAATAGTAGCCAACTAATATAGTTTCAAATTTTTGTTCAGTTGTTTATTGGTTATGTAAGAAATTTGTTCAAGCCCTCAAATTGTTCTCCTGCTACAGAGATTTGTTTAAAAACAATAAGCCATCATGGACATTGCAATGACAGGAACAGCAGGGGTCAGGATTTCATATGCCATTGAACACTGATGTTTACTACACCATGCTGTGTGATGATTGTGCTTCATATATGATTAACCTCTTGTCTCTTTACACTCCATATCTGTGAGGGTTTGTAATGGTTACATAAATCTACATTAAGGGGACAGGAAGCTATTTGACATTTCATTCCAAAAACATTGATCTTTAATATTCTGACAACTTACAACTTTTTGGCTGTATTATAAGATTATCTTGTTTTTTTGTTTTTTTTATAACTCAAGCTTTGAAAGATTTAGATCAGTGTGACATGGAATACAAAATTCCTGTTGAAATAATCTACCTTTAGTTTGTAACTTGTAGTGTAACTGGATCTAGTACTATATGATCAAATTGATCATAGTATTTGTCCATACATTATTGCTGTCCGTGTTTTGTTCAGCAGACATAGAAAGTGTCCTTTGAAGTTCTGCTTCTAAAAGAGAACAATTGCGGTTCAAATCTTGCAGTCAATGCTGATCTCAACATAACCAGTGTCCTTTTGCATGTAAGGCCCTCCACACCCTCTGAATAGATGCCATGTTTTTGAGTGACAGTCAAGTAAAAGCAGCTTAAGAGTGTACTGTTCTACACAACAGACATCAATACGTGGTTACCCTTTATTGATTTCATATCTTTTGCATACTTTGTTTTTGCAGCAAGACCGTTTTGGAGACATTACAATACAGTATGTCTGGCCTGATTGTTTGTAGTTAATGTCTTAAATTTAATGTTATACCAGTGGCATATTATAAAACATACCTAAAGTATTACTCATAATGACATTGTCTCATGAAAGCTAAACTCTGTAAAATGTTTTTACTGGTGTTTAAACTTGGAAATTGAAATCATTTGCATCGGAAAAAGGGCTTTACTCATAGATTGTTATATGAGGTGTGAAGAAACAGGGCTCACATTGTAACAGTGTAGTCTGATGGAATAAACACAACATAAATGCTTCCCTGTGTGTGAGCAAAAACAATGGGCTGCCTGCCTTCTGTATCCTGCAGTAGTTTGAGATCATTGGGAAGGCATGAAGCTGTGTGTAGAACTGTGACATTCCTCCAGATGCTCTCGTTCTTTGTGGTTTGGCCACTGGGCTCCAGCTTTGATTACTGAATAACCCACGATTCTCCAAAAGAGGCTGTGTTATTGTACTGGTGTGCTAGACGCTTGGACTTAAAGCTTGGAAGAACAACTTTCCTCTCCTTTCCCTGGACATCCTACCTTCCCACTCACTGGTTCTTAGTGCTTCCTGTGTTTGTCCATGTCTCGCAGGCAGTCACTAAGAAGACGTTTGGGGGCAGTAATTTCCGGAGTTCTCTGGAGAATGGACTTCTGTTGTGTGCGTAAGTAAAGCTATGTTTATTTATACTTTCTTTTTTTACTATGGTTTTCTTGCTTAAACCATGAAAAGGATTCTGCTATAATTGTCTGGCTTAGGCTATCGTTTAGTAATGGTTTTTAATATTCATTGCACTTTTTGTGCACCACAAACATAATATAATTTGGACAGTTCATTAAAATAGGGAACATTTAGTCTTCATTTACTCACCCTCATGTAGTCCCAATTCTGTATTTCCAGTACAGTGGAAATAACCCCCCCACACACACACAATAATAGGGGTTATTCAATCTCAAACCTCATTGACGCTTGTCATAATGTTAAGCAATGACATTCACTTATATGTTACCTTTATGTCCTATTTGGAATTTAGAATTTATATAAATACATTATACAGTGTGTATACAATGTATATAAAAAAAACACACCTCCTAAACTAAACCATATTCTAAGCCTGAGCAATAGTGCTAACAAAAGCAAAAAGTGAGTTGGGGAAAGTTACTTTTAAATGTAATGCGTTACAATATTGCATTGTATTTACTTCCTAAAAAAGTAACAAATTGCATTACTTATGGCGGTTTTCCATTGCATGGTATGGTTCGGCTCGCTTTGCTTTTCCACCACAGTTTAGTACCGCTTCAAAATGGGTGGGATTATAGACTGCTTGTTAAAATTGATGAAAAACGTTTTAATTCCTGGTCGCAATATCCAGCTCTCGCTGGATCCGCTCCTCGGCTACCAACGAGAGGAACGTCTGCACCTCGTCTACAGACACCACGATTCAGCCATTTCTTTTTACAAGTTTTTTTTTTTTTTTTTTCAAGCAAGTCGTTTATAAAAATATTGCAAACCAATAATACTTGGGTGGCTTTTGCTGACTATTTAAATCTAGCAGGTTTGGTGTCTCATGTTGCAAATCCAATGACGTTGGTTCTCTCAGACCAATCAGTGATCTGACAATTTTTCACGTCACATTTTAGTATCAGTACGGTATGCTTGGAACCTTGACAGAGGTGGTACCATTTAAAGCGAGCACAAATGTGATGTTTATCTGAAGTAATTTTGGTTATTAGATTTGGATCATCGAAGGTCAGTAGCAAAGGCATTGGTTTATACATTTATTTGTGTTATTTAACATTTATTTATTGCAGCTTTGTAAAATATTCTGAGTTTGCAATGCATTTCACTGTTTTTTTATTAATTGAGGACTAATAAATCTGCTTTTATTTATGCAAGAAGCATAAAGGAGGAGCGACGACAGTGAAGATCGAGAGAGACCAGGCCTGGATTTATGTTGTGTTTTGTTATATGTGACAGCAGTCGTCCGTGAGGGGCTACTGTCTTTTATTTTCGTTTTGTATTTGTTTCATTTATTGTATTAAAAGTCTTTGAATGTTCACCGGTTCCCACACCCTTCTACCCATAACATCGAACATTTGATACAAAGACATCTTACTTACTTAAATCGCATTAATTGTAATGCATCACAGTCAAGACTGTGCTGAAGTAACCATTTAGCCTGCTTCTCCAAGACTTTGAGCTCTTTTATGACTTATGTTTCACTGGACTCATACTCGCGCGTTCTGCATTGCAAATGAAATGCAGTACTAGGTAAGTTACCAAGCAAGTTTATATCATACAAGCCAAACATAAGGAGCTCAAAATTATGTAGTTTACAAATCAAGCAGCATAGTGTGTTTGAGGTCTTAACATAGTATTGTGGAAAGAACTGTGCAAAAATAAGTCTTTGTTAATCAAAAATATGCTCATGTAATCGTAATTTGAAATGCGAGTAGGAAAACAAGTTGCATAATTGTGGTTAGAGGCACATTTTTCCAGTGAGCCTATGTTGGAGCTATACTTTTAACTACTTTTCTATAATGCACTGAAACAATATTTTACCTGTTGGCTGAAATGTGATGCAAGCTAACCTGAACTTTTTTATTTGGAATTTGCATAGATGTGCAGCTGCATGTAATTTAACGTGCATGATGCCATGCAGCTATTTTTAAAGCAAATAATTTGTACCCTGCTGTCACAATCAGAGACTCTTCCATCCCAGGAAGCATTAGTAAGCCCAGCAGAGGAAAACAACATGGATGGCAGAGCATTTATAAGGACAGCTGTGAAGAGGTGTTCCATAGTGCCAGCTACTCTAGCCGGGGTTCAGAAACCTGAGTAGAGGGCAGGCACATCGAGGAGAAGCAGCTCTCGGGCCTCTTGTGCTGTTTATGTAAAGAGAGCGTTGGGTCGGTGGACTGGGCGTAACATGCTGCAAGCTCAGGGATTTCAGCACATTTCAGAACATGACTGGATGGTTTTGGGGCAGTGCGTGGGCCGGTTTGACACGCTGGTGTCAGTCGAGTGACTCAGCAGACTAATTACCACAGTCCAGTGCAGAATGTCATCGTCCTGATCCTGCGCTCTCATGCTGCCTGCTTACAGTCTGTATACCGAGCCATTAGCTTTGCTATTTCCACATGAGCTAACAAAAGCGTACATTACCTGAGGAAACTGTCACTCTGGTAAACAAAGAGTCCTGTGAAACTGCTGCTGGGGCCGGCACAGCAAAGGCTTTACTTGGGCTTAAAGAGTGTACAAATACTACTTAGATGTGTGAATGGGTAAATGTGTTTTAGTGATTACAGACAGCGAAGAAATAGCCAACACTACATATTCTTTAGATACTGTATCTATACTTTTATTTATATATATATATATTTTATAAAATATATACAATTTTTGGTGGCTTAAGCATATTTGTTTTTTTACATAAAAATTGTTTTATATATATATATATATATATATATATATATATATATATATATATATAATTTTTTTTATGTAAAAAAAAACATTTTAAGGCCACCAATCGAATTTAAAAAAGCTTTGTGTAGGTCTAGATCCGTATATAGATACTGGAGTTTAAAAAGTCATTTATTTTAAAAGGGGGCACACATCTCTGACTTTGTTACCATGTTATGACCCGACTTTTGCAACCAATCAGATTCTACATTTTAATCAGCTTTAATTGTAAATGTTACTGTTAAATTCAGCATTCAACCAATCACATATATTTACACATTATTTTGTTATTTTTATCATGTTATTAAATACACTACATTACTTTGATATTGATTCTAAAGCCTGTATTGACCTATAACAAAAATGGCAGCTATGTTTTTTTACAGTCTATGGTTATTCCCTTAAAGTTTTTACCCAGAATGAAAATCCTGTCATTTTTTACTCACTGACTGACTTTCTTCTACCACAGAAGGAATTGCGCATCACTAAATGAAAGAAAATGGCTTGTATGAGATGAGTCATAAAAATGTTAATGACTGCCTCTCCCTTTAATGCACATCAGTTTCTCACATTTCACTACATACCTCACATTATATTTCATGCTCTTCACTCAACCGCATGCCTTGTATTTTGCAATTTAATGTTTCTGTCTATTTCCCCAAACCAGTTTTACATACAAAACTAGACTTGGAGGCTATTGACTGATGTCTGTTTCCACAGAGAGCTGTTTGTGTTTTTTCAGGGCATTAGATGGGTTTGTAAACTGAAGCCAGATGGTCAGAATTAAAAAAAGCCATAAACTGCCAACTGACACGCGATGTAATTGTTTGTGTTGAATTTTGTTCTGCTTTTCTTTTTCTAGACTGATCAACAAGATCAAGCCTGGCATTATCAAGAAATTAAACAGATTATCCACACCTATTGCTGGCTTGGTAAGTTGTTGTTGTTTTTTGTACTTTGACATGCATACAGGATTTTTGCTCTAGTATTCCATCCTAATAAGAACTTTAACTCTTAAAAAGAAGATTGAATGATTTACTAAATGGTTGACATGTACATGGGTATTTAGTGTGAATTGCAAAACGTGTATATACTTCTACCTGTTATTTAATAGAAATCATTTGTCACCATTTTCCAAACAGGAAGCATTGCAATTTTCTATTTTGAAAGATCCATACACATACGTGTAGAGAAGGGGTAATTAGATTTTGATATAATGTAATATATTACTTGTACAGTAAAAAAACTTATGCTCTTGCTATGGTCTATGCTCTTGCTTTTTAATGCCCTTTAAAACTCTTGACCCAAGTAAGCTTAGATGTGCATCTGCATGTCCAACAGCATCACAGCGGTATTTCCATAAAATGCTTCCAACCCCAAAACCTATCGAGTACAGCCTAAACACAGTTGAGGGCTTACATGGCACGGACCAAGCAAAGGCATGCAAAGAAAAAAATATAGTTTGGAATATATTTTAGTTTTGCTAAATACTGCTGAGCCTGTAAAGTTTGTCCAAAAGAGACCTGTTTCTGAGCTGCAGCAAACCGTAAGATGCAAAAGAACATAATGCACTTATCCAACTATGTTTATGACTGATGAGAGATTTTTTTCCACAGAATGAAAGGCTCATTCAAGCCTCTGAAATCTTCCCAGCACTATTATTGTTCCTTCTGGCTGCTTGGCTTTTGTTAGACGCAGTTTTATTCTAATACTGAGGTTTTATATTTTGTTAAATCAAGGCTCATCAGTGCAAGAGTGGAAATCTCTGGTTTTGTGGACTGTGTAGCGACTCTGGCTTTGGATCACTAAACTCTACTCAAGGTTTGGCTTTGGTTGATCTCTGGATCACTTTCCCATAGTTCCATCAAATCCAGAACCGTGGTTTACCCTTGTGTTTCCCTGGATAGCTGATCCTCCTTTTAACAATTTGAAGAGAGGAAGCCTACACTTGAGTGGCACGCTGGTCGGCCACATTAGAAAAGTCATTCTGGCAGGAGTTTGGCCTGAGGTTTAGCAGAGACATGACTCTGTAGAGCACAGCCCTTCATAAACCCCCTATAATTGAGCTGGATGGATATATTTGCAATGAGTCTCACCACTGTGAAAAGAGAATTGGCAGAACTGATTATTTGAATAGGATTTTCCACAGGCCACCAGGCTTGTTTGCTCTTAAAAGTGTGCATTTAAGCATTTATATTTTATTTACTTTAATTAAACCCTTAATGTCTAAGTGTTAACTTTATATTTCGTCTAGCATTATTGCCTATTTGCATAATAGTTTATTATGTGAATAGAATTCAACATGATTCATATGAGAGCTTGATCTATGCTATCACAGTTTATCACAAGAATTGAACTTTAGCATACCTCAGATTACATGCATATCACCAGTAATGCCTGTGCAACAAACCAACAACCAGCAGTTGCAAAAAAGTGTTTGACGGAAAGCTTGGTAGTTATTTTCTGATGCCTGTAATCGCTAAATGAGTATTTCTGACAGGATTACTGTATGTGCACTGGCTATAAAGATATGTCATAATGTCACTGTCCCAAAACTATCTGTGAAAAATTATTAAAACATTAGTGTTTTAGCCAACATGTCCTGTTGAGGAATTGTAGATCATTTAAAATTCCAAGTAAAGGTTAAACATGTAATAATCTGTTTGTTCCTAACCACCTGCTTCAAGACATTTAGCATTCAGGTAAACGGGTGACTTGTTGGACCTTTTCACATCTCAGATATTTTGCAGAGGTTAGACGTTAAGGACACTGATCAAGCTGTTGGAGTGTGAGAATTTGGTTGAGGAACAGAACAAACAATAAGAGACGTCTTGCTGTTGACATTCATTTTCTGTGCGGTGTATCTCATTTGTCACCTTTAAACACAGATTAAACATACTTCAACAGACCCTTTGACTCCCACACACAGGGTCATGGTGAGACCTTTGACCTTGCCCCTCAAGAAAGGATTTAAACAGCAGGCGAGGAGGTGATTCAGAAGTAGAGCTCCTCATTGCCATCTGCTAATAGGCATGTTTGCTGTTTAAATATAGGCCAAAGCACCCTGTGATTATTTCAGCGCAAGCGGGAAAGCAGGAAAGGGTGGGCTGCACGCTCTGAACTATCATCCAGATGGTTGATCAAGTCTAATTGAAATAATGTCATAACACGAATTCAGTACCATGATAGTCTACATTTCTCAACATACCAGATGTGTATGTGAATGAACACACACAGTTTTTAGTTTCCTTAATATTAAAAGCATTTGCTTACCCACCCACCGAGCAATTTTAACAGTTACTTGGGGGAAATACTTTGTCGTTTCAGTCACCTGTGTTTCATGGCAACCCCGTCTCCAAAATAATCAATCACCCTGAAGATTCCTCAAATATTCTGCTGAGAGATTTGTGTGGCGGTTTCTGGGTGTGAAAAGTGAGAGTATGCTTGAGTTTATTTGTTTGTGCACATGCAGGTATGTGTTTGGGTTAGTCTAGAGCGAATGAAAAGAGAGTGCGTGTGTGTGTTTGTGTGACTGCCGTACATGTGTGTGGGAGGGTACTAGTGTCTTTGACTCTCTCTGTCATACTTTTGCACCGCCCCGAGGCCAAACTCCTGCTCTCACAGGTACAGTCACAGGTCAATCAGTGATATTCTTCCTTTATTCTTTGCTCTTGTGGTGTCACTTTTTATTTGCCTCCTGCCCTCTTTCGTCTCCTCCCACTGCTTCAGCTCACTGGACTGAACTTTGGAAGCAATGATTTCTGGACTGTGTGTGCCAAAGAATTCCCGTATGAGTGCTGTCTAACTCAGAAGGTGGACACATATTCTCTGTCGACAGGACAACATCAACCTCTTCCTAAAAGCCTGTTCAAAGCTTGGACTAATCGAAGCCCAACTTTTCCACCCAGGAGACCTGCAAGACTTCTCCACACGTGTGACTATCAAGTAAGTTTTGGTTTTCTCAACTTACAATGTTCGGTAATATACTTGACCTTCCGCCAATGTGAAAATAGCTGTGGTTTAGCTATAACAGAATGTGTCCAACCACTGTATATGGCTCACTAGATGGTGATTTTGGCCGATCTTATTGTCCTCTGGTCTCAAATTCACATATTTTTGTAAAACAGGCTTGTATTACTAAACCAGTCATTTAAATTCAACTGAGCCAGTATGTAACTCAATGTGAATGGCTATTTTAAAAAGATTCATGGGCATGTTGTTGACATTATAGCTTAATAACATTTATCATACAGTCATGACTGGCTTGTATGAATGTCTTGTTTGTGAAAATGCATTGAATATTAAATAAAAATCATGAATTAGCTATGCGCTCTTTGTCAGGTGAGAAATTAAAGTTAGAGAAGAGTCAATAAATGAAGAAGAGCAGAGGTGAGTTGCAATGAAAGTATAATCTGATCATAAAAACGCAGAATCACCCTCATGAGTGAAGCATAAACTCTTGCTATCACTGAAACACAAGCTGACAATTGGCCTGTGTATGTGTAAATTCGAGATGAAGAGAGATTAAAGACTTTCTGTGTGTGTGCTGTGGGCAAAGTTGCCACTTGCAGGTGTTTATGTCCTGTGCATGCTGTAATCATGCTATATTGTTGTAGTTTCAGTGTTTCGGATCAGCCCAGATCTGTGAAAAGGGTGGAAAAACAAGGCATGTTGATCAACCTGTTCAGTATTTTCACAGGTGTGTCTTTGGTAGGTAGTGACGTTGTGAGATCTGTCAGTCCAGCTCTGACATGTTCATCACCACAAGCACTATTTGTGAACAAAAACACAAGAAGTCCTATGCTATCATATTTTCTTGGTGACTTAAAATAGAATGTTTCATAATTCATTGCAACAGTTCACAGAAAAATAATATTTCTGTCATCATTTACTTACCCTCATGTCATTCAAAACCTGATTTTATAGTCTGATGCACAGAAGGAGAAATGTTGATAAATGTGCTGGTTGTTTTGTGAGTTGAACTTGAAAAGTTTATAGGATCAGTTCAATTTGTAAAAAAACAAAAATTATAATAATTATATATTATATATCTCAATCAGACTTTTATGATCTGTTTAATAAAAAAAAAGATGGGTTAATTTGTGAATTGGCAATCACTAAGCACTCTCATAAGCTCTAATGAATTCTCATGACCTTGCCAGTGAGAGTTAGGACAAATGTCAAGTTTGTCAGTGAATAATGGCTTAAAGTGGGTGTATTCCACTCACAAATCATATGTCAAGACAAAAAATAAATAGCACAAGTCATGTAAACCACATTAATCATTTCCCTATGGTGCTTTTTATGGTGAGTTTGTTATCATTCACTTTAATTATTTAAAAAAAGAGTTCTGATGATATTCTTTAAAAAATTCACCTTATGTGTTTTAAGGAACATATTCATAGGGTTGGAACAACATTAAAAATATATATTTGTATTATATTTAAAAATTGTATTTATTTAGTGGACTGTCTGCAAATGACTGTTTTTCTTTTCCTGTGTTTTCCGATAGTTGATCCTTTTGTGAGCTTCATTTGACTAGGTGTGTTCAGCTCTGGCTTGAACTGGTCCAGCACAAAATATTGGTGTGTGTTGGGGCATTGTAAGATATCAAAGCTGTATGACGTCACATACAAATTAGTAACGATTCAAATATGTGAAATCAACCTGCCCTAAGACTGCTTTGAATAGGGCAAGGGAGGGCTTTATGTTTCTGCCCATCCTGTCATTGTTACCTCAGCAGAAGTGACAGTGCTGTCAGACACTAACCTGTGGGCCGAGATTAAACAAAGCAAGCCTTGCTGCATGACGGTTACCATGCCACACCCGTACTGCCATAGAAACTGTACAGAGGCTCTGATTAAACAGGACTCATTCAATCCCTATAGGCTATAATTATAATAACTTACGCCACTTGTATATGTCTGAGGGTGTGTGTCTGTGAGCATGAAGTGAGGGTTTATCTGCGTCCACTGTCAGGTATTTGTCGGAAGAGTTCCAGGGTTCCTAATTTTAGAATTGAAAGGTCACTTTGACACTAGATGAAGTGCAGCAGTGATATGATTCCTGACTGTAACTATTTTTGGCTTGTTTTCTCCTTCATGCTCCTGGTGTAACTTTACATCCTTCAGAAACATGTTTGTGTTTACATCAAGAACACAACAAGAAGGCTACCATTTTGGCTTGTATTTTCTGTTCCGGGTTTGTGTAGACCATGTAATTTGCATATACTAACTGTAGGCTGGCCAAGAATTAGACTACACCTATCAGCACTGTCAAACACCGATATATGGTAGGGCTTATTAGGGCCCGAGCACCAATGGTGAGAGGACCCTATTGGAATTGCTCTGTTTTTTTAAAATGTTTTTACAACGACCCCTGCCAATTCATTCTAGAAAATGCATTTTTTGTGTTCTGAAACAATACATACAACCAGTAAACGATACATGGCAGTAAACCATCTGGAATGTGAGTGGAGAGTTTGCACCCATCATTAACGTTTTCAGATCTCTCACACTGATCTGAGATTTATAGCCCTTGTCGAGTTTGATGGCGACTGTTCACAGTCACACAGAAGGCAACGTGAGCAGAAATTGCAGCCTGTTGCCGGCAGGCTTGAGATAAGCAGGGCCTACATTCATTATTACTTATCAGTCCATGAAAAGCAAGTGTCTCAGAGAGGGAAACAACTCCAGGTCATCTGTCCCACTGGCAGCCTCTTCCAGCATGACAGCTGCTCAGTTTCATGACCTGTTTACATGTGCCAATAAACAAGATCAACACTACTTTACTTTTAAACACTGTAAATCTTATATTATTATTTTATAGTATTTTAAACACAGTGTTTAAAATACTTTTAAACACTGTAAATATATATATATATATGTGCGCATATGATATATATTTATACATGCACACAAACGCAGCCGTGCTGATACAGAGCCATATCGCACTCTTGCTTGTGTGATATCATATTCCATATAGATCTTGCATGTGTGTGAACAAGAAATATTTAATCATTTTAGTATTTATTTTTAAATGTTAATATCCTTTAGTTTAGTAACAATGTTACTGAAATATCATTAAAATACTGTTAAAGTTTTTATTTATAATATAGTTTTTATTAGGGATGCACATACCACTTTTTTCAGAATGAGTCTGATACTGATACTTTCATTTTTGGTACTTGCTGATACGGAGTATCGTTAGCTGTATTTCTATTGCATTTGTATTTTTTCATATTGGTTATAGAAACCAAAAGAAAATTAATCATATTAGTTTGCTTAATTCACAAATAGACATGTCTTTCATTTATTTTCATGCTTAATTATTCCTGTTAAACTGATTGTACGAGCTTCTGATACTCTTCTGTTCTGTTCACTGTTCATTATATTGCTCGTATTTTGTATATCGTATTTCATCTACAGCGCACATTAGAGCTATTCCAGTGCAGCGGCACAGTAATCACATGACCTTTTTCTGGAATAATGTAGGGTTAGAGAACCACACGTTATACATAAATCACATAACTTTAACTAAAATTTAATTTAGTAAGAGTTAGTTGTAATCCAACTAAGCGACCAGCAATCAAGCACATGCAACGGAAGTGTGCATGCTCTCTTTGCTATTGACATAATTTTTCAGTGTTGTCTGTGAGAAATAGATGTGCGTTCGACTAGCTTGTGCATCTATCAATCCACTTAGCCTGCATCACTTATCAGCTCGTGCACAGCAGCTATACATAAATATTTTTGTTTAATATTCTTTTAGTTAGATACATTCATAGACATCTTTTAGCTCTTGATATCTCCATGTCTCTGTTTGTTCTGTTGTCTGTTTCTTTGTCTGGACACAAACACTGTACACACAATGCGTCATATCGGTTATTGGTATAAAAGCATTTTAATGAGTTGAGTACACAAGCACAGTATTGGGACCGATGGACAAGGCATTTGTTGGTAGATGTAATCTGGTGAATCATAGTTTACAGGGTTTCATTTCTTGTCATTGTAGATGGTGAAATCTTGGTAGCTGTGTGAACTTTGTCTGTTTTATAATTGTCTCGTCCAGTGAACATATTGCCATGTTACTAGCACTTACCAAATGTTAATGATAAAGAATTGTATCTCTTTCTGCATTCCAGTAGTTTATAGACTTGTGCATTTGAACTGATTATGAGTCTTGATAGCACTTCACTTTTCAATTTCAAACCATATTAATTATGGATAGTCATCAGTTATTGACTTTAAGAGCAGCTCCAAATAAGAGGGCCAAATTATTCATAAAAGAAATGTGATCACAAATGCTGTCATGTCATTAATACAAACCTCTAAAACTGTAAGAGATATTGGGATGTCAATGTGGTGACTCTACCGAACATGAGAGCAACGCAACCTGGCTGTTTAGATCTTATTGGTTGTTTGCTTGCCAATGGTAGCATGCTGATTTATCAAAACATCTAATAGGCTGTTTAAGATCTATGGGCGATGCCAGGCATTTTAATGAAAATATCGAGCGCTATATCTAACTTTTTTTTTATATCGTTACCGACAATGGTGTACCTTCGATAAATACCGATACCGTTTTCTCGCCCAGCCTTATTCTGTATGTTTCAGAGTTTTTCTTTTTCAGCAGCAATACAGTGTGGCAGAGTTTGACAGTATTGTTCTTATTGACTGCAGATGCCATCATCTCATGCCCCAGCACTAAACTGATTGACCAAAATCATTTTTAAAGCAGTTATCCTAGTACATGAAAACGTACTCTGAGGTCGGCTGCTGGATACGTTTAGCTGATTATTGAAAAATGCTTGAAAATAGATGTGCTTAATGTTGTACTCCTAATTATTAGATTTAAATACACTACCGTTCATCATTATCAACAATCATCACAGCTTGATTATTGTATCTCCCTCTATATTGGAATAAGTAATCAAATATAAATCGTCTTCAGATGGTTCAAAATGTAGCTGCCAGACTTCTGACTGGCACCCATATATTTGATCACATCTACTCTGTATTATGCTCTTTGCATTTACTCTTTGAGTTTCATTTTTTGTGTGCTTTAAAAAAAAAAAAAACTTTAAGGCTCTGAGGAATGGCTCCTGAATATCTCCTTGATCTTTTAAATCTAAATTCATCGGTTAGATCTCTGAGGTCTTCTGAGCAAAGAGTGTTGATGGTTCCGAGATCCAGATTAAAGTCGAAGGGGGACCGTGCCTTTTCTATTGTTGTGCCGAAACTGTGGAACAGTCTTCCAGTTTCCCTCAGATTAACCTCTTCAGAATCTGAATTTAAATCCAAGTTAAAAACTTGTCTTTTTACCTAGGCTTATAATTTTCCCTAGAGTATAAGTATTATACTCAGTGTTTTGATACTCTCCTCCTTCTCATTGCATTGCGGTCTAAATTGTCTATATTTATTCTTGTCTTTTTTTAGCAAGGTTTTGTACAGCACTGTTCAACTTCTGTTATTCTTATTGTGCTTTATACATTTTGATTTGATTTAGTTCTGAATACCTTTCGTTGGTTTGGGATCAGTACGTGACATTAAAGTTGTAAAAAAAAATTGTTTCATATAAATTCTGCTCTTTCGACATTCATTAAACAATTCTGAAAAAATATATAGATATTTCCACAAAAATATTAAGGAGCATGACTGTTTTTAACATTGATAATAATAAGCCAAGTTTCTTGAGCAGCAAATCATCATACTAAAGTGATTTCTGAAGGATTTTGTGACTATGAAGACTCTGAAGTATCTGAAAATACAGCTTTGCCATCACATTTCTATCAAAAACATTAAATGATCTTATCTACCACAAACTTTTGAATTTTAGCAAGTCTGTTTAGGTCAGTAAAAAGTACTATTGGTGGACTGTTTGTTCAATTATTTAAAAGATCCACTTTTCAGTGTTGTGAATTATAATATAATGTTTTCATTATAAGTGCTGTGGTAGAATGAATATGTAATTTGCTCAATGGTGTGTGGCACTGGATGGCATCAGTGGTCTCTATGACAGGGACACTGGTATATTGTGAATTACTCAATTGTCCATGCCATGAGTAGACAAACAAGAGCTGCATTTGTGCAACACTCGCTCATCCGACTAGTGAAAATTATTCTTTATACAATTTTTTACTTATAGCTGGTGAATCGGATAAGAATGTAACGAGCCTTTTGGGAGATATTAAATCAATCACAGCCAATGCCTCCATTTAAAGGTATATGTTGTATCATAGAGCTGAGTAAAAACACAAAGAATGATTGATGCAAGCTGGCATGACTAATTAGTGACATTCGTATATAAAATCAGGAACATTCTTTACCCGCTGAATGTTACTGAACTGGGCTGTGAGGTCTTACTCTCCCAGCTATGCACACACACCCACTTTATAAATGAGGGGTGTTGATGTGTCATGAATCTGCCCGTCCATTGTCACAGTGTCATTTTATTGCATTTCCCAAAAGGGTTTGGCAGGCCTTTTATGGACTAAAAGTATTTCGAAATAGAGGACGGATGTACGACTGTAAAATTCCAGAAATATGCTGTGGATATTGTGTAACTGAAGTCTAGTCTTGTGTCCATGTGTATTTTACATTATGTGTAGGTGATATTCTCTGTTGTAGACTATCCTACTTTTTCACTCACTTTGTGAGCCTCTGTGGTTTGGACATTGTTTGGAGGGAAACAGAACAGTGCCATTTAGAAACTTCTATTGTGTTTTATTTTGAAATGTTCCTACTCAATAATCGCACATACAGAAATGGTTTGGTTTCTATAGAGAGACAAATCCCAATTGTAGCTGTGACTTTCCCACAGACTGGTACAATACTTTGTTATGACATTGACCTGCTCAGACAGTATCTTTAGGCCCTAAAATGGTCAGAATAAAGTAAAGGAATGTAACTTAGTTTCTGAGTTCATTACACATGAATATTAAAGAATGCAGCAGGTTGATGTCGCCTTTTGTGAGAATGTAACAGTGCAAACATTACATTCTCACAAATGTGCAAACATTATATTCTCACAAATCTGCAAACATTATATTCTCACAAATGGTCATTAGCGTAAACAAAAATTTTTGCCTTGGGAACAGACGGGGGATTTTATAAGCAATTTAACGCAGTCTTGTACTTGTTTAGACACATTAGTTCAAAGCATTTAAAGCCTGATGTGTGAATAGTGACCCTATTGAAAAGCATGTGTGCTCTGATTATGTCTGACAGTGTTTTGAATAGAATAATGAGCTGTTGTAATTGGAATGTTCCAGCCACAGTTCTCTTACTAAAGGATGGAGAATTAAAAGTGGCAAGAGTGGCTGTTAAACATAAATGCGCTAGTTGGATAAGTGTCAGTTCACCCAAAAAAGAAAATCCCATTAGTATGTATTACTCAGCTGGAACACAATAGTGAATTTTTAATAAATATTCTGTCCACACTTTTTAATATATTGAATGAGGACAGGGGCTGTCAAGCTCCAAAATGATTTTAAAAAGCACCATAAAAGTATTGGAAAAGTGGTCTGTGCTCCTCATGTGCTCTTTCTGCATGTCTTACGATGCATATTATTAGGGCTGCAACTAACGATTATTTTGATAATCGATTAATCGGACGATTATTTTTTCGATTAATCGATTAATCGGATAGAAATTAAATTAGATTTTTTTTTATAACTAAATAAAACCGTAAATCAGGGTATTTATGTGTAAAAGTGTACTTTAAAAAGTGCAAAAGCCACACATTGAGTTTTACTAATATCAATATTTGCATTGTTTTTAATGATAATTGCTGATGGCAAGTTGACAAACATGATTATTGTTAAAAAATGATATCAAACATATTATGTTTTAACAAAATTTTTGTTAAAACAAATTTACACAGACATGTTGTTCAGATGTGAATATCTGAACTAAAAACAAACTAAAAACATCTAAAATATATAATTCATTTAATTTTTATTTAAAATTAATTATATATAAGGAATATAAGGATAAAGAATATAATATATATTATATATATAATATAGAAAATAATATAATATAAGGATAAATTGATTAAATAAATATAGAAAGACTGAAAACAATTGTGTGAACGTAGAGCCGCAGTAGATCGCGTTTGAAAAACAATTAAAACTTAGTAGACAAATGCTATAAAAAGAGAACGGAATGGAGGTAACGTTACCCAGCAAGCTAACAGGCTTGAGTAAAGGACAGGAGAAATTATGCATTAGTGCACAAGCATTCGCTGAAAACCACTGAGTACAGTGACTAAAAAACAATATTTTACTGCTGCTGTTATTAACTGCCTTTGTATTTAATGCTTCACTTTGTAAACACCGTTTTAATTTAACCTATTTCTGCGGTAGCGCTATTTTAATCCATCACTTACGTTGGGAGCGAACTGATTGCACAACCTGATGCTCGAGACAAAATACAGACATCCCGGAAGTCCCGGGAGTCTCCCGCATATTGATTGCGGCTCCCTGATGCCCGCGAATTAGTTCAAACTCGCGAAATCTAGAGCGCGCAAGCAAGAGCGCGCATGCGAGACAGATGAGACTGCTCCAAACCGTGTAGCGCGCGCGCTCGGCAGAGCGCCTGAGGGAGAGAGACCTTCCGTGTGTGTTTTTTTTTTTTTTTTTTTTTTTTTTTTTTTATTGAAGAAATGTTTTACAGTAGTGCAAATATACATTTCTTAGAAATATAGAACATTTCCAAAAAAGCATCTATTGTACATAGTCAAATTTGCACTGTTAAAGGATACAGAACGAGAATAAAAAAATAAAAAAAATAAAACAATACATAAATAAATAAAAATAAATTTTAAATAAAAAAAATAATAAAAAACGGCAGAGATATAGCTCATGGAACATGGAGGATCTCATCATATTTTTTCAGAAAAGACGTACATTTTCTATTATCAATTGTTCTTAATGATTTGATTAAATAATTGACTTCACAAAGGAAATCATTAAAAGAAGGAATTTTCTTACGAAATTTTTGCTTGTGAAAGTAAAATTTTGCCACAATGATAAGAAAGTTAACAGTAGACTCTAAAGATTTGTTAGGGTTTTCAAAACGACAAATTACATCCTTTAAGCATAGATTACTAATCACATTAACTTTCGAAAAACAATAAGCACTTAAATCATTCCAGAAAATTGAAGAAACATTACAAGAAAAAAACAAATGACAGACGTCTTCAACTTCATTATTACAGAAGGTGCATACCTCAGCTACATCACAGTATTTGGATAAATGCGCATTACAAGGGTATATATTATGCAAAATTTTAAAGTGCACTTCTCTCATTTTATTGGGTATACAATATTTAAATGGTAGTAACCATGTTTTCCTCCACTGAATGTTATCTATTATAGAATTCCAAAAGAATTTTCCTTTTGGAGTACATAGATTTCTAGATTGAGAGAGTTGACGAATAAGTTTATTATTACAATCTTTACTTAAAAGTGAAACACCACCCAAACATAACAAGGATAAATGTTTAGAACATGCCTCATAGGTAAGGGAAGCTTTCATCAGACATAATAAACCACTCGGAATAGCCTTTGTAACAGAGTTAAATTCTTTAAACGGGACAGGATATTGGTAGATATTCATAAAACTCTCATAGGATAACAAATCACCATTAGAGTTGAATAGATCTGCAATAAAAATTATGTTTTTATTAAACCATTTCTCAAGAAAGAGTGATCTATTTCTTATTTTAACATCTGAATTATTCCATAAGATGGTTTTATGGGGGGAAAAGTTGTGGTTGTAAACCAATTTCCAGGCTAATAGAGCTTGTTGATGAAAACTAGCCAATTTAATGGGTAATTTACCAGTGGAGTAATTACATTTCATCAAAAAAGAAAGGCCACCTACCCTTTTAAATATGTTATTTGGGATAAAATACCACATAGTGTCTGACCCAAGCAAGCATCTCTTCAACCAATTAATTTTGAATGTATTATTTGTATCGTCAAAGTTCAGGACTTCAAGACCGCCCTCACTTCTTTTGTTTGCTAAAATATACTTCTTCAATTTGTGAGATTTATTGTTCCAAACAAAATCAAGAAAAATTTTATCAATATTTTTGGAGGTGTGATTATCTACAGCTAAAGACAGGGAAGGGTACACAAACCTGGATAATCCCTCTGCTTTGGATAAAAACACTCTGCCTAAAATTGACAGATCTCTTTGTAGCCAACTATTAAAAATAAATTTAGTTTTGGACAGACGTGAAGAAAAATTCAGAAACTGTCTACTAATTAAATTTTTCGTTATATGAATCCCCAAATATTTCACTTCATTTTTAACTGGTATATTTTCAATTTCAGATTCTACATTGTCAAATAAGCAAATAATTTCACACTTGGATAAATTAAGTTTGAGTCCAGAAGCATTAGAGAAGGCATTGATTGTAGTTAATACTGGAGAAACTTGCATTTTATCTTTTAAGAATACAGTAGTATCATCTGCTAATTGTGAAATACGAATCTCTCTGTTAAAAATACTAAGACCAACAAAGTTATCATTACGCAAAATATCAATGGATAATGTTTCTACAACCACTAAAAATAACAATGGGCTTAAAGGGCAACCCTGTCTTATTCCACGAAGAATAGGAAACCTTGGTGATGTTCGTGAATTTAAAATTAAACAGCTATCAATATCTTTGTACAACATTTGGACAATATTAATAAAACTGGATGGGAATCCAAAGGCCCTTAAAGAGCTTATAAGGAACTGGTGCTCTACAGTGTCGAAAGCCTTGTAAAAGTCAAGGAATAAGATGATTGCATCAGACTCAATTTCTTCTTTGTAATCAATAAGATCCAGAACAAGACGAGTATTACAGCTAATATGACGTCCCTTCATAAAGCCGGTCTGTGTTTCATTAATGATATGATGTAAATGTTGTTTTAATCTCTTGGCAAATATAGAAGCAAATAATTTATAATCAAAATTTAAAAGTGTAATAGGACGCCAATTATCAATTAAAGTTACATCTTTGTCCGGTTTGGGAATAAGAGATATCACTCCTTGTTTCATAGTGGGAATCATCGTTCCAGATTTAATACATTCTTGAAGCATTGAAAAAAAGGGTTGCTCTAAAATTTCCCAGAAGTGTATAAAGAATTCTAAAGTGAGGCCATCGCAACCAGGCGACTTCCCTTTTTTCATCGATTTCATTGCATCCCTAATTTCATTTAATGACACAGGAGCCTCACATAATAACTTAAATTCATCACTAATTTGCGGTATATAGTTCTTAATTTGATGTAGGTATGAATCACTTTGGTTTGCTTGAAAATCAGAGGAGTATAAGTTTCTATAAAAATTTGTGACAAAATTTTCTATTTCTTCCGGGTGTTTTGAAACAGAATTTTTAATTTGCAAAGCAGAAATGCTTTTCCTTTTAAAATTCCTTTTCTCAAGTGAAAAGAAATAGCTTGTATTTTTCTCTCCCTCCTCTATCCATCTCGCCCTAGACCTGACGAAGGCACCTTTAACTATTTTAATATATATCTGGTCTAATTCTAATTGCATGGTTTTTAACTGACTAATTTCTGTAACAGAGAGATTCTCTTTTTTGATTAAGTTATTAATGCTGCTTAACAAGTTAGCTTCTTTATCAGCATTAACCACTTTAAGGGCCTTAGCTCTATTAATAGCTAGTGATCGAGCTTTAAATTTAAAAAATTCCCAATTAGCATCATGTGACTCAAACTCATTTTTAAAAAAAATTTGTTTAACTAATCCCTTGATCTGATCATTAAATATTTTATCTTTTAGCAGAGTATTGTTCATCTTCCAGTAACCACGCAAGGTATTCTTCCTTTGTTTTGTTTGCAAATTCAACTTAATTACTAAGTGGTCCGAGAATGGAGCATAATGGTGACTAACATCAAACACATACTGCAGTATCTGTTGAGAAATCCGTGTGTGTGCGTACCAGTAAACGCTCCCCGTGACGTAAGCAGACCAACTAATCGATAATGACATTCGTTGACAACGATTTTCATAATCGATTATAATCGATTTTATCGATTAATTGTTGCAGCCCTACATATTATATCTTTTTGTGAGAAACAAAACCAAGATTGAAATGTTACTGACTGCTTTTATGATAGCTTTTAACATACCTTTTATGGTGTCTTTGCGTCCTTTTTGATGTTTGAAAGTATAAGTCCTGATGTTTGAAAGTATAAGTCCTGATTCATTGTAATTGCAAGGAAAAGAGTTCAAAATGTCTTTAATCAGATTGGATCATAAATGTTGATTTTGCTGATTTAGCTTTCCCTTTCAAGATCAGTGCATTCTCCATAAGATAACAGATTTTGATTTTATTTTTTCAAAAAGGATTTGCTGATAAATAAATGCCTCATATTCATGTGAGTGAACAGCTGATCAAAATACACCCTAGAGTTTCCCAAAATAAAATAATTTCCTTCCATCTCTTCTCACCCCAACAAAGAGTCCTTTGGCTTTTTCAGAGATCATAAATTATCATTAGGTAACAAGCATTAGAATGTTCATGACCATTTTTTTCTTCTTCTTCAAACAGCTTTATAAATGTGGACTTTGTTCTGATGGCAGACACAGACCTTTTTTTTTTCTTTTTCCTCTTGCAACTTTTATTGGAGCAATAAATTGCTGTTATCGTGACCAGGGAGCGCCTTCATTCAGCTTGTTGAACATGTCATACAGGTTCACCTGCTTGAAAAACACAGGTTGCTGACTAGCATAATCACTCTTCAACCTCTCAGCTGTTGAGCTCTAAAAAATAATTCCCCTCCCACTTGACATAAGCTATAATTTAAAAATTAATTTAAAAAAATGTTGATGTGCATGGACAAATCATTTATAATAAATACTGCAATATTCCATTAAAAAATAAGAATTGTTAATTTTGATTTCGTGGTGACTTTAAATACTCTGGATACTCAACATACTAAAATGTACGGTCTAGGCCTGAGCTACTGTACTATTGTATTACCTATATCTCTAGGAAAATGGGGCATATGTAGATGAGGGCCAAATGATTACATGTTAATATCCAAAAATTACATTGTGTCATGCGATAATAAAAGTAAAAATAAGACTGTGGCAATGAGTTTTGTAAAACCGTAAGGTAGGCCACATACATTGAATCATTATAACTGGAACAGGAACTTTTTTTTAATTTTTTTTATGTAATAACAAAAGCAAGACAAAAGGAGTCAAATGTTGGCTAGTTAGCATGGGCCTATTTGCACCTGCTGATATATACCTTAAATATCCACTCTGGACACACAAAAAAAGCATTTTTCTTCATTCACATATCCATTTAAAAGCTGTGTATCTATTTTTTAAGTAATGTGTTAAAAATAGTAATGATGAAGATAATGATTATTATTGTTGTAGTTTATATCTTAATTCCCTGCATATATACATATTAATTTAATATATAATATCAATAAACTATTGTTGTAGTTTATATCTTAATTCCCTGCATATATACATATTAATTTAATATATAATATCAATAAACTACTATTTCATTATATTGTAGTACATGTTTATCCAGTGCCCTATTTATGCGGGCTCTTAAGGGGCCACAACAAAAGGATTCTTTACATGCAACAAAAGGATATCAGGAATCTTAGATTCAAAATGCCATAGATGTTTTACATCTATGAATATGGCATTTTTATAGTGATCCTATTTGGTTTTAACCTTAGGTGACAGTGCTCATAAATAACCAGTCAAGGACAAGATTGTGACAAAAAATAAGAACATATGCAGTACATATACTGTCTTATTTTTTTTTCTGCTTATTTTGCTTGTTGCATTTAATATATTGTCAATTTAGGGTGGAGCTAGTGTTAGTAGGGTTGTTTTTCTGTTGTTTTTCTGGTCTTTATATCTGCTGTCAACCATCCCTATGTCGCTGTGTTTGTCAGTGTGTTTGAGTGAATATTTTTTCAGTGTGTATCCTTTTGTATAGAGCTGCTGGGAGCCGGCCTGATGGGATTGTGCTCTCACCTTCTAGCTCATTCACTAGGGCACACAGAAACCCAAAACATGCCCACTGTTCTTTTATTGTCCTTTTCCCAGACTGTGAGTGATTAACCAAACACATTTTCTCCCCTACAGACGCCAGGAGAGCAGCAGGAGGCTCAAAAATGTAAGTGCTAATGCTGAATTATTTGGGTTGATGTGAAATCATGTTTATCCCCTAATTTGCTCAATTGAAATATGTTGTGAGCTTTCAGAGTCTTTGCTTCATTCATGTGGTATCAAATAAAATGCTCACTTAACAGTTCATATTGCGGTTTGTGTTTCTCTGTTTATCTCTTAAAGTATCACAGTAGCAGTATGTCATAGTAATATTTCAAGACGCTTCAGCTAAAACTCAAGTACACTGATCAAGACATCCCTGACCTCTATAGAAAACATGCAGTGGCCCAAAGAGTATCTGGACACAAGTGTGAATGTCTGAACAAAATACTGTATCTAAGCAGGCCTTACTATTGTAACGAATTAAACAAAAATATTTAGATTATTAATAAATTTAGTTAGATTTCAAGTTATAAAACAATAGATAAAGTACACAACCGTTCAAAAGTTTGGGGTCAGTATATATTTTAATGATTTTGAAAAGTTTCTTATGCTCACCAAGCCTGTGTTTACTTAACATTTTACAATATAAATATTTTACAGTATCATTACAATTTAAAATAACCTTATTCTATTGTACTGTTTTCAAATGTAATTTACTCCTGTGTTGTCAAAGCTGAATTTTCAGCATCATTACTCCAGTCTTCAGTGTCACATGATCCTTCAGATATCATTATAATATGCTGATTTGATGCACAAAAACATTTCTTATTGTTATCAATGTTGAGAACAGTTGTGCTGCTTAATATTTATGTGGAAACTATGATAAAAAGAATCTGTATTCGAATATAAAGATAAAAAGTACAAAATCTGTAAAATTCTTTACTGTCACTTTTGATCATTTTAATGCATCCTTGCTAAATAAGAGTATTATTTTTTTTTTTTAACTTTCTGATCCCAAACTAGTAGTGTATATTCTTGACAATTAGGACAAAATAAATAAAAATAAAAATGATTAAAAAAAATATATATATATATATATATATATATATATATATATATGTATAATTTTTAATATGTTTGTCCTAATTGTAAAGAATATATAAACAGTGAACTGATTTTATGTATAAACACTAAAATGACCACTTGAGTATAGGAAACGTCTCAAAAAGGGTATATAAAAAAAAAAGTTCAATATTTTTTAGGGCCAGTGTATATAATATCTTAAAATTGTACAATGTGATTTATCTAGTTTCTGTTGATATCTCGGCATGCATTGTTTATTGACATACAACTTTGTTGCAATATGCACTAATACAATTGTGTTGATTTGTCTCACAGGTTCTGATCACCATATATTGGCTGGGCAGAAAGGCACATGCTGATCCTTTTTACAATGGACCTTACCTAAAACTAAAGGCTTTTGAGGAATTACTTGGCACAGCACTATATAAGGTAAGATTATTCAGTATTGGACTGTAGTATTTACGCTTGGATATTACTGTATATAGGAGTTTGTGAATACTGTGGATTCTTCTATACTATCTGACCATGTACAGTAAATCTAATTTTACAACCATTCTGGCATTTAAAATGTCTTGCTAAGAATACAGCATACTAGTCTCATGGTATGGAACACAGTCAGCCAATAGCAATTAATTCAACTGATTGCATTGATACTGTTGACCATTACGTATTGTAAATAAACCCGCAAAAAACATGTCTTATATGATTTTGAACGGAATTTGACCGTGCTTATTCTTAGTCAGAATCATCTATGTTGATGGAGGCTGTATGATGTGTTTGTTGTTTGTGTTTTTCCCTTGTGCATGCTGTGTGTCGGCCTGTCTCCCTCACACTCACACCCTTGTGCTCGACAGGCACTAGAGGATTGCACATCACTGCGGGGCAGTGCACAAAACAGCACTTGTAGTGATAGCTGGTACTCAGAGAAAGAAGAGCTCTTCCCGCTACGGGCTGGACACAGGAGAGAAGACTCTCTAGACAGCCTCGACTCGCTGGGCTCCAGAACTTACAGCACATCCTCAGACGCTACACTCAAAGGAAGCAGCGAGGGTAAGACTCTTCAATCTCTGAAGTCACTCTTGTGCATTCTAGCTTGACTTTGAGAGTCAGAGATGAGTAGTTGTACGAGAGGTGGAGGTGGATATCTCCACCTCATTATCTCCATATCATTTTGTGTCTTTTTAAACAAAACGCTCTCCACCAGTGCAAGAAAAATATGCAGTCAAGTTTAAAAACCTGACCACAGATAGCTTTGGCTGAAATGTAGTTAATAAATTAATTAAAGGATTAGTTCACTCCAGAATTAAAATGTCCTGATAATTTACTCACCCCCATGTCATCCAAGATGTTCATGTCTGTCTTTCTTTAGTCGAAAATAAATGAAGGATTTTGAGGAAAACATTCCAGGATTTTTTCTCCATATAGTGGACTTCAATAGGGTACAATGGTTTGAAGGTCCAAATTGCAGTTTCAATGCAGCTTCAAAGGGCTCTATACGATCCCAGCCGAGGAATAAGGGTCTAATGTAGTGAAGCGATCTGTCTTAAAGAAATGAAAATGTATATACTTTTTACCACAAATGCTCATCTTGCAGGTCCACGGCGTCAGTCTTTACGTAATCACGCTGTAAATGTCACGCGTGACGTAGGGGGAAGTACCGACCCAGTTTTTACAAAGCTAATGTGACTGGTGAAATGTGAAAGACTTCACCCTTTACAAAAAAAAAGGTAAAACAATGATGTCAGACGATTTTGAAGTTGGAGGAGAAAATGAGATAATTATATAAATGAGTTATTCGCCCTAGCTTTTTGAACCGGAAGACGCGTGACCTTTCCAACGTGATTACGTAATGTGTGCACATCGCAGAGCTAGTGCCAAGACGAGCAATTGTGGATAAAAAGTGTATATACATTTTTAATTTTTTCAGAAAATGACAGATCGTTTCGCTAGATAAGACCCTTATTCCTCGGCTGGGATCGTGTCGAGCCTTTGGAGCTGCATTGAAACTGCAATTTGGACCTTCAACCCATTTGTCCCTGTTGAAGTCCACTATAATGGAGAAAAATCCTGGAATTTTTTCCTCTCAAACCATAATTTCTTTTTGACTGAAGAAGGGAAAACATGAAGATCTTGGATGACATGGGGGTGAGTAAATTATCAGGAAATTTTAATTCTAGAGTGAACTCTTGCTTGTCAAAACAAATGCCTGGTGCCCTCTAGTGGTATTCAAACTATACCTTTTAATGCTTTAGTGAGCTATATTTTGCTGTCTGTGACAGTCAGCAGATACTGTTTTGATGGAAAGTGCAAACTCCCATCAATTCATACTCTTCTACATGTTTGCGTTTCAATGACATTAGCATCTTTTTACGCTGTCATGGTCCCAGGGGCTCAATTGCAGCTCATGAGGAAGGTGCTGATGTAATTAGCTGCTGATATAATTAGTGTGCTGGACTGTCTACTACACGTTCACCCCAGTGAGAAATTTTTTCTTATTCCCCACTGACCTGCCAATGAGTCAGACGCATCCCTCGATCATGTTTACTACAGAGAAGTGTGTTAAAAAAAGCTGTCTTCTTTCCGTGTAAAATATGTACATCAATACAAATTGTGTAAATATATATTATGATGATAAAGACATTTTCAGAGAATTCCATTCAAAAGTTTGGGGTCGGTCAGATTTTATAATGCTTTTTAAAAAAAGAAGTCTCTAATGCTCACAAAGGCTGCATTTACTTGATCAAAAATACTGGGAAAACAGTAATATTGTGAAATATTATAATTAAAAATAACCGTTTTCTATTTTTAATAAATATAAAATGCAGTTTTTTCCTGTAATGGCAAAGTTGAATTTTCAGCATCATTACTATCTTCAGTGTCACATGATCCTTCAGAAATCATTCTAATATGCTGATTTTCTGCACAATAAACATTTATCACAATTGTGCTGCTTAATTTTTGTGTAATTTTTTTTTAATTTGAAATAACAATTCAATGCAGTTTTGTTGAATAAAAGTATTAATAAAAAAAAAAATTCTTACTGCCACCAAACTTTTGAACAGTATTACACGAATAACATGTATTTTCTTAACCCATCAGCAAAGAGTTTTTTTCTTGCTTTAAATTTTGTGAGATTTGTGTTTAAAATAAGAACAAATCTAAATTCTTATGAAGAAAATACATTTTTGCACTGCATATTTTGTGTGGATAAAGTTGTGTCTCCTAGGATAGTAAAGTGTGAATTCACCTATGGGGGCCACCCAGAAGTCCCTGTAAGAAAAACAACTTTGTAAGAATACAAAATATGTCTCAATGAAAAACTAAAAATTCAAAAAGATTATTCTGTTTCATTCTGTAAGGTTTAGGGTTATGGATCAGAAAACATCATTAGCTCAGTATAAAAACAATAAAAGTCAATGGAAAGTCCCCACCAGGAAAGAAAAACAATCATGTGTGCATGTGCGTGTTTATACGCTCACACTCCTGGCTCTCTGTGCTGTTTCTCCAGGTTGTGGTAGTGACCCCGAAGCAGATCTGAGCTTCATGATGTCAGAAAATAAGGAATACCGCCGTTCGATGGTCTTAACACCTAAGACCACCACTCCGTTCAACCAATTCCTGCCATCAAAAGATAAGCAGTCAGGCTATGTTCCAGCACCATTACGCAAGAAACGTGCCGAGCGAAATGAAGACAACAGAAGAAGCTGGGCTAGCCCTATGTTCACAGAAGATGACGGCACTTTTACTAGGTAATGCAAGTCTACACTCTAAAGATTCAATGGGGGTTTTCATTGGATGGTATATTCAACTTCGCATAGGTGAAAGATGACCATCTGATCATTGATTTATGATGTAATATAGACCATGCTTGCCGAAGAAAAATGTGCTTTTCTTTCTTTGAGGAAAACACCCATAGAATAGAAAAGTCACAAATGAGGTCTCAGTAGTTTCTCCTAGGCAGCAATACAAATTTTTTTTTTTTTGTCTCCAACTTTGAGATTTTTCACCAGACAAAAGCCCTAGCAATCTTAATTCTGTCTCTTCTAGAGTTTCAAAAAATACATCAACAGTGTCTCTCACATTGTGCTTTGATACCTGCCATCAAAGGATCTGAATGTGAACTTTTCTCAAAACAATTCTCAAAATTTGTCTCTTGATAATTTGCTTAGCTTCCAAAAAATATTTATCATTATATGCCTCCTTTGTTGGGTGAGATGTTAGCTATGAAACATTCTTGATGTTTGAATGCCGGTGCTTATTATTCCCACTATTTCTTGGCATTTTGTGCTTTCGTGACCATCATTGGTGGTGTATCCCAGTCATGAGTGTGCTGGTTCAGACCCTTCATCTATCACCGAGTTGAAAACCCAGACAACTGCCCACCAGTCTTTGGCCTATGAGTATGAGAGCAGTGATTCAGATACAGATCGACCGGATCCTGATATGGTTCTAGATGACCTCGCTAGCCGTAGATTTCACAGCCCGACCCCTGTCACTCCGACCAACTTTGCTTTACCCATGAGCCCGCTGGAGAGAGCTGCTGTCTCGTGTACCACCAGGCCACAGGTGGCTGTCAGTAATGTGCCCCGGCATTTATTGACCCATCTCAGGTCAGAAACTGGCTTCTTTGACACGTTTCTGTTTGATATTTTATCAGTGTTAACTTTGGGTCTATTCCAGAAACCTTCAAAGTTTGGTTTTGAGTTGCTGTGATGTCATTATTTCGCTTGATTTTCAACCCATAGCGTGGACTTTTTGAAACAACATTTTGTTTTCAATGTTTGATTTTCATTTGGTTTGGTGTGCTTGATAACCATGGATGGTTTGATGTGCATTGATTGTTGGTGGTATGTAACAAAAATGGCTGTCTTTTGAGCAGCGGTAAGTCACAGCCTCTTCAGAGGACTTACAGAGGGCCTGTGTCCGCTGACGCCTGCATTTACGATGACTCTGAAGAAGAGGATGATGAGTTTGGCTATGCTGATCCTGTTCAAGATGACCTTTATGCCCGTAAAGTAGGCCTGATGCCACAAACATCTGCCACAGTGACTTTTGATAAATTTCTGCCCAAGTTTTGGACACCTGAGGAGGATGCACATGTGAAGAAGATCAAACTGGGCTCCCAGCGCCGTCCTTGGTACAAGAAGATTCAAGGTTTCAGGTCTGTCCAGTACTGAGGCAAAAAAATAAAAGAACATAAATTAAGAAAAGAACATAAATAATTTTGATAAATAAAAATAACCCTATACCTAACTCCAGGAAGACATGCTTGATATTCCAAAAAATATTTAAATAAATCAGCTGTCCCATATTTATTATAATTGGCAACTATCCATTAAAGTAATTTGGAAATTAAAATGAAAAATATATATACATTTTTTTTTATGAAATCTGACTAAGAACCTGTTTTCAATTCTAAGCCCTATTGATTAGTCCATCAGGTGTTTTTTCAGATTATAATTTCTAATTCTCTGACATGTTTGGCTATCCAGTGGCTCCAAAAAAGTACAGTAAAGCACAAAACAATATGTTATACAAACTAATGGTCTTATACCTGTTAGATGGACGTTTCATAAAATTTGACAACCAGTACTGATGTCCAAATATTTTTGTTTTTAATTTTTATCTTGATTTTTAGCAGTACATCTGTTTCCATATATTTTTAAGCATTGCTTAAATGTACAAATTTATTGAATGCCACTGTAAACCCTGAGATTTCTTTTTTGCTTATTTACTTTGTTGCAAAGGCTTTTCTGTTACCTCCTCCTGTCTTCACTCTGGTGATGGTTACTAACTTTTCTCCATTTTCTTTCTCTGTGTTCTTTCACCTCACATTTTCCAGTCACAAGAAGTCAGATTCGTCCTCTGAAGAATCAGATGGTGACGCCAATCCCTGGCTCTCTCTACCTGCTTTCTCTCGCACTCAATCTGAACCCCCTCCCTCTCACTTCCATGCACCTGAAGGCCTCGCTCAGTCCAGCCTCACTTCCACACCCAGGTCCTTATCACAGCCCCATATGCAGTAGGACCGGACATTCACTCACTTCCCCTGATCAACTTCTCCACATATTCTAATAAATCTATCAACTGATGCGTATTAAGTAGTGTTTTTTTTTAATTATTATTATCATCTTTGTGAATGTTAATGATCTCAACAGACCATTGAAATGGTGAGAAGGTCCAAATGACTCATGCCAAACATTACAAGTTTTCTGAAGCTATATATGATTTGTGTGAGGAGACAAAGCCATCCAATAAGCTGTTCATTTGAGTCAGTGAGTCAGTTGAATTCGAAAAAACAGTTCATTGAACAAGTCATTCTCTAGAGTCTGATCTTTTCAATGAATACAGCTGATTCAGAAATCTCAATGATCAATTCCTTTACAAACACACTAATTTCATTTGACTCAATTAATGGTGCCACAACTGACATAAGGGTAATCTCATCAGTGAATAATTACATTTTGGTCTGTTCCCCAAACAAAGCTATCATATATTCAGAAAATGTGGAATATTGCAAACAAGTTGTATGGACCATTTTACAGATTATTTTGGTGCATTTTTAGAGCTTAAAGGCCCGCTCACACCAAGAACGATAACTACAGAGAACTATAAAAATAACTATGTTAGCGCCCACACCAACACACCATAACGTCCTGTTTATTATAAGCTTGCGCTGCAGTTATATCATCTGCTGCTTTAAATGCTCAAGCTCTTTAAAGCAAGATACATTCTGATTACTGTCAATGTTTTCATTATTCATCAGCTGGGGGAAAAATCTATCTGAAAGTGATTCCAACGATATCATTCCTCTGTGTGGTTATAGTTGTGGTGTGGTTATAGTTGTGGTGTGTATCAAAATTCTTAAAACTACTTTTATTAAATCTAAATTTGAAGTAACTTTTAGTATTTTGAGGCAGAGCGCTCACACTGCTGCTTTTCCAAAATTTAGAGCAAAATGAGTCTGCTTGAAAACTGCTGCTGTTACTTATATATTGCATGGTTAGTTGCTTCCTTCTGCATACACTACTCGTTTTAACTGGTCTTGACTGATTTCTACTCTTTTTACTGTCCCCTTGCATGTTCTGAATCTTTTCTTTACTCTTTTCTCCTTTGATTCACCCACAGTTCTCAGACACAACACCTCACGGTTGCTCAGCAGAGTGCTGGGCTCTCTAAGTCAAAGCCCCCTGATTTTTGGCCCACATTAGATCCCACCTCTGGCCCCAGACTCATAAAATGTGAAAAGCGCCCCCTCCTTGGGCGTGAACACCCTAACGACCCATACAACGTTTCTGCCGACATCTTGCCTGATTTGGAAAATGACGATATGTTTACACGTCGTACAAAAACCTTCCACTCGAGTGATGATCTGGCTCAGTTGAAGTACGGTAACTTCCTGGTGCCTCGCCGGAGATCAGAGGCTGAAGTCACGGTGGTAATTCAGCCCCGCCATGAGGGTGAACCCATTTATCCTGACATTGAAAAAGACGATGTGGTTTTTCGAAGGGCTCAACAGCAAATCAGACATTACCCTCTGTCTGGGGCCCCTGATAACTACCACCCTGTTCCTATTCCAGAGACATGGGCTTTGCCACCAAAACTGCTGGCCAAGCTAATGTTTGGCCCAGGTGAACCCAGACAGAACAAACCCAAGTCCGAGTTTAAACATGGTGCAGAGCAGCACCTGAAAACAGATGATATGCTACTTAGAAAGCTAAAAGCTTTAAATACCCAAGGGATGAAGGAAAAGGGATCTCCCAGTGTTTCTTTGTCTTGCAATGAAGAAGATATGCAGAAATGGCAAGCCATCAGAGAGGCCAGCCGTGTGCGATACAGGAAGAGGCTGATGGTTGAGAGGTTAGGTTTCTGAGCCTGCAGAAATACCTGTGTGCGCTTGTCATCATGATCTAATCTGCGGTGTACTTTTTCTCATTCTCGTGTTAACTATGATCTTACACTGGCAATGGCAAATGTTTGTGAGTCTGACATGGGCTTGACTTTGATTGCATGAGAATGATTGTAACAGGTAGATATTTGGATTTTTTTGTGTTTTTCTCTTAAATAATTTTGGACCAACTTAGAAAATGTGCACTCATTTAGATAAGTTTGTGCGTGACGTGATGAGGTCAAAATACTTTTCAGCACTGAAATTTATTTTTATCTCATCTTATTTTCTTGAATGTGCAAGGATTCCATTGTCAGCCGCCTCCACTTATTTTAGCTGTACAAAAACAGTCAGTTATGCTGCTTGATATTACAAACTGGTATTTGTTATCATATTATTTTAATTTATTGTCATAATCATAAACATGGTTTGTAGCACATATAGTTTTACAGTTTAATGCACTTTCTTGTTATTCTTCTAGTTATTTACCTATAGTGGCTAATGAATCAAAAGTCTATTTTCTTAATTTTACTTTACTGAATTATATAAAATTAAAAGCATTTTTATTTATTAGCTGGAACACCAAATAATGTGACATTTACAGATACACTTTGTTTGACTTTGGAGAGACTGACCAATTGCCTGTGAAATGCATTTTGCTTGTCTTTAATGAAAGACTGAAAGTTTTGGTCATGAAAGCATCTAAGAAACTGATACATTACGTACTACAGACTCAACTGCTTTGACTTTCGTTTAAGTCCCAAAGTCCTAACAGATTTAATAAGGTGTGAGTGTATCCAGCTAAGCTGTGGTGGAATTTTAAAACCTGAGAAATGTCTAAAAGTAATCCAGTCAGACACATTCACTCTTTACGAAGTAACTTGCAAATGCGCTCTAGCTCCAAATTCCCCACACCCTTGTGATTCTGTGAAAGCTGGAACTTACACTTATGTGACCATGGAAACACACCTAGCACTTGAACCCCAGGTACAACATTGCATTTGATCAGAGTCCATGTAATGTCAGGGCATTAAAAAGAGCACTGGGATTGGTGGGGAATTTTACAAGTTTCCAATGATGTCATTCTACCATGAACTGAACCTTAGTTACAACTGACAGTTAATATTACGTTTGCACATTTTAAATGTCAGACAGCCAGGTCTGTAATCAGCGAATTAACTGAATGCTAAAGCATGACTTTGTACTGTAAAAATAAATAATCATTATGCACTTCATAGCTGGAGCGGTGTGGCTAAGCTATTGACGTGCAATACCGTTCGAAAGTTTGGGGTCAGTACCGTGAAATTAATTAATTAATTTATTTTTAAAGAAGTTAATAGGGGTTTTTTTCAGCAAGGATGCATTAAAGACATTTATAATGTTACAAACGTTTTCTATTTCAAATAAATGCTGGTCTTTTGTACTTCCTGTTCATCGAAGAATCCTGTAAAAAATATCCGTTTCCACAATAATATGAAGCAGCACAACTGTTTTCAACATTGATAATAAGAAATGTTTCTTAAGCATCAAATCCGCATGTTAGAAAGATTTCTGAAGGATCATGTGACACTGTACACTGGCTGCTGAAAATTCAGCTTTGCCATCACAGGAATAAATTATATTTTTATACATATTAACATAAATATCAACATAATTTATTCTAAATTACAATATTTCACAATATTACTGTTTTGCTGTATTTTTTAATCAAGTAAATGCAGCCTTAGTCAGCATAAAAGACTTCTGTCAAAAAAATCCCAAACCTTTGAACAATAGTGAATGTTTCTTTTATTGGTCATTCAATACAAACTGTCAATCAACACACCAAAATATGACTCTTTTGTTACTGTGGTTCTCTTTGGTTTCTAGACTGTTCCAGAAAAGCTCTGATAGTAAAGGGTGAGTTGTGGCAGTAACGGCATGTTTTTGTGTGTGTGTTCATGGCTGCTGCGTAGGCCTCTGCCCTCCCCTATATTAAGCACTGACACTCACAATGTACTCAATGCTATGATCCCCATGGGCAGCTGTCTAAAACATTTTCACTGCAAAAAAAAAACGTGTCGACTACAGATATGCGCACTGCTGGCTAATTTAATCTCTGTTCAAACGTGTCCTTCTGGAAAGATCCAGAGCATGAGAAGCACAGATGTACTTCTGCAATGCAGACATATTGTGCTCTCACTGGTAAGTCACATGATTGGAAGTGATTGAATGAGCAAATCCTGGAAAATTATTAACCAATTAAGTTGCCACATAACATAATTTGCTAGTTGTCTATTATGAAAACTAATTGTGGCTTGAATAATATTCAGGACATTCCGTTTTACTAACCCTTCAATTAAATCTTTTTTCCATCCTAATGCATTACTTTTTTTTTCTTAAGGAATTAATAGGACTTCTAAAGTTTTTTGAAAAACCTGTTTACAGGAGCAAATCAGTGAGTGACATCACTGATAGTGAGAAGAACCTCAATACCTCGGCGTTGGAGTTGCGCTTCGAAGAGCTGCAGAAGATGCGTACTAGGATTAAGGAGAATGAAGATAAGTGGCAAGATGTGAGTATCGGATCACGTCGTTTTGTTATTGATAATATTCATAGCTGCAGATGTTCAGCCTGTGATTCAATGAAAGTTGAGACTAGTAAGATGTCCTCATAAGGACCTTGACTACTTCGAGTCACAACAATAAGTGGTCTGTAACTGTTCAGTGATATTTCGTAGTGTGAATGTGATTGGACTGAGCTTCAATTCAGCATCTAGGTCATATACGGGCCTCTAATTCACACGGGAAAAGAACTTGGGTGGAGCCAAACAGGCAAAATAGGACACCGGCAAAATCTAGTCCTCCCTCACTCCTCAATCTGTCCTCGTATCTCTCCACCCTTCCCCTGCACTGTCCCTCATACCGTTACTGCTTATGAATAAGCACCTGTGCTCCAGTTATGGTGGCTGAGCATCTCTCTCCTCGTCCCTGCAGGATCTTTCAAGGTGGAAGAATAAGCGCAGGAGTGTGAATTCTGACATTGTGAAAAAGAAAGAAGAGAGGGAACAGATCGAGCAGATCACTTCAACCGGCACCAGGAAATCAAAGACCTTGAAGGAAATGCATGATGAGAGGTGAACATACATTCCTTCAAATCAAGCTGTAGTTGTGTCTCTAATGCTTAAACGGTACAAAACTGTATATTTAATTTAAATAATTATTTAATTTTGTTTTATTTTATTTTCCTAATTGTATTTTATTTTTGTTATTGTGTGTGGTGTACTATGATGAAATGTTGCTGTCACTGTTTTTTGTAATTTCTGTTGTCTGTTGTTAGTGCGGAGAGTGTAGCGTGTTCTACTTTGTCTGATCCGTTGTCTGCTCATTGTAAAAGTGTAATCTAATCGCGGTTCTTGTCCTGCCTCCCTCCTGCTCCTTTTCAGGCAGCAAAGCAACTACAGGGACAGCATTAACTCCATCGTTGATGATGTCTTTGAAAAACCTGTACCCCGAAGCAGAACTCTGCCAGCACGTAGCTACACCATTGACACCCCTTACGCCCCCACGGAAAAACCGTCACTACCCTCCATACCATCTATGAGAGAAAAGGAACCTGTGGCTGGCACCCTGGCATCACATCAGCCAGATTTTCCTACCAAACCTGATCGCTCTAGCCCAGATATCCCACTTACAATGAATAACAGCATTCAGGAGAGCAAAACAACAACCCAAAACCTTCTGGATGATCCAGTTCCTGCTTTCTCCTACAGCAACACCAGCCTGATTAAGCCCACCAGCATGATCAAGCCCATCAGCGTCAGTAAACCCAGCAGTGTTCTGAACAGCTCAGACTCGATTAGCAAAACTAAGCCAGTTGAAAACTACAGCAGCACCATTAGCTCATTGTATAAGCCCAATTCAATGGATACAAAGCAGTCTGGGCTGGATCAAGTTTCTGCCTCCCTCCCCAGGAGCTACCAGAGATCAGATAGCGCAAGACTCACCTCTGTAGTTACACCCAGGCCATTCGGCACACAGGCCACCCGAATAACCTCTCTTCCCAGAGCATTCACGGTGAGTTGGCCCTGTTTGGTCTCAAACATCATGATGGCATTTTTCTTTTTTAATGAATGAAGGTCTTTGAGAACATTATGCTACCTGCCAACATGTGCGATCGATTTACAATGAAGTTGTGATGTAATTACAACTCATATGAACAATAAAGAATTTAACTGAGTTACAACACTACCATAAAACTGTAATGTGGAAGCCAGATTTTTTGGTCAAAGCGTACAGTGTCATTAAAAAGTGCAGTGGTTCTGGAAGTAAAAATTTATTTTCTCCATAGATTTTTTTTAAGATTTTTTTAACTTATAAACCGTTAAATACCTACTGTGTGTGACAAGGTTGTTACATTTGTTCTATTAGTTGGTATAATTGATGGTATATGCTTTTGAAGCCATCATCTTATAACTCTTTAACAGACATGATTTTTTTTAATTCCTATGGGCAAAAAATGAATTTAAATACTTCCAGAATCAAGCCAGCTGAACAGTGGACTGTTGCACTCTATTCCTGTTTGACTTTTCCCATGGTTAAAATTATCAGTCATGATCTCTTCTGCTTTATTCACTATAACTGTAAGTTATGAATGCATCTCAAACAGTGAAGAGTTCAAATTGGTTGTGAAAATACAGTATATGCCATCAAACCTTTTAGATGGATGACTCTCTTAAGCGCACCAGTGGAGAGACAGACAGCCTCAAGAAACCTACAGTTTTCAACAGCTATGCTCAGTATGTGAAAGAAGATGAGGATACGTCCCAGGAAAGCCCTAAGCAGAGCAGTGACGAAGAGGAGAGATCAGAGGATAGAACCCCGTCTCCTGTCCCTCCGATCAACAAGGTGTTGCCCCTCCCTGAATCTTCATTCCCACTGATCCCTCCAATTGAGGCAAGACGCTCCCGAGCAAATCTCAACTACAGATTGTAATAACATTATATTTCCTAAAGTAAAAGCAAATTTAACATGCAGAGACAGACATACAAGCACTTTATTTTCTGTAAATCTGACTAAATCCAGATCAATCATTTAAAAAGTTTATAGCAACATTTTGTGGTCTGGGTTGCCTTATGTAGATTAATGGCAATTTGGATGTCAATGTTCCTGCTCTTCAAAGTAATTTTGATTTTATTGCAATAAATCCCAATGGCACACTCCCAAAAACCAGAAATCACTTCATGTGAAATCACTTATAGCTGACCTGTCTGTGTCTTCCAGGTGGACTACAGTGAGATGAGGATCAGTCTAAACCAGAAACCCAACAGTAGCCGGGACTTTGGCTTCCAGAACGACTGGGACTCCACTGGGGTCCGTGTCAAATCTGTAGTTCCAGGTAAAAGAAACTGTTTAAGTCCTCTGAAATAGAAGTGATGTCAAAGGTGATCTCATGTGCTGCTCAGTGAATTAATGACGCACACAGTACAGGCTCTACCTGAAGCTTCAGAGAACGTCTGCTACTCACAAAAAACACACATGTAATGTACTGCTACAGTATATAGGGCAGATATTTTTCTAGGTTAAATCTGATGAGGCTCTAGTTGCCCAAGATAGCAATGGAACAAAATGTTCATGAAACAAAATGTATTGTCTGAGGTGCTAAAATAAATTGTTTAATTAAATAAATCACAGTTCGAGCATCATTGTCATTCCTATAATTGTTTTGAGGAGTTTTTAACATTTATTTTATGTATAATGCATGTGTTCAATGCAGGCAGCACAGCGGAGCACGGTCAGGTTAAGGTTGGAGATGAGATCCTTGCGGTGAACGGGCACCGGGTGGCAGACATGAGCTATAATGAGTGGAAGAACAGTATGGAGGAGGCCTTGCAGCAGGGAAGTCTGCTTATGGACATCCGCAGACATGGCAAGAATAGTAAGTCCCCGCCATCTCAGCGAGTGCACCACTGACTACAGCAAGCCTTGGTAAAGCTTTCAACAGAAAAAAACATTGCCTTTTGCTACATATATATTGCAGACTACGTTCCTCTGTTGGTTGTCCCTGCAGTTAAAGTCTATATATCTACTGTAGTAGCAACACATAGTGTTTAGTTCATCTTGTATATGCTTGTCAGTTGTGTGTTTGGCTTTCTTGTTGCTGATATTCTTTCGTCTGCTTTTTTCCCCATTTAAAGGAAAAGTTCACTCAAAAAAAATGTAAATGCTATCAATATTTCCAAACCTGTATGCTGCTGTTTTTGTGTGTGATTTTTTTTTTTTTTTTAAAGACAATTTTATTAAAAATATAAATGCTTAAAATAGATATAGTGGGCTGTGTCAAGCTCCAAAAAGGACAAAACTACAATAAAGTACCATGAAAATAGTCCATATGACTTTTGTGCACTATATTCCAACTTCCAACTTTTTATTTTGTTTTAAGTTTATTTTATATGAAGCACATATAAAATAAACGTTTTTCATTTTTGGGTGAACTATTCCTTTGTCTACCTTTTCCTGGTATGGTTTCTTTAGTATATATGTAGTATGTTTGTATTTTTCTAAACAGTGTATTATCTTAGTTTATAAAGTAAGTGGTTCTTTATATTTTCAGTGATTCATATGTTCAGTATTTACTAACAGGCTTATAGTTTGTGACTGAAGGCAGATCAGAGGGCATCTGTAAGCTTGTTGGTAAACCTGGTGTGCGTGGAGCTCATTCTGACTGCATGGCAGGGGAAGGTGGTCTGTCTTTCATCCCCACATTTTTTAAGTATTTACCAGACACATTCAGTTTTTAGTATCTGTCTGTAGTCATACATCTGTTTTCATAATTTGCTAATTCTGTGTTTTTGAAATGAATGGTTTTGTTGACATGCCACAATCAGACTGGGGCAGAGACCTACCTTCCCTTCCATTTAAAAGCCATAAGACCATCAATCTGACCAGTCTGGATCCTCTAGGTCCCTCTGAGTCATACCTCAGCACCAACCTGGATTTCACATCCCAACAAACCAAGGACAACGTTGTGAAAACCGTGAATGTCAGATCACAGCCAGGCAATGTGAGCAGACTAATTAATCACCTACTATATATGGCACTTTATTTTTTAATTGGTATTTGAAGGTATTTTAAAGCTTCTTTCATAATGCTAAACCGATTACCTTTTTTCCACAGAATAATGGTACAAATGGAATAAATGGTGGTTTCCGTGAGGATTCAGAGAATATGAATAATAAAGGTAAATTGCTTCTTTTTTTTTTAGCTAATTGCTTGGAAATATTCTGTAAAGGTTTTTTGTTGGATGCTTGTTTTAATAAATGCATGTTTGCAGAAAGTTTGCGAATCTTGTTCTGAGATTGTTTACTAGCTTGACAAGAATGGTTGTTTTTGATTAACTTCAAACAGTGTGAGATAAAGATTATGCAAAATGAGATCAGCTATCCAAATTCTATGCACATACTGTGTTTATACAATATATATATATATATATATGTGTGTATATATATATATGGTAACACTTTACAATAAGGTTCATTAGTTAACATTAATGTATTAACTAACATGAACTAACAATGAGTAATACATTTGTTAGTTAATCTTTGTTAACGTTAGTTAATAAAAATACAGCTGTTCAATGTTTGTTCATGTTAGTTCACAGTACATTAACAAATGTTAACAAATACAACCTTTGATTTTAATAAGGTATTAGTAAATGTTGAAATTAATATTGATTAAGATTAATAAATGCTATAGAAGTATTGTTCATTCTTAGTTCATGTTAACTAAGGTAGTTAACTAATTAACCTTATTTTAAAGTGTTACCATATATTTTTAATTCTACCAAACTTTTTTTAAAGAAAGCAGTGTGGATTAAGAATGAATAGCTAAATCTACTTCCCCAGGACAAATTCATCTTCTTCTAACATTTTTATCTCCTGTGTAGAATCTGAATCCATTTCTGTGAAAAACTTAAAAAGGAGATCAGAGTTTTTTGAACAAGGTAACAGAACAGCATCAGTGCAGTGCTGATGCGTTCAGGCTATATGTTTCGGGGCTGTGGGTAAACCGCTAAGTCTTCATCCTGCCATCCTCCTCTCCTCTCTCTAGCAGAAACCCCTCATAACCTCTGTGCTCTTCCCTCAGGCTCTGCAGGGCTCACAGTCAGTTCTCTGGTCTACCTCTGTGGTAAAGGGGGGTTGAGTGTGCAGTGTCCACTTCCATCTTGTGCGCTAACATGCTGTCTACAGGAGCCAGAGTACTTTAAAAAGTAGAGGAAAATTGGCGATTAAATAAACCAGTTTTGATTTGTTCCTCTGCACTTATCTAAAATGGCAACTCTGCCATCATTAATCACTGATAATCTTCCCTCCAATAGGCTGTGAACCACTGACAGATCAGAGTCAGTAAGGTTAACTGGACCATTTGTAAATCTGATTCATTAATTAAACTTGTGAACCAGATCCACTTATTCATCCAAAATATTCTACTCGCGCTGTTAGTGCAAACAAACCTTAAGAGTTTGTCAATTGTTTTTAAAATATATATTCATTAGTCATTCTCTGAGGCCTCTGAAAGACAGCATGTCAGGACCATGCCAACATACAAAGCACTTTAAACAAAATTTGGAAAGTACTTTAAAAGAAAAGTTTATCTTGCTGATACCTTACTTGCAGTCACATATTAATATAATATCAGAGATTTTCCCCACAGGTATAAATGAAAGAATTTAGGATAAGACGGATATGAATATGAGACTGTTTTACCTTCACACACTCAAGTCATTCTTGCTGTATATTCTTGATTGTAGAAGCAGCTCAGGAAAAGAAATCCGTAATCAGTGTGGAGTGTGTTGGTATTGTGTTGTGAATGCAAATAGTGCATGCTGTGCTGGGCATGGATGTGGGGTTTGGTTTTACTAATAGCCAGTGCTTCTGCATGTGGCATTGCATATGGGGACTGGCCAGCGGTGTTTATCTACAAGATGTGTTTATGCATTATTCATTTGGTTTGTTTATTGAAGTCTTGCATGCATTTTTGTTTATCCAAGTCTGCATGTGGTTCTAATTTAACATTTATTTATGGTACTGTTGGGTTATGGGTTTCTTATTTTAATAGATTTTATGTTATCAGATGTTGGGATGGAATGCTGTTCATGTGTTCCCTTCATGCTATGATGAAGGTTGTTTTTTTTCCCCCAAAACAGTCTAAGTAGCATCTAATTGTAGCTCTTTTTTACAGGTGGATCTGATACAGCAATATCGAATGTAAGTTGAGTTTCAATGTTTTCTTTTAATACAACCACTGCTGCTTCCAAGCATTTGATCTGATTAATTAATAATAAGTGAATTATAGGGGTTTGGGTGCACAAAAAAAAAACCCCAACTTTTTTTGGATATTTGACATGCCAAGATATTGTAAAGGATATCTGGGATATTTTATTTGACCAGTGTTGGCTCCAATAATTCAAAGTGTTTTCTGTGTGTGTAGCTTCCCATGCCCTCCATCACTACATCCACTACCCACTGGTCCTGGGACCCAGAAGAAGAGCGCAGACGTCAGGAGAAGTGGCAGAAAGAGCAGGAGCGTTTGCTGCAGGTGAATATTATATGAGCTCGACCGTTGGGCTTTATATAGTTATGGCCTAAATATGGGTTATGTTGACGGGTAGAGGACAATATATAGCATTTAAATGAATAGTTGTGAGAATTTTTTCCAAAGGTTGTAAAAACTAGTTCTGGAAGGAGATATGTATTGTGCTGCTGATCATGCAAACTCGAACTGTTTTTCTCTTGTCCTCCTTGTGCAGGAGAAGTACAGAAAAGACCAAGAAAAACTTGACGATGAGTGGAGAAAGGCACAGCAAGACCTTGCGAAAGAGGGCCCCAAAGATTATGAGGAGGTATGTTGTGTTATGTTATGCTATGCTATACATTTATTTACAGTAAACAATTGTTGTATCCAGGTAAGTATTTTATGGATTCCTCAGCAATAATTACACCATGTTCACGGGAGAAAGTATATTCCAAAAGAAATATAAAAATAATTACATTTACACAAATAACACTTTTCAAAAGTTCATATAAATAATCTGTTTTTTTTCCAGCAAAACAAAACCTATTATTCTATCTTGTGGAATTTATGTAAATGCCTGTAATTTCATAAAGCTTCATAAGGGCATGCAAACACATTTTTTCTTCAGATTTTGTAAGGGGTATGTAAATGTATGTCATTGTCACTGTCAAACTATTCTTTGATTGTTGTTGAACAGGAGATGGAGCTGAACAGACACAACCTCTACTCCCCTCTTCCCTCCATCAGACAACCTACTGTTTCATGGGAAAAGCAAGAGGCGTCCAGATTGGCCCATCAAGAGGAAGAAAGGAATAAAACAGAGGAGGAGAGGTTACGTTTAGAAGAGAGGAGAAAAAGCGAGGAAGAGAGGCTGCGGTTAGAGGAAGAGATGAGAAAAAGAGAGGAAGAGAGGCTGCGGTTAGAGGAAGAAAGTAGAAAACGAGAGGAAGAGAGGCTGCGGTTAGAGGAAGAAAGTAGAAAACGAGAAGAACAACAGCGTCTTGAGGAAAAGAGAAAAGAAGAGAGGAAGAGAAGAGAAGAGGAGGGGCAGCGTTTAGAGGAAGAGAGGAGGAAGATAAGAGAAGAAGAGCGCCTTGAGGAACAGAGGAAGAGAGAAGAACAGCGCCTCCTTCAGGAAAAAGAGAGGAACAGAAGAGAGGAGTGGAGGCAACTGGAAGAGCAGAAGAGGTTTCAGGATCAAGAGTGAGTTTCTGTATTTCAACAGTCATTAGCTGGTTTCTCTCGTTTAAATTTTATGTCCCATCTTTCATTATCTGTGTCATGCTAATATGAATGTATAATTTTCTCAAGCATGCAGCTTAAACAGTTTTGGTTGTTTTACTTCCAGAACAATAACATCAAGGAATGGCATTGAATAGCATGCTTGACAAATACATGTATTAGTCCTGCTTTAAATACCAAAGTAACCTGACTAAACTAACATTGTCTGTTTTAGGGCTGGGCGGTATGACACTATAAATTTGTAATACATTCTATGCACCGGTAGATGCTGTATATATATATTAGTGAGCATGAATGCTTTGCTTTATTTACACATTAAGAGCAATGAAGAAACCTGGAATAATGCGAAAATACATAGTGAAATTAGTTAAGATGAGGAAGCCTATAAACTGAAAAAAAAAAAAAAAAAACATTGAAAAAGTTTCAGAATTCTTTGATGAATTAACATAAAAAGGAACAGCATTTATGTAACTGAAGTCTTTTGTAACAGTTTTTACTGTCAACGTACTGACCCCAATCTTTTGAACACTATAGTATAAAAAAATCAGTAAATTTTTACAGCGAAAATAACTATATTGTGATGAATGCTGTTGCCGTGATACAAGATACTCATTCCACAATTTAAGATTTTAATCCTACTACCCAGCCCTAGTATGTGTTTTACTCATGCATTAATAATCACACTAATTTATCTTCTATTAATGTTGTCCAATCATGACTGTGTGAACATCTGCTTGTCTGTGCTGATTCTGCTGTTTGGCCACAGTAAGGTGGACTCCTTTGGCTATACCAATGTTTACCCTGAATTAGCCTACTCGCACAGGTAAATTGGACTCTGCTATTTGCACAACCATTTTATTTAACAAAGATGTAAATGAATGCAATGCTTTCAGGCTATGCGTCCATACTGGAGTTATACATTGATAAGATCTTTCATCTGAATGTTTATCGGACTGAGTAATCTTATTCTCTCTTTCGGTTCGGTTTGCAGGTCCATTTCCAAATCTACTCCAGAACTTGATGAGGTTGCAAAACCGGACATTAAAGGTCAGTGCAGCTTTTATCTTTTCCTCTAACCCTTTATGTGTGTCTATTGTTGGTTTGACATAAGGAGCCGCTGAGACAGCATTCCTGCAGAGCGTGTTGTCAGTGTGCCACATGTTGTAAGGGCTGGATTTAAATCACACCGACAGAACAGTGCTGTAGAGTGTGTGGCTCTCTCCAGGTGTGTACAGCAGACACAGGGGGTTGGCAGGATGGCTGCTGGAGGAGGAATTGAGGCGAAAGAAAAACCCTCAGATCCAGAGAAAGCAGGCAGCGAGTGAGCTAGAGCTTGAGAGGAGGAGCATCCTCAATGCCATGAAATACAGAGACCCAGAGAGAGGTGGGGCGGCTCGGACCCACGCCAATCAATCAGCTCAACCAATCACCTTGGCCTTATTTTCTCCAAATTTGACAGATACAATGTCAGCAAAATCAGATGTAATCGAGTCTGTGTCCACATGATCAGTGTGCATTTGATTAAAAACTGTAATATAAAACAGTGGGGTCAAACAGCATGAGACCATAAGTGAAAATGTTTCTATTTTTCTAATTTAATAACTTTTTTCAAATTATCTAATATATGTTACACTACCATTTAAAAGTTTGGGGTCAGTAAGTGTTTTTTGTTTGTTTGTTTAAAAAAAATACATTTATTCTGCAAGAATGCATTGTTAAAATATTCTATTTCAAATAAATGCTTTTCTTTGGAACTTTCCATAACCATAAAAAAAATTGTCACCGTTTCCTCAAAAATATTAAGCAGCACAGCTGTTTTCACCTTTAATAATAATAATAATAATAATAAATGTTTCTTGAGCTTGTTATTTTAAATTGTAATAATATTTAACAACATTACTGTTTTTCTGTTTTGATCAAATAAATGCAAGTCTTAGTGAGCATAAGAGACTTCTTTGAAACATTTTTTAAAAATCTTACCAACCCCAGACTTTTGAAAGATTGTGTATATTATCAGTAAAAAAAAAAAAAGTTAAATTTTTTTGAGGATTTCTTAATTTTGGTTACCCTCGTTTTGCTTTAATAACAGCAACACAAGAGCAGCATTAACTTTATGTAAAAAACCTGATGATCATGTTCTTATGCTTGATTTGAGATGATCCAAAGAGCTTCATATTGAGCTTTAGTGGAAGCAAGAACATCTGAGCGTCTGTGACTTTTTTTTATTTATTTTTATTTATTTTTTTATTGCCAGGTTTACATTATATTTTGAACCCCAGATTTTCACTGTGATCTTTCTGTGGACATTCAGACCCCACTATATATATATAATCATATGAAGATTATCTGAAATCAATTGCTGTTGATGTGAAATTATGTGATGTTTGTCTAATTACAACTTGTCACTTTGTTATTAATGGTAATATATGTTAATATTAATTAACAAAATATTAATGGTAATGGTTAAATTTTAGCAGCAAGCGGTGGTCTGGGTGAGGTCAGCAGGGACTATAAGAAAGATCCTCTATCTCGGGCTGAATTGGAAAGGCAGCAGATCCTTCAGGAAATGAAGAAGAAGACTTCCTTGAACACAGACAACAGCTGGATTCGCCAGCAGAGCTCTGCCACTGCCAGTGTCACTGCCAAAGAACCGGTCGATCTTCCTATTAGGAGGTTAGTATATGCCAATTTTTCGTACTTTGTACAGTAAGTAAACAATGAGGAAAGAAAACGATTGAGTGCTCCTGTAAAGATACAACTGAGGTTACTTGTGAGCTACAAACATTGACAAACTCACTTTGCTTGCAGGGGCGAGTCTCTTGATAACCTTGATATGCCTCGTTCTTCCTGGAGATCATCATGGAGCACATCTAACAGCTACTCGTCCATACCAGACTTCAGCCGCCCTCATTCTGCCCTTTCTGGCTCCTCGTCGTACCATAGTGGACGTCCAGGGTCTGCTACTTTGGAGACTTCTCAGTCCATGAGCTCCCTTAGGCAATCCTGGTCTCCATCCGCAACCACACCAGAGCCAGAGCCTCGAGCTGCACCACGAAATAGGTATTCTTCGCTAAAAGAAATTGTTATTGGTTTCTAAATACTCTAAAACAGTGGTTCTCAACTGGTGGATTGATGACAGCAGAATAATAAAATGCAACTAATTCTGGATAGCAAAACAAAGGACTTATCAGCTTTTAAAAGGTTGGAGAAAAAAAACATCCATCATTTGTGTTGTTGACATCAAAGGCCATATGTCCTATTAATGCACTAGGATTTTTTTTAACTTAATTTAAATTAAAAATTTACAGTTTAATACAAAATACATATTTATTTTGTTTTAAGGGTTTTTACATGTTTTTACTAAAAACAAGTAAAAGTCCATATAAAAATGAAAATTATGTCATTGTCTCCCCCTTATGTCATTCCAAATCTGTATTTCCTTCTGTGGGAGACAAAAGAAAATAGTTGTTAATTAAACAGTCTTGGTTCCCATTTACGCCCATTGTATGGACAAACAATATAATGGAAGTCAATAGTAACTAAACCTTTTTAGTTGATAACATTGTTCAAAATGTGTTCAGCAGAAGAAAGAAATGCATACAGGTTTGGAATGACATGAGGGTGAGTAAATGATGACTGAATTTTCATTTTGAACTATCCTTTTAAAAATGCTTTTCTGAAACTTAAAAAAAAAAAAGTTTGCGGTTAATATATAATTTGGCCCAGTGCTTGTTCTATGTGATAGGCTAATAAATGAATATGGTAAAGTTGCACTCAACAACTTGTTGTGATCACACATTAAGAATGTTTTGTTGACATTTTATATGATAAACAGTTTAGATACTATGTTGAGCTGCGACTTGATGTCCAATTTGGCCCGTCAAGCAAAACCATTTGATAACCACTGACCTAAACAATTCCATCCATCCATCCCCATGTGTCTCCCATATTTTTGTTGTCTTCAAAATGTGTTTGAACCCCATATAAGCCATGGGCTGTCTGCAAGTCTGTTGCTTAGCCCTCAGATCATGTTTTGTGTAATCTAGGTCAGTGAGTGGCAGGAAAATCTGTTCGTTCTGTAGTACACCACTGGGCAAAGGAGCAGCCATGATCATCGAGTCCCTGGGGCTCTGTTTTCATTTGAATTGTTTCAAGGTGAGCTTTCAGCTACTCCGAGGTCAGGTCCAGCCTGGCTTCATCAGTGACTAACCTGACTAATCTGCCCTGCCTGCTTTTACGATTATTCTAATCAGTTGTTGTGTGCATATATAAACTCAGCCATCAAAATGTCAACCCAGAGAATCAAAATGCCAATTCTAACCCTCTAGCTGATTCGTGGATAACGACACTGACAGCTCTGCCCTGTGACTTTCCTTTCTTTCCTAAAAGACTGCCATTTGTTTCTCTCAAATGGAAACAAACAAACCATCAAGAAGAAACCATGTGCATTTTTAAACGGCTGGACTACACAAATCTATTTCTGCCATCATGGTATAAGTGTGATTTTGCTTCAATAATTGTTGTATTATGAACATTTTCGTTGCATCTGTGCGAAAAAATCCCATGAAAAAAACACGTCTATCTTTAAAAGTCTAACTTTACCAGTTACCCTATATGTGCTGGATTAGCACTGCACCATGCCATTTTAAATAAAAACGAAGTTGCGTAAACACACCTCATTTATATGCGAATTAGAATAGAACAATAAATTGTATAAACATTGTGCTATTATAAAGTTGTATTTAAGAGAGGTGTTTGTGTATGTGTATAATTTGCAAGAGTAACTCGTCAAATGATGGTGAAAAGTGATATGATGGGACATATATCCAAAAATGTTGTGTAATCAAGCATACTTTGTGTGCTATTTAACTGTCACATTGGCCCAGTTAAGAAATCCAGATTGCAGTAATGTGCTGCATCTTCCATAATTTAGCACTCAAAAAATGGCCTGCAAGATGCACAAATTGCACTGAACATAGTACGTTTAGCACATTTCTGTAGAAAATCGGGTGCTAAAACAGCATAGACAAGTGCGTGTAAATAAACAACGGTATCAGTGGGCGTAATTCATTCTTATTTAATTCCCTTCTGAATTTATTCCTGTCTTTACCTTCACAGCAGCCATATGTGGCTCATCTAGAGCTTTATCATTCCTTGCACATACTCGTCATTCTCCAAATGCCAGTCATATGTATTTTTGCTCATCTTTTTATTCACACTGCATTGTCCTCTTTCTAATCTTGTTGCCGGGTCCTTTGGGCTGGTGTTACTACTTCAATTTCATATCTTTTGCTGCTGCCTTTGACCTCAAGCTAGGATTCTCTCTCTCACTCTTAGACGGAGGTGACTGTATGATATGGCAATACATTGAGGATTCTGACTGTCTAACAATGTGTTCTTTCATCTTGCGTTTGCAGTGCTCTGACTGCAGGTCTGATTTGGGAGGCTCAGAAGCAGGAGCAGAAGTCAGAATACGAAACCAACAGCTCTATTGTAACTCCTGCTATATGCGACTCAAAAGTAGGCCAGACATCTCTGCAATGTGTGCAATATAATGATTTCTGATCTTCTTTATGACTATATTTTTTTCTCTTTCTAGCTGGGCAGCCCACTGCCATGTGATCTTGCTGTACTGCAGCAGATTGAGGAAGAACCAATCACAGACAAGGAACTGTAAACACTAAAGAGTGTGTTGGAGATGTGATAACCATTGAGTGATTCAGCCAACCTTGATAATTCAATGAGCTTCTATTCTTCCTTTTTTACTTATGAGAGGGTGAGATTCCTAAGGTTATGTTTGTTTGAAAGTATTAGTAATTGTTTGTACAAAAGGGACGTGCATGTACCTGAATATGAACTATGCATTTGAAACGATAAATCATATACTGTCTTTTTCATCATCACTGATTGAAAGATTCTTATGATTTCTGGCTGGTTAACGAATATCTGTATGGTCCTAAAAATGTTTATAGTAATTATTAGAAATATGCTATTAAATTGTTATTGCTTGTCTAGATTTCTCCTGCAATATGTGTTATATAAGGGTTTACTGACTAAAATATCCTGTTAATATTCCACTTCATCTGTGTGCCTTTTTTGTTTTTTGATGGGGAAACATAATTAAGGATAAATGCATTAAGAATTTATTTAAAATGGCATGGTTAGTAAGCAGCACTCAGTTATATACTGGTAGCATCTATTTTATGCATCTGAGCAATTTCTCTGCTGGGGGAAAGATTTATCTAGAACTAAAGCAGCGTACTCAGTAATAATTGTAAATAAAATTTACCAAACTATGTCTTACCTGGGTGTGATTTACTTGACTAATCTCTCATTAATAAGATTTCTACACCTAAGACTAGGCTGAATTCATTGTTGCTGTCTCCAAGTAACATTGACTCATCTTTCATAGAGTTCATACTGAAACCTCATCACAGTTGCAGGGGAATTTCATCCAAAACCTTTTCTAATGGTTCATGTATTTTTATCACATAGTACACTACATTTCCACGATACTGTTTTCAATGAGTGTGTATTTTTGTTGCAGTTCTCTAATTATATTACAATTGCACACTGCCAATATCTGTTGGCAACTTACTGCTGGTCCTCTGAATCGATGTATCAGGGCCTTGGGAGCATTACGATGAAAATTTTTCAAAACCGCTTTCTGGTTTTCTTCTAATGGAGAGCATCAGCTGATTCTCATATCAGAGTAGTATTGCCAGTTAACTAGCAAGTAAATGCCTATCAATGTAAACATTTAAAGAGCTTTAGATTGCCTTCAGTCTCCCCATGTGTATTTCACTGTCTTTGTGCCTATTTGTCCCTGTATGGAACATTAGGCTTCAATATGCCACAGTTTGATCACCTGAAGCTAAAAACTGAGTGGAATTTTTTTGTAAATTTAGATGGGAGTTTCCTTCCAAGAATTTCCAGTAGGCTACTTTCTGCATCGTCCAGAAAATGTAAAACTCTAGTTGGCTTCTTGGCCGCCTTAGCTACTTATTTATTATCTATACTTTCTCTCTTATTTATTTCTATTTGCTTAATAAACCTGCATATTTTAACGTCACGAGAGATGGGATTAAGGCATCGATATACTCACAGCAAAGTTCTTTTTCGTTCTTTTTTTAGGGATAAAGCGAAGTTTGAAATACGTGACCAGCGATATACTGTTAGCGATCATCTGACACCCCCCACACTGCTGAAAGCGACGGTTCGATGAATATGTCTTTTGGAAAGTAAACAACTTTTCCGAAAATAAACAAAGAGTACTGACTTGTACCACCTGACTGCTGCAGATTCATTTCAGCATTGATAGTGTTGCCATTGAAACGCATAAATTCAAGTCATGAATTGCTCTGAGTGTAACATCACAGGTTTCCATCTCTTCCAAATTACAGTAGTTATGGCTAAGTCTGCATAATGGGTGCAGAATGCAATTAACATTTTATGGTCCTACTTCTCCCACAGACAATATATATACATATAAATACATTTAGACCACTTAACTTAGTGATTGCTATCAAGATGTTTAGAAACTTTCAACCAGCATTACAAAACATGTTTCTGGAACAAATCGCCTACCCTGCCTTTAAGTACAGGTCCTTCTCAAAAAATTAGCATATTTTGATAAAGTTCATTATTTTCCATAATGTAATGATAAAAATTCAACTTTCATATATTTTAGATTCATTGCACACCAACTGAAATATTTCAGGTGTTTTATTGTTTTAATACTGATGATTTTGGCATACAGCTCATGAAAACCCAAAATTCCTATCTCAAAAAATTAGCATATCATGAAAAGGGTCTCTAAACGAGCTATTAACCTAATCATCTGAATTAACTAATTAACTCTAAACACCTGCAAAAGATTCCTGAGGCTTTTAAAATCTCCCAGCCTGTTTCATTACTCAAAACCGCAATCATGGGTAAGACTGCCGACCTGACTGCTGTCCAGAAGGCCATCATTGACACCCTCAAGCAAGAGGGTAAGACACAGAAAGAAATTTCTGAACAAATAGGCTGTTCCCAGAGTGCTGTATCAAGGCACCTCAGTGGGAAGTCTGTGGGAAGGAAAAAGTGTGGCAAAAAACGCTGCACAACGAGAAGAGATGACCGGACCCTGAGGAAGATTGTGGAGAAGGACCGATTCCAGACCTTGGGGGACCTGCGGAAGCAGTGGACTGAGTCTAGAGTAGAAACATCCAGAGCCACCGTGGACAGGCGTGTGCAGGAAATGGGCTACAGGTGCCGCATTCCCCAGGTCAAGCCACTTTTGAACCAGAAATAGCGGTAGAAGCGCCTGACCTGGGCTACAGAGAAGCAGCACTGGACTGTTGCTCAGTGGTCCAAAGTACTTTTTTCAGATGAAAGCAAATTTTGCATGTCATTCGGAAATCAAGGTGCCAGAGTCTGGAGGAAGACTGGTATTCAGGCATTGTGGCATTTCCTTCTCCCCAGTGTCAAGTACCCACAGTCAGTGATGGTCTGGGGTGCCATGTCAGCTGCTGGTGTTGGTCGACTGTGTTTTATCAAGGGCAGGGTCAATGCAGCTAGCTATCAGGAGATTTTGGAGCACTTCATGCTTCCATCTGCTGAAAAGCTTTATGGAGATGAAGATTTCATGCCAAAACCACTGGTAAATGGTTAACTAACCATGGTATTACTGTGCTCAATTGGCCTGCCAACTCTCCTGACCTGAACCCCATAGAGAATATGTGGGATATTGTGAAGAGAAAGTTGAGAGACGCAAGACCCAACACTCTGGATGAGCTTAAGGCCGCTATCGAAGCATCCTGGGCCTCCATAACACCTCAGCAGTGCCACAGGCTGATTGCCTCCATGCCACGCCGCATTGAAGCAGTCATTTCTGCAAAAGGATTCCCGACCAAGTATTGTGTGCATAACTGAACATAATTATTTGAAGGTTGACTTTTTTGTATTAAAAACACTTCTTTTATTAGTCAGATGAAATATGCTAATTTTATCATAATATGCTAATTTTTTGAGAAGGACCTGTATATGCATACAAGCAGAGGCTGTTTCTGATTTCCCTCCCACATCGTATTGTTAATCAAAGCGTAGTCAGCTCCAGGAGGCGCTGTTAGCCTAGATGAACATTTTTAACTGACCTGTGGAACATGCATAAAGTGATCTTTGAAATTCATTTAAAGAGGTGATACAGATGTCCGATCTCTTTGTCTTAGTGTCTTTAGATTGCTGGGTGGAAGGATAGAGGGTTTCCTCCACCCCCAAGCTCGCCCACCTGCTATCTGGACTGATGTTAATTTTAGTCCACATGATTGATGTCAGCCTTGTCTAGTTGCCATGGTATTAGTTTCTCACTGAGGTGCTACACTTCTCTAATCTGACATGTTTGATAACATTTACAAATAAAGGAAACAATAATTCATACCTGCACCACTCTAAAGATATTCTCATCTAAAAATGCTAATTTTATTGTAAGGCTAATTCATTTATGTAAGAAATGTACTTTTTTTTAAGTTTTCCATGTGTTCTGTTTCATCAAAGACCTTAGTTTGATGCAGTTGATTATATACTATTATGGTATGTATTAATAATACAATAAAAAAAGATTTAATTTTGTAATCTTTAGTAATTTTGTGCTTTTTTTAATTTATTTTTTATTGGAAGTGGTGATAGTCTTTTCTTCCCAAATGTATATCTAAGTGAAACAGCTCGTTGAACAAGAAAAAACTTGATTTTGTCCACAGGGAATTGATTGGATGGTTGTGGTTGCTATCGCTGTGATGTCATGTGAGTGACGGCTTTTTTCAAGTTTAATGTGTTTTTGGCTTGAAATTTTTTTCTCAACAAGCGTTTCTTGTGTCACGATAAGCAGAAGCTTCTTCCGGCGCTTTGAAAATGATTGTTGGAGGACCTTTTGATGAAGTGAAAGGAAATCAAGTTAGATCTGATGCGTCCTGGACTGTAGCTCTAGGCAATACTTTGGATCGATTAAGGATAAAGAATGTTCCCATTTTGTCCTGCTGTGGGGGCAAATGTGCAGTGCACTTGCTTTTTTTTTATGCAGCTCACATTTCGTTTTTTAACACTGAGTTTCCTGAAAGTCTTCCATTAATGCAGAGGTCTGTTTGGATATTATAGTGGTCCTGTTTTGGTTAATTGTACTGGTAGTTGTCTCGTATCCCCCTTTTCTAGTGTTTTGTCATGGCTTGTTATTATCAGCCTTTCTGTGCAGGAGGCTTCTGTTGTTTCGTGGAGGTGGGTAATATGCTTATTGACTGAAGTGGCCATTAAACCAGCACTTAGTAACCTGGCAGTGACATGCAGCACAACCCTCAATCATAGTTTTTTAGATGCCGCATTGTTTCTACTCCGCACTTTAGAGCCAAACACACACATGAGAAGTGAGTGGCTACCTGACTGAAGTGGATGAGGGAATGATTCTTGCAGGTGTGAGAATCAAAGGGCTTTTTTTTAAAAAAGAGGGGCAAAGCACCCACTCTTCAGTCAAATGGAGATTTGGTGTGGGGGTAGAAAGTGATTCATTTTTTATGTCAGGACATAAGCCAAGTGCTATCTCTGCAGGCACTGATTTCTAATTTCCCTTGATGGCATACTTCAAAGATCCAATCTGTCTTCTATCTTACTGTACTGCTCAGTCTAACACTTGGCCTCAATGAAATGTCCTGGCCCTTAATTTTCAGTGACATGGAAAATGTTTCACTGCTCATGAATGCTAAGATGGCCACAGCTGGAGGAAGCAGATATGCTTGAAGTTATTATGCCAAAAGAATTTTGTTGTTTTTTTTTAGCCCGCAGTGATTTCAGCTGCCATTGTGCTGAGCTGGGCATGGAGGTGAATATTAAGTCACAAGTTATTCTTGTTTTCACACTAAATGATTTTGATGATCTCAGGAGATCAAGTATGGTGTGAAGTTTAGGGTGTATTGGTAAATTACAGCTGCGGGCAGATTTTGGTCTTTTAAAATCTTAAAAGGGCACAAGTGCACTTGATTAATCTAATTATGTTTTTAGCCTTATTGGTTCATACTTTAAGACTCCTCTTGGACACTGGACTCCTCATGTCACAGCTTAGCTTATGAAAAAGCCCATCCTCACTGTTTTTCTTAACTATTTCTTGGAATTAATGAGCACTCATTTTAAATTGTTCTTCTCACCAGATTGTCGTTTGAAATGCATATAACATTGAAATGATGAAATGTCCCCCTTTTAAAATATAGTTATACTTGGAAAGCCTTTAGAATTTGTTTTTGGAATATGTTAAAAAAAAAATTACATGAACGTTTTAGATTAATACCAACAAGTTATTTCTGGACTTCTTCAGATCTGACTGGCCAAAAAGCATTCCAGGAGTGTTGTTACAAAGCACAAAGTACTGATGTGTCCTCCCCTATTTTTTACAGTCTATGGTCCTCACGTATCTAGGCTTCGAAGCGTGTGTCGAGTGATTTAAGCCCAATTTATACTTCTGCGTCGAACTTACGCCGTAGCTACGTCGTAGGCTGTGCGTAGCGCGCGTACCCTTCGGCGTACCCTGACGTGCACCTCTCCAAAAATGTAACAACGCGTCAATTCTACGCGGACGCAAGCGCTGTGATTGGTCTGATCAAACCGCTTCCTCGGGTTTCACATGCTCCCTCTGCGTGCGTCAACGCGGACAACGACGCAGAAGTACAAATTAAAACCAAAGCGTAGGCTACGGCGTAGAGGCTCCGGCGTAGGTCCGACGCAGAAGTATAAATCAGCCTTTATACTTCTGCGTCGGGCCTACGCCGGAGCCTCTACGCCCAATTTATACTTCTGCGTCGAACTTAAGCCGTAGCTATGCCGTAGTCTGTGCGTAGCGCGCGTACCCTTCGGCGTACCCTGACGTGCACCTCTCCAAAAATGTAACAACGCGTCAATTCTACGCGGACGCAAGCGCTGCGATTGGTCTGCTCAAACAGCTTCCTCGGGTTTCACATGCTCCCTCTGCGTGCGTCAACGCGGACAACGACGCAGAAGTATAAATTAAAACCAAAGCGTAGGCTATGGCGTAGAGGCTCCGGCGTAGGTCCGGCGCAGAAGTATAAATCAGCCTTAGACTACGCTTTGGTTATAATTTATACTTCTGCGTCGTCGTTGGCCGCGTTGACGCACGCAGAGGGAGCATGTGAATCCCGAGGAAGCGGTTTGAGCAGACCAATCACAGCGCTTGCGTCCGCGTAGAATAGACGCGTTGTTACATTTTTGGAGAGGTACACGTCAGGGTACGCCGGAGGGTACGCGCGCTACGCACAGCCTACGGCGTAGCTACGGCGTAAGTTCGCTGCAGAAGTATAAAGGCTGATTTATACTTCTGCGACGGACCTACGCCGGAGCCTCTACGCCGTAGCCTACGCTTTGGTTTTAATTTATACTTCTGCGTCGTTGTCCGCGTTGACGCACGCAGAGGGAGCATGTGAAACCCGAGGAAGCGGTTTGAGCAGACCAATCACAGCGCTTGCGTCCGCGTAGAATAGACGCGTTGTTACATTTTTGGAGAGGTGCACGTCAGGGTACACCGGAGGGTACGCGCGCTACGCACAGCCTACGGCGTAGCTACGGCGTAAGTTCGACGCAGAAGTATAAATTGGGCTTAAATTGGGCTGATTTCTGTGAAGCGCGTATCGAGGCTTGTGTCGGTGACGCATGTGGTGACGTTTGAAGCCTCGCGTGCCGCCTGAAGTGGTTCGCGGTTTGCCGGTCTATTTGAAATATAAGGGCCAGCAAATTGCAATGGATTCCCCCTCACATTTTGTGGACTTGGGACTTTGCGAGTTTGTTAGCGATCTATTCAAGCTTCATTTATTTGCGATGGAACCATATGTCATTATAATCACACTGCACGTTTTACATTTATTGTCCACTTGATGGCACAATAGAGCAAATGAAGCACCATGAAGCTTCGGCACATGAGTGAACCAATTGGATGGAACGCTTCAATGCTTGAAGCTTCATCTCGCCATCACTAGCACAAAGTCCACATCAAATGTCTCACGGTGTGGCTGTATATAAATGAGCTCACAACAAAAGAGAATACTGAATCAACAGTCTTTTATAAATCCACGTATGGGAAACACAAGGAGAACAACCAAACACATCCACTAAACAACAAAGAGACTAGACAAAGAACTGAACCAAACGGGGAGTATATATATATATATACCAGAACAGATGAGGGAACTAATTAATTAAGAACAGGTGAACTGAATGAGAAAGAAAGACTTGAAAACAAGGTCACAAGAACAGAATCAAGCACAAAACATAATCCTGACAAAAATGTATCTCTTCATTAGAACACACTTGCCTGAAACGTCTCATTTGCAGTCGTGCTAGTGCTGAAGTAATGTATTTTTGATGTATAACCCTGAAGTTAGCTTCACCCTGTTTTTTCTTTTCTGTGTGATAAATATAGCCTATATTTTTTTTTTTTTTTTTTTTTATATGGGACAATGCATATTCATGAACGTACAATAAAAGTTGAACGTAAATACGCCGGATTTAGCACAATGCTAATTTCCATCCGTAGTCCCAAACATAGACAAATACAAACCAAAAAACAAACAAACAATATACATATCAACAAAACACATATGGGGCTAAAAACCAACAAAAAAAAAAAGAATAAATAAATAAAAAAGTTCCTATACCTTATAGAGAATTTATTGTAATATCCATTTAAAGTACATAAATGCCTGTGCATAGACATCCCAAAGTGCTTATCATAAATATATTTAAAAAAAAAAATGATGTTTAATGTTCCCGACGACCTCTGTAGTTCTATTTAGCCACCGTTAGCAACCTTTTCAAGACAAGTAAAAGCTTTAAAAAAAATCAAAAGATGGTATTACTGATGTATTTTATGTTGTAGAATAAAATGTTTGTTGCATTTAACCACAAACCCGTTCAAAAAAACGGAAGTGGAGTCAGGAACTAAAACAGAGTGTTTCAGGCTGAGCGTGAAAAGAGGTACTGCAGCAATGTGAAGTATGATAAAAATATTGTCTTTATTTAACTTTAAATTATGTATTCTAGCAGACTTCTAAAATGTAATTATGGACTTAATGAGCATTATATGGCCACTTTAATGATTTAAAGATTAAAAGTTAAAAAATTACTGTAACTAGCATAGCATACTGTCGATTAATAACTTTCATTTCATTTTCTCTATATGAAAAAAAAAAACTAAATGGGATTGGGATTTTTATTCTGGATTGTTCTGGATGTTATCTGTCACCTCCGAAGATAAATACTAATAGCTAATACTTTTATACAAAAAAAATGTGTTTAAAAAAAAATACAAGTACTTACCCTGCTGAAAAACACTATTGCTGGTCACCAGCATAATTTGCATGGGAAGCAGGATTTGGTGGATCAGCCACACCAGGGCTGCGTTTCCCAAAAGCATCGAAAGCCTAAATTGATGGTAGAGACTAATGGTGGTCAACCTAAGCTTATGCATTTGGGAAACGCAGTCCAGCTTAATATTTTTTTGAGAAAAGCATAACTATGCTAGACCAGCCCCTTTACCAGCTCAAACTAACCTGGGCCAACATGGAATTCATGCTAGTCTATACTGGATTTTTCAACAGGTTATGGAATCATTATCGTTGAGTGTAATCTTTTTTAATCGTTTTTAATTATTAGACCTATATGAATGAATTCTCAAAAGTTCATTATTTGATATCTATAGTTTTCCTGATCATTTTTGGAGGTGAATACATTTCTAGCTCTGCATAATTCCTGTGGGTGGCACTTGCTCTATGTAAACAGTATTTTGCATATAGTTACCTCATGTTCCTTTCTGTATGCTTGTGTGTATCATGAAATAGTTACCAGGTGTGAATGGTTTGACATTAGTTGAAGGTTCTTCTGGACTTTACTAAGATAAGGTTACTAAGAGATGCTGCCACACTAACGCTAATGCTACCATGTACTTATGTGTACATTTTCATGCCTGTATATTTCCAAAACTGATAGTTTGTGCTCAATCCTGTATTTTAAAAACAGAATCAATTAGGCATAGGCAAATAAAGAATATGCTCTAATTATTTCTTAATCATTTTGAATGAGGTTAATAAAAGTGCAGTTTAGTCCCACAGAGAACCAGCGCTCCATGACTTCAACTAGACAAATGTTAACAGCTGTGTGAGCAGGGCAATGTACGGTAGTGGTACATGACCTTAAATCAGATGTTTTTGGCATTGTGCCTGAATGACATCTGAACAGGGAAGGGCAAGGACAAATGTAGGCTATAGGGAGAGCCTTATTCCATAAATTAACAAGTCTAAACCGAAGCATGATGCAAGAACTTTCGGATGATTTGAGCAACACAAGGCCAAGCCTGCATTTTTATGACTAGAACGAACCATATGGCCTCTAAACTTCATGAAATGCCAGGTTGGTTCAGTTTGTTAAAAGATTGTAGAGTACAATGTGAAATCAATATTGGGGATCAAGTCTTTAATTACAATGTGTGGGAGATTATTCCATTTACTTACATCAGTACATATAAAGCAATACATAACATTGACATAATAAAAGTTTGGTGTTTGAACGACGTACCGACTGCTGCATTGATGTAACTGAATCACTTTGAATGTGTTTGAGAACCTCAGTACATACTTTGGAAGGTTTATTTTTATCCAAGCTTTAAGTAGTGACCTCAGATCCTCTAAAGATGTCAGTGCGTTGATCAAGTGTTCTCTGGGTTCGGTGATGTGGCTGTTGTCATAGAAACAAATGCCTGGGCTTATAGGTGAGCCAAGGTATTATTTGTAACTGGATTAAAAGACAGAGACTTCCCGTGCTCCGTAAACCACTGTGGAATTACGGAAACAATTAAAGCCAATTATCATAACTCAAAGTGTGGTTTGAGGCTGTATTCTTCTTCTTTGCAGTGTTTTACACTTTTTTTCAACTTTGGACAACGCACTCATGTTCTTACATCTCTGATTAGAACAGGGAATCCATGAATACTCATTTTCCTGATGGATTTAAATGAATTTTACATAGTTGCCTTGTATTTGAACACTGCTGCAGCTGCAAGCTGGCAAGACGGGCAATAGAGTGACACAAAGCCTCCTCCTCTGGTGCTTCATCCTTATTCAGTGCTGTGAATATGTCTAGCTACCGGTACTTTTAATCACCTGAATGCTACATACCATTTGTGCTACAAGAACTTTGAATTAAGACCATGCATAATAGTGTTCCCTTCCTTAAGATGTTAACAGTTTTATGACATAAAAATATGCTGGGGTCAATGGTGCCCCACAACTGTTTGGACTATCCCATTTAACTTGAATAACACATTATCACTGTTATATTACTTAATAGACTCCAGAATATGAAGTGAATCTGAAGTTAAAATAAGAATTTAATTTCAAAAATACTATTATTATTATTATATACATCATGGATGTGTCAGGGCCTCTCCTGCATGTGTCCATTCACCCTATTTGTTTCTCATTGATAGATCTGATTTCTCCTCACAGCAGTACAGAACTGATTCCTCTCTGAACTCTCTCCAGCAGTATGCTTTTTCAGCTTTTCATCAACATTTTTGTAACCTTCTTCCTCAGTCGTGTGACTCATCCCACACAGAAAATTTACTTGTAATTGTTTTGCTGTTTAAAAATGTTATTATCCAGTCATTGTAAGAATGAATGTGTAATTTTCCCTTGGTAGAGCTTCTGTTCTAATCTGTAGACACTCTTTGTCTGAAGCCTAGCTATCCAATTTTATATCCCTTTATGTTGCATTTGGGCAATTACGACAAATAACCCTGTAATCTAAAAGTTATTCACAATGTGCAGATCCATGAAGGTGATAAATTGCCAGCAGCAGACTGATTTTTGAAGTTTTATTTAAAAAAATAATTAATGGACAAACTGTATAATACAGTGCCGACTTCAAGACAAAGTAAACAGAAATACATTAACTGTTTGAAATAATATTTAAATAGTAGTTATAGTAATGAAATGTACAACCTATGGATAAGAATGCTTTAATTTAACAATATTTGGAGATTTACTGAGACATGTCAGTAGTTTGTTGATCCTCAGGATAAGTAAGATGTTATCGTCCTCTTGCCTCCTTCACTGAAGGGCTTGAGTAAATCGAGCAGTATCTGCATCAGAGGAAGACCCCTGTGAGGAAATGACACCAATAGCTTAGCTTGTTTGTTTTAGAAGAATTCTTATTATCTCTAAATGGACCTTTTCTTCTGTTTTTAAATGATATTACATTGTGCATGTTGATTACAAATGAAGTTGAAGGATTACTTAAATCTTGTGAATAATTAGTTAATTGCTGCTGTTTTTTTAAGACACTACTAAGGACTTTTTTCAGCAAGGATGCATTAAATTGATCAGACTTACATTGTTACGAATGATTTCTATTTCAAATAAATAGTACTCTTTTGAACTTTCTATTCATCAAAAAAATCAGATATTTGTATCACAATTACTCAAAAATATTGAGCAGCAAAACTGTTTTCAACATTGACAATAATATAAATTGTTTCTTGAGCAGCAAATCAGCATATTAGAATGATTACTGAAGGGTCATTTGACACTGAAGACTAATGATGCTGAAAATTCAGCTTTGCCTTCACATGAATTACATTTTAAATGTATTAAATTAGAAAACAGTTATTTTAAATGAAAGTAATATTTCACAAAATTACCTTTTAATTGATTTTTAACAAAATAAACTTTACCAACCCTAAACCTTTTGAACAGGAGTGTTTAATATAAATGTATAATTTATAGTGTATAATTCTGATTCATTTCAACGTAAGTCAAACAGCATAATGAATTTGAACTATTAAAGGGATAGTTCACCCAAAAATGGAAATTAGCCCATGATTTACTCACCCTCAAGTCATCCTAGTGTATATGACATTCTTCTTTCAGGCGAATACAATCGAGTTATATTAAAAAAATTCCTGGCTCTTCCAAGCTTTATAATGGTTGATCAATGGATAACACTAATCAATATTAAAAGACTTAATTTTCCTTAGAAATAAATCTTAAGTGACCCATTCATCTTTAGAGGATCTGTACATATGTTTGTATGTATAAGCGTCTCTTAGTTACTGAAAGGCCCACACCAATAATAGAATTTATTTAGTTGCATCCTTTTCTGATGATGAAAGCTAGAGGCAGGTAGACGTTTGATGGATGAATCAAACCGCTGCAGTGGAAGAGTCTTTTGATTACACAATGCTTGATGAATTTCAAGGTTATTGTTTGTTCTCATAAAATCAACTTGCATTTGCTTTACTCTGAACTCAGTTTCGTACTGGCTTATGAGGCAATTGCCCTCGGTCTGAATCACACCACTGCAGTTGCAGTTAATTATTTTGTAACTTATTTTTGTGGTATAATATCCATCAAAATTACATCTGAGGAGTACCTGTAATAGAATAATTTGTTTTAATTTTTTAATTTTTTTTTAAAGGGACATTGTGTAGGAATGTCTCCCATCTAGCGGTGAAATTGTATTTTGCATTCAAACGAATTGTGCTCTCCAGCGCCTCGCTTTTTCAAATGCGTGTTGCATTGCATACTGTAGCTGTTATGTACCAACAAGCTATGACAGGATGTCTTCTAATAGCACTTCGTTGAGTTTTCCTTCGGGTGAACAGGTTTGTTATTTCAAACAAACTGCAACTTGACACAACGAACAAACGAATGTTACAGTATGAATAATAACAGTGCAATGCAGCCTTTTAAACTTGCCGGGTCAGTGACAAGCGCCTCTCACTGCTCTGTTCCTCGGTTTCTGCTGCTTTCAGTTACATGACGCTGGCTCTGAACGAAAACGCGTTGGCCTAGTACTTTTTGACCCTCTCTGCTATTGTAGTTTTTCAAGATGGCGGAACGACATGGAAGCCTCCGTGGACGTACCCATCACATGTATATAAAGATAATAAATTCTTAGTTTACGAAGATAAGTCAGTTAATTGGCAGAGGTATTTGTACACCATTGAGGACATATTTATGAATAAAAATATTGATTTTAGATAATAAAATACCTAAAAAACTACACATTGTCCCTTTATGGAAAGACATTAAAAATAAGCCATGCCAGATCTGAACCAATCCCAGCATTAAAATCCAGTTGTTAAAGCCTAATTGATTTATATTATATTTTGTTGTATTTGCTGTACTAAAAATGTTGTGTGGCAGATTTAAAATTGCACACTGCCACAGGGATGAATGGGAGTATAGCTTTAGAATTATAGACAACCTTCAAGATCACTAGTGTTAGTGACAGATGTTACTGTTCGTTATCTATATAAATCTCTCATGATGAATTTCCAATGAGGAGGATAGGTCATCAGCATGTAATTCTCAATTAAATAGCTACCAACTGCTTCCACAGCTGTACAGGTTGCACCTTATTGACAATACCACCCCCTACCAAGTCTGGTGGCCAAACCAGATCGATAAACTTGCCTGTGCTGGTTCAGGAACAGTGCACTCATGCTGCCATTTACAGACCCCAGCATGGGGAAACCCATGCTGCTTAAGCGAGATAAGCTCATGAGATAGAGGATGATGGGGCACTTGGCAGGTCCATCCTGTGGAAGTGTGTCTTGTGACTGTGTTTACTGATTAAACCAGACTTCCTTTTGAGAAACTAACAGAAGAAACGATTCCTTTCCTAAATTTGTTTAAGATGCTAAACTGAGCTTCTCTTTAAGTTCATGTGGACAGATACAACACATCTTTGTCATTTTTTTAATTCTCTTTATTGTAGAGTAAGATCACAAGACATGGATAAAGAACATTGATGTGGAATATATTTACAGTTTTGCATATTATATATAGCTTATATATGCTATACTGACAGAGTTATATTGTTGTTCATACAGACCCTTGTCACCCGTTTCTTCAGCAAATTATGCATTGAATTTGGCAGAGCTTAAGGCCAACAGATTCCAATTGCCTATTAATGTTTTAGGCCAAACAGCCTCCAAATGTTATGCATAACACCTGTGTGAAGTGTTTATTATAAGGAGTTGATTAAAGATGGGACTAGGGTCATTCCGACCCAATGTTTTTTAGAAGAAGCTGAGGATGTGGAAGGAAAGCAGGTGACAAGTGACAAAGCTTTTTAATACTAGATTAGTGTCCTTCCATAAAATACATTTCAATAAGTCACTAAACATCAAGTTTGTATTCTGCGAGGAGAGTCTTCTCAGTCAAACTAAAATTGCATATTCTTATATTTGTTAAGGTCACTGCACTGTACCTTGTTTGGAATTTTCATTTCTAAAGTGTAGACAGCTTTTTTTTGGTGAAATCAACACAATAGAATTCAGTATGCACTTACAAAACGATAATATCTCATCTTCCTAATAATCAATTTTTAGTTGTTGTTTCCTTTAATTTAATTTAACCTACTTTGAGCTTACTTCAATGAGAAAACAACGCAATCGGATTAGATTTCATCCCATTTCATTGCAGATTTAACATGACCCACTCACCTTAAACACAGTCCTATGACGCATCTCACATTATTTTATTTCTATTTTAATGAATTATGCATAATGATAAATAATTCAACACAGTATAATGTGGTTCACCCGTTTAACCATTGTAAAATGTCATGTAAAGTACACATTAGTTTGTGTCTAGTAGTTGAATGCACATTAACACAAATGGATACATACAGTAGAAGAAAAAAAGTTATGCGTGTCTGGCTGAGTTTCTAGAAAGTATCTAAAGGGATCATATGACGGTTCTAAAAAGAACATTATTTTGTGTATTTGGTTTAATGCAATGTGTTCATGTGGTTTTATTTTACAAATACCGTACATTATTGTTACTCCACTATGCCCCGCCTTTCTGAAACGCGTCGATTTTTACAAAGCTCATCGTTCTGAAAAGCGCGATGTGCTCTGATTGGCCAGCGATCCAGTGCATTGTGATTGGCCCGAATAGGTTAAGCATGAAACAGAAATTTCATGCCCCTTACCATTTTTGGAACATCAGCTCCCAAAGCAATTAAGAGCTTTGTGTTTCCTTTCCTCGTTTCCTTTCCTCACGTCCCCTGGCCTGTAGAAATATGTGAGATGTGTGGTTTATTTAAACGGCAAAGGTAAAGTTTAAATTAAAGTGACAAATGTGAAGGGGGAGGAGAATTTTACGTAGCCTACGTCAGGTTTAGTCGATAAAACACTTCCGCAAAGGATACACCCGTGTCGCTTATGGCCCTGTCCCAAATGGCACACTTCATGTGGACTTTCGGTCTCGTGGACTTAAATTGCGTGTGCTTGCTGAGTCTACGAGTCCGTAGGCCGTCCCATTCATAATTTTATCGCTCTGAAGTGTGCTCAGCAGCGCCCCCTTTGTACCCTTGAATGCAGGCTCCACACAAACTACCCAGGAATCCTTGCGAAAGGCCAATCAGACAACGGATGGGAGGAGATTTCGCTCACGGACAATTGTTAACATGGCTGAGAAGATAATATTTAAGTGTAAGTATCATTATGGTTTTTATGACCTAGGTGTACATTTTACCAGTTATTACCTAGTTTATACAAACATTATGGTCATCGACCAGTGGTTGATGTTTTAAACATAGGCTAATAATAACGCGCTGAATAATACGATCCATTATGATTCATTAAATAAATTGAACTGAATGTCAGGGCTTTACAGAGTCATGAATATTTAAACCTCTAAATTTATCTGAAACTCACGCACATTTTCATTGTGTTAAAATTGTAATCTTAGTTCAAATGGAACATTATGTATTATGTTCAATACATACTTTAAATAACCATGTATCTATTGTATAATTCCCAGGTGGCATACACGATATCAAAATATAGAACTGTAAAAGCAGGCTGTGTAGTTGACATAAGATTTGGGAAAAGTAAATGAATTTCTCTGCATGGCAAGCCATCTCGCAAACACAATGGTAAAAACAACATCAACAATAGTCAGCATATTTCCCCGAACCTGCAGCTCCTGTCCATAACAACCACTAGACCATCTTCCTATTTCCGGTGTGACGATCGAGTATGTCACAAAAATACCTCTCAATGCGCCCTCGTGGACTAGCGCCAAGGGCCCTATAGGTCTGTGTCCTCAGCACTACATGACGTCACCAAAGTGTGAACTCTGAGGAAGTCCACAAGTCCTGAGTGTGCCATTTGGGACAGGGCCTATTACTCCTCAGGAAGCCTCCCAACTCCTCGATCCTCGCCTCCTCACGGTGCAGTTAAAGATTTGAGATTTCCTACAAGATGGCTGAGCTTGATCGGTTTCCAGGTCATAGGATGGAGTACGGAGGAGCGAGGAAACGGGGAGGGGTTTTATCTGATTAAACTCTCACATGCTCTCAAACGCTCTCTCTCTCACACGCTCTTACACTCTCACACGCTCTTGCACACTCATGAACAAACAAACATGGCATTGACCTTCAGGCCTTGTTCATCAGCACAGGATGATAAAAATGTTTCCATGTCATCTAGACACTGGAATAAAAACAAAAAGTCATCTTTTGCGTCAGGAAGTTCCTCCAGGACCTTCCTGAGGGCATTTTTTTGTTGACTTGCGCTCATCTGCAGAAAAGAAGGCTCTGTCACCTTCCCACAGAATAAGTCTCCATGACTGCGTACCCAGTCCCGCGCTGTAAGGTCTCTTACAATGATTGGCTGTAAATATATATAATGGCACAAAATAATTAATCTATTCATCTAGCATGCATGCAACTGCTTGATATATGACCAATAAAATAATTTACCTCATCAGTGTCCTCTTCAACTTCAACTCTTTTGCTGAGCGACAGTTTGGTGGTGGTGGATTTTGACACCCTAAAGACAGGCTCAAGGTTTCCCTGAAGGAGTTGGGATGCTTCCTTTGTCCAAAATGCAAATCTTTGTCCATGACTTTGGAAAATATGTAATTCTAGGAACTCTATTTGTATAAAACCTTTTTATTGTCACTTTTCTAACAGTGGCTAAATACAGCCAAGATACTGAAATTTTATATGTAGAATCTGTCATACCCTTCTAGGCAAAACCTCTCCGTCAGCTGAATGCACCATCACTGGCGAATCAATGGCACCTCCTCCTAAAAACACACACGGATCGAGTAGCGACAAGGCGAGAGCAGATCAAGCGCGAGAGCGTGTGGTATGATCATGCGCGCGCGGGAGGGCTTGTATTGCGTGCAGAGGAGATGTCATGAGCGCGCGCAGAGTATGAATGAGCTCGCAAGTTCCCGTTTCCTCGCGTGTAGATCTGTTATTCTCTCGCGAAAGTCATTTACCGTGCGCGCCAACATCAGTTGTGTGCTCGGTTATTATTGGCATTGATCTGCAAATTCCACTCACAGTTAAAAATATATATATAAACGTCCAGTCATTCATTCAAATGAACGATGCAAGGTTATAGTAAATGCCTAGTGGACAGACTGACTTAGCCTACTGTATGTCCAGCCAATATCTCGATATAACAGTAACAAAAAATAATTACTGTAAATTGTTTTTCTATTCATGTTCCAAAGGTTGTAGTACGTTCCTAGTAGTGTTGGGCGATAATGCTCCATTTTCATATCGTCCAATCATCAGTCTGTGAGATCGGCGATACACGATATTATCGTGAGGGGGCGGGGCTTACTTATTTGATTATTAACTTGATTATTTACTCATTAATTTGCTTGTTTTTTTACTTCATTTTATATGAGAATATTTTTTTATTTTGCTAGCAAATGTGGGGTGTTTATTACTAGGCTATCAGGTTATTTCCCTGTAGTATAGTGAGCAGGGCTGGACTGGTAATCTGGCATACCGGGCAAATGCCCGGTGGGCCGACGTGCTTATTGGGCCGATACATCTCATATTTTTATTTTTATTTATTTTTTACGGCCCATAAAACTCGTACATCGGCAGCCTATTCGTTTTGTTTTGTTTAATTGACGGCGCTGGGTTAGTGCCGATGTAATACATTGGTCAAAAAAAAAAATCATATTTTTTTGCAATGACAGACCGGCCCATGAAACACGTAGATCAGCGGCCCATTGGTTGTTTTCTTGATTGACACTGGGCTGGCCCAATCACATCTTGAAACACCTCCCCATTTGTGTTTTGAGTGAGCGTGCAGTGTGTACTGTGTATCTGTCTATAGTCTGAGAGATGGAGAAGAAACGCAAGGAATGTGCAGAGAAATAGCGTGAAAAATAGATATAGGCCCTTCAAGCAGACGCTGTAAAATGTGTCAAAGTATATGTGTTTTCTGCAGCAGCAGGACCTTCATCAGCTCCAGTGCCTGATGAGGAGGATAGTGAGGAGGATCAGGAGAGAGATGAGAAAGTGTAGAGTCTGTGGTAAGCAGAACTACTTTTTAAAACACTTTGGCTATGAGTGTAGGAACCCATTACCAAGTTACGCATTATTTCCACATCTGCATTGTTGACGATTACAGCAATTTACTAGAAGTTTAATGAGACGCGTTTGTATCCATGTTTTCCGCCAAAATAAAAGCTTGATGCAGTTTCCGTCAAAATAAAAGATCATGTGCTTTGTAATGGGGCTCTACTGGTTACGAAAATTAGTCACCAATATGGGGTGTCTAGTCAGGACACGGAAGGCAGGAATACTTGTTGAATGGTTTAATATATACACTTTCGGAATACAGATGCACAGGCACTATTCAGTATATACTTTACAGTGTAGGTGTGGTTCTAAAGAAAAGGAAATAAACATTGACGTTAACTAACATAACACAATTGAGGCTAATACTCTCCCTAGTCATTTAAATAAACAGTGCTAAACATGTCCTGAAATGTGAACTACAATAAGAATGCCATACAAGCTACAGATACAACAGAGATAAAGGCTGTCACTAACTTTAAGCTCGACCATAAATAACTAATATTAACTTGTCTATATAATATAATTGTAACTTACTTGTGGTCACTGACACAACCAGACGCTTAACTTAGAAACTGAAACTAAACTGAATGCCGTTCTCTGCAAGCCAGGGCATGTCGCAACATGTCAGAAAAGGGGCGTGGTCTGAAGGAAACACTCGCTGTACATGCTCTGTCCAGGTTCACATCACTTGGTCCTTTTGCACAGCCGCCCCATAATTCACGGTGTGAATTATCTCCTGGAAAGGCTCAACTATCCACAGGAGCTGTTGTCGGGAGCATTATCCGGGATGGCCGGCAGCTCAATGAGCTTGGCCACCGGTCTGGTGTAGGTTCTCTCTTCCACCTGCACCTCAGCAGTCCTCACTTTACCATCGACACTCCTAATGGTCTTCGTGACTCTTCCCACGGGCCACAATGCACGAGGTAACCTTTGGTCTATTACCATCACCACTGTACCAACAGTGAGATTCTCTGTGTCCTTTACCCATTTCTGCCTTGACTGCAAGAAAGGTAAGTAGCTCCGTATGAAATGGGTCCAAAACTGGTCAGCTAACACCTGACTGTGTCGCCATCTTCTCCGATTGAGAATCTCAGACTCAAGGTACACCACTTGAGGAAGCGAAGAGTCAGGACGCCCCATGAGGAGGTAGTTGGGAGTTACAGGATCTGCATCGGCTACATCTGTCGACACGTAGCCCAGTGGCTTGGAGTTGAGGATTCCTTCTACCTCAATCAGAACTGTCTGCAAGACTTCTTCGGTCACTGTCTGTGCTCCCAGAGTGACATAGAGTGCAGCCTTAATGGATCTGACTTCCCGCTCCGAGGCTCCACCAAAGTGAGGTGCATTTGGTGGATTGAACTGGAAACGTATCTGGTGCTTAACCAACTTGATTTGCAGCTCTTCGCACATGGCCTCAAAACTTGCTTTGAGCTCGTGCGCCCCTCCGCGGAAGTTGGTCCCACAGTCAGAGAGAAGCTCGAAGGGAGTTCCCCGTCTAGCCACGAACCTTCTGAGTGACACGAGGAACGAGTCGGTATCCATGTTGGGCAGCACATCTAGGTGAATGCACCTGGTGGTCATACACTTAAAAACAATTCCCCATCTCTTTTCCGTACTCCGACCTCGCTTGACCTGGAACGGGCCAAAGCAATCTACTCCTGTTGAATAAAATGGAGGCTTCAGGAGGCGGAGACGACAAGGGGGCAGATCTGCCATTTTAGGAATAGCAGGCTTTGCTCTCCATTTCTGGCACTCCACGCAGGATCTCTGATGACGACGCACAGCTTCGCGGCCTTGGAGGATCCAAAACTTGTGTCGGAGCTCTGCAAAGACCCTCTCCGATCCAGAATGGAGTAACTTGTTGTCATACTGTCGTATGATAAGTTTAGTAATATGGTGCTTAGGTTCTAGCACAATTGGGTGTATTACATCTTCTTCCAGACTAGTAGAACGGCGCAACCTACCACCTACTCGGATAAGGCCCCTAGAGACGTCATACTCTGGAGCAAGTGACAAGAGCCGACTGCTAGATGGAAGTGCTTTCCCTGCTTTTAGGCACTTAACTTCGTCTGGAAAGCTATCATATTGTGCTCTCTGAAGGATTCGGAGTTCTGCTTCTCCGTAGTCATCTGCACTGAGGGCGCTCGTCTGTAAGGCCGCCCCATGCAGTGACCTACTTGTTGCCTCAAGGAGATCTTCAAAGGTAGAGTGGTCTTCAGCGGCTGGGATCTCTGGTGCAGTAATGGCTGACATGAATCCACAGAACGCAGACCTCTTCATCTCTGTTTCATCTGGGACCTCCACGAATGAATTTGTAGCTGGCCAACTCTCACGTGGTAGCCGGAGGAAGGCAGGACCTTGGCTGAACTGGTTCGGCTTGGCTAGGTTGGATAGTGTCATCCCTCTTGTGATAGGATCTGCAGGGTTATTCTGTGTGTCCACATACCTCCATGACCGGTGATCCGTCAGCTCCTGAATCTCAGATACACGAGTCCCTACAAACACCTTGTATCTGCAGGACTCTGACTGTATCCAGGTAAGTACTGTGGTGGAGTCAGACCACAGCACTATGTTCCCCAACTGAAGGGTTAGCTCTCTCTGGATCATCTGGGCAAGCTGAGCTCCAGTAAGTGCGGCACAGAGCTCAAGCCGCGGCATTGACTGTTGTTTCTTCGGTGCCACTCTTGAGCGTGCCAGCACAAAGGCTACATGGACTTGGCCATAAGGATCCTCACCACGTAGGTAAGCAACTGACCCATAGGCGGACTCTGATGCATCACAAAAGATGTGAAGCTCGAGGTTGATGACACTTACATCCACGTCCAGTGGGAAGTAGCTCCGAGAGAGACTGACCGTAGGGAGCTGAGGGAGCTCTTCTTCCCATGTAGTCCAGGCTTGCAGGAGGTCGACAGGTAAGTTTGGGTCGTCCCAATCGCGGTCTTTAGCCCATAGTCTCTGGACTAAAACTTTGGCCCTTGTGGTGAAGGGCAGGATATAACCTAGGGGATCATACTGGCTTGCTAGTATCTTATAGATATTTCGCATGGTTGTCTTGCTTGGGGCAACCGGGCGATGCCTGTAATGGAGTGTGTCCTCTATGAAGTGCCAACTGAGGCCTAGCGTCATCTCTTGAGCTTCACCATGCGTCTGAGAAACCCATCTTTCACTGTTGTCAGACTTGGCCTCCTTAGGCAGGTTGCAAATCACCTCTGGCTGGTTACTGGCCCACTGGCGAATATCGAAGCCACCTGAAGCTAGAAGGGTTCTAAGTCTCGTCACAAGGTTACTGGCTTCTACTACGGTGGGTAGACTCTGCAGGCAGTTATCGACGTAGAAGCACTTTCCTATACTGTGGCGGACATTTTCCCCTGGTTGACTTGACTCAGTGACGTGTTTCTGGAGAGCAAAGATCGCGCAACAGGGACTGCACGTCGTCCCGAACGGTAGGACCTCCCACTGGTAGACTGATGGTTGTTCGTCCGTCTTTAGATCCCTCCAAAGGAACCTCAGCAAGGGCTTGTCTCTATCCAGCAGGCGGACCTGGTGAAACATCCCTTTAATGTCTCCACTTACTGCAACTCGATGCTCTCTGAAGCGTAAGAGGACTCCAAGAAGTGAGGGTCCTAAGGCTGGACCAGGGAGCAGGTAGTTATTTAGACTTTGTCTGCCAAGCTGGAAGCTGCAGTTGAAAACAATCCGTTCCTTGCCATTGTGCCTGACCATGTGGTGGGGCAGAAACCAAGACTCCTCTGATGAGTCCGCCTCGCAGGAGTCAATCTTGGTGGCGTACCCAGCAATCTCCAGTTTCTTGATCTCCTCCTGGTAGGTAGATGCACGCAGTAGGTCTTGTACTAACCTCTTCTCTGTGTTTCGCAGGTTCTTCATCACAACTTCCTTTGAAACTTGCAGCTTGGGCATGTTCGGAACTCGTAGAAGGGGTGTAGCGTACCGATGCACTCCGTTTACTTCTACACGGATAGTCTCGGCCTCTAATAGGTCCACTGAGTACTTGTCCTGTCTGGATCTGGTCACCAACCTCTCACTTTTGAAAGGCAGTGTATCTAACTGCCACAACCGTTCAACTTGACTGAACAGCTCAACAGAAGGGGAGGAAACTGTAGTGAACAAACACTGTGTGGTGGGAAGCTGTTGTTGCAGGTATTTTGCTGGGCCTTGGAGTGTCCAACCGAGCTTAGTCTTGACTGCTGCAGGACCACCAGGGGGACCCAGATGCACTGGCTCAATTGGAACGATCAGATCAGCATTATCCGATCCAATCAGGAGGGTTGGCTGAGCTCCATCGATGGGTGGGATTGCCAGACCTCGTAGATGCTGATATCTTTTCTGGAGTTGGGTAACTGGGTAGCTGTACTGAGAGAGGCCGAGGTGTTCACCTGTGAATGCGCCTTGAATGGAGAAGCTCTTTGTTGGTTGGGAAGCTGGAGTGATTGTAAAGGACACACGTGAGCCTGACAGTATCTTGATATCTTGGCGGATAGTACGGAGTGTGAGGTCTTCTGCCTGACCCTGTACTCCCAGGCGACGTGCTGCAGATGAAAGCAGGATGGTTCTCTCAGACCCATCATCCAATACTGCATAAGTGTCGAGCACTTTATCCTGGTATTGCAAATTGACTCTAACAATCTTTAACAGCACCTGGCTATATCTATTTGGCAGATCCAGGTAATGAGTCTCTGCTGTCGACATGATGGTGGGCTCGTTCTCACTCCTCTGGTTGACCTCATGTAGAACAGAAAGGTGCTTAGACTTACAAAGGCGACACGGTTTCTTGAGGTCACAGGCAGAGGCTAGGTGAGAACGTCCGCATCTCCAGCACCTTCTCTTGACTTTAATCCAGTCCACCATCTCTGCTTTGGTAAGCTTAGCAAAACTCTCACATTGGCTGAGGTAGTGTTCTGCCTCGCAGTAAGGGCAGTATATCTTACCCTTCACTTGGGTTCGGATAGAATGAGCCGCTTGGGAGGGCGTGTCGGCTGGATGGATACTGGAACTGCCTGTCCCATGCATAACAGTAGTGATCTTAACCTTGGACTTCTGCTGCTTGAATTCTCTCCTGTCCCTATCACTGTGAGCTTGAAGTGAGGGCTCAATGTTCAGGCATCTGACTTCTGCCTTCAGCCACTCTGAAAAGTCAGTAAGCGTTAGCTTCAATTTATCAGGGTCCTTCCTATACTGTTGACGACAAAATCGCTCTTGCTGGTGCTTGGGAAGCCTGCTTAGAAGGCGCTTCACATTTGAGCCGCAGTGGAGTTCTTCATGGCCTTCACCTCTGAGAGCTTTCAGCATCCCGACAAGCGACTGCACTCTGATGGAGAACTCATCGAGAGCCCTATCATCTCTGATGATGGGTAGGCGTTCCATATCCTCTATCTCCTTCAGCACAAACTGATATGGACGTCCATAGCGTTCATCCAGTGCTTTCAGAGCTTCAGAGTAGGGCATATTAGACTCTGCATGAGCTAGCACAAGGCGATGTGCTTGTGGCACCTTGACATGCTTCAGCAATATGGCATACTTGTAATGCTCGGACTGAGAAGGATGAAGGAGTATGCTAAGGGAAAGGCGTAGCTCCACATATTGAGCTCTATCTTCCTTGGTGAAGTCAGGAAATGTTGGGCCTTCTATATTAGGGGGTGCATGCTGATACCCGGTGGAGGGATAATGGCTCAACATGGCTGGGGTCCCCTGGTAGAAAGGTTGGGGTACATAAGGTGGCTGATGTATTGACCGGTGCACAGGTAGGGGCATCATCTGATCGACAGCTGGATTTACATGTAGCGATCTGGGAGGAGCCACATGTGGGAGATAGAGATGAGGCTCAGGTGGCACCAGATGTGGATTTCCCAACTGAGGCTCTCTACTTTCCTCATGCTGGTTGCCAGTTGCAACTGCGCTGGACTTACAATTACTTGATATAGGGTAGGATGTGATTGAGTTATATAATGAGGCATTTCTTAAAAAGTCTACTGAATGCTGTAGGCCCTGGGGTGACCCTTTGGGATGGCTGGGCTGAAGGTGAGCTGGTGGATAATGTTCAGTATCCTGCTTGATAGCCTGAACGTCATAGCGTAGATCGAGCGTGTGCTTAGGGGGTTGAATGACTCGGCTAAGAGGCGGAGGAAGTGTCATTTGTTCTAGTTGATGGGTAAGGTCTGCAGTTACGCTTGGCTGATCCTCAGTTCTGTGACGGTGAGGAGCAACGGCTGGGGAAGGCTGTGGTTCACCTCCTCTGTCTGGGTAGAGTTGGCGTACTGGGGTCTGATGCCGTGATGACCTCCTTGACCACTGAGCTGAGGTCTGAGGGGAATGGTGCTGCAGGAAAAACTCCAAAAGCTCTGTTTGTTTCTTGGCCGTTTCACTCTGTTGCCGCGCTGTCTCCAAAGCCTGATGAACAATGGCTTCATTTGCTTTCTGCATTGAAGATATGCTTCTAGCAGGACTGAGTAACTCCCTCTCCTCTTCGTGCCTGTGCATCTGCGCTAAGCTATGTTGGTCTGTATATTCGACTAAGAAATCCTCCAGATATCTTGGGCGTTGCACTGAGCGTTTGGGGCGCACAGGTGAAACAGGGAGGCTGATTCCTTCTTTACTGGTTGCCATATCGTTGACTCTATCCGGCTCGAAGGACCATAAATTGTAATGGGGCTCTACTGGTTACGAAAATTAGTCACCAATATGGGGTGTCTAGTCAGGACACGGAAGGCAGGAATACTTGTTGAATGGTTTAATATATACACTTTCGGAATACAGATGCACAGGCACTATTCAGTATATACTTTACAGTGTAGGTGTGGTTCTAAAGAAAAGGAAATAAACATTGACGTTAACTAACATAACACAATTGAGGCTAATACTCTCCCTAGTCATTAAACAGTGATTAAACATTAAATAAACAGTGCTAAACATGTCCTGAAATGTGAACTACAATAAGAATGCCATACAAGCTACAGATACAACAGAGATAAAGGCTGTCACTAACTTTAAGCTCGACCATAAATAACTAATATTAACTTGTCTATATAATATAATTGTAACTTACTTGTGGTCACTGACGCACACGAACACAACCAGACGCTTAACTTAGAAACTGAAACTAAACTGAATGCTGTTCTCTGCAAGCCAGGGCATGTCGCAACATGTCAGAAAAGGGGCGTGGTCTGAAAGAAACACTCGCTGTACATGCTCTGTCCAGGTTCACATCACTTGGTCCTTTTGCACATGCTTATCTCTTTCAATTTTATAAATTAGTACAAAACTAATTATGAAAGTTTTCTTTATTTTTCAGTGCATTTGTTTTACAATATATGGCTATTAGGCTACTGTCTTGAGATTAATTATAACTATTATTATGTAGTAGTGTAATATAGTAAATATAGTTTTATACTAAAAGAGTTTTTTTTTTCTGTGTTTAATTTGCACACTAAAAATGGGTTGGACCTTTTAATTTTTAACATTCAAAGTGCACCAGATTGATGAATTTAACATTAAAATGCACACAATTTTCTTAGGGGGGGGCATGCCCCCGAACCCCCCTAGAGGGACAGAGGTCCACCCACCACAGTTTTACCAAAGATCCTGTGGGAAACACTGGTATTGCAATACCAGTGCAGCTTATAGCTTGTTTTTTGATGCATCGCTGCGGAGTATAGTTCAATTGTATTAATAAATTACAATTTTGTACTTATTTCATCTGTTAACTCTCACTCGTTCCTACTCACTCATTGAATGCCATTAGTGGTTTTAATGAATAGGAGTTGAACATATTCAAGGGCGTGCAAAGATGGGTGGTGTTTATGATCATATGTAGTGGGCCAGTCTGTGCCAAAATGCCAGGGCCGATTTTCAGTCCCAGTCCAGCCCTGATAGTGAGGTAAAAACTGTATCTGTATCTGCATATTGTATCTGACTCGAGTATTTCAACATGTCAGCGGGAAATTGACGGACACACATGATCCTCTCATGCCGTTACAGATGCAGCATTTTGACTGTACTTCTGCACGAGATGAAAACACGTTTTAATAATTTCTAAGGTCAAGAAAGAGTCAGAGTTTGCATATATGTCCTCCCACCAGTGCTCTCTCTGTCTGGATGCACTTCACAATATGCGCACTTCAATAAGCCCAAAGAACGCGGGTTTAAAATGCCGGGAAAAATCAGAGTAAGGGGCAGAAATCTAGCTGAGCCGATCGGTTTATACTTAAACTTATGACTTGACTCCGATAAAGGAAAACAGGTTAATGCGTTTACATGACCACATGCATTGTCAGTTTATTGAGAATAATCGTGTTGGAACGTGCATGTAAACGCACTCATTCTCTGAAAGTGAAAGTAGAAACTGATCGAGCTTTCAGCATCTGTTGCTGCATTAACGGCGCGTTCTCTCAGAGACGACGGCGACTATCTTAAAGTTCTAGTAGGTAACATTTGTAAACAAATATTTGTTAAAACTGTCATTATGTCCTGAAAGTAGAATATGAGACAGATAATCTGTGAAAAAAATCAGGCTCCTCTAGCTCCTCCCTGTGGTCCTACTGCCATTTGCAGAAATACACCGCTCCCGGTCGGAAACAACCAATCAGAGCCAGGTGGAATGTCTTACCAGTGTCAATCACGCTCGTGTACGCGCTGATCACCCCTCTCTTGGACAGCGCGAGCGCGTACCGTGTTCTTGACTCTCCTGTTCGAACTCGTTCATCCAAATGAATGAATCTTTTTTCGAGTCATTTCGTTCATTCAACGAACGAAATGACTCGGAAAAAAGATTTGTTCATTTTGAACAAGTCTTTTTCGGAGTCATTTCGTTCATTCAACGAACGAAATGACTCGAAAAAAGATTCGTTCATTTGGATGAACGAGTTCAAACAGGATCACGAACGTGCATCACAGAACAGAGCAAGGCGAGCATTTGTGCTTATAAAACTTAAAGTCTTTTATTTATTTTTGAAATGACCGATCGTTTCGCTAGATAAGACCCTTATTCATCGTCTGGTATCGTTTAAAGCCCTTTGAAGCTGCGCTGAAACTGTCATTTGGTCCTTGAAACGTTTGTGTCCTATTGAAGTCCATTATATGGAGAAAAAGCCTGGAATGTTTTCATCAAAAACCTTAATTTCTTTTCGACTGAAGAAAGAAAGTCATGGACATCTTGGATGACATGGGGGTGAGTAAATTATCAGCAAAAGTTTTTTTAAAAGTGAACTAATCCTTTAACGTTATCTTAGTAGCTATTTATAACTTATAGAAAGAGTGCAACCGTATAAAGTTACATGTATTGCAAAATACATAATGATTTGAGGACCAAGTTTGTAGTCAAAGTATGGGCAGGCCATAGTCAATGTAAAGCATATTGTTGATGTTTCGTCCCTATTAGTGAATGTTCCATAACTGTTTATAATCCGCCGTCATCGGTGGTCCTGCTTACTAGCCTGCGTGTTCACAGCATGCTCCGCTGTGGGGGAGGAGCTGTGGAGGGAGGGCTGTAGCGTAGCAGAGAGCAAGGGGGTTGGACCTGTAAGTTGTGCTTGTTCAAATTTTCAGGCTAAGTCAACATTTTCTCAAAACTCCCTACTGCAGCTTTAATTTACTGGATTAATATTTCTCTTGTGGACCTATATGATGACAGTAAAAAATTAGAAGAATATTTCTTCTTAAACAAGTGTTTGAAGCTGCTTTTGATTTTCATAGATGGCAGAGTTGTGCTGTGTTCGTGAACTAAAGACTGGCCTATATAATTTTACTGATATTATTATTATTATAAATATTTAATTGTATTGTTTTTAGTGTTATTAGTGTCATTAAACATTTTGTTAATGTGCTATGGAAACAAAATACTGATGAACAACGATGCCGTTTTCATCTTGGGTCTGTATAAGATATGCGTGCGTCTGTTAAAACAAGCACTCTTGACAATTTGTGAATGGATCACCTTGCAATTCCATTTTGATGTGGGATGTAGGCCTAGTTTTTCGTTCTGTTTTAAAAACATTTTCTTAGAGGAGTCCTCATAAGCGTGTGTCGGTGTTGTCGCAAGTGTTAAGCCCAATTTATACTTCTGCGTCGAACTTAAGCCCAATTTATACTTCTGCGTCGAACTTACGCCGTAGGCTGTGCGTAGCGCGCGTACCCTTCAGCGTACCCTGACGTGCACCTCTCCAAAAATGTAACAACGCGTCAATTCTACGCGGACGCAAGCGATTTGATTGGTCTGCTCAAACCGCTCCCTCGGGTTTCACATGCTATCTCTGCGTGCGTCAACGCGGACAACGACACAGAAGTATAAATTAAAACCAATGCGTAGTCTACGGCGTAGAGGCTCCGGCGTAGGTCCGACGCAGAAGTATAAATCAGCCTTTAGGCTATGCGGTGATGTCGTTATGAATTTAGGCAAGGCAGATTAATTGTAGTTCCTAATATTAATTTAATTACAATACTAGCTTTATAATAATACTACTACTATTAATAATTTAATACGTTCATGGTAAAACGAGTTAATTATCGTATTGATATCGTCAAAGGCATCTGCCATCGGCAAAATCTCAGACTATCGTCAATACACGATACTATCGTCTATCGGCACAACCCTAGTTCCTAGTGATAGTCAGATGAGATTTTGCATTATTGATCTGTAGTCCCAAAAACCCTTTTGGTGAATTACAGTATTTTTTTTATAAAAAAGTAATTGTTTACTGTAAATAGGCTACATGAAGGGAGGTATTGGGACAATTTCACCTGTAGTAAGCCAGTCTAGAACATACTACAACCATTTTGAACATGAAAAAACCCTTTTGGTGAATTACATTATTTGTCTGCAGAATACAAGCTACATAGGCACGAAGGTTAGTATTTGAAAATGTCTGTTTTTAAATATTAAAAGTTATTTTAATTTTAAAAAGTATACGTTTTAACGCAGATTGTGGAATTGGCAGACGTTCCCTTGTGCATCATGAGCTGTGGCAGCGCGTCAAGCATTCTCATGTAGGCTATGCAGCTATAGACCAATTTCGAGCCGACGTCACAATTACGTCACGGCGCTAGCTGGAGGCAAAACAAAGGGAAAACTGCAGGCGGCCAATACAAACCAGCACAGATTCGGCTACATAATAAGGAGCTTAAATTACTATTATTATTATTATTAAATGTTATCTTGTTGTGTTGTTGGATGCAAGAATCAATGAAAAATGAATATGCTGTATCTGGAATTTTTATTTCTAGAAAATATTCACATCATTAAAATTGCACCGTAATGTCACTCTTTACATTGACGTCTTCTTGGCGCTGGCTAGGCAGAACTGCGGATCGTACCACACAAGTCTTGTACATGACCATTCATCACATAGTTATAGGCATCTAAAGATTTATATGACCCCAGTATGTCTTTACGCTCGGTTTCTCTATCGGATAGGTGTAGGACTGAGCCTAGCGTTAACGTTAATCCTGTCAGATCGTCCATCCATTGCCTGAGCGTGTACGGGTCAGCCAATCTGGTTCCGTCTGTTAAAATTAACTTTTGCAAATAACAATCGCGGTTCTGGACAGTGAGTGACCTTGCACATTAAGATAAAATCGGATTTTCTCAAGTCATTGTTAAAAAACAAGCTAACAAAACTTGCAAACTAACGTTAGGGAAGCGGCCAGAGGGATCGTTCTGCAACCACCTAAGCTCCGCCCACAGACCCGACGCTATGGGCGGGCCATAGGGGGCCGGGCCCGCCCCAAAAAATGCTTGTGCCCCCCCACTTGAGGCACAGATAATTTAATTTTAATATTATCATAGCTGCTAATTTTGTGTTACATTCTTTATCATTAAAAAAGTTAAAAATATAAAGAAACAATGGCGTGATTTCATTTGATTGATGGGAATCTACACTGTAACAGCCTATCACGGCCTTACTAAAAATAACGTTAGGCTATGTACGTGACGTACAACTACGCCGCTCAACAGTTACCGCGCATTTTTGAAAGCTGTTTCAAAACGAGGTTTCCCCGGAGAGAGAGAGAGAGATATGTTGTCGGAAAAGATTTGACTCAAACGAACCATTCTTTCGAGGGGGCGGTTGGCAACACTGGACTGTGACTGGAGCACTGATGGCAGGAAATGACGGTAGCTCTGGTAGCGACCCGGAAATGGAGGATGAATCATGTAGCGGGAGTGTTGGAGGGAATGAATGGAGTAGAATAGCAAAGCGGAAAAGAAAGAAAACTTATAGCCAAGGATCATTTACGGATAGTGGAAAGGAGGATCATGTGAGTAGGATTGAGGTGGAAGAATTTAAAGTAATGATGACATTCGGGGAAACCGGAATGACATTAAATCCAATTAAACTGACCAAAGCTTTGAAAAGGGTGTTAGGAGAAATAAAGAATGCAAAGACCCTGAGAGATGGAAAGGTGATTATTATGTGTAAAGACGAAAAACAACAAAAGAAGGCGCTGGATATTAATTCAATGCTTGGATATTCGGTAACAAGCACAATGATGACTAGGAAACCATGGTTAAGAGGTGTCATTTATGGAATCCCAACTGATGTTCCTGTTGATAAAATTAAAAGCGCCATTGAAGGGAGCAAGGTCGTTGGAGCAAAAAGGCTCCAATATGGTAAAAATAAAGAAAGGAAGGATAGTCTGTCTGTGATGCTTCAGTTTGATGAAGAAAGAATGCCAGAGAGGATTAAAATAGGATATGTAAGTTATCAAGTAAGACCTTACGTTCCTCCCCCACTAAGATGCTTCAAGTGTCAGTATGGACATGTAAGTGCGATTTGCAGAGGTAATTTACGATGTGCGAGGTGTGGGGGCGAACATGAATATGGTAAATGTGACATAGGAGCGAAGGCAAAATTCTGCAATTGCGGTGATGAGCATAGTGCTGGATTTGGGGGATGCAGGGTACACAAACATGCGGTGAAAATTCAGAATGTGAGAATTACGGAGGGGGTGACTTATGCTGAAGCCGCAAAGAAAGCAAAACGACATGAACAGAGACAGGGAGAGGTGGTTAGTAAGGAGGGCAATGGAATTGAAATGGTTCAGGTAAAGACAAATGAGGATAAATTGGTGATTGGAAAAATGGAATTCGTGTCATTTATGGTCGAAGTGATAAATTGTTCGGCTCAAACGGAAAGTAGAACAGAAAGAATTAAAATCATTATAAGGGCAGCAGAGAGATACTTGAATGTAGCCGGAGTAACTTCGGAAAAAATAAATGACACGCTTATGGCTAAATCAAGTGTTCAAACTTCATGTGGAAGTACATAATAATTATGGTTTTAACGGTTTTGCAATGGAATGCTAGAAGTATTATTGCAAATGGACCAGAATTTAAGAGGTATGTAGATCAACAAGATAAGAAACCTAATATAATTTGTATTCAAGAAACGTGGTTAAAACCTCACCTAAAATTTGTATTGCAAGGATATAATATAGTAAGGAGAGATAGAGGGGCAGGAAATGGAGGTGGGGTGGCCACTTTTATTAAAAATGATATAGAATATAGAGTCATTAATGAGATCGAAGCATATGAGTTGGTGGTGATAGAAGTATTTGCAGGGAATCAAACTATTCGAATAATAAATTATTATAATCCTTGTAGTAAACTTAGTAAAGAGTTAGAGAAGGTTATTGGGTCAGGAAATCATAAAGTAATTTGGTGTGGAGATTTTAATGCACATAGCACTTTATGGGGAAGTAGTAGTGATGATTATAATGGGGGGGTAGTAGAAGAAATTTTAGACAATAATGGGTTAGTATGTTTAAATGACGGGAGAAACACAAATAGATTTGGTTCGTGGAGTTGGGTCAGCAATTGATTTAACATTGGTTTCTGAAGAGATAGCAAATAAATGTATATGGGATGTGTGGGAAGAAAATATTATGGGTAGTGATCACTATATAATTTTAAGTAAGGTAGGGATGAGTGTATTGGAGCATAATGTGTTTTTAGCACCAAGATGGAGATTTAAAAAAGCAAATTGGGAAGTGTATGAGTATTTAAGCGAGGTAGAAATAACAGCATTAGATCTAAATGCGATAGAGGATATAGAGGAGTATAATGAGAAAATATGTAAAGTATTGTTTGAGGTAACAGATAGAGTAATAGGTAAAAAGGGATTATGTAAAAAAAGAAAAGCAGTTCCGTGGTGGACAGAAGAATGTAGTATCGCAGTTAGAAATAGGAATAAAGCATTTAGGAAAATTAAAAAAACTAATTTATTTGGAGATTTTATCTATTATAAGAGAGCACTAGCTGAGGTGAGAAGAAAAGTAAGAATAGCTAAAAAGAAGTACTGGAGAGATTGGTGTAACTCAATAGGAGAAGATGTTGACATAAGTGAAATGTGGGGATCAATTAGAAAAATGGGAGGAATATATAGAAATCAGGTTATACCAGTTTTAAAAAATGATGTAGGGAAAATGGCTGTGGCAGATAAAGAAAAGGCTGAAATGCTGGCTAAAGTTTTTGTTAAAGTCCATAGTGATGATAATGTAACAGAGGATATTAAAAAGAACAGAATTAAGAATAAGAGTCAGCATCCAGACGTGTTGATGAAAAGGAAACCTACTGGAGACACCTTAGATGCAGATTTTAGTATTTATGAATTAAAGATGGCTTTAGGGGAAGTCAAACATACATCTCCTGGAAGAGACGATATATGTTATGTAATGATTCAACATTTGTCAGATAGATCATTGAAAGTGATTCTAAATTTATTCAATAAGATCTGGAATACAGGAAAGCTGCCTTCTTCATGGAAACATGGAATAATAATACCCATAGGCAAACCTGGAAAGGATAAATCCAATCCAATTAATTATAGGCCAATTGCACTAACCGCTAATTTATGTAAATTGATGGAAAAAATGATTGTACGTAGATTAAATTATATATTGGAAGTTAAAGGACTTATGTCACCATATCAAAGTGGATTTAGGGCAGGTCGAAATTCTATGGATGCTGTGGTGAGCCTGGAAGCAGATATCAGGAAAGCTCAGGTTAATAAAGAAGTAATGGTAGGGGTGTTATTCGACATCGAGAAAGCTTATGATATGCTTTGGAAAGAGGGACTTTTAATAAAAATTAAATGTATGGGAATTGGAGGAAAGATGTATAATTGGATTATGGACTTTCTTCTTGAAAGAACAATTCAAGTTAGGATAGGAGTAGAGTATTCAGAGATATATAAGATAGAGAACGGAACTCCTCAAGGAAGTGTATGCAGCCCAGTTTTATTTAATATTATGATAAATGATGTTTTTTGTAATATAAAAGGTGATGTAGGAAGAGCATTATTTGCGGATGACGGGGCAATTTGGAAAAGAGGTCGTAATATTGCATGTGTAACACAAAGTATTCAAAAAGCAGTGGATGAAGTAGAGGGGTGGGCAAATAATTGGAGCTTTAGATTATCTGTGGCTAAAACTCAGGTTATATGTTTTACTAATAGGAAAAAAATACCAGAGGTTAAATTAAAGTTGTATAAGCAGGAAATGGAGCAAGTGCCTGTAGTCAAATATCTTGGTGTATGGATGGATTCCAGGATGACTTTTGCTATACATGCTAAAAATCTGATTAAGAAATGTAAAAAAGGAATAAATATATTAAGGTGTTTAACAGGGGTGGAATGGGGAGCTTGTAGGTTATCGTTGAAAATAATATATAATACTTTAATTAGATCAAGTTTAGATTACGGAAGTATAGTTTACGGATTTGCAAACGAGACTACACTCAAAAAGATTGAAGCGATACAAAATCAAGCTCTAAGAATATGTTGTGGTGCAGTTAGAACATCCCCTATAGCAGCTCTAGGACTAGGGAAGATCAAAAGCTGCAATTTCCTATATTTGACCTGTCAGAGCAATGTATCTGTGTATCTAACTGTACAACATATCTTGGGCATATCATTACTGACAAGATAGAAGATGATGCTGACATGAATAGACAAAGAGGAATGTTGTATGTACAAGCGAACATGTTAGATAGGAAATTTCATTACTGCTCTGATGATATGAAAGTGCACTTGTTTCGTGCTTACTGTACCCCATGCAGCCCCATTATGGGTCAACTACAGAAAGGAGACCATGGGCAAACTGCAGGTAGCATATAATGATTGTCTGAGGATACTGCTGAAGGAGCCCAGGAGCAGCAGTGCAAGTAAGCTTTTTTGTGACTTGAGGCTAAGTTGTTTACAAGCCCTTTTGAGGAACCTAATGTTTAAATGTGGTGCAGGTTTTTTTTTTTTTTTTTTTGATAATTTTCTAGTTGGTAATAAACATTTAAACAGTTATCCATTGTATTTGATGTTGTAGGGTACTCAAAAATTAAAATATAATACGGAAAAGTAGGTGAAATGTTAGCATTTAGCTACTGCTTAGCGATGATTCTTTTTTTTTTTTTTTTTTTTTTTTTTTTATTGAAGAAACATGTAAATATACAAATATATTCAGGAGAACATAAAAGAGGTAAAACAAAAGACAAATTATACAGAATAATTCCAAATTAAGTAAAAAAAAATAATAATAATAATGATACAAATAAAATAAACAATATATAATATAAAGCTGTTTAATCCTGAATATCAGAGCCATTACAAAATAATTGTTCATATATGTTCAGGAATCTATCACATTTTTTATTGCTAGTTAAATTAAAAGATTTAAGCAGTGAGTCTACTTCAGCCAAAAAATGTGAGAAAATAGGAAGTAATCCCATAAATTTCTGTTTATGGATGAAGAATTTGCCAAATAAAATAAAAAAATTAAAAATGTATTCTTTGGATGTGTGGGAATCAGTATAATAACAAATAATATCTTTTAAATTAAAGGAGTGTGCATGAATGGGGGTTTTATTTAAATGAGAAAATATGCTAGACCAAAATTTCTGAACCAATTTGCAAGAAAAAAATAAGTGTATTAATGTTTCATCTTCGTCACCGCAAAACGAACAGGTACTAGAAATATCAATATATTTCGACACCGTTGCATTAACAGGATATATCTTATGTAATATTTTAAAGTGGACTTCTTTGGTCTTGTTAGGAATAAAATATTTATGTGGTAATAACCACGCTTTTCTCCATTCAATATTGCCAATAGAGGCAGCCCAATGGGATCTGCCTCTAGGGCAAATTAAATCTCTTTTTTGAAAAATCCGGCGAATATGTTTATTATTGCATTTCTTATCATAAATACTAATGCCATCCAATAACAAAGCTGAATCCATCATATTATTTTGGTTGTATAATAAGTGGCTCTTAACCAGTTGCACTAGACCTGTAGGAATAGCTTTAAGCACAGTACTGTATTCTTTAAAAGGAATAGGAAAGTCATGGATAGTCATGAAGCGTTCATAAGACAAAATATTACCAGAATTGTCAAATAAAGAAATTATATGAATTAGACCTCTATTAAACCAATTAGAAAAAAAGAGAGATTTGTTTCTAACAGTTATATTCATATTATTCCACAAAAGAGTTTTATGTGGGGAGAAATTGTGGATGTAACACAGTTTCCATGCAAGAAGAGCTTGCTGATGAAATTTAGATAGTTTAACCGGGAGTTTATTGTACATATAATTACATTTTAAGATAAAAAGGAGGCCTCCAATTTTATTAAAGATGAAATTGGGAATGAAAAACCAAAAAGAATTTGAATTTAGTAGACATCTTCTAATCCAATTGATTTTAAACGCATTAATAACGTTGTGAAAATGTAGCACTTCTAGTCCCCCATCACTTCTACAATTGGAAATCACTTCTTTTTTAAGTTTATGAGACCTGTTTTTCCATATAAAATCAAGAAAAATTTTATTAACACTTTTAGCAGTGCAGTCATTCACAAATAAAGAAAGTGATGGATACACAAATCGAGAGAGACCTTCCGCTTTAGATAAGAGGACCCTCCCATAGAGAGTTAGGTCTCTTTGTAGCCAAAGATTAAAAATATTTTGGGTTTTCTTAATTCGACTAGAAAAATTAAGTTGTTGTCTGTCTACTAAATTTTTTGTTAAGTGAATACCTAAATACTTAATTGTGTCTTTAACTGGAATACCCTTAAATGACGTGTCATCGCATTTATGCACCGACATTATCTCACATTTTGACATATTTAACTTTAACCCGGAAGCACATGAAAAATTTCTAACTATCTGAATGGCACTGGAGAGTTGAGTTTTATCATGTAAAAAAAGAGTGGTGTCATCAGCCAGCTGCGAGATTTTAATTTCCCTGTCAAAAATGGAGATACCTTTCAAGTTCTGATTGTGCATAATACTCAGTGATAATAGCTCAGTAACCAAAATAAATAAAAAGGGGGAAATTGGGCAACCCTGTCTGACACCACGCTTTATAACAAATCTTTGGGAGGTGTTCAGATTAACTATGACTGAACTACTAATTTCTTTATAAAACATTTTAATTACATTAACAAAGGATTCCCCAAAACCAAACAGTTTGAGAGATTGCAGAAGAAATTCATGCTCAATGGTATCAAAGGCCTTATAAAAGTCTAAGAAAAGAATAATGGCTTTAGAGTGTACAAATTCAGAGTAATCCAACAAATCTAAAACAAATCTTATATTATTGCTGATATGTCTACCTTTGACAAATCCTGACTGTGTCTCTGCAATAATTTGGTCAAGCTTAAATTTCAATCTATTAGCATACACCAGGGCCAATATCTTGTAATCAATAGTTAAGAGTGTTATTGGTCGCCAATTATCAATTAAGAGAGGGTCTTTTTCAGGTTTTTGAATAAGGGAGATTATACCCTGCTTCATTGAAGTTGTCATTTCCTTCTGAGCAATGCATTCTTTATACATGCAAAGTAATGGGGATTTTATTAAGTCCCAGAAATGGATGTAGAATTCAACGGAAAAACCATCAACCCCAGGGGATTTCCCTCTCTTCATAGAGAAAAGAGCTGATTTAACTTCCCCAATTGTCAAAGTTGACTCACAAAGATCTTTAAAATCATTATCAATAGTTGGAATATAGTTTTTAATAGTTTCGACAAAAGTCTCACAATTATCTGAATTAAATTCGGAAGTATAAAGTTTGTCATAAAAGTTTGTGATAAACCTAGAAATTAAGTTTGGATCATTACACCTGACGCCATTAATATTTAGAGCTGTTAATGAATTTCTCCTGCAATTCCTCTTCTCTAATGCAAAAAAGTAACTGGAGTTAGTCTCTCCTTCTTCTAACCATTTGGCTTTTGACCTAATAAAGACCCCTCTAGCTAAATCCAAATAAGCTTGATTGATTTGTAAATTTAAATCTCTTAAAATTAACTCTTCCTCCTGAGTTATTGTTTTTTGCAATAAAGTGTTTATTTTATTTAGGAGTTCAAATATTTTTTTATTTTTAGAGGATTTTAGCTCTTTACTTCTTCTGATGGCAATCTGCCTAGCTTTATATTTAAAAAATTCCCATTTTGTTTTATAACCGTCACTGGAATTTTCAGAGAATATACCAGAAAACAAGTTTTTAATGCCATCATTAAAGGCTGTATCCTTAAGGAGAGAATTATTAAATTTCCAATAACCACGCAAACTTGAAGTTTTTCCAGTGTTACTACACAATTTTAGACTTATTAGCTTATGGTCTGAGAGGGGAGCGAAAGAATGACAAATATCTTTTACAAATTGAAGAGCTGATGAAGAGATCAGGAAGAGGTCGATTCTCGATTGGGAAGACTTATTTCTATTTGACCAAGTAAATTCCTGCAAATCAGGGTGAAAGAAACGCCATGTATCTGTAAGAGCAAATTTCGAGCATAATGATGAAATGTTAATATTTAACTGCTGGCTATCGTTATTTCTAGGAGGAAGTCGGTCCAAGGAGTCATCCACACATTCATTTAAATCCCCGCCTAAAATCACAAAAGAGTCTGGGTACTTGATAATTACTTCATTCATTTCTGAGGTTATCTTAGAGAAGAGAAACCTGTTGGCAGATCGGGAATTGAAACCATAAATATTACAAATAATAAAGATTGAGTTATCCTGTTTAATCGCTAAAATAATCCATCTGCCTTCATCAGAAGATTTAACTTCTAGTATGTGCCCTTTAAATTTGTGCAACAAAATTGAAACTCCAGCCGAATGATTAGAGCCATGACTAGAGTAAATTGCATTTCCCCATTGATTTTTCCAAAATTTTACATCCATATCACTTGAATGCGTTTCCTGAAGAAAAATTATATCTGACTCACTGCTTTTACAAAATAAAAAAACAGCTTTCCTCTTTACAGCGTCACGTAAACCCCTCACATTTAAGGATACAACAGAAAAATAATTAAACTTAAAATCCATCGTACAAAGAAAAAGTTTAGTAGGCTACCTCTTGTCTGAAAAAAATCGGCACAAATCTATTTTGAAATAGGAACAATAACCAAAATTAAATCACGAACATTAAATTAGAGTATAATCACTCAACCTCCTTGCTTGTCGGCGCGCATTAGATAACATTAGTAAAAAACAAAACAAAACAAACCTGTCAATATATAATAACTTGAACGATCGAACTGAACATGGTCAATCTTTATCAACTTACACAGCAGAGTTTGCAGTTCAACCGGAGAAATAACAAAACCTGGTTTACCAAAATGCGTTGCCTATGGGTATGAAAGGAATAGTCTTATTTCCTCTTCAACGAGGAAAAAGATCATATCCGCACCGCAGAACCGAACCGGTCTATTTTACATCAGAGAAGTTGAATCTTTTCCCGTCGATTAAAGCAAAAGCACCGCGAAAGGAGGCTTTCTTTCCTTCATCTCTGGCTTTCTTAACAAGAGGCCAAAGTTTTTCTCTGGCGGCCCTATCCTCTGGTGAAAGGGCTTCCGTGAGTCGCAACTTATTGTCGAAAAGAAATTTGCAGCCTCTAGCAGAATGCCAAACGGTGTCACGAATACGACGCAGAGCAAACAGTATAATGATTGATCTGTGGGAACCATCATTTCTTCTCTGGCCAAGACGATGTGCAATGTCGACGGCCTCCTCAAGGTTGTCGCTGATCCCGGGAACTACATTGCTAAGGACATCGATTGCAACTTTCCGGACATCCTCGCCATCCTTTTCTCTCACGCCATGTAACTTTAAAGTCCATCTCCAGCTGTAACGCTTACATTCACCCACCTCTTCCTTCATGGTTTTATTCATCTTTTGAAGCTCATGAATCTCGGTTGCCACAACTTTCAGAGATTCCTTGTGCGTTGCTACCTCAGCAACAAGTTGAGTCACAACTGACGACATTGCCTCAATCCTCTTAGCCGTCGATTCAGTCCTTGTGTCAATTGCAGAAATTTTCTGTAACATCTCTTCATATTTGCCAGAAAGCTCACGAATGGCCGCCAGAATTTCTGCTGAAGAGCCGTTACTGTCCATGCTTACCCGTTTTGTTTTTTTTGTTGGGGGTTTTAAGGGAGTATCAGGCAAAGGAGTAGCAAGAAGATCACTCAAATCTGGGCGCGAATCGAACCAGTTGTGTTCGTCAGCATTATTCGATGAAATCACATCCACAGAGGAAACGGCGCTATCGCATTCGCTCCCTTCAGCAAATTGAATAGGCTCCGTAGTTGACATGGGCCCATGTGCTGTCACGTTCGAAGTTTGTCTATTTTTCTTTCTTCCCATAGATGAAGTGGCGCAAGGAGGTTAAAATGAAGAAGGCAATCACTTACTCGTTCATAAATAGTAACTGTCAAATTATAATGGTTATAATCGTCCCATTTCAAAATTTCCTGACGAGACGTTCAACGACGTGTTCACCTAACACCGCGCCATCTTGGCCCCCCACTCAGATACAGCACCTTAGCGATGATTCTTATTTCTCCCACAATGCATTCCATGACGTCACATGAGGTACTCGCTGACTGTTGGACGACAGACGAAAGCCAGCGGGCCCGCCTTACCATTGAGGGAGAGTGATACGAGGAGTAGCTAGCTAGTGAAAGAGTGACAGTGACAGATTTATAAGTAAAGATAGATAGATAACGATAGATAGATAGATAGATAGATAGATAGATAAGCATAGCATATATAGTGAGATATAGCATTGCATACCAGATAGCTTAGAGATAGATAAAGAGTAGATCATAAATAACGTTAGTCAAAATGGTTTATTACTGTGTTTGTGACGGGTGCAAGATCTCCAGCAAAACTGGACATAGGGTCCATTCCTTCCCCAAGGACAAAGGGATCTTCCAAAGCTGGGTGCAGTTTGTGAAGATTAGGCGGGCAGATTTTTCAGCTAGCTCTGTCACCGCCTACTCGAGAATATGCAGCGCGCATTTCAAAGAGGAGGATTACAACTCAGGGGACGCCAAGATGGTCTCACTTGGTTTAAAGAGTGAGAGAAGTGCTAAATTACTTCCTACCGCCGTGCCGTCTGTGAACGCAAACCTCTCTGCCCTGTCCCGAGGTCGAGAGACACCGTCTGCCGCAAGCGAGACATTGCCACGGTAAGCATCATGCTAACGTTAATGTTTACAAGCTGCGTGTTAGCTAGCTCTGTGTGTGTTTTGTATACCGTGCTCCCTTTGACACAGCCTCCACTAATTTGCAAGCACGATCACTCTGACATTAGAAGAGCATATTTCGTGATTCACGAATAAAAATTAGAATAATAACAAAATTGCCCTGAGGTAAAAGTCCATATCATCATGAGTGTTTGGATCAGATCAAGCGGCTTTCGCAATGGTGTGTTCGCGTTTTGTTTTTTGACTGCTACGGTTCTCTTTCACATATATTTGACCGTGACCATGTCGCCAGGGCTGTAGTGAAGGCTAAACGCAAGTAAAACATTTAGTATCGCATATCTGGGTCCACAGTACTGTAATCTAAGTCAGTGGTTCCCAACCTTTTTTCTCTTGTGTAGCACCTACCCTCTTAGCATTTTTCTCACCCACTCGCACTGTTTTGATTTTGGTACGGCCGTGCCATAGGTTATTGTTTCCACTGGGAAACTAACGTTAGTAGTAGCACACACGTCCCATTTTATTGATGGACCTATGAAATGACTGGGAATATTTACTTATCGTCTTGGAATTTCAAAGATAAGTAAATAATTCTCAGTACTTCCAAGTTGAAAATAAATGATTAATTTAATGTGCTCCTGCAATGTGATTGTGCACCCAATGTGCTTGCGAATCACTTCTAAGTATTCATAGTTTACCCACCTCTTATTTCACCACTACACCCTTGCATTTTGCTGACCCTTTTTCATATCTGTTTTTGCAAGATGTTGATAGACGCCTCACAGCAGGAGACTGTGGACAGTGTAGACACGGTGGAGAGTGTCTATACTGGGGATCAGCCCTTGCCCTCCTCCACTTCTGACGCTGGGACATAGTGTTCTTTGAAGCCCCCCCCCCCCCCCCCCCTCCCGATGGTCTCACGGTAAAACTTGGGTATTTTAAGCGGTAGATATTATCATATAGTCTAAAACATTGCCAGTATCTATGCAATCAGAACATTTCCATACACATTGATTAAATTAATACATAGCCTGTAAATGTGTTATTTTGTAGGCTTCTCTTAGCGGCGCTGCATTATAATCACAATGGCAACCGGGAGACAGCAAGGAGAAGTGATGGGACGACGGAGAAGTACTGCGTGCGGTATCCGCGCTTCAGAAAAGGTGCCCATGTGGTGCGTCCCATCAAAGAGGCAGCCTCATACGGTAAGCAGTGTCATGCAGTTCTATCATATTTTGAGATGGCTCACGAGACATCTGTGATCACTGGCAATGATCTTTATTAAATATTATTATTATTATTATGTCTGCAGGTAATGCAACATCATTGATGAAGGCCCTTCAGGAAAGCTACACCCATTCACCTGCAGCTCTTCGAGAGGTTAGCGCTAATTTTGTCCTCCGATGCACCCGCCCCCCATAGCCAAATCCTTTGAACAGGTTCCTAAGGAGGAGGCCGTCAGCCTCTTCCTAGCCCGGCAGTCACGCTACAAGAGAACCTAAATTCACATTATTAAATTTTTTTTTTTCACAGACAATTCCAATGATTTAGTTGTAAGTATTTATTTTATTTTAATTTATTTTAGTAAGTATTTATTTAGTTATCTTCTTTCCTTCTGTCCCTGTCATCTCATTTGGTGGTGGTTTCCTGTATTCTGCATGTTTTGTTTTTTATTTGTGTGCTGTTGCTTTGGTTTTACTTTGCACTAAATCATTACATTTTTTCGTCTTTGTAAGTGGCAATAATTGTCGCTGTACCCCATTCACGGGGTCCTGCATGCTGCATGTCTGCTCCTCTGTCTGTTATTTGCATGAAATTTGTTGTATGTAATTCAAAATAATTTACCAATCATTTTACCTGTGCCTTGTCAACGTCTGTGTGCGGTGTTGTCTGGGCTCACTGTGTGTCAGCTTGATGTGCTTTTGCATGTAACACTGCATATGCATTCATGAAAGAGTGTGTGTGTATGACTGTGTGTGCGTGCGTGCGTGTGTTTAAGTGAGTGTGAGTGAGTACGAGAACCATCAGTTGACCCTCAGGTAAGACCACACTTTTGCAGGCATCTGAGAAATATAGCCAAGATTTGACCATTTTTATTCTAAGCAACTCATACATATTTTTATTTTCTCTCATCTTGATTACTGCAATGCTATGTACACTGGCCTTTCGAAGAGTTCTTTAGCGAAGCTACAATTGATACATAATGCTTCTGCCAGAGTACTAATGAAATTAAAGCGTTGCATTCCATGTATGAAAAGTGCTATACAAATAAATGTAGTAACCCTTACAAGCAATGCCAATAAACTGTTTTTACTTATTCAAATTCATGTGTTCTGTGTACTTTATAACATTTTAAGGGCAATTGGGCGATCACAACAGAATATTTATTTATTAATATTTATTTACAGAATTATTTTTATTCATTCTCATTCAAACGAGGCCATTGAAAGCCCTGATAGGTCTGCTCACCACTTTGGAAGCTTTGCCTTATGGTTGAAACCACACAAGAGGGTAGAGGCTTCCTTATACTCCTCCCTAAAACTCCATAAGCCCAGCGTATAGCCTGCCTGTACGTAGTGTACCGGTATTGCCTAGGGATAAGTAGGAAAGATTCGTAAGTTTTAAACTCTGTAAGTAGGTTGGAAACGTCATTTGAAGCCTGTCTCTTATGCATGTTTGTGCATGCAACACATCTCTTGTCACCTATAGCTGTTGTTCAAAGGACTCCCTGTAAAAAGATTGGTAAAGTAAACATAAACCATGAACATACTCGTGCGTTCTGGCTTGAAGGGGCCCATGATCCTGCCTGAAGTGTGAATAAGCTATTTGTAGCACAAACGGATTCAGGCAGCATGCCTCAAATCCAGGATGCTGCGTTAGGCACGTTACATCTGCTGGCCGCGGGGTGAGATCCTCGACCAGCAACCAAAACGCGCTCACCTCCCTACAACACAAGCTCTCCACCACAGTTTCCATGGGACGACACCGCCCACTTGACATGACCAGCCTACTCGGCGTCGGATACGGTGAAACAACATTTTCACCGGAGAAAGAGGTAAAAGTTTAAAAATAAACACTCACAGGTGGGACTGTCAAGCTTGCATTATATTTATAGATCTTCTGACTAAGTTTAGGGTAACATTACTTTTCTGAGCCAACGACATAATCACTGTCACTGGATAAAAAGAAAACGTTGACTTTGACTCGATGCTATCCACTGACAGTAAAAAAAAAAATGTTATTGTACGCACTGCTGTTCATTGACTACTAGCTCCAGCGGTCATTGCTGCGTTTCTAAATGGTAGCAACTCACCAGGACACTACACCAACTCTCCATTCATTCTCCTCTGACCATGCATTTATTTGTCTTTGACGGCCATCGGCTCTCGGTATTTCCTCATTCGCCCTCTCACGTCTAAACGGTTCGAAATTGTATGGCTGTGGGCCATCATAAATGTTAACTGTGGGTCTTGCCACCTCTTCCTCATCCCAGTTGGACGCCATAGTAGTCAGTGCCAGTCTGCTAGAATTAGTTCAAGTAGCTGAGAACGGCTGAGGCTACATTCCACCGCGTCTACCTCATGTGACGTCATCGCCGAGTTGCGTAAAAATAACCGTTACTAACCAAAAACTACAAAAACTAGACTTTAACACCATTTTGGAGACATTTCTAACTTTATATACATATCTTGAATGCTTTATCTACCCATTAATCGACAGTGGTGTTTAACCTGCACCATGGCCTTTAAGTTTATGGGGCGACTTGATGAGTCACGAAACTATATTATAGTAAGGCTCACAAGTCCCAGGTGTAGCTCGGTCCGATATCAATCACACCTATGGAAGCATTGGTATGAGTGCCTTTTAAGATTTTTGTGAAAAGGGGTGTATTTTATATGTTTATGTAATTTTCTTTTTCTTCTTCTTGTGTGGTGTATGTCCTGTTGTTGGGCCTAGAGCCTGTAATTAAGTTTTAATAATGAACCCCTCTCAATCCTAATCTCAGTCAAAGCTGAATAATGCAGAAGTATAATCATTTAAACACTGGAACTCTAATTAAGATCATTAACTATGTTGTGTTCTATTCATGTGGATTTTAGGATATTTTCAACAATATATTGTGTTATGTGGGTAGAATATATTTAACAATAAAAAAAGAAGCTGCTCAATACATTTACGGAGAAAACACTAAAATCTACTTCTACTAAAATAACTACTTCATAAACCGGTATTCATGAGGTGGAAAATACAATGCACATCAAGCAAGTACTGCACAACCGTGCATGCAAATAGTGATGCTGATTAAAAATGCAGTTTTTGTAGATTTAGAACGCCTATCTTAATTTGTTCAGTTAGCTTAAAGAACAATATGAGTCTAGGTTTTTAATATAGAATTTCAGCTGTAAGAAATGATGCCACAGCATTTCCACAGGTAAAATATAAATGCATCATTGGGAAACTGGTAGCACCAGCTCAGGAAATGTTGAACATACTCTCAAATTAAATTATTTTGAGTCTATGAGTGGTGAGTAATGATAACCTCATTAGCCCTTTTAAGTTCACACATCGATTGGAAAAGTTTATGAATGCAACTAAGATTTAGTGTGTGTGTGTGTGTGTGTGTGTGTGTGTGTGTGTGTGTGTGTGTGTGTGTGTGTGCGTGCGTGCAATGGTTGATAAGGATGTTGCATTTAAATTCTACCTTGATTAATATGGAATCTTATTAAAGTATAGGCTACCATTTTTGGAGATTGAAGATTTGCACTTCACCTTATACTCTCCTTGAGAAAGAACTGAGTTGTGCAATTAGTGCATAGACCATTAATACATTTCTCAGCTGAGAGTATACATTCTTAATTATAAGAATTTAACTGGAATGATCACTTTTTTTTTTTAAGTCTGAAGTCAGTCTTGTGGTATGTTTACTTATGCAATGCTTTTGATCCGATTTTCTCAGAAAATAAAGGTTTTCTTGCATCATCCGAAGCTTCTCAGAACCTTAAGGTTTTATGCAACTTTATGTACCTCTCTGCTACCTTTTAGATGAACCACCATATTCTCCCCTGACCTGAGCTTCATAGCAACTGCAATTTTCTAGTTTGAGTCTTACCTTACAGACAAGGCAACATAAACTTTCCCCGAACGGGTGTCGGGTGTCCAAATCATATCAAATAACCAATGGTGTACCTCGTGGTTCTTTCTCTTTTATAAACATGACTTCATTTGCCCGAAGTATGTAAGCACTTCAAGGAGCTTTTACAGTCACTGCAATGCAGACAATATGCTGCTTGATATTGCAAACTGGTATTTGTTATATTCTTTTTTTTTCCATAAACATAAACACTGGTATTTAGCACATAGTTTAACAGGCACTTTAATATTAGTTATTTACAGGGCTAGTGAATCATAAGTCTTGCACATTCACAGCTTAATTCTGCATTCAAAAATAAGGTGGACACATATCCAGAAGTGTAATGATTATAATGTGTCCACCCCACACTTTTCAGATCATTCTTACTCACATTTATATGTAATGAACTGAAAATGTTTAGTATATTTTGTAGAATGCAAATAGAACTGAGGACTTTCATTGCATGCTAACAGAGAGTCCCGTCCTGTAACCCTAACCTTGCAGCTGGATCCTTTCATTATTTACACTCGAAATGATAATGCCACCTATATTTGTGCACAGCTGTGCCATCTGCATTTCAAGAACATTTGTATCACAAAAAACGGAAAGGGAACTATTGTACATTGGTTCAATTATTTTATTCATTAGAACTGGCAATGATCCATGAATAGGCCACTAAAATAATCTGGCTGACCCCCAAACCTCTTGAGAGCACATGCAGTTAATAATACTCCATCCAAAAAGCAAACTCAAGGATCGAAATATTAATCCCAGTTATTTCCATTGTAATTTGATTTCTCCCTGAATCTCTATCACTGCTTGAAGGGTTTAGATAAAGTTCTGCAAAGAATGAATGATTAATGTTTTGTGTTATTGCTAAACACAATTTTAACATTCCATTTAAATTCTCGTATGATTTTTTTTCAGTGATTCCATTTCTATATCCAAAAAAAAGGTATTTTAAAAATAGAATGCACTTAAAGCATGGGATGCATTTGAACCAAACAGAAGATTAAATCTGGGTTATTCAGCAGCTGGTTAGACATGTTCTTGTTTAGCCCTCCTCCAGCCTTTAGAGCTGCACAAGACACACTGGAAACAAACAAAGGCTGAAAGATTATGACAGATTATAATTTATTGAATGATTGGCTCTTTGAAAAGACAACAGATAGAGGATGTTTACAGTGTTGGAATAAAAGGAAAAACACTCTGTAGTAATATAGACATAGAAACCTTAAACTTTAGACACACACACAAACCCCAGAAACTATTCCCACTCTTTGACCAAACAAAAATGTGTGCACAATTTAATACAATCCAGTTGTATGCTATAAGATTTTAGGCCTCACCTTTAAGAAAATGTTGTTATTTAATTGTTTCATTGAATTTATTACAAATGTCTTTTTCTTTTTTTTTCCTTTAAGACGTTCTGTAAGCTGCTCATCCCAAACAAGGGGAGTAGCAACGCTAGTAGCGTCCATAGTGTTTTCCTCATGATGTGCCAGGGAAGAGAAACACCTGTGTTGCATTAGCAATCAGGGATCAAAGCCATAAAGGTATATTGAATTTGTTGTTGGGGGGTCTTTGCCGAGGCTGCCGTGCCGGGACGTGGGTTGGATATAGACGCGTCCGAGAATCTTTCGTTGGGGTTTTCCCCGTAAGTTTGGCGGCCTCCATCAATTTCCTTGAATGCGTGAACCCACGTCCGGTAGCGGGCAAGGAGGCCAGCAGTACACTTTCATTTTTATGTTGTTGATGTGTGTCTTCTTGGTATTGCTATGTTCGCCGGGGAGGCCCTAATTCATGTGTATAGGTTAACTACTGGTCCCCCCGGCGCTATTTGTGTGTAAAGTGAGCGCGTGTGTGAGTAAGGGGGTAGGAGAGCAGGTTATCTCCCATGTGACTCTTATACTGTTTAGCTCTTGACGTTGTCTATGTATTTAGCGTGAGTGGTATTACTATGTCCTGATATTTGGTGTGTATTTACGGGTGTAGCCTTTAAGTGATGTTTATGACTTTGAGGTTTGCAGTGCAATGAAATTATGCATGTTATAGGTGCTCACATGAATTGATTTAATGCATGTATTTAACAACCTTGGTAACTCTGTGCTGAATATATATTGTCCTGTTCGATTGATGCTTTATTTCTTTCAATTTATTGATTAAATGTTAGCATTAATTACAAATACATGATTAGAAGTGTAACTGTCATTTCATCAACCTGCTGCCCCCCCTGGGTTTTAATATAATGATTGTCCAAAAATAAATTTGTTACATTTTATATTTAAGGAATTGTGTATTTGAGTGTTTTCCTTGGTTATTGAGCCTCAGAAAATCATTGGTCCAGTAGGGAATCTGTAAGTCATCCGTAATACGTGGGGCTGGTTACACGTTCCACTCTATTTCCTTAATACGTAATGAAATTCAAACTGGTCAAAAAAAAGTGCAATAACTGCAGGCAAAGTTGGCACCACTTTAATTTTACTAAAAAAATAATTAACTTACACTTTCCGTTTTAGTGGATTATTTATTTACAGTGAAAAGATAAAGCTAAACGTATTAAGGGAAAGTGTCACTGAGACCTGATCTAATGAACACAAGGTAATCTGTTTTTCCAGGTTGTTGCCTAATGATTGGGTAGGCTAATCGACTTTTCCTGAAAGTGGAACTGTCCGTTAAATCATTGACGCATGGAAGAATAATACCATTATGAACAGTCATCAAAATCTTACAATTTACAAATGTGGTCTCTGTGCCATGTTGAATGAATCAATTTTTTAGGTGTTCAATACAAGCATAAAGAATAGCAAGTAGCCTAGCCTACTAAACACATCTGGGGATTTTTACAAATAGGCCCTCAAATCTGGATTAAAAAAACGACTTTATCTGCAAACAAAAGTAAACTACAAAGGGAAGTGTAATGCTAGGCCTAGTTATTCTGCGTTCGTTTATTCTTGCAATACATATGTAATAGGCTTTAAATGACTTAGAGTAAACAGCCGATACAATTATGATACAAAAAACGAGACTATTGCGCTCCTGGACTGGATGAGGCAAACTCCTATAGTTTGCACCTCTAAAAAAGACGGAAGAAACTTTACTCTTGTAGTGGAATGCCTATACACACATAATTAAATGCAACACATTTTGTCTCATTCGCGACTGAAAACATACTCTGTGTAACTTGTCCAGATTTTGTCCTCGTTCGGGTCACTGCTGGAATAAGCGCACGTGCCAGTGGAGCTGCACGCGACCATATGGAAGCCAAACTCTGACAGTTTGTCAAACGCCTGCTCGAGAAAATTATATTTCAGATAATAGCGTGATGTGTACCTCTCCGGAGGTCGGTCCGGGTCTCTGCTCTCGTTCAAAGTGTCTCCGAATACCTCCTTGGCCAGAGAAGTTTTCCCGCACACCGTGATCCTCGCGACCCGCCTGAATTTGGCGTCTGTTTGTATGTCTCTTCCGATTGTATAGGAGCCCCGGTAACCGACTGTGATGTAGCCCGACTTTTTGGACTCCAGGGAAGGAGAATGCCCTGTGCTGGCGACGGACAGCGTGCGAGAGGTTGCGCTCGGCTCCTCCGAGTCACTCTGGCAGATCTCATCGGTGATCGAGTTGTCTTTACTCGTTTTGGGACACAAGAGCTTGGACAGGTCCCGCAGCTGAAAAAACTCAGCCTCTCGCTGTAATCTGCTCTTTTCTGGAAAATAGTCAGGCAGAACCAGACGTAGATCCCGTAGATAGTCTAAAATGTAGCGGAAAAGAAAGCCGTCTCTGTCCAGAAAAAAGCGACCTTTGCTGTCTCGTGCCAGTTCTGTCGGTGTCTTCTTACTAAACATGTTCCACAGGAGAGAATCCGGTACGGCTATTAAAGTCGTATGCCGTGTCACATACACTTGTCCTCCAACATTTAGTTCAATAATGTCAGAAAACGGGGATCTGGAATCCGCGCCGTTTGATATTCCACACTCAGGATCTGCCAAAGCCATAACGTCTCTTCAACTGAAGAGTACAGTTATTCGCGCTTGTGTGCTACGGGTTTCCCAAAGACTCAAGATAAGGGCAGATGCTTGTTTAAATAGGTTGTGGGAGGGGAGAGAAAACGGCTGATGTTAACGCTTCATTGGCAAAATGTCGTGCCTCCTGCTGTCAGTGAGATGCTACACTGACTCTTAGTTGATGTCTCTTATCAAAAGGAAACAAAATGTTTAAGAACATATAACTAACACTTAAATGTAAATAATAAAATTAGGAAAAGCAAAGGAATATGGCAAACGGAATCTTCTCACACATACCTTGGTCTTATAATGATTTTTCTTCCATGCCCTTCACGACAGAGGAGTGGTAGTGGCATCTAGTGGTTTAAAGTCTCTGGCAATTATGGTAGCCTACTCACTCATCTCCAGATAAAATGTGTCATTTTGTTTCCACTGGTTTATCAAAACTATTAAATCTATCTTACCCATCACAGTGTCACATGGAGCCAGTATCACACTGCACGACCTCATGTAAATACTCTAGGCTACTATATTTAGGGACCGTTCGTTTTTTTTTTTTTTTGGAATGGACCACCGGAGCAGATGGGTCTGACCCGGCGCTGTTTGACAGTGCGCGCGCGCGCGCGCTTCGGGCGTACGCGCTCAAAAAAAGTGCAGAACAGAAGGCCAATGAAATTTTTACGGCAAAGCTTTAAAGCACGAGCAAATAATTAACCTTTGTGATTGAGAATAAGTGCAGTGTCCTGTGAGTGTAACTCTACCGCTGCATTAAGTGATGTGAATGTATGTCGAGTTTTACAGTATTGGGAATTTGGGACTTATGCCCGTTTCACACATAGGCCTACTCCGTGTGCAGTGCTTATGCGGTGCGTGTTGCGGGGCGTATACGGTACAGGAGCTGCACGCGCTATAGTGCTTTCACATATGCTGCGTTTGCAGTGCGCTGCTTTTCCGCAGTTTCTGTGTGCCACAAAGTCAAATATGGCTAAGTAATTTTGATTTTAAATACAAACGTTAACGTTGACATTGTTTAAGACATTGAAAAATTATGAAAATTAATTTTATTCATTGTGATTCTTTGTTTTACATGTAGTTTCCCCCGATCCCCTCCCCAAAATATATATCATGTATTAACTGTATGCGTATATGATAAAATTATTATAGTTTCTTGAAGTTGTGCATTCTTAAATGTTTCTAAAATAGACATAGATTGACAAGAAACTGTAATAATGTGGCACACAGAAACTGCGGATCAGAAGCGCACTGCAAGCAGCATATGTGAAAGCACTATAGCGCTTGCTGCTCCTGTACCGTGTACACGCATCGCAATACGAACCGCACACGGAGTATGTGTGAAACGGGCGTTAAGGGCCATTTCACATTCATTTTGATTTTAAATCCAAACGTTAAATTTGACATTGTTTAAGACATAGAAATTTTTAATTCATTAATTTTAATCATTGTGATTATTTGTTTTACATTTTTTCATGTTGTTGACAGAAGAAATTTTGGGACAATAATACTTTTTTGTTTTTCTTGACCCTGTAATTTAGAAACTGTAGAACACATTAACTGTAATTATGCGTATATGATGAAATTATTACAGTTACTTGTCTATTTTAATGTGAACAATGCGCTGGCACTTTGTTAACTAAAACTATAAAACAAATCTACAAAACATCAGAAGCTTTGTGTTGTGGGTTACCGCTTTGTTTTGTGGTTGCATTAGGTGAGAACATTATAAAAATATACACTTTTTATTCAAGTTTTCCTTTTTTTCTGAGTTTCATTTCTAATGTCTGATTGTGTTTTAATATGGGCCTATCTTTATGAAAAAAGAAGACATTGTTCTGTTTGCCCTTAAAGAGATCGTTCACCCAGCACAAAAAATATATATATATTGAAAGAAAAGAAAAAAATTCTGTCTATATTAAGTCAGTGAGGTCTAATCTTGTTTTGGACCCCATTGACTTTCATTGCATGTTCAACAGTTAAAACATTCTTTAAAATATCTTTTGTGTTCTGCATAAGAAATAAACTCATATAGGTTTGGAATGACATGAGGGAGAAAATGATGGTGGAATTTACATTTCTGAGTTAACAATCCATTTAATGCCTTTGATCTTGATTTCCAGAAGGTCAGTTTAAGACTGGATTCAGCACTCAGTTTTGAACGATATCGACCTGCAACCTATTTTCAGGGTCGGGACCTACCAGAGTGTCAAATGAGTAGGGTGTCAAAGAATTTAGAAGAGCAAACCCGTCTATGTGTGCAGACTCTTTTATGCAAAGCAACTTACAATACAGGAATATAAGCAATTAATTATAACAATATTCACTATAAGGCCAGGTTTATTAGAAAGCAAGATTATGAAACAGGCTAGATGTGAAAACATCTACAGTTGTAATCGAAATTATTCAACCCCCATTGCAAAGCAGGTTTATTGGCAAAATGTACAGACTTTCAGCTGTTTGCAATGAACACATCAAACAAAAATAATTGAAATAGTTCAACACAACAAATGTTTCAAGTGGTTTCCCCCAAATTTAACTGAAAAGGCAACTTTTAATGACTTCTGCAGTCTAAAAATTATTTAACCCCCTGAATAGAATCCCTCACAATAGCACACATTTGCAAACCAGGTGTTGAAAAACCCTTGAGTGACTCCAAAAGACCTGCAGCAAGACTTGGTGGCAACAGGCACTAAGGTTTCAGTTCACATTGTAAACGCATGCGGTTCTCCATGCCAGAACTTCCAGACGTACACTACTACTGACCCAAAAGCACAAATAAAGTGGAAATCCTAGAGAAAACATCATGCCGTCAATGAGGAAGCTGAAGCTTGGGTGTCATCGGACCTTCCGACAGGACAATGATCCCAAACATACCTCAAATTCCAGAGGAAGGAAAAGTCCTGCAGGAAGTCTTGGAAGATTCTACAGTAGCCGTCACAGTCACCTGACTTGAACCCCATAGAAAATCTCTGGTGGGATTTGAAGAAGGCGGTTGCAGCACACAAACCCAAGAATTTTACTGAACTGGAGACCATTGTTCATGAAGTATGGGCTTCTTCACTTTGCCACACTGGCGTAACCGTCTGCAGATCCTCTAGGCACCCTTTAAAGCTGCAGTAGGGAGTTTGGAGAAAATGTTGACTTAGCCTGAAAATTTGAACAAGCACAACTTACAGGTCCAACCCCCTTGCTCTCTGCTACGCTACAGCCCTCCCTCCACAGCTCCTCCCCCACAGCGGAGCATGCCGTGAGCGCGCAGGCTAGTAAGCAGGACCACCGATGACGGCGGATTATAAAGTTATGGCACATTCACTAATAGGGACGAAACATCAACAATATGCTTTACATTGACTATGGCCTGCCCATACTTTGACTACAAACTTGGTCCTCAAATCTTTATGTATTTTGCAATACATGTAACTTTATAACGTTGCACTCTTTCTAGAAGTTATAAATAGCTACTAAGATAACGTTAAAGGATTAGTTCACTTTTAAGAAAACTTTTGCTGATAATTTACTCACCCCCATGTCATCCAAGATGTCCATGACTTTCTTTCTTCAGTCGAAAAGAAATTAAGGTTTTTGATGAAAACATTCCAGGGTTTTTCTCCATATAATGGACTTCAATAGGACACAAACGTTTCAAGGACCAAATGACAGTTTCAGTGCAGCTTCAAAGGGCTTTAAACGACACCAGACGATGAATAAGGGTCTTATCTAGCGAAAAGATCGGTCATTTCAAAAATAAATTAAAAACTTTACGTTTTATAAGCACAAATGCTCGCCTTACTCTGTTCTGTGATGCACGTTCATGATCCTGTTCGAACTCGTTCATCAAAATGAACAAATCTTTTTTCGAGTCATTTCGTTCGTTCGATTGACACTGCTAAGACATTCCTCCTGGCTCTGATTGGTTGTTTCTGACCGGGAGTGGTGTATTTCTGCAAATGGCAATAGGACCACAGGGAGGAGCTAGAGGAGCTTTATTTTTTCACAGATTATCTGTCTCATATTCTACTGCCAGGACATAATGACAGTTTTAACAAATATTTGTTTACAAAAGTTACCTACTGGTTTTTTTAAAAGGGACGGTTCTCTGAGGAACCACACAGGTTTCCTGAGGAACTCTTATATAAGTTACTGTGTGGAACTGATTTGGGTGCCTCCAGGAACCAATTTTTTTTTTTATTATTATTATTTAATTTCATGTTGTTACTATGGTTACCATTAACTTCTATTATAATAAACTAACTGAACCAAATACAAAATAAGAATTGTTTATTATATATTTTAGATCCATTTTAATACATACACTTCCATGCACTTGGGGAAAAAGCTAGTAATAGGTTAATATCAATGAATACACAAATAAACAGTCAAATATACAATAGGCTACAAGAAAAGATATCTCAACAAAATGCATGGAAACACATATGTTCCATATAATAAATCAATGTAAAAAATAAAAATTTTGACTAATTAAAAATGTCCATCTTCAATTAACTTTAAAAAAATTTTGTTTCAGTCCGCTTAAGTCTGACGTCACTGTCCAAAAGTTCTATCAGATGCCAAAAACAAACAACAAGCGGTGCTAATATACACTCATTGTGCTGTAATATTCCTGAAAATTATGATCCTGACCTTTATCTCTATACCGAAATCTCAGATGGTTAGTTATTCAGCTATTTTTAATTATAAAATGTTGAAGTCTGGGATGTCTTGTGACTGTAATGTACACTATGGCTTTTGAAAAGCTTAAATGCGTGACTTGAATCAACAGTACTCATAAATGGTTGTTGCCTATTCTCATTAGAAACAAGATAGAGGAAGTAGAGGCTTCGACCCGGAAACAGTATTCCTTATGTCACAACAAGCAGAAAACATTTTCCATTTTAATAGAGTTAAGGTGCAGTAAAATTATCTGTTGTTCTGTGAATTTTCACGGGTGAATTACAGTCATTTCAATGAGAATCCACACGATCAGCAATTTCGTGTGTGGTCAAAACTTTCACTATGGGACCAAATTTTCGCTGGATTTGACCAACAGAAAGCTGCTTGAAAGTGACTCCTATGTGAGCTGTGCTTCATACATTACGTCGCTACACTACTGACAATGGTCAATGGACTTTGTTGCCTGTGTAATTCACGAAATTCACAAATGTGACCACACCTTTACTTGCTGCAACATAAAATGCAATCAATAATAAAATCTTCGCAAGGGACATGCGAGGTACTTAACGAGTTAGACAAGTGAAAAGGTGCAGCAGATTTGTTTTCCATTTGTTTTTCCTCTTTTGTAGTGGTCCAGGCACTTGTCTAGTTCAATTCAATGCAACAATTTATGTAAAAAAATTGATAAATATTCTGTTAAGCTCCAGTAATGTCCCAGAAAAGATCCTATATGTATGATTTTTTTTTTAAGTCCACAACTCATGTTTTATGAGTTGTGTTGTAAGTCTTCTGAAATCATATGGCCTTTTTTGTCTAAAAACCAAATTTGAACTTTATAATAATTCAGAGTTCAAATTGTGTTATATTCAAATGCAAATTATTTTCGTTTTAAAAACGTAATGAATGAAAAAACTGTACTTTTACTTTGTTACAGAGATGGCGGCGCACATAGATGCTGCGGCTCAGTGCTCTCTCAGTTGGTGCTATAGTTTGCATTGTTTTTTCGTGTTTATATATGTCCTGAGTGTTTTCTGTCAGGCCAACAACATCTACGGTCGGCACGATCTCCTTAAGATAGGAGTCTTTTACGAACAGAATATTACAGCCTAGTTTCTCCACACACACAATATACCGGAGGAGATAGCACGGCACCCTGGCTCCTCGTGGATTATCATCCCCGCCGGAAAGAGGCGAAGGCAGCGTAGAGAGAGGAGGCAGAAGCGGGGCTGCAGGGCTGGCCCACTCTCCAGGCTACGGAGGCAGCCACTTAAACCTCCGCTTCCCAGCCTGTTTCTCGCTAATGCGCGATCACTTTTCAACAAAATGGATGAGGTGAGGCTACAGATTGCAACCAACAACACCGTAAAAAGATTGCTGTATCCTGCTTTTTACGGAGACCTGGCTTCACCCACTCATCCCGGACTCGGCGATGGAGCTAACATGCTACACCGGGCAGCGACACGACAGGACACAGAGCTCCGGTAACAGCAGAGGAGGGGGGCTGTGTGTGTATGTGAATAACAACTGGTGTACTAACACAGTAACTGTGGACAGTCACTGCTCCCCGAACTTGGAGTATGTGTCTGTGAAATGCAGACCCAATTATCTCCCGAGAGAGTTTTCTGTTGTCATGATAAAAGCTGTTTACATACCACCGGATGCTAATGCTAAAATGGCTAGCAGTCATTTGCATAGTAGCATTACCAGCCAACAGAGTAAATATCCTGACGCTGTACACATTATAGCGGGGGATTTCAATCACGCAGACTTGAAATTAGTACTCCCTAATTTCTATCAACATGTTAAATGCAGAACTAGAGGAAATAAAACTCCGGATTAGGTTTACTCTAACATCAAACTTGGTTATAGGGCTAAACCACTACCCCATCTGGGCCAGTCTGACCATTTGTCTTTGCTGTTAATTCCTGCATATGCCCCCCTCAGGAAAAGTACGCCCAAATCACAAAACCTATAACAATCTGGCCTGATGGAGCCATGCACCGGCTGCAGGACTGTTTTGATAGGACCAACTGGGATGTGTTTTTACATCAAGACCCGGAGATGTTTACGGACAGTGTACTGTTACATACGTCACTGCATAGGCACTGTTACCGTGGAAGAACTGATCCGGGTTTATTCCAATCAGAAGCCCTGGATGACTAGGGAGGTACATCGGCTACTGAGGGAGAGGAACACCGCCTTCAGGTCTACAGGTCGCCTTCACCCTTTACACTGTGTTCCGGGCTGACCTGAAAAGAGGCATCAAAAGGGCCAGGTTGGATTATCGGCAGAGGATTGAGGCATATCTGGGAAGAAATGACAGCAGGCGGGTGTGGCAGGGAGTCCAACAGCTCACCAATTACAGGTCCACCATAGGAGCAGCTGAGGGGGAGGCCTCTCTGGCAGAGTAACTGAACACTTTCTTTGCCCGCTTTGAGGTGGAACCAAGCTCAGCAACACCACACCCCAAGGTCCATAGTAACTTCACCTTCACTGAGCATGAAGTGAGGCGTACACTACAGGCCGTGGACCCTAAGAAGGCTGCTGGGCCAGATGGCATCTCTGGGCATGTTCTAAAAGAATGTGCGGATCAGCTGGCTGGAATCTTTATGAGGATTTTCAACCAGTCCCTGGCTGAATCCACAGTCCCACCATGTCTGAAGTCCTCCACCATCGTCCCCCTGCCTAAAAAACCTTATGTTTCCAGCCTCAACGACTACCGGCCAGTAGCACTCACCCCAGTGGTGATTAAATGCTTTGAAAAGCTGGTCCGGGGTCACATTACATCATGTCTGCCAAAAAGTCTGGACCCACACTAGTTTGCATACAGAGCTAATAGATCCACAAAGGACGCCGTAGCTACAGCCCTGCATGCTGCATTGTCCCATCTAGAGCAGCAGGGGAGCTACGTACGGATGCTCTTCCTGGACTATAGCTCTGCGTTTAACACCATCCTTCCTCAAAAACTGATGAACAAACTGATGGACCTAGGCATTCCATACCCCGCCTGTATGTGGATTAAAAGCTTTCTCACTTGTCGCACCCAGAGGGTGAGAGTGGGCCATCATACATCTACGGCCCTTAGTCTCAGCACCGGCTCCCCACAGGGCTGTGTATTGAGCCCCCTGCTGTACACTCTACATGCACGACTGCACCTCCATCCACCACAATAACATCATAGTGAAGTTTGCGGACGACACTACAGTTGTAGGGCTCATCACTGGAGCAGACGAATCAGCTTACAGAGAGGAGGTTAAACATCTGTCGGGGTGGTGTAGGGAGAATAACCTTCTCCTTAATACTGTAAAGACCAAGGAGCTGGTGATTGATTACAGGAGGGAAAAGACTGACATCACACCACTCATCATCAGCGGGGATCGGGTGGAGCAGGTGTCGGACTTCTGTTTTCTGGGTGTGTACATTGAGGAGGGTCTGACATGGAGCGTAAACAGTGTGAAGGTGCTAAAAAAGGCCCAACAACGTTTGCACTTTGGTCCTCAGGAGAAACGACATCACTCAGAGACTGCTGTTGTCCTTTTACAGGTGCTCCATAGAATCTATCTTAACATACTGCCTATGTGTATAGTTTATTAGCTGCACAGTAGCCGAAAAAAAGGCTCTCCAACGGGTCATTAACATGGCCCAGAAGATAGTCGGTTATCCCCTCCCTACAATGGTTGACCTTCACAGTGCTCGCTGTGCCAAGAAAAACTCAGAGCATTATTAAAGACACTTTCCATCCCGGTCACTCCTTGTTTGAACTGTTGCCATCAGGCAGACGATACAGGACAATCAAAGCAAGAACAAACAGACTAAAAAACAGTTGTTATTCAACAGCAATAACCACCCTTAATGCCATAAAAAAACATTCATAAAACAATACTATATCGTTAGATTGTGCAATAACTATGACAGAATGAATGGTGGTGGGTGGGTGTATCTCCAATAAGATGGGGAGGTTTTTATTTTGTTTTTATTTATTTTTATTTATTGATGCACCAACTGTTTGGCACTTTTAATTTCGTTGTACAGGTTACAATGACAATAAGGGATTACATTTCATTACATTACGTTGGGCGACGTTCCTCTAGTTACTTTATTTTTAATGCAATACATGATGTTGTTAAATGCGTAGTTTATTCAAAGTGCGCTGTATCTTTTTTATGGGCATGAGCGATGCTCAATTAAAAAATGAATCATTCTTTTGAGTCGATTCTGTTCAAAGAATTCATCAAACAAGTTGGCAGATCTGTCTAAGTCGGTTCGCGAATCAGTTTGAATGATCGGTTCAGTTTCCTGCACGCACTTGAATTGTCTGAAGCGCTTTTAATTCACACTCGACTCGGAGTAACAGGAAGATTTAAGAACATCAAGAGCGTTGGATGAAGTGGCCGTGGACCTACAGTCTAGTGAAAGCAAATCTGCAACTACATCATATTTTTGTCAGCGATGAAGATCTTTATTAGTTGAACATCATCGTATGTGAATGAATGATTCCACAGGACGATACATTCGACTAGTAAAAACTTTTACCCTTTATTTATTTTTTTCTTTTCTTTTTGGTGACGGAGTTTTCCTCCAGTTTCGTAACAGAACAAAAATATTCTCCTCCTGCTTCTTCTTCATATTATTATTATTATTTATTGTTGTTGTTGTTGTTTAAGGTTTAAATTAATCAATAAAATAGGCCTATACTAAATAAATGTAAGCCTATGTACTGAATCAAACTTAAGGATAATAATATTATCCTTATATAGTGATGGCGCAGTGGATAAGACACATGCCTTTGGTGTAAGAGACCCGGGTTTGAATCGACTGTGAGACACCAATGTGTCCCTGAGCAAGACACTTAACCCCTAGTTGCTCCAGAGGCGTGCGACCTCTGACATATATATAGCAATTGTAAGTCGCTTTGGATAAAAGCGTCAGCTAAATTAATAAATGTATATGTAAATGTAATAATAGGATAATAATAAACTTATTCTGGCCTCACACAACCAGTGGGTTGCTCCAGATGCTGGCTTTAACATTAGAGATCTTCCAGGAACCACTTAAATGTTAAAAGATTGTACAATAACCCTTTTATAGCATTCAAGTTCCTCTAATTTCCCCCTTAAAGGATCCCATAAGTTCCAGCATGAACAAGATTGTCAATGCTCCACCAGTAACCCTACTATAGGAAAAACAGCTTTGAGGCACTTAAATTACATTTTTGAAGTTCCTTGAGTATCCCACAGGATATTTGACGCACCTTTAGTTTTTACAATGTAGATGTCGACTCAAGGACGTGAAAACCAGGAGTGACATGAAAATCCAAGCTATAAAATCTTATGAATGTGTGCAGAGAGGACCAGCCTGCCGCATCACAAACAAATTGCAAGGGGCACCCCTTGCCAAGGCAGCAGAGGAGGCGACCCCTCTGGTGGAGTGAGCCCTTAGACCCGTTGGCAAAGCTTGGCCGGGCGCCTCATAGGCAAGAGCAATAGCATCCCTGACCCAATGTGACATGATCTGTCTGGTGGCGGCAGCACCCCTGTGCTGAATTCTGGGATAGGCTTGGCTGCGAAGGATCATTCCTATGTATCCTGCATTCACGGGAAAAGAAGGACGCATTGGCAGGCCGCATATTGAAGGAGCTTTCGAAGGATCTTTGCATTGGGAGAGCCTTCGTCACGCCACGGTGACGCAATCGGCTAAACTTTCCCCTTTAAGCGAGTCTCGGTGCGTCCTCTGAAGGCCGCGTCGGCCGTGCACTTCGAAGGACGCGGCCTTCAAAGGATGCAGCCCCTTAATTGGGACACAGTTGTAGTGTCTCAGTCTACAGTACATTACATTCACACTGTTTTTTTAGGAAGGCAAACAATATAATAATAATAACTTGCATTCGCTTCATTGTCTTTGCACGTGTATGTTATAATTTTACATTCACATTATGCTGTCATTAGTGTGAATATATTTGAAAGTGATTTTGAAACGATCATAACATCAACCATAAATTATGGCTGACGTTATTATCAGAGATAGCCTATAGTTGCTAGATATTAAAATAGCTCACATCACAGAGACTCAGATATATGTATTTAATAGTTTCAGAAACTAATTGATCTTGAACGCTGTTACATACAGTAATTGCACAGTAGACCTATTTTAACTCAGCTGATGACAACAGAGCATCCTGAGTCCTGACACCACCAAGCGAATCACCGTTGCAGGCTTCGCTGAACAAGCACGCGCACACATGGGAAATTAATAGGGAGAGCAATAACAATTATTTTAGATAAAAGTAAAACATTTGGTTTTGGACATTAAATTGAAGTTTTAGCAATGTTATTCTTATTAGAGCAGTAACTAAGAGTATTATAACGACAGTACATTGATATCCACGTTGTGGGATGTTCTCTTAACGTAGATAAAAAAGAAGTCTCTCACATTTTTATTGAACCTTTCATTCTGCATTACTTCTCTCAAACTACTTAAATATTTGTACTCTAAATAGATGACACTTATATGTGTAAATGACTGGATTGCTCATTGTGTTGTAATAATAATAATAATACGTTTATTTTATATAGCGCCTTTAAGAAAACACAAGGACGCTTTACAATGAGTACAAATATACATGACATGGAAACATGACATAGAAACGATACATATAAACAGTGAAGGGTAACATAAGAGAAAGAGGTACATATAGAAATCAGAACCTAGAGTCAGAGGTCAGGGAAACAAGTGACAAAAAGATGTGTTTTAATTTGTGTTTTAACGTCGTGTAGTGATGAGAGGTCACGGATATGTTGGGGAATAGAATTCCAGAGAGTTTAGGCAGCGGTACAAAATGTGCCCTTCCACGAAACGATGACAGTTTGTGCCGTGGGATCGTCAACAGACCGGTATCGGAAGATCTAAGTGTGCGGACAGGGGAGTGGGTATGGATGAGATCAGAAATATAGTTGGGGGCAAGACCATGAAGAGCTTTGAATGTAATAAGGAGTATCTTGCACTGAATGCGAAAGGGTAGCCCAGGGGCGTAGCACCAAATTCTGGGCCCTGTGTACTCTCAATGTCAGTGGGCCCCCTACACATGCCATTGTACGATGCAGGTTAGCAAAATGAAAATTCAATTTTCAATGAATTTTTTTATTTTTTATTATTTGAATATAAACAAGTATAAATAGTGTTTAAATCTATAATCAAATCAGATTATAGTAATGACTGGTTCTTTCATTCACCACCTGAATTGATGCATTTGGCCTACTTGTGCTCAAATACCTTTAAACCTTAGGCTACATCTGGTTTGTGTACTAACATTTTGATCCATGATACTGATGCAAGTTTTGAATTAAAAACATTTATTTTTGAACAGGAGAACACGAGAGACAACTGTACCCTCAGAAACCAATCAAATAAGCTAAGCCTGCCATAATGAAAAAAAAAGTCAATTATAAAAAAATGAAAGTCAAATGAGATGTAATCTACATCCCAGTAAATCCCCACTGACGAGTCTTTTTGTTTGCAAAATCAGTGATGAGATCTGTTAAGTCCAACTGTTTGGCCAATTGGCTTTCAATTGACACAATAGCGAGGCTGTTTAGTCTATCCTGGCCCATTATTGATCTCAGGTAGGTTTTTTTTTTTTACCAGTTTTAATAAACATAAATATATATATAAAAAAAAATGAAACAGTAAAACAATGTAAACAACATGATCTTTTATCAGATTTATTTTAGAGTAGAACTTTAAAACTTTAACTCTTGTACTGAACCATTAATTCTTCCACAGAATAACAAAAACATGAATGTTGAGTAACATATTACTCATCATTACACTTTATGTAGTGTGCAAGCTCAAGTGTGTCCTCACTCTCAGTACTCCAGGGTTAAATAAATCATCAGTGCATGTGATGGAGGAATGCACAGTGCATGTAGGGGGCGTGGCCTCAGTAGCCCTGCAGTGTGCTGCATTAAATCTGCTTTGTTTTAGCCAGGATTATGCTACAATCGATTTTCCATAACTATATTTAATTTCCCTGTTAAAGGAATAACCTTTCAGTTTTGTAAATTCCCATTAATTCCCTTATATTCCTGTTAACTCCCATGGAAATTTTCCAACTTTGAAAATTCCCAGAATTTTGGAACCCTGTTCATTGGCTTTGAAAACATCATGAATTTATTGAGCATTGACTATAGCTTTTAAGCACAGCACTGTGCTGCAATGCTAGGGCTTTTCACCAAACAAAAATGATAATTTGCTTTATTGCTCAAATCAATATTACCTGTGTGCACTTGAGAACACAGTGATATTGGTAGGCACATCTACATGTGCTGAAATACAGGCAGATAATTTATCAAGGAGTTTGAGAATATATCACACACTATAAGCAATAGTAGGGCTAGTAACTTTACACTGTGCTCCCACTATTTCCACCACCCCAATAGCACTAGGCAATAGCACACACATTGAATCAAAAGGCTTACTTATTTAAGGTAAACAACTCACAATTAGGGAGATCGCCCTTTGAGCAATGATCTCACCTTGTCTTTCCTCATTTCTGCTCTCAGTCTCAGCCTCATCTCCAGAACAGCAGCCAGGACTGGCCAGTGCTGCTACTGCTGGTGGGTCAGAAGAACCACTGGTTGTTTCTGAAACTGGTTAATGTTGGCAACCTGATGTTAGCTGGCCTGGCCCATAATTTACTCAAGCAGCCTGGTTGACAAACTAAGCTAAAGATTTAACATTAGCATACATACATTAGCAGCAGCTGTCTGGAGTTGACCAGATTAACTTTAATTGGATGTAGGTGCATAACAAGCAAACTCAGTTCACCTTTTGGAAAGAAAGCAGTCATCAGCTGCTTCCCCTCATTCTGCCTCCTTTATTTTAACTTCCTATCTTTCTTTTTTTGAAAGCCCGATTTGGGCTTTTTGCACAGCATGATCAGGCTCCCAGGCTCTAGACTCACTGCGTGACTTGTTTGCCGCCGGCTGCCGTCTATGGGCGGACGCGGACTAAACCATTTGGAGAGAGGGGGGGGCAATTAATTAATTAAACAATTAATTAATTGTTTGCCTTCCTAATTAATTAATTCATTAAATTAATTCGAATTAGGTAACAACATTTTTTTTTTACAAAAATAAATAAATAAATTGATGGGATTTCAAAGGGCCCTCTCCCTAGACGGGGCCCTGGGTAGTCAGGTCCACTTTTCCCCCCACTACCACGCCCCTGGGGTAGCCAATGTAGACTGCGTAAAATCGGAGTAATGTGGGAAGATTTCTTTGTGTAAGTGAGGACTCTGGCGGCAGAGTTCTGGATATATTGAATTTTATTTAATGATGAATTTGGGTAAGCCATAGAAAAGAGAAGTGCAGTAGTCAAGCCGCAAGGTAATGAAAGCGTGAACTAGAGTATCAGCATCAATGATATTAAAGGGATAGCTCACTCAAAAATGAAAATTCTGTCAGTATTTACTCACCCTCATGTTGTTCCAACCCTGTAAGACCTTCATTCATCTTCGGAACATGAATTAAGATATTTTTGATGAAATCTGAGAGCTGGATTAATTCGTATTCCGAAGATGAATGAAGGTCTTATGGGGTTGGAACAACATGAGGGTGAGTAAATACTGACCGAATTTTCATTTTTGAGTGAACTATCCCTTTAAGAAATGGACGTAAGCGTGCAATATTACGAAGTTGGAAGAAGGCAGACTTGGTGAGCGAGGAGATGTGAGGAAGGAAGGAAAGAGAGGAATCAAAGATTATACCCAGGTTTTTGACACTGGTGGAAGGTTGAACCAAGACTCCAGCAATATTGACATTTTCAACACAGACATGGGATGTAGTTTTAGGTGAACCAATAAGAAGTAAATCTGTTTTATCTGGACTAGTATGGAGGAGTGATCCAGCTCTCAGATTTCATCAAAAATATCTTAATTCGTATTCCGAAGATGAATGAAGGTCTTATGGGGTTGGAACAACATGAGGGTGAATAAATACTGACAGAATTTTCATTTTTGGGTGAACTATCCCTTTAAGAAATGGACGTAAGCTTGCAATATTACGAAGTTGGAAGAAGGCAGACTTGGTGAGCGAGGAGATGTGAGGAAGGAAGGAAAGAGAGGAATCAAAGATTATACCCAGCTTTTTGACACTGGTGGAAGGTTGAACCAAGACTCCAGCAATATTGACATTTTCAACACAGACATGGGATGTAGTTTTAGGTGAACCAATAAGAAGTAAATCTGTTTTATCTGTGTTAAGTTTGAGAAAATTCCTGGTCATCCAAGCATTCATCAATACAAGCTGATATGGAAAGCGTTGGGAAAGGAGCATTGCGTTGAAAATGGATGTATAGTGTCATCTGCATAGCAGTGGAATTTGAAGCCATGATGACGGATGATGTTACCTAATGGGAGCATGTAGATGATGAAGAGAAGAGGCCCAAGAACAGAACCCTGGGGAACACCGTGCAGGACAGAGTGGACTTAGCCTGGCGGATGGAGATGTAATGCTGGCGATCAGACAGGTAGGAGGTGAACCAGGATAGGGCCGTTCCGGAAATACCAAGAGCAGAGAGACGGGAGATGAGAACACTATGAGAAATTGTATCGAATGCAGAGGAAATGTCTAGAAGAATTAGAATACTGGTGGAGCCGGAGTCAGTTGCCACAAGGAGATAATTGACAACCCTAAGAAGTTCTGTCTCAGTGCTGTGGAGTGTGCAAAAGCCAGATTGAAAACATTTATAGAGGTTGTTGGATGACAAATGAGTTTGAAGTTGAGCAGTGACCACTTTCTCAAGCAGTTTTATAAAGAAATGGTAGATTAGAGATTGGTCTGTAGTTGGCCATGTCAGAGGGGTCGAGGCCAGGGTTTTTTAGGACAGGAGTGACTGCGGCAGTTTTTATTTCCAGAGGAACAACACCAGTGCTTAGAAGTTGGGAGATGAGAAATTAAATCGATGGTGAAATAACGGGTGCACATTTTTTAAGTAAAGTAGTAGGAGCAGGATCAAGATGAAAGGAATATGCATTTGCTTTGTTGATTAGCTCAGAGATATAAGCAGGGGTTGGAGGGGCAAAATCAGTGAGAGTATAGGTGTAGAAGTGGTTTGGAAGTCTTGTATGGGAACAGTATCATGGATGGGAAGAGATTATAGATACTTTCAGTTTTATTTTGAAAGAAGTGCAGGAGTGACTCACAGAGGTCTGCTGAGTTACTCATGAGAGGTGCTGGAGGGTTGGTTGAGTTTATTGACTATCCAAAACAGTGTTTTTGGTCGAGAGGATGCATTTTTAATAAGGGTAGAGTAGTAACTAGAACGTGCAGTGTTTATAGCAGATTTGTATAACTGAATATGGTCATTTTAAACTGCTATCAGGCGGTGAAGCCACCGGAAGTGTTCGAGCGGCCATTTTACGATTGCCAGCTAAAACTTTGACCAACAATTACCCAATTTGCGGCGTATCAGTCGCACATTAATATTTTTTTCCGATGAATGTACATTAATTGATACTTAGAATGTTATCTGTAATGTTTATGGTCTGTTCAGGCTTGATAAGCGATAGACATCGTTTAGATGGGTGTGTCTACTGCACACTGTCGACACAGGTAAGTTAATAAACTAAAACAAAATAGATTTTTTTAAGTATGTTAGTTAACATACATAATTATACTGGAAATATTAAGGATGGCATTAGATCTGGGATTATTAAAATAAATTTATTTAAATATACATTAAATTTTACAATACACAATCCCCTATTTATATAATTTATAGAATCAGGGATAGCATATTTTGTAATATGTAAAACATGTCAATCGCAATGCCTCATTGGATTGTAGTAGTTGTTAACCACCATTAAAGCCGTACAGTTTTGTACATTTGTCTTTTTGTCCGATTGCAAAAGCTTCTTTTTTGTTGTTGCTATAAATCAAAATGTTTAATGCTGGTTATGGTTAATTTTTACTATAATACCTATGGGAAAAATTAACATGTGCTCTTTGAAGTTTAACCAAAGACTATAAGATGTACACCAGTCTAAAATTAATAACAATTCACCATTTCACAGAGTCATTTCTATATATAAAAAAGTACTGTAGATAATTTAACATACTGAATTATTATCAGTAGAAGGCTTATCTTTTAGCGTAGGATTCATCTTCTCGTGTCATCACGGGCTGTAGTATCAATACTGACACCTACAGGCGGTATAGTAAACTGTACATTTACTTAGAGTGCCCCTATTATGCTATTTTAAAGTTTCCTAATGTTGTTTTGGAATCTCCTACTACAGGTTAATTAATTAATTCTGAACCAATGACCTGAGCAGACTTATGATGTCCGTATGTGTCCGGATAGTGACATTAAAGCCTGTTTTATGCTTCTGCGTCGAATCGACGGCGTACCCCGGCAGACCCCTCTGCGTCGCCGCGAACCCCTCCGGCGTAGCTCGACGTGCACCTCCAAAAAATTGTAACTACGCGTCGAGGCGACGCAGACCACAAGGGCTGTGATTGGTCAGATGCACCGCGATGCAACTCAACCTGACGCAGAACCATAAAACGGCAACGACGCCATAGGAGTGACGGCGTAGCTACGCCGTGGAGTTGACGCAGAAGCATAATGAGGCCTTAAGAACGACAAAAGTGACACTGTGTTGAGTGCAGTGCTTTTGGTGGAGGGAGTGTAATAAAGTAAACTGCAACAGAATAGTCTGGGGTGGGAAAAGTTAAGAATTGTTTCTGGGGGGTTTGTGCAATGCACTGTTACTAGTTTTAGTGCAGTGTTGTGCTTATGGGACTGGAGATATAGAGGAGCAAACTGCAACACTTCAGTTTGGGGTGGGTGAAGGAAGGATTACAATAGACTTTTATTGAGAAACAGAATTTTTTCAAGTGTGTTGGGGTTTAGATGATTCCTCTTCTTGGACAAAACCAGCCTTGGAAAAGATCCTTTCACAAGGAACAGAGGATGCAGGGAAACATAAAAATGCCAGTGCCAGCTGGTATAAATGAGGATACTGATGCTTCTGTTGAGGCCAGACAGGGGAGGCTTTCTTCTGTCTTGCTGGCTCCATTACCATTATCCAAAAGGGCAATCCAAAACAAAAAGCAGTCCAGTCCAGATCTAAAAATCCAAGGCAATCCAAATAATCTTATCTAATTAATATAACAAGACTATAATATAGCTACTATAATTAATAATAGCAATATACTATAACTATTCTAACCTGATATAATGTACAGCCCTAACACATATATGACATAATAACAATGAGAGTTCTCCAACTCTCTGACACTACTACAACTGCGTCTACTACTCCTGACAACAGCCACAAGGTGGCGCAAGTTTCGAACCCCCTTTATCCGGAAGCACACTCAGACCGAACCGATGACGTATCCATACAAACGTCTCGGTTACTTACGTAACCTCGGTTCCCTGAGAAGAGGGAACGAGTATTGCGTAAGGCTAGCTTATGCTACGGGAAAACTCCTTTTCTCGAGAATATTGAAGCAAAATTCTTTAAAACACAGTGCAGCTGCACAGCAGACACAGATGAGCGGATTAGCACAGTCATTGGCTGTGCAGCGGCAACTGCACGAACCTATGGTGAAGCGGCTCAGACGCGAAACCAATCAGGCTGCTTCGTGCCTTGGCATGTCAGAGCCCGCCAGAATGGGCATGGCCTAAGCCCTTATAGTGGCCCATTCAGCCAAAAGGAATTAGGTTAAGTCGACTGAAGAGATCCCCTGATCAAGCACAATAGCACGGCGGGGTACGCAATACTCGTTCCCGCTTCTCAGGGAACCGAGTTTACGTAAGTAACCGAGACGTTCCCTTTCGAGAGGTCTCTCATATTGCATAAGGCTAGCTTACGCTATGGGAACCCCTTTCAAAACGCCATGCGTGCTTAACTTTGCTCCATACAGATCCCCGAAGCAGATGCCCGAGGATAATAGATGAGTAAAGTTTATGAATCCCAATAGAAACCGGTCATTTGACGAGTCTCGTATAGGAAAAAAAAACAAGGAAATGGGCCTAATAGGGCCAAATCCCTATAATGTGTGTATATAAATATATATATATAAATATATATATATATATATATATATATACAGTGGTGGAAAGAGTACTGAAAAAACATACTCAAGTAAAAGTACCATTACATTCCAAAAAATGTAGTGTGAGTAGAGTAAAAAGTACTTGTCCAAAAAACTGCTTGAGTAAGAGTAAAAAAGTAGCTTATTTAAAAGTACTCATGAGTAGTGAGTAGTGAGTACTGAGCTGCGGATTCTACCCCTTATAATAAACACTGTGCACTACAATTTATAAATTTATAAAAAATTGCACATACTGTAATTCACATTATATTTTGTTCTTTGTCAGAAGGATTGAAGAATATCTATCATCCATCTTTTTTAAATGCATCAAATCAGTACACTCCTCACCATTTAAATCATATTATTTTTTGGGGGGAAAAGCATTTAAAATTAGGCGAAAAGAAACTAGGCCTGAGTATGCCATTGTTGCACATAAAATATCAATATTCATAACTGTGCAAAGATTCAAAAACATTTAGAAACTCATATGATAGTTCAGCATCACACACCATGAGTTGGGTTAAATAGAGAGATTAAAAAATACCTAATTTCTCTCCAAAACGGTACCAATGTTAGTGTTTTGATAAATGAGAATCACTAATATTATCAGATTACCTCACCTAATGCACTGAAAAAGGCTAAGATAGTGAGCTAACACTAATTACACACTTTAATTCCATGCTATTAAATATGTTAGAATTTAAACGTAAATGCACATTGTTCTAGAAGGGTGGCATCATCCCTTACATTTTACACGGTTACATTTACTCACATTGTAATGCTGCTGATAATACAATTTGTAAGGAAAATTGTGCATTAAATAGGGAAGTTATATCCAGGAAACTTTTACAAAAGAAACAAACAAACACACACACACACACACACACACACACGCATGTCTCTTTGGCGAAGCTGTTTTATCAGCAGCATCCACACACAAAAAAACAAAAGTTCAACATGAAAAATGTTTTTGCGCAAGTGCACTTGCCAAGACGGATTGTATAATGGATCAATCAAAAAACGTTGTTTATTAACGAGCTGTAACATTAGTTACAGACTGACAGAAATGCAGTTCAAGTTAACGCCGTGGTTCATAGAGTGCACTGATTCTGAATCTGGCAGCATGGCGAGCGCGAGACGCGGCAGTGCACAGATCGTGACGCGCGTCTCTCTATAATGTGATTGTGAAGTAAATGGGAGCGGGAATTCACCGCATTATGAACTCGTCACGCAATACCCCCAACCTCAGACCAAATGTTAGGCCATGTAGACAGGCCAGCCTATATAAATATCATATTAAGCACAAATGTGAAATGTACCTTAGCATATTAGAGGAAGACGCTGATATCTGGATTGAATTGATGCGGGAAGAATGCACTTCACATGGCCTAGGGGGGTTTGTGCTTGCACTTATACTGAGAGAACCCTCGCTTGCAAAGCTGGAACTTCCAGATTATAAAATCTGATAAATGTGGACGGCAAGGCCCAGTCGGCCGCCGCACAAATATCTTCCATGGGTATACCACTTGACCAAGCCCATGATGAGGCCATGGGTAAAGCAGGCCCTTAGAGTCATAAGCCAACGCGATAGCGTCTACTATCCAGCATGATAATCTCTGCTTTGTCACACCAAGCCCTTTGGTGCGGCTGCCAAAGCATACAAAGAGCTGTTCTGACTGTCTGAATGCGGCTGAACGCTCCACATAAACTCTGATAGCCCTGACGGGACAGAGTAGACTCGCATCTCTTTCGTCTTCTGGTGAGGAAAGAGCTGCTGGTGAAATGACCTGCGCTCTGACAGCGCTTGTAAATCGCCCACTCACTTGACTGAGGCGAGCACCAGTAAGAGAGCGGTCTTTTACGAGAGATGCTTCAGGTCCGCCAACAGTAGCGGCTCGAATGCGGCACCTTTCAGTGCTTCCAGGACCGTGGAGAGGTCCCAGATAGGCACAGAAGGAGGTCGCGGAGGGTTCAACCTCCTTGCTCCTTTAAGGAAGCGGACGGTGCTCTTGCCTCAGTGATCGTTTTCAGCACCCTTTCGGGGAGACACCCGGGTATCCGTTGAGGGGCCATACATGAAGGGCCCACAAATCGGGACGTGGATGGCAGATTAATCGGTTTGCCTACGTGAGGAGGTCTTTCCTCAGTGGAACCGGCCATGGGATTGTTTCCAGTAGCTGTGCCAGCTCGGAGTACCATAACTGGTAAATTACCATTGCTTAGTTACCAATGATCACGCACGCGCACTCGACAATCGACTTCTGTGGACTTCGACCGAAATCAGGAAGTAAATACAGGTATGTGAGCTGGCTGAATTAACATAACTTTTATTCATATCTTTCACAGTCAGATTCAGTCAGATTTCAGTCAGAAGTTCAGTCTTATTCAGTCAGATTCACCGTGTTCACTCTGAATAAAATCACTCACATGGCTGTGCACTTGTAATGACACATCAATGATTTTAAGAGGCTAAAAGCAGGTTTAAAACTTGCCCCATTTAAGTCAACAGGGTTCAAATTTTAAAAAGAGGATAACACTGTGTAGGCAACACCGATTTTTGTCATTGTTCTCTGTACTGACAGCACTCCAAATTTACAAAAAAATGAGCTCAATGTTAAAATTTACCGGAGTTCTCCTTTAATATAACAGCTTCAAAGTCATTTCAGTGGTAAACAAACTCATAGTAGGGCGAATCATCCTGGTAGTAAAGCTTGGGGGGGACGCCGCTGCAAAAACCAGCAATGCAAGTTTGAGAGGAGCACCCCCGACAAATCTCGCGAGAATCACGACATGCTTTACGGCAACGACGTCACACACATCAACAACAACATAATATGAAGCACGAAGACACCTATGGAAGACACTTGCGCGCATTTCAGACGTGATACTCGACGATGGAAAAAGCAAAGAAAACGCAGTCGGAAGAGACTAGGAAAAGAAAACGAGAATCTGACAGCGTGAGGAACCGGACAAGAGTCCCACTCGGTCAGGCTTTCACTGTTAAAGTTGATTCCTGCAATTATCATGAGAACAGTTGTCAATATCTCACATAATTATCAGGACATAAATAAGCCTACACGTTGTAAATAGTGTAAATGAGCGCAATTTGCAAACTATTATGATAAATTGCAATAATCATGTCTAACGAAATCATAACGGACATTGTTCCGAAATAATGCGACGTACATGTAACTTTATTGATGTCATCTGGCATTTTGTAATGTTTACATTACACTCAAAAAACACAAATGAAATTATACAGTAGGCCTAGGCTATTGGCTATTTACTTGTAATTTAGCTGCAATCATGTAAAAACATTATAAGCCATCAAACGCGGTAGGCTACTTTATTATTATAAAGTGCAGAGCTCTGCGTGGGTGGTGTTTACGACAGTAACGTTAAATACAAGTACTCTACAGCGACTCTAGGGGTCGCTGTTTGACAAAAACGAAATTCCTGCATAGTGTGCCTTTAAAGTCCCTGTAAAGTCAAAATGAAGTATGTGTTCTGAGTTTGTCATATCACAGAAAAATGTGTTATTAGCCACCCAGCCAAATTTGAATGATAAAAAAGCCGGCGAGTACATAAAATAAGCTATCAAAATCTTGAAAAAAATGAGCAGTAGTCTCTGCTCTCAAACGCTGGGGGCGTGTCCGCTGGTTGCACTGTAACCACACCCACTCGCGGTAAAGCTACCGTTGCCACACTCAACTGTCACGACCCGCTGCAGCTGGAATGGATGCTCCTAGAAGCTTATTAGGTTAATTATAACATAAGCACACAAGGCAACTTACACTCATTGGTGGGCACACACTGCCGATGATGGCACCAGTTGTCGGCACGACGGGAGGATGAAGGCCGAGGCGGGAGATAGTCGGTTCGGCCCCATTCACCAGTAACAGCGGATCAGTGAATCCCAGTTGTCTCTGACGAAAGTTTATAAAACTATCCTGTGTAAAATCATCACTACAGGGGGGGTTTGGTGGTGATCCTCAGCTCTCTATCAAGGTGGCTCTTCACAAAATTAATCCACCTCTTCTTGATGTGATCATTTTTAGGGAGTTTAAATAAGGACACCGAACTGTTTTGTACGTGATCGCATCCAGGTAGTACGCATTTCCGTGACGAAGACATAGCTAAGTAGCGAACTGTAAGCTGTAGTAACAAATAATAGTACTGACAGTAACTCGCGATTGAGCGCCAAACTGATGCGAATGTGCTCTATTTATATTGTTAGTGGAGCGGCCAGCCTCAGTGGCTCTAGTGCGTCATCAAATAGGGGCGTGTCCAGGAGATCAGGGGCTTCAGTGCGTCATCGAGCCCCGTTTTAGACCCAAAAAATCCGGAAATTAGCAATGGTGAAAAACGGTCTAACTCCACAATTCAGTACTTCACAGTTCACAGTCTTTGTAATATGTTTTAGCAATACATTTCTAACATTTATAATATGTTTAGAATTTTTTTTCAAATTGCCTTTACAGGGACTTTAAGTGTTCCCTTAAGTTCTGTTATGTGTTTGCAACCAAGCGTGCCACACAAGCCCTGAAAAGTGAAGCCAAAACGTCTCGATCATCCCCCAGTGACCGGTCCTAGTATAGCTCATAAACCCCGCCTCCCCATGTTCTTCAACGGGACGTGAGACCAAATACTAAACAATTAAATTACACTTCACATATCTTTTTTCCAAAGATAGTTTCTGTCATTTACTGTAGTTTTTATCACGTTGGTGTAATGATTACGCGACTTTAGCTTCCTGCTCACTACTGCGCATGTCTGGTCCCGAAATCGCAACTGCGCAGACTCAAGTCCCAATATGTCAGCGACATATCGGGACAATGGTGGCTTCACGTCTCGCCAATGGAAGAGAGCGAAGGGGCGTCGTCCATCTTTTTTTACAGTTTATGGTTGCAACAAAGTCCTTAATAAACCGTTTCAACTTAAAAAAATTAAGGGAGCAAAACAGCTCCCTTAAATCATCTAAACTCAAGCGCGATGGCTGATTTTATGGTCATTGAAGAGGAGGGAGTACCTATAGGCGCATTTTAATGATTGAAATGCAAAAACAAATAAATGAATGAATAAATAAATAAATAAATAAATAAATAAAAACTATCATCAGAAGTGTATTGTGATTGTCAAAACATTTTTTAACTAAACAGAATTTTATTAAGTTTAGTAACAACATGTTACAATGAATGTTTAGGCCCACATAGTAGCCTACAATGACTGTTAGGCTACAGTTTTTATTATAGCTTGAAACAAATTTCAATTCAATTCTTGTGATTTGATCTTGATTCAATATCGATTCATTTGGATTAGGTAGGCTACAGTAGATGCATGTTAATTTTTCTCAAGAGAGAAAATAAGTAACATTTCAATGTTAATGATGGTGAGTGCACAGCTGAACATTATTAGTGTCCGTGACAACAAATGAGTGAAGAAGGCAGGTGATGACAAAACATAACGAGTCCATGTGGTGTGAGAGTGTGACAGCTGTAAACATACAGAGAGCACTGTCAGCTGGCATTAATATTAGAGGTTAAAAATAACAATTAAAATAAAATATAATGTGTTTTTTATTATAATAACAACGTTATAATATTTTAATGTAAAAGTAAAAATATAATAAATATGTAACTTATATTGCACATATTTAGCAAAATACCCCCCTCTATAGCTAATTTTTCTAGCCAACTAACATGTTATGGCCTACCTGTCATTAAATGGCTTTCCTGGGGTAAATGTAACTATTCAGCTGTTCATCTCCATCTGTTAGATATTGACCTATTTCCGCAGTTGAAAAACACTGATTGATCGATATTATGTACGAGGAATATACATTTCGGTAAGTTGTACTGTATCTTTCTACATACCTATTAATCTTAATACTAGTTCTAGTATTAAAGAGTAAAAGATGATTCGGTTCACGTGCCGCTTGAACTGAGGCGTTACAGCGATCAAATTGTCCCGTCACATTTACAATCAACGCCAAAAAGGTATTGTTTGAATTTTGTAATAAAATTGACATAATCTGAGAGCTGAGCATTTGTTTCATAGCAACAGTAACCTGCTCTGTCTTGTCTGTCACCGCATTTCCATTACCCTTCAAATTGCGCAAATTGAAATTGCGAATTGAAAATACACCCAATGGAAACAAGTAAATTTCGCAAAAACTCCCATTTATCGCGAAAAAGTTTTTATGCTCGCATGAGGTGGTTTATCAGGCAATTCGAAAAAGAAATATTTCGCAAAACTGCAATGGAAACATTTTTTGCACATTTAGGTTACCTGACGTAGACCGCAGTGTCATTTCGCAATAGTTTTTTGTTGACATTTAGAAAAAAAACGGAAAAGTTTAGCTCAAATCTGTAATGGAAACTTCCATCACAGATTTGCGCAAAACATTTGCGATTTTTCTAAATGTCGACAAAAAACTATTGCGAAATGACGGTGTTTCCATTAACCGATGTTATGCGACTAAAACATTTTTTTCCTCTCGCGATAAGTCATTCCAAAAATCATGACAATGGACATTGGTAGGTTTTATGTTTATCCCAGCCACTGCACTGGCCATTATTATTAATCGAACGAGACGTACGACTCGGTTACTAACCTAACCTCGGTTCCCTGAGAGGAGGGAACGAGTATTGCGTAAGTAGCTTACGCTATGGGAAAACTCCTTTTCTCGAGAATACTGAAGTCTTTATGTAAAACGCATTGCAGCTGCACAGCTGACAGCAATGAACGATGGAAGCTCGGTCATTGGCTGTGCTGCGGCAACTTGCTCGAACCAATGACGGGGCGACTCTGAATGCGCGACCAATGAGCGTGCTTCGCGCCCGCGCGCGTCAGAGCCCGTCAAGATGGGCTTGGCCAAGAGCTATTTATTGGGCGCCCCGTCATGAGAGTTCTTTAGGTTAAAACGACTGAAGCGAACTAACCAAGCACAATCACGGCAGCTTACGCAATACTCGTTCCCTCCTCTCAGGGAACCGAGGTTACGTTAGTAACCGAGTCGTTCCCTTTCGAGAGGTCTCTCCTGTTGCGTAAGTAGCTAACGCTATGGGAACACCATGCAAAACGCCGTGCATGCTGAACTTCGCCTTATGATAGCCAGAGGCAGGTGCCTGAGCTGAAAAGCAAAGTTATCATCCAACTAGCCGGCAGAGGCGAGCTTTATATGTGGGAAAAAATACAGAGCGGCTAGAAGGCGCTCAGTGTGACACAAGCACATACATAATCTAGATACGAACTCGTAGTTCAACTAGCATCATGCTGATAGTACATTGGAATGCAATGTCGGGACCTGTAGGTTGTAGAACCTGATAAATGTGGACGGTGAGGCACTTGGCCTGCCGCCGCACAAATATCCTCGATCGGTATCCCGCTCGACCATACCCAGGAAGAAGCCACACTCCTGGTGGAGTGTGCTTTGACTCCCCAGGGGCATTGAAGTCCCTTAGCTTCATAAGCCAGTGCTATCGCCTCAACTATCCAGTGAGAGATTCTCTGCTTTGAAACGGCGGAACCTTTCGTACGGCCGCCAAAGCATACAAACAGTTGTTCTGTCTGTCTGAATAGGGCAGAACGCTCCAAATACACTCTGAGAGCCCTAACGGGGCAGAGTAGATTAGCGTCGTGTTCGTCTGCTGGAGACGACAGCGCAGTTAGGGAGATAAACTGTGCTCTGAAGGGAGTGGTGAGCACTTTAGGAATATACCCGTGTTTCGGTCTAAGGACAACCCTGCAGTCGTTAGGTCCGAATTCTAGGCAGGCAGCGCTTGTCGAAAGCGCGTGCAGGTCGCCCACTCTCTTGACCGAGGCGAGTGCCAGAAAGAGCGCAGTCTTAAGCGAGAGCTGTTTAAGGTGCACGGTTCGGAGTGGTTCAAAGGGGGGCCCCTTAAGAGCGTCTAGGACAGTAGCTAGGTCCCAGATCGGTACTGAGGGGGGGCGTGAATGGTTCATCCTCCTAGCGCCCCTTAGGAAACGAATAATTAGGTCGTTTCTTCCCAATGGACGTTCCATTACAGGGTCGTGTGACGCTGTGATGGCCGCCACATATACTTTGAGCGTGGAGGGGGTGCGGCCCGCCTCCAGAAGCCCTTTTAGAAAAGCGAGTATGTTCGTAATCTCGCATGTTTCAGGGTTCAGGCCCTTGGCATTACACCAGTCACTGAACACTTTCCATTTCTGAGCATATAAGCGTCTCGTGGAGGGCGCCCGCGCCTCAGCGATGGTTTTTAGTGCTCCGCTCGTGAGGTTCCTGGGAACCCGTTGAGGGGCCATGCATGAAGGGCCCACAGATCGGGGCGGGGATGAAATATCATCCCGCTGGCCTGACTGAGGAGGTCTGGCCTCAGTGGAATCGGCCGTGGTGCAGATTGCATTTGCATCAGATCTGGAAACCATGTTTGGTTCTTCCAGAGTGGGGCTATCAGAAGCACTGCGTTTTGCTCCTCTCTGACCCGACTGATGACCTGTGGCAGCATCGCGATTGGGGGAAAGGCATATAAGGGGCGGCTCGGCCAGCTCTGGGCGAGCGCGTCCGTGCTTTTCGTGAAGAAAAGAGAGCAGTGCGCGTTCTCCTTGGAGGCGAAGAGGTCGATCTCCGCTTTGCCAAAGGTTTTCCATAACCACTGAATCGTCAGCGGGTTGAGAGCCCATTCTCCTGGGAGAATCTTGTCTCTGGATAGCATGTCTGCCCCCTGGTTCAGGGCGCCTGGCACATGCGCTGCTCTCAGCGAGCGCAAGTTGTGCTGGGACCATAAAATGAGTCTCCTGGCCATTGAATGCATGGAGCTCGACCTGAGTCCACCCTGGCTATTTATGTACGACACTACCATCATGTTGTCCGTTCGGACCAGGACGTGTTCGTTTTTTAGATGTGGAAGCAGGGCTCTGAGAGCCAAAGTGACCGCTTTCATCTCCAGACAGTTTATGTGTAGGCGCTTTTCCGGGTTTGACCAAAAGCCGGAGACAGGCCTGCCCTCGTAAAGGGCCCCCCAACCTATTTTGGAGGCATCTGTCGTTATCATCTTTCTCCTTGTGTTCACACCCAGACTCACGCCTGACTGGTACCAGTCGGCGACTTTCCAGTGCATCAGGGCTTTTATACAGCCGTGGTTCGCTCTGATTAAAAGGTGGCCCGAACGCCACGCGTGAGTAGGGACGCGGCTCTTGAGCCAGCGTTGGAGAGGGCGCATATGCAACAATCCTAGCTGGAGTACGGCCGATGCTGAGGCCATGAGACCGAGCATCCTCTGAAACCGCTTGACGGGGGCGCGCGCGCCCTCCCTGAATGATGTTGCAAGGCGCCGGATGGTGAGCGCGCGCTCTGATGAGAGACGCGCTGTCATTTGCATCGAGTCTAGAACTATTCCCAGGAAAGAAATCCTCTGGCTGGGAGATAGTATGCTTTTGCAAAATTGATTCTTAGACCCAGGCATTCTAAATGGCTGATAATCCAAGATCTGTGTGTTATTAACTGACTCTCTGATTGTGCTAGGACCAGCCAATCGTCGAGATAATTCAGTATTCGCACTCCCCTTCGTCTCAAGGGGGAAAGTGCTGCATCCATACATTTCATGAATGTACGGGGAGCCAGGGCCAGGCCGAACGGAAGTACTGTGTACTGGTAAGACTGTCCCTCGAAAGCGAATCTCAGAAACGGCCTGTGATGAGGCGCTATTGGAATGTGAAAGTAAGCATCTTTCAGATCCACTGAGAGAAACCAATCTCCTGGGCGTACTTGCGCGAGGATATGCTTGGTTGTTAACATTCTGAACGAGCGAATCATTAGTGCTTTTTTCAGGTGTCTGAGATCTAGGATGGGGCGGAGACCGCCATCCTTTTTCGGGACGAGAAAATAGCGGCTGTAAAAACCTTCCTCGCTCATAGAGGGGGGAACAGTTTCCACTGCGCCCTTTTCTATTAGTTTGCGCACCTCGGTGCGTAGAACATGTGAACACTCCTTTCTCACTTTCATCTGGACCACAGTCGTAAAACGTGGTGGTCTGCGAGCGAACTGGAGCGAGTATCCGTGCTTTACTATATCCAATACCCATTTCGGCATTTCTGGAATGTTTTCCCATGCCGCTGCGTGTACAGATATGGGCTGAATACAGGCTAGGGGCGGGCCGCTGTGACGTAGGGACCCGGCCAGCGAATCGCCTGAGCTCGTAGCTCTCAGAAGCGTGGGCGCGCGCTGAGCAGCTGAGTGAATGGGCGCGTGTGTGATTACAACAGCGCGCGCCGTGTCTGTAAAACTCGCAGCCTGAGCTGGGGTTGTGTTTGACACTGTAAGGACAGTTTATAAGTGGGGGTGCATAAACAGTGGTAGGCACACTCGTCACTTTTATAATGTTTCCCGCTTTTACTGGGGGTGAATTTATAACTGTGTGAACAGTGCTTGTGTGTAGTGGTGCGTACGTGACCGTAGGCACGTGATCTACATTCATGGGGCGCGCAGCCTGAGCTGGGAATGAATTTGGCACTGTTTTGACAGTATCTGGGAATGCACACTTTGTGGACATGTGAACCCTTAGTGACACAGGCAGAAAAAGACTCTTTTTGTGTTTTCTGTGCGTCGCCATAAAAGCGGTGTTTGTTTGCAGGTGAGCGAGCTCTTTGACTGGCCCATTGACTGCTGTATGGACATATCCAGCCGCCTGTAAGGGGACTGGGTAATGTTTGAGCTTTTGCAGAGAGAGTGGTCCGGCTTTTGCGAGACACGCACTCTCTCTTCTCATTCCTGTGGCTAGGACGACTTTCGAGGCTCAGGGTTCAGCACAATCTTGGGCCGAGGACCCCGTCGCTCAGACGGCGGCTTGCGGTTGTGAGAGCGCGAGCGGCGCCGAGTGTCAGCCTGAGGCGTGGGATGAGAGGCGGTGGGAGCTGTTCTAGCCCGCTGCGGCTGTAGCGGTCTCTGTCTGCTCTGCGATGAGCTGGAGCGCTTGGGCAGGAAATGGCGCATAGCTTGTGAAGCGTTCTGGGCCTCAGTGAAGCGTTCGGCGAAACCCTTAACCGCCGGTCCAAACAGCCCGCTGGTGGAGATAGGCGCGTCGAGAAATGGCGCCTTATCCGCGTCCTTCATCTCCGTCAGAGTTAACCACAGATGGCGCTCGAGAACAGTCAAATTAGCCATGGCACGGCCAATAGACTGGGCGGGGGCCTTCGTGGCTCGCAGAGCTATATCAGTTGCGCTGCGTAGGTCCCTGAAGGCTTCGGGTTCGGGGCCAGACTCGTCCATAGAGCGGAGAAGTTTGGCTTGGAACACTTGAAGTACCGCCATTGAGTGAAGCGCTGATGCAGCTTGGCCGGCGGCGGCGTAGGCGCGACCGGCGAGAGCAGAAGTAGTGCGGCAGGGCTTCGAGGGGTGGGAAGCTTTGGCTTGCCATCCGGTGGTGGAGGGCGGGCAGAGATGATTGGCCACGGCCTCCTCGAGGGGCGGTGTTCCCTCGTAGCCTCTTTCCTTCGCGCCGTCCACAGAGGAGAGCGAAGAAGAAAAAGAAGGCTTTAAGAGCGCAGAGTGGGGGGCTTTCCACGACTTGGTGAGTTCGTTGTGAACTTCCGGGAAGAAGGGAGAAGGCCTTTGCCGAGGGGCCTACTGGCGCCCCTGCAGAAACCACTCATCCAATCGGCTCCGGGTTGGTTCTTCGGGAGAAGACCAATCGAGCCCGAGGTCTTCCACGGCCTTAGAGAGGACACGGATAATCTCGGTATCCATGGTGGAGCCCCCGCTCGTGCTAGCTAGCGTCGACGGGGCGGGGTCGAGAGTGGAGCCCGGCCAGTCGTCCGATGCAGCGTCGATGGAAAAGCTGTCATCTATTCCCCCATCGTCCTCGGACGCGCCGAAAGTCACAAGGCCCACCGCTCTGCTAGAGGGGTGTAGGTCCGGCTGGGTGAACTGAACCGGCGGTGGGGAAGGCAAGAGCGGCGGTGAAGTACGCGGAGACTGGCTCGGCGTGACGTCACTGAGCTCAGGTTCAGGAAGCCTCTGTGAGCGGCGCTTTTTCTTGCGCGGCTCAGAGGGGTGGCGGCGATGGGCTCACTCACGGCGAAAGCGGCGAGGCGAGCCCGCAGTGCGGAGAGACCCAGGTCATCACATTCCGGGCATCCGCCCTTGGTCAAAGCAGCTTCTGCGTGGTCCCGGCCCAGGCAGCGAGCGCAGATGATGTGACGATCCCCGTCCGGGAGAAGGTCTCTGCACGACGCGCAGGAAGGCATTTGAAACAACGCCTCAGAAATTTGCTCTTTTACAAGTGTCAATCGCGTAAGTCTCACGCTGAATGTGTCACGCTATTCATCTGTCAATATGAACGCGACTTGGTCATTCTAATTAATGATCGGAAGAACGCGCATCGACCACCGTTACTCTAAAATATGCACGTATGTCCATTTAAACTCGATTTTGGTCAAATGTGGATTATATCATTACACTGGCAAGAATATGGTTACATTTAAAGATGCCATACCAAGTATGCAACGCTACGTTCAACTGCTTTTGAAATTACGGTGTTTTTTTCACTTCCTGAAAAGTAACCGTTTTGGACATTACGTGAATTTCATCGGGCAGCAACGACATGTCCCTTCACACAAAGGGCTGTTTCCTCCCCATACACTCAACACTGTGTCACTCGCCTTGCCTGAGCAGCGTGTAGTCGCAGTCCTCTCTTTATTCTTCAGTAAACATTATACACAGGGCTGTCAGCAGATGGACAACAGGTTAAGGGGTTTAACAAACATTATACTCAAGGACATGTACACTCAACTTTGACTTGACCCTCAATGCTAAATAATATTTGTATTCAACAAGTTGACTTCATAATATCATAATATCATTTATACACAATTTCAGAAGAACAATAGTCATAAGTAAGTCGCATGAAAATGGGGAACACCAAAGAAGCTATACTAACTGCTTGTAGGAGGGGGCCCAATAACATAAATATACAACATATAATATACAAACCAAAAACTCAATATACCAAAGACACAAAAATAAACAAGTATATAAAAAACAACAAAAAACAAACACTACAAGCAAAAAGACAATCCCAGCACAAGTATAACTCTTACGGAATGTTCATCAATCATATGTTATGAGCAATTTTTCCTTAAGACTTTTCTTAAAAATGGAGAAAGAATGCAATAATTTCAAATTCACCTCAGGCGCGTTTCAAATCTGTGGTCCTCTACAAACTACACTCAGGCTCGTACATTTTAGCCGTCGTTTTTTGCCAATGATGAAATATTTATCCCTTGTGTCATATGTGTGCTGGGGACGACTGATTGGGACAAGCTCACACAGTCGGTAATTTAACCTATGAATGACCTAGAATTTCGTACAGGCATTATGAAAGACATTATATTCTGAAAGCCTTAATAAACCAAGGCGACGAAACAGAGGACGAGTGGGGGTATTGGACTCAGACCACGTTAATACCCGTATAATTTTTTTTTGTAAAGTCAAAGTTGTATAAGTTTTATATAAAGTGAGAAGTGCTGACTTTGACTTATCAATATGGCATTTAAAATTTAAGCATTCATCGATAAAGACTCCAAGAAATTTTGTGGTGTTTACTCTTTCAATAATTTGCTCACTTATTTTAAGTCATACATGCTTATTTTCCATTTGATTTTTGTTGGAATGAAACACAATATAGTTTGTCTTATTGATTTTAAGAGATAATTTATTACACCGAAACCAAATATCTACATGTCTTAACTCTCTATTTATTATTTCTTCCAATTCATCTGGACATCTGGATAAATTTGTGTCGTCAGCAAATAGAACTTTGTGTAAGGCCATGGTGGAATTTTCAAAGTCATTTCTATATAATATAAAAAGAAGAGGGCCCAAAATAGATCCCCGGGGGACTCCCCATTTGATAGGTTTGCTTTTGGAAATTTGTTCATTAATATTTACATATTGCTGTCTACCAAATAAATAACTTGTGAACCAGCTAAGTGCTAATCCTCTAATTCCATAATGATGTAATTTATTCAATAAGATGTCAAAATCAATAGTATCAAACGCCTTGGATAAATCTAAAAAAAAATAGCAATACCACAGTCGCCTTTATCAATGGCATCATTGATCTTTTCAATCAGATCAAGTATAGCCATGCATATAGTACTTTTTTTCCTAAAACCATATTGGGATGAAGCTATAATATTTAACTTGTCAAGGTAGCCATTTAACCTATTGTACACTACTCTCTCTAAAACCTTAGAGATTGTAGGCAAAATTTATATAGGACGATAATTACTCATATTGTTTTTATACCCAGATTTAAATACTGGAATAATTCTTGCAATGTTGGCCCTTTTCGGCACCATTCCTAAAGCAGTGAAAGATTAATACAATAAGTTAGTGGCTCCATGATATCAAGTGCTACGCCTATCAGAATTTTACTAGAAATTTCATCCTCACCAGCAGTGTACGAGCTTTGTAAATTTGATAGTCTGATAATTTTATAGACTTCATCGCAGTTAGTTGGTTCCATAAAAACGGAATTAACATAAGTGCCCCGCAAGTAATGGTTAAAAGAGATACCCTGAGGTTGAATTATTTTGTTAGAGAGTTTTTCCCCAATAGAAACAAAATAATTATTAAAGTTATTTGCTAAATCGATATCATTAGAACAATTATTACCTAAATGTGAGTGTATGCCCACAGCATTTGGGAGCACAGTGCTGTTTTGGTTCTTGCTAAGGACTTAATTTAGCACTTTCCAGGACCTCTTGGAGTCACCCTGTGATGCTTGTATGAGAATTGTATAGTGGTAGGACATGCTGGACTCGACATGAAAGGACATGCTGGACTCGACCATATAGGCACAGTCCGTGCCTATATTGGCCTCCCGATGGAAAAACGCCAAAGAGTGCCAATGTTCCCCGCCACGGTGCACGACACTGCTCGTGCCCGATCACCAGCCAGCCTGGCTGGGACAGGGCTCTAGTCTACAAACGGGCAACAGCGGTCATAGAACTATACGGCCGGTGTCATTTTCTAGATGCGTGGATAGTTATTCCAGACGTTTCACCTTGGTTACTGAGGCTAATTCAAAACAAGTATTCTCTTCAATCCAGATTCAGACCACCCCGCTTCAAACACCCCGTTCTGAGAATGGAAGTGCACAGCCGCTATTTTGTGGTGCCCAAGAGGGATGGAGGACTCCGTCTGATACTGAGACCCATCAATCGAGCACTTCATTAGTGCACGTACAGGAGGAAAGACCCCCTTAACATGTGAGCTCACTCGTCGAGGTCTATCGTCTCTTCATGGGCCATGTAGGCGCGTCTTTAGGGTTGTACGTTTTGCAACCGGCTGATCTTCACAGAACAGTGCTTTCGGTGAGTGATTATTGCAACGTGGCACACGTGCCTGATCTGATGTGTCACACTTGTATAGGGTTCAATATGGTTTGATATGGGCCAACCAAACAGAAGGTAAGGAGCGGCTACTGGAGAGTAGGAAGCAACACAGCAGGTAGGTGAAAACCAAGAACTTCATTTACTGGTTGGAATCTTGCATTTATTGAAGAAATTCTTAATTGCAATTTGTCTGGAGCATGTAAATCTCAATACTGTCATTTAACAACATACAATGTATGATAATGCTTATAATCAACTCTCTTACTTGAATTTTCAGGAAGTTGGAGTCATCAACTCAAACAAATCAACTCAATTGATAACAATTGTCATATACTTTGTACAAACATGAAATAATAAAATAAAACTTCTTGGAAAACTCAACAGTCTCCATTTGTTTATAACCCAATAAAATTTGGAGGAAACAATAAACAATGTTCTCAAAACAACATATTACAAGCTCAATAACTCAAATTACTATTTCCCTTCAAAATTTAACAGTCTTTTCAGCCAAATAAATCAAATATTCAAGATCCACTGAATTGATTCAGTTAATGTCAGTTCAGAATCAAATGACTTGGATCAAAAGGGTTGTTGACTCTTTAGAATTGTTCAGTTCAGAATCAATGTCTCTCCGTTCAAAGCTCGAGTAAAAATATGCAAAACCAAAGTCTCAGTCCCATTTGTCCAAAAACTATAAGGAAAAGATTTCTCATACCAGTTTCGATGAATTCAAGATCAAAGTTCAACAATCAAATGGTCTCCGTGGGTGGCTTGCCTTTTACATACGCACATGGATGGTGATCACAATTTCTCAGAAGATACCAAGGTGGTAATCCATCAGCCGGAAACTGAAGCCAATCAATGCAGCACGATCCGTGATTGGATGAAACACTTTCACTTCTAAAGCACTCGTTTTTCTGTCTTATTCTGTTTTTCTTAATTTTCCCATCTTTTTAAATATCTCTCAACTCTTCTACTGGTAGCCTGGATTACCCAGGCTACATTATCTTCAATTATGTCCTAGTCTTTAGTCTTGACTACCGGTTTGCGCAGTCGTTGCCGCTTCGGCTGCTGACGCTGTTCTTATGTACTGATATGTGTTTATGCCGTTATGTTGCCCTGTATGTCACGACACGCACACACGGGGAATAGAGATCCAAAAAGCAGTTTATTTAAAAGGGTAATCCGTACTCACAACAGTCCAGGCAAAGGTCAAAATCCAGAAAAGGCAATCCAATAACAAGAAGACAAACGGAGTGTGGGGACAATAACAAGGACTCTGTGACAAACACTGAAACAGACAGGGTATATATACACAAGTGCAAACAAGGTGACGAGAAACAGCTGTAATGCAATGAACAATCAGTGACAGACAGGATCATGGGAAGTGTAGTGAGAATGCATAGACACCGTGAAAACTGAGGACCTCTAGTGTTTAACCCAGGGAATAACCAGACACTGTGACATAACCCCCTCCCTACGGAGCGGCTACCAGACGCTCCATCCGACCCGGGTGGTACAGGAGGGACAGGCCAGGGGGGAAACAGGAGAGACAGACCAGGGCAAAACACACAACACGAGAGTTCAGGAGGGAGGTGGAATGGTGGAGGATCAGGGGGAGGGATGGGGGGCCAGGTCCATGAAAGGGAACAGAAACAGGGGGTGATGGTTTAGCCGGGGGCCAGGGCGAAGCAGACAGTCCATCGGGCGGCCAGGGCGAAGCAGACAGTCCATCGGGCGGCCAGGGCGAAGCAGACGACCCATCGGGCGGCCAGGGCGAAGCAGACGACCCATCGGGCGGCCAGGGCGAAGCAGACGACCCATCGGGCGGCCAGGGCGAAGCAGACGACCCATCGGGCGGCCAGGGCGAAGCAGACGACCCATCGGGCGGCCAGGGCGAAGCAGACGACCCATCGGGCGGCCAGGGCGAAGCAGACGACCCATCGGGCGGCCAGGGCGAAGCAGACGACCCATCGGGCGGCCAGGGCGAAGCAGACGACCCATCGGGCGGCCAGGGCGAAGCAGACGACCCATCGGGCGGCCAGGGCGAAGCAGACGACCCCTCGGGCGGCCAGGGCGGTGAAGACCCCTCGGGCGGCCAGGGCGGTGAAGACCCCTCGGGCGGCCAGGGCGGTGACGAACAGGGCGAGGGCGACCATGGCACAGGAACAGCAACAGACACCGGCTCATGCACTGGAACAGGCACTGGCTTTGGAACCGACATTGGCTCCGGCTCTGGAACAGGCACCGGCTCAGGAACAGACACCGGCTCAGGAACAGACACCGGCTCAGGAACAGACACCGGCTCAGGAACAGACACCGGCTCAGGAACAGACACCGGCTCAGGAACAGACACCGGCTCAGGAACAGACACCAAAACTGTAACAGCCACAAGAACAGACACAAACACAGAAACAAACACTGGCACTGGCTCTGGAACAGACATTGGCTCCAGCTCTGGAACGGGCACTGGCTCTGCCTCCGGCTCTGGAACGGGCACTGGCTCTGCCTCCGGCTCTGGAACGGGCACTGGCTCTGCCTCCGGCTCTGGAACGGGCACTGGCTCTGCCTCCGGCTCTGGAACGGGCACTGGCTCTGCCTCCGGCTCTGGAACGGGCACTGGCTCTGCCTCCGGCTCTGGAACGGGCACTGGCTCTGCCTCCGGCTCTGGAACGGGCACTGGCTTTGGAACAGACATTGGCTCCAGCTCTGGAACAGGCACTGGCTCTGCCTCCGGCTCTGGAACAGGCACTGGCTCTGCCTCCGGCTCTGGAACAGGCACTGGCTCTGCCTCCGGCTCCGGCTCTGGAACAGCAGACACTGGCTCCGACTCAGAGACTGCAGACACTGGCTCCGACTCAGGGACAGCAGACATGGGCATGTCCAGGATCCGAACCAGGCGCTCCAGATAGCCCAGGTCCAAAAAGGCGGACGGAACGTGAACAGTCTCTCGCTGGGCAGACGTGACGTGAACAGTCTCTCGCTGGGCAGACGCGACGTGAACAGTCTCTCGCTGGGCAGACGCGACGTGAACAGTCTCTCGCTGGGCAGACGCGACGTGAACAGTCTCTGACTTGACAGACTTGACGTGAACAATCTCTGACTGGGCAGACGGGACGTGAACAGTCTCTGACTGGGCAGACGGGACGTGAACAGTCTCTGACTGGGCAGACGGGACGTGAACAGTCTCTGACTGGGCAGACGGGACGTGAACAGTCTCTGACTGGGCAGACGGAACGTGTCTCTTCCTCCTCCTCCGTCCATGAGAGCGAGAGGGTGCTGGGTTGGCCGGCGCCAGCGGTGAGAGCTCTGGGCTGGATGGAACCATCGATGAAGGCCTCATGCTGGACGAAACCGGTGGTGGATGGAAGTCTAGGCTGGATTGCACCACCTCAGGTTCCATGAAGGATCGAGGAGGAGAGTGATACCTGGACTCCCCTCTAGTACCTCCTCTCCTATGACCTCCGCGGTTCCCGGAATATTTTGCCAGCCGGGTTCCCTCGAATGACTCTCTGGGATGATCTGAAGGGGGTGTGGAAGCTTCCTTCAAATCAGCTTCCTCAGTCAATCGGGCCCACAGTGCAAAACACTCAAAGATGTTCATGCGAGGAGGAATCTCTTTAGGTTGAGAATTCCCCTTCTGCTGTTTCTTCCCCCTATCAGTGGCTGGAGACTTAGGAGACCCCATACCGCTGGATCTCTGCATGACGGAGTCCTTCTGTCACGACACGCACACACGGGGAAAAGAGATCCAAAAAGCAGTTTATTTAAAAGGGTAATCCGTACTCACAACAGTCCAGGCAAAGGTCAAAATCCAGAAAAGGCAATCCAATAATAAGAAGACAAACGGAGTGTGGGGACAATAACAAGGACTCCGTGACAAACACTGAAACAGACAGGGTATATATACACAAGTGCAAACAAGGTGATGAGAAACAGCTGTAATGCAATGAACAATCAGTGACAGAAAGGATCATGGGAAGTGTAGTGAGAATGCATAGACACCGTGAAAACTGAGGACCTCTAGTGTTTAACCCAGGGAATAACCAGACACTGTGACACTGTATCCTTCAGTGCAACTGGCTATTCTGATCTAACTGCATATATTCACAGTTGTTGTCGCTACGGCCACTGACGCTGTGCTTATGTACATACTGATATGTGTTTATGCCATTATGTTGCCCTGTATCCTTCAGTGCATCTGGCTATTCTGATCTAACTACGTATATTCACAGTTGTCGTCGCTAAGGCCTCTGACGCTGTGCTTATGTACATACTGATATGCGTTTATGCCATTATGTTGCCCTGTATTCTTCAGTACAAATGGCTCTTCTGATCTAACAACGTATATTCACAGTTGTCGTTGCTACGGCCGCTGTCGCTGTGCTAATTTATATACTGATATGTGATTATGCTGTTGTGCTGTTATACTGCTCTGCATTGTTCAGTACAGCCTAAGATTCTAACTGATATGCAATTCTGGTGTACTTGAGCTGAGCAGCTCATTGGTCTGGCCCTGCCTTTAGCTATTGGCTGTTGTTCTACTCTGTGATTGGAGTAAATGGTGCCAGCTTACTGACATTGACCCAGCGCTTCCTGCAGCACAGACTGGAAAATAATGTGAGTGCACCCACGCTGAAGGAATAGGTGGCCGCTACTGCTTCGTTTAGTTCCCCGGTTACGGGCAATCAATCGGAAGACATGCTCTGGTGGTCAGATTCTCAGGGGAGCGAGGAGATTATGTCCTCTTCCGTGGCTGGTGTAGCTTGGCCCTGTTTTCCCTGGGCTTATCTTCACTACTCTCACGTCGGGATTTAATACAGTTCCCGTGGCGTAGCTACGCAATGTAGAGGTCCCGCCCTCGAAAGAGAGCATCTCCGGTTACTATTGTGACCTCGGTTCCCTGAGAGGCGGGAACGAGACATTGCGTTAGCCGCCGTCTTCGTGTTTGATCAGATGTGCAGCATTCAGTCGTGATTCTGACGCAATTGCATTTTGAATCACGCCCATGCATTTTATACTGCCCGCAAGCCTGTCAGTATTTGCATTCTTTGCGACAATTGGCCAGCTGTTCCAAGCTGGTGTTAGCCCATAAGATTTCAACAAAAGTGTAGAAGGGAGGAGTTCCTGCAGCGTAGCTACGCAATGTCTCGTTCCTGCCTCTCAGGGAACCAAGGTTACGATAGTAACTGGAGACGTTTTCGAGGGTCTAAAACTCCGGAGAAGTGTATGGACGGCAGGCAAAACCGTAGCTAAAGTTATGCGTTTTAAAATGAAAATGCAGTAGTGTAGACGTAGGTCCCTTACGAAAAACAAGTATACTTCAAGTTCATTTTATGAAGTATACTTAAGTAATGTTCAAGTATATTTTTAAGTATAATTATGTAGTAAGTATACTAATGTCAATATGTACTAGTAGTAAACTTGTAAGTATACTATTTTAATACCGCTTGGGACTAAATTGGACCACTTTTAGTATATAAAAGTATATGTTTAAGTGTACTATACGTGTAACATTAGTAAACGTTAAGTGCACAACTAGTTCATAATTACGTTTCTCATTTGTACTGCAAATGAACTTATGGGTATACTAGTAGTTTACTATTTTAATACTTGTAGCAAATTTTTAGTTTATGAAAGTACACTTTGAAGTATACTCTCAGTAAACTACTAGTTTAGTAGTTTTATGCTACAAGTTTTCTTTAAGTGAACTTAACATCATACTTGTAGTTTACTAATTATATATTCTTTTTGCTCTTTTAGTGTACTCTCAGTAAACTACTATTTTAGTAGTTTTATACTGCAAGTATACTTGCACGGTTTATTTTAGTGTACTCTCAGTAAACTACTAGTTTAGTAGTTTTATACTACAAGTTTTCTTTAAGTGAACTTAACATTATACTTATAGTTTACTATTTATATATTATTTTTGCACTTGCAGTAGGCCTATACTACTATGTTCAAATATTATTTTTTATACATGAAAAATACCTTTAACTGTACTTTAACTTTAAAAACATTTTATTAGCTTCATGCATCCTTTTTTCATCAACACTTGAATGTTGGTAAGTTTCATAAAGATAGGCAACATTTTAAACAAAAAAGTTTAAAAAATCTATTTTTTGTCGAAGACTACGCCTTGATCAGATTCAGAACGATGATCAAAATACAGATGGAGTAGATCGAGTCCAACACCCCCAAAGCTTCACAGTCGTTTTCTCTTCATGTATAACGCTTCATTTCATTTGGAAACATTAAGCAGTTTTGATTTACAGGCTGTTTAATGTTTGATGATCATGTTATTTTACATTTGAGTGAGCAATCTTCTATCACTTGTTTCAGCTTCTACTTCTTCTTCTTCTTCTTCTTCTTCTTCTTCTTCTTCTTCTTCTGTTTTGATCCGGAGATTCTGTACTAGAAGATGTGTCATAGTGCCCCCTACCGTATAACTGTGAAAACATGGATAGCTGGAAAATTCAGTCAATGGTGAGGAAAGAGTTAAAGTAGAACTAAAATTCAGATTCGCAGAATTGGAAACATATCTGTTTTATATCAATATTTTCAAACAATGTAAGTTTCATAAAACTGTATATGAAAAACTATTTTAAAAAAGTATATTTAATAGGCTACTCGATCAAAAGAGTTAACACAACTACAAGCCAAGTGTACTTTGAATACTTAAATATACTTTTAAGTATATCTCGATAAAAAGATTGAGTACAAGTATTGGCCAAAAATTACTTGGACTTTTCTCTGAGTATAAGTCAAGTTTTCTGAAGTGTAATTTTAAGTATATTTCTGAGAAGTACATAAAGTATATTTCTGAGAAGTATATAAAATGTAGACTGAAAGTATGCTTTCTTATTTTTAGTTGAAAAGAAGTATACTAATAGAACACTTGAATAAACTTATTTTTCATAAGGGGTATCCCACAGTCTGCTTGGGAACCGATGCTCTCGAGCCAAATATGGTTCTTTCAGTGAGTATATGGCTTGACGGCAAGAAAAATATAAACCAAACAATTTTTTAACTTTTTTTTTTTCAATAATTCAATGTTTTGTGTTTCGATTCAATTAAAAATCCACATATCACATATTTTCAAATATTACATAATTCATATATACCTGTTTGTCATGTATAATACACTGAGCAATCGTCATCTGGCACAACAAGTTCGAATTTCATTGGACAATGTGAAGTGGAGCAGTAATTTTACATGAACAGACAAATTTACATTTCATGAAGCGATCTGAGTCTGCATCGTTGAACTAATGGATGCTAATTGACTACAAAGCACTGCACAAAACCAGCACCAAAAGTAGCATTAATGGTAAGTATAGTATTCAAGTCACTTGTATTTAGTCTATATTAATACACAGTTTACCATTTGATGAAAATATCATAGTTTGTTAAATGAAGCCCAGGCCTACAGGCCTATTATGTGAAGTGTAGGCTGACAACCATGGCTACGTTATTATTTTAACATTTTTGATAATTTTGCAGCAGTAGTATAATAGTACAGTACTACTGGTCAAATATTTGCACACACATTACTATTTTTTTTTTTTTTAAAGAAGTTCCTTATCGACATTAAGTCTGCATTTATTTGATCAAAAATACAGAAAAAAATTATTACAATTTAAAATAATGGTTTTCTATTTTAATATACTTTTTAATATAATTTATTTCTGCAAAACATATACAGTGTATATATATATATATATATATATATATATATATATATATATATATATATATATGCCCGCCCCTTTTTTACATTTGAGCCTGACTGACATATAATGTTGAGGCTCATTTAAATGTAAACAACAATGTAATTGTTGCAATGACTCACATCTTTTGTTCACTGAAGCCTCTTCTTTTTTAAGTGTTTTGGGTGGCTTTTCCTGCCTCCTCAGACTGACTTTAGCACAAGTCGTTTGCATTGGACTGCAGCCTGTGAAGGAGCATTTCATTAGTTATGACTCAAGTACACAACCAGACTCTGTTTGGAGTTGGAATTAATCTTGTTTTGAATAAATATACATATGTACATTTATCCCTCCATGGGACTAATTATGACATCACGGCTAGAAAAAAATAAATGACTTATATTTTACATATAAAGGCAAAAAATCTTTTTCCAAAATTAGTTTTTTACATCTGACTTTTGACCTTTTTTTGGGTGCCATCATTTATAACTGACTTTATCCTATTAGGGTAAATATTTCTGGGGAAATTTTCTTAAACTTCACACACAATTCAAATGCATTTTTACTATCTGAAAAGTTGTGAAAATGTCTTTGTGCTTCAAAAAACATTAAAAAGCTTTATTAAAGGGGTCATATAATGGCCTTTTTGTACAAGTTAATATGAATCTTTAGGGTCTAAATGAAAACTTTGTAATATACTTTTATTAAAAATTCTCATTAGTATTGTAAGAAAACACTAATTTTACCTAGGCAAAAACAGCTCTGTTTTCAGCACGCCGTATCAGTGCATATGCCTTTAAATGATAATGAGCTTTGCTCACTCCGCCCCTCTGTTCTGTGGGGCGTTTTGACAACGCACGTTGAGTGTTGCCTTGACAACAGTTGAGGGTATATTTTGGAGAAAGAATGGCAGCGGGAGTCTCTGAGGACACATCTGTACAACCGTATCAATTTGAACCAGAGTCGGACCCGGAACAAGATGACGGCCCCCGAAGAAGTTCGACAATTAAGGCTCGAACAGGACGTTTCTGAATGGTTGGTTAACGTAATGTCACTTTGATCAATTTTTGTATGTACTGGCAAGGTTTTTAATAACACATTAACCATAACGCGTTGTTCATTATAAACGTGGGATTATTAATTATATTGAGAACATCATAACGTTACAGAGAAAACATGCCATACCCTGAGCGTAAACATTAGTTTAGGTTAAGCATTAGGTATCGATTCTGTTTTCAGGACCAGCTTCTTAGCAAAACCAGATTTACACTGACCCTCGTTTAGAAAGCAGTCTGGTGAGAAATGATTAACGCAAACATAAAAGCATTTACGTAGATCATTGGGAATATTCGCTTCAAAAATAAAACTCAGCCACTGCGTCTTCAGCAGTCCGAATTTAGGAACATTAAAATGACTGCTGTGTTCCTTATTACAGCCAAGAACAGAACACCACAATCGCTTAGATGCCATTCTGCTTCAGTGTATCAACAATGGTGGACTACGATAACAGCTCGCTCAGGGCGGGTCTGTGTTGAAACGCTGCTGTCAATTATCAATCGTGGGAGGGGCGTCCGATTTAGTGACGTCACAAAATCGAACGGCTCAATTTGAGGCAGGGGAAAATATATAAGCAGATTAAAACAAAAACACTGGATGAATTTTTATCATTATATGATGGTTGTGTACAGGCACTGCCAACACACATTTCAGTACAATCAACCTGTAAAAGTGCATGTACCATTATATGACCCCTTTAACATTTGATGTCATATATTTAATTTGGAAGTCACATGTGAAAATGTCAAAAACTTGACAAAAATTCAGATGCAACTTCTCTACGAGGAAAGTAGTGAAACCATGTATTGGTGTTTCAAAAAAATCTTTAACATTGTTTCTTTTTTAGAATTCAATGATTGTAGCAGACGTGACAATGATCAAAAGACTTCTTTTTTCAGTGTAACCCACACTTTCCACACGTAACTCGATTTTGACCTGTTAGTCGTCATTTTTGGTATCATCTCTGCTTGTCAGTGCAGTGAGGCCAATAGGCAGTGGCATCTTTCCTGACCTCTGGTTGTAGTATGTATCACATCTTCCAAACTGGTAGGAGAACGTACCAAAATGTCTGACTTCCACAACAATCTAGGACTTATATTATTAATTTCTGCCATCACCCTCACTGTTTCTATCCTCCTTGATCTTCAACTTCACTTCTTACTACGTTCTCGTGTTCTAGTGCACTGCCGTCACAGTCATCAATACTTTCTGGAAAAGGTACAGCTTTTTCTCTCTGTCTTCTATAAACTTACTAACATCAACCTAAAACACGGGCAAAAAAGGTTATTATACTGCCTGCCAGTACTGAACAATAGTACAGCTACACAGAAAATATGTATCCCTTAAAGGGTCTTTGTAATTAAACACACACTTTTTTTTTTTTTTTTACTCTGAGTTATTGAATTTACAAAAATGTGCATTTAAAATGACCCAAAACGTAAGAATAAACATTTGGATGTACAGCTGTATGATGTATAATATTTAAAAAAAATATTATTTAAAAATTGAATTTATATGTATTTCCCAATCTAAAATGAACTTACAATGGAGCATTGACAGCATGTGACCTGACATGTGCTAATGTCTCCTTCACTTCCTTGTTGCCAAAAAATGTCAAGCACATTGCACTTTTTTGTTTTTTGGTTGAATATTATTGTTTTTTAAATGCAATTTTCTCTGCACCATTTATAAAGTCGATACACCATAGAGGGTTCATTGTAAATGTCCAGTAGCTGACCAAATAAAGCAAAAGCAACAGATCTGCTCGTTATTTAATTAAATCTTTTTTTTGCCTGTCTTGATTTTGTTATTGCAGACACCAAGGACGAAAAGAAACTTGAGGTTGTGAACAAGAAATATTGTGTGGCTGAATAGAATAAACAATAAAGCAACGATACACATTGATTTATCAAGATTTATATAGTAATCTTTAGTCATTAATAATATTTGACTGCTCACTTGGTTTAGATTTTTATCCTATCAGAAAAGGAAATCAACAAATAATTTGTATTTATTTCAAAGCATGCAAGTATTTGCTTTGTTTACTGTTTTATGTTTGTTAACTTGCGAATCAATATATATGCCTGCATTTTCTTACATAATCTGCTAGAAAAATGTATAAATATATATTTTATAGAAAAAATATATTCCTCATCTTGCTCCAAATATTGAAGGCTTTTATAGCCAAAATAAAGAGCTTATTTACAGATTTCAGTGATTCCATCCCAGAGCACCAACTGCACATTTTGCACAGGTCCTTTATTTGACACCCTGTTCAGCTCACGTGTACTTTACTAATGAGCTAATAAGCTCAATTCATGCATAACAATGGGAAATGAGCATTTACTGAACCAGAATGATGTTAAAGCAACAAGACTGACTTTAAATTGTTCTATAAAACATTCGTAAGACATTGAAGAATAAATCCAAAACTTAAATCTTTTCATTGAAAAATGTCCTGTTAATATTGATAACATTAACCGCTGGAGAGCCTAATAATTTAATTCTGTCTATGAAAACACATTAGCATATGATAAGCTTTATTTCTTTCACTTTACAGGGGTCAGACTCATGTGACACTTTGAGGAACCAGTGACTGACAGAACACTGTCTCTGACACCACAACACAATTGCAAATAGAAATTCCGGATTTCACAAATTCTGGAGACACACACCTCCTGTGGATGCAAAAGATAATGAAATATGGTGTCATATCATGTGATTTCATGATTGTCTTTTGTTAATTGTATTCCACGAAAGCACTCTGATTTAATGAAATGATTTTAATTTCAACCTGTAAAAAGACGTGGGCACATCTAATCACTGTTAATGTGAAGACAATTTCTTACAACCTCCACATTATGTATAATTTAATACATTTTTTTATTAATAATAATACTTTTATTATTATTTTGTTTGTTTTATATTTATGTCTTTTTTTATTACTAAATAGTTTGTGGAAATACATTGTAAAATAAAATAAAAAGATTGAAAATGATACAGTATAGTAATGTTTTTGTACAAAGTTTGAACTCATTTAATACCAAGGTAGTCACAAATTGTGAAACAATGCACTTCACACTATGGTTTAGTAACCGTGGAAAGTTGGTGGTTGGTGAACCAGTTTTGCTTATAGGAACATTGGTATATAAGGCAAACGTTACCACGCTGAACTCACAGTAGGATTCATTCATCGCACAATGATCAGAAAGGTACTGACTTTTAAACATTTATGTTAGATTCATCCAGCGTTATTTTTTTCACTTCTTTTGCTACAGTTAAAATTCAAATGCATCAAAAAGTATTCATCCTGTTGATGGGCTAATAGGTTTTATATTTTCTTTTCTCAGGGTGTTACTGAGAGTTTTGGGGCAGCAGTCTCCTGTCTGAACACATCTCATCTGACAGATGAAGTGATTAGAAGGAGTAAGCGAATGATACTGGACACGCTGGGAGTGGGATTGCTTGGAACCAGTACTCCAGTCTTTAACATAGTCCTTCAGAGCAGCCAAGTAATGATGCTGTTTCAATAGATTGATATTGTTAAGTTAACCTCCCGTTATTTCTGTCTCTTATGCACATTTCTTTGATCATTTATAAATTAGAGGCAGCAAGCACTGGAAAACAGCAAGGTCTGGGGAAGACCAGGATTATCTCTTCCCCCTCAGTATGCTGCCTTTGTTAATGGTGTTGCGGTAGGTCATTTTAAATACTCCCCTTCAGATACTCTGGTATGAACTTGTGATAAAATCAATCATTTCTGCATAATCAAGATGGTCCTGCTAGAGCATGTATGTATTCCCTCAGATGGGTTCTTGATAATGGGATGTGTTCCTGTGCTATTAGGTGCACTCTATGGACTTTGATGACACCTGGCATCCAGCCACTCACCCCTCTGGCGCTGTGTTACCGGCTCTCCTGGCAATGGCTGAAACACTACCTGCTAAACCCTCTGGCCTGGAGCTGTTGCTGGCTTTCAATGTAGGCATTGAGGTTCAGGGGAGACTCATGAGGTTTTCTAAAGAGGCTCATAACATTCCCAAAAGGTAAAATATTTAGTACAATTATGTACTTTTTGAATGAAATATCAAATTAGAATAAATAAATGCTGGCCCCCATTTTTTTCGCTCAAATAGACTAATATTTTTAAATTTGAGTAAATAGATGAAACTTTGATATTTATGGAATATCAAAGTAATTGGAAGTATTGAATATAGCATGCAATCTATACAAAAAACAACAAAATTGCAAATGATCGTAAAAATGTGATTATCATTTCTTATTATTATCAATGTTGAAAACAGTTGTGCTTAATATTTTTGTGGAAACTATATTTCCCCCCCAGAATTTTTCAAAAAGTCCTTAATTACATCATTTGAAAATAAAAATCTTTTGTAACATTATAAATGTCACTTTTAACTAATATAATGCATCCTTGCTCAATAAAAGTATTAATTTATTTATTTAAATCTGACCCCAAACTTGAATAATACTGTACATTTCTAATTATTTGAATGTGGATCAACTAATTATCAATTAGGTATTGTAATTTAAAAAAATAACTTAAATTGGCTTTATTCATAAAATGCAAGCAGAACTATATGACTGTCCACACCTTTATTGCTTTAATTAATAACGTTTTTTTTTAATGTATTTATTAGGTATTTATTCTGATTCATGTGTCCCTCTCAGATTTCACCCGCCTGCAGTTGTTGGAGTTATGGGCAGCACGGCTGCATCGGCTAAACTTTTGGGTCTCCCAACAGCCCAGAGCATAGCAGCTCTAGCGATAGCCTGTTCATCTGCTGGAGCTCCCATGGCAAACGCTGCTACTCAAACCAAACCTCTGCACATGGGCAATGCTGCCCGCGGGGGTCTGGAGGCCTCCCAGCTCGCTCTCCTCGGCCTTGAGGGTAATACACAGATTCTGGATCTGGCATCAGGTTTCGGGGCCTTCTATCCAGATTATGTCCCTCGCCCACTGGCTGAGGTCACCCCTACTTCTCAGTACAGGTGGGTGTTAGAAGACCAGAACATTGCACAGAAACGTTTTCCCGCACACCTCGGCATGCACTGGGTGGCAGATGCAGCAATAGAAGCAAGGGCGACATTTTTGGATAAATACCCAAATGCAGATCTCAGTCAAATTAAGAAGATCACACTCAGAGTGCCCTCATCCAGATATGTAGACTGCCCTTTTCCAGTTAGCGAACACCAGGCCAGACACTCCTTTCAGTTCAACTGCTGTACCGCACTGCTTGATGGTCAGGTCACAGTTGAATCTTTTAGCAAAAGCCAGATGAACAGGAGTGACCTTAAGGAGATGCTTCTGAAAGTAGAGTTGGAAAATCCACAAGACAATCATTCAAGCTTTGACAAGATGTATTGCGAAATCGCCGTGGAGACAACACAAGGGGAAATGTTCAACGCACGCTGCAACACTTTTTACGGTCACTGGAGGAAACCACTGAGTCATGAGGATCTGGTGAAGAAGTTCAGGGCTAATGCTTCGACTGTGCTGACCCCTGATGTCGTGGAGGGTATTATTTACACTGTAGACCGTCTGGACACAAACCAAGACTGCTCAATGCTTTGGTCATACATGCACTTTAATAAGCACATGATGCACAGGCATGAGCGTCGCTACTCAGCTTTGGCTTGAATTATTGTGTCACTTGCATTCAGGCTAATAGAAAGTGGTGAACCACTTGTCTTACTGAAACCTGTCATGACTCTGTTCCACATTTTCTTATTTTTGTTCTAGCAAACATTTGATAGTAAATATGATAAATCTATCAGTTATGATGAGTAAAAGTTAAAAGCACGAGAACTATATGTACTATTGTGATTGAAATCTTGCATTTTGTATTCCAACCAAATTGTTACAAGTTATTTACTCACCAAAGTAAATTATTACTTTAATTTTGAGTTTAGCAAGTGTTCATTTTGAAACTTGTCTGTAACTTTTATATGCATTTTGAGGCTATTTGTGGCTAGCCTATATCTGCAATGTCAGATTTCTTTTTTTTTTGTAAATACACAGAATTAAGTAACAGTGCTCTTTCGTCAGATGTAGTTTTTCCCAGAAAACGTAAAGTCAAAGTGAAAGTAATGAGAGAAAACAGAACAGCTCAGTTCATTTTTACACTTTCGGAATGAAAGGTTTCACATCCATTTCTTCTTTGGATTGTATGTCACCGTGTTTTCTGTTCTGTTTTGTATTTTTTTTATTTTCTGTTTTAATATAATTTTTTACATTATATCATTTATTTATCAATTATCATTTATCAAGCTGAATTTCAGAATCATTTCTCCAGTCTTCATTTACATGATCCTTCAGAAATCATTCTAATATGCTGATTTGCTGCTCAATAAACATTTCTTATTACCTGTGTTGACAATGGTAGTGCTTCTTGATATTTTTGTGGAAACCGTGATACATTTTTCAGGATTCTTTCATGAATAAAAAGTTCAAAATAAAGGCATTTATTTAAAATAGTATTTTTTGTAACAATGTGAAAGTTTTGATTCTCACTTTTTCAATTTAATGCATTGTTGCTGCATAAAAGTATGAATTTCTTTCCCTCAAAAATGATTGATCCCAAACATTTGAACGCCAGTATGACTTTTGTGTATTTTGAGAGAAATTAAAGTTATGTAGCATCTCTGCGACGTTCAGAAGCCATCATAAATTATTTCTCTGATCAATAAAATAAGGCTTGGACTCAATATTCATCTGTAACAAAGTCTAAACTTTCTTAATGAGACAATTATATGCTTATGTTTATTCAGACACTTGTACATGGAATCGTTATACAAAAACATTAGAAAGACGATGTCAATCCACTCATGCAAAATGAGTGGATAGACATTGTCTTTCTAATGGCAAGTTTTCAGTATTCAGGCAAGTTTCAGCACCTCCTGTACCATCACTCCAATTCCATCAAATATTTCATGTAGTGGAGCTTTGCACATGAAAGCAGAGGTGGTGACGATCTTATTTTTCTCATCAACATGAGCCTCATTCACATGCTTACAGATGTGCTTGCAGCCAAGCTGAGAAATAGCTTCCGCAGTGTCTGGAACATCTGGATACCTGAAAGCCAAAGATTCAGACATGCCTCAGTTCTATCTTTTTATACCAATATCAACATTTTCGTGAACAATATGGCAACAGTAAAAGATAACGGTGTATAAAAATACATGGTTTTGTATAACCAGAGCTCAGCCTTTTCTGTGGTGTCCGTGTTCTGCTGTTTTTTTTTTTTTTTTTTGCCAGTTCCATCACATTTGCATCCTATTTTGCCAAATGAGGGGACAAATTATTTCAATGCTAATAAAAGATACAGTACCATTCAAAAGTATGGAGTTGGTAAGATTTTTTAAATGATTTTAAAAGCAGTCTCTTATACTGCATTCTTATACTCCATCAAAAATAATTTCTTTATAATAATCTTTCTTCTTATTATGAATGTTGAAAACAGTTGTGCTGATTTTTATTTGTGTTGAAACCATACATTTATTAGGATAATTTGATGAATAGAAAGTTCAGAACATTGTTATTATAGTGTTATGTTCAGTGGTTGTGTTAAGGCAGTGTTGGGGTTTTGTGTGTGTTTTCTCTTTTCCCCCTCTCTGCAACTCTGCAGCTCTACCAGGTGAGAGAGAGAGAGATGATTGAACGCACCTGCTGCTCGTTATACCGGAGACGCTACACATTGAAAAGAGGCTTCGGAGGACATTCAAAGAAAAGCTTGCCTTCCAGAGTGTTGTGACTGTTTCTCACTTGTTGGTCTACTTGCTATTGTATTGTATTGTATTGTGTTGTGTTGTACAATCTTAAGACTTCTTGTTGTTCACCAGGCTAAGGCTTATTGTAGCCTACTACCACTTCTTTTTGTTTGTTGTTGCTACTTTACTTTCGTATACCAAACGGTCTGGAAGCTGTAGGGAGGTGGGTGCCTATCTTTACTTTTTGTAATATCTTTTCTCCTGTTTTTGGCTAGTTAGGGAGTTAGTGTAACTTTCTGTGGTTTATTTGTTTTCTTTTGGCAGACTAAAAAGTTTTATTCCTCAACTAGTCAGAGGGTACTTGTGTTTGTTATTTTGGCTTATCCCCCCCCCCCCCCCCCCTCCTGAGGTAACTAGTTTTTTTCCCTTTTTGTTTAATTTTGTCAATCATACCTATATATATTATGTTAATAAATTTTGAGCTACAATTTCATGTGTCTGTCGTACGGGGCTGGGAACGGGTTCAGGCACATCTATTTTCTTTTCACTGTCTACTCCCTTTAACCTAGACAAATTTTACATCTGGGACGTAACAGTAAAAATTGGGGGCTGTCCAGGATCTATCTATCTATATAGATAGAACTAAAGATTAATCCGCTATTGTTTTTTTTTCTTGACGGGTGGAGTGGTTGTACTCTAAGGGATGGAGTTTGATTTGATTGGGTTTACCCTTGCTCCAACGGTAGAGGTTTTTGATCGTTGTCGTAAGAAAGACTTAGTGTTGATTGCTGAGTTCTATAATATTTCTGTGTCTAAAGACATGACAAAGGCAGTTTTAAAGGATCAGCTGTACAGTGAATTGGCCAGCACTGGTAACTAAATATAATTATTTCTTGAAACAATATAAATGTTAACTGAAATAAAATCAAATGTAAAACAGCTTAGCTTAACTTAACTTGATACTTAAATAACTATAACTGAAATAAAAATGTATAAAACTATATAGACATTAAAAAAACTAGTAAAAATTACCATTTAAATTTACAACAATTAAAATGGAAAATATAAAACTAACCCAAAACATTAAAACTATAATATTATATAAATGATAGTAATGCACTGGTTCAAAAGAACAGCATGGAACAACAAATGGAAATATTTATCTTTTAAAACACTATAAATGTCTATTAATCAGCTACTGCATCGTTGCTGAATAAAAGTATTTATTTCTTTAAAAAATAATCTTTCTGACCCCAAATTTTAGAAGAGTAATTAACTGGGTAGACATTTCTCTGTTTGCAGAGTTAGTTCGGTATACTAAAGTTTTAGATTTCTTAAAAATATTGTAAGTCACATCATTTCAACTTGTTTACCTATCATCTTTGTCATGGCCAACAGTAACTTCACAGCCAGGGAAAACCTTCGCTGCCAGCACAGGTGAGATGCAGCACAAGCCAATGGGCTTCTTCTCGGCATGGAAGGCCAGCAGCACTGTTTTAACCTGCTCATTGACCAAGCAGTCTTTGCCCTGGACAGCCCAGCTACACAGGTTCTTAGCTGCTCCAAAGCCACCTGCAAAATCAGTTCAAAATAATAGTAAATGAAATATTGAGCTGAAGAGTGCATGGGAATTCTTCCAAAAGTAGCCTCAATAAGGGCAGTGTGCTAACCAGGGAAGATGATGGCATCCAGATCCTTTACACTGAGCTGCGAGAGGTCTTGGATATCACCCCGGGCAAGTCTGGCACTCTCCACGAGCACATTTCTCTTTTCCTCTGTTGGAGAGCCTTTCAAGTGATCGACAACATGCATCTGATCAGTGTTGGGTGCAAATATCTTGACCTGTGGGAAGGTTAATCCTGTTACCAAAGTCCTAGACAACGTGAAAGATCAATGCATTACATGATATTTTACAATGTAGGCTGATAATTATTTGAAACCAGCAACACTCATATTTAATAGTTTAGATGGACTACTTCATTGTCAAAAGTAAAGACATTGCAGTGTTGCCACTAGGCATGTGCAGATAAACAGGATTACAGTACACTTTTTTTGTTAACCTTAGAGGCTTGCCATAAAATGGCTTTGGTACTACTTTCTGTTTCTAAACTCTATTTAAATGTTTCAAACAGCACTTCAATTTTTTGTATTCGCAATGGTGCTAATCACAGCATCAAATATTAAAAAACTTAATAGGCTAGGCTATTTATTTTTAAACTTAAAATTTTTTATGTTTCAATCTGGACTCAATCATGCACTAGATATTGATTGAAAATGTTCTAATTCTTCATAATTTTTCGGTAACACTTTACAATAAGGCTCCATTAGTTAATTCATTATTTAGCATAAAGTGAAAATGGAAAATACTTCTAAAGCATTTATTAATTTCAACATTTACTAATACTTTACTAAAATTGTATGTACATGAGCTAACATGATCAAACAACGATCAGTTGTATTTCGTAACTAACGTTAACAACGAATAACTTCTCGCTATTGCTCATTATGAATAGAAGTTAATGTTGACTAATGAGACCTTATTAAATGTTACATATTGTTCTTAATAATTCTTTAGCACTTATCTGTTTGAAACATTTGTTTACTCTATATTTTTTTAGGACGAATATGTTTTTATTGTAATAAATGTTCAGTTATTTTTTTATTTAAGTAAAAAGTTACTAAACATGTTATAGGATGACATCACTTAGCAAATTATTTCAATATATTGATAATACCTTATACCCAGAGCCATTAAATAGCATTTTGGGCATGAACATGTAAATAGTGAAAAGATTGATATTGAAAAATGAAACAGAATGATTAAAATATTTAATCCAAATAAATAAATTCGTGGTTCGTACTGATGTTATTCATCTGTTCTCATATTTTTTTACTGTCTATGGTTCTCATACACTTTCAGCGTCGCGGTCACTAGTTTAGACGAACACTGACACCATGTGGTGAAATAATGGCGTATTTTTAACACCCGCTGGTTTCTCAGATCGGCTTGGGTTGGATAAAAACTTCATATTCCGATAAATTTGGAAAATACTGCACACAGTAAATTCCAGAATATACCTTCTCCTGTCAATAAAAATTTCCATTTTTTAAAATCGTATTGCGGACACTCATTTTAGGTGACGTCAGTACATTAAAAGTAAACATAAACGGAAAAAGGGAGATGTACTATTTCCAAACGGAAATGCGTCAAAAACATAGGTCAGTAAAAGCTCAGTGCAAGTGGTCCATTGTCGTGATATGAAATTTTGTTAGTCACATGCCTAATTACCACCAATAACAAGAAAAAGACGTCTCGTCTATTCACATCCATTCATATGGTTGGTTGTGCGATTTTCCGTGTTTAACTAACGTTAAGTGATCTGATAAAAATAGCACCAACTTGACAAGCCATTTCTTGATTTTTAGACAAACGATTTATGGCATTGCTCCTGGTTTATGTTCTGTTTTGAATGTCTGCGTTATTGCATTATATGCAGTGAATAACATTAGAGCTGATAGTCGAAGGTTTACATAAACTTACAGTAGCTTGCTGACGGCTCAAATGAACCAAAACCGCAGACGCCTCGTGGATTTCACTACCATCGAACACACCGCAACCTGCCAGCACTACAGCAACACGCTTTCCCATGTTTATAAACGAAACAAAGTGGCAAATTCGCTGAAGATAGCAGTGCCCTTGAAGAGTTAGGAACTTCCGGTGTTCGTAAACGAAGAATTGATGTTACAGCGTCTCTGCCCACTGCCAAAGAGTAGCGATTTGGATAGCTTAAGAAAACGTAATATGTAACATGATCGCTGAGTGCATTTTAACAGGCTCTTTATAATGAACTGTTCTAAAGAACCGATTAGTGAGTCAGACTCATCACTACAAAGGACTAGGCATCGGGGAACTTTTATTTTGAAATGACTATTTTTTCACACAAAAAAAGTCGTTTCCGTTTCTGGTCAACTCAGTTGACTTACATGCATGAAATATAGCATAGTTAGTTGTGGTAGGTTTATCCATTACCATATCTAGATATCGTGGGTGTTTGAGTAAATAATATCACATTCCTTGATGCAATTACGTTCATTATATAGTCCACTTACTGAGTGCTGTATTGTGCACGATTAATTAATTCTAGCTAGCTTGCTAGCTAATAACCTTTCTAGGTAACTTAGTACCCACCTCAACACAAGCCAGTCGTCTGATAATGGCAGGATTGTATCGAGCTCTTCTAACATCTGCATCGACTGTCACAAAGGTGAGATTATTTTACATCAGCCTCGTTGAATAAACCGTGATAATTAAGATAATGCAAAAAACATGTTTAATATAAACTTTTTTAAATTGTTATTGCAGAATCTGACACAAGCCACACCATGTCGCACTAAATTTACTAAGAGTCGCATACCTTCACAGGTAACTTACGTTACAGTTCAAAATGTACATGCATCGTTTTATCTGATTCAGTTTATTTAATTTAATAACATCACACCATCTTCTCGTCCTTCAGGTATTTGAGGAACGAGCAAAAGAACATATCAAGTACGGTGGTGATCCAGAAAATCCACACAAATTACACATAGTGACACGGGTTAAAAGCACAATGAGGCGTCCATATTGGGAAAAGAAGGTTATAAAGAGCTTGGGCCTAATGAAGGTGGGATTTGGTATCCATTTTTTTTAAATTACTTTATGAAATAGTATCACACTCAACTAAAATGTTATAGTTGAATACATCTTTTTCTCCAGGCGCATGAACCCCGTGTCCACAAGAACACCCCTTCAGTGAACAATCTACTGAAAACCATTAAGCATCTGGTTAGGTATGTTGGACTTTTGCATTTCATAACATGTTTAAATCAGTTGATTATTGCTGACCATTACAATAAACTTACATGTTTAAATATTGTTATCTGCAGGATCGAGCCGCTCAAGCTTCCATATGGACTACCTGCTGAGGAGGACATGGCCAACACATATCTGAACAGCAAAGGGGAGCTGGTAGTGAAACGGCTCCTGCAACCACTTGAGCAGAAGGCCATCGAGTCATAGAATCTTTCTTGCCTACCATCTGTTGTGTATTTGCTATTTGTTAAATAAAGGTTTGAAGAAATTGATCTTCTCTTAATTATTACAAAAGCATGCATTTCAAACCTTAGTTCAGTTCAAGTTTGTCTTATGCATATTAGTACAGAGTACTACAGCAATGAAATACAATGTGCCTTGGCATTCTCTCTGCACCAGTCAATAATAACAATTATAAATAACATTTAAACATCCAAACATAGTAACTAAGCTCAATTCTCCTTCCTGTTGTACTATCATTCAGTAGGCTTATTACCCGAGGGTAAAATCTATCCCTGAAACGTGTTGGGATGCTCTGCAAACGTCTCCCTGATGGAATGTGGGAGAAGAGATTGTGAGTAGGATGACTAGATTCCCTAATACCTAGTGCCTTCTTAGTGCTGTGTTTCCAGTAAATGTTTTGAAGCGGTTCAAGTGGAACCCTAATAATTTTAGATGCAGTTGTGATCACCTTTATCAGAAGATTAAGGTCACGTAAAGTAGCCCCGCCAAACCACACTACAATGTTACCTGTCAGTATACTCTCAATTGTACAGCGGTAAAAGTTCAGTAGAATGTTAAGGGACATACCATATTTCTTGAGACACCTCAAGAAATTAAGCCTCTGATGTGCCTTCTTAATGGCACAGCTGATTTGGAAAGACCATAAGAGGGAGTCTGAAATATGTATGCCTAAGAACTTAAAGGTGTTGACAATTTCACCTAAGAGTTGTTAATATAGACAGGTATATGTGTAGGTTTGTTCCTTCTGAAATCTATGATGATCTCCTTAGTTTGCCCCACATTGAGGGACAGATGGTTTCTGCTGCACCACATGATCAAATTACTCACCTCATCCCTATAGGCAGTTTCGTTATTACTGTCAATGAGTCCTACTACAGTAGTATCGTCTGCAAATTTCACAATACAATTAGTAGGATGTTTTGCAATTCAGTCATAGGTATATATAGACTATATAATAGAGGACTGAGCACACAGTCTTGACGTGCTTCGGTGTTTAACACTATAGAGGCTGAGGCCTGTTAGAAAGTCCTGATCCACATGCAGATGGAATTGCAGAGGTCCAGGTCTAACAGATTAGGTATTAAAAACAGAAGGTCTGATAGTATTGAAGGCAGGCACTGCTATAATCAACAAACAGCATCCTGACATGCGTATCCCTGCCCTCTAGATGCTGGAGCACAGTATGTAAAGCCAAGGATACAGCATCATCCACAGCTCTATTTGATCTGTATGCAAATTGTAGTGGATCAGTGGACAGGTATCCTGTTGTTGATAATTAATATATGCTTTCACGAGCTGTTCAAAATATTTCATAATCACAGAAGTCAAGGCTTACAGGTCTAAAATCATTCATACAGGTGGCAGTGGTTTTCTTAGGCACAGGAATTATGATTGATTTTTTAAAACAAGACTCGCGGAGTAATGCCATCAGGCCCAGCAGCCTATTCCCTATTTTCACAGATTTAAAAACTTTACATGTGTCCGTGACTGAGACCTGATATGCTTGTCTGCTGAACACATCCCCAGTTGGAGATGATATGTCTGTGTGTGTTTATCTAGTCACTCTGGTGATGAAACCTTAAAATCCCTGCTATGTTCAGGGAGACAGTTTTTTTTTTTCCATTGACAAACAGAACAGGCATATAATTTTTTTTTTTAATGAGTCATGTACTGCTACAAAAGAAAAAAGCCTGCACTTCTTTCACATCAATGGGAGAAAGAGGTGACAATTCTTAGTGGAATACAGAAGCTTGCTTCCTTGGCACTTGTTTGATGCTCACTAAACTGTGCATCAGAGGCAGAAATATTAATTTAGTTTTTTTTTTGCACCATTGTTTAAACGTAAGCTTCCGGTTGATCCGTCTTGCAGAAACTCAATCTTCCTTAATAAGAGCTAAAGAGAGTGAACCTTCACTAGTATGATGCTCCACACAAATGTTTCACTTTAAAACATATGTAAAGGAATATTAATTAAATAGGTGGTTATCATAAAATGATCAAACATAGGACAAAGGTGAGAGACTCAAATTAAATAGACACGGCAAGAAAAAAAAGTGATCACAAAGAGGTGTTACAAGACTTAGGACTGTTATGTTGGAAGCCCTGAGAAAGACGGAGCTTGATGTTTCGGTCCTCTAATCCTCATCAGATTCAGAATCCGAGTCATACGCTTTGCCTCTGATGGTCTTTTTCTCCAACTTGGTGAACTTTGTCCCTGACTTCTGCCCAATTGTTGGTGGCTCCAAAATATTCCCACTAGATGGAGAAAGGATACAAAATATAAAAGCAGCTTGTAAAAATTTTAGTGTATATAGATATATAATTTAAAGCAGTGGATCTCAACCTTTTTGTCTTCAAGGTCCCCTCATTGTCCACAATATTTGACCCTCACAATTTCAACCTGATAAAATGTTTTAGAGTTTGGCCAAGCTAGAAAGATGAAAATTGTCTTGATTTTTATGTTGTTTAAGCTTATTTTGATCTTTTAAACATTTTTAAGACATCTTGAGGCCCCCTGGTTCAGAACCACTGATTTAGAGATTTTGGGTTAGAACATTTTTTTGTTAAAAGATAGTAATACTTTAATTAATCAAGGGTGCATCAAATTGATCAGAAGTGACAGTAAAGACATTTAAATTATTATTATTATTATTTTTTTTAATAAATGGTGTTCTTATCAACTTTGTATTTAATAAAGAATCTTGGAAAAAATCAGTTTCAACACTATTAATAAATGTTTGATCAGCATATTTGCAATCAGCATAATGATTTCCGATGTCACTAAAGACTGGAGTAATGATGCTTTGCCATCACAGTAATAAATTACATTTTAAAATATATTTAAATAGAAAACAGTTTCCAATTTTAAAAATAAGAGATAATATACGAGTCTTCGCAAATGTATATATTAGGACTGTCAACGTTAACACATCCGAATAATTCAAAATTAAAATCCTTAACACATTAAAATTATTTAACGCAAATAAATTACTGAAGCATGTGAAATTGCATTATTTACTAAAATGATATAGTCAGGAGTTTATCACACTGACCATCTACAATGGGGCAAGCACCTGTAACCCTGGCAGCCAGAAATTTCTGTTCAAACTATTTAACCTGATTTCGCTTCTCTGTTTGCAATTAGATCCTTTTAGGCTGCTAAACTCCGGGAATGTTTTCAATCCAATTATCTAGGAAGTAAATTCTTTCAAACAATTAGTCCAAAACAGCGCTAATGTAAAGTTTGTTTGTTAATAATTTTATGTGCCTAATGTAAAGAAATCCAGGGTGATTACATCAGATATGGCAGAGAGAATAAAGACGTGTTCTGTTTTCAGTGAATTATTCATTCCAGTGTCTGTTTAGCTGTAAAACACAAGCTCTGTCATATTCTGTGGTTGTTTCTGAAGAGCACGAGCCCTCACGCTGTGTGAAATACAGACTTGAATGGAAATTTAAAACATCCTACCATAGTATGGCCAGATTATATGCAAACTAAGATTCTCAGCTGGATAAAGCAAACCAGCTCTAAACAAGCTCTTTGATATTATCATTTGGTTATTATGTGTCCTTTTGGAGTCTCCAAGTGGCTTTTTTTGGAAAGACACCTAAATTTACCTTGAAAAAAGCTTGCAGAAAAAACAGATTTTAGAGAATCATTCTTCAATCTGTCAATTTAGCTGGATAAAGCAAATGATTACAAAATAAACACGTTAAACATAGAAATGATCTATGCTTAACTTCATGATAAGTATGCGATTTAATTGCACCATACATATACATACATCAGGGTTCCCACTAGGGTTGGGCGGTATTTCGGTAATATCGTATACCGCGGGGTCTTAAAATAGCAACGGTATCAGTTTCAATACCGCCATTACAGGCACTTATATATAATATATAAATATAATTTATTCAATGCCTAAAAATGCTTATGTAGTTGTCATCAAGTGACAGTGTGGAGGAGAAAGAGAGAGAGAGAGAGAAGGGAGAGGCGGTAAATACTGACGAGGCAATATGTAAATGTTGCAATAAAAAAGGTGACGGCGAGAGATGGAAACACCTCTAACCTAATGTTGCATCTCCGAAACAACCACCCACTCACTGCTGCAAAGATGCATTAAGCCCCGAGTTCATTAAATAAGCGCATTAGTTTATATTTGTTAAAATATTATAATGTCATTTTTTTTATGTTGATAATGAAAACTGAACAGTACGAGTAAGATGGGATGCATCGGGAGTCAGTCATTGACCACTTAATTAAGTTTCATTTTGTAAAAGGCCTTTCTTTAAAGTGAATTTCGTTTTGTATAAATTGTATCTTAATTTTAATAATTTTTTTATCAACCAATAATAAATAAGAATCAAATATAGCAGACAACATAATCATGACATGATCGTGGGCTGGCGCGCCGCGGTCACTTGCATTGAAATCTCATCATAAATTAACCGAAACTCAGTGTATGTCTCACAGACGTGACAGATATCTAAATAAAGCTTGAAATGTCCTTAAACGAAACAATTCAAAACGAAAAGAAATAGGCCACTCGCTGATTATTTAATCCATGATGTGCATTTCTCTCTATGCGCGTTCATATGGAAATGGCGATCATCAAATTAAACGAAACTATACAAAACGAAAAGAAATAGGCTAGCCTACTCTCTGATTATGTAATCCATGATGTGCATTTCTCTCTATCGTTCACTATGGAGATGGCGATTTGTCAATTTCTTTAAACGAAACAATTCAAAAGGAAAAGAAATATAGGCAGCATACTCTCGGATTAATCCATGATGTGCATTTCTCTCTATAGGCGCGTTCACTACGGAGATATCAATCGTCAATTTCTTTAAACAAAACAATTCAAAAGGAAAAGAAATATAGGCAGCATACTCTCTGATTAATCCATGATTTCGCTCTATAAGCGCGTTCACTACGGAGATATCAATCGACAATTTCTTTAAACGAAACAATTCAAAACGAAAAGAAAAAGGCTAGCCTATACCTTCTGATTATGTAATCCATGATTTGCATTTCTCTATATGCGCGTTCACTAGGAGATGTCGATCGTCAACTTAATCTTTGCAGCACTGACAGAAAAGTTGTATTAATAAAAATCAATGGGCGCGTGTCACCGGATTTACAAATGCACTTCTTGCTTGTTGCTTGTTAATTTAATTTAAAGTAAATAATAAAATGAATACAATTGTCATTATTAAAATAATTAATTATTATTGTCCCATTTTTGCTCATTTGTAAATAGCCTTTATATCTACCACCCCCTCAGCACATGGGTTAAAAAATTATTTGGTGCGACCATATTATAACGGCCCACGTATTAAAAATACGTTTTATTATTATTACATTTAATTAATATTATTAATATTATTACATTTAATGCCGTCAGCCGGGATCAGAATCAACGTGCACGGGTTGGCCTTGATTTTTATTTATTTATTTTGCCCGATCTGGTATTCAGTTTCTGAACGGTGTAGGCACAAGCCAACAGTTTGGTGACGCTGTCTGAGCCTTATGTCATAATTTTTAATTAGTCACGGTAATACCGTATACCCCGGTAAAATAGGGAGGAGGTTTGACGGTATCAAAATTTGGATACCGCCCAAGCCTAGTTCCCACACCTTGGTTAAATTCAAATTCAAGGACCTTTTCAAGGACTTCCCAGGTCCAATGCCCTCAAATTGAAGGACTTAATGTGGGGACACACATACATACATGCATACCTGTAGTTGATGATACTTGAGCAGCCCAGTCTCCACTCCAGCATTTCGGTTGGAAACTCATCTGTGTTGCCCAGATCGGTGAAGCCCACAATGTAATCCTTAGTCTTCCCATCCTTCACCAGAGCCAGTGTTGGAATGACTTTAATCTTCAGCCTCTCCGTTAGGAATGGAGCTTTCTCAACATTCAGCTTGATGAACTTTGTTTCCAGATGTTTCTTAGCCAAGACAGCTAGGTGCTTGTCCAAAATTTTGCATCTTTGAAAAAAAAACAAAAAAAAAAACACTGAAAATAGCTGTATACACAATTGACTCATAACACAAGGATGCAAGGAAAACAAAAGAAAACAAATATATCCACAAATACCTGAAGGTAGAGTCTCTGTAGAAATGGCAGACGACACTTTTGCTTTCCTTCACCTCAGCAAAAAAATCTCTCTCACTTGGGATCTCTCTGTATTCACCATGTCCTTTAGATATCCACTCCTGAGGACACACACATACCACAGTTTACAAAGTTTTAACACATCAATACGGGGAATCTGATCTGCTTCAATGCACTAATAAACACCTCATGTAGATAACTTATTTTGAATAAGCATTTTATTAAAAAACTTAAAACAAGCTCCGAATTTAGAACCAAGTTCTTTAAATATCTTTTGAACACCTACCTGCTTCTGTTTCTGAGCTTTCTTGAGGGCCTCGAGCCTTCTCTCCTTGAGCCTCTCCAGGTCATCTTCATCCATGGTCTGAAACTTCTCTAGTTCTGCATCCAGCTGCTCCTCCACCATCCGTGCCGACTGCAGCACCTGCTGCTCCAGAGCTTTCGCAACAACCTCCATTGACTGACTGGCCATTTCCTGTTAGACATACAGCACATATTGGATGCAATTACTTAAAAATAATCCACTTAAAAAAATGTATAGTGAATTTTGTAAAACAATGATTAGCCTAAAGTAAATTAAAACAAGCTACTTTTTGAACTAATTAATATTTTTACACGGCAAAATAACTGTTTCTCACACATCTAACAGGTATCACAACAACGTGGCATTTGTGCATTTAATGTTATTAAAGTGAATAGTTTTAACGTGTCTGTGGAAGTAAACCAAAAATCTGTTTGGTGCACCAGTTCTAAATTGACCACTAAAGTGCATACAGCATGCAATTTATTTAGCAAAACAACTGCTACTAATGAGTGAAAGGTGTGGCACACGTTAATCAATAACGTTAGTCGTCGGGGTTTTGATGGGCATTCTGTTGTTCGTACACAACAATAGAGGTGCTGATAAGTCGGTCAGCGCTTGACTACAACCGCATGAAGACAAGCATGCCAACTTGGCTTACCATCTCCAGTTCCTATGTCATTGTCTCAACTACAATTGCTGATTTTAAAAGACAATGAGCTCTTGTAAATAATGACTGTTGATTTTAAAACGGATATGTGGTGCTTTGCGTCAAATCGTGCTAATGCTAGCGTATTGCTTTAGCTTTCAAACACCGTGGTAACGGCAGCTTTGATCGCCAACAAAGACTGTAACGTTAGCGAAGTTAATCGGCAAGCGACACACTCTCCAAAAAGCAAAAACAAGATAGGGATAATTTAACTGACATACAACTTTAAACGCAGAGTTTGTAGAAAAATGTTACAGAACAACACTTACCAAGTCTGTATGATTTCTAGGCGACGACACAGTGACTGACGCAGGGTTTACGTAGAGGCGTCGTCTGATTACGTCATGCAATCGTAGCGCTTTCGACGCATTTCAGAAAGAATATACAATAAATACATCTATTGTATTGTTTTTTGTTTTGTTTTTTCATAAAATTCAGTGCAGCTGTAAGTCTTACCCTTACAGACATTTACCATAGTTACAGTTAAAATAATTAATAACTGCAGTATTTTGCAACATTACACAAAAGCTACATTTTAGAAATACATTTTAAAAGTATGTGAAGGATAACAAATACCAATATAATATATATGGGAAGCATAATATGCTCCAACTTTTTTAAAAATTACATTAGATCAGTCTATTTTTTTTCTTTGTAAATTTGTTTTGAATTTATGTATTTGATCAATCATTATTTTCTATTTCCATTTTGCTTCTTCGTTTGCACCATCAGAATATTAAATATTAATTTATAAATATTCAACATAACTACAAGCTAAAACTTCCCTAAGTGTTATTAAATTGCAGATTTCAGAGACAAATGCCATTTGTCTTCATCCTTTCTTTAAGAATCTTATTGAATTAGTTTTTAAGATGTTTGCTGTTACACTATCATTGTTAGGGACATTATTTGTGGATCAATGTTAGTTTGATCCACAAATTATAAATACATACATACAAAAAAAAACAAAAAAGTCCATATCAATTATCCAAATTTATTTGCAAATTTAGAAAACATACAAATGATGTCACAGCTTCTGGTCTTCAGGCACAGGTCATTCTGTCATTACAGATTTTTGACCAAATATGGGTTTTCAGGCCTTCATCTCTGTAATGTCATGATAATGTGAGATAATAACAGATATACGTGTCATGAGCAGCTTCTTAAAACCAAGAAAGTATTAACTTAAAACATTTGAGGAGTCAAGTACATTCTGTTCATACATAGTCAAAACTACAGTGAAAAGGGATTGAGAGGACAATGCTTCATCAGGAATGTAGACTGAAGTATCCATCTTTGACCTATTATTCAGTTCACATCCATCTGATTGAAAAGCCCTTCCTTTCCTCCAGCACCATATCCATTAATTTAGAAAACAAAACTAAGAAGCATGACAGGACAGTTGAAACTCAATTTAGTAAAATTAACCTGGCCAATTGTTTTAATCTTTTTCTTCATAAATATTCATCTCTCTTTTAGCTCTTTCAGACATAAGGACAAACATACATCATGATGAACAATCAGTAATATATATATATATATATATATATATATATATATATATATATATATATATATTTAATCTAGGAAAACAAATGTTAGCTTTACATAAAACGTTAGTATCCACATGCTAAACTGCCAAAAGATTTTGATAGAAGATACTGTTTTCCCTATTTCCACTTTAAACATCTCAGTCTGACCCATAAAAGGCAATGACATGCCACTCAATTCTGCTTTGCTAAGTCTGTTATATATTTCTGAGGCCAGACATTCAAAATAAACATAGATTCTGGGTTACAAGAGGACAAAATGCTGACAATAAAGACAAGAAAGAAAAACAGATCCAAATAGGAAGCAAAGTGGCTTGCTTTGCTTAGTTTAGGACAGTCAGTGCATTCGAAACATTCAAAGAAGTTCAGGTGACATTTTGCACTCAGGTTGTACACATGAATAGTTAACCAACTAAAAATCAATGATGCTTTAATCAAGATTAATACGTGCTGTAAAATGTTAATGTCTACATATTTAAATGCTACAAATGTATGTCAATATTAGTTAATGCATTATCATTTAAGAAGTAAAAAAATAGAAAAATAATATATTTGTGAATTAACATTAACCAAGATTAATAAATGTTGTCAAAAAGTATTCCTTGTTAGCTCATTATACTTAATGCATTAACTAATGTTAACAAATACAACCTGACTGAAAAGTGTTACCAAAGTTCCTCTAGAGATATCAGTCTAGAGAATTGACATCATGATGAAATAATATTCAGTGTTCAGCTGCTTCTGAATAAAGCTGATATGCTCATCTGTTCCTCATCATCATTGGCTTGATCTTGTAATCCTCAGATGTCCCCTGTGTTCTCAGAGAAGCTCTATTGGGTGATTTCACAAAAAGGACAGCAATGCTACGATTGTCAGACTCGAGCGGTTTTGTTTTTGTCTCTCACACATCATGATGAGGTGGCAGGACTGGGCTGATGTCACAGTGACTGAGGTTAGGACGGTCCTCCTATGTGATCTTCAGAGTGCTACCATACGTTTGCTGTACCACCACCTGCACATTGTCAAGGATGAAGTCAAAGGCCATGCTCCATACTGACTCTGAGGACTGCTGCATAAGTCTGAAATGAACAGTTCAAATCATCAGAAAGTCCAATCCATCTACTACACCATTTACAGAATAGTTGGGAGATTTTGCAAAATGCAATAAAATCAAGAATCTGGGATTTGTTAATTCTCCTGAACCATTAAATTCTCATTTAACTTACAAATGTACAAAGTAAATATTTCCAATGGTTTCACTGACCAACTTAATTTGATTTTGTAAATAAAAACAAATTTTGATTTTGATGGCTGCAACACACTCTAAAAAAGTTGGGACAGAGGCATGTTTACCACTGTCACATCACCTTTCCTTTTTTTTTGACACTTTTTAATCGTTTGGGAATTGAGGATATTAATTGTTGTAGTTTTGCAAGTGAAATTTTTACTCAATCTCGCCTGATAAAAGACATCTGCTCAACAGTCCGTGGTCGTCGCTGTATGATTCTCGTTTTCATGATGGGTCATAAATTTTCAAAAAGAGACAGATATGGACTGCAATCAGGGACATCCCTTATATGGTGCAAAGTGTCTAGAAACCACTCAGTTTTAGCATGTGCAGAATTAGGCCTGGCATTGTCTTGCTATCCAGGAAAGATTTCATCTTGACGCCATTAAATGTTTCTGTACAATCCCAATATATGCATCCATGTCAGTGGTACCTTCATACATATGCAAGTTACCCATGCTGTTTGCACTGATGCACCTCTATACCAGGACTGATGTTTGCTTTTTCACCTGTCATTGATGAAAGTCTGGATAGTCCCTTTCGTCTTCGGGACTTAGATGTGATGTCCATTTGTTTCCAAAAATAAGCTGAAACATGGACTCATCTGACCACAGCACACATTTCTACTGTCTTTTAGACCATCTGAGATGAGCCCGGGCCCAGATAACTCGCCGGGATCTCCACATAGAACTGATGAATAGCTTTCTCCTAGCGTAACAGAGATTCAAGTGGCATTTCTTGATTCAGCGTCAGACTGTTTTAAGTGAAAATGGTTTTCCAAAGTACTCCTGAGCACATGTGGCTGTAATAGTTTCTCATGCAATGCTGTCGGAGGGGTCACGCACATTTAAAAGGAGATTCATCGGAGGTCTCCTGGCTTGCACTACACAGACTGAGATTTCTCTGGATTCCCTGAATCTTTTCACAATGTTATGTATGGTAGATTGTAAAAGAGAAATTCTTTGCAATCTTGAATTGAGAAATGTGATATTTGATTCATTTGACAATTCTCTCATGATATTTGGCACAAAGCGGTGAGCCATGGCTCATGACCCATCTATGCTTGCAAAGACTGAGAAGCTCTTTTACTCCCAAATACGATTCCCTCACCGATTACCAATTCACCTGCTCATTGTGGACTGTTTCAAAAGAGTTGGATAATCTAACTTTGATATTTTTTTCCCTTTTATTTTGCCTCTGTTCCAACTTTTTTGTAGTTTATTGCAGCCATCAAAATCAGAATTTGTTTATATTTATAAAATACAATTATGTTGTTCAGTGAAAACATTGGAAACATTTTCTTTGTACTTTTGTCAGTTAAAAAAAGGTTCAAGTGAATTAACAAATAACAGAATCTTGATTTTATTGCATTTTACAAAATGTCCCAACTTTACTGGAAATGGGGTTTGTTCAAAAGTTTGGGGTTGGTAAGAAGTTTCTTATGCTCACCAAAGCTGCATTTAATCAAAAATACAGCAAACATGGAAATAATATTACAATACCGGTAATAATAGTATTACAATTTAAAATAACTTTAGTATATGTTTTAATATGTAATATGTGATGCCAAAGCTGAATGTTCAGCATCATTACTCCAGTATTCAGTGTCACATGATACATATTTTAATATGCTGATTTGCAGCTCGAGAAATAGTTCTTATTATCAATGCTGAAAAAAGTTGTGCTTCTTAATATTTGTGTGTAAACTGTGATGTCTTTTTCAGGATTCCTAGATGAGTACAGTTCAAAAGAACAGCATATATTTGAAATGGGCATTTTTTTGGGGTAAAAAAAATAGATGTCTTTACTGTCACTTCTGATTAATTTAATGCATTAATGTTTAAGAAAAATATGCATTTCTTTAAAAAAATCTCTCTGAACTCAAACATTTGAACGGTAGTGTATATTACTGCTTGTGAGATGTATGATGTATTTATTGCAGGAATCCGTGGTGGAGAATTCAGAACAATACCTCTTCATGTATTTGATGACAAGGTCGAGTTTCTCGAGGTCTTTATCATCCACGAGTTCTGTGCAGTACTTCACCACCTGCAGAATGTCCTCTTCCATTGGTTCTGTGAAGATGCAGAACCACACAATTAAACTAGGTGCACAATGCAAATATAAACTAGCATTTAAAAAAAGTTTTGCTGTTCTACCATACCTGAGATGGTAGTGACCCATTCACGAAGCAGAGTTCTGATATCACTGAATTCATAAGCTCCAGCTAAGGTCGGGACTGGGCGGGGATTTAATTTGGACAGCGTCTCTGGGACATCTATGCTCGGAGAGGACGGGCACTGTACATTTTCAGTCTACCAATGAAAAACATCTACGATAAATCCTTCTTTCCCCCCTCTAGAATTGTAAAAACCTTGAACAAACGCATTTCATGTCAAATGGCTTAAGCATCAATAAACTAAAGTATAAACAGAAAAATATTATAAATAAAAAGAAGAATATTGTAACTGGATTACAGGCTTACTTTGAGGCCTTGATGTTTGAGTGGCAGAGGAATAATTTTGGAGGGGCTGGATTTAGCAGGGCTGTTTCCAGGAAATAGTTTTTTTAGTGGACTTGGACCCTTTTTGGCAGGACTAGCATTTCTCTTTTTGTAGCGGCGCTTTAATTTTCCCACTGCAGGCTGCTTTAGTTGAGGAAATGTTTTTTTTTGTTCCACTACAGAAACGAGAAGGAAAGATTAGAGACACTGTATGGTGTGTGGTAGCGGTTGATTACTTAATGCTAGGAGAGACACGGATATCAAATCTGGATAAGCTGATAATTATTGTCATGTTATATTATAGCTACATTGTTAATAGAAAAGTCAATTATAACACACAAGGACTAAATTTAGGAATCACATTCTAATGTACAATATAAAAGATGAAATCTGTTAAAGAAAAAATGTTAGAATAAGAAAAACATAAGTTCTCATAATAATAGAGAAATGACATCTGGGGTGTTTTTTACATTGTTGCACAATGAACAGCCCAACTTATTGTTTCTCACCAGTGGCACCTTGAGCTTGAGCATTTCCCTTGTTTCGATAAGCAGAGTACAGTTCTTCCTGAAGCTCTCTGGGAAGTGCTGCAAACACATCTGGGTCAACCTGTTAAAAACCTGTTTTAGGATCCCTAAAATACTAGTTTCTGATGGTCAATGTTAACACCATTTTTAACCAAGTTTCCCCCTTGTAGTCGGGATTGTTAATAGCATGTACCTGAGAGAAGTCAGGGAGCTCTAGTATAATGCCTGTTGTACATGGTTGTCCTGGCTGGTTTGGGAGCTGCAGTACAAGGGTGCCAAGTGATGGGGCTGGAGGTGGAGAGGAGGTTCGAGGTGGGGTTGAGAGATGAGATGAGGTGCTTGGCTGCTCCTCTCGGTGTCTCCAGGACTGCTCCACCTGTTTCCTTATGTCTACAGGTAAAGCTTCTAAAACAGACAGGTCCACCTAAAATGAGTGGGGAAACAGGGGCTTACATTTGAAATGTCACCATTCAAAAGTTCGGGTTAAGCAGGATTTTTTTTTTTTAATTAAGGCTGCTTTTATTTTAGTAATCCTGTGAAATAGTTTTACAATTTAAAATAATCGTTTTCTTTTGTAATTTATTTTAATGTATTAATAAGTATTACATAATTATTAAATCATTCCTGTGATGCAAAGCTGAATTTTCAGCATCATTACTCCAGTCTTCACTGTCACATGATCCTTCAGAAATCATTTTAATAATTGTTCTAATAACTGATTTGCTGCTCAAGAAACATTTCTTACAATCATCAATGCTGAAAAAAAGCTGTACTGTTTAATATTTTAGTGGAAACCATGATACATTTTCATTTAGATCATGAGGTGCACTCAAGAACCTAACCTGAGAGGGAGATGGCACCTCAATGCTGATGTTTAGGCATGCCCTAACATGGTTGGGGGTGCGTGGGTGGTGAAATTCTCCTTTACTCGTTCCAGGCATTGGATTTGAGCTGGTGGAGGGTGGTGATGATGGAGTAACTCTCTCCTGATTGGAGGAGAAAGCTCTGGATGAGGAAGGGCTGGTTAAACCATCTAAAATACAAGCAACAAGGAATGTGTGTTAAGAGTCAGACACCAACATAAATCCTATACATCATAACCTAAATCAGGGTTTTTCAAATCCGGCCCTGGAGGGCCACTTTCCAGCACATACTAATCAAACACATATGAGTGAGCATAACTAAGATACAATTAGGTGAGTTTGTTCAGAGTTATATCTAAACTTTGGATTTCAAGAACCCTAATCAAACTGCTCTGACCTTGTGCTAGAGGCTCTTTCCTGGGGCTGTGGGCAGGCTGTCTGGCCTGCAGCAGGTCTTTGATCGAGCGACCACGAGTGGGCCCTTGTCCTGATGGGTCTGCATGTGGTCCCTCCAACTGCTGCACCTGCAGCCCCACTCCCCTCATGTCCTTCACATGCAACTTCATGGCGTGGAATAGCTTAATGGCCTCTGCTGCTATCAGCTGACCATTGTCTGTAGGCTGAGCTAGTAAAACAGACCTGCAATGTGACAGTAATAAGAAACTCCCAAATGTATATCAAATCAGAGCTCAGTTATCAGTCAATATTAGAGATTCTTCAAAATAATTAAATCAGTTTCGGTTGATATTGGATATTTAACTGTGCATTCTAATCTACCCTATTTTAACATTTAACCCTCATCCTTCCCTCGGGTAATTTTGACCTTTTCGAACTTTTGTCACACTTGAACAACGAATACACACACACGCACACACACCAACACAGAATGGACTCGAGGAGTTTTGCGGTTGGAATTTTAAAAAGTAACAAAACCTTCCCTCGCGGGTCAAAATGACCTCCACAGAATTAATGGAATGTGAAGAATTCTTCAGTACACATTGACAAACCTAAAAATGCTCAAAATTCTAACTAAAATTGCCAAAACTTTCCCAAAAAATTATTTTATAATGTCTACATGTGTATCTGAAAGCATTCTGAAAGGAAGTGACTTTAGGACACAGCGGAAAACCACATTTACTCCAAATAGAGCTATAAGGCCATCTATGGACCACTTGCACTGAGCTTTGTGACGCACTTGCATTTGGAAATAGTACGTCTCACTTATTTCTGTTTACTTTCAATGTACTGTAGTCAATGAGTTGAACAAACGTCACCTAAAATGAGTGTCTGCAATAAGATTTAAAAATTTGGCAACTTTTACTGACAAAAGAGATACTCTGATGTTTACTGTGTGCAGAATTTTCCAAACTTATTACAAGATAAGATTTATTTAGACTTATCTTTTAATCAATTGGTAGCCATGAAACATAGTGATAATCTGCATTCTCATGTATGTAGGTGCGCTGAACGCTCTAACCGGAAACTCACGATATGTACTAACTAGAACGCAGAAGTAGTTGTGCATAGTCCATTGGCAAGAGTCACGAAATATCATGTTATATTATTTTTTTTCCACAAGAGGTCGGCAAAGACACCCGATGTAAGATATTTTGAGCTTAATTAAAAGGGTTATGCATGAAATTGTGAATTATTTTGAATTTAATTTGAAAGAATGTGAGATATGTGCTTAAATTACAAGTAGGCCATTTGCCATCTACTAAAGCTCATATGAAGTTAATTTTTAAAAACACTAATAATTAAATTTTCTTAAGCAAAATGCAAAAAACAATTACATTTCATAAACATTACACAATATAAACACTTTACATTACATTTTGTGATGCCTAAATTTACTTGCAGCCTTTACATAGACTGATTTTATTTTTTAGTGCTTTTTTATTCAGTCAAAATTGTATATGATTTTAATATATCCCACAGCATTAAAGTAATTATCATCAGCTTATCGGTATCAGTAGGAATTTTATTTATCAGAGAAATTCTCCCCATTTTCTAAATGCGTGGTACTGTGAATGAATCATCCATGCATATATTGTTTTCTGATCTCATAATTCTTTATCAAAACATCATAACTTGAATCTCTAATAATTTAGTCTGCTTAAACCCACCCTTTTCTTACAATCAATTGCAAGTTCACATTCAAATCCGCCTCTATCCAATTAACAGCAGATTAATTAAACCAAATACCTGCCCTACATTTTTCATTTTTTTTTTGTGTCACTCAAATTTTACGTCACAATACAGAGGAAAAGATTTGTTGCTACTCCTGTTTCATCACAACTTTAAATGTCAGAGTATCACTCCCCATAAACAAATGGCAGTGGTTATTTGATAAGACTAGAAGTGGCAAATCTATCCTGGTGCAAGTCACCTGGCAAAGTTGTCGCATATCCCATGACCACCATATTTGGCTGGCTCTATCGGAGCCCCTGCTTTTCGTACCATGACCTTAAGTGTAATCCGGCGACCTCTAAGCCCCGCCCCCTCCAACCTCTTCTGCACTTCCATAGATAGGTTAGTGAGGAAAGACTCCGCCTCTTCAACCTAGCAGAACATTAGAGGTGATGGAAAACTAATGAGGGTGGTCAACAGATTTAGGACAATTAGCAATGATTGCTGTAACTTGTATACTTCAAAACCTGTGTGAACCGAATGTTGTAGTTCATCTCTGCAGACACAGACTTTCTCTCCTTCTCACTGCGCACAGGCCTGTCATCCAGTCCCCTGCAAAAACGAAAGAGCGTCTGTCCCGTCCGTGGCCCAAACTCCTTTTGCAGTCGAGACATGGACAACTGCTGCAGGTCACCGCAGGTACTCACTCCCAAAGAGGTCAGCTTGGAGTTCATTGAGCGACCCACACCTGCACACAAGCATGCAGAAGCACAGGTCCACATGCACACAAACCGCAATAAATGATACTGTAAAACTCTGTTTTCAGCTTTAAATACAATGCCATTCAAAAGTTTGGGAATCCAGAAGAAAATACATCACAGTTTCAACTAAAATATATTGCAGTACAACTGTTTTCACCATTGACAATAATAAGAAATGTTTCTTGACCACCAAATCAGCACATTAGAATGATTTCTGGAGGATCATGTGACACTGAAGGCTGGAGTAATGGCTGCTGAAAATATGTATTATTACATTTAAATCTTAATTTAAATTGTAATAATATTTCACAATAATAAAATATTATGCAAATGAATGCAGCCCTGGTGAGCATAAGAGACTTTACAAATTTTACAAACACTAAACAGACCCTCTTTTGGACCCTTTGAATGGTAGTGTATGTGTAGGATGCTCTGTTCTCACCAGGCAAACTGGAGACAGGTTGATCCCTGATAAAATCATCTACTTCCTCTGACGTGAGGAAGTACTGTCCATTTGGTTTGGCCTTACGGGTCGCCATCCGAGCAAGAAGGATGTTGGAACCTGATGACATGTATAAGGGAAGTTACAAAAGCTTTCAGAGATAAAACAGCACTAACAACTACATTACAATATGATCACATGGTTATTAAACTTATTCATAGGATAGTTCACCCAAAAATGGCCCTCATGTTGTTCCAAACCTATATTACTTCTGTAGAAGGTGAACTTTAAAGAATATCCTGGCCACTCTCTTCGGTATGAAGCAAGTAAATGAGGACTGGAGCTCTTAAGCTCCAAAACATCTCTTAAGTTTACTGAAGCAATAGAATAGCTTTGTGTGGGTATCAAACCAAACTTGTTGTTCACTTAAAATCTTGACATCAGCTCTTTGACATGTTCACAAGAGTGCATTAGAAAACACAATGCTATTGAATGGCTTTAGAACACTTGTAGAATATAGCTCACAAGTTTTATAATACTTTTACATCAAATTTCACATTCACTGTAAATGCATTGAAAAAGAGCAACCAGTACATTCTTCAAAAAATGTCCTTTTGTGTTCCATGAAAGATAGTAAGTCATACAGGTTTGGAACATCATAAAGGTGAGTAAATAATGACAGAATTTTCATTTTTTCATTTATAAAGTCTCTTACTCATTCCAACTGAGGCAGAGCAACCAGTCTTCTCCTTTATATCTTCACGGATGGCTCGTGCCAGATCATCAGGAGTAACCCCCAGCTCAACCAGAAGAGCCGTGGCGTCCACCAGGGCCTCGTCACAGCTTAGTGCCTCAATGTTATGAGTGTAACTATAAAACAAGCAAGCGTGAAGCAAGAGAAAAATGTTTGTCTTCTGGGTTTAGGAATAACATAGCAATCCAAATAAAATTGTAGCAAACATTATATCTGTTACCTGGCCAGGGTCTCATACAAAGTCAGTGCCACTTCTTTATACGCCTGGAAGTCATACGGGACAGACTGCAGATCAGGACAGAGCTGCTTAGCCCGGCCAAAGAACATGCCGTTCCGCACACCAACCTGCCTGTAAGAGAGGAAAACATCAGAGTAACAGGTACTGCTAGAGGTCAAACTGTATTATGAAAAATGCCATTGACTTTTAAATATATTGTAATCTACAGTTGTTGACCATGGAGGGCATTGGAGTCAAAAATATTAAGAACCACAGGTGAGTTTTGAGTTTCCTGGTTTACCAGCACTCTTTTGTAATGAATTACTCAAAAGTAATTTATTGACTGTTTACTGTCATCTGCCGTCAGACTGTGCCACAACGAGTTGCTATGGCTTGCTTGACTAAAAGACTAGCATTCTAACACCGCAATATTGCTTTTTAACCTTATCTCCACAATTTCTTTCTTCCTGTTGCTATTATTCTGCTTATTATACAAATAAAAATCAAGAAGAGAAGTTTAAATCAGTAGTTCCATATCCATCATTGGAATTACTCCCCTATTTTGCATTTACCCCTGAGGAACTATCTGTACGTACCTATATACGTTGTATTGATTTTATAACTTTACTGTGCTTGAAGTATGCACCTAGCACTAGGAAAATACCTGTATCGGATCAGGACTCAGTATTAGCAGATACTCAATATCAAATGACTCAGATCGGCGGCACAAAAAAAATTAATCGGGACATCCCTGATCTATGTGCTAATTTACTCCTAAATTTTCTAAATGAATAGCAGATATATACATTTAAAATGTTAAAATCTTTAAACCTTTTTTTTTCTGGGAAAATTGAACAAAATAATCAAGGACACATGTTGCAAAAGAAAGTAGCCCGGCAGGTTTACAATAAATACCTGGCCTCATAACTGCAAGAGGCAATCTCTGCCATTGAGAGGGCGGCCAGGTCCAGATCCACACCATTACTGGGACCTTCATCACACTGTGGAGATGGGGTCATCTCAAGGTCATTACCTGTCTTCTCTAAAGCAGAAAGAACAATGGTCACCTTAATTCAAACTTCAAAATAATCTTTAATAAATTAATTCTGATTTCAAGCAAAATTTAACCAACATCTTTCTTCTAAAACCTGGGTTTACCTTTTCTGTACTGTTCCTGTTTCCTCTGGTAGTACTGAAACTCAAGCTGAGGATTTGCACCAGGTCGCTGTGCAACACGGCCTGGACCGCGGTTACTTGTCACTGCAACCGGTTTCCCTGAAGTACAGATTGATCATCAATAAAGCTCAGTTTATCAGTTGCTATCAAATAAGCTGCAATAAGGAACTTGAGCACTTCCCTCTAACTGACTGAAACGTACCTGTGAGATCTGGTCGGTGTCTGATCCCAACGGATACAAAGAAGCAGTCCATATCCACATGAAGAATACAGGACTGACGCACCTGAGGAGCAGCCATTAAGGAACCTGTGCCAAAAAGAAATACAGAAACCTTTTTTTTTTCTTCAAAAATCTGCAACACAAATACAAATGCTCCTCAATAACAAAAACATACACAAACATAAACCACAAAGACAAGCTACCTGAACTGCAATTAGCTTTGAGCTTCTTTAGTTTCTCTTTTCCAGAGAAAACAACTCCTCCTGCTACTCGCTGCCTGCTCTGCAGGGAGTTCACATACTCAGAAAACTCATTACGCCATGTAGAAATATGATGCAGCCTTGAGTGAGAAAAGAACTCTGATATTATTCCAGCCTCAGCTCCCTGGGCCGTTGAACTTCCTGACTGGTTTCTAGAGTTTGCAAGGATGGAAGAGTTAGGGGTCATGTGATAACTGCCATTTAGTTGAACTCTTGTCTGATTGCCCTTCTGAGGGACAGCTGAAGTTCCTGGATTAGATGTTGGTTCTGGATGGAGTTCATTTTGCATACTGTGAGGATCAGGCTTCTTTGCAGGGCTGGCTGTAGATATCAAGGACGTCTGATGGAAATTTGTTTTTGATCCAGCAGAAGAGCAGCTGGGCTCCTCCCTGTCCCAGCATCCAGCCTGTGGGAGGTGGGACTGAAGGGACCCTGTGTCAACAACATGAGGGCGATGTTCTGCAAAAGAAACTAAGTCCTGAAGCTTTAAGGCACCATTCACAGGGTGTACATAACCGTTAGTTAACGAAGTGTCCTGTGAGCTTCTTGGCAAAAGGGCACAGGCATTGTCATCATCATCTCCATCATGAATCCCATTAACTCCGGGCCTATCTGCATCCTCCTCAGAGGTGATGCTATATGAGCCATTTCTGCCAGACAAAATGAGAGTGGACAAGAAGATACCATATTAAATAATTATCTAAATGTGTTTTTTAATGAGGGGTGTAAAAACATGGCCCATGGTCATGAAGCAGTTTTAACTGACCCGCAGGCCAATACAATAAACCGATTACAAATAAATGGGCACACTTAAAATTCTATACTATGTAGTCTAAATAAATGTGAAAAAATAAATAAAACACTTTTTTTTTTTTTTAAATGCTCCAAGTGAATTTAGAAACATGAACATAATATACAGTGTGTAAACCTGATACAAATTTTTTAGATTACATTTAACATTATTACATTTCAGTATTTATACACCTAAAGACTTTAAATGAGTGTTACATGATAAAGGTAATCTAAATGTAAAAATTGGGTGAATGAAGACAATAAATTAAATATCCAATATATATCCAAACACAAACAATATGAAAAATGAATTAAATAATTTGTTGTGGTGCATGCTATTCCTTGGATCTTAAAGCAGCAGAATCTTTTTTCTTCTTTTTTTTTAACTAAGCGCAGCATTTGAAACTCACGTGTGCCAGTTGATCCCTGGCATAAAGCATACTCACAGTTTGACGTCTAACTGGTGATTAGTTCGATCAGTGAAGTCAGCCGTGTGGTTAGGGTGAGTGGATTTGAGAACTTCTTTAGAGAGGGTTTGACTGTGGCTTGGCTTGATACTGTCTGACTGGGGGTAGCTTGGACTGGGTTGTGCTTGAGCTTGTGCACGAACACTGGCAAAGGTCAAGCCTTTCTGCTTCGTATAGAGCTGGTACTGAATGTATGAAAGTTGGCAGCCTGCCTTTATACTACACAAAAAACAAAAATATTAGTATTGCTATAATAATGTGCTTCAATGGCTTGCAAAGTACACAAAAGACACACCTGTCTGTGATCCACTCTGGCCGCACTACTTTTTCTCCTCTGAGCTCTTGTATTTTGCTGTTGGGGAGGTTGGTGGCAATGATATGTGTGGTTTTGGAGCGAGTGTAATAGAGATGGAACTGCCCGCCATGCCGCATCATCAGTCTGCGCAGCTCATCCGCACTGGGAACTGCAAACAAAAAAAACACAATACAAGGTTCTCAAAACGGTAGAGCAGTGGCACAGCACTCCTCCTGACACGTTTAGCTATGGTGCTCAATTGGGAAACATAAGTCCAGCCTGCAAAGTTTCCCAGAAACCATTTCACTTCATATTCCCAAATTATTTTACACATTATTCTAAATCCACAAATCTACAGTTATGCTCAAAAGTTTACATACTCTTTGCAGAATCTGCGAAAATGTTAATAATTTTAACATTATTTTTAACAAATAAGAGGGATCATAAAAATGGCATCTTATTTTTTTATTTAGTGCATAAGACAAAGACAAAAAAAAAAAAGCAGAATTTATAAAAAATTACCCCATTCAAAAGTTTATATACTCTTGATTCTTAATCCTGTGTGTTGTTACCTGGATGATCCACGACTTTTTTTGTTTTTGTTTTGTGATGCTGGTTCTTGAGTCCCTTGTTTGTCCTGAGCAGTTAAACTGCCTATTGTTCTTCAATTACGTCTGATGTTTACATTTACATTTAGCTGACGCTTTTATCCAAAGCGACTTACAATTGCTATGTATGTCAGAGGTCGCACGCCCCTGGAGCAATTAGGGGTTAAGTGTCTTGCTCAGGGACACATTGGTGTCTCACAGTGGATTCGAATCCGGGTCTCTCACACCAAAGGCATGTGTCTTATCCACTGCGCCATCACCACCCCATGTCCTTCGGGTTCTGCAAATTATTCAGTTTTCCAGCATCTTTTGCATATTTGAACCCTTCAGCAGTGACCGTATAATTTTGAGATCCATCTTTTCTCTCTGAGGACAATTGAGGGACTCAAACACAACTATTAAAAAAGGTTCAAACATTCACTGATGCTCCAGAAGGAAACATGATGCATTAAGAGAGCCGGGTGGGTGTGAAAACTTTTGAACAGGATGATTTGGGCATGATGCCCAACTTTTTCTAATTTTTTTAAATATACATTTTTTCATTTAGTACTGCCCTTCAGAAGAAAGAGAAAATACTTACATGTTTCCCAGAAGAAAAATTCAGTACAATTTACCTTGATCTTCAAATTCAAAACGTTTTCACCCCCCGGCTATTAATGCATCGTGTTTCTTTCTGGAGCATCAGTGAATGTTTGAACCTTTTTTAATAGTTGTGTGTGAGTCCCTCAATTGTCCTCAGAGAGAAAAGATGGATCTCAAAATTATACGGTCACTGCTGAAGGGTTCAAATATGCAAAAGATGCTGGAACACTGAAGAATTTGCAGAACCCGAAGGACTTAATTGAAGAACAATAGGCAGTTTAACTGCCTATATATATATATATATATATATATATAGCAGATCTAAATAATAAAAAATATATACTGTATAAATAAAATTCTGTTATTAATTATTAGTATTATTAATAATGATTACAAAAACAAAGTATTTATAATCTTTTTTTTAAAGTATTTCAAAATAATTAATAATAATAAATAATAATGCTTTCATTTTGACATTTGTTATCACATCACATGTGGGAGAAGTCTGACCTGTATATCCATTGACATAGATGGCCACACCGCTGAAGATACAGGAGGACATTCCATCTTTCTGCTTCTCTCTTGGGGCATCCTTCTGAAACTGCTCCTCAAGCTTACAGATTTTTGCAGCCATATAACCGCCCTAAGTAAGAATTTAACAAACACAACTGTAATCTTAACATGAATTTAAAAAATCAACTTGATTTACAAGATCAAGTTATAAGGCAAAGCAGACAGCACTCACTGACCACACACATTTAAACAGTAAAAAAACAAAAACATTTCTAACCACTGGAAAAAATAAAAAGACCGCAATATAGACACACACACACAAAGGAAAACGTGCAGCGTCTGGCTGACAAGCGTTTGATTACGCCTCAGACATTCAATGAGACTGGAGGTGCAAGTCTGCCCTGCTGGCACGGCGACTCTCTGTCTCCATGGCAACGGATGGAACGCTGGGATTCAGGAGTTGAATCTGAACCAATAAACAGACTCACACACACACACAATAATACTCCACAATACTCACTCACTCGCTCCACCTGTACTGATAGGAAATTCCCCCGAACCTAATTAATACAACCTGAGATATGAAAACACACAAGGTATGAAGGTACTGACTGTTCTGTGCTTAAAAACTTAAAAACCTGTAAGAAAACAATTGTGATACTGTACATGCACTGGCAAGATTCACTTTTACAAAATAAACATGGGACCCAGGGTCTGCTATTGCGGCTGTAAATGACTAAATCACTAACTAAAAATCAACAGTTACACCCTTTTGGGTCTCAAATTTGGTGGCAAAACACTATGGTTGCCATATTAGAGGGACATATTGTGAATGTAATGTTAGCAGTGAAGACAGACGATCTTGGAGTTGTTTATCCTAGTGCGGTTCTGCCAATGCCTAAGGAACATCAGGATGCTGAAGCCTATCAAATCTCTTGCAGGGCTCGGACTGTGGCGGCAGAGCAGAGGTGCTGGTCACCAGTGAGGAAAATTGAGATTACTCACTGGTGTAATACAAATGAAAACCTGTCTAGACTCCAGCAGGAGCACACACATACACACACCAGCGCTCACATGAGGGGAAACGTCTGGTAGGAATGCAGTCGACGGTTATGTGGAAATCAAAGAAGTTGAAATAACAGTAAAAATAATACTTTACAGTGATTCTTGATATCAATAACACACATTAGATAACAAAGAACAACAGACTCTTACCCTTCCTCCCCACCCATCATCTTCACTGGCTTTCTTTCTCCATCCATCTCGACTCATACTGAGGGACCTGAAACAAAACGATTCAAAAGAATGAGTCAAAAACTAAAAGTGTGAGCGATGGAAAATTAACATAAAAATGAGGACACAAGTATGCACATCTGTTCTCTTCATCACACTTGCATTTGTTTACAGACTCAAAGAAAGGAAACGAGCTACAGTAAATAAAAAAGTGCTACCTCTTTAATTAGCAGGTGTGTAAAGAGTGACTTCTTTAATAAAGAAAATTAATGCATCTGAAATCTTGAGCGCTGAATAAGACAAGTCAACTTTAATGGCACATGAAAGCAGCTTTACAAAAGTAATTATGTTTTTGTTTATAATCATAACTTCTTGCTTTATCGTCACATTTAGCCAATTGGAGCTTGGCAATAATATAGTTTACATTTGGCTACAATACAAACAATCAAGTAGTTGAGATTTGCAAAGTGAAGTTAAGCATATTCCTCTTAATTCCAACTCTTTTCATCTAACATAAAATTTAAATAATTGTATGCATTCAACAGACACATTTATACACAAGTGACTTACAGATATCAATCAAGTTTGAATTCACTGTATTTAATGCACTGCATTGAATTCAGGTAAATTCTTATATTTTGTAGATGCATATCTGAACTTTGAAAACAGTGAGGTCAAAGGTGAACGGAAAACACATGATCAGCATTTTACTCCAAGTACTGCACACCTTACCAAAACAGAGGTCATCTGCACATCTGTTCCAGTCATTTACTTTTATTCTTGACAAATGAATGTATAAGAGCATTAATTCATTGTCTCCTTGATCATTTTTGCCTCTGATACAATCTTTTTCATTGAATGTTGTAGTGAAGAGTAACAGAATGAAAAACATCTTCAGTAAGTTTTTACTTAAAAGTTTTTAATGTTATTTACAGCCACATGCTTGATTATTTGTTTATTTAGCATATTTAGTATTTGTGATGTGACACATGACACATTTTAAACCACTACTAGGTGATTCTGGATTGAACTTAAGTTCAGACAATCGGCCCAAAAACATTTACTTAACATCTGATTCATTTATCAAAAATTACACAAGAAATATGCCTTCACTAGGCCATGAAATGCACTACTACAGAAGGCAGTTGATTATGTTTTAGAAGCCATAAAATTTACCAACAGTTAATGCCAATGAAAATAACAGTACAAATAAATGAATAAATAAATAAATCATCATAAAATGATTACTGCTGAAAACACATTAGGTCTTATCTGGTCTCAAAGCATGTGTTCAGTTGATTAGCCAGCTGGTCTTACTGCCTGACTAGATGAAAAGCTAAAACCAAACTAGTTTAGTCATTTAAAAAAAAAAAAATTCATCAAGGGATGTGTTTGAAGGCTTAAATGGTTGACAAATGGAAAGATTCACGTTTAGTGAACTGTCAATCAACAAGCAACATTATATTATATATCACAGCTATATACGGCCTTTTTACTTTTTATTACCGACAGTTACAAAACCAGAGGTGATAGCTCCCTAACACGAATTGTACTCCATTGCGGGTTTATTTGTAGCTTTAACGTTAGTTGAACACATCAGTCATCACATGGGACATGTCTGGCCATGTAAAAGACCACTGAACTGTCTCGGGCTGGAAGGAAAAAAAAACTTTGCAGTACATTTGGGATGGAGAAATACGATACAGAAGATAAGTTAGTGGGGCAACTGATAGAGACAGTGATCAGACACGTAGGAGAATAAAAAGGCAAGTGACATTTCGTGCATAATAAACTGGATTGCCATCAGCGTTTTGAACAATGTAGCAGAAGTTCAACAGACACCAGATCGATTAGTTCAATACAGAATAACACAACTGTCGTCACTCTGCGTGTGATATATGCGGTTTCTTTTTAAAAAGAAACCTCTGAAAACTGAAATTGTTGCTCACCAATTCTCCCCCTTCTTTACAGATGTGTTTTGTTCAAACCAAAGCGCTTTTGTTTCCGCTCTTGGGTTGCGTCCTCCACCCCCTTTGCGTCAATTGTGAAAGATTACTAACAGAGACTTCACGCATTCTGGACTCTGTCCATATCAACATGCTCCCGTGACTGCACGATTCACCCCTTTTACCATTCACTCGTATCTCTCCATTGCTAGCCGCTTGCTCTGCCAGATTCTCTGCTTGTTTTCGCTTAAGACCCTCCTCCTCCTCAGACGGGGTCGCACAGTGACAGCGTTAGCTCTTGTCTGTATCTCACAGCACCATCAAGCGGTCCGTTTGTCACCCTACACTTGACGCAGAGTTTAGCTTTTGAATTTTAATCACGTTCTGATGACGTCGCTCCGAAATGTTCCAATGACTAAGCTTGGCTCATGTATATTAATTAGGCAATGACGTTGTCGCCAGGAATTTTCCAATGGCGAAGGCCTGCGCTGGCTCTGAATATTAAGAAGAGAGCCTTCGCTTTTAGCAGGATTTATGATTCACGAATTCGCAATTGGTATTGTTGAATTTAACATGCCATAGTGATCGAGCTCAATGACAAGATTTCAAGGAGGATGTGAGGTGGCCGTTTTTACACGCCAAAGCTCAACCAAAATGTTCTGAGAATAGATTTTCGTTGATGCTAGTCTGAAAACTGTATGCTTGTCTGCCACATAACAGTTACTGGTTGGTGTCCCAAGGTAACCTGTGGAGCTCAGACAGAGAGGCTGCCTCATGAAACATCTGTTTATAGCTCTTAGAATTTATGGCAAAATATATTACAATAGAGGTAACATGACATGCTTTGTTGTGCATTATTAATTAAATTTGTACACATCTAATGGCAAGCCGTTTTAGCAAACCCTTTTGTCTTGCCCAATAAACAGGTGGTTTGACAGAATCAAGCATAATAGTACTATCTATTTTTGCCATATGACAAAAATGATAAGAGTGGTATGTACACTGTAAAAAAGTTATGAGGGATTGTCAAGTTTTTTTTCTTTTCAATTACGCATGAAGTGTATTTACTTCGTAATTTTACTTAAGATCCTTACTTTTTTTAAGTTAAAGATCCCCTGTGGTGAAAACAAAACATTAAAAGTTTTGTGTGGTGTTTTTAATATGCTTTAAGACAAATCATGTGCAAATTCATAAGTCAACACCATTGCTGGGTAGGCTATTTTGCCCTTAAAACTGCAGTGAAACAAAGACAGTCTCAAAAACGTGGTTTGAAATCGCTGGTGTTTCTGACATTGCAAACTACCTTTTAAACAATCACATCAATGTGCTGGCGGCCTTTAGAGTCTTAACTGTTCTCTCAGTCTCAAGAGAAGACAGGTTATCCCTGTATATTTTTCTGTTGATATGAGAAATCAGGCACATTTAGCAAAATAGCTGGTGAATTATATTACAATGTTATGAAGAACAATAGGCCTATGCCTTACTCCACTGACGTTCTCAGTTGTTCAAAGCGTTTCTAAGGATGATGATTTTTAGAACGCTTTTTAGAACGCAGCTGCCTGACTCTGAGATGGAGAACGGGAATATGGTTTGTGTAACATTAGAAACACATTATTAGCTGTTTGTTTACATAGTTTAGCCTTATCATAGCCTTAGCCTTAAAGGCTTATCATATTAATTGACGTTATGTAACAAGACATTTTGATACATCAACTTTTAGACAAGCCTTTATGAGTGAGTGGAGGCGGGGCTCATTTGCATATTTATGAGTCTGTGTATACTAAATAAGGCAAGGGTGAAGAGTTACATTCAAGCTATTTTAAGGCATGAATAAATTTTTTCACAGGAAAAAATCAAAGATGAGTTACAATGGGACTTTAATTCAACTGATCACATTTTACAGTGAATATGACAGCTTTTGCTAATTGACCGATTGTTTCTAAATGATGCACACTGTTTAGGTAAACAATTGTATGGAAGCCCAATTCTGCCTTATAAGAAGAATAAATCTTGCTTTGGTAAATAATATTTATGATATAAAAAAAGTCGACATAATGTGATAAACAGGCATAAACTTTTTTTTATCAAATAATTTAATCTTTTATGTCATAATTATGTATTTTTATCTAATAATAATAAAAATTTTCCTCCATGTCTTTTTTGCCATAATTGTGAATTTTTGTCTGATAATTTCTACTTATCAAAATTTCAAACTTTTGTCATAATTTTGACTTTTTATATCATAAGTATGATTTACTAAATCATGAAAATGGGCTTTTAGTTGTTTAATAATAAATTATGTCCTTATAGGCTATAATTCATGACATTTCCACCATCAAACTGAAACGTCTTGCACTCTGTATGGCACTTAAAGGGACATTAAGTAAGAATTACTCCCATCTAGCGGTGAAATTGTATTTTGCATTCAAACGAATTGTGATCTCCAGCGCCTCCAATATTATCTGTCTGCAGTCCCGGAGGCTGCATTTTCAGGACCCCACTTCTAGGACCGCATTTCTAAGACCCTAGTTTTTTGTGACAGCGCCACCTACCGAGTCGGAGAACCGCAGTCCCAGGAACGCATTTCCAGGACCCTAGTTTTGGAGGACCGAAAAAAGTGCCAGCAATGTAATATTTCCACCCAGTTTTAACTACAAAAGAGTGTTTTTTTTTCTTTCAAGTTTTATTACACCCAAATACTACTTTCTTTATTGCAATTAAACCAGGTTCCTAGGAATGTTGAGAAATTATTGGGTCTAAGTAGCATATAATAACTCAAGTAAAATAAACAAGGAATCATTTTATAGTCTTTTCAGTCACTATGGACCACATTTTCAAGTACAGAGGGAAGACAAGGATGACTCTGGGGGTAGATTTAAGATTTTGTATTTTACAAAATAATATAAAACACCTGAACTTGAACACAGAAAATATTTTACAAAATAATATATAACTGAAATTGAACACACAAAATATTTTACAAAATAATATATAAAAACTGAAATTGAACACCCAAATATTTTACAAAATAATATATACCCACTGAACTTGAACACACAAAAAAACAAATTTGATCATGACCTGAACCACATAGACAGAACTTCAATGGATGGACAAACACATGGACAACATCATCACTGACTCCTAAGAGAGAGAAAGAGAAGTGATTTAAATAAGGAACATTTAGTTGACCATGTTCTACTCTCTAATTTTAAATTTCATATTTAAAAGATCTTAGTTACCACAGAGTAATGATAATGATAAAAAATAATGATATCAATCTCCATACCAATTAATTTTCATAATACAATTATTGCATACTGTTCAAAGATTTGAAAAAAAAATGATTTTGATGTTCTCGGAACAAAGGTTCTAGAAACACTCATGTCGTTTCTTGAAAAACATTTTTAAGTTAATTTCATATAAATAAATAGACATAAATTTGGCCTAAGCCTAGTGCTTAACCAATTTATTTATTTATCTTTTGTCATACTATTGCCTACCCTGAGCTGTGTCCTTGATAGCACTTCATATAGAGTACAGTATACAGTAAATGCCACAATCTAACACGTGGGATTTCAATTATTATAATGGCCTCTCGGATATGTCTGACTATTAAAATGTCATATGTCTCAACCAACTTTATAAAACCATGTCAAAATGAAGAGACGTACACATAACATGTATTGTGGGTAACGTTAAACAGGCTGACTGTGAGCAGGTGACAGTGAAAACATTAAGATTATTTTAACTGAATTAAAATGGAAAAACAATGAGTAATAAACAAGCTTTCAGAACAAACATGCTACAGTTTATTGTGCTGTAAATAAGTCAACACAGGCTTATCATGCAACAGTTCCGTTAAATGAACGTGCTAACAATTCATTTTCCAGCATTAGAGGCTAATATATGATGGCTATGCATTCAAGACTGTTTAGCAAATCACCAGCACGTTGGCAACGTTAACTTTCCAATGAAATGCATCAGAATTTTTTTTAAAGTTAAACAAATAAAAATTGATTCGCATTTGATAGGCTACTCACACTCCCAATGTCATTCATCTTCGCTGGTCCTCTAATTCGATAGGTGGCGTTGTCACTAAAAACCTAGGGTCCTAGAAATACCAAAAAGCTATGACAGGATGTCTTCTAATAGCACTTCGTCAAGTTTTCCTTTGGGTGAACAGGTTTGTTATTTCAAACAAACTTCAAATTGACACAACGAGCAAACGAATGTTACAGTATGAAATAGTGAGGGTCAAAAACATGAACTATTGTAATTAGTATTTATGCCTTGTTTACTCGTTATATTTTTTTGAAGTATGTGCATTGTTATATATCATCATCAGATGATTCAACAGTAGGGAGAGGAAGAAGTAGAGGTAGAGGAAGAGGACAGAGAGGCAGTGGATCAGTGGGATCTCCATATTATAAGAATATCCTGTAAGTTTCAGAACTGAAAACGTCCTTGTTAGTCCAATAAATGCTTTTATTGACACCAGGCTCAGCAAACGACTCGTTTTTCAAACTGGGGAACTATGACGTCAAAGAGGATAAAACACCACCCCCGCAGAAGAAGATCAACGCCTACTTCAACACGGCCGGTTTAGCCCCGCCCACCGATTCGCGCATTACACGCATAACTAAATAACATAGGCCTACCTCGTGATGACAAACCGGATTGAGCTACCGAGCAGTAAACATGCCGTTTACTAAATATTGTGCAGTGCCTGGTTGTGGAAGAAGACAGTCGCTGCATAAGCTTCCTCTGGATTCCAATAGGAATGCATGGTTAAAATTTATTTTTAATGAGGTTCCAGCTGATGTGGGTAAAACATTGTCCGTTTGTTCGCTTCATTTCGCCGAGGACTGTTTTGTAAACAAGACACAGGTCGAGACAGGATTTGCAGACCGATTAAGATTGAAAAACGGTGCTGTGCCTTCTATATTGGATCCGACAGGAATGGTGCAACACACTTATGTGAGTAAAATTTCTATAAAAACATTAAAGATAGCCTACATTAGAAGTAGCATAAACAATTAACAATAACTTACCACGCTGTCACAGGCTGAAGTTTCCGTTGTATTTGAGGTGTTGTTGGTTCATTGTCCTGCGATTCGGGATCGGACTCTGGGTCGAACATGTATGGTGCGAATCATTCCGGTTGCCATTTTACAACATTGGAAGTTTTCAAAACAATTTCCCCCACGTGCACTGACGAGTGAGTTGAAACTCATTATTATGCAAAACTGTTATCCACTCACAGCAGTGGGCGTTTACTTCCAAGTCTTCAATGCGAGACGCCCATAAAAACCGAGCGTTTTTGAGCTAGGCTCAAAACTAGGGTAGAAAATAGCCTATTACTTATTCATTTTGATGGTTTTGAATGTAAAAACCAAGCGAACGTCATAAGTTGACCTCAGACAACAATATAATTTTTTTTTAAAAGCCACTTCATGACCCCTTTAAGAATTAGTTAAATATTTTCCAAATTTAAAGTGGGTGGAAACTGAACATTTTTCAATGAATCTGCAATAATTTCAGTAAGTGATCCAACTATTTCTTTTCCCATTTTTTATAGAATTCTGGGCAAAAGCCATCTGGCCCAGGGGCCTTCCCTCCCCTCTTCTGTAATTAGCATACATAGGTCCACTTGCTCCTCCAGTGTGAGAGAGGGGAGCTTAATGTTATTAAGAAAATGGCTCATCCTTTGCCCTATGGAGTGGCATTCTGATGAATAAAGATTTTGATAAAAGTCTTTAATAATTTTATTAATGTATTTGTTTTCAAATCTATTAGCCCCAGAGTTATCCTTTATAGATGAAATTACATTGGTCTCTGTCAACTGCGCAAGAAGACTGTCTGGTTTATTCCCTGATTCATAAAGTCTTTGTTTGGCAAAGAAAATAGATGATTCTGCTTTCTTAGTTAATAACACATCTAAAGCAGAACAGTCTGCATTAAGCTGCTGGGATAAGCCTCTAGAGGGTGACACTTTGAAATCTATCTCCAAAGTCTGGATCTCTATACGGGGGATGAATTATTATAATAATGGGAGAGGGGCCAGATAAAGTCCTAATTCCAATGGACCAATCCATCATTCTGTCCAATATCCCTTGTGATGACAAGAATAGATCTATACGCGAAAACGTTTGGTGAGGCTGGGAGAAAAAAGTATAATCTTTCTCCCTCATATGAACTGACCACCAAACATCAAATAGTTCCAGATCCTTGCAAAATTCTAAAAGTCTAAGACTTTTCCTTGGTTGGGTACCTCTTGGGGAGACTGGTCTATGGATGGGTCTAGTAGGTTAAATTCCCCTTCCAAGAGAATGAGAGAGCATGAGAATGAAGATATGTCAGCAAGTAATTTGGGAAAAAATTGCCGTGGGGGCATAAATGCAGCCGGTCAGCACACATTCCCCATATAAAACCCGAAAGAAGTACATAGCGACCATCTGTAATCGATTTTTCTAATTTAAAGGAGAGATTTTTATGAAGAAGAATTGCAACTCCTCTGCTATTCGACTTATAAGAAGAGAACAAAACCTCTCTATGTCAGAGAAATGGGTTTCTTGAAGCAACGCAATCTGACATTTCTCCTTCTGAAAAAAGAGAGAAGTTTTTGACTTTTGACAACATGGTTAATGCCTTTCACATTGAGGCTAATTAATTTAAGATCCCTCATAGACAAGTTTTACCATAACATTGAAATAGCCTTGATAAAAACCGAAATCCAGGTATGAAAGAGCTCTGGGGTGTTAAAACAGCACTAAGAATGGTCATTATAATGAACAAAACAGCACACCAAACAAAACCAAAACATCCCTGGCCTGTTATCAAAAAATGTTACAAACCTTGCATGATAAACACATCCCTCCCCACCCCAACCAAGCTTGAAAACTAAAAGTCTGGAGGACGTGAAAAAAAGCAGCCACATTAGACCGAAAGATGGAGTTTAACTCTATGTAGCCAGTGTAGCGCTGATGTAGCTCTATGTAGCAACCTGGCTACTCTATGCAGCAGACACTGGCTCCACCTCTGGAACAGCAGACACTGTCTCCGGCTCTGAAACAGGCACTGGCTCTGGTTCCGGCTCTGGAACAGCAGACACGGGCATGTCCAGGATCCGAGCCAGACGCTCCAGATAGTCCAGCATTGCCTTGGCGGCCAGACAAATGGGCATCTCTTGATCTGTCTCAGACTGGGCAGACGGGACGTGAACAGTCTCTGGCTGGGTAGACGTGACGTGACCATTCTCTGACTGGGCAGACGGAACATGAACAGTCTCTGACTGGGCAGACGTGACGTGAACAGTCTCTGACTTGGCAGACGGGACGTGAACAGTCTCTGACTGGGCAGACGTGACGTGAACATTCTCTGACTGGGCAGACGGGATGTGAACAGTCTCTGACTGGGGAATGGGACTTGAACAGTCTTTGACTGGGCAGACGGAACGTGAACAGTCTCTGACTGGGCAGAGGGGCTGTGTCTCCTCCTCCTTCTCCGGACCACCGGACTCAGGACCACCGGAACCCGGACCACCGGAACAGGGATCATCTCCCGACTACCTCCTCCACTGTGACCTCCACGGGACCCGTGAAACTTGACCAACCGGGTCCCCTTAAAAAACTCCCTTCTCTCCCGCTTGGTGGCTGGGGAAGAGATATTAAAAAACATACCGCTGGATCTGGGTTAGACGGAGTCGTTCTTTCACGGAAACACACACAGGACACAGAAGATCCAAAAGCAGTAGTTTTTAATGATAGGCTAATCCAACTCACAATCAGTCCAGGCAGGGGTCAAATACCATGTAGCAATCCAAAAGACAAGAACAACAAAGACCAAGAAACACAAACGAGAACGGAAGTGTGAGGACATAATACAACGACGCCGTACACATACTGACACAGACAGGGAATATATACACAGATCTAACAAGACTAACAATGAACAGCTGGGAACAATGATTACGGGGAACAGCTGTGTGCAATTGACTGATGAGTGACAGCAGGCCCGGCGTCAAGGGGGGGCTTGATCTGAATGATGATTATGTGACTGAGCGTTCGTGCAGGGTTTTTCTAAACACTTATGAATAAGATAACTATAAACGAGAACCGTCTGAACTATTCTCGACTTTACCCCTTTTGTACACTCCACACGTCTGCAGTGCATTACGGCTCCGACGAGATTTTATTCTGTCCTCCACGCAGTGCCAACTCACATCAGGAGCACTTCAGAAGCAACGCGACTGGATGCGCGAGACCATGTGATTTGTCTGTCCGATGTGATTTTTCTTGATTTTTGGGTTTCTACCTTACAGTCTATGGTTTCTACCCAGGATATATTGGTGTGCAATACAATTGGGAGTCCTTACAGGGTGTTTATTTTAAAATTTACAGTGTTTATTTACTTTTATTTTTGTATTTACGGTGCGGCTTGGACACGGCGCCCGTTGAAAATAGACTTAGCACCTATCTTTAGTGAAGCGGTGCGGAGAGGTCCTCCACCGGTCCTCCACCGTCTTTGTCCAGTTGTTTAGCGGAAATTAAATATTGGCTGTCAGCTAACTTCCTGAAGGTAAATGGCAACAAAACGGAGGCTCTGCTTGTTTCCACTAGATCTGTTTTGTCCAAATCTAACTGTTTTTCTTTGAACATTGACAATACTGCAATCTGTCCTTCATCACAGGTTAAAAGTTTGGGTGTCATCATGGATGGCACACTATCCTTTGAAGCTCAAATTAATAATATCACACGGATTGCATACTTCCACTTGCGTAATATTAACCGTCTCCGTCCATTTCTTTCAAATAATAATACTGCAGTTCTTATTCACACACTAGTCACTTCATGTATAGACTACTGTAATGCTCTTCTCACAGGTATTCCCTCCAAACTGCTACATAAGCTTCAGTTGTTTCAGAATTCTGCAGCTCGTGTTCTCTCTAGAACACCTTATACTGAGCACATTTCTCCAGTTCTTCAGCAATTACACTGGCTTCCAGTAAAGTATAGAGTTGAATTCAAAATCTTGCTACTTACTTATAAGGCACTTCATAATCTTGCACTACATACCTTACTCAACTTCTCCATGTTTGCACTCCTTCATGTTCTCTCAGATCTTCATCTTCAATTTCTCTTGTGGTACATCAGATTCGACTTACTACCATGGGTGCCAGGTATTTTAGTTATGTTGCTCCCCGCCTATGGAACTCTCTTCCGAATGATGTTCGCAATAGCGATTAATGTATATCATATATAGGACTACAAACATTAAAATAATAAAAAATAATAAAAAATAAAAGTCATGTTTTTAAAAAAAAAAAATCATGAAATTGTATTATTTGTGTCCTAATAAGATGGAAAATAGCAGAAAATAGAGTCTTAAAGCAGCACTATGCAGTCTTTTTTATTTAGCTTAACTGAACAGCTTCGGAGTTATTGGAATGGTTATATGACTCTTTTCGGGTTGAATGGTGGTCGTCTCGCCCCCCTCTGGTGCCCGTGAGCGGAAAAACCGCACTTGCAACTTTGGGTCGGCGGACCGCCGTCAGGAAGTATCGCGTAATTTCAGCTCTCGCGATGTAACGAATTGCTTTACGGCACTCCACAGTGCACACATTACACGCATACACGCCCCCATCCAGAATCCGACTATAGCTATAAGAACAACTATCATCATGGCTAAGCCGGCATATAAGAAGCAGAAATCTAGGCAAATCAAAGAAAGCATTGTCGGAGGAACAGAGAAAGAGGAAATTGCAGACTGACCGAGCGAGGAGTCAGACACGAGTAAACATCGGACCTGCGTTTCCAGAATGGCGAAAAAAACGAAGACAGCGCGGTTGGAAGAGTCTAGAAAAAGGTAACGAGAATCTGACAGCACCAGGAACCAGACAAGAGTCCCACTCGCTCAGTCTTTCACTGTTAAAGTTGATTCCTGCGGTTATCATGAGAACAGTTGTCAATATCTAACATAATTATCAGGACATAAATAAGCCTACATGTTGTAAATAGTGTAAATGAGCGCAATTTGCAAACTATTATGATAAACTGCAATAATCATTGTTAACAACATCATAACGGACATTGTTACGAAATCAGGGCTCTCAAGTGTCACGCATTGAGCGTGACAGTCACTCATTTCGGTCTTTTGTCACGCTCTCCCGCCACACATTGTATTTCTCACGCTGAAAAACTATTTGTAATATATTTAATATGCCAAAACTCTGGCCGCGCCTCTCACTGTGGAACCAGGAATCAAGCGCGTCTCCCTGGTGTTGTTCGTCAAGCTACGCAATAGCCAATCAGAAAATAGCACTATTGTATCTGGGTAAGATTTAACGCAACACCAATGACAAAAATGTTTCTGTCGGCTGGATGTCACTCTTGCCTGTCTTCAAAACTTGAGAGCCCTGCGAAATAATGCGACGTACATGATACACTTTATTGGTGTCATCTGGCATTTAGGCTCAGGTAAGCCTAACGCGGTAGGCTTCTTTATTATTATGAAGTGCAGAGGCCGTGAGTGCAGATAGCCTACGCTCTGCGTGAGTGGTGTTTACGACAGTAACGTTAAATACAAGTACTCTACAGCGACTCTAGGGATCGCTGTTTGACAAAAACAGAAATCCTGCATAGTGCCGCTTTAAATAAGTGACATAAATGAATGAATGAATATTGTTTTGGTGATCAGAAATGACTGTATAATTAGACTGGTCTTTAAATGGTTGTGGCCATTATAATCGGCCACCATCGATTATAATGCAGACAAGATGTTCCGTTTAGGTGTTTTATTAAAATAAAGGTTTAAATGTGTGTGGTTCTGAAAAAAACAGAGATACAGGCATAAATCAGTAAATGTAGACTCTCTATATAAATGTCAAATAGTTATTACATGCAGTAATAAAACAAACACAATCAAGATATTCAATTATAGTTTTATGTATGACTTAAATGCAGTGTTATAATAAATGCTTATCACTAAGCAAATACAATACTTAAGAAATACAGTAGTACACTAAATCCCTGTTCAAAGATTAATTTGTTGCACATTAACTGCAACAATATACAACAGGCTAAATTCAGCTGCACATAATAATTATGAACTGCAGAGTTATTCCTTCAAATAAACAATGTTACACCTTGTGCAAGAACAACAGACATTATTTAAATAGAGACACGTAAGGCTTGCAGAGCAACAGCGTTAATTTACGTCGTTCTCAACGATTAAACACACAGACGGGGAAAAGCTCCGCCATTATAAGAAAACAAGCACTAATGTACCACGACATTATTGTGAGGTAAAAAGAACACCAAACATCAGTATACTTACTGGTAGTTGCACGCACACAATTCTAGGAACTTATTATAAGTACAGCAACACTATATTATATTCTCTATATCAATATAGACTACACAGTCTTTCAACAACAGCGCTCTCTTTCAAACTTTCCCGAAACTGAATGAAAGCTGTCTTCTTCCGCGATCCGCAGAGCGCAGTGCCGCTCCTGATTGGCTGATTCCCAAGCAGCCAGATTTATCTGCCTGAAGAAGTCATTCTTCGTCACAAATATGAATGAATGAATGAATAATTCAGGACAAGAAAATTCTGATTTCATGATCAATATACCTGTCTACAAACCCTGCTGTGTCTCCCAGCGTTTAAAGGGACATTAAGTAAGAATTACTCCCATCTAACAGTGAAATTGTATTTTACATTCAAACGAATTGTGCTCTTCAGCGCCTCGCGTTTTCAAATGCGTGTTGCATCTACGGTATGTACCAAAAAGCAATGACAGGATGTCTTCTAATAGCACTTCGTCTAGTTTTCCCTTCGGGTGAACAGGTTTGTTATTTCAAACAAACTTCAAATTGACACAACGAACAAACGAATGTTACAGTATGAAGTAAAGAGTGTCAAAAACATGAACTATTGTATTTATAGTTATGCCTTGTTTACTCGTTATATTTTTTTTAAGTATGTGCATTGTTAGATATCATCATCAGATGATTCAGCAGTAGGGAGAGGAAGAAGTAGAGGTAGAGGAAGAGGACAGAGAGGCAGTGGATCCGTGGGATCTAGGCGAGGAGGTGGACGACGAGGAAGAGGAGGAGAGTGAGAGTCAATACAACGACGACAAAGATGCCCGGCAGCTACAAGAGCTACATACAGAATTTATGCATCATCTGTATTATTCAATGCGCCTGTTTAACTTTTAACTGTAAATGTCATTCTGTCTATATAATAAAGTAAACAACCAAGCGATTAAAAAAACCCTTGTAATTAAGACTGTAGCCTAACATTGATTTACCTGTTGAGGAGAAAGCAGTCAGCGTCTCTTTTGAATTCTTTCTCCTGTATATTAGCTCTTTCCACCGGGAAAAAGCAATCCCGACATTCACTTGTGTTTTTTGTATCCTCCGGTTTTTGGAACTGCAACTTAATAATAATAAAAAAGATTTTGAGGACATTTACACTGTATTGAGACAGTTGAGAAATAATAATATTTTTACAGTTTTCAACAATAATTGTCATTGTTGAACCCTTGCTCTTATTTTGTTTCTGCTTTCTCAGTTTTGTCATTATTTTAGCAAATAATGTATTTTGATATTTTTTGAGACAGTTTGTTTTAAGAAGTTTCAAAGAGTAAAGTAAAATTTAAAACTTTTTTTATTTAAGTGGGCTATCTATTTTTTATTAAGTATTAATAGCCTACATAACCTCGCTGTATCATTATTGCGTGATATTTGTGTCAATAATCGTCAAGCACAGGTGACTCCACGTAATGGGAGGGGGCCCCCAAATCAAATTCAGCTTAGGGCCCCCAATGGGCTCGGGCCGGCTCTGAAATGCGCATACTAAAAAAAGTGTGGCTGTCTTGACTGACCGTGTATTTTCTTAGCGCGGCTGGCTTAACCGCGCCCACTGCAAATTTAATTCAACCATTCGTTTTCAAACTTTCCCTGGCACCAGGGCCGGCCCCTTGCATAGGCGGACTAGGCAAATGCTAGGGGCGCCACTCAATGGGGGCGCCAAAATGAGTGAACGAGTGATTTTTTATTTTTTTTATTTTTTTACTAATACTATTTTAAAAACATTAATTCAAAATACTACAAAATAAAGCAAAAAAAAAAAAAAAAACTCCACAAAAACTTAACTAAGTCCCCCGACTCCGGTCCGGCGCATCAATCTTCCCCCGCCCAGCGAGTGTTTGAAGTGCGTCAGAAACAGAGCGCGCGCGATCAGTTTACTGTTGGTAATTTGTTATGTAGCGTCGCCCCTCGCTGCTTCCAATGTAGACAGCATTTCTTTCGTTTGAGGGCACTTAACACACTCAAGCACCCCGTATAAACGGGCCTGAGTGGCAGCTCGCGCCAGGTCTAGACATGGTGAAAGTTACCTGATTGTGACGGATGGCCAAATTTACATGACATATTTTAGATTAGCATTATAGTCTGCAATAGATACAGTGCCAAACGGAGGAGAAGAGGATAAAAGGGGGTAAAGACAAAGGTAATGTAATGAATGAACAGTTTATCTAATTGCATAGTAGTAAGATATATATAATTTAATGGCAGTTATTTTTACCTTAAACTTTAAGCTAACAATCGTTCTGAGTTCTCCAGAGGCCCCAGACAGTGTGATTTGTAACAATCACGTCAGTTTTTTTAGACGCATTCACTATCACTTTTATTAATTCATGTTTTACTCTACAGTTGTGCAGTTTTGAGGGGCATATATGGTATTTTTTTTTAAAAAATTGGCAAAATTATTAATGATATTTATATAGGCTACAGGTTTATTAAAAGTAGCAACGTTTTATGTGAAATTAACATTAAAGAACACATTTCGCAGTTTCATTCATGGTGAAAACATGAAATGTGCCATAGTTTACTGGAAGATTGCTGCCATCAACTGCAAAACAAACACTTTTGCTAGCGCTCAATGAATAGCTTGTGCATGAATGAAATTTTGGACGATGACATCACTGTTTTATCCAGAGCAGCTATTTGTGTTTAGGCTGTAATGTGTGTGTGTGTATATATATATATATATATATATATATATATATATATATATATATATATCATGAACACAATGACAGGGCGAAATGGGTTGTGATGCATGGGGCACCAGGTAAAATCTTGCCTAGGGCAGCAAATTGGCCAGGGCCGGCCCTGCCTGGCACTTTTTGCCAGAAGAGCTCAATGAGCCTGCTGAAGTCGGAGGGAGTCGAAGGCTATACCCTTGAGCCATACCTTTTCTGTTCCCTTGGAATAATTACTCTATTGGAGAGAAGGCTTGGGGTTTGGGAAATGAGAACGAAGTATGGAAACTGGGGAATATTCTGAATCTGAACATAAACCAACGACCACGATTACAGCACAGCACCGCCTGCGTTTGTTGACTCGGTTCTGGAAGAAAACGAAAGTCATATGAGGCAACAGCTGGGACAGCTGTCACTCAAACAGCGTTTTGAGCTACAGCGATTTGCAGGTTCTGACAGGGACATCCGTTTCCACCCCAGGTATGTAGACATATTTAATTTAATAAAAACGCATTATACTTTAGGAACACTTTAAATATCTTGCATTTAAAGACTGATATTATACAGTGATCATACTCTCTTTACTAATAGATATTAAAAAAAAATTTAGGCTTAATATTAAGAAATTGTCATTGTGCAATAAAGTAGCCTACTCCAAATTAATTTTAATTATAATATTTATATCAGTAAGCTTCAAGCGTTATGTCAGTAAATATCGATTTGTAGTATACTTAGTATGAAATAAATATATTTTAAATACACTTTGGTTTAGGAATGGTCTTCTGGTTCAGCCCTCTGAAGACTACACACAGCCGCAGACTCTGGTCCTTTTTCCGGACACAAACAACTGGAGACGAATATGAAGACACAGATTTGCGTATCCAACCTCTGTCTAGGAGATTTTGCACATACTCTTTCACCTCCTTGTATAAAGGCTTAGGTATGGAGGTATAGTACCTTTGAACAGGGTCTTACAAACACCTCTTACAAACACATCAGACTCCTCGAAAAGCATCTGGTGCACAATCTCCTGCTGTTGCTGACCAAGATGTTCTAACTTGACCGGGGGATGCCACTTTTCTTGTGTGTGAGACTCTACTGAGCTGTTCGTTCTGCTGCTGGCACCGCTGCTTGGGCTAACCTGTGTGACACGTATATGTATCACTCTTCGACTTTGCTGGCTGCTTAGCCGGGGAACACAGATTGACTGGTTTGCTGTCAACAGCTTCTTCTATACAGCCTAAGACTGTCCTTGGTGGCAGGAAGATGTCATGCTTGGTGGAGTTGCAGATGGGGATTTTCACAGCTTTGGAGGCACCACAGGCCACATCAACTAACGCAGGAAATAGTTGTAGTCCCTCCGGTAAGACACTTTCTAAGGTGGGTTCAAAAAGCATTGTTCCTCCCTGTGGCCAGGATCTGACACGACACTTCAGTTCACATATTTGGCCACTTGGAACTGTAAGACCTTTCTTCCCCCCTCTAATGGTGTCATTTGCAGGCTTTTTTTTTTTTTGGCTGGAGTATCACTAATTACGTAGACAGGGGCTTCAGCTGTATCTCGATGGAGCTTTAATGCCTCTGCGAGGAAATCACTTAGACTGACACTTCCTGGCTCTTCCAGACTCTCTAAAATGATTTCCTCTATAACATTGAACCCTAGCAATAGGCCACTAACACAGCTCTGACTCACTAGCATTGGTAAATTAATGGCTACTTGACCATGTCTTGCACATTTGATTTCCACCAATATTTCAGCCCACCCTTCAAAAGGTACATCTGTCCCATTAGCAGCTGTGATTCTGAGTGGATTATCTGGCAGTAGGTCTGTGAGTGACTGGATTTTAATGTCAGGTAATTGTTTCTTTAGCCAGGACTTTTCCAGTATCGTAACCTGAGCTCCACTATCTAGTAGGGCATCAGTCTGCGCACCATTGAGAGAACAGGTTAGCAAGCACTTCCTGCCTATCAGTTTTGCTAAATTATTTCCTTTTCTTATTCTGCGTTGAAATAGTGATGGACAATTTGTGGGTGCAATTGAGTCATGGCTGGTTACGGAAGTAGGGGACTTGTTTGGTCACTGGTGGTCCCTCCCCAGTGACCCCATCACGTTTCCCGCTGGCTTAGTCTTTGACAGGCAGCCCACAGCTCGGTGCCCTTCCTGGCCCCACCTGAAACAGTGGTTGCAGCTTGCAGTGCCTCGAGCTAAACATGGCTTGCATTTCCCCCTTGTGGCGGACTTGGGTGGTTGCACCGTACTTACGGGGTTGGCCTGTGACGGCACTGGAGTGCTGGCTGTAGGGGTGAGAGCCTTCTCTATAGTCTTTGCTAAGGCTGATACATGTGCTGTCAGTTCGTGTATAGCTGTTCGGTTCGCCTGGACTTCAGCTTGCGTTTGAAGAACACTGGCTTGAACTTCAGCTGGAGGCTGGACTGCATGTTGTCTCTCCCATTGTTGCGTGGCATTGACTGTGACTGTTCTGGTTTTCCAAAACAGACGTTTTTTAACTGTCAAGTGTATTTTAAAACATCATGGCTTCCCACACTTGACAAGGGAAGGAATCGACCAGACTCAGGATTTCACTCGTTCTTCAATTTATTTGACCAGTAAACAAGGACAGTGAAAAACCGCTGTGACCAGTGACCAGCGAAGATTCCACTTGCGGCCACAACCGAGAGGGAAGAGACTGAGACTCCACCTGGGGGCCTGAAGGATAAAGCTGCTGTCTTTCAATTGAAGAGAAAATGGCAAAGTCACTAGATGATTTGAAAGTGGAGAGGACCACAGCTAAGAGACTTTTCTCCCGTCTTGCCAATAGCATTACACGGACCCATACAGAGATGTCTATAGAGGAGCTAAAAGAGAACTTCAAAAAGCTTACACTGGAGAGCTCCAGAGTCATGGAGGCAAATGAGGAGGTAGAGGCCGCTTACATGGAAGAGTCCGAAGCAGCTACTGCAAAGGAGCTGGGCGACTTACTGAGAGCCGACATAGAAAGGACGGTGGAATATTGTAAGCAAAAGACTGAAGAAGTTAAACTCCTAATTCGAGAGACAGTCTGGGTTGTATATGGAGAAAGAGAACTGTCCGTAGCTCTATATATTGCAGAGGGGGAGTGCAAGAATGTCTCCTCCACCCCGTTAGACATAACTCTGGAGGCTTATGAGTTCATGCTGACCCACTTAGAGAAGTTGGTGCATAAGGTAAAGGAAGCGCACCAGAACTGGAACCGTTGGGCTCCGCCAGCCGAACAAGGAGATGCTGATGGCCGCCTAAGAGCGCTTGAGGTGCACCTTCCCCAGATGGTGTCGCGGAAGGCCGCTTTCATTAAAGCAGCGAGCATAAAACCAGAGACTGAGGAACCTCCAGGCCGCCGTTCAGCTCCAGTGGCAGCGATAAAGCTGAAAGCCACAGCTCTACCAAAGTTTGCCGGTAACCAGAGAGGCTACTACAGATGGAGGCAAGAATGGGAGGCTCTGCAGAGGCAGGGTGAACCAACCGGCTCCAGAGAGGTGAGGAAATTTCAACTGCTTGATAGTCTTGATGAGAGGGTGGCCAGAGATCTATGCCTGTCAACATACAACTCATCAGACGAGATCTTCCGAATCCTGGAGAGCCGGTATGGGCAGGGCCGGCGTTCCGCACACGCACATCACGCACTGTGCGTAGGGCACCAAGTGCTTGGGGGGGGCACGAAAAAATCTGGGTCGTGAAAAATCATCACAATAGGCTACTAATATAAATAACAAATCAAATATGTCTAAAGCATGTTAATATACAAAAGCAATACAAAAGTAATATAGGCCCAGACCAAATTAGTCGAGAAAAAGGTGAATCTCCTGTGCCAGTCTCCCTCTGGTGCCCCCCCTTCCCCACCTCCCAGTGGTCTGTTCGATTATGCTTCAAACAATGTCAAATTTGGCAGACACCGACCTCAGACGTGGCCTCGAAAAGGCACCAAGAGTCGGGGGCGGGAAAAAGGAAAAAGCAGAGACAGCGGGATGATACTCGCGCGTCGCTTGCAGGTAAGACAATGTTTTAAATAAAAATTGTAGTTTTGTAGCGGGGGGGCCCTTGCGTCGTGTATGCATGTCCAGGGGGGCGTCGCTAGTAGTGCAAATGATCCGGTGCAGGCTTTTTTAGCCCTGCATGTTGAATCTTTTATTTTAATGGGGGTCCGGGGGTTTCTCCCCCAGGAAATTTTGAAACTTGGGCTGTTTAAGATGCAGTTAGTTTGTTTGAGAAGAAAAGGAAGACCGCTTAGATACGTTTTTTCGTTGTTGTTCTATGCGGATAATGCGGTCATTTTCAAGAGGTTCATAGGCCAAGGCCCAATGGTGACATCTGTTGGTGAAATTGCAATTAGGAAAAAAAAAACCACAATCTCAGTGTTTGTATATTTTCATATTCACAGAGTTGTCAAATTATTAGGGCTGGGAAAAGATTAATCGCATCCAAAATAAAAGTTTGTGTTTACATGATATATGTGTGTGTGTACTATGTATAATTATTTTGTATATATAAATACACACACATATGCACGTATATATTTAAGAAATATTTGCATGTATATACTGTATATATTTATATATAATTTATATTATATATAAATTTAAATATTTTATATATAAATAACAAAACCACCAAGCATTTGTGCTTAGGGCACCCAAATGGCTAGCGCCGGCCCTGGGTTTGGGAACCAAGCCACCATCGCTCTCGAGATCATTGAGGAATTACAAGCAACTCCACCATTCAGGAGCGGCCAGCCAAGGAAAGTCATAGAGCTCATCCAAACAGTGGAAAAGGCCCTTTATGATTTGAGTGAATTGGATAATGTAGACGCCATAAAAAACCCGATAGTGATTAAATCCATCGAGGGCAAGCTCCCAGAAACTCTGAAGAAAGACTGGCTCACCTATGCTGCTGATGAGAGAAACACTGTTAACCGTCAGAACCGTTTCGACAAGCTTATCAGGTACCTGAAATCACAAAAATCCATATATGAACAATTAGATCAGCTGAAAAACGTCGTCGAACCCGTTAGGGAGAAAATTAAGTCTCTTAAGTACGCCAGAACAAAGACAACCAAGAAGACAAGCAGTGAAATAGAAGGCTGCATCATTTGTGGTGACCCAAAGCACAAAAAGAAACTATATTTCTGTAGAAAGTTTAGAGTTAACCTAAAGCCAGCAGAGAAGAGGGACGCAGTGCAACAAATCGGTGCCTGCGAGAGATGCCTCGAAGTCCACAACGGGGATTACTGCAGGAAAACTACTTATCTGTGTGGGAATCCAGAGTGCAAAGACCGACACCACCACTTTCTTCTTTGTCCAGTTGCCAGATCCCAGCCTCAAAAAACACCCAAGACCAGTTCAGTGGGAACTGAGGGAAAGAGATGCACCGAAATACAAGAAAAATTCCTCTCCAAACTGACACCGGAGTTGGCGCAGCAATGTCAAGACGCCTTCTGCAATGCAGCATCTAGGGCATACAACTCCACTGGAGCTGAAGGAGGCCTTTTGGAGGACAACTGTTTAAAAGAGTACCCAGTGATCCTAATGCTTCTTGACGTTATTGCCAACGATGGGAGAAGGATAGGGACTCTCATTGACTTGGCATCCGATACGAACTACATAACGCACAGAGCCGAGAGCAAGTTGAACCTGAGAAGTGAAGATGTGACACTGGTGGTTTATGGTGTTGGAGGGATGAAAGTGTCTGTCGCCACCAAGCGTTATCTCCTCAGGATACGTGTTAACACTCCCAGAGGGACCCTCAAGTCACATCAATTGATCTGCTATGGACTTGATAAAATTGCAGAAGTTCACAGGCAAGTTCCAGCCATTAAATTACAGAAGTTATTCCCGGATGTTTCCCTCAAAGATCTTGCAAGACCGATGGAAATACAACTCCTGATCAGCCACAAAGAAGGGCAGCTGGTACCGCAGAAAGTTCGTTCTGTTTGTGACCTGGTGCTCTGGGACGGCCCGCTCGGTAAGGCCATCGGAGGCACACACCCGGACCTCTTTGAGGAAGTTACATTAATGGCCCATACGTCAAAGACGCACTTCGCAAGATCCATGAGAACAGCAGCTGCCAGATACACTGAACTCACCTGTAAAAATCTAGTCCCTTGCCAGTCTCCCGACCATCCCAGCACCCAGTCTAATACAGCCACTAGAAGCAGAGACTTCCTGAAGTGGTGGGAATGGGATAGCATCGGAGCTGCCTGTGTGCCGAGAGGTGGGGGATGTCTACTGGCAACAGAGATCACCATAGCCCTGAACCACACTGGCACGCCAGGTATCCATGGACAGAGGATCCAGCATCTCTCCCCAATAACAGGAGAGCAGTTGAAGCCACATTCCGCAGAACGGAGAAGCAGTTGGCAAAGGAACTAGTGTGGAAAATGGCCTATGCTTCACAAGTCCATGAAATACTTAATCGTGAAGCTGCAGTGAAGCTGTCCAAAGAAGTTCTGCAGAGCTGGACTGGGCCAGTGTGGTACATAAGTCACCTGATTGCATTAAATCCAATTTCAGTCTCCACTCCAGTGAGACTAGTGTGGAATAGCAGCCAGAAGTACAGAGGCCTAAGTTTGAATGACATCTTGATAAAAGGTCCTGACGTTCTGAATCCGATCAGAGCTGTCTTACTGAGGTTCCGCACCGGGGTCTTTGCTGCCCTTGGTGACATCCGCAATATGTACAACTCTGTCTGGCTGGAGGAAAGAGAGGTCCACCTGCACAGGTTCCTGTGGCGCGACACTGAAGATGCAGAGATAGAGGATTTCGCCATAACAAGAGTCAACATCGGAGACAAACCTGCTGGTTGCATAGCCCAAGTTGCCATGCGAGAGACCGCCAACTTGCCTCTATTCAGCCATTTTAAAGAAGAAAAACGTGTACTGGAGGAAGACGTATATGTCGATGACATCCTAACCTCTCACAGCGACCTCGACCACCTGAAACCCCTCACGTCCAATATCGAGCAGATCCTGAAAGCAGGAGGATTTATCATGAAGCCCTGGGTCTACTCTGATCAAAGTGGGAGGAAAGGGCAGAGAGGTGAGAATATAGAGTCAAAGACCGTGATCCTGCCGAACCAGCTAACTCCCCAGGATAATAAGGCCCTCGGCCTCGGTTATATCGTTGAGGACGACAAGTTACACGTCATGGTTGCAGTGAACTTCTCTAAGAAAAGGAGAAAAGTGCGCCTTGGCCAGGACTTACCGAGGGAAGAAGTAAGAAGCCAAACACCAGACCCACTTACGAGAAGAGAACTGTTAAGCCAAATCTCTGGTCTTTATGATCCCCTCGGCCTTGTGGCTCCAGCAAAACAGAAGGGAGCCATTCTGATTCGGAGAGCTTTTCAGGAAGCGAAAGTGATGTACTGCATAGAAGACACCTGGGATGCCGCCTTGTCCAAAGAACTCCGAGAAGATGCAGTGAAGCTCCTCGAAGAGTATGCTGACTTGAGGCTACTCAGATTCACCAGAGCCCTCACGCCGCCAGATCCAGTTGGACGACCATGTGGCATCACCTTCTCTGACGGTAGTGAACACGCGTATGGCGCCGTGCTGTACCTTCGATGGAGCTGCAGCCATGGTGTTGTTGTGAGGCTGGTGGAATCTAAGGCCAAGCTGACCCCTCTAGATCACAAGGGTGACCCGGTGAAGGCGGAGTTGTGTGGAGCAGTCTTTGCAGCCCGGCTGAAAAATTACTTTCAGAAACACTGCCGAATCGATGTCAAAAGGTGGTACCATCTCGTCGACAGTCAGACCATCTTGGGCGCAATACAGCGGGAAAGTTATGGCTACCAGACCTTCTTCGCAAACAGAGTTGGCGAGATCCAGAGGAGTACCGACATCCGAGATTGGTTGTGGATTCCGGGATCGGCGAACATTGCAGATATCATCACCAGGGGGGCCAGTCCTGATAATCTAACTGAGGAATCCGAGTGGCAGTCGGGTCCACAGTTCCTTCAGCTTCCCGAGAGTGAGTGGCCGAGAAAATCAGCCAAGGACATTTCTGCACAAGCAGGAGACAGCATCGCAAAAATGCAGAAGAAAACATTTGTTGCGGTACTCACCCGAAGTCAGCAGAAAGCGCAAGATCCAATCAAAGTTCAGGAGACAGAGTCCCAGTCCAGGAGAACACCGGTAATGGCAGTAGTCCAAAAGCTGTTGGACGAAAGGCGCTTCAGTAGCCTAAGACGGTTGACCGGGGTGATAGCATGGACTTGGAGAGCAGCTAAGAAGTTCCTGTGTGCTAAGATTGGAGATAAAGAAAAGTGGGAGGCAGTTCAGTCATCTGGTGTTATCACGGTTAGTGAAAGAGGAGAAGTGTTTCGGAACCTATGCCTGGTAGCGCAAGAGGGTGCATACTTTCCGAACACAACAACGGACAGACTGGTTGTTTACAAAGATCGAACAAGTTGACTCTTGATGTGTGGTGGTAGGATCCAGACCTTCAAAGAGGACCAGAGAGCAGTTCCCCTGCTACCTTTCCAGACCTGGATCTCTACCCTCCTAGCCCGAGAAGCACATAGTGAGGGACATGATGGGGTGGCAGGAACTTTGCTACGGATGCAAAAGAAAGCATGGGTCATCAGGGGGAGAATTATTGCCCGAAAAGTTGTTGATGGGTGTATCTTTTGCAAGAAGGCAAAAGCAAAAGCATGTCAGCAAATAATGGGAGATTTACCTGAAGAGACATCGAGCCCGGCTGCACAGTTTCAATTCACGTCTGTCGACCTGTTCGGACCGTACCAAGTGAAGGATGATATCAGGAAGAGAGTGAGTATGAAAGTATGGGTTGTGCTCTTTTGCTGCATGTCAAGCCGAGCCATCCATGTCGAACTGGCAAGCGCGCTAACAACAGAGAGCTTTCTACTTGCTTACCAGAGGTTTACTTCTGTCCGAGGCAATCCTCAGAAGATCTGGTCCGATCCAGGTACAAATTTTATTGGAGCAAAGCTTTTCCTTGAAGAGATGTACACTTACCTGAGACAACAAAGCAAAGAGTCGCTTGAGGAATATGCTGCTAAGAATGGGACTTACTGGTCATGGATAATCCTTCCAGCCAACTCACCTCACCGGAACGGCGCTGCCGAAGCTGCTGTCAAGATCACCAAAAGAGCTCTCCAAAGTCTTAATAAAGGAGGAGGCCTTACTTTTGGCGAATTCCTGACGGTGCTCAAACTAGCTGCCAACCTCGCCAACGAAAGGCCTATCGACGCCAGAGTCCAGAGCCGTGAAGACCGCATTCTATACATCACCCCGAACACCCTGCTGCTTGGTCGAGCTACACAGAGTGGAGATTTCAAAGCATTCGACTACGCTACTTACCCCTTCAAAAGGCTGCAAGAGATGCAAGCTCAAGTTAGCTACTTTTGGAAGTCCTGGAGCCAGCTTGCAGGTCCAAACCTGTTCATCCGCAGCAAGTGGCATACTGCCGAAAGGAACGTTGCCAAGGGAGACATAGTTTGGCTTTGCGATCAAAATGCACTAAGGGGGCAGTTCAAGCTAGCAAGAGTCATCAGTGTGAATGCAGATTCCAAAGGCATAGTCCGGGATGTCCACGTGAAAGTCTCTCCGAGCAGGTGTGTTCAGGCGAAGATTCAAAGATCCTTTGCTAAAGAGTCCGGGTCTAAGGAGAAAGATTTCCAGGGTACCATATTGCATCGGGACGTACGGCGCCTCATCGTCCTCGTTCCAGTAGAGGATCAATTCGACGGGGACCAGTTCGCCTGAGAGGTGCGATCTTTCCGCTCGCACCGCGCAAAGATCGAGTGGGAGGTGTTGCGGCGATCTGCTGGCAGGTGTGTCTGTATTTGGTTTGTTGTATTTGATGGGAAATATTTATTTAATTTGTTATTTTGTATGTCTAAAGGTTTTTCACCTTCCTTGTTTACTGGTCAAATAAATTGAAGAACGAGTGAAATCCTGAGTCTGGTCGATTCCTTCCCTTGTCAAGTGTGGGAAGCCATGATGTTTTAAAATACACTTGACAGTGTGTCTGACCTAAGCGTGCCTGTCTCTCAACCTCTTCACTAACTGACTTTGTCATTATCTCTAAGATAAAATCATCAGTTACACTTGTATTGGTAAGGAGAGGTTTAAGGCCTCACATGTGCATATTTATCACTTATCCCCTGATACAGCGAGTGAAGAAATACCCCATGGACAAGTTTGTCGTCATATTGAAACTCTGAGCTACCTTGCTGGGAGGCAAACAATATTCTCTGTTTAAGCTCCATTAAATGGTACATGAATTGTTGTGGGCTTTCTCTGTCCTGTTGTTTGGTATTGCTAAGCTCCTGAGATAACTCTGCACTACTCTTGACTCGTAAGTGTGCTCTGAGGAAACGCTTAAGCTCAGCAACAGTTAACCCATCTTTGGTCATCAGCATGTCTTTGAAAGTACCAGGCTTGGTTATCTTTAGCACAGTACGAATTACTTCTGCCTCTGTGAAATTCTCAGATATCCCTTCATCAATCTGCCTACACAGTGAGCTATAGCTAACATCAGAATCTGTCCACTGTGTATCCTGAATTCTCTACGAGGCAGTAAAGCAGCATTATCCGTCAACTTTATCACATCAGTTACCTGGCTGGCTACAACTGATAATTTGTCAGCCTTAACATTCACTAATGAAGGTGCCAATAATGATTCAGACTCTGCAAGTAACTCACATTGCTCTTCTGCAGCCGCTGGAGGTTGTTGCAGTTCAGTAATGAGATCGTTGAAGACTAGCAGGCAGGTCATGCCTTGGTCCTCCTGACTTGCCAACTCGTCACCTTTCAAAAAGTCCATGATGAAGTCATAGAGTTCCACCTCCCTTGATGGAGACTGCCAGGTTGTGGATTACATCTGTCTTGGAGGAGTTGATCAGCTGATGGAGCTGCCTCTGGATTCCCCTTCGCAGTTCTTGTAGAGCAGACATCTCTTCACCTCAGGAGTCACTGGTGTAACACGTTGGTCAAGGAACTTGACATCAGGTTCATTTATTGGTGATTAGCTGCCATCAGGAAAAGGTGCTAATCCCGGACAAGGCCCCAAAATTGTTGCCGTCCTGGCCTGGTGAGCGTCAGGGTGTGTGTGTGTGGTCTTTATCCTGTTTGCAGAAACAATGAGACAGAAACTTTAGCTTGCGTTCATCTCAACTGCAGTATTTATTCTGCTTCAACAAAGGAAGAAATTAATATTCAATTTCCTGAGGTAATAAAAAAAATGCTTTTTTTGTAGCATCAGGTATTTCAAAGTACTTTAAAGGATGTAAGATATCACCATATCTTCAGAAAATACCAAGTAATGAACACATATGTGAATACATAATAACGGAAACACAGTAAAATAAACCATATCCATGTCCATACTTTTCATTGTGCTTCAGTTGACGTGAATTACATATTGACCAGCCGAACAACAAAAAACGAACTTGTTCTCATTTGGTTATAGTAACAAACATTTTCAAAAGTTCGACAATCACATCACATTACACAAATTACTGCATTTCCATCACTTTTAAAGTCAACTACAACGCTTACACACACAGGAAAACCGTTTAACCTGATGTTTTATACACCCATTAGCAATGAATACATTTTCAGATAAGTTAACAACACAAAACGAGACCATTAGCGTTTCTATAAACCCTTTTTGCGCCGACGTCACAATTACGTCACGGCGCTAGCTGGAGGCAAAACAAAGGGGAAACTGGAGGCGGCAAATACAAACCAACACAGATTTGTCTACATAATAAGGAGCTTAAATTAGTAATAGTATAATCAAATGTCATCTTGTTGTGTTGTTGGGTGCTAGAATCAATGGAAAATGAATATGCTGTATCTGGAATTTTTATTTCTAGAAATTATATTCACATCATTAAAATTGCACCGTAATGTCACTCTTTACATTGTCATCTTCTTGGCGCTGGCTAGGCAGAACAGCAGACCGTACCACACAAGTGTTGTGCATGACCATTCATCACATAGTTATAGGCATCTAAAGATTTGTGTGCCCTCAGTTTCTCTTTACACTCTGTTTCTCTATCGGAGTGTAGAAGTCAGGCCACTCAACCGGAGGTAGCCTAGCGTTAACGTTAATCCTGTCAGATCGTCTATTCATTGACTGAGCGTGTATGGGTCGGCCAATCTGGTTACGCCCGATAAAATTAACTTTTGCAAATAACAATCGCGGTCCTGGACAGTGAGTGACCTGCACATTAAGACAAAATTGGATTTTCTTCAGTCATTGTTAAAAAACAAGCTAACAAAACTTGCAAACTAATGTCAAAGAGTATAGAAGTACCAAGAGGCGAAACTCAATAGAACGTTCCATTGCAACAAACGCGTCCATGCGCAGAGCAGCAACTCTGCCATTTTGGACTGAACGCAACAAAGCTGTCATAGAATTGAACGATACCGGTTCCAATTCAAAATCGGTTAATGGAACTAAATGGCAGTTTCTAGTTTTTAATATCTCTATAGCCTAAACTAAAACGGCGTGTTGAATAATGTACAACAAAATAATGCTTATGGATCGGTTTATAATTAAACACTTTTGTCATAGAGCATGACGCTGTCAAATAGGCTATTTATTTACCCCAATAACTTTTGGAGATAACTCCCATTTTCATACACAGCACAATTTTACAACACCAGTAACAACAGCCCATGTTCCTCATGAAATGTTTAACAAATTCATTGAAAAAGCCAAAACACAATGAACAATGAGTTAGGTGAAAGGGACAACACATTAGTTGTCACAGATCACAGAGGAATCAGACAAGATGGTAAGTTATCAGTGTTTATTTTGCAGAAGGATTGCGGTCGGAGATAACAGGTGAGAAGAAGTAACATAGAAAGTTCAATGAAGCTTAGCTGTGGTTTTAAGTCTCTCTCTTTCTTTCCCTCTCTTGCAGGTGGCGTGGCGATGGCTGGTACGGATGGGTTGATCCAAGATGAGTGAAGCGACGGTAAGTAGAAGGTAAGTGATCGGGAAGTCTGTGAGCCATGGAATGACGAGACCAGACAAGTGACTGCAGTGAAGGTGAGTGTTTTATAGTCCATATGGTTGATGGGACACAGGTGACGGTGATTAGTACTCAGGGGATAATGAACGGGGAAAAGTCTGGTTGGGTGAAAGGGAACGAGTGGGCGGAGATGGTGATCTGGATGATGTAACCCTGACAGTACCCCCCCCCCCCTCCCGACGCGGCTCTTGACGCCTGAGACGGGCGCTGCCGGCGGCGAGGTCGACCACGACCCCTGGGAGCCGGACGATCCGGATGATCACTGTGGAACTGGGTGAGTAGCGTTGGATCCAAGATGTCATCTCGCAGGACCCAGGAACGTTCCTCTGGTCCGTAGTCCTCCCAGTCCACCAGGTACTCCAGCCGAGGACCTCGCCGCCGAGAATCCATGATAGAGCGGACTCGATAAATGGGCTCCTCTTCAACGGGAACGGGAGGAGGTACGTCAGTGGGAAGGTTATCTGAGGGAACAGGGGTGACAGGGTCAGTGAAGGGTTTAAGTAAGGAAACATGGAATGAAGGAGCAATCCTGAAATGAGGGGGAAGATTGAGTCTGTAGGTCACTTCGTTCAACTGCCTCTGGATGGTGAATGGTCCGATGAATCGAGGACTCAGCTTACGGCAAGGTAGACGGAGACGGATGTCTCGAGTCGACAACCACACCTTTTGACCTGGCTGATACTGAGGGGTGTCGAGTCGGTGACGGTCCGCTTGTTCCTTGTGTCTCCGTACTGCCTGCTGTAGATGCACATGAGCTGAGTCCCATACCCCCTCGCTCTGATGGAACCAGAAGTCGACAGCTGGAACCTCCGAGGGCTCACCCGACCAAGGAAAGAGTGGAGGCTGGTAACCAAGGATACACTGGAAGGGGGTGAGCCCGGTGGTGTTCTGCCGCAGAGAGTTTTGGGCATACTCAGCCCATGGGAGGTAACGGTTCCAGCTGTCCTGGTACTGATGGCAGTACGTCCGCAGGTAACGTCCAATCTCCTGAATCTTCCGCTCAGTCTGGCCGTTAGTCTGCGGATGGTAGCCTGAGGAAAGGCTGATGGTGACCCCGAGGAGTTTGAAGAAGGCTTGCCATACTCTTGAGATGAACTGAGGTCCCCGATCCGAGACGATATCCTCTGGGAGGCCGAAGTTCCTAAAGACGTTGTGGAATAGAGCTTCAGCTGCTTGTAACGCAGTGGGAAGACCAGGTAAGGGAATCAGCTTACAACCTTTAGAGAACCTGTCCACAACAACGAATACGCAGGTAAAGCCTTCTGAATTGGGTAAATCAGTCATGAAATCGACACCAATGTGTGACCATGGTCGCCTGGGAAGAGGTAACGGCACGAGCTTGCCTTCTGGGACTCTCCTCGGGGTGTTGGTGATGGCACAGACTGAACAACCGCGGATGAACCTGGAGACATCTCTGGAGATGGACGGCCACCAGTACCGTTGACTGAGGAGCGAGAGGGTACACTTGCTACCCGGATGTCCAGAGCCCGGAAGGGAGTGAGCGGAGTCCAGAAGGGGAGTGCGTAGATGTGGAGGTACGAAAATACGCCCTTCTGGACCTCCCGGCGGAGCGGGTTGACGTGTCAGTTCCTGGGCGATCTGTTGGTCAACCTCCCAGACGATTGGACTGAGGATTACGGCTGGAGGGAGGATAGGTTCGGGATGAAGATCTTCAACAGAGGTGTGATGGAGTCGTGAAAGTGCATCAGCCTTGCAATTCTTACTCCCGGGACGATATGACACCACAAAGTTGAAGCGTGTGAAGAATAGAGCCCAGCGGGCTTGTCTAGGGTTCAGTCTTTTAGCCTCCCTTAAGTACTCCAAGTTGCGATGATCGGTGATTACTGTGAATTGATGGTTAGCTCCCTCCAGCCAGTGCCTCCACTCCTCAAGGGCCAGTTTGATGGCCAGCAGCTCTCGGTTACCGACGTCATAGTTCCGCTCCGCCGGGGCTAATTTCTTGGAGAAGAAGGCGCATGGAAGGAGTTTGGGTGGCTCACCCTGCAGCTGAGAGAGAACTGCTCCTACTCCAGTAGATGAGGCATCTACCTCTACCACAAACGGAAGGTCCGGGTTTGGATGAATGAGGATGGGACCAGTGATGAAAGTTTCCTTTAAACGCTGGAAGGCCTGTACTGCGGAGGGAGATAGGGACAGAGACTTGGGCCGTCCCTTGAGGGAAGAAGTGAGGGGAGCACTGATATGACTGTAGTTCCGGATGAATCGTCTATAGAAGTTCGCGAACCCCAGGAATCGTTGCAGTTCCTTTACGGAGGAGGGTTGTGGCCAGTTCTGGATATTTTCCACCTTCCTCTGGTCCATTTGGATGCCCTGTTGGTCGATGACATAACCCAGGAAGTGAACGGTAGAGGTGTGAAATTCGCACTTCTCCAGCTTCAGATATAACCTGTGTGCTCTCAGCTTCTCGAGGACCTGGATGACATGTTGATGGTGCTCAGACATAGAAGAAGAGTATATGAGTATATCATCAATGTAGACGATTACAAAACGGTTGAGGAACTCTCGAAGGACTTCATTCATATGACCTTGGAAGACGGCAGGAGCGTTGGACAGTCCGAAAGGCATGACCTGATACTCGTAGTGGCCCGAGGGGGTCACAAAGGCAGTTTTCCACTCATATCCATGCCGGATTCGGATCAGATTATACGCACTTCTAAGGTCCAGTTTGGAGAAAATGCGTGCACCACGCAGCTGTTCCAGGGCGGCAGGTACCAGAGGAAGGGGATAGCTGAATTTGACAGTCTGAGAGTTAAGATGACGGTAATCGATACAGGGCCGCAAGCCTCCGTCCTTTTTGGCCACAAAGAAGAAGCTCGAAGCGGCAGGGGAGGTAGATGGTCGAATAAACTGCTGATGTAAAGCTTCCTTCACATACTCCTCCATGGCCTTCTGTTCCGGGATGGACAGAGGATATATACGACCTTTGCGAAGGGTGGCTCCGGGTAGCAAGACGATGGCGCAGTCCCATGGCCGGTGTGGAGGTAGTTTGGTTGCCAGTTCCTTACTGAATACGTCCTGGAACGCCTGGTACTCCACTGGGATTTCGCCTTGAACTTGGACTTCAGGGCTTTCCACCGAAGTAGAACAGACAGGAACTCTAGTTTCCCCCGCGGGTGACTTGGAACGGGACGAAGAATGAACCTTCTGGATGGAACTGAGGCAGGATCTATGGCAATCTTCACCCCAACGGAGTACCTCTCCAGTTCCCCAGTGGAGTACCGGCTGATGTTGTACTAACCAGGGACGTCCCAGGATGATATCCGCGGTGGACTCCTCCAGCACCATAAGAGAAATTTCCTCAGAGTGTAAACAGCCGATACGAAGAGTTAGAGTGGGTGTATAATGGCGAATTCGACCACGACCTAATGGCTTGCCTTGTATGGTTTGGACGGGAAGATCTCGGCACAGACGGCGTCGCCGAATATTCAACTTTTGGAGAAACTGGGTGGATATGAAGTTCCCCGCAGACCCGGAGTCAATGAGGGCTTGCGCTGGGAGACAAACACAGGAGGTTAATACATGTACTCTGGTACGTGTGAGAGGCTCAATCTTCGGGGAGAGTTGAATGGCACTTACCGCCTGTCGCGGAGGTCGTACAGGGCAAGAACTGAGGAGATGCTTGTCGGAAGCACAGTATAGACAGAGGGAATGTTGAAATCTGTACTGGCGTTCAGCTGTTGAAAGGTGGGTGGAGTCTACTTCCATTGGAACTGGTGCTGGAGGAGTGACTGAAGGCGCCGGAGGCGGAGAACTTACAGTGGGTCCAAACCTATCACAAGCGGTGAGACGCTGGGCTGTACGGATTGTCTGCTGGATCAGATTCTTTAACCCCATGCTGTCCTCATACACCACCAACAGCTGGCGGACGTTGGAATTCAAACCATGACGAAAGGCGGTGATCAGGGCGGTTTCATTCCAGCCGCTAGCTGCGGCTAGTGTGCGGAACTGAAGCGTATACGAACTCACTGAAGAATTTCCTTGACGGAGGTTATAGAGTTGGTCGTGAATGGACAGTTCTGATATTGTTTGCCCAAAAACCTCTTTAAAGTGCTGTTTAAAACTTGAGAAGGATTTGACCACCGGGGCATCTGAATCCCACAATGACTGTGCCCATCGAAGTGCTTGACCAGATAACAGTGAGATAATGAAAGCCACCCGGGCGGTATCACTACGGAACTGATGCTCATTCATGGAGATATACAAGGATACCTGGAGAAGAAACCCACTGCAGTTCTCCGCCTCACCAGAGTAGGGCGCTGGCCGGGCCATGGGACTCGCAGAGGCAGTGAACGAAGCAGCGGGAGGTTGCGGAAGTGGAGGTGGTGGAAAGAGTGCCGCGGCGACCGGAGGATTAGCCGCTGAGGAATCCTCTTCTAAATCCGACTGATTCTGCATAATTACTCCTTTCTGTGGTCTGGTCTTCTGTCACGGATCACAGAGGAATCAGACAAGATGGTAAGTTATCAGTGTTTATTTTGCAGAAGGATTGCGGTCGGAGATAACAGGAGAGAAGAAGTAACATAGAAAGTTCAATGAAGCTTAGCTGTGGTTTTAAGTCTCTCTCTTTCTTTCCCTCTCTTGCAGGTGGCGTGGCGATGGCTGGTACGGATGGGTTGATCCAAGATGAGTGAAGCGACGGTAAGTAGAAGGTAAGTGATCGGGAAGTCTGTGAGCCATGGAATGACGAGACCAGACAAGTGACTGCAGTGAAGGTGAGTGTTTTATAGTCCATATGGTTGATGGGACACAGGTGACGGTGATTAGTACTCAGGGGATAATGAACGGGGAAAAGTCTGGTTGGGTGAAAGGGAACGAGTGGGCGGAGATGGTGATCTGGATGATGTAACCCTGACATTAGTCAAGAGAGAATATTTAATAGTAATTGAAGATCGTCACAAAATGAACAGTAATAAAATTGGTGATGGTAAGTAGATCACATCATTTCTGCCTGTATTAACTTACACACAACAAATCAAACATTGTGCAAGTAAAGTGCACAAATTTACGTTGCTACAAATAGAATGGCAATGGTAAGTACGTATATTAGCTGTTCTAACTTTATATGTTTTAGTCTTTAGTTTTATTATAATTTTATTAATCTTGACTGATAAAAACTTTGTACAACATTGATACAGAAAGAGAGAGTTAGTTTTAAAACTTTTCTGTAGGGCTTCTGTTTGGGCTGTGAGAGTTGTCGATTTTGGGTCCGTAATATATGATGGATTCTGACTCTATTGAATAGTTTCACCATGTAAACAAGAGTTTTTTTGCACTTTTTCTTGTCACACACAACTTCCCTGCACTCACTGTTTTAACGTTACACCTCCATGCCACTATTTACGTATGGAGACGTACGTACGCTGCTCACTTTAACGTTAATAAAAACCTTTTCTACTTTACCTCTCTGGATCTTTGGGGAATCTATGAAATGCTAGTTGATTGGTTGTACACTGGTACAGGGCCGTGCACAGGGGGGTGGCCCGGTGGCTAGAGCCACTGCCCCTCTGCCCTCATCGACTGAGGTGCCCCTCTTCCCCACCCCCACCGCGCCGCGCAAAGCATTCCGCTAATCCGATCTAGGTTTTCCCGCTCGCTCCGCAGCATCACTCACAATATATATGTGTCTGCGGCGCTCTCTTGAAACTGAGAGTGAACACGACAGTTCACGAAAGCTGTCGCATTAACAGGTAGGCTATGCAAGACAGTGGTTGAATCTGCAAAATTATTCTTTATTTATTTTATTTATGTCGATCATGTTTTGCTCTTGGTCTTCTACTAGGGCTAACAACTTGTACAACATATCGACGTTCTTAGAGTTAGCTGCTTGACTGTCTAATCAAATTATTGTAGGCTACTCTCGATCATATCTAATACAAATAACTCAATTTTCTGTTGTTGGCACACTTTGTAGACACTAACCCCCCAAAAAAACAAAAAACAATGCCTTCACAAAAAAGAAGACAGAGAAAGAGCGAAGGGAGGCTGCTAAAGGCAGTTCAACATTGCAAACATGAATTCAAAGCTCCAGCAAGCCAACAGGTAAATAATCATATAGAACAGTTAGCAGACAGTTTGACAGTTTAATTCTAGTAAGTATGTTTCCCATTATAATCACTTGTCTTAGTTGAAACTAACACATCATAGGCTCTAAATGAGTTGCATGTTAGCACAGTATATAAATTTATGCTGTATGCTAATATGAAATTAAATGTCTTATTACTCCATTGAAGATGAGGCAGAGGCAGGCTCAGAAAGCGAGCCCATTGAGCATCAGCCAAATCAGACACTTACAGGTCAGTGTTGTTAAACTGGCTGTCAGTAAAGGATTCTGAATATGCTAGAATTTGATAACAAGAAAGATAGACATTAAATTATTTGAATGGAAGAGTAATTATATTACAAGAACATAAATTGAATCAGCACTAAACCTAATAATTGTATTTAAAATATGATTGTAACAGGTTTGTTATTCATTCTCTATATCAAGATGAAACTGCCTCAGAATCAACTCAACAGAGTAAAAGTGAAGGTCTTGGAACTGAGCCAAAGACAGAAAAAGTTCAGAATGAGAAAGGCAATACAATGAGACAGAGAGGGAAGAGACAGATGCAGAACAGGGAGAAGTGGAGAGTGAGGCAGCCACAGCCATGTACACAAGGGAGAAAAAGTTCTATCAAAACATCTACAATAAAGTCTAAAATGTATTTGACCGTGTGCTGTCTTCTCTTTTAATTGTATATTTTGTAATAACTGGATAATTTGTGTTAACAAGCAACCACCCCCTTAGTGCCCCTTTTTTGGTTTAGGCCACTGCCCCTCAAAATGTCTGTGCACGGCCCTGCACTGGTAGTTGTTGCAGTTGATGGCAGAACACTGTTTTTTTTTTTTTGTTTCCAATTATTTCCAGACATAATGCTGTACAGTTGTGCTAACGGTAAAACCGTTGGTTCAGTCCAAAATGGCGTCAGCGCGATAGCTGCGCCATCTAGCGATTGTTATCAAAACTGCAACGGAGTTTCGCCTCTTGTTACTTCTATACTCTTTGCTAACGTTAGTGAAGTGGCCAGAGGGATCGTTCTGCCTCCAACTAAGCTCCGCCCACAAAAAAAACGTCACCATGTTTACTAACTGAAAAGGGGTCTATTGTACTGTGGGTTACTCATTAGCAACAGGTCCGCATGCCTAGCACAGCAGTGTATAGCTGAACATTACTATTTCAACACATTACGGCAAAACTACTGAACTCTAAACATTGCACATTCTCACTAAGGATTCACAACACTCTTCCCCCATAACTGGGATACATGCATGCAATTTTGAGGAACATTAACCCACCTGTATGCAGAAACAACAAGACAAACTTTAGCTTGCGTTTAGCTCAACTGTAGTATTTATTCTGCAGCACTTGCCTCCTAAAGCCTGTTTTATGCTTCTGCGTCGAATCGACGGCGTACCCCCGGAGACCCCTCTCCGTCACTGCGAACCCCTCCGCCGTAGCGAGACGTGCACCTCCAAAAAATTGTAATTACGCGTCGAGACGACGCAGACCGAAAGGGCTGTGATTGGTCAGATGCATCGCGATGCAACTCAACCTGACGCAGAACCATAAAACGGCCACGACGCCGTGGAGTTGACGCAGAAGCATAATGAGGCCTTAAGGGTTTAAGTTCCTCCCGAGCGCTCTGCACCATCTAGTGACCTCTTTAAGTATCGCCCCACCACAGTAACAAGTACAATACAATGAAATTGGCCTTTTAGCAACTATTTAATACACCATGTCCCGAGAAAAATTATATAATAAAAAGTTATTAATTTTTTTACACATTGTTTATTTTAGCAATAAATGGTAGTATAATGAACTGTACTAATTCAATTACTTTTTAACAACTCTTAAGCCTAACTGAGAACACTTTTTTAACCCTTTACATAAACACCTAAAATTTGAATACTTAAATACTTTTTGGTTGTGGGACAGCAGTTTGCACCAATTCCGTAGAATGGCCCATATACACAGTTGAATAATTTCCTATAATAATACACGGTATACACACACACATAGACAAACACACACACACATACACACAGTACTAATGAAGTATAAATTCATAACATACGCCTGATTCCGCTCGACCTACGAAATATCTTCTGTAGCCAAGATGGAAAGGTTATCTCATCCTTGCACATTGTGCATGGCCATTCTCCAGACGTATGATGGGCATGACTGCTGCCCTTCCTGTTTAGGCCTGGAACACCTTAAACAGGCCCTCACAGAAGACACCTGCATGAACTGTAGCATCATGTCTTGGGACAGGAGGACTTCGAGGATGAACTATGGTGGAAAGACTTTTGGGAGAAGCGCTACCACCACCTCCACCACGTAAAGCAACAAGTAAGAAAAAAAACTGAATCAACAGGTGCTTCCGCTTCCGCTGGTGCTTCCGCTGGAGACCCAAGGAAGACCCATTAGGTAAGAAAGTGGATGTGCTGACTGATGAGTTTGCTCAGATTAAGTCTTTGCTAATGAATTTGCAACCGGGCGAGAGACTAGTATCTTCAGTCGAAGCCCCCGCTATGGAGTCGACCATTGTGGAAGAGGATGTCCTTTCAATGGTCGCTTCTCCCAGTCAGTTCTATGATGATGATGAAGTGGAGGTTATATCTGATCAATCCCTTTTCTCCCATGATGGCTCCCGGGACGCTGGTCATTGAATCGTGGTGAAGCAAGCTCTTCAGGCTGCATTGGCTTGCATTCTAATCTCCTCTTAGAATTCCACCATCAAAGGATTATATCGAGGAGTAGGGGTGGGAATCTCTAGGCACCTCACGATTCGATTCGATTACGATTCAGAGGCCTGCGATTCGATTCTAAAGCGATTATCGATTATCTGAATCTTTTGTGTGTGTGTGTGTGTGAATATAAATACTTTGCTTTAAAAGTACAAAGTAATTACCCATAAAGAATTAACGTACAATATATTTTATTAACATTGCAAAGAACCAACAGGAAAATAAATGTGTGCCTGAACAAGCAGCATTCTTGTAGTAAATTAATAATATAACAACAACAGGTGTTCTGACGATTCATGCTACCCATCGAGATGTGCTACTTACTGGTGCATAATTGCTAGTTCATTTAAAATATCAAAATATGCTCCCCATACACTTACCCTGATTAAAATGAAATAAACAATGTTATAATATTGTGAGATTTACACCATTATGGAAACAATAGAGAATGAATCAACATTATCTGTGATCAATTCGCGTTTGGGTAGCATTTTTCGACAAGGCAGCAGAAATGGTCTGAACACGTACAGCCCAGAGCCATAGAGAGAAACGGCTCTGGTACAGCCGAGTGTTTTTCCTCCTCTGGGTGGAAACGTGTCATATGGCTTCTCATATTTGTCGTGTTGCGGAAATATTTTAGTTTTATTCTACAAAGCTTACAACTAGTGTGGCTCTTGTCCAGCTCCTTTCCCCCTTCAACTTCATAGAAGCCAAAATATTTCCACACGTCAGCTTTTAACGAGGAGGGTGTTTGGATTTCGCGCTCATCGCGTCTCTGTTATGTACGCACGCCACAGACAGACGGTCTTGGCACTGCACTTCCGCGCTTCAGAGTTCCGTCTTTTGCGTTCCGTCAATATTACGTCATTATAAATAGGCTACATATCTAAAAAAAAAAATGTTTATTTTTTTTGAAAATCGATTTTTGACATTTTTGAATCGATTCAGAATCGTCCACGTCCGCATCGCGATGCATCTAAGAATCGATTTTTTCACCCACCCCTATCGAAGGAGTTGCAAAAATGCTGGGCTAACCCTAGATCTCTTACGCACCCCACTAGTGCAAGCAGAGCATTGGCTGCGATGCAGGATGCAGACACTTATGGCTTGGGTTATTATTGCCTCTTTTGTTCTTTCCACAGAGGAGGTCTTGAGGCCTAAAGTTCGTTGCCCCCAGCCTCAATGCAGGATTGCAGATGATCATCTCATCCAGGCATATAACACAGCAGCACGTATGGGTCAATTGGCAATCATCCCTCTCATCTCATGTTGTCCTGTCTCAGTAACTTCAATCATCAGGAAATCCTTTGAACCAAAACTTAAGGGATGCCTCGCTTCAGGCAATAGCATTCATGACAAGAGAGCTGGGTAGGCTTATGTCAATGGTCACACAAGCACGCTGCAAAGGCTGGCTTGCACAATCACCTCTGTCTGAGGCATGTAGGAAAACACTAAGGTAGTTCCAGGGCAACTCTTTGGGCCAGCTGCGCAGCAGACACTGGAGCGCAGTGTTCAGGTGAATCAGACCAGACAGCAGTTTGCTGACCTGAGGAGAGTCCCACTGTCTCACTTAAATGACAGACAGCCTTCTAGGGGGTATGAACTACCACGCTCTCAGTTTTCAACATGCTCAGGTGATGTTCACAGGGGCCAGCTTCAGCGCTTGGAGCGATCTCAGTGAGTAGAATGTTCTGCTCAGCAGCCCTGGGCTCGGGGACAGCAAGTACTACAGGGCCCAAGGGGCAGAGCACCTGGCCCCCCCAGGGATGTTAGAGGCCATGGGCGTAGGACCTGAAGGTGTGCAGCCGGCCGTTGGACATTTTTCTTATCAGCAGCTCAGTTATGAGAAACGAAAACTTCCGACCCATGGGTTCAAAATGGCGGCGCGCGCAGTCGCAGCGGCTAGGAGCTCTCACAGCGGGCATAGGTTTTTCGTTGTTTTAGTAGCACTTAATATTATTGCACGCAGCTTTCAACTGAAGACACACATATACAGTCGCCATGAACTATTACGACTTAACAATGGAGCAGAATACCATCTTCCTGTGGATATATCCATCCCTCCCGAGATCGTTAGATCACTACCTGGGACTCCCGAGGCTGTGAACCGGAGGAGGAGACGCTGTGAGCGGCGACAGAAGAGAGGCAAGCGCGGGGGAGTGCGGGTCAGGCTAAAGGCCAACCCATTCAAGACTCCGCTTCCCACCATCTTCCTATCGAATGCCCGCTCAATCCGGAACAAGATGGATGAAGTCCGACTGCGATTGACTATGCATAAACAGATGGATAACTGCAACAGCTTGATCTTCACGGAAACATGGCTAGACAGCACGACACCGGCGGCAGCGATCGAGCTAGCCGGCCGTACTAACTACCGAGCTGACAGGACAGCAGACTCGGGTAAGAAGACCGGTGGAGGTCTGTGTATTTACATTAACGACTCTTGGTGCACAAATACCACTGTGGTTGAACAGCTTTGCTGCCCTGACTTGGAATTCTTGCTGCTTAAATGCAGGCCATTCTACATTCCCCGTGAATTCAGTGTTGTTTACATTTGCGCGATCTACATTCCGCCTGATGCAAATACAAAACTGGCGTTAACAAGGCTTCATGACTGCATACACAAATGTCTGGTTGCACACCCTGACAGTGCTTTTATTGCGGCGGGGGATTTTAATCATGCCAACTTAAAGACTGTACTTCACTCGTTCCATCGTAATGTGAGATGTGCAACCAGAGGGAATAATATACTCGACCAGGTATATACTAATATGGCACACGCATTTAGAGCGCAGGCGTACCCCCACCTGGGTCTCTCTGACCATGTCTCACTCCTCTTATACCCCTGCTATATCCCGAAGGCCAGATCCATTAGGCCCTTAACTAGGTCTGTTAGGATGTGGCCTGATGATGCAATCCCCAGACTCCAGGATTGCTTCGACTCCACCGACTGGGATATCTTTAGAGGACAGGAGGTATTGACACCAGGCTCTCTGAATGAATTCACTGAATCAGTTTTGGATTACATCAACTTCTGTGTGGATGCCGTTACAACTTCGAAGCAGGTCCGTGTAGCTCCAAACCAAAAACCATGGATGACACCAAAATTAAAAACATTAACTAACGCCAGGGATATAGCTTATAGATCTGGGGACACTGGGGCATACAGTACAGCCAGGGCAGCTCTTAGAAAGGGCATCAGATATGCCAAATTAGCATACAAGAACCGCGTTGAGGCCCACTTCTACAACTCCTCAAACCCCCGGCAGGTCTGGGAGGGCATTAGGGAAATCACAGACTACAAGGGAGTGTCATCTATCCCTGTCAACAGTTGTGCCACCTCAGTTGAAGAGTTTAACATCTTTTATGCCCGCTTTGACAGAGATAACAAAGACTCTGTGTTGCCCCCTCTCCCCCCTAATGACGCTGCCCTAGTCTTGTGTCCTCATGATGTCAGACTTTGCCTACGCAACATCAATCCAAGGAAAGCAGCAGGACCAGATGGAGTACAGGGTCGGGTGCTTAAAGACTGTGCAGCCGAGCTAACAACGGTCTTCACTACCATCTTTAATCTGTCGCTGGCGACCTCATGGTTCCCTGCATGCTTGAAATCGGCCATAATAGTTCCAGTCCCCAAACAGTCTAATGTCACAAGCCTGAACGACTACAGGCCAGTGGCACTCACCCCCATCATCGCAAAATGTTTTGAGAGACTGGTCATCACATATATAAAATCTGCCATACCGCCCTCACTAGATCAATACCAGTTTGCATACAGGAAGAACAGGTCAACAGAGGATGCCATAGCTATTGTGTTACACACTTTGCTAGAACATCTTGAGCACAAGAGCACATATGCAAGGCTTCTCTTTGTCGATTTTAGTTCAGCATTTAACACAATCTTGCCAAATAAACTACGCAACAAACTACATGGACTTGGACTAGGCAACTCATTATGTAACTGGATACTGGACTTTCTAACAAACCGCACACAATATGTCAGAGTAGACAAGCACACATCCTCCACCCTGATTATTAACACCGGGGCTCCCCAGGGTTGTGTGCTCAGCCCACTTCTCTTCACACTTTTCACACACGACTGCAGTTCTTTCTCCCCTTCCAACTATGTAATAAAATTTGCCGACGACACAACAGTGCTCGGCCTCATCGCCGGGAATAACGAGACTGCATACAGGCGAGAGGTCCAACTGCTGGCGGCATGGTGCAGCAGCAACAACTTGACCCTCAACACAAAGAAAACCAAAGAGATCATCGTGGATTTCCGCAAGACTGGACAGTCAAACCATTCTCCACTCCTCATTGGAAATGAGGTGGTGGAGAGGGTCTCTAGTTTTAAGTTTTTAGGTGTGACTGTGACGGAGGATCTGACGTGGGGGAAAACCATCGCCTCTGCCACAGCGAAGGCCCAACAGCGCCTCTTTTTCCTCAGGAAGCTGAAGTGGGCAAAACTGCCACAGAGACTCATGATCAACTTTTACCACTGTGCAGTAGAGAGTGTGTTGACCTACGGGTTATTGGTGTGGTTTGCGGCCTGCACCAGCTCAGAGAAAGAGGCCCTACACAGAGTGGTGAGAGCCGCAGGAAAGATCACTGGGGTCACTCTCCCAGACATCCCAACTGTGTACACCTCCCGCTGCATGAACCGAGTGAAGAACATCCTCCAGGACCATCTACATCCAGCACATCACCTCTTCCAACTACTGCCTTCGGGGAGAAGATATAGGTCCATCAGGGCCAAAACCAGCAGGTTAGCCAACAGTCTTTACCCCCATGCAGTTAGGCTGCTTAATGAGAAGTCTACCCTCCCACTCCCCATTGGACATCCCTCTGTGACATAATGTTTCTGTCCGCACACCTCACTACCTGTGATTTGGACTTTGCATTGCTGCAAAAACACTCCAACAGCCCTACCTTTACTAGATTTATTAATTGCATTATGTACTTTACTGGACATAGCACTTTAATTTTTTATGTATGTATTGTATTTATGGGGGGTTAAAATTAGGTACAAAGTCATGGGTAATTTAATTTAATTTATGAGGACACATACTCATAAGGTAAATGGGTGAACAACTTAAAACTATATGCCTGTCTGTCTGTTTTTTGCTCTAACAACTTTTCGTTGTTCTGTAACAATGACAAAATAAATAAACTGAACTGAAACTGAACTGAACTGAAACTGAACTATAGAAACACTAACGCAAGGGTACATGGTGCAGTTCCGACAGCGGCCGTCCGCTTTCAAGGGGGTCAAGATGACCGTAGTCTCAGACCCCAACAGTTCACTTGCCTTAAAACAAGAAATAGCACAACTCCTTGAGAAAGGTGCCATCGAACATGTAGAATAGTAAGAACAGCTCTGTAGGTTCTTCTCAATATACTTCATCATTCCAAAGAAAGACGGGGGTGTAAGGCCCATACTCGACCTTCGGGGCCTCAACAAGTTCCTGAAGATTTTACCATTTCGTATGTTGCGCATAACCAATGTTCTCCAGGTGAACAAGCAGCAGCACTGGTTCACCACAGTAGACTTAAAAGATGCTTACTTCCATAATTCCAATTGCTCCTCAACACAGGCCGTTCCTCCGTTTCGCATTCCAGGACCAGCCCTATCAATTCTGTGTCCTCCCATTTGGCCATTCTCTATCCCCACGAGTCTTCACAAGGTGCATGGCGGCGGGCCCTGGCTCCTATCCAAGCCACAGGGCTACAAGTGCTTCCGTACTTAGACGACTGGCTCCTTTGCTCCCAGTCTCAGGAGCAGGCAGTGCTGGAAATCACACAGCTGCTCTAACAAATTACCCGACTGGGCCTTTCTTTGAATTTCAGCAAGACCCGGCTAATTCCAAGTCAGTCTGTGGGGTTCATAGGTGTCATGCTGGACTCACGTTTAATTGAAAGCCTCGCCATCAATACAGCCGATGGACAATATACTGCTCCTCCTTCAACGGTTTCGAAGGCAGGCCAGACTTCCATTCAGGTTCTTCCTCAGGCTCATGGGTATGTTGGCGGCAGCAGCGGCAGTCATACCATTGGGCCTCATTTCACTACATCCCTTTCAAAGATGGGTGAACAGTCTCCACTTGAATCCCAGTTGGCACAAGAACAGGTTGATCAAGGTAACACAACGATGCCTTCTTTGCCCTGAAGTCTTGGAGGAGCAGATCGTATCTGACCAAGGGGGTTGCTCTGGGCATGATTCCCTCTCGAAGGGAGATAGTCCAGACCGATGCGTCCTTTACTGGCTGGGGGGCAGTCTGGCAACACAGAACAGTCAGAGGACAATGGGATCCCTGGGTAAAAGGCAAGAATATAAATACCCTGGAGCTTCGTGCAGTTCTGCTGGCTCTGAAGCACCTTGCACCATTTTTGAAGGGCAGGCATATTCTCGTCAGGTGGGACAACACATCAGTGGTTTATCACATCAACCATCAAGGGGGCACAAGGTCCAGCAAATCGCTTCAGGTATCACAGGAACTGCTGACTTGGGCCTTCCCTCGGTTTGCAAGCATCAGAGCAATGCACATCCCAGGGGTGTCAAACGTGGTTGCAGATTTCTTGTCGCGCCACAGATTTCCATCGACGGAGTGGAGGCTCAACCCAGAGGTGGTAGAGATGATATATTGTTTAGATGACGATTTTAATCACTCCTATTACTGCAATACCTTACTGCGTCCGTATCACTGCCTATCGGTATGGGAATCGGTCTTGTTGTGAGTGCAATATTGAATGAAGCCTTGTTTCAAATGGGTTTTACTAACGTGGCTAGCGTTGCTAACAGAAGATAAACTAAAACATGAAATAAAGTGAAAATTTTAGAAGTTCAAATGGCTGAATTTTGATATGCGCTTGGTACTCGGCCAGTGCTACCATAGCAACAGCTTTCTGGGTGGCATCCATGTGTTTTCTCAGACTCAGAAGCGCAAAACATACCAGAACGCTTGAAGTGTGGAAGTGACGTCATATCCGAGGGCCAAGTCGGTTCGTTGACAATAATAGAACGCAGGGTTAGTGCGTGGATGAGGAGGAGGGAGGGTCTAGATACCCTCTGTTTTGTGTGACTATATTTCGAACGTCAATAAAAAGTGACGTCACCCAACATCACTTAGAGCACCTTTAAACAACTTCTGCCCACATATTTGAAGGCTGCTATTGGATCATCGAGGCTAAACGTCATATTATGTGACTATGCATTACTTTATGGAGAATTTACGACCTACTTGATATGTTCTGCCTTAGGAACAAATGGTGCTACGGAATTAAGCACAGAGTTAGTTAGAAAACTAGCTATTAGTTACTAAGCCTCTAGTGTGGACTTTACGTTCCAATTTAAGAAAGAACTTACGAACGGCTGGTGCAAACCTACCCTGATGTATCCTGCATTCACGAAAAAGGACGCATTTGTAGGCCCCATTTTGAAGGAGCCTTCGAAGGTCCTTCGAAGGCCCCTTTAAAATGCGGCCTGCAAATGCGTCCTTCTTTTTTTGGGGACAGCCTTCGTCCCGCGTAGATGACGCAATCGGCTATACTTTCCCCTTTAAACAACTCTCGGTGTGTCCTCTGAAGGGTGCATCGGCCACACACTTCGAAGGAAGCGGCCTTCAAAGGATGCAGCCCCTGAATTGGGACACAGCTTCAGACACGCACTTGCGAACTTCCCAAAGCACTTCCCCTGGGGGTATCCCTGCCGCTATTTTGAAGTCTGTTCCACTTCGTGAAGTGGACGTGGGAAGTTTATATGGACAGACCCTTGCTCCCTCGATTTTGACCGATTTTCGCACTTCAGGCAGCTCCATATACCACAATGCAACACGATAGTGACGTCAATGCAATTGCGTTTAATTTACTCCACCACAAACAACTCATGATATATTAATTATTAAAAAAATAAATAAACGACTCAAACACACCTATATACAGAATGCTGCATGTTAAGGGTAGACGTGACTTGAGTTGTCGTGAGCTGATGTAAGCACTCAGAAGAAGTTGGATGCATTTGAACAGATGGGATCTTTATTTTTTCCCAATTAAAGGCAAATGAAGGGAAATAAAAATTAACAAGAAAAAAAAATTGACATGAGAGCCAAAAAAACCCAACAACAATCAAATGTTTACAGCTGTTCAGAAATTGACCTTAACACATGTCACTTATATTTAGAGCATAGACAGACTTATGTCCTCTCCCCCCTCGCTCCCAGAAAGAATGAAGATTACTAGGCTATATAGGCCTAAAAGCACCCCTGGAATAGGCACATACCAACACAAGATTACAATACAGAGGTGGCTCAGATGAAAACAGCCGAACAGCTTAAAAACAGCCGAAATGCTAACTCTATAAAACTAGAAAATTACAGAATATTATTTCTATATTTCCAGTTAACAATTGGCAAGCCACAAGTCATATTAACAGCTAAAAATTAATAACTCAAACTCCGGGTCACTTACTATTGACCCGGAAGTCCTAGCAGCATTTAAACCCCACAACTGCGGCAAATCTGCCTTTACACAAACAAACCGGAGACGCCAGTAATACACAAAGATGGTATGTCAAAGCTATGTTCCTCTTAAACTAAATAAACAGATACATAATTAACGAAGACATGTTTTGTGTGATTATTGTAACTGGTTATGACTGTGAAGTAAATGGCTTGATTCTTATTTAAGACAGCAAGATATGTATTGATAGAAGCTATAGCATATAAATCACCGTAGTATTAGATGTTGAAAGTGTGCACACAAAAACTACGGGATAACTATGGTGTTTTGTGATGAAATGTTAGGTTAACCGCTGATTTGTAACAGTATGACGATTAACAGAACACATTTACACGCTAGACAAACAAATACAGGCCACATTTGTCCTCTAGAATAGGCACTAGAATAGGTAGCGCATCGCTGCCGTGACAGTAGCTATACGCCCTGTCACACTGCATTAAACAATTTTGTAAGGGAAAAAAATAAATAATAAATCAAATCCATAGTGGATTATAAGATTTTGCCAGTAGTGGGCACTCATGCAATGTACGCAATGACGTACATCCGAGTGAACGAGACGAAGGGAAGTGAGCGAGTGAAAGGCCTGACAATTTTGGACTGGAACGCAGCCCCGACTGGTCTAAAATAGTACTAATTTAAAGACTTATTATAGGTGTAACATAGTGATTCAGGATAAGACAAAAGATTGGAAAATGAATTCATGATGTATTCGCTCATCATATAAATTGTGTAAATAAAAAAAAAATAAAAAAAAGTTACAGACAGCAGCTAAGTAACAATTGTGGCATTTTTCTGTTTCATGTTATTTAACAACACACTATTGTATATGTCGAGCCTGGTAATCACAGGAGAGTACCTAGACACTTAATTGTACATTTAAATGCTGACAACTAACGTTAAATGTAGCAGGTATTGAGAAGAGAATATTATTGTTATGATCGGTTATTTCACTGGTTCAAGTAGTTTGTTATGGTGCAGTACCGAAAGACTCCAGCATGGGGTGGGTGAGCTTGGAGAGTTATTATCAGGCAAACGGTTCCCTTCCCCCACTCATAATACAGAGATTAAGGGAAAAGAAACAAGTGTGTGTCTGTATTTTAATATTTATATGTTCCCTTTTTCAGGTAGACTAAATAAACACTATGGTAATCCTATCTCGTAAACGACATAACAGTAGTCTTGATAATCGATAACTTACCTTAATAGTCATCATAAGCCCCTTTCACACAGAGATTCCGGAAAATACACGGATAAAGTGACCCGGAATTTGACCCGGGGTTCGTTTGATTTTGGTTCATTCACACTGCCAGTGATTTTGCGGAATCAGAGAGTGTGTTCACACACAACCCGTAAAAATCCTGTAAAGACACGTGACATCGATGTGACATGTAATGTCTCGACAGCGTCTATAGTTTGCTTATGAGCTGCGATTTCTCTCTCGAGAAACCACGCTTGTGCATTTTTTTCTCTGATTCGGTCATAAACTAGCGCATTACGTACCGTTTCACTAGCCTGCTTTCACTTCACTTCAGCGTCATCATTATGACACGGCATTGATTACGGCTTTTGTTCACACAGCGCGCGTTCCGGGACTGATCCCGGCTATGTTACTAGGTCCCCTACCCGGGCATCGATCCCGGCATCAATCCCGGGTCGTGTTTGCGTTCACACAGAAGGCGTTCTGGCAATTTCCCGGCAATTTCCCGGGATCAACGCGCTGTGTGAAAGGGGCTATAGATATGTCGCCTTGGGGTTCTAAGCATGCGTCAAAACCGCTGCCATCTTGGAACAGGGGTCTTGTCATATGAAGTAGCTAGGTAACGCTGCAATCTCCACCTGTACTTCGAATTCATGGATGGTGCCGGACTTTTGTGCTGCGTATGGATGTTCACACAAACGAAATCTAAAAACCAGACACCAAGGGATTACATTTCACAAGAATGTGAAATTTTGTACATTTTTTAAATTTCTCTGGACTCAATGATAAATACATGTCTGACTGTTGGAACGAACCAAAAAAACTAGAAAATATCATTCATGACGATTTATGATGATTTTATTTCCGTTAGACCTTTTCCTACATTGACGCTGATGCATTAAAGAGGGGGGGCTCCCCTGTTCCATGATGGCGGCTCTATTGACGCATTCGTTCCAATCATAGACAATAAAAGAAATGGACACAGCGACCCCCTTGATGTCAACGGAAAAACGTGAAGCCCAATTAGAAGCACTCACTTCCTGATGGCTGAGCGTACTGTGCAGGCTCAAACTGAGCTTGACGACGTAGATGTGACATGACGTGAGCAACCAATTTATTTCCAGTTCCTCAAAAATGTTGTTGAAATATTTTGTCCCGTTGCTTTTATGGACTCTCTATCGATGGGCTTCTCCCTTGACTTTATTTCTCCATGTCTCCATTGCCTCGTAGACAGTAAAAGATTGCTTGCGAGCTTCTCCTCCTGTCTACACGGTAATATCTCTAGTGTGCGACAAGAGATTTGCGTGGTTATGACGCAATCGTTAGCCTATTTTTAAAAAAAAAAGGGCTTCTACGGGGCCATAACGTAAGATACAAAGTAATGGAGCCTTTTATACATTGTCGTGTTTCTTTAGAAATAAACAATGGACAAATTAAGTCTTTGGACGCCTCAGATGTAAAGTTATTCGCTGTCAAAGTGACGAGAAAATGAATGGGAGTCAATGGAATGCTAACAGCAGGTGAAGTTCTGCTACAATGGCGGCCCAGTTTCCGGCTGATGGATTACCCCCTTGGTTGCAATGAACTGACGTAGCCAAGGCGACGTCTAGTGTATATATCTATGCACAGTCATGAATAACTGGATATGTACAACTTAAATCCTTTTTCCCGTTTACTGGACGAAGCCTTCGAGTTTTCCTGAACAAGGCGGTGTACATCATTGATGTTGACTTTAGGTAAATCCTGAAGGCAGCGAGTATAGAAAGACATCTTCACGGCCGCCTGGTTTTTGACAGTTGACCGGAAATGACTGAGCTGACTTATCTAAACCAGGAAGTGGCCGTACATATATAGTCCATTTAAGATTTAAAGAGTTTTTCAGTGGACGCGATAACACTCTGTCATGGACTGGTTCCCTTGCTTCTGATATTTCAGTCTCTAACAGTAGCCTACCTCCAACATTGAGAGGTCCATTTTCATCGATGGCGGAACGTCTGTTGAAAGACCCCGTACTTTCAAAGGTAAATCTGCTTTCGTTCCTCTGAAAAATAGAAATCCAAACAAATCTTGCAGAATTGTTGAATGTGATGTTATATCTTTGTTGAAATGTAAAAGACAAGTTTTTTGTCTAATTTTGTCAAAATTTTTGTCACCTACGGTATGGGTGCTGCTGGAAGAGGCCAAAATTTATTTTAAGACTCTATTTTCTGCTATTTACCATCTTATTAGGACACAAATAATACAATTAAAAAAGAATTAAAACATGACTTTTATTTTTGTTTATTTTTATTATTTTAATGTTTGACTATTTACATTAATTATTACATAATTTATTCATGTTCACATTAATGTTAATTATAATATATAATTATTTTTTTTACATTCTTATTGTTAATTTTAATGTTTTTTATATATATTATACATTCATTTTTATACTTAATGTTAATTAAATTTAATATTAATGGTAATTACCATACATTCATTTTTTGCATTTTTATTGATGATTTTAATGTTTGTTAGTAGTAGATCTACTCACTACTCTGCTCCTAATGTGTGTGCACTTACTTGGATGGGTTAAATGCAGAGGTCAAATTCCAAGTATGGGTTACCATACTTGGCCATCACGTGTCACTTTCACTTTCAGATAAAGTATACATTCATTAGTATACATCATTTATTAATGTTTATTTATTTATTAACTTACATTTTCCATGTTAATGTAATTACAATAATGCACAACAGGCTTTTAATCTGTCAATTACCATTGAATTGCATATATGACCTATAAAAATCTGATCTATGAAATATACATTCATACCACATGTATGAAATATGCTGTCAGTTACCACTGAATTGCATATATGACCTATAAAAACCTGATCTATGAAATATACATTCATACCTCATGTATGAAATATGATACTCAAAACAAACACACACACACACGTGCGCGCGCGCGCGGATTCCGACAGCTGGGTTGTCGGCCGTCAGATTCTGTTTCTGACAAAAAGAGGGCCTAATAATTATCAAACTGATGGTGGTTAAGCTCCATCCACTCACAGAATACAATGAGAATCTTTTAAGCCACAAAATCAACATCTCTCATCATGGGTGTGGGGGAACGGATTTCAACAGTTGGATTTTTTGCCGTTGGATTGTGTTCCCCCCTGTGTTTCTTGCACAAGGAGGTTCTTCTAATATTAATCAAACTGATGGTGATTAATAGGCTGCCACAGTCTAGTGGTCAGTGCACTGACATTAAGAGCTGATGATCTTTTGGTGACAAGTTTAAGTCCCGGCTCGTGGATTTTTAACATTGTTTCCCAACCCTAGTTGTGGAGTAATCCCACCATGCCACATTTTGTGTTTCCCTTAACTTACAGACCCATTTCAGATAGGTTTCAACTAAGGATCTGATGAGTTAATAATGGAGATATCCATAATGCAGTTGGTTGGGGTACTCCAGAAACATGATTGCAAGCCACTACACCATGGGTTAATTATTTTTGGATAGTCAGTTCACTTCATTACCTCTGTAAACACAGTTTGTCATCACTGTACATTTTTCAACTAAAATAACTGTGTGTGTGTTTCGTCAGCTATACTCTGCAACTCACATGAATATTTAATGAGGCAAGCACTCAGTTTTCGATTGATTGTCTGTTGCTAAACAACTCACTGTAATACTGTAACAGCATTGTCATTCCTTTGGCACTGCAGTTCAAGGTTATTCCCACAAAAGCAGTGCTAGCCCTGTTCTGGACCACAGATTTTATAACCCAGGGTTTAAGGTAGAACCAACTCACTGAAAATCAATTTAAGGCAATATTCCAAATACTAATTTATGGTCTAATTAATCACACAATGCACGCAAAGGAACTATCTTTTTGTCCAACTTGACAGTCACGTTTACCAAAAAATAAAAACTTATTTTAAACTTAACTGTAACAATTACTTTATAACTTACTAGCTCAAGTACAGTATTAGAATGGAGGTGTTTCAGACAGATTTCCAAAAGATGGCAGTATTGTTCTATAACTGACTTATGGAGGTGATACTGTACAGTTCTCAATTGAAAGAGAATGATGTGATTAAAATCAGAGGTCCTCCTCTTTTTATTATGTTGACATTTATATTTTTATGTAACAAAATGTATGCAGCATTTATGAAAGCAATAAAAATATAGAACATATTATATAAACAGAATATATTGAATTGATAATACATTTAAGTACAAAAAACCAAGATCCTATCATTGAGGTCTATTTTTCATTTGTGTTTTCTAAGTTCACACATTAGAAGTGGTTTATAGGCCTTGATTTTAGTTTTAATTTCAGAGTGATTCGAGTAAAGCAGGGGTGTTTCTAGCCTTTCAAAAAAAAGTGTCCACATATTTTGACACTCTTTATTTATTTGATTATGGATATATGGATATAAATTGTTTTTACCTGCAGTACAGCGTTGTTTATAATCTGCATGAGCAATAAAAAGCTACTTCATCTCCGACAAATGATAAAAGATAGAATATCGCTCATCCAGCGCTATATATTATTTTTTCATTCTTATAAAATATCCTGTTACTATTTTGGTGCATGTGAGAAACCGCTGCAAACGATTCACTGCATAAGTGAACTGTTTGAATGAATCAAACTGAATTGAGGACAGTTATAGTCATTTGCCTATTAGATCAAAAGAGTGATTCATTCAGATTCTTGCATCGCTAGTTCTGATTCTAAGCATCTGATAGGAAACACACATGACATGATTGCTGAAATATTATCAAGGGAAATTATTCGCAGGTTGGTCTTTGGCAACCTCGATTGTCAGATAAGGATTTATCTGTAATATTTTACAATGGGCTTGTGCCTTGGTAAAAAGGGTCTAGCGACGCCCCTGAAAATGTTTAGTTTCACTGACAGCAGATATGAATGAGAGGAGAGAAAAGCAATACTTGAGCCCTTTTTTAGAACAGATTCACCCTTAAGAGAGTGGAGAGCCAAGAAATGGATTTCATATGCAGGACTGAATGGCAATGCTAAGCAGGATTTACCTTCAAGCTCAGGATCGGAAATCAGTACGGGGGAAATACAGAGAATAAGAAAGAGGGATGGCTGCCAAGAGTTTAAACTCTTTCTGTATCACTCTTGTCTAGTCAAGTCACCTTTATTTACATAGCGCTTTACACAATACAGATTGTTTCAAAGCCGCTTTACAGGGATAAACAGGAAAATAATGATTCAATGATGGAAACAGAGTTCAATTCTGCTGTAAAGCAGCTCTAAAAAGAAAATAGTGTCATTGTTCAGATGAGGTCAGTTCAGTTTTGATTCAGTAATGTTTAAAGATCATCAAATATAAAATGAGTTCAATTCAGGTATAAAGCAGCTTTGTAGAGCATCTCTAAAACGGGGGTCATTGAAAGTGATGCTGACCCAAACACAGGGATCCTGTTACTTATCATACACACATATATGCACAAACACATGCTTTATTGGGGCTTGCAAGGAAATCAAACCTATGCACTTTTGTGCCTTTTTTTTCAGGAAAGAAAAAGGACATTACTTTAGATGGTGCCCTTTACAGAATAAGATTTAAATGTAGACTGGGCCTAATAGGAAAATAATTGAACTTGTGAAGCAAGTGAATGCTGATAAGATAATCAATATGAGCAGAGATGACCATAGAAACAATTTAGAGATGCTGCTTTATGTGAGTCTGGCTCTGCAGGACATACACTCACATATATTGTTATTTAACATTAGGGTGAATTAAAGTAATTAATCGCCATGTGGACTGAGAGGCTTGGCTATGGGGTGCTTCTTTTGTATGTCTATCAGATAATAATGATCTTGGTATTGAGTTTAGTTAATGGAGTGTGTGTGCTGAGTTATTCGACTGTGAAAGGGCTCCATTAGCTCGAAGATTGCTCCGTTATTTATTTGCTAAAATTGTTTTGATGAATCACAGTTTCGTTCCTTTATTCTTTTGTCCTGTTTCCCTCGCTCATTATTGACTTCAGGTGTGTCTTTACGGATCAGTTCACGATTTTCTTGGAGGTTTTAGAATGTCATTACGTCCTCTGTAGAGACTTTTTGCTCTTGGACTTCAGGCTGTAAATAGCGTGCGTACTGATGAAACTTTTTGAATATTGCAAATCAATTGTTTTATGCTTTTAAAATGCATCATCATAAAACCTTAGATGCACAATCCCATTTATTGGACAGTCAGTGTGTACTTTAAATAACAAACATTCAAATGCTTATTAGAGCATGTGGTGCAGCATGATTACAGTACATGATGGATCCAGGTGCCTTTGTTTCCTGCAAACTGTTTATCGACAATGGCTGTGGCCTATAATGAATTGAAAATAAGTGCACTCGGTAGACAGTTGATCTGCCCTAAACTTGCAGCTGTGGGTGGTGATCATTCCCATTACGGCACAGATCATGAACCTCTCTTATGAACAGAAGCTGGAGGTTTGGGTGAATGAAGAACTTTAACATTATTAACCTTTGTGTTGGTTGAACAAATTGTGCAGAAATTCTTCTTTTCATGATTTATCATTAAATGTAATGACATCTGAAAGATATAGGTTTCATAAACTCTTTATGAAACAACGCACATGTACAATTTGAAAGTACAGATTATTATTTGCGATTACTGGTAGTTTATTATTTATTTTTGTTACTTTATTATTTTTATCATTGGTATTTTATTTGTTGTTATTATAATTATATATATTTGTAATAACTTTATTTATTATTTACAAGTGAAAGCAACATAACAAAAGATACATTCAACACAAGCTGAGCTTTTAAAAGTGTGAAATGGGGAAAGGCATGACAAAGGTAGACAAACAGACATGTAAAAGAGACACTTAAATGAAAGATACAGTAAAAGAGCAAAGCGCACAGTAGCAAATGCAGTGAGGGGGTGTGTGGGGGCCCTTGCCAGGGTTTGCCCTCTTGTCACTCTCTCAGCGTCTAATGGGAGTGATTGATTTTTCCGCCTGCTCTTATCGAGGGGAGCAGCCAGCATCAATAACAACGTGGAATTAGACACATAGCATCTCCCAGCTGAAAAGAGAGGAACCGGGGGATCGGGTATGGCAGAACTGACTTAGATAGGTAGACGGAGGGTGTCTGTTTATGTGCGCCTGTACTGAGCCTAAGTGTGCGATTAGATTAAAGATTTCTTATTTGACTTTAAAGGTGCGGGCGAGTCTGATGTCGTCCTTTATGCTGCCAAATTCCACCCTTCTTTATCTTAAACTCATCATCGTTCTAAAGCATAACAGCAGAGCCGGGAAAAGAGCTGAGGGAAAATCTTTAAGAGTGCAGCCATGAACTTGAGTGTGTATTATTCATATCTGTGTAATAATAATCTGTGATTGGTGTAGGCTCTGTTCTCAGCACAAGAGGCGGTGAGAAAAGCGGAAATTATCATGTTTCAGAAACGTGGCCGAACGTGTGGAAAAGGAGCACAGTAATTGAATACTTTCACCAGACAGATTTCCCATTTTCCAATTTCCTGCCATGCACGTTAGTAATTTTGCCATCTCATCTGTTATTCTGTTATTCTAGTGAGCCTTGGCTGCAGAGGCTTAATGCAATTCTTGGGAGGTAATTGGAAGGTACAGGTGCAGGGGGTTCATTTGCATTCACAGTTTCTGCATATCTACGACAGTACAACCTCTTCAACATACAGCACGAGAGGAGAGCACATTCCCATGGATGTGCAATGCAAGACAATACTTAGAGAAACTCCTTGAAACTGGATCACATCACAATTAATGTTTATTGTTATTGCTCTGCTCTCTCTCTCTCTCATGCACACATACACAAATATAAACATAATTCCATCCAGTCGAACAGTTACTATTTTTGACAGTTAAGATTTTTTTTTTTTTACAGTGTGGTTCGAAATCAGGATAACAATGTAAACATGTAAACATGTCTGTGATGCCATGTTCATTGGTAAACAAACACTTTTCAGATTTCAGATTCAGGCCTTTTTCCTCTTCACTTCATCTGTTAGTTCATATATTGACCTGTAACTTCAACCAAATATTAGCAAGTTAGTTACCTACCACACCTGATTTACCTTAACGAGCGGCCACATCATTAAAGCTGTTCCACCAGCTTAGTTTTCCTTCACTGTAAAAAAAATATTTTAAATAAGTTAAATAAAAAAGATCATTGGAATATGTTTTACAAGAAAAAGTCTTTCTACTTCAAAATCTCACATTTAATTCAATGTGTAACTTGCCATTTTCAATGAAATTATTTTTTTAATTTACTAGAAATTTCTGAGTGAAAATAGTTTTTTCAGTTTTTCCTGAGTACAGTGAACGGTTATGGAATTATTTTCTAATGAAAATGCTATCATACTTAACCTGCTCTGCTCATCATAATGGTGGAAAAATGTTTATATTACACTCAATAACCAAACATTGATCTGAAAATTGCTCCAGAATACATTTCCAGTCTGTTACAGAATCATCTGCTAGACCTTTAAGATAGTCTCAGTTTCCTAATGTTCCAAAATTTTGGTTGAAGACTAAAAAAGATTGTGCCTTCTCTGTGGCATCGCCTCACCTCTGGAATAGCCTCCCTCTACATATTAGATCCTGCGACTCGATTGAATATTTAAAAAAAAAATTTTTTTTTAACCTTTCTTTTTTTTTTAAACAAGCAAAAATAACGACAGCGTAGGAGAATAAAATGGAAGAGAAGAGATGTTTGAATAAAGTCATTATTTTTGGGGGGTTGTATCTCAATTATCTTGCGGCCTATGAAGGAATGAGCCAGCTCTCAGATTTAATCAAAATTATCTTATTTTATAAAAATATCTATCTCGGAAGATGAAGGAAAGTCTTACAAGGTTGTAACAACATGAGGGTGAGTAATTACTGACAGAAATTTCATTTTTGGATGAACTAACCCTTTAAGTCAGTGTTGAAAATGCATTTCTACTCTGTTGCATAATTGCCCTTAGATGCTTGGAGACTGAATAGTGATGAGTATTGTGTTTTATATGTGTATTGACGTTTTGTAATTTTGGGAGTGTAAAACTTGTGTTGTTTTTAAAATGTTCAAATCAATAAATCTTACTTTATTCATTGATTGATTGATTGATTGATTGATTGATTGATTGATTGATTGATTGATTGATTAAAAAAAAAACTTTAAGAAATGATAGCTTTTAGCATAAGTTCTACCAGGAAGACTCTAATGCCACGTCATTCATACTAATAGGTCTAATTACTGCTTGACAATGGAGTATATAAGCACTGAACTCTCTGTTTTACATTCGCAGTTGATGACGCTGACGTTCCTCTCCATGCTCCCTACCACCACCAGTTTGGTCACTGTCCATCCATAGACGTTAGGCTCCGCCCCAACTTCATCTTCAGGCAGGATCAGTCAAATCTATATCCCCCAGGATTTGGACTAAGGACAGGGCCTACGCCTAAGAACTTTTCTATACAACTTGACATGAATCATTGCAGACCACTACCATCTGTGAATGCTTTATGGAATAAATACCATCACCTGCCCTCTGAGTCTTTCTGGTAGAACTATTCGAAAAGTGTGGCCATAACTGGAATGGTGAATATACCATGTGAGTATTGCCCTCTGAAGATGAAGTGTGTAATTTCTAGTGTCACCAAATAGACATAGTCAGAGCCACAGTATTAACAGTCTTTAGGCTATGTTCAGACTGCAGGCAAATCAGACTTTTTCTCAAATCAGATCTTTTTTAATTGCAAGTGATCAAATGAGATTTGTGTGGCCAGATAATCAACCTATCTGCATGGGTTGCTTTGGTAACAACGTAGGCGACAAGTATGTGATAAGGCTTTCAAAACAGATGCAGGTTAAATTGAGGTGCATCATCTTGCTCTCCAAATAAACACCCTGTCGAAATCGCGGTGCAGAACACCTCTGTCGCACAAGAAAAACTCAGCGACAAAGGAAACTGTTATTGTATATATGTATGAATGTATAAATACTTCTGGCATTTCCGTCACCGTGTTTTGACGTTGTCCTTTTGTGTCACTTTAAGAGTGATGCAAAAGACAGTTTGAAATCCAATTTGAACAGCCAAAACATCCAGACTGAGATACAGCTCTAAAAATCTGATTGTTATAACATTTCAACCCATGCACCTCCAAATGTGATTTGAATGTTTTGTTTTTTTGCTGTCTAGACTTCCTAAAACCATACATATATACATATTGAACCAGGATTGAAGGAAGTATTAGTATCACCCTTTGTATGGATAATACAAATATCTACTGATTTGCAAAGATATGTGCCCTAACATGAGAGACAACATTTCCTGTTAAATGAAAAATACTTTAACAGAAAATTCAGTATATAAGAGCCTCCTCTGCACAAATATCTAATTTGCAGGGATGGTAACCCTGAATATTTCTCTCTATGGTGTCCTACAAAGCAGTGTCCATCTTTTTTCCTCACTTATGGCACTGTTAAACAAATAATGTTGATAATATATTTGATAAATAGACAGAAGAGTAGAAAATCCTCAGTCCTCTACCGCTCTGCTCACTGACCTTGCTTGTCTCCCTTCATTGTTTAATTTTTATTAGTGGACCTTTTGTTCTATGCAAAGGCCATTTTATCCCAACCTGGGCCATTAGATAAAGGAGGGCAAAGAATCCAACCTCCCCATCCTCCCAAAACAAAAGATTGCCTGCCCAAGGCCCAATCAGAGCACTTGAAAGACTAAAGCATTTCTTTTTCCTTGCAAGTCTCAAAGCCACACATACATGCACACACTTGTAAGCTTCCCTGTCTCTCCAACTGTCCTCAATGCAGGAAAATGCACAGCCATTGATTGGACTAAACCTTGGGCCATATGTTTATCCACTCGATTATGAGTTTCAGGTCTTTGGTCTGATAGGGCTCTTATATGAATGAAATACACATATGCTTCTGTTCAGCCTCAGTATTAACCACTCAGTTCTTCTACAGAATGAACAGAGGTCTGTATTATTCCAGCTTATTAAATAACTATACTTAAAAGCTGAAAGCTGAAAAAATACACCTATTAAAGAAAAACCCTTACCAACATGCATTCCCCACAAAGGCTTGCATATACCTGTATGTGATTCAAAGAGCTCTACAAAAAATTAAAATGAACATGTCCATTCCCATCCTGAACTCAGCGGACATGGGCAAAGACAGATATTACTATATCAGTGTTAACATAATATCGGCCACCTTAAGTGAAGTTTTAAAGGGCACAAATAGTGGCGTTAGCAAGTCTGATACCACTGGTGAAAATTCTTGCATTTTTCTATTTTTCAATACAAATGATATCGTTTTGAGTACAAATTGAATTGAAATATGAATTACAAAATATAGTATATTGCTCTGTTGCTTTACTGACAGCATCACTGAAGCGGCATGAACTCAACAAGACTTTTACATTGTGACAAAAAGATAAATCAAATAAATGCTGTTGTTTTGAAAGCTCTATCCATCAAAGTATCCTGGAAAAAAAGTATCACAATTTCAACAAAAATGTTCAACAATGATAACAGAGAAATGTTGAGCAATTTATAATGATTTCTGAAGGATCACGCGACACTCGAAGACTGGAGTAATGATGCTGAAAATTCAGCTTTACCATTACAGGAATAAATTACATTTGAATATAAAAAGTTTCTATTTTATTATATAATATTTTACAATATTACTGTATTTTTGATAAACTTTTGAATGGTAGTTTACATTTATTCAATATTTCAAGTAAAATACAAAATATAAAAATTGTGACACTAACAATGTTTTTGTTTATATCATGACACTTGTTTAATAAAAATGTTCAAATTAGTAAAAAAAAAAAAAAATGTTTGTTGTTGAAGTTATTTCAACAACCTGAAGTGCACTATAAGGGGCTATTTTTGTGTTTTTTAAATTGGTCTCATTTAACCTGCATTTAAACTGATTGTGATAAGCAATGAAATGTCAACATGTTCAACATTTTGTTTCATTTGTTTATATGCTCATTCACTTGTTTGTTTGCTTGTTTTTGCATGATACACTTATGAGAATCATTGTGTAATACCCACAAAATGGGTAAGCAGCAGCACCCATGACACGATGCAGCTGATTGGCTGAGAACATGCATGCAGGACTGCAGGCATCCAGATATGGCCTAGTAAACATACAGGGTACAAAGTAAGTAATAATTTCAGCACAAATCTTGAACCCTAAGTGTTGTCGTGACCCTTCTCGATCCCAAAATCCTAGGTACCCCACTGTTAAGAGCCTCTAGAAGGCACCTATCGTGGAACACACACCCCTCCAATTTCCCTTAAGTGTGCACATACACAGACACACACATCTCACCCACCCATACACCCAGACAAAGACCATCTTTGTTCACCCCGCTGTGCTCCGTGTCTTTTGAGATGGGCTGAAACTGCTCGTTAAAATCTGTGACATCTATTGGGGAGATCGACCCCCTATTGCTCACGGTGTTCTCCCCAACCTCGTCCAACGCCCAAAATCCCCCCCCCTGACCCCCTCCCCCGGACCTCCCTCACAGGCACCCACCCAACCCTGGAAGAAAAGAGAAGCACAGCCTTCCACACAAGAAAAGCAGCCAAGAATTCCAACGACAGCCGATGACTTCTTGAATGAGAGAGCATTATAAGCAGTCAGATTTGGAACAGACCTCCCTCGTGCAAGTTGACAGTCCCAGCAGCCTCAGTGTCAGCACTGGGGACGCTCTCATCGTTGAAGTCCATCACAGCCGAGACTGAGAACACCAGCTCTGCTTCATTCCCAGGCTGCTCCACTCACTCAATCAATACATTAATCTCCCAGTTAAACACCAAATGAATACGTCAACAGAGGGTGACAATTAATGCAGCACCTCGTTAGGTATCGGGCCACACTGTTATCAGGATCAACGAGGAAGACTGTTAAAGCAGCATCTTTTCACAGCTTCGAAATCAATTAACTCCGCAATCAACTTCTAATGAGAAAAACAAAGATTTCTTTTTACATTGATTTCATCCCAGTTGGTGAGAGACCGCAATACATTTTAAATTCGTTTAATTACAATTTCTAAAGCCATGAAATGATGTCCCTTTTATAATCACACAGCAGATATTATGATTGGACACAGTGGACAAAACTTGGCACAAAGTGGTTGACAAACTTTGAAATGTTAGTTTTAGTTCACCCATAAATAAAATTCTGTCATCTTCCACTTAATGACTCATTTACTCATTTGTTTGTCATTAAAATGAAAGTAAATGGGGTCCAAATTAGTTTTGGACCCCATTGACTAAAAACATTTATTTAAAATATTTTCTTTTGTGTTCCGCAGAAGAAAGAAACTCATACAGGGTTGGAACAGCATGAGGGGGGAGTAAATAATGACAGAATTTTCATTTTGGGTTGAACTATTCCACTAAGCATATGTGTGTTTGTGGACTTATCGGGTATCACTCGTGGACAGCAGATGATGAAAATCCCAAATTCGTTCAAACGTTGGAATAACATTATACTTTTCAGAGGCGACAAATGCTGCAAACCCTGAACAAAAGGTTCAAACCTATAGAAAAGGAAGCTTGTGTCTGTAGCAGGAAGGACAGTCGCCATGGGGGGAGAGGTGAGACGTGCGTCGACATCACTTGGACATTCATGTCCCGTACCTGGATAAACCACATCCATCCTGTTGGCTCCACTCTCCATAAACATCTGAGGTCACCTGATCTGGGATGAAAGTGTGCTCGAGTACTCCGATGAGCACGAGGAAGGAAAGCACTTCTAGGCCGGTGTGATGGACAGCTAGTGATTAGGAGGAGCAAGAGGTTAAGTTACAAACCGCCCACACCCACATAGATACTGCAAGAATGACACACACACTCTCATTTACAAGGCAAACCCGTACCTTCCCTGTGTCACACGTGCTGACTGACACGGACTTGCTCACATAGAGTCTTGTACACAGAGAGGAAAGTCTTATTTTCATATTCCATACCTTAAGACTCCAGTTCCTCAAGGATCAACAATAGAGTACAACAGTGTTGTTCCAGGAAGTAAAAATTCCATTTATTTTCTCCAAGGAGAAATGTATTTTTAGCGATAATGTGAAACTTTTCAAACCTAACAGGAGCTCTGAGGTGAAGTGAAGATAAATGTGTCTGTAGAAGCTACAATGTGTCAATGTGATTTCAACTCTTTAAAAAAACATGTTTTCTGAACTTCTAAAGTGGACACTACCACACAGAGAAGTCGCTGTTTTGTGGCAAAAGTACAGTGAACAGTGGCTCCTGCTGCTGCACACATAAAGCACTGAAAATGACGTAATCAAATAAGTTATACGGTTCAAAAGTTTAAAAGTAAGATTTTTTAAAGGAATTAATACTTTTATTTTTTCTCAGCAAGGATGTATTAAATTGATCAAAAGTAGTGTAAAGAATTTTACATAGTAAAAAAAAAAATCTATTTCAAATACCGTAAATGCTATTTAATGCTTTTAAGCTTTCTGTCCATCAAAGAATCCTCAAAAAAAAATTGTATGACGGTTTTAACAGAATAGCTCAAGCATCACAGAACTATTTTCAACATTGCTAATAATAATAAAAAAAAATTCTTGAGCAGCAAATCAGCATATTAGAATGGATTTCATTCACATCGAAGACGGGAGAAATTATGATTAAAATTTTGCTTTGACATCACAGGATTACATTTAATATATATTAAAATGGAAAACTGTTATTTCAAATTGTATTTATATGTTGTAATATTACTGTTTTCACTATATTTTTGATCAAATAAATGCAGCCTTGGTGAGCATAAGAGACTTTCCTTTAAAAACACTTTCAACCCTAAACTTTTGAATTGTATATTTGTACAATTACATACAGTCCCTACATTTATATTGTACAGTTGTTGTTGATACAATTACATCGTTCACAATGCTTAATCGGTTGAGTAGTTCATTCCATCATAACAGACGTAAAAAGACAACCATGAACCTTGATCTGCTATGCGTCTCATTATTACAATCACACATCAATGCAGAAATCAGATAATTAGGTAATTTCTGTATTGGGACATGAGCCTGAAAGGTATAGGCTGACTCTGTGTGTCTCAATGCCTATAATTACGATGTCTAAGCTCTGGACCCTTTCGACAGAGCTGTCACGGTGAAACTATCATCACTGACACCTGCTGTGTCCATATAGCGTGATGATGAGAGGTTGACATTTCTACACGGACCAAGAAGATGGTCTGCTGAGGTATGATCAGCAAATACCCATAACACACACTTTTTTTGTATGTGTGGGTATCAACGGTGCTTTTTTTTTTAAGTGCGTGAGCATTCACCTGTGGAGAATGACAAAAAGAGAGAGATCATTTTGCACCGTTTATATATTATAGCTATACAGTTTTGTCAGTACAAATGTGTCACTATTTACGAGGGACTGGGGCTAGTTGTCAAAAGGGCTATATCTGAATTACTGTAAGGTTTTGAGTCAAAAACCTTACAGTAAAAGTGTTTTATGTATGTTCAAAACTCTCTTATATGGGAAGTGTGTTTATATTATACAATTTCAGTTCAGTTTAGTAATTAAAATGTTTATTGGACAAAATAATGACTTAATATTTTTGTAATTTGTTACATTTTGTGTTTTTTTCTTTGCTGAAAAGAAGCCTCTAATTGGCTTTTTAATGGAAAGTTACATCGTCACAGCTTACCCCATAAAAGGTGACAACATGCCCCATTATTGACAATAAATGAAAAAATGAAAAACATTTAAAGAAAGCGGGAACGGCGTCTGGCGCACAGACAGGTGCATGAGAATTTACGTTGGGGCAGCAACAGCAGAGTGGTGGCTCGGTTTTCCAGATGGTTCCTCTGGAGGCATATTATCTGCTCCATCACAGCAGGCTGAACCTGAGACTGTTGAAGTGTGTATGGGGGGCTGTAAATACTGTGGGCAGTTCGGTGCCACAATGATGCTCCCAACCCTGCAGCCTGTAAGTGATCCTTACCTGGCCTGTCCCAGCTGTGGGGTAGGCTTTCCACCCCCCTCCGCCAGCCTAGTCATGGGATAGGTCTGCTGCCTTTATCCCCACAGTTTCTCTATCCCACCACAGGATAAACTTACTGCTAAATGACAGGGTTGGCCCGCTCCCCGGGTAGTTGCACCACCAGAATAACTGGACAGGAAAAGCATGTGACATACTTGTGCACTTCAGATATGTGGGTATAGGATAAAGGAAAACAAACACACTTTGATTAGTCTCCGAAGTCGCACGTTTGAATATCAAGTCGAGCGCGCTGAAGTACGTGTAATTCTTTTCAAAGCCCTTATAAATGAATAACTAGCATGCACCGGCCTCTTCCCTTTTTGATTTGCAGCCTTATCTGTTTCCCTGGAGTTCACTAATTACACAGCGTCTACGGTTTCAGTGAGCATGTTTGATATGAGTTTATCTGAGCTGTCCGTCAAGCAATTAAGGTCAGCGTTCAGCACTCTCTCAATAGCACAGTCACGGCCTCAGCAAGCAGGGAACGGATCAGACCAGCTCAGATCAGGTGAGGTCTCTGGTACTAGGTTTCCACTCCTGCCATCCCACCATGACAACACACAATGGCTGTGATCAACGTTGTACCTACATGACTGTTCACCCTGAGCGACCCGTCCTAATAGGCTATTAATGCCCGTGTGGCCTCAGACAGTTCAGTGAGTACATTTACATGTTTGGTTATAATCAAACTAAAGCGAGTTTTTATGTAGTCAGGTTTGTACAGTCTTTATCTGTCTGCCCAATTAATAATCGAATATTTGATATTTGAAATAAATATTGCGACACCTCTCTCTTGAGGAAGCACACAACACAGAGGCCAATTGCAGTCCAGTTAACATATACTGTACATTCTGGAAGAAGCTACAATCATATTAACAGATTAAGGTCACATTTAGTGTTCGGCGAAATCAATTGAATTTTGTGTGATGGTGAAAGATTTCCCCACATAGATGTTACCACAGGTTTAAGTTGGAGATAAAACATATTGACTAACAGAAAGCTGTTTTTTTTTAAAGTGACTTCTGTGTGAGCTGTGCTTCATACATTGCTACACTATTGATAATAGACAATGGTCTTTTTTGCCTGCAAAAGTTTGCTCGCTAATGAAACTGCACCTTTACCAAGAATAAGAATAATTATAGGTATAGTCCGACTGAAATCAAAATTTTAAAGTGTAGGAATATTCCAGGTTCAGTACAATTTAAGCTCAATCGACAGCAATAAATACCTCCAAGAAATTTACTTGTTCCTCCTTTTCTTTAAAGGAAGCAATATTCTGAGGCACTTACAATGGAAGTGAATGGGGCCAATCCAACAATGTTAAATTACTCACTGTTTCAACAGTAGGCTTTAGGCACAAGACATAAACAATACTTGCTAACATGATTTTAGTGTAAAAATCTCTTACTAACCTGTTTTGTGTACACTAAACCCACTGTAAAGCTCAAATAACCACATTTGAAGAATTCATGCAAGTTTCACTTTTCTAATTTTAAATCTCCAAAAATTGGAGAGAGAACAAGAGATGAGAAGAAATATTTTTTTGTGTGTCGTAATCAACATTATTTGACAAATGCTGTCAACTGAGTTTAACTCACATTTAACCTAATAATTCCTCTCAAGGTCCCTGAAGCATTCGGATGGGAGTAGTTTGAGTTTGTGCATTATATAACTGTCTTTCATTTAATAAAATGTAAGACACAGTCTGTTCCATTCAGCTTGAGGTCGTCTCAGGTGAAGCTCTTGAATAACTCTTGGCTTAACAGTCGTATAAAACGATGCAACTGTGTGGTCAGACAGTAATAAATTACACGAGTAAGACATTCGCTCTTCAGTGGTGTGGATTAACTGAACAGTTTCACTGTGTTGGGAGTGGTCACATTTAATATACTCTGTGTGTGTGTGTGTGTGTGTGTGTGTGTGTGTGTGTGTGTGTGTGTGTGTGTGTGTGTGTGTGTGTGTGTGTGTGTGTGTGTGTGTGTGTGTGTGTGTGTGTGTGTGTGTGTGTGTGTGTGTGTGTGTGTGTGTGTGTCTGAGGCTTCGTGTGATCTGTGACATGCTGTGTTGAACACAAGATTATCTAGGTGACACTGTGATAGCCAGACATCGTGAAACGCACAGGAGTCCTCTTTCAAAACAAGACTCTTCTTCCTCTACTCGCCTTCCCTCTCACTACAGTAGTTCTGTATTTCTGAGATAAATTTGTATCTGGTGAGTCATACAGATGGTATTGATGACATCTCACCACCTCACCAAACCAATTTATTGTGACACCAAACAGGAATTTGACATTTGAAATTGACAACGACATGGCCTAGGGGGCACGGAAATATTTTTCTTGAAATTATCCTTAAAATGCTTTATGATTTGGTGGAACTAATTTAAACAAATGTACAGCTATATTTTATATGCCTCCATGCAATGTGAGGACCTGTGGTGCTTGTTTTCCCAGATGCCAGAGGCACAGCACTCAGAAACGAGAAATAAACTTCAGTCAGCATGATAACTTCATAGTGTGTCAGATTACACAGCGAGAGGTTTTTTTTTGCACATATGTCTACACGCCATACTTACCGTGTATAAAATATTCAGCTGACATGCTGCTGCTTCTCCTTTGCCTATATATTTGGCCATATTAACATCAAATGTACACTGCAAATATGGCACAAGCGCTTCTTAAGTGGCAATAAGGTTTCTTTACACAGACAGTTTAATGCTGCTCAGAGGTGGCATAAATGCATTTACACAGCAATTTTAACTGTATACTACTATACAGTGTTAAGTGTAATGTACTACCAAGTAATTAATTACTGTAATTTAATTACTTTTCCCCTGAAAAGTAATGTACGGGATTACTCTTAATTTTTCTATAATTTAAATACAGTTACTTCTGATGTAATTGCATTAAATACTGTAAAGACTAAAGAACAATTCTATTTAAAACAATAGTGGATTAAACATCAACATTGTAACATTAGACGTTAAATAATGCTTTTGATGTAACCTTCTCCATTAAAATACTTTGGTCAGTTCAAGAATAATTTATGTAATTATTTGGATGAATTAAAAGAGCAGTTTCATATCTATCCTTGTATTGTTCAGCTGATCGAGGTTGGTATGCGGGATTTATAAGTACTTTTTAGAGAGTAATTAGTACAGTAATCTAATTACACTGTTGAAGATGTAATTAGTTGCTAGTAATTAATTTAGAGTGATTTACCCACCACTTTTTGGGACTTTAGCTTATTCACCGTATCCCCCAGAGTTAGATAAGTCCATACATACCCTTTTCTGTCATGATTCTGCCTTAGTGTTCTTGATTTTCCCTGGTCGTGAGGCAGGATCATGACAGAATCATGTTTGGTGTACAAGCGCATGGTCTGTTATTTGGGCCATGTGCTTGTGTTGTCTTGTTATGTAACTCCGCCCCCTTGTTACCCTCGTCTTGTCATTATTGTCTAGTCAGTTTCATCTGTCCTCGTCATTAGTGTTCCCTATATAATCCCCCTGTGTTTGATGTCCTGTGTCGGTTCATTGTTTGATACTGTGATTCCTATCTGCGTGTTTACTTACTTGAGAGTACCTTGTGAGAGTTTTGTCTAGTGTATTACTGTACCTGTTTCTGATGTTAGTTTATAGTTTAGTTTGTCAAGTCTTAGTCTAGTTTAGTCATTCCTGTTCCAGTCCCGTTTTGCCCCCTCATGGGCTTTGTTTTCCCTGTTTTTGTCTATTATTAAATGTTGTGTCACCGCATCCTGTCTGCGCCTGGGTTCATCCGCCACCCACATAACAGAATGAACCGACCAGAACAGAACCCAGCAGACAGTATGCCTGACGATCATCCTGACCATCTTGTACATTGGTGGCAGGAGGCGATTTCCGATTCCAGGAATGGAAAGCTTCGGTTTCCTTCCCAGGGTGAGCGGACCTTGAGACAGTATGCCCGGGTCGCGGAGGAGAGGCGGTTCTTCTTGCCTGAGTCTCTAGTCAATCGCTACCTCATCGCGGGCCTAAACGTTCTGCCTTCTCTGGCTGAACAGGAGAGTCTGGTTTGCCGCCCGTTCTCGGATATGGTGGCCTGCTTGTCAAGGAAGGATTCGCAGGCTCCCTCCATGTCGTCTTCACCCGGCACGCTTCCTGTCATCCCGGAGGGTTGTACGATTGGCGTCGTGAGGCTGGGAGACCAGAGTCACCTTGTTTCGACTCCAGAGGCATCTTCCACTCCCGTTGACCTCCGCGGTAAACGTGGGAGACGGGTTTCTTGGGATTCCCCCTCGGAGTCATCGTCATCTGAGCTGACCCAACCAGAAGTGGTCTTTTCTATTCCTGTTTCGTCCACCATTGAGCCCGGCCAGCCGATCGCGAGCCCTGCTGTGACCATTGCCCTGCGGCCAAAGAGAAAGAGGAGAAGGAAGGGAACTTCCTGTTTCCCATCACCCTCTCCTGTCTCTGCAGCCGCAAGCGCGGTTCCTGAGGTTGCAACAGTAAGCGCTGTCCCAGAGTCTGCAGCTGTAAGCGCTGTCCCAGAGTCTGCAGCTGTAAGCGCTGTCCCAGAGTCTGCAGCTGTAAGCGCTGTCCCAGAGTCTGCAGCTGTAAGCGCTGTCCCAGAGTCTGCAGCTGTAAGCGCTGTCCCAGAGTCTGCAGCTGTAAGCGCTGTCCCAGAGTCTGCAGCTGTAAGCGCTGTCCCAGAGTCTGCAGCTGTAAGCGCTGTTCCTGAGGCTGCAACTATAAGCATTGTTCCACAGTCTGTGGCTGAGAGCGCTGTTCCGGAGGTGGCATCTGTGAACGCTTGTCCTGAATCTGCTACTGCAAGCGCTGTTCCTGAATCAGCAGCTGGTTGCCCGGTTACCGAATCTGCCTCTGTGAGAGCTGCGGCCGATCAAGCTGCAGAAGCAGTCCTGCAAGCGGTGTCTGCTCGTCAGAGGTTGCCTTCCATTGTTGCTGCCGAGACTCTAGCAGACTACCTTGCCAAGCTTGTAAAGATCCTCGATATGCCCGTCATGTCTTGCCCCGACCCCACTGTGTCTGTGAGCTCTATTCCCAAGCCTGTCCCTGTGAGCGCCGCACCCGATCCTGTCCCTGTGAGCGCTGCACCTGATCCTGTCCCTGTAAGCACTGCCCCCGATCCTGTCCCTGTGAGCGTTGCACCCAAGTCTGCCACTGAGAGCGCTGCACCCAGTCCTGCCCCTTCGCGTGCCATGTTCCCCGTCAGGAGTCCCGTTTCCTCATCCTCTGTGTCTGAGTCTGTTGCTGCTGCCGCCAATACAGTTTCCCAGTCTGTCTTCCCGGTCGCCCCTGTCTCCACTAATTCCCGGACTGTTTGTCCCTGTTGCCACTAGTCCCCGGACTGTTTCCCCTGTCTCCACCTCCCCTCGGACTGTTCCTCGTGTGTGCCCATCCAGTTCTCCCCGGACTCCCCGCCCAAGATCATCACCTTGTCAACCCAAGACCCCTAGTCCAACTATTCACCCTGGACTGCCCCCTAAGAACTTTGTGTTTCCTCCACCTCCCATGCCTTGTTTATTGTTTTTGATGTTTCACCCCAACCTAGTAATTGTCTTTTCGTGTATGCCTTTGTTAGTTTTTGTCATGTATTGTTGGTTTGTGTCTTTGTCACAGTCTGTCATGTCCCGTGTTTAATGTCCCCTTGAGGAGCGTCTGGAAGCTGCTCCTTAAGGTGGGGGTTCTGTCATGATTCTGCCTTAGTGTTCTTGATTTTCCCTGGTCGTGAGGCAGGATCATGACAGAATCATGTTTTGTGTACAAGCACATGGTCTGTTATTTGGGCCATGTGCTTGTGTTGTCTTGTTATGTAACTCCGCCCCCTTGTTACCCTCGTCTTGTCATTATTGTCTAGTCAGTTTCACCTGTCCTCGTCATTAGTGTTCCCTATATAATCCCCTTGTGTTTGCTGTCCTGTGTCGGTTCACTGTTTGATACTGTGATTCCTATCTGCGTGTTTACTTACTTGTGAGTACATTGTGAGAGTTTTGTCTAGTGTATTACTGTACCTGTTTCTATTGTTAGTTTATAGTCTAGTTTGTGAAGTCTTAGTCTAGTTTAGTAATTCCTGTTCCAGTCCCGTTTTGCCCCCTCGTGGGTTTTGTTTTCCCTGTTTTTGTCTATTATTAAACGTTGTGTCACCGCATCCTGTCTGCGCCTGGGTTCATCCGCCACCCACATAACATTTCCATCTCCGTGCGTGCTGTAACTCTGTCTGACGCACCCACCGCTAGCCTAGCTTAGCACAAAGACTGGAAGTAAATGGCTCCAGCTAGCATACTGAACTGAAAAAAATCAACGTTGATAACATGTTGTTTATGATAATTAAAAGTAATTTACATAAATTTTTTTAACTAAAAATATCAATATAGCTTTTTTTAAGCAGCACAAAAATTGTGTTTGTTACGCTGGCAATTTCGATGATGTCACTGGCATGGTAGGACCCGCGAAGGTGTATATAGGCAACAGCTGCAAGTCCTATATACAGACACGAAAATGAGTAATTTTAATGGCATGATTTACGCATTTGAGCATGTGAGGGACAGGCCAGTAGTATCTGACTACCACCACATGGAGGACGACCAGTTTCAGGCTCCACATACAGTGGTACAGGATCGTTTGGGGGGAAGTGTGTGGGCGCGGGCGCTGCCGGAGCATGGATACTGCACCGGAGTCGATCTGTTGAAGAGAGGTCCACCTGGAACATTTATTGATCGGTGAAAATGCATCGTCATGCACCGTTCATTTCGGATGCTGTGCGGTGAGAGAGACGTGTTGAGGGTGGCTATGCTATCTCTAAGGGATGTCCGAGCTGAGACGCTGGAGCGCCCCAAGTAGCTGGTATGTAACAGTGTATTTAACGAATTGGCGACTGGGCTAAGCTGGGCAAATTTATATCCTTTTCTCAGACTGTTAAGGTTAACAGCGTACCGGCAGTTCACTCTTTGGGCGAGGGGGCATTTGGGAAGGATGAATAAGATTCCGTTCCCATCCTGTGCAGTGAACTAACGTTAACGTTACAACTTTTCCCCTCAGCTGAATATCAAGGATTCTAGTATGCGTTGGACTTGTAGCTAAATAAAACATTTGATGTCAGACGCTTCATGTATTCATTGACGTTTTCAACACATCTGTCTCTCATACCTAGGATTAAACACTAGAAATCACGACTAGAATAATTTTGTTGACAAGGCAGGGGGTAGAGAGAAGCTAGCTCTGCTAGTGTTGTTTGGCAACGAAGTAGCCTACCATGCCAGTGACGTAGTCGAATGTTGAAATCCAACATGGCGGCGCCCGTGTAACAACAACAACATTTTCAACGTACTATTTTATTCCTTTTAACAAATTTTGCCATTTTAATAATTGTACCAATGAGAATAAATAAAATGCATCTGTTATAGCACATTTTCTCAAATTTCATTTCAGTTCATCTTTAAGGGCTGAGTCTTTTAACATTCGAGTTTAAATAGAATGTTAAGCAGGCACAGAGCAGCCCTAACTTAGCTGTGTCAAAGAGTATAGAAGAACAAGAGGCGAAACTCTGATGCTTTTTTGGTAATAGCCACTAGGTGGCGCTTCGGTAGCGCGGCCGCCATTTTGTGGTGAAAATTCCAACTGGCGTTACTGGACAACAGTACAGATAACAGGTAATCCAATCATTAAATACACTTTTGAGGTATTATTTTCTTGCTTTATTGAGTATTTCCATTTTATGCAACTTTACCCATTTATTACTAATATTAGTTACCAACTCCACTATGCCTGAAATATATTTTGAACGTTTTACCCATACAAAAATATAATATATGGCCATGAAGAAAATATTTGAGTTCATCTATTATGATACCATATATCTGCATATATTACAGTATAGTATTGGTTTCTCGCATATATGGACAACATTAAGTATAAATATGTGACATACTTTGTTCCCCACATATTTAATAAATGTATGTAAACCGTCTCAGGTTACGTATGTAACCATGGTTCCCTGAGAGGGAACGAGATGCTGCGTCAAGCGCTGCGGGAACGCCCCTGCGTGATCGCGTCATGAAGCACTCGTGGAATCAGTCCAATGGCGTGACGAGACGTCATAGGCGGGTGACGTCATTAACCAGGAAGGTATAAAACACCCCTGAACCAAACAATGTTAGCTTCTGATAGGTCGAACAAGTTGGTCACAGGCATGCCGGGAGTATGGCAAAGCGACGCAGCGTCTCGTTCCCTCTCAGGGAACCATGGTTACATACGTAACCTGAGACGTTCCCTTTCAAGGGAACTCGTGCTGCGTCAAGCGCTGCGGGAACGGAATACCCACATCGCCATAATCCTCAAGTGCCTGTATATGTGAAATCGTAACGCACATTATACTAAAAACAACCGAGAACCCGGAGTAGAAGCCTCATCCAGGTTATAAAATCTTAAAAAGGTGTGCGGAGAGGACCACCCTGCCGCATCACATACCTCTTGAAGTGAAACCCCTGACAACAGGGCCATAGAAGCAGCCATACTCCTAGTTGAGTGGACTCGGACCCTTAGTGGTGAAGGATGACCGGCCGCCTCATATGCAAGTGAAATAGCCTCGACTATCCACTTACTTAAAGTCTGCTTAGATGCGGGCTTCCCCTTACTCGGGGACCCAAAACACACAAACAATTGATCAGACTTGCGCCACAGGGCAGCTCTGTGGACATAGGCATCCAAAGCCCTAACTGGGCAGAGTAAGTTTAATTTCTTCTGGTCCGGATTCTGGAATGGAGGCGGAGAAAAGGCTTGCAGCAAAGGGGGCCAGGGCTAGTCCTTCAAACACAATGGCCAAGTCCCAAGTCGGCACTCTCGAGCGAGCAGCAGGCCTTAGCCTCAAAGTACCACGGAGGAAGCGAGTTACCCATGGGGGTCTCCCCACTGATGCCCCTTCTAGAGGAACGTGATATGCAGATATAGCTGACATGTACACTTTTAAAGTGGAGGGGGACAAACCCGAAGAAAACTTTTCTTGAAGAAAATCTAGTACTGAACCAACTGGGCAGTCAACTGGATTCACAGACTGGCTTGTACACCACGCAACGAAAATTCTCCATTTTAGGGCATAAAGCCTCCTCGTAGAAGGAGCTCTGGAGTGCAACATGGTCTCCACTACCTCGGTAGATAGACCTGAATCTATGAGCTGAACCCCCTCAGAGGCCAGGCCCACAGTTTCCATAACTCCGGACGCGGGTGAACACTGACCCCGTCGCCTGGGAGAGAAGGTCCCTCCTGAACGGAAGTTCCCACGGAGTACCCTCGCCAGAGGGGGAAAGGCATACAGACATAGCCTCAGCCATGTCTGTACCATGGCATCCAACCCCAAAGGGGCTGGGTGCGTCAGGGAATACAGGGGACAGTGCGTAGTCTCTCGAGACGCAAACAGATCCACCTGAGCTTGTCCGAATCGGCTCCAAAGGAGCTCCACCACCTCGGGGTGGAGTCTCCATTCCCCTGGCACTACTCCCTGTCTCAACAGAGAGTCTGCCGTCTTGTTCATATACCCCGGAATATAAAGTGCTCGAACTGATAGCAACTTTCCCTGGGTCCACACCAGAATTCGATGTGCCAACCTCCAAAGTCGGCAAGATCGTAGACCCCCTTGGCGATTTATGTAGGAGACCACCGCTGTGTTGTCCGTGCGAACCAACACATGGTGGCCCCTGAGGTCTGGGAGAAAGTGTCGGAGTGCCAGAAACATGGCCATCATCTCCAGCTGGTTTATGTGCCAGGAAAGCTAATGGTCGCTCCACAGACCCCGAGCCGAGTGGCCACTCGTGGTTGCCCCCAACCGGTGAGGGAAGCATCCGTCGTTAGCGTTAAGCGACGACAAGGAGCTCCCAGCACCGGACCCTGGGATAAGAACCAAGGATCTTTCCACTTTACCAACGCACGTAGGCACCGCCGCGTGACTTTGATCATGCAAAAACGGATTTCCCCTCGGGGAGAAACGCTTGGTTTTGAGCCACCACTGCAAGGGTCTCATGTACAGCAGGCCAAAAGGAATCACGTTGGACGCTGCTGCCATCAAACCCAGAAGTCTCTGAAACTGTATTACAGTGAGTAACTGGCCTAGTCTTACCCTGCGCACGGCTTCCAGGATCGATCTTATCCTGGCGGGCGCCAAACAGGGGCTCTCATGGTGTTTGTGTCCCAAACCATGCCCAGAAAAGTGGTATTCTGTTGTGGAATTAGCACGCTTTTCTTTACGTTTAGCCCCAGCCCCAGCGTCTTCATATAAGCTAAAATGGGCCGTAGCCCTCCATCCTTTTTCGGAACTATGAATTACGGGCGGTAAAACCCCGACTCTCTGCTGTGGGGAGGAACCCTTTCTATATACTCTTTTTGCAGAAGTGTCTGTACTTCTCCTCCCATCACCAGAGCCTGCTCGGAGTTTATGACCTGAACTGAATTCTGTACCCTTTTCCCACTGTACGCAGGACCCAATCTGAGACATTTGGCAGAAGTTTCCACACTGCCAGAAATTCTACTAAGGGAACTAGCCTCTCGAGGCTGGTCTCTGGTGTTATTTGAGCGGCAAGCTCGGTGACCTGAAACGGCGCACCTGCAGGAAGCAACCGAACTGACCCACTTCGAGCCCTCCTCGGAGGGTGGGAGCTTCCCCACGCCGCTACGTTCCCGGGTGGACATGGAGACATGTGCTCGTTGAGGACCGTTGCGCCCCGAAACACCGGAGGTGGCAGGGTTGGCAACATGGCCCCCTGATGGCACCGAGAGGAAACGGGTGCCGCGACACACTGAATACCCTCGGAGGGGACTGCAATCAAAAATCCTGACGCCCTTCGTGTCAGGACCTCTTCGCTGAGGACTTCCTGGAAACAATCACAGTCCTCAGATCTGCTCTACCTCGGGAAGACCTCGGCTGAGCGCGCTGTCCCGGTCCCCAGTCTCTCTGTGGGGGAGCACGGACAGCCACGCTCACATTTTGCTGGGCTCTATAAGAGAATGGTGTACTCCATTTGGGCTGCTCCCGCCCAGCAGCCCCAGAGACATAGCTTTTTCGGGGGAGAAATCTTTGAAACGCAGCCGCCTGCTTTTTTGCTTCCTGGAATCTCTCAACGACCGAGTTCACTGAGCCGCCAAACAAACCAGTAGGAAAGACAGGAGCATCCAACAAAAACTTTTTGTCCCTCTCTTTGATGTCAGACAAGTTTAACCAGAGATGTCTCTCCGTAGCCACCAGTGCTGCCATAGAGCGGCCGATAGATTTTGCCGCTTCCCTGGTGGCTCGAAGAGACAAATCAGCTGCTCTCCTGATCTCCGCTATTGTTTCTCTCCCCACTTCTTCACATTCGTCATCTATATCTCCTAGCAAGTCAGCCTGATATGCCTGTAGGACCGCCATAGTGTGTAAACTGGGTTGACATCTGGGTGGCAAAAATCGTTCGTCTAGCTTACTCTTTGGTTGACGCGCTTCCTGCTCACCGGCTGGCCAATCTAGATTTAATCTAGCAACAGTGCGAGTGATAACCTACAAAAGCTCCTCTTGTGCGTGTGTTGTTGTGTGAGATAATGCAAAATCCTCATTTTCATTTGCATCCAGGCCCACAACATCCAGTTCCTCAGAACTGGAATGCTGCAGCACCTGCGCTTCAGCGCGAGCAGAAGAAACCACAGCGCGTGCTTCTGACTCGCAAACTGAAGAGTCGGATCCGACAGTTAAAGGCAGAGATAGGGGATCACCCGTCTCTAACCCCGCCGCCAGATCCATCTGCGAGCCCCAAGACAAGCTTCTCCGCTTCTCCGCACCCTCCTCAAAGAGTTCGGCGGGGCGTTCCGGCTTTTCACAATGTCCACAGCCAGCCCCCTCGAGGGCTGACTGGGCATGCTCTAGTCCCAAACACCTCACACATAGCTCGTGTGTATCCCCACCCGTAATAAAACGAGGGCAAGGAGTGACACACTGCTTAAACTGCTGCTTAATTTCCATAATAGAAAGATAATACACACCAATAGTAGAACGATTTCACGTAGAGCGCTTGTGAAGACACAGAAGCTGACATTGTTTGGTCCAGGGGTGTTTTATACCTTACTGGTCAATGACGTAACCCGCAAATGACGTCTCGTCACGCCTTTGGACTGATTCCACGAGTGCTTCATGACGCGATCACGCAGGGGCGTTCCCGCAGCGCTTGACGCAGCGCGAGTTCCCTTGAAAGGGAAATACATGCATGTGATACTGATGAATTGAAATAAGTACATATATGCATATATAGCCTACATATATGCGTCTTAGGCTACATATATTTAACATTTATGTGCATATACGGGAAAATATACGGCACTTACATGAAAACGGCCAATTTTGTTATATTGTTTCATATGTCAATGTTTTTTATATGAATTTTGCATATATTCTCATATAGGAAGCAAGACATACATGGGCACTGACATTAGGCTATATATGTAATTTACTTATATTGTCATATATTACGTATGGGTAATCCCCTGGATCATGCTACAAACATGATGATCTTATAGAACATGATGGACAGTGACGGGTTTGTTTGTTTACATAGTCTTGCTTTAACGGTCATTAATATAAGATAGTAGCTACTGCAAAAACAAAAAACAAAAAAACAGTTGACTGTAAAGCTATTCTATTGCTGTTATATATAAAACATTTCCAACAGTCCCAAATATCTGATATAGCATATGTCCTATTCTTACTTTTATATGTTGGTATTAATTCAGTGTTTGTAATGCTAATACTAAAGGTTTTGTGGGGAAAAAGTAGAAAACTTGTCTAAGTCTGTGAAATAAACTGTTAAAAGGGATTTAATGTTCACTATTCTAGTGATTGTACGTTATTCTGTGTTGTCATCATTCAGTTTGGATTTGATCTTTAATGTACTTTAAAAATTTTACTTTAAAAACTGATATTGCCATATAGTCCGGCTCTTTTCAAAGAATGGGCTTTTAGAGTGGCCCGTTCACGAACGACACATCAACACTAGTGGACTGCCGAGTCGCTTTCCCCCCAAAATGGCGGAAGCGTAGCGCTGCTGCTGGCCGCGTTTGTTGCAATGGAACGTTCTATTGAGTTTCGCCTCTTGTTCTTCTATATTCTTTGGCTGTGTAAAGATGGACTGTAAATAATTATGCAGGAGGGAGTTAAATACAACCTGTGCCAATGGACAGATGAAACAAAATTAAAAAAAGGACTTAATATGGGTTTGGTTCATACAGGGATAAAAAAGTAACCCATGTGGAAAATGAAATACTCTGCTGTATCTTTAATGCTGTGGGCTTAATTTTTTGCCGGAGGTCCTGGACATCTTGTTCAGATACTGGCATCATGGATTTGATACCAAAAGATTAAAAAAATAAAAACCTGACAGCCTGTGCTAGAAATCTTATAACGGGCCATGTTTGGATCTTCCAACAGGACAGTAATCCAAAATCAAACATCAAAACAAAAAAGGGTCACTCACTGAGCACTAAACCAAGCATCTGCAATGGCCATCCCAGTCCCCAGATCTGAACCAGAATGCTAGAGTATGCTAGAGAAATAAATTTGAATTTCCATCCACTTTCAATTATTTTACTTTAATGAAAGGTTAGATTTTTGCAATTTTTTTTGATCAAGTATCAAAAGGATCACAACGCAGATTTATTTTTTACAGCCATCTTTGATCATATTTACCAAGGGGGCAAATAATTCTGACCATCCCTGTATGTAACGTGAGTCATGTGAATTTAAGAGGGCTCTTTTATTTCCTTTGTTTGTTTGAAATGTTTTTTTGTTTTTGTTTTTTGGTCAATAAAAAGTAATAGATGAGATATCCTGTGTCTGGCCATTTTTAGGTAAATCTAATCTCTGAATAAATAATGTTTAATTATTTCTATTGACTAATACAAATTAAGTAGATGGACTTTTGCCTGCTAACAATAGAGCAATTATTACTCGATTTTTATAAGTAATTAGCTGTGTAGTATGCAGTTGCAGTATATTCACGGCAAAGATCTTTTTCATTCTTCGCTTAGGGGTAAAAAGAAGTTTGAAATACCTTTTCAGTGATATAGGCTACTGTTAGCGAATAACCCCACGGCATCTACGCAGCTGAGAGCAGCATAGATGAATGTTTAAATGTATGCTGTGCAATTATTTATCAAAACGCTACTTTCATGTCTCTCCTATCACACCACGAATTCACGCTCTCCTTAAACAAACTGCACCAGTCTATTCGATTATGCTGTTCGCAATGCTTTATGGGATTGTAGTTAAACTAAAGCTGATAAGTACAAAGTCTTGTTTGTATTTTTGTCAAATACTTTTTTTCTTTAAATCAAAGTTTATGAGTCACCTCACCTCGTAGCTGATTGTCTTGGTTCATGGCTTATAGATCTTTAACAATGACTTTTTTTTAAATCCCTATGGGAAAAATAAATTGAAAAAAGCTCCACTGAAAAAGGGAGCGGGTGCTAATGCACTCTATTAATATCATTGTAATATTGTTGCAGTGTTTGTCTTGTTGCTACGCCGACTGTTATACATTCTAATGGACTATTTTATTTCTTAGGGGTGGCTATGGTATACAGAGGACAAATTCTCAAAAAATTTCAACTCAAATCAAAATGACATATATTAATTTATTTGATGAGTAGCAGCATAGTAAAATGGATAATGTACAGTTCATACTGCAAAGTAAACCCATTCAAGGTGATACAAGATCTGTTTTGCGAAAATGGGCGGCTAACTGATAATCTTTTACACATTATGAAGGAATTCTTGTCTGTGTTCAGGAAGAAAAAATAAAGAATCACTTTGTTTCATTACTGGTCCATACTTACCGCCGATTTGGAATTAGTGAACAAATGATGAGTAGGACCAGGATGTTCGAAAACAATAGCTTCCTCCCCCACATGGAATTCAGAGAAATTAGTGAAAAATAGGCCGTAAAAACAGCAACCTGAAGGGTACGAGTAAAAAAGGTGAATATGTAGGGGGCGTATTGAAAGGCAGGCTAATATTCAGAAACAACAGGCAATGAAGGCAATATCTCATCATGGCCTAAGAGCACATGGTGGGACTCTTAAATGAGTCTTGATTGTACTGAGCAATTTGGAACTCAGCAGAGCACTCAATTAAGGTGAGCGATTAACAGCGGATCTGACTTGCCCTGCTCCCTGTGATGTCATCGTTCTTGGAGTGTGGCAGCCATAGCAGGTGTCTGATTTGACCAAAGCACTGGCCAGCTGCTTATATCATTAATAAAGCCCAAGACTCAACCTATCAGCACTGCAGTACATTCCATTTTATGCCATTTTCTCCACATGAGGCTTTCCTTTCTCCTGTTTTGCTTTTAAATGTAGTCCTACGAGAACATACTTCAAACCAACATGGCTCCTGAATTGATTTTGCAGTAGATTTTTCAATGTAATGCTAAATGGTTCAATAATCTGACTTCATTTTGAGGGGACCTTTTAAAGAAACAAAATGTGGCATGATTTGGTCTCCAGTGGTCATTTTCGAGAAGGTTAAACTCTGCTCTTAAAGTTTAGTCAAAGTGCCCTTAGGTTACCTTTCATTAGTTTAAGTTTGTCGTGGCTTTTCGGACAGATTCGGCATAGTAAAACGTAAACCATATATAGTGCGTTTCTCTCACGGTTTATGAGAAAATAAGCTCTGTGACAGCATAGCGCTCGGTTTTCCTTTTGTGCGAGACGTACTAAAACTGTGTGTGTAATTGCTAGTGTGTGCAGTTTGCAGAGAGTCGACCAGCGTGCACTGTACCTCCTTCAAACGTCTTCCCAGTCAATGGAAAAACAAAGGTCAGGACTCTGGAAATGTCACTCAGTCCCTGGCTCGGCACTTAGAGGTCCAAGGGAACCCGGAGGGGGGGCTTGGCCTGGCTGCAGGTTCCGGGGGGACAGAATAATGTGTCACACGGCTGCCGCTGCTTCCTCTTCCCCTGGTGGTTGGGGGCAGGCAGAGAGGCACGGTGGGGGCTCATTGTTACACTGCCTTTTCCATCAGCTGTCAGGAGAGCAGGGGGCCTGGCTAAATGGGCACTCTAAAATACTGCACGCCAGGGAGTTGGCCCTCTCAAAAATATACAGTATACCTAGCAAGCCGAAAGGATAGATTTGAAGCTTTCATATTTAATCACAAAAATGACATTTATACATTATGCGTAATAGCACTCCTTATGCCCTAATTTTCACTTCTATCATATGTGCTTGTTTGTCAACACTTGTGTTAGGGCTCAGGAATGCGTACTGTGCCGTTAGCAAAAACACTTGAACAAACTAAGTTATTAAGTCCCAGGAAGTCATGCTGCATATCCATAATACTATTGGATCACTGTAACCTTTCAAAAGCGCCGCATACTAATAAGAGAGAATACACCATCCACGAGTGTCCTTTCACTGTCACACAATTTCCATATAGAGTTAAAAAGGTAAAAGAAGAAACCAGAGCCACTGACATTTAGGGCCTTATTTGGAATAACTGCAGACAGAGGGTGAAAAAACAGACTGTACTTCCATGCAATAAAGAGTGGAAACAAGTGAGAGAAACAGAGAAGGGAGTGTGAGAGCGAGAGCTGATCAGATGATTATTTCAGCCGAGCAGGATAAGTGGTTGAAACGGAGCCGTGTTTGTCGCTGCGCTGCGGGTGATCAAGGTGAAGAAGGAGAAAAGGGTCGGCCACGCCCCCGAGCACACCTGAGATTGCGTTACCTGCCGTCTCTCAAGCGTCATACTGGGAGCGTGGAAACCCGAGTGCAGCCACGAGAAGAAATCTGGCCGTCAGTCAAGTGCTTTTGTTTGCAGTTCTACGAACAGGCCGGATCTGGTTTCTCTGCTCCAGAAACAAGGAACCTAACCAGAGGAACAGCAGAAGAGCATCTGAATACAAACTAAAAATTTCCCAGACTAAATCATTTGTCACTACAGAACAGAACAAAAAATGTACTATTTATTTTGAATGTATCAAGGTCAGGGTCTTCTTTATTGCAGTTTGATCGTTTCTGATTCTGCTGACTTCAATTATATTTGCGCCTTACACCATTAAAGAAATTTTTTTTTTAAATGACAATGAAGAATGGAGGCAAGATATCACAGTGTTCTGCAAATATCCACAATCTCAATTCGAGTAAGCTTTGTTTTTATAAACACTGTGGGCTAGTGTTCATCAAAATCAGGTGTGAACACAATGTCATGGACACAATAATGTCAGGAATGCTTCATGCGTCAAATCGACTTTAAATAAATAAATTACCTAATCATCTGCAGTCATTCCTGAGGAAAGGAAAATACCTTTGAAGCTATTAGCAAGATCATTTCTCTAGATACCAAAAGAAAATACTTAATAAAGTCACTCAGATAGGATTGTATTTTTTTTGCTTATATTGTAAAGTCATAAATACTGCGTGATTTATATGATGTAACTGAGACAACTCGAATTCGATCTTTAGAAGTATCAGCACCATCTTTTGATTTGGGCTTTTTTATATTGCCCCTTCTTTAAATAGACCTATTAAGAAACAGCTGTACATTACAGGACAAAAAAAAGGACTTGTAAATGATGAGAGAAAAACAAGGCACTGAGATAGAGGGAATAAGGTAGAAGAGTGGTGGAAATGAAGCATCTGATGTAATAGGAGACTGTAAGTAGGCAAGTGAAAGCCTCCTCCTTTCCTCCAGGGATAATTGTTGTTTAGATATACTTTTACCCATGTCTCACTCTCAGGTTATGTTTATACAACTTGTTATTGTGGTTTCTCTTCCTTTTCTCCCTCTTTTCCATCTCCCTTTTCCTCCTCTTCTTTGTACTTTCTTGCTAGGGGAAAATCTGCGAGGCTTGCTCACCAGTGCCAGCAACAGTTAATCCTTTTCCAAAGCACCTTAACTATGCTGGGAATTCTGCAGATGCTAAATAAAACAACGGGAACAACCATGCACTTAACACCAGCTCACGCTGGCAAGAGTGCCTCTGTCTTCAGATGCTCCGTTTTTTCATAAGTAGTTCAAAACAATCTGCTGTTGTGTGATAACTGTGTGTTTCTCTTGAGTGAGCTGGTAGCAGGGCCGCGCTGGGTTCAGCAGCACCGCCTCTAATCCCATTATGGCCGTTCACCTCAGATTTCATTAAATAAATCAGGAAATATGCAAGGAGGAAATAAGATGTTTCTCTGCATTAGTTGACCAAAAGTGCCAAGCATTGATGACCGTCAAACATTCACGTATTTTGTTATATATGTCATGTAAACAAATTGTTGTAAAAGAAAAACTTACTTAGGGTCAAGTTAGATTTTTTTTATTCATTTATTTATTAGATTTTTTTTTTTAATTATCAAAAGTGACAGTAATTACATTTATAAATTTTGCAAAATACTTTGCTGTTCTTTTAAACTTTCTATTCATCAAAGAATCAGGATTTTTTTTTATCATGCTTTCCACTAAAATATTAAGCTGCAAAACTGTTTTCAACATTGATAATAAAAAATGTTGTATAATTTGTAAATATTTGTTTGTTCGCTCAAGAAGCAAGCTACAAAAAAAGCTGTTAACTAAACAATTCTCTAATATATATTTTTAAATATCTTTGTTGTTAGTACTGCTGTTGCTGGTAACCAAAATGATAGAATGTACAAATGCTCTCCTGATAATAAAATGAGGGATTTTAATCTGATCAAATGCACCTTAACAGCCTCACCCTTATATCAGTCTAAATTTCTCATTTTTCTACACCCAGATTATTATTTCTTTGCTTTGAAAGGACATGGGACTTTATCACACCCTGAAATGCAACCGTCAATCAGTTGTGTTGTTTTGAGATCAATATGATTTAGTGAACTCTCACTCAGGTAGACTGGTTTGGAAAAAGAGACGGTGGAAACAGGAGTAGTTTCAATACAGCACTCATTATCCTTGAGTGATGACCTTCAGTGGCATACTGTACTCCTCTGTAATCATCCTTCACTCTCCATCTCTTTCTCTAAATGCTAACTGGAGCCTTTCAAAGCAGCCAGTGAAAGGCAAAATTGGCCTATTGAAGAAGTTTATTAGAAATTGATCTACTCTTTTCAACTCGCACAAGAGCCAGAAGACTTCGAAAACTTGTACGGACATGACACGATCACAGCGCGGCCGCATCCACGCTCACAGTCGACCTTTATTTGAAGAGTCACCTTTAGAACGGTGGATCAGAGTAACGAGATGTGAAAAGTCATTTAACGTGTATGCAGTTAATTATGTTAATGTATGAACTGATTGATTTTGCTGCTGTAGCGTGTTGTCTGGCAAATTGAGGTTTATTTTTGTGTGCTTTGGCATTTATGTCCCATTACTGGAGTAATGTTAATGTAAGGTTAGAAGTGGTCTGGAAAAGTTTTATCTGTGCCTTAAGATATTTGATCAGCGCTAATCATTAAAACTGCGACAGCAAGAAAGAGGTGTGGGAAAAGAGACATATCAAAATATCTATGACTTCATCTGTGCCTGTAGGAGAAAAAAAAAGAGAGGACGAAAAACAGGTCAGCCTTTTCACACATGAAGGAAACTTTCCCAAACTATCTAAACTTTTTATGTTGAGTTTGTTTCATAAAAAAAAAAAGTTTTATTCAGCAAGGATGCATTAAATTGACAGTACAAGTGATATTAAGACAAGTTTCTAAACAAAAAAATTGAGCTGCAGAACTGTTTTCAACATTGGTAATAATAATAAATGTTTCTTGAGCATCAAAACCTCATATTAGAATGATTTCTGAAGGATCATGTGACACTGAAGACTGGTGTAATGATGCTGAAAAAATATATATAAAAATTCTTACCGACCAAATACTTTTGATCGGTAGTGTATTTATGTCAAAAGGTGAGAAATTGTTTTGATTCAAATTGACAGCAGTTTCAAAGGGCACCAAATGTGTCAGTATCTAAGGTCATTGTTACAAATGGGCCCTCTTTAGCTGCGATTTTGGTTTTCATTGAAAGATATATTTCAGTGACCCTTGTAAAAAGGATCCTGTGTCCGTTACATTGATATTGTAATCTAGTCCATCTAAATGGCATTGATCACTCACTGTAAGGGGTGTCAAAGGTCAGCTGTAGTAAGAGCTATCAGTGACATCCAGAGGAAACCAAGTCGTTGTTTCTTATGGTCACCCCCTGACCCCTCATTAACCTAATCTCCTCTACTTAAAATTATCACCAAACTGTGTGTGTGTGTGTGTGTGTGTGTGTGTGTGTGTGTGTGTGTGTGTGTGTGTGTGTGTGTGTGTGTGTGTGTGTGTGTGTGTGTGTGTGTGTGTGTGTGTGTGTGTGTGTGTGTGTGTGTGTGTGTGTGTGTGTGTTTGCCTGAATTTCTGATTGAGAAAGACAAATATCCTATGGATTTTTGTGCATTTTTGTTTGCATCTGTGTATTGCGTACACCGAAAGATTTCTACAGTGTAAAAGGATTGGCTTTTTTGGCAGAGGTCTCAGGTATTGGCTCTGCGACTCCGAGAGAAATAACAGCTTTTCCTCAACCCTGCAAATAAATACTGCCACATTAGAAACAGAGGAACCACAGCAGTTTAAAACAGCTCCGCTCCTCTGCTTATTAAGTCCATCAGCCATAAACTCATCACTGTGTTTAAGGTTACTCTTCACTGAAACTGCATTACTCCTTTTCCCCCCTAAACACATTAGAGATGCAGGGGCAGAGTAATACACATACTCACAAGGAGCACACTGAAATCGAGACCAGCATGTGCATGAATCACTGCACTAAAAGCCCATACCATGCAGCTCTCGCGCTCACTAAGAGTTTAGCCACAATGTATGTGTGTGTGTATAATGTGTCATTCTTATTTACCCAAGGGTTACGCTCACACTAAATGCTAAAAGTACTAGAGGAAAGTAACCACTATGGCAAAAAAAACCTTTGTATATGAACACAGGGAGTCCATCTATATGTAAGAACAAAGAATTAGAGGCTGAGCAGCTTATTATTCACAATAGGAGTGCAACCTTAGTCACACCAGGGGCTTGTCACTGTAGACCACAAACTAACCGGAAACACACATTTAATAACAATAAAATCTATATGCTCTATGCTTTCATTTTAAAAGAACACTATTTATTGATGCAAGCTTTTTATTTTAGTTTATTTTTTACAATGCGCTGCAAAACAAAAAGACAGATGTTTTGGCATAAATGCTTCGAGTAGAAAATGTATCTGAGTTTTGTTTACGATAACTTACACAAAACATGAGCACTTGTGCCCTAGTCGAACTGAATGGGATCTCATTGTTGTAGAGCTCCAGTCATGATCTGAGCCAGACAGGCCATGTGTTCAGTAGTAAGCGTGGAAGGTGCACTGAAGCTAGTACAGACACACATAAGCTTTTTCCGTGTTAGAGGAAGAACAAAAAAAGTTATGCTCCAAATTTCTGCGTATTCTGCCAGGAACCTTTGCATGCATAAAAGCGAGTCTCTGTAATGCATGTAAGCAGACACTAGAAAGAATAGGGAAGAGTGAGAGAAAGAGGGACAGGGAAACAGACAGGGGGCGGAAAAAAGCAGTTATATGGCAGACAAAAGAGGACACAGAAGCTGGAAGTAAGTTGCTGAGCAAGAGCATCCAGTGCCATGAAAACGTGGCAAAAGTCCCATCCCATTACAATGTCATTTCAGCCCAGCACAGTCTTTATGTAATAACACTCAGTGGGGTGTGTCATTATCACCCCTAACCCCGCTGCCCCCAATCCGTCACGCAGTCCTCAGGGCAGGTACTTCTACTGTCAGCGACTGTCCACGCAGACTCCATCCACTTCTACAGCTTAAGCCTGCGCTGCTGTACACGCTTCCATATCCTTGCCTGTCTTTATTAAAAAAAAGGGGCCCATACAGCCAAGAGCAACAAAATCAATGACCAATCCATAAACATCAACTTCTTTTATTGTTGTTTCTTTCTGTCTCTCCCTCCCTCTTTCAGATGTAAAAGCAACACAATCAGACACAGTCAAAGTTTATCCCATCACAAAATACAGAAGCACAGTGGGACTCCAGCAGCGGAATAACACAAACAATTCTGAGGCCTATTTTCTGACACCTGCTGAGAGGAAGGGCACCTTGTGAGGTGGGTCAAACTAGATGCGAGGAAAAAGTAATTTGCAGTTAAAGTTGTCATTCTTTTTGTATATGTGCTACAAGTAGTTTTCTAGGTACATATTTGATCTCAGGGTGAAAAATGGGAGAAAGCCAAATAAAAACAATGGCTGATCAGAACCAAATAGATTTTTTTTAAATACTCAAAATCGTTTTGTCTGCATAAACGAATAGATATATTAGTGCTAAATTGTCTGTTATAAACCAAATGTAGGCTAATGCTTTTTAAAAGGGAGTTCACCCAAAAGGGAACATTTTGTATCAATTTACTCACCCTCAAGTTGTTCAAAACCAGTATGAATTTATTTCTTCTGTTGAACACAAAAGAATATATTCTGAATAATGTTTGTAACTAAACAGATGTGTGACTTTCATAGTAGTATTTTAGTATGTTTTTTTCTTCTTCCCTACTATGGAAATCAATGGTGCCCCACCACAACTGTTTGGTTACATACATTATTCAAAACTTCTTCCTTAGCAAGTCTTGTGAATATAACCTTGGCTTTATTGCATCTGTCCGAAAACCTGAAGCACTAACTTTGACCATCAATTTTAAATTCGATCAAGTCACACAAGAGTCGTATGCAGAAGCGAGGCTAATCCAAGTATTAAAAAAACGAAATGAACGAGTAAAGAGAAATGAACGAAGGGCGAAACTTTTAAAACGTACATTTAAAATTATTTTTTATATGACTGAAGATTTGTCGCCCATGTCTGATATAGCCCAAAAGAACACATGCGGAAGTTGTCCGCGTTTATTTCAGGACCTGGACAGCTCCTCAACAACTTTAGAGTGCGTCTCATTTATCTCTTCAGCTGTACACTATGCTACATGGCTGTTGTTTCTGACCTAATATATCGACTTCTGTGAGAAATCGCGACATTAGCGAGTATTGCAAATTCATGTTCGCACAGACTTCGGCTTACAGTAGCGTTGTGTTAGAAGTGATGGAAGAATGTATTGGGAGAGAACAGTAGCATTGCAGCTGCGCTGAGCTGTGAAATTCGCCAAACAATTGGGATCACTGTTCGTCTTCCTCTCGCCTTTCCCCTCAATTAGCATAGTCCGTTGTGGTTGATTGACTACCATAGCCGGGCAGGGTAAATGCTTTTGTCCTCTAATCACATGAGGACAGCAGGGGTGACAGGACACAGGTGAGGCCAAGACTGGAATAGATTTATAGCATATTTATAAAGCTAAGCATGGGAACTGAAACATGCCTAAGTCTCAGAGACCTTTGCCATTTGTATAATTCAGGAATCAAAGCCAGCTTGATCTATAGACTGCCACAATATGGTTACTTCCGAATCCTAAACCCCACGCAAAACGACTTAACGGGACAATCTGATTGTGAATGGGTGTTTGAGCCCCGCTGATCTCAATTAGCCCTTGTTGACTCTGTGGAGGATTAAATTAGCCGCATAAAGTAAGACTGAGCCCTCACTCAAACGGAGGAAATGTTCGAAGAACACAGACTTTCCATGGTATTGAATGAAAGTTGCTGAACTCTAAAATATTCCACATTTAATAGATACATCATTATTTGGCTAAACTTAATTTGTGAAAATGTTTTCTACATATAATGTCCATGTGCAGTCAACTCGAATTCCTATAGCCGCAACCTAATTGGAATGAGAAAACCCAATAAAATTAAGAACTAAGTCTTAGACGAATCTCTTTATAATACTAGCTAGCAACCACGCACGTTAGCATGCAAAATGGTGTCAGGAAGCTCGAGACAAGCACTGACTGAAGAACTGACATTTTTTATAGCAATTTCTCCTTGTGTAAAATAACTTGTGGCAAATTCACTTCTCCTAAACCTAAATCCAAGCTGCTCCCCTAGCCGCAAAAATAAAACTTCAGCATCATACAATCTCTTCTTAAATCCCTTTATTTTGTCCCAAAGAAAAAACCCAACAACAAACAAACAAATAAAACAAACAACAGTTAAATTATTAATTTCAACATTTCGGCTATAGCTACTCTTTCAATGCATGCCCATGAAAAACATAGAAACTAAAAAAAGAACACAAATGGTTTGAGTAAACCTATATATTTTACGATTTTAAGTGGACTGAATGAAATAAAATTAAAGCTGCTACAAGATGTCAATTAAGTGAATTGTTTAAAGTAAACTGATCATGCATGGACTATAGGCCAAAAGTCCAAAAGAGAAATGACATTAGGCCAAAATTAATACAGCAACAACATTAACAAGGGTCATGTCGTCTTACCACTGGGCGGAACTGAGTAAAAACAACGAGTTATTAAAGTTCAGAGAGGCACCAGGATGCGGTGGAAATACAGTAGGCAGATGCGTCGCCGCGCCCTGATTATTATTCCCGCCTGTCGCTTTGCTGTAATGAGCGCGCGGCCGACTGTTGGCGCGCTGATTACCGGTCCTTGGGGATCCTGTGTTTTTCCTGAGTAATTGATAGTTAGACTCCGCTCTAATTAAATACGCTGTCTGTTTCATTGATGTAGATTTTTTCGCACCAGGGAGAATGAGTTGGGCACAGTGAGAGAGAGCGGGCCTTTACGTTATGAATCGTTGTAAACCCTGAACCCCAATCGTGAGACACTGGACTATTCAGAATGCATATGGAAAAATTAACCCAAAAATATGTTTCCGGTGCACAGCCATTTTAGTTCACTGTCCTGAGAAGGCTGCGCATCATTTTAATAGGCTTTCGGAAAGTTTCTCCTCTCGTTCGCTTTTTGATCACAAGGGAGACATTTAAGGTGTTCTTTTCCCACCAAATCCCTGGCCGCTTCCTGGGACGCTTTGCTTTTTGTGTGGTCTCATGACTTGTCTTGCTCTGTCACTATAACTCTGAAGGGTTGCCCCGGTTTCCCGCACACCTGCGTGGCTGCCCGGTCCCTTCAGGAATTCGCTGGGGCTTGTAATCAGCTTTGTGGAGCCATTGAGTGCACGGCTCAGTGAAACTTCCCAACCTCACAGCATGCTGGACCGCTGAATGGGAGTCACAGCGTGGGGCGCCTCTCCAAGCAGCGGGCCTGCCAAATTCCAGCAGAGTCTCTCACAATCATCCTTACACAGACCTCTCTGCCGAACACGAGGGCGAAACAGAGAGAGAGAGAGAGAGAGAGAGAGAGAGAGAGAGAGAGAGAGAGAGAGAGAGAGAGAGAGAGAGAGAGAGAGAGAGAGAGAGAGAGAGAGAGAGAGAGAGAGAACAGACAGTTAAGGTAGGAAAGAATAGTTTATTAAACAAGCAGTTTGCTTCATAAGCGCCTTGAAAAATTCATAGCCTTGCATTGGTCATCTAGCATTTTTTTTATATATAATTTTTTTTTAGAAAAAGCAGTCTAGACTTTTTGAACAGCAGTCGTTTTATAATGGTAATTGGATTATCAGTGATGCACAACAATATGAGAAAGTCTCTGAAAAGCAATCCCATGGGAGCATCACTAAATTAGTCCAGTGAACTAGCCTACTGTTTGCTCTTCCGAGCAATAATGACGCAATTCAGACAAAAATCGTACTGAAACTTAAGGGGCTGATTTACATGCGACAATGCTCGGGCCCCTGGACTGTGACTGTCGCGACTAAAAAGAGACTGTTGGTCACGGTGTGGAACAAATAATTTATAATTAGCAGAATGACAGCAACATTTTGCTAAATAAAAGTTTGAATATAGTTTATTTTTCGTGGCGTTGTGCATATGCTTAAATTACTGCTCCGGAATCGCAGACTGCAGAAATTACGGCGCTGCATCTCGCCTCTTGGAAGGGCGCAGGATTAAGAGGCAGCAAGATTGTTAAACATGTCAACGTGTAATTGTACGATAAGGCCCTCGCGAGGAATTTATTGGCCCAGTTGCTATTTCTATTCCTCCCTAATCTCGTTCAGCACATTCGTTCCGTGCAATCTGTCTCCGTAATCTTCTGTGACAGAGCAGCGACCAATAGCAGCGTACCGGGGTTTTTTGGAGAAGGGAGAAAATATGCAGAGGCGTGATAAAGTGATGCTAATTATCCCCATTTAGGACAGCGAGTGCAAGAGATCGGGAGTTTTCATACGAGCCAGCAGTGTTGATGGCTTCCCAGCACAGAATATATCGGTGGCTACAAGATAAGGGTATCGCACGTTGAGACGATTTATTGGTTCGAGTCCACCGTCACCCCTCCCACCTCTAACTCCATCCCATCCTTTTCACCAATCCCACCCCGCGTGCCTTCCCCTCTTTTGGCGAGGTGGTAAATTATTTTGGTTAAATTTACCAGAACGCTTCTCTTTAACCTGGCAAGTGCCGTGACTTGGTTCTCCGCCTCTCTATTTTCGGCGTTTAATCCGTGTAGTTTTTCATTTGGAGATAAATACAAATGGCTCCTGAGTGGACATTCTCATGTAGGCTAGTAGGGGAAGGGAAAGGAAAGTGTGTTCAGAATAATTGACCGTTTAATGTAAGATCTGTTTTCATGAAAGAAACGTGGCTGAAATAAAACACACTAAAAAATGCTGTTATTTTAACCCAATTTTGGGTCAAATATGGACAAACCCAAACATGTGGTTAAAAATGTAATTTACAAATTTAACCCAACCCAGCATTTGTTAGTGCAAGAACAAATATTCTGTGCTCTGTTTAAAAATAAATGCTATCAAGATCGTGCAATTTTATAGGCTATAACAGTTTTAGCACTCCTGACTCTGTTCTGCTTCATATTTATTTCAAGTGCGTTAAGTGGCACTTGCAGATTTGAAGGCCTCACATGCGCATCCCAACGAGTAAAGGGATGTCTGGTGCCATAGTGTGTTGCGGCTTTGCACTTCTGACACTTGTTGATAAACTAGCCCCATGAAAGCATGTAATTGTAATAACCTTTGACTTTCTGTCCCAGAGGTCAGCGTGTCTGCTGGCTGATCCAGGTCACTGTTAAACATCCTTCTGCCTCTGCTTCAGATCACATTATGTTCAGCCACAATTCTTCACACGCAGGGACTCGAGAATAAATAAGCAACAAAACTAGGAAATGAAAACGTTCAGAGACTTTTCATATAATAAGAGACTACAACGTTACTGCAGTACTAACACGTGTTTTGATTAGTATGTGGGCCTACTCAAACACGTTTCATGTGTGAATTGAAATCTACTTTAAAAAGTGAAACATAAGCTATTATTCCTTGTCAAAAATATTATAAACCTCTGGTGTGAAAAACTTTTTACATATGTTTTTAAACACGCAGATGTACTAACATAGGCAAATTACTTTTCAAAATGACTCACTTACCCACCAAAATCTACCTATACAATTGATTCATTATTATAGCCAACTCCTATATGGTTAAAATAAATCAGGTTTGCTATAGAGGTAAGTGTCAGTTAAACAATAAAACGTTTGAACTGCAATTATTATTGTGATAGACGAAATGACAAAGTTAGTTAACGCAACTTCAGTGCAATTTCAAACCAACCCTATGATACACGTAGGCTATCTATAATAATAATTTGTTTTCAAGTACATAAAATTATACTTCTTATAGGTACCAATCAAAGTCTACAATTGAAGAAGCAATTGTGAACTTAGTACACAGACCGTCTAATTAAATAAGTACACAAACAATTTAAATTATGAATAAACAGATTTGAAATACCTTTAAACGAGTGATAATTACAATTTTGCAAGGCGACTAACAACATTGAAGTTATCATAATATTTGTATTCATGCAATACAATATTTATTATTTGATTCTCTAGTTTTCTCTATTTTAATCTTTGTTTTAAACAAATATTATCCATTTATTATTAATTTAGTTTACCTAAGTAGACGGCTTATTATAAAGGCAATTACACTTAAATAAAATGACTCAAATTATAAATGAATGACAAAAATACGACACACATTTAAAATAATTATTATAGGGCTACAGGCCTATATACAATTATTTTCCCACCAAAGGTTCTAATGCATATTTATTGTAATATATATTCAAGTTCCTATGACGGGTAAGACCAAGTGTGACCTATTTAGAAAATACGTTTTCCCAGATTTGATCCTTTCAAAGATCTCATTAGTAGCACGTTGAAGCTTGTAAAATACACATTAAAAATAAAAGGTCTTAAACCAAAATAAAGTATTAATACGTGCCGATTAATATTTTGTCTTCTATCCACGAAGAGAAAGTGTCTACTTGAAAGTGTAGTAAATCAAACACACGTTAAATGACAAAGTCTGATAGGTAACAAAACTAACACCAATTTAGGGCAGAGTAACTTTTTCTCCAATTTTATTTAGACCATGAATCAACGCAAGGTTAAGATTTGAACTGGCAGGAATGCATGTCATAAATTATGTACAGCAGCAGTGACGTGCCAGCCTTTTGAAATATTAAAACTTATTCACAATTTACAAGAAATATTACAACATAAATCTGGTACATTAATTCACGTATACAAACGTTTTGGTAAATGTAATAAGCAGAAAACTCTTTATGGGCTCTCAAAAACATTTCATTGTGTTATTCACGCTAGACTTTTGTTATTATCAACTCAAAAGTCAATTTGCACAGAAACTTAAATATTTAAAGAATAACAGTGTGTCGCATATTTCTTAGCGTGGCCAGAAACGCTGTCAGAATCATTTTTAAAGACGTCATATTTAAACAATGTTTCACTGAATGTGATACATTTCATTAGATCTTAGTTTCTCTCCGAACAGCAATCGAAACAATATTTACCTTTAATTTACAATAACATCATAAAACAATCTGTACAAAAGTAGTTTAATGACAATCTAAAAAAAAGAAAAAGAAAAGAAGAGGTAAATATTTTTGGTGGACTGTTACCCATCACTTTCCATCAGCTGTTTCAAATATGCGTCAGTGGGACAGTTCCGTTTACTCCGGCAGTTGTGCTCTGATAGTGCTGCGGTAAGGCATGCAGTCTGCTCTGCACAGACGGATCCCCGGACTCCCCGGTCGGTAAATACATGCTTATCATCTCTCTCAAGTCTCCGGTGCAGGGGACTCGAGAGTGCGTGGTAACCGGAGGGCTTATATTGGGTTCGGACTTCACGAGCGAGCTCAGCGTGCCGATGGCCGCAGAAGTAGCGACGCTGGAGTTTTGATGCTGCGCGTATGATATCCCACCGTAGCCGGACGGAGAAGCGCTCATGTAGCTCTGGGAGTTCGAGATGGGGCTGTACTGAAGAGCAGTCATGTCGTAGCGATGCATGGGCTGAGGATTGTGCGGGTGATGGTGATGAGCGTGGTGATGGTGAGACCCACTACCTGGGTGCTGGCTGTAAGCGAGCTGAGCCTCCTGCATCATCGCAGCCGCTGCTGCCGCGGCGGCCACCTGTCCGGAGTAAGTGCCGTTCGCCCAGCCGTTCATGTGTGCGTAGCCGGCGCTGGCCGAGCCTCCGTGACCGCCAGGACTTTCCAACCTCTGGCCGACCCCAGCAGGATTCATTCCGACCCCGCCACCTGCACCGCCGAGCAAGCCGCCAGCCAACGAGTACTTGTCCTTTTTAAGCAGGGTCTTGGTTTTGCGCCTCGGTCTGTATTTGTAATCCGGATGCTCTTTCATGTGCATGGCTCGCAACCGCTTCGCCTCATCGATAAAGGGCCGCTTTTCAGCCTCTGACATCACTTTCCACTCAGCACCGAGTCTTTTGCTAATTTCAGAGTTGTGCATTTTGGGGTTCTCCTGAGCCATTTTTCGGCGCTGGCCCCGGGACCAGACCATGAAAGCGTTCATGGGTCTTTTTACACGGTCTTGGTTGGCTTTGCTCCCCGAATTTGGACCCGTTTGCCCCGGATTCGTATTGGTTTGGGGTCCAGGGGAATGAAGGTCCGTCTCCATCATCATGCTATACATTCAAATGGCTTAAAAGTTTTCAGCTAGAAGAGAAAAAGCATGAACTTTCGGCGCTCTGTAGTCCGCTTGAAGCAGGTGCTTCACGAGCCAATGTAGCTCCGGTGTAATGTGGAATTCACCTTATTCCCAACCGTTTGCTGTTAGTTTCAGGGTCTCTTTTTGCTCCTGTAGCCTGTTTGTGTCGTCTCCGACTGCCGTTTCACATCCACATTAATTGAACGTGCATTTGAGTTACTTTTCCTAGTGGAGTTGAAGAGTTAGTTAAATCAGCGGCCATATGATGCGTTTTGACAGCGATTAAAATGAGCGAGCGGCCAATGGCGTTCCAGTGAGGAGCGATTTGCATGGAGTTCGGTGGAGTGACGTAGACAGCGAGGAAAGAACTAGTAGGCGGGGTGCGCGAAGGGTCAGCACCGCCCCCTCTAAAGTAGAGTAAATACTGAGGTAGTAGTTTGAGCCTCTTCAATGGTTGCAATAAATGAACAAGAGGACAAATGGTAGATTTTATCCATTTAGATGACATTACAAGATACGATCTAATTCTTTATAATAACTGTAAAAGCTGCTATGCTCCATCGTGACGTTTTGCCAAATCTTTGAGTGTAAAAAAAAACACTAGACAGTCACTTGTCAGCTATGTTTCTGAATATCTGTGATTATAAAACTGTTTTAAAAAATCGGTCGAAATTAATATATCACGTATTAATGCTTAATGCTCACGTATGCTTAAAAACCTCGAATGAGACCCTCATTTCACTTAGGATTCAATTAGCCAACATATATATTTTTTTTTTTGCCAAAGATAACCAACACAACCAATTCACTTAATAATTGTTTGACTGAAACAAAAGAAAACACCATATTATTTTAAGAGGTAAACAACATAATTGTAAATGGAGTTTCTTAAATCGAGGATACTGCCGTCTGGTGGTGCACTGCTTGATTTTGTTTCGCGTAAAATTAATACGGAAACGTAAGTTATCTCAAAATAAAAATATAGTGGATGGAAGGCAAACATGAAGGCGTTGTCTGTATGAAAATCAGACTGCAAATTTTAGTAAGCCTATAATGCAAGGATAATTGTACAAAATGTGATCCAATGGCACAACCGATCGAGAAAAATGTTGATGAAAGGCAAATATACCTGCGCTGGACAGCAAAAGTAGCCTATTATTCCGCCATCAAATTCGAAGACATACAAGACATCATTTCAATATATATTCTTTAGAGATGTTGGTAGCCTAGTCTATATTTTTGAATAGGCTATGTGACGCAGCTATAACAAGAACAAAAACATGTTTTGACAAAAGAGAGTCAGGGCTTTTCATGACCCAAAAAACAATAGTTTAGATGTTTTTTCATTTATAAGTGATGGTCGCCAGCCACTCATTTTATGTTGATAAAATAATTCGTTTCATCATCTTTTTTCCTATGATTTTGATAAAAAAAAAAAAAAAAAAAAAATATATATATATATATATATATATATATATATATATATATATACATACATATATATGTGCGTGTGTGTGTGTGTATAGAGAAATGCAATAATTTTATTAAATAATCTTACTACTCACTAATAAATATGAAAGGTTTTATACAAATTAATTTTAAGTAGGGTAATTGTTTTTTTATTTATAGTATTTGTTGTTTAAAATATTACAATACCAAAGCAAGCCCATTAGCAGCACTATGAACAATAATATTATAAATAGCCTAATTATATAATATAATCCCACATTAGTAGAAATTATAGTAGGTATGTTATTATTTTTTAATGAAAAAAAGTTTTTTTTACTTTATTTTTGTCATTTTGTTAGTTCTGGCAACGATTGGGCAGATTAAATAACACCTTTTTATTTAATTTTATTTAATTGACCTTCGGATTAGAGCGCTAAACCATACTGTGACCCTCCTGAAACAAAGTGAACTGTCAGTTCTCATTTTGCTACAGTGTTGCGCTCTTCACAGAGTCTTTGTTTTGCGCGCGCTGGGGGCAATAGGGCACTGTTAGCGCACGTGCGAGAGCTGGGGTTACAGCAGTCCAAAACACACTATTGTAGTAAAATATTAGAGATGTCCTTGGTAATTTAAAAAAACAACGAAAGACTGAAAATCAAAAATGAAGTGTGTTTGCGATCGTACAGTTCATAAAACATTTTGTGACCGAAGCAGGGGATGGGGATGGAACGAGGGGACTGACTGGGATATAACATACTCTATATAATTTATGATGTCAAAATATAAATAAATGGGAATTGATTATTTAAATCAATTAGTTTAATAAAAAAAAAAAATAAGTATTTGTAGCCCAAAGCCTTGTTTGTTTGTTGTAGACTTGTTTAACCTAATTTGGTTGTTTAAGTCCTTTGTGTGGCTCTTCTTGTGAACAGGTTGACTTAACAAGGGCTGTGGTAAGACGAGGTTTAGACTCTTGCAAATGACATCCTGTTAAACAGATGAAAGTGACAATCTGTTGATCAATACTTTATCTAAAAGTTAATTTCACAAGATCAAACAATAGTCACAAGATCAAAGTTATTTTTTATGTTAAAAAAAATGTTTACAAGGGAAAAATGACAAGTAGTTTAAGCAGCAAAAATACACTGGGTTACACATTTTTAAAATAAACGTTTAATTAATTTAATTTAATACTAAGTGTAAACCTTTGCATTTAAACTTTATTTAAAGATTACTTAAAGGTAGCATACATTCACGTATAGGCTACACCTGAGCATAGCAGGTTGTCTTTTAAAGCTGCAAATGTAAAAAGAAAAGAAAAGGGGGGAAAAAACGTAGCGAGCAAAACTGTCAGACTTCCCTCAATATTTGTTCCCGCTTAATGCTGTAAATTGGAAACGCGTATTATATAGGCTATCTTTCGACAAGTCTTCCGATAAAATGCGACTTTGCCGACACTGGACCGACCGGTAGTCTGAAAAAAAGTAGGCTATCCGATCTGTTCACAAGGGGGAAAATCACGTTAATATCTCTTATCCGACACAGTAGGCTATATCATGCGATCATGTAGCTCAGCCTATAACTGACGGCAATTGCTTTCCGTTTACAGGCTTTATGACGTGCTAATGATTCATATAATCAGTTAGCCAGGCGACATAATTGTCTAAAAATATCAAGTTTCTAGATGAGAACATTCATTTACAATCAGTAAATATATCCAGATGTAGCCTAATATTTTTGCCAGAAAATAATACATATCAACCTAAATTTGGTTTTAAAGCTATAAACATACGTTGCACTGTCCCTCATTTTCAGTGATGTAAAATCGTCCTTACCGGTGCTATCGCTGTCCTAACCCAGCCAAAGCCACTCGCCAGACCGCCATCCTTGCTAAAAATCTACCCTTAGTGTGCCAAGGCCAGCCATACCCAGCTCCCAGTCTCACCACTCACTACACACTGAGGAGAGAGACAAGAAAATGAAATTTATTATAGACTCTAAAGACAATTTCAAGTTATTGTTTCTCCCGGCGAAAGGGTTCCTTCTTACATAATAAAGCCCCTTTTGTGTGACGCGGAACAATACAAAACAAGTATTCTAATAAATAGCCACTTTTTTGTTCCCTCTCGAGGATGAATGGAATTGAGCAGTTGGGTTTGATAGCAGCTGCTCGCGCATTCAGGAGAAGGGGGCGGAGCCCTGGCGCGAGGCGTCTCTCCTCTTTGGAAACGAACTTGAAGAACGGACCCGGCGGCAGCATCACCGAAACAACGGTCTGCAGCCTTCACTCCGACATCACCACTGAAGTCTGCCCCCATCGCCCCTGCTGCATGACTCTGAAGAGCATTATACGCTCAATGACTAACCCAGTCATTCACACTTATCCTAAACTTACCAATTACCTTAAATCCTGATGAATCGCATAAGAGCACTTCATCTACTTATAGCCTAGCTGGCCTGGCAGTAAAAAAAAATCATATCACAAAAATCATATCTGCATAGTGCATACTATACTGTTAGCTACTATGAATAAAAATGTTTTACACACACACACACACACACACACACACGCACACACACACACACACACACACACACACACACACACACACACACACACACACACACACACACACACACACACTCACACACACACCTCCAGGGCTGTGTTTTACAATCTTGATTCTATTCCCGAAAAAGTTTAAAGACAGGGACTGCAACTTTTTCGGGCCCCTTGGTGAACAGAGCCTGGCCTATATGATAATAACATGCCTAATGTGCATATTAGTGCATTTACAGCCTTATTTTACAATGTACACTACAGCCATTACTTGTACATTTTAATTTTACTTAAGTTTTCTTGCAATAAGCTTAATGGTTGAAGTTAACTTAAAATCATATTATTTAATGTATACTACATTTTCATTATTTTACCAAAAATAGATTAGACATTTTGCCCTATGTTCTTGTAGTTAAACTGTAGTAAAATAATACCTAATAAAAATATAAAAATGATAAATAATTATCCCACCAAACAGTTGTTCAGAATTGTTAAAAAAAGAAAAAAAAGTTGCTGCCTTAATTGTTTTAATACAGTCAACTTGGATGTTTAAGTCATTTCAACTTAAATTGACTTAAAAAAAAGCTGAATCTTGTATAACTTTTTAAACATTTTAAAAGTTTAAAATTGCTTGATTAATTTTGATGAGTTAAAGCAATGTAAAAACATATCTTGTCATAACTTATTAATAGTATTTTTTTTTAAATCAAATCAAATCAAATCAAATCCTTTTATTGTCACACAACCATATACACAAGTGCAACAGTGGGTGAAATTCTTAGGTGCAGTTCCGAGCAACATAGCAGTATGACACGATGTGACGAAAACAATTACAGCAAACATCAGATTTACATAGATTACACATCTAATGTGCGCACAATTACTCACAGTACCATATACACTAACAGAACAATAAATAATATACAATGTACAATATACAACAGTTTACAATATACAACAATATACAATATACAACAATTTACAATATACAACAGTATACAAAAATACAAAAAGAGGTAATTATACATAGAAAAGATGTACACTCAATCCAATTCATTTCTCCCTCCCTCATACTTTACAGTGTACAGGCACAACTTTCAGTATGTCAAAATAGGATACACATTAAATAACTCTATGATATAAGCCCAAACATGTTTCTCCTGAATCCAGGTTTTTGGGCAGCAGCAGCTTGCCACCGCATGGTTCTGACAGGCTTTTATAGTGGAAAACTGTTGTGTTGTCATTCAGAAGAACTCATAGAGAGACACATTATTGCCATCTGATGGCAAACATTTACCTTGCCTTCGGTCTCGATGCCCTGTGCTCTCTCAAAACTCAGGGCATCTTTTCACTTCTTCTATGATCATCAAAATTCAAAACATTTCAATGTCACTGCGATGTTCGTTCAGGTAGGATAAAGTATAGGGAAAGAGTAAAGCTAACACATAACATATATGTGCATGCTGCATGTGCAAGATAACATTTAAATTGCTATTCGACAAACTCACTTAACCTGACAGCAAACATCAACTCACTGCTCCAAAAACATGAAGTCTTGAGGGATTTTCCATCAGCTGAAAATAATAGCATTTTTTCCCCCAAGTAGGCGCTCCCTCAGCTCCAAGTTAAATGCCATAATGACCTCTTTAGGGATATTATCAATGATTGAAGGGAATATACTCCAGACAGTCTAGACTTCATCAGATGCCTCATGATACCAATGAAAAGAAAGCCTGTCACTTGTTAATACCTAAAGGCAACCACTGCAGGAGAGCCAAACCACACACTCAGACACGGAGTCAGTATGCAAGTCAGTTTGATTCTGCACACTCAATCCAATTCATTTCTCCCTCCCTCATAAATATTAAACATGGGAAGAACTTCAACATGTAGACAGAAACTATGGATATTTACAAAGATTTAACCAAACAACCAAAACAAAAGAGAATGAATATACTGAATAGCATTACGCTCTAGCATATAATGAACAGTGTTATGAAAAGTAATTACATGGCAACAGGCAGCGATTAGGTTTATCCATGTCTAACTGCCTTTAATTTTATGCCGAAATGTGCATTAGAGCTCGGCGCTATCCAGTGCCGTAGTGTGTGCAGCGTCTTCGCAGAATCATTAGCCCCAAACAGAGACTTGTTGAGCCCCATCAACAGCACGACTCTGAGCTCCATCACTGCACAGTTCATTAATCTCTCACCATGGCTTTTCTGGCTGCCAGTGGTTAAACACCCCTCTCTGAGTATAGCTCTCCTTCACCAGAATACCGCTGTGTTAATTTCCTCTCTCTATTAGCACAGCGCAGTTAATCAGGTTTCCTCTCCCCAGTGGTGGTATGAGCAGGAGAGCCGCAAGCAGGTGTCAAGCCTGTCTGTGTTGCTTACTGCGGCAATCTGTCTCCCAACTTCACCACTGCAGGATAATGGAGGACTCATATGCAGCTGATTCTGCCACTGCTATTGTGTCCAATCTGTTGCATTAAACACTTGGCACATGTAATTACAAATAATCCTGCCTTTTTTCCCCCTCTGCCACAGCTCTTCCCAAGCTCTCTCGCTCTCCTGTGTAAACAAATACTGTAACCCTTTACTAGCAGGCCTCATTAGTATTTGTCGATATCGCTCTGCTGGGTGGAATTATTTGTTTGATTTAGGCAATTACGCCCTCATTACGAGGATTAGTTTGAGCGAAGTCATGTATGTTTGCCGATCATTATGTTTAATCAAATGGTAACTCAATTCATCAAGTTTGATCAGTTTTAAATGAACTCCCAGGGCAAGTTTGATCTGCTTGAAATATTTTGCAAGGTTATGCTGAAGCCATTGGTTTACTGGAAAAAAAATAGTTTGAAATGAAAAATGTATATAATTTTAGTGGAATAAAAATGTTGAACTTATCAAAACGTCTGGGTGTCAATAAGATTCAGGGACGCAGCTAATGGTAAAAGTGAAATCACATTTGATGGCATAACTTCCTCGGTCTGTTTACGGATTCATGTGGTGGTGCAGAGAAAAGCGCCCTGTTGATTTATGCATCATTAGCAAAAATGCAAAATATACTGAAAGGCGGAACACATTTCGGCATAACCCTTTGTACTGAGATGAAACAGCAGTCACAACACAGCTTTGAAGGCTCCTCATATCTCTGTCCAGAGCTGTCTGCTGCCTTGTATGTTTCAAGACACACACAAATAAAAAGAGAGCAAAATGAGGCCATAACCATAGACCAAAAAGGAAGAAAAATTGTGGGGTCAAATCTAAAGGAGTTTTGGGGCTTTTAAGTCCAAAGAGGTCCTCCTTCCCTCTCCAAGCCTTCCATCAAATGCATCAACTTCACCAGACTTGGTTGTGCTAACTTACCAAATCTCTCAAATTAAAAATAAAATTTGGAGACTGTCAGAGAAATCTTTCAATATTACAATTTTTAAATGCACCACAGTAAATGGGCAGTGCAAATGTTTACTATAACTTGTTATTCTTGCTATTGTTATTCTAAAAATAAATGAGTAAATATATGGTAATAATAATGTTTTATAATATTTCATTATCATTATTATTATTATTAGATACAGTACAAAATGTAAGATATTTTTCAGAATGAGTCAAGAAGCAAATAATGTGTAATTTACTACTAAACAAATAGGGAAAGTGTGACAAGATTATGGTTTATACCTGGGTTTAACAAAAAAACCAGGATAGGAATATTTACAAAGAAAAGTTAACTTGGCTAACCTTCAAATAATGCAAAAGCTCTTCTCACCGGACATGTTAAGGTATTGCTCAAGATAATTTCATTAAAAGACACAGGATGTTCACTCAGAAACCAATCATCCATTATGCAAGAAAATCTATCCATCACACAGTGAGTGTATATACCCATTATCCAGACATCGATGGGGTGTTTTTCTTATTTTCATTTTTTTACCCATCAATTACGGCAAGATTTTAAGCATTGTTCCACTCCTCAATTAGCCGCAACACCTTTTCCTTTGATTGATCCATAATGAATGTAATGGTTTTAACAGACCACAGACAGATCACTTAGAGGAGCTCTGCTAATGGCAGTGGCAGCTCCAGGCCTGGAGTGATGTCAGTTTCTCCAAGCCCTGGCTAATTAGACACTGTGTCGCTCATTACCCAGGTAATAAGCCCCAACGCTAATGGGTATCAGGCAAGACCCCCAAACACTAGAGAAAGGCAGAGAGACGCGGGAGAAAGGACGGGAAAGAAGATGAGGGGGATGTTAACAGGCAAAGGGGTGAGAGAGAGAGAGAGAGAGAGAGAGAGAGAGAGAGAGAGAGAGAGAGAGAGAGAGAGAGAGAGAGAGAGAGAGAGAGAGAGAGAGAGAGAGACAAGAAAATGTAAGCAAAGAGAAATCGTGAGAGAATTTTCATGATGAAGAAAAGAGCGCAAGATGAACTGATCTTACAGCGCTAATGCATTTCAATGCTGTGCCTTTTAATATAGTACACCAGTCCTATTGGTCAAGAGTAAACATGTCATTTTCAGTACGAGGTAAAGGCACAATGGTTGCTATGCAGTGGATGGAGGGCTGTTGGAGGAGGAGAGTGTTGGTTGGGGGAGGAAGGAATAGATGGGGCTGGCATTAGAGAGACGGAGCGATGGTTTCCTTGTTAACCACTTTCCCACTTAGGCCTTGTTAGCACCAGAGCTCTCAGCTGTACCTATTATTGGTGACGGATGCTATGCTTGACTTTTTGAGAATTACACAGACGCACGCCGGTCTGGCAGATAAAGCCACTGCCTTCACTAATCTGAAGAAATAACTCCTACTGTATGAGAGTCGTGTATGAGAGATGATGTGATGGTCCACATCATTAAAAAAAACATTGACATAACTATACTTCAGTTTGGAGACAGTAAACTTTTTAGTATATGTAATTCGTATGCTGTATGTTTAGTCTAGATTATAGTCTGCATTTGTACTCATGTCAAACTATTTCTTCCTTAATACAATTTTAAACTTAAATGGATAGCTCACCAAAAAATCCTGTCATAATTTCCACTTCATGTCGTTCCAAGCCTGTGTGACTTTTTCTTCTGCGAAACACAAGATATTTTGAAGAATGTTGGTAACCAAACTGTTTCAGTTATCATTAATTTCTCAAAATTTTCTTTTTTGTTTCACAGAAAAATGCAAGGCATACAATTTTGGCATGATGGCGAGTGAATGACAGAATTGTCATTTCACTTAACTGCATGTTTTTTTTTTAATTGCCACTTTTTTAAATTGTCAAACAATTGCCAAAAGATTGTTTTTGCTATCTTAATTATTGTTAAGGTCAGGGAATTCTGCAGGCTGTCCCAAGATTCACTTAGGAGTGCATTGAAAGCTTTGTAAGATACTAAGGTGAGTAATTTGAATTTTATTCGTTCTGCTTGGTGAGAATAATTTTGTATCAGCTAATTGCATTTGCTGTTAATGACAAATTCCACAGCATTCAGGCTCTGCAACAAAAGAATGTGAGTCCATCAAATCTTTGAGCCATCATTCTTAGCCATCAGACAAATGTCATCACTTTTATGTGACATTTTTATTACATTATCCGGTTATTTTTTAACAGACCACAAAAGATTAGTGTTATGAAACACGCCACTGGAAATGAGATCATCATACAGAGTTGTATCATCAGCCACACGTGCATTTGTAGTCTTTGAAAGTGTGATCAGAGTAGTCCTATGCAAGTAATAAAGTTAATTTTCAAATAGGGAGGGGGCATAATCCCTCATCTCATCTCCTCATGGGGTCAAGGCTCACACCTCTCCTAATAACCTTAATCTTATTATACACACAGGCAGAAAAAGTTATCCTTCAATATCTGAGGATTTTCAGAATGAGACTAATGCGGCTTACAATACTTTCATTAGTGCTCCCTGCGAAATGAAAAATAACAGTGAGACAGCCTCACCGAACTCATAACCGACTCTGACCTTTGTCAATAGATATACATTAACTTGAATAGCCATTTAAGCATTAAATAATATTAAATATTAATTATTTGCTCTAAACTACTTCACTTCAGTGTCCTTGCCAATCAACCTTCCACTGCATTTTGGCCTGCAGAAATAGGAACAAAGACCATGTGTGTCTCTAATAGGTAAAAAAAAAAAAATTAACGCCATGTCAGCAACAAGGCTATCTTCATGGCAAGAACAAAGTGAATAACTAAAAATATCATACAGTTAACAAAAAGCTATATAATATATAAAAGCTATATATAATACAAGACAAAAAATTCTAAAATAAATTCAGGTGACACATTTATAAATACATCAGTTAAACATTTTTCTGAAATAAACACGTTGTCTAATAAAGTACAAATTAAATAAACAGTGCCGTCCAGTAAAATGTGTTTAACAGTCATTGGAGTTTGACAAAGAAGGCATGATGGTGGTTCTTTACATTTGAATAAATAACCATCTGTGAATCTTGAATTTCCTAAACGGCATCTTGTAAAATCAACTTAAATCATACCTTGAGGTCAAACAGCAGAGAATGGCGATAGTACTGCCAAGATCATGGGTTCGATTCCCAGCTAAATGAACACGCACGAACTAATAAAAACTACTTGAAGTAATGTAATGTGGTTTATTCGGATAAAACCATCTGCCAAATGCATACATGTAAAAGTAAATACCCTCAGAGGGTAGTTTAGAAACTAACATAAAACATTAATTATTAAAATTTTTTTTTTTTTAATTTTAGGGTTGTGTAGCTGTTTAATTTATACCATGAAATATGTGGGTCAAATTGACCCACAAACGTCACAATCATAATAGAAATAGTCGAAATGGGTCAAATTGGCCCACAACCAAATATATGGGTAAAATTACCTACAGTTTTAAAAAAAATCTAGTCAAACACTGTGGCTAAAAAGTTAGAATAATGTCTAAACAAATATCTTATCAATTAACAATAGCAATAAAAATCGTACACCCTTGTGGAGCAGAGGTCTCTCAGAGAGCACTTAATTAATCACAATCGAACTCTGAGCATCCAAACTGTTAGCGGCTGGAATTGTGACACTGTGTGAGAGTGTGTGTGTGTGTGTGTGTTTGTGTGAAATGGCTATTTAACATGCCCATGAGCTGAGCAGCAGGGTCTGAAGACTGTGTAATCTCATTTAACCCTCACTACACAACACTAATTAGAGCTGACACGCTAACAACACACACCAAAAAGCCTCTCAGCGAAAAAGTCAACACCAGCCAATGACCCAGCATGCTTTTCCTCGCTCTGCCCCAAACCCCTGCCCTCCCCAGGGAGGAGGCACAAATTTAGCCTAAGGATAGCAGGGAGCAACCCGTCCCTTAGCAGGGGCCTCCCCAGAGCCAAATTAAAACTCTTTGGTCCCTTCTCACCCTTTTTAGTGAGAAAGGGTCAATGTGGTACCCCACCACTTTCTGAGTGCGCAAATGTGTGCTCAAATGTGTGCTCGTGTGTGTGCGAAACAGTCTGGCGGGTGAGCGCCGAGCGCCTCCTTTTCCCCTCTCCTGGCTCCCAGCGTTTGAAATGTGGTCATCATTGTAAAGGAGGTCTGAGTGGATCAAAGCCCCCTACCTACACCTGCCCTTTTCTTCCCTCCTTGCTCTCTCTCTTTTCATTTATGTCTTGAAGTTTCCTATTGACTAGTAGCTTCTAAGAAGCCCCCTGATGCCCCGAGATGCCTGGTCCTCTAAAAAGCCCCTACTAAATTTTGCTTACAGCTATTTTTTTCTGCCAACTGGCTGAGGTTAAAATTGTGGGAGAAAAAAAGCCACCCACTAATTCACTTTTATTCGATTACCCACTCTGGGTTTTTAAAAACCTTTTTTTTTTTTTTTTTTTTTTTTAAATGAAGCATTGACAGAAGTGATGAGATGGGCCATGTCGCAGATAAGACCTCTAATCAGCATATTTAACTTTGCTGTGCGTTTTAAAATTGTGAGGGTTTGGAACGACAGAAATGCACATCCAATATCAGCCCACACTGAGGGACAATAACACACTATTTTGATGCAAATCAACAGACCCATTAATGTTTAAATTTGTTTCAGTCCCATCCAGTAAAAGAACACATTTATTTCCTGCAAACCCAGATAATTACTTTGCCACAAAATGCATATTCCATTAAGTCAGGTGAACATTGTTTATTTATATTTTATTATATTTTGTTTTGTTGGGTTATGATAATGCAATTTAAGAGTAAATGACAGTCAGACCATTACACTTGATGAGAAAATAAATGTTGATTATATATTTTGGGTAAATGTAAATTTAAGTTCAGCTATAATGTGAGTGCATAGCTTTGTAAAATACTTGGTTTTGTCCTTCATTTCCTTAAGCCTCATAATATTTCTTATGACCCCCTGATAATCTTTTCTTTAACTTAACGCTTAGGATGAAATTATTCTCCCATTACAGTGTCCACTATAAAAATCCTGTATTGTAGCACAGCATGCCAGCACAAAGCAGCCAATCCTTTACACAACCGATACATCTATAAGACCAATATTAAATTAGGAAGAGTCTTCTAATTGACTTACTGTTGAAAACAACCCACACAAAATTGGCTCTAACCGACTGAGGTATGTTTGAAAGAAATGGTTGAAGATGGACAGGTTTTATTTAAAGAGTCATTCCACCGGTGGAGACATGAATATGTATTGAAAGTGGGTCATATATGTAGTAGAATAGTATCATAAATTTCTAATTTGATTAATTGGGTTAATTAGTTGGATTAATTTCTAATTGGGACCTTCTTGGCCAATAAAAGGCAGAAAATGACTTTTTAGTGCTTGTGGATTGTAGACAACAATCCCCATAGTGCATTGCAATGCTCAGCTCCGCAGACCACTCCCACTACAGTAGCTAGCTTAACTGCAAGATATTTGTGCAATGAACCTGCCACGTTAGCGTGTTAACAAAATGAAAATAAACTTACTTTACAGAAAGACGACCATTTGACCCTGTAGGCTTTGGCTGACGTTGCCAGTTGACCTTAGGTATTCTAAAGTAGGTCTCCAGGACGCCGCTATCCATATGGGGTGCGAAACTCGGGTGAGCAACAACACACACGTCCGTGTCATCCTCCGATTCCATAGCACCACTGGAATTGTCGGCAGCAGACAGACTCTTGTTCTGTGTCCATTGGCGCACAGTGAGAGCACAGGCACCACCAATCTGCCCCAGGTCGAGCCATTGCGGGCTCCTTGTCCGCGGCAGGCAGATCGTCTGCATCGGCTGTGGTGGCAGCAGCTTCAGCCGCCTCTGGTTCCTCTATAGCCCTCAGCTGCTCGTCGCTATACTGTGGCTCATAAAGGTAGCCACGAACATCCGTTTCTACCATAACTTCGTCAAAATCCAGATGATCCATAATGCATCCGCCTGTGTATTCAGTACCTTCGTCCATATTTTCAAAAAGTTTCTCCTGGTGAAATCTAACCCACTGGCACTGATCTGTGATAGGTCTGTTATCGCATTAGGTCCAACCCCCTATGGGCGAGTTTGAAAGGGTGGGAACTAGTGTTTGTAGTCTTCACAGAAATCCCCCCCTTTTACACTTCCTCCTACAATGACGTAAAATGACGATTTTTGCGTCATTGTAGGAGGAAGTGAAAAAGGTAAATAGAGGATTTCTCTCGTCTCAGGGGAAAATGAAAGAGTGTTGCACGACCATTCAATAGTATGACTGGATTTCTAACAATGGAAATCTTAATGCAAATGAGTGACCCTTTAATGATGTTAGTTCATATGCTATTAAAAAGAGGCGGTTGTGTGAGTGATGTCTCTCTCGGTGCAATCATTCATCAAAGTGACTGAAACTGAATATGTTCACTGTCAACCAAAGATAAAACACATCGAATCATGACCGAGGCTATAGGTTTGCTTTTAACATGGGTAGGGACGTTACAGCTGTGCCGGCCCAGGCTCTTTTGGTGCCCTAGGCAAGATTTTAGACAGAGCCCACTAAAAGCCCCCTACCCCCTACAAGTTACCTGTCATCCCAATTTTTGAGCACATTGGGAAATTACATAGATGCACTTAAGGGGTCATGAATTGAGAAGGAAAATTTTCCTTGGTCTTTGGACATATAAGAGGTTTTGTACTATAAAAAATATCCTGTAAGTTTCAGAACTCAAAAATTTCTCATTAATCCAAAAACAGCTTTTATTGAAACCAAGCTCAGAAATGACTCGTTTTAGATTATTACGTATTATTACGTCCTAGTGTGACGAAAGACTGCCTCTGCAGAAGAAGATCAACACTTACTTCTACATCACTGCCTCTTTAGCCCCGCCCACCGATTTGCGCATGTCATGTAGTAAATATGAGACAGACACAAACACAGGATTACTCCAGCAACAAAACAATAGAGATGCATCTGAGGATTACAATACCTTTTGAAGTGCCAAGTTATGGAAAAACACAGTCTTCGCAGTGCCTTCCACGCGTTCCTAACATTAAGAAACCGTGGATGAACTTTATTTTTAATGAAGTTCCAGTCAGATCGCGTCCGTAAGACACTGTTAGTTTGTTCGCTTCATTTTACTGCGGATTCGTTTTTAAACAAGACAGATCTATCGAGGATTTTCAGGGAGACAATAGATGATGCAGTGCCAACTACATTGGATCCAACACTAATGTCACAACACACAAGTTTGAGTAACTGTTTTTATCATGTGTCAATATTGCTTTGTCTGTTACAAATCATTTGATATGTACTGATATTGTAGTGCCGCAAATAAACTGAATAGTTGTCATAGTTGTGATTCACTGTTCTTCCTTTGCTTCTGCATTTATAGGGTTAATGTGTTAGATCGATACGGAAGAAAGCATGTAGAGAATAATGCTTTTGTTGTTTTAATCTAAGCCATTCGCTGTAATCCTGAATAAAAGATTTACTGAGCGGTATCTTCTGTTTTATCATTTGAAAGAGTGTCAAAAACATGATAGAAAATAGCTTATTAATCTTTAAATGGGAGTATACAAACAAACACACACACACACACACACACACACACACACAGTTAAAAAATTGTAAATACATAAGTGTGAATGTTTTGCTTGTTTTACTTGTAGCATTTTTTTGTAATTTCTCTGAGAATAGACTGTTACACTTTTGAGTGTGCATATATGTCATATGCAAATTTGTTTCATGAAATTTCCTCATAAAACAAGCAAAACATTCACAAAATGATACTGAATTCAATTGAAAACTGGCAGTTGTACGTGTGTGTGTATATATATATATATATATATATATATATTAATGTAAAAAATAAATATATTAATATATTTTAACTAATTAATGAATTAGGCCTATCTCAACTTCTATTTCTTCTCTCACTCCTGCCTCTGCCTATCACTCACACACACACACACACACACACACACACACACACACACACACACACACACACACACACACACACACACACACACACACACACACACACACACACACACACACACACACACACACACACACACACACACACACACACACACACACACACACACAATTATTACAGCCACACAAAAGATCCAACACTAGGTCATTTGACAACAAATGACAGCCAAGAGGATAGCCCAAAATAGTTTGGCTGCATCAGCAAACCGCCGTGCGCTCATATTGCCTGTTCCCCTTCCACCTCCTGACACAATGGAGCGAGCAGAACCCTCCAGAGAGAGACAGAGCAATAGAGAGATGCAGAGTGAGTACGAGAGAGTGAACAAAAACACACAGTCTGCTCTCCTCCACTCCAGAATATTAGCAGAGCAAACACGTTCACTCCATCCAAAACAACACTGGAGAATCACGGTGCTTCCCCCAGTCCTGCACACGGATTCTATATCATCCCACAATTATGAAAGGACAGAGCAGTTTAATTAGCTTCTCTGCCTCCACCTCTAACGAGGATTTAATTAACAAGGAGGTTGGCGTAATTAGCTGGAGATGGGCTCCTGATGCTCGCACAACACTTTTTGTTGACATTGAACACTTAGCCTCCAAAACACTCCCTCTCATATACACACACATATGCATTTGATTTGAATTTACACACGCTATCATTCCCTTTCTCCGTTTCTGCCTTCATAGATTCATTTATTGGTAAATGGCATATTCATGGCACAGATTAATACATATAACATATGAACAATAAAGTTCATATAAAATCCTTAATTTAATACATTTTTGTCTTCACAGATGGTTTGCTAGCAAATACACCTGTAGATGAACATAAATATTATACGATCCCTCCTCTTTAATTCTGTGCATGTGCTTTCATTGACTTCACACATAAACACACTTACACAAACAGATACTATCACTCTCAAACCCATGCATATACACACTGTCACACACACACACACACACACACACACACACACACACACACACACACGCACGCACGCTGCCCCTGGTGACAGCGTAATGGATAGGATCTCTGTGGAGGCGACTGTCAAACCCGACCACCCTAATCAGAGCGTCAGAGAGGAAGATAAAGGAGAAAATAATGAGTGTCGGGTCGGGCTTTTCAAAGAGCAACAAAAGAGCCCAGGATCAGATAGACCAACACAATGAGGAGAGGAGAGGAGAGGAGAGGAGAGGAGAGGAGAGGAGAGGAGAGGAGAGGAGAGGAGAGGAGAGGAGAGGAGAGGAGAGGAGAGGAGAGGCTTCTTCAAATAATTTTAAAATGTATTATTAAAAGTGAGCCTGTGTGTTTTGCTGTGTGACACAGAGATTTGAACCCTTCTAATGTGATATTGAAGCCATTAGCAACTCTCTTTGACTCCAAAGGACTGAGAGCGCTGGAGACTCACCTGCAGTTTTTTAAGTGTCAGGGAATGTTACACTTGTGATTTGGACTTTAGCACAGTTTTTTTCCTGCTGTGACATTGCAACAATATATCTATACTTTGCTGCTTCTAGCTAGCGACTGTTTACTGTAAACTCACCAGCAATAGATGTAATGGATGACTGCCCAGTCTTAATATAAAATTGACATCAAATACAGATTGACCAATACTTTATTATTAGGGATGCATATCAGATATCAAAATTCTGTCTGACACGATATGCAATAATTATTTTCGTATTATGGTCAATAACTGTTAAATGGTAGTTAGTTATTGGCCATAACTTGAAAATGAGTAACAATAAATAGCCAATTTTAAAATTCAATACTATTTTGTGTTAAAAAATATAAATAAAATCAGTCGTTTTAAATGCTACAAGTGGAGATAATTACATTTAATGGGTGCTCATAAATTACTAAATTAGTTATTAAATTGCTAGTGTCTTTTAAAGATTAATAGGTTAGCGTTTATTGACCACACAGGTAATGTAAATGCTAATTGTACACAGTATTTAGCATGCACTAGTAAATTTCCAAATATCGACCAATAAAAATAAATACAATACTAAATGACGATAACAGAGATATACTATGCATATATCAATATATTATGCATGCTATACTATCACTATCATTTGCTTAATAAACATAAATAGACCAAATAATATTGGTTTCGCCAGATAGTCCACCTGTATTTCTCTATCCTTACACATCCTTCTCTCTTTTACAGCCCGTGGAGCCTAATTATCAGCCACACGCTAATTATTGCTGCCTCATTTAGCTGAATAACAACAATGATTAGAAATAACCCAAACTGAGCAATAAACAACAGCAAGACCCACAAAATAACACCATCACTCTCAACTGTTGTGACAACCTGTGAGCAAGTGTTGAACAGACAGCCCCATGGCACTGTGGGAAAATCAGCCCTGTGATATCTACCATTGCTATGATTAAAAGATAACAGGTGGGCATATAAAATATCACTATGTAATGATCGATCAATTAATCTTGACAGTTAAAACCACCAGCAGTCCTATGAAAGATGGGGTGGATCAGGCAAATTATTGTCCATCCATTTAAGCAAGTAAGTAAATAAATAAATAAAAACATGACAGGTACATATAAATAAAACAAGCATAAATATAAATTCATTACAATATTTCCATGGTTTCTTGGAACACCAACCTATAAAATAATGCAAGTTGACTTAAACGTACATTGTTTTACAGGTGGGAGTGACTGGATGAAATGAGTAAGTGGTGGCCAGCGGCCGTGTGAACTCCAGATGAACAGCAGAGCTCCACTGTAAGTCGAGCTGACGGAAAATAGCCCCTAATTAAAGACATGACAGCCAGCACTATCATATTCAGCCACCTGCTTAATAATACACAAAAATTAAAGGGAATATATACCGCCCCTTCCCTTCTCCCATTCATATTTAATAAGCTGATCACCTCCCCTGGGAGCTTCGACCTCAGTGGAGGAGAGGGACTATTTGGGGATATGTTGTGGCACACCTGCACAGGTAAAATTCATGTTGGTGATGGTGCTGGGTCATTTTATGATTTATTTGCATATAACTTTTGGTAAAGTTTCTAACAGTGGTAGGAAAGGGAACTTTCGATAGGAGAGAAGAGAGAGGGAGAAGGAGAAGGCATGAAATTAGAAAGGCGCACACAAAAAGCAGGCAAACTCCTTGGCAATTTCTCCTCTGACAGAGATGGGTCATTATCTGATAGATTTCAGAGTCAGTTCCCACGTTATTGTTCAGATAGACAGTAACCACCCTAGAACAGCCTGGGAATGGGATACTCAACACCACTTCTATCATCCATGAGAAAATGTTGAGAAACTCGGCACAATAAATCAGCCTGAATCACAGATAAAAACAGCCTTTCACTGAGAAACACACACAGGAGTTTATTTCTGTCTGTATCAGTTCCACTGGTCATTATTATGTACATCTATATTTAGGGATGCACGATATTAGTATCATTTCAGTTATCAGCAAATTTCCTAATTTATCGGTTAACTCAATATTGTATATTTGATTGTGCTGCTCATTTCATTTAGACTACCTTTAAAACTCATTTAAAGTTGATCTTTATAAACATTAATTTAATACCACTGTTAAATAATCTTTAGCCAATCTCAAAAGGAATATTAATTTTTCACACTGACCACAATGCATCAATATCCATATTCCTATTGGCTGTATAAATATATACAGAGGATATTCTATTAATCAGGAGCAATAAAGTGTTCACAGTGTTTCCGGGTTCAATAAAATATTACAGTATTACTCAAGCTCAACCGAGTACAAGAAACAGAATGGATGTGCAAAGATATTTTGAAGAATGTTGGTAATCAGACAGTTGACGGTAGCCATAGACTTCCATAGTAGGGGGAAAAAATACTATGGAAGTCAATGGCTGCTATCAACTTTGTGGTTACCAACATTCTTCAAAATATCTTCTTTTGCATTCAGCAGAAGAAAGAAACTCATACAGGTTTGGAACAACATGAGGGTGAGTAAATTATGATTTTTTTTATTTTGGGAGAACTAACCATTTAAACTGTTTGTATCTGTGATATTCCTGTGGCCAAAATTACTTCCTGTAGTGCAAAAATCTCCCAAAAGTGCTTTTGGGAAAACAAACTCACAAATCAATATAGCTGGCAGGGTCTTTCATATATGAAAAGGCATTTCACTGGATCCTACTGAGAATCCGGAGAATCCGTCTCTGGGGGTTTCTGTAATGCCGACATTCTCTTATTTCTGGGTTTAAGACATGTCATATTCTTTGTTAAAACACAGGATATATGTGCCACAAGACAAGGTTAGAAAACATGCACACATACACACAGGAGATTGTGGGAATGCTTGAGTCCACCCCCTCTCATTTTAAAAATCCACATAATCCCATCAAATCACATATTCACACCCCCACTACACTCTGAGAGGTGAAGAAACATTTGTTTTCCTCCTAATTCTGCCTTTGTCCTTTCATTCTCTTATTTATCCACAGACGTGCAGTAGACGCAGCAGATTTGCGAATGCGTGGGCAACGGAGAAAAAAACAGTCCTGATACCTGATCGGCCCAGCAGCAAAAAGGTGACACTTAATCCTGACGTCAGGCTGTTGACCCTTAGCAGTCACCTCACTAATTCAACATAAATAGTTAATGACGGCCTGCATACACACATCTTATGTAACCAAACTTGACAAATAAGTGGAGAGAACCACTCAAGAGCAAACTACTGGAAATGAGAGGCAATTCTTTCCACCATCGCTCTTGTGTTTGTCCATGCATTCGCCCAAAGCTCCACTTCTCGGGTGTTTTAACCACTGATACCACTAATATCAACTTGTCGGACCGTTTTACTAATTCACCAGCTTGCCTAAGTTACCAACTTGCAACGTTTAAATATTTAGATGCAGACAACTTGCTTACTTGCATAACATTACATATAAACTTCAAATCTACGAATGAACAATAAATCGTACGGAAGTCTCATATAAGGAGTAACAACTGGAATAGAATGGCAGACAATTGGATTGCATCAATGAGCTACTTTTTACTGTTAGCCAATACAGTACTTTAGACATTTACACTATTTTAAGAGAGAGAATGTTATATAAATAACTTTGTAGTGGCCCATGTGAAACTGTGTGCTATTAGTTCACACCAGGGTAATAACAACAAATATAGTCAACAAATACGAATTAAAATAAATATATGTAAATCTTTTCAGTTTGTTATATTAGTATTGCTCTTGACAGTTACATATAGCAAAAACTAACTTAAATGCATAGCTATTCAGCAACAGGTTACAAACTTGAAGGCTGCTTATTGGATCGGTATGACATGTCATTGTCATTATGAATACATATTTACTTCTGGAAAACTCATGACCTAGCCTACCAGCTGGGCTGCACGATATATCAAAATTACCAAAACACCGCAAAGTTTTAGGTTGACACATATAGCAGAGAATACACTGGTCACACCTCACCCTTACTTGTAACTTGCTTGACGTTAAAAAGAGTATAAGCTGCGGGGAAAAAACTTGCTGATATACTCGTGTTGTCTGACATGCACCCGAATCTGGCGCAAAGAAAGCGTGCAATCCCAAATTCAGGGATCTGACTTATTGCGCTTGAACGGTCAAATACACACACAGTTATGCCAAAATGTCTGTCTTGGCGAGTATTCTTGTAAACGCAGTCGCTTATGTCTTTAGTAAATCGGATGTGTGTCAATAGGATTCGTGTATCAGGTCTAAAAGTGACAGCAGCCCAATACAGTAAACCTGCTGCTGTCTGTCAAACAAAAAAATAAAAAGAGAAAATCACTCACTGCTCTTGACTGAATAACTTTTGTAGCTTTAATATAAATCAATTTAAATTTTTTTTATGTGAAGACTATACAGTGTTTTAGTTTTACATTTGATTATTCCATTTCTGTATTGTTTCTTACTTGGATGCTATAGTGTTAAATCGATCTAATGCACTGTTTATTTCATTTATACCTTTGTTGTATTGTATTTGTCCTATTGTTTGTAATTTCCCTCTTAGTTCTTATTTTCAATAACAAATATCAGTTAAAATAACACAAATAACTAAACGGTCACCCCTAGTTTCATGTGTTTTTTTTACCTGGATGTTCTTGATATAAAGTTTTCAGATTAATATATATTACCAAGTTGAGCAAAGAGTTTTTTTTTTGTTTGTTTGTTTGTTGTGTTTACATTGATTTTAAAATGATATTGTTGTCAGATTTGTGACATTATTTTTTATGTAATGCTAAAACCCTGCTGTTCACTTTCAGAAGTTGTAGTGATGCTTTCTTTTCCCAGAAAGAATGTCAAACATTTAAATTGGTTATATCATTTTTAGTTTTTAAATATATATATATATATATATATATATATATATATATATATATATATATATATATATATATATATATATATATATAATTTAAATAGATTTGACACACTTAAAGCATTATTGTATCGCATATCGCACTATTTAACAAGATATCACATTTTTCCTCAATATCGTCCAGCCCTACAGTTAAGTCTTGCCTTACAAACTAATGGAGAGTTACAAACTAAGTTACAAACTAACTAGCTTCTGAGCCCCCAGTGCAAATTCATCTCAGTGTAAGACCTTACACTGGTGCTGGTGCAACACTACCCTGTTAATCATTGTGGCTAATATCACACAGAGGGCAGTGACAGTCACGCTGTAGGGCAGACTCCAGGTTTCACCCCTGAACTTCTTTATGAGTGTGGTATTCTAGGCGACTGATTCTGGCCTGTGCTCTGATGACTAATTGATTGGTGTTAATCTGCAGCTAAATGAAATATTCAGTTGATTCAGGGAAAGGCAGACAGGGCTTGATGGGTCATGTGACCCTAGAGGTCATGTGATAGGCCTGCATGAGAGAACTCATTAGCTGGCCTGATGAGCAGCGGGCTTTTGGCTCGTTAACCCTGCACAGGATTGGTTTCGCTTCCAAGCCGGCCTGGTCACAATCCCGAACTGCGAGGGGAACAATACACTTTCTTTTTTCTTGCTGAGCTGGGCTGCCCGCAGCATATCCAAGCAGTTACAGTTAACCGCTCAAGCTCCTGAAAACAAATTATAACGTCCTTTTGTCTCCTTAGCTCCATATTATTATTACATGGCCATCGTCCATACCGCAACACTCAAACGTGCGGATGCAAACGCACACCCGCACGCCTGCCCTTCCCCCTCCGCCATTTCATCTGCGGAAATGGCCCTGCGCTCTGCAACACGCGTAAAAGTGCACTCCAGTCTTTCAAAAACACCTTCACTTTGCTCTCAGCGGCAAAGCCTTTGAACTGCTCCTTTCAAAAATGCTGCCCTTGTAGCCATGAATAATATTTGCCAGGTGTTAGAGAGAGCGAGTGAGTGAGAGAGAGAGAGAGAGAGAGAGAGAGAGAGAGAGAGAGAGAGAGAGAGAGAGAGAGAGAGAGCAAGGGAAGAGCTGTCTAAGGTCCTTTTGCTTGAGGTGGAGGGAGCAAGAGGCCTGCTTATTAGTCGCCGTTTATTAGTTCCTTGACACACACACACACACCCATACACACGCACACACACACACACACACACACAAAATGAATGCATGTACACTCTATTACACAATCACAAAAACATGCTCACAGGTACACATGTAAGATGAAAGATGAAAGGCCTGGCTTTTCCCTAAACCTTTAATTTAGAGTTTAAAAAGGGAGGGTGCAGGGAGCTGGTGAGGTACAGTACATGTATAAAAATGGAAGAAGCCACATGAAGGATCTCTACACACTTACACAATTGCATACTCTTTAAAGAGATTTTACATTTTTCATTGTATCTCTCTTCATTATTTTTAGCAGCCCTACTAGTTTCTGACAATAAATGATACACCAGTCAGTACATTTACATGCACTTTAAAAGTTTGATTTCAGTTGGACTAAAACAATGTCTTAAAATGTCATGTAAACACTTTACTGTGACTGAAATTGTACCAGTCAGATTTTTCAGACTAACAGACCAAGATAACATGATTTGTAGCTTGGCTTCGTCCAGCTTTTAAAAAAAAAACGTTATTGGGAGTGGGACTGCAATTGGGCTTGGCATTCTGCACTTGCTCCGAAAGATGTGTCACGTGTATTTAATGCTTCAAATATTCAATTATGCATTGTGTAATTTATATTTGAGAAAACAGACAGATAAAGACTGTAGCTCGATCACTCATTCTCAACCAGTAGTTGAATCAATCTCATTTTTCAACACGGAAGTAAGGAGTTTTCTGTGAATGTGCGAGACTTCCGATTTATTAGCTGCTATAGAGAAATAACAAGAAGAATATAGCAAAGTGCAGTAAACTGTCAAACTGTTTACACTACAAACCAGAGTGCTTATAATTAAGACACTACATTAAAATAATATGGTAAGAAATACCATAACTAGTGAGCCGTTTTGTACAGCTAAAAATAACTGGAAGCGAATGAAACTGAAAGCCAGACACATACAAAATTACAAATGGCAGCCCCTGCTCTTGCCTAAAAAAATGAAGTGGATGAGAAAGAAATTAGGAAATAATTGAATTTCATTTGTAATAAATAAAACAACATTTTAAAAAGTTTAAAAAATTCACTGTTAGGTCTTAAAGAAAATAATTTTATGGTTTTTCCCATAATTTATGATTCTAGGTAACTCACAATAGTTTTTAGTTGTAAATTATTGTAATTGTAATAGCTGTAATAATGGCCACTTTAATATAAATGAATGGTAATGAAGTATGATATCCAGAATAATATGAATTCATATTTATGTTCACCCTACTTCTAATTTAGTGTTTAGGAAAAGGCTTGAGCCCAGGGGCATCGCTGGACCCCTTTTTAACAAATTCTTATAAATGGAGATTATCGTACAACGACCTGAGAATCCTTTTCTTTAATATTTCTGTAATCAAGTCATGTTTTCTATCAGCCAATCACTTTTTTGATCAAACAGGTTGGCAAAAAGGTCTGAAATTTGAAATGTTCGCGGTTCAGTTTGATTCATTTAAACTGTTCATTTATGCACAGAAGCATTTGCAGCAGTTTCTCACACTGAAATAGTTATGGGAAATTTAGTCAGAAAAAAAGGGCTAGATCATGTGGAAATTTCCTACAATTCATTGGAAACAAAACTTGCAAATGCCTTCTATAATTTGTCAGCAATTAAAAAGCTTTTTATTGCATGTGAAGCTAGTGATCTTTACTGCAGATAAGGACAATTTATATAGATTCATAATAGTATAAAATAAGAGTATCAATATATGGAGACATTTTGTTTCGAGATGCCCTAATGAGCCTGCCTGGTTGGTCTGTAACAAAAATGGTTGGGAATCACTAGACTACACTGACAAAACAAAAAGTAGCAATATCAGATTTTAAGCATATTTGTATAATGCTTTGATAAACCGCAATTTCTATGAAAATGCCTTGAAAATTTCTTTGGTTTTATGAGCTTTGTTGGGACTTGGTGAACCGAAAAGTAAACAAAGAAAAAGAAAACCTCTGCTGTGCCTCAACACCATCACCCCCAATTTTTACCCGTTTATTGTGTGGCCAGGCCATATTGAAACCCACCTCTCCTCTCATGCTAGCTCAAGGTGGCTCTCATGAGCTAAACACTAATTGAGAGCTCCGGCGGTTTGAATGTGAATTCTGAGAGCGGTGTTTGAATGGCGCCTGTCCTTGGGTTCAGTCTCATGAAGAGTAAACGAAGGGCTGCGTCTGTGCGTGTCCTCAGGTTGACGGTTTCAACCCACACACTCTCTCAGTCATGTGTCCTTGACTAAACTCCCATTATAAGGCGCTGTGACCCCATAATGAGTTCGGTGCCCCGGGCTTGAGTGGAATATGCACCACTGCACCATTGTGCAAGGGAATATAGTCTCGGATGGGCTGAGAATGCCACAGCTTCAGTCTGTTACAGGTCCATCCAGAGTCCAAAGTGAGGAATTATGTTCTCATGATCTACTGAAATACATGTGCTCAAACAGGAGAGGCCTCCGTCTGCTCGTGCATGCCAATGTATGGCGTACCGTTGTGTATTATGAATCTAGAAGAATATACACGAGCTGCTCCTTTGTCTTCTCAAGGCCCGAGGAGCAAACTTGCTTAAGGCAAGCACATAATCACATAGCAACACGAACTCTGCCATACGTTAGAATGGAGACCCGGTGTTAATCTACAGGTCAGCGGTGGAGTGATAAACGCTGGGCGCGCACATCTCTCAGCCATTGTTACCTACACAATAAGACGCTGTGCTGAGTTCTGCTATAGAGAAGCTTGAGGTAATTTAATCCATTGTGAATACCGATAATGACAATGTTTATTTCAGATAGAGACATCAGTATTGACTGTAACGCAGTACAAAATTGCCATGCACCACAGGCCACACCAAATAGAGCTACCATCCAGCTATGCAGAAGAGCAGAGAACGTGCATTCACGCACCATTGTGTGTGTGTGTGTGTGTGTGTTTGTGTTTGTGTGTGTGTGTGTGTGTGTGTGTGTGTGTATACAGTATGTGTGTGTACAGTAGTGTGTGCTGCCTTATTTTCTGGCTGACAACGATTCTGCGGTGACACATGAAAAGGTAACTACCTTTTTTCGCAGTATATTAGTATATACACAAATGTAAACCAGATAGAACTTAAAATAAAAGGGTTTCTCAATAGGGTTGTTTTCATAAATGACTTAACAGTTAGCAAAAGATGAGGTTTTCTATTGAATTCTACTGCAGCCATATAAAGGAGGTCTAACATAATATAGAACAGAGTTAAATTAATAAACGTGGTAATTTCTGATTGTGGCCATATAAAATAGAGACCTAATTTCTATTGCACTGAAGATGGTGCTTGTAAATCAACCCACCGAGGAGGTGAGCAAAAAAAAAAAAAAAAAAAAATCCAAATGACATTATATACATATAAAAACCATAAAAGCAATGGAACTATGAGCACAAGGGAATAGGTCCTCAACAATTCTGATTTAAGACAGGAGCAAAATGTGACAAAAATGTTTAAGGACATATTATTATTTTCCCCCTATGACACTTATGCACACTCTTGTCCCATTACCCACAACCCCCCTTGCTCCTCTGAGAGATGCACCTGAATAGGAATCGCATGTTCTTTAGATTTGCATCTGCTGTTAGGCACTCGCTGCATCACGGTCTCTGAAAGCTCCCTGAATGGAAGCTCTTCAGCTGCACACCTTGTTCTGCAAGGCTAATTAAGGCCCAACAATTAGCCATGCAGGAATCAGGTCCGTTGTTTCCTCGCTGACATTTGTAACTGATAAAGTCGAAGAGAAAGGCCGTGTCACGCTGATGGGGATGAACAAATCGCTCTCATTTGAAAAGCGACGACCGAAATCTTACTTCGCTCACCGTTTTTTCAGACAGAGCTGAACTTTGGCCGTTAGCTCTGGGTCCCTCGCGTTGACACCTAATAAGCATAAAATCAGATAAGACAGGGAGCATGAGGAAACAAGTGAGGGCGTCAAGCTAGAACACAACAGGACAGATGTCTTACTCAGCTGGTTCAAAGGGAAGCTAAAGAACACAGGGGCTGCTAATGTGATTTAGCTAGAATGCATTCAGGTTAAAGGTTACAGTGAGACTGCCGGGCAGCAGAAAAACAGATGACAACTGTGAAACTAACCATGACAGATGGGAATTAAAGTGACTTACTGAACTCACACAGAACCATGTCATGAGTCGTTTCCTCTGGTCTCGCAAACACTTATCTCAATCTCTGACAGCAATAGGATAAATGGGACTGACATTTAGAAGAGCGCTACATTTGTTTTATTCTCTCCTTTAGATTATTTTGTGCACAAAACATTAATGGATTTTATCATTAAATAATCATTCAAAGATTCAATTTAAAAACTATAAATTTGATATGGTCAGAAAAATGTAGATGAATGTGAAATCAAACTGACGATGCTTACCCTTAATCAAATTTAGAGTTTCCTCAAAGACAAGCCATTGTATCCCATTGTAGTATTAGTGATTGTTTCCTTGTCAAATCCCAGCAATACTAGTACTTGATGAGAAACAAATTCAATACACAGCCTTTCAGACCAATTAGAGTTTTTCAAGAGCGATCATAAAGCCATCAGTCACAGGATGAAAACTTCACAACAAGGTCAAACAAATCACAAACTACATCTAGGTTTAGAGTTCTGAATAAAAGCAAAAGGTAAGGTGTTTTTCCACCAAAGAAAACCGATTAAAATTACTAACAAATAGCCATATTTCAAACATCAATATCCAGCAATGAATCATAATAAAAAAAATCAATTACCACCAAAAATGGAAAATTCTGTACCATGTCAAAAGGTCATGGAGAAAATGTTTTTAAAACCTACATGTCTTCATATATATCAAATTCAAGATTATAATGTTCAAGCAGTTATTAGGATATTCAATTCAGAACAGAAAATTTAGATATCCTTCAACTCTCACGGTTTCTTTTCTGAATAACAAAAGATTGTTGTCCCTCTCAGAAAGAAACAGTTTCTGCTTCGTATGTTTGTTTTCTCTGTGTTCTGGGTTTCATCATCACGTTACATATTAAATTTGCTTCAGATTGAACAAACAACATGGAAGACAAGGAAGACAAACGGAAGACAAGGAAGAAGAATAATAAGGAGGAATAAGGATCAGAAAATAGATTTTAAGGGTTTACACAGACCAGGAATTTGTTTAAGTGTTTGTATGTGTGTGAAGGAGAGAAAGAGAGGTCCTCTGAAAGGGTTAAACTTGAGTCTCCAGCTTTTATGCTATCATCCTTAGTTAAATTGAAGAAGAAATTAGCAGAGGAATTAGCAGAGCAATTACCACTTTAAATTGGACTAATTCCTCTGGTCTTGTCACAGCTGTATTCCAAAATATGTGTTTTTTTTCCTTCCCCATCTAGCACACTGTTATTAATTTTTCTAATTTGAATCTTCGCCTTTTCACCAACTGACACCTGGGGCTGCTGATGGGGCGCCTCTGTCAGACCTCTTTCAAATTTGCACCCCTCCTCATTCCCTCTTTTACCCTCCCTCTCTCACATGAACATACTGTGTGTACCATATTCAATCCATTACACCATTTTCAGACCTCTATCTTTATCTTTCTTTGACCTTCATCGTTTACATTTTTCTAGCAGCTGTTCAACATCTACCTCTTTCTGCACAAACCAAAAAACACATGACAAGTACATACGAGAATAAAATAAAGTGCATTACGGTAAGGTCGCAGGAAAGTGTTACAGCAGCATTTACTGTGTCAAGTTCTTATTCTACTAGTGTTTCAGAGACAGTATTTAAAGATGTAAATATAAATGTTGTAAACACATTTCTGCTTTTTACTCCTCCGATTTTCAAGAGCTTCTCATGCATCCAAATTGTGATTAAGCTCAAGCGTACTTATTGACTGGAGGTCTATTGGCCTGTTCCCCAGGTGCCGGCTCTGATACACTGTGTCTTGAGAGCAGTTTTATAGGATTAGGTCTGACAGCTTATTCTGTCTGCTCACTGAGACTGGATACATTCACCTTTGACTCTTGTTGTTTCTTCGTATGTAACCGAAACAATCAATTTGATTATGGGAGTCTTAGCGGACAGGACATCTGTCGCCCCTACTGATGCGACTTAAACCAGCACAGACAGTGATGTTTGATGCATTGAAACCCAGATCATTGATTCCCCCCACCCCCACCCCACGCAAGATTTCGGGTTGTAATTACCCCCTGATTGGAATAAAATCCAGTCAATAGTCAATAATAGACGGTGCTCATCAATATCGCCACAAGGGTTAACTGTACTGCGCTCAGAGATAGCAAGAGACTTAATTAACCCGATTCATCTGTACTCTCACTGCTTTCATCCTTTAAGGACATATCAGATTGAATGTCTAAAGCAACGCTCTGGAAAGTATTGGAAAATGTCATTCGTTGAGTGTGTTAATAACATTGCGTGACGAAGGGAAACCAAAATTCCAGCACAAGTTATGCGGTGTAAACAAGCTTATCTTTCTAACGTTTCAATGTCAGATATGATTCTGGTAACAGTTACTAACAGGTTCAGGGTTTATTGATATTCAATTAAACAGGTTCAGAGAACGAAAAATGAGGAGCAGGAGGGGAGGTTAGTATCAGCTAATTTGGTCAATGTTTATGTATAGGCTTAGTAAAGATGTTTGTTTGTTTGTTTGTTTAACCCTGCCAGCTTCTTTGGCTATTTTCATGGCGAGACAATTATGGTAAAACTTTTTCATTTTTTTTTTACAATCTTTTGTTACTAAAAAAAACTGTATTTGGTTTAAAAATAAAAAAAAGGTCTTTCACAGTGTTAAAACCAGCACAATCTAATAAAACATGCTTCAGGAATAAAGGGTTTTGACAGAAAGAGCATGTGTGGTGATCTTCTCCTAATATTAAAAAATTGGTGTGTGTGTTATCTTGGAATGGCCTATCAGCACCGGGTAAAAACAATCTGGTCCCATCGGTTTGAAAATGTATAGAAGCTTCTTCTCCCAATATTGGGGCTGATTTCATTGAGTTTATTCATTGTATACATATACCATTCTTTTTGCCATTTGCTATTAATATAGGAATAAATTATTGGTTTTAGATCAATAGGAGGTATGGTGCGAATTTCAAGGTCTGCTGCATTTGTAAAGACATGCTAACTGTATTGCACTGAGATATTTGGGAAGATGCTTTTAAAATAGTGTACAGATTTTACAGTATGCAAATCTGCCAATGCTACACTCAGACCAATGAGATCCTCAACTATTACTGACAATGGCAAAATCCACATTTCAACGGCCCTTCCCAATCTCCAACTGCATGTCGCTGCTAAGGCTGCTGCATAAGCTCAAACCTCCTCTATATTCCATGGAAATCATTTAGCTGTCTCCAAAACAATTTAGATTTCAAACCAGAGATGTGACGTTGGGTTATGAATCTGCTTTTTGTAAAACTAAAAGCATTTTCTGAAAAAAAAACTTTTGAGATAATAACTTCAAAATGTGCTCATTTACTATTTAGATGCCACACGCCAATATGCCTGGTGGGCTTCACCTTAGCGGACGGCTACTATATCTAGGTTAAACCTCAATCAAATTCACATATCAGTCTTCGCTGCTGTTGTCGAAAAACTGCGGGTTGAGAAACTGCTAACAAAATCTGAAAATCTACCTTAAATTAAAAGATTCACTAAACAGTCACCTGTTACTTAACAAAAAGAGTACAGTAGCCTCTAAAATTGAACTTTTTCATTTAATTTCAGTTTAGATCTAAATCTACAATAGCCATGGAGTCTGAACTGTCACACTACATATTTACAGTACATCTAGCTCAAATCGGTTCAGATGTAGCCTCTGCCAAAGCTTACAAAAAGAGCACAAGTGCCATTTGCCAACTCAGTATCAATAATCCTTACCCAAAAGTAGGGGCAGATTTGCATGGCAGGAAAAAATCAACTTCACATTGTTGAAAGATCTGAAACATGCAGCTTTATATACCAATATACACTTCTTATTTAATATTAAGCTATGCACTCAATTATATTCAATTAATAATCTCTATTGTGCTAAAATCATTACTGCAAAAATGATGCTTAGTTGACATTCTAATTCATAGATAACTCTTCTATTAAGCAAGGCCTGGGATGATCGACGCAGTGAACCAGAAAATACATTTTGAGTTTCTAAAACTGCTAATTAATTTCACTGTTTGAACAAAAAGGTTGCAACAGCTATGAGAGTACTAGTGACTTAATATGGTTTTAATTAAAGAATTTACTTCATGATAAATTTTTCTAAAGTATTTAAATTAAGATAAATATTATTTAAAATAAACTGCATTCACATAAATTAATCACATGTGAAGCAGTTCCATTTAAAATAAATTCATTCTCTTCAACAAGAATAATGTAAAAGCCAGTGTTTCGGTGTTGCATTGACAGTTATTATATAAATACATAATGAACAGGCACACCAAATAAAAAGTGGAATCAAATTAGTCTATTCAATTGCTGGGTAAGCAAAAAGTTTTAAGGTTAAGAACGTATGCATTCCTGCTAAAATAAATGTAAATAAACAACATTTTTAAAATCTTTGACATTTCAGATTAAAGAAGATGGAGAATTCATGGAATTTGTTGAATTAAAGTTGGCAAAGCCTTGTACTGTGTTCCTTACCCTTCAGTATAATGGTTGTGAATAGATTGGAGGCACTTGTCCCACATTACAAGCCAAAACCATTTAATATTTCCTAGTCATTTGCATCAATGGAGGGAAAAAAACAAAATTTTATTACAAAATGTATACACTCGCAAGAATAAGATCGACAGAGGAGTCGGTGCACAATGAATTTACATTTGTGTATGTGATTTTTATTGAGAGCTCTTGCTGTTTCTTTTAAATGAAGGAAAAAATCTCTCTCTCTCTCTCTCTCTCTCTCTCTCTCTCCCCATCCATCCACCCTTCCCTTTCTCTCTCACTCACAATCGCCATAATCAAATCAAAAATTCATTAATCCCATAACTAGAAGGAGGACATTGAGTTTGACCAATTTTCATATTCCGAGATGCCTTTTCGACTCACTCTCTGGTGAAAAAAATAGCATTCCAGAGATCATGTAATCTGCTCAAACAGAAGCATAACTTTCACTGGGGGTGGGGGTGGGGGGGGGGGGATACTTCAAACAATACTGATAAGAAAAGAGAGAAGAAGATCTCCGCCAGAGGGAGGAACGATTGAAAACTGCCAAATTATTTTGATTTCAGTCTGAGAAGGCCTCTTCAATAGGTCAAACAATGTGTGTTTGTTTGTGTGTGCATTTGAGTGCCCGAGCGCTCATGTCAGTTGCAGTGTGTATGAGAGAGAGGTGTGGTGGTGCGGAAGAGCGAGCTGAGAGTACTTACTGTCAAATGGAGGATGAGAGGGGCGTGAAACACCGTGCTGTCCCTTTAACCTTTGACCCCAGTTGAGACAGAGTTTGAAGTACAGGAAATGGGAATAACCTCTGACATGCACAAATAAACGGACACACTAAGACAAACGGAGACACAAACACAATGAAGATTTCATAAATAAAGAGAGAGAGAGAACAGAGAGCTACAGCGCTTTGAGTGATGTAATCATCCTCAGAGCAAAATCCGCTGCACCTCAGGAAGCTTATCAATTACAGAGAGGCATCTCATATAGCACACATGTACTCACAGCTATGATCAAACAGACTATCACGCAACAAAAGAAAATAAAGGATGGATTACTTTTCCCCGGCTTTTCCTAATTCCCTGTCAGCTTTCACTAAAGGTCCTGCAATGCTAATCTCTCATGCTACAGAAGGAAAATGTCAGTTCTGTATCCGCTTTATCTGGAATTACACAGATATACTGGAAAAACTTCCCATCAGATAAGAGTCCATCTCCTCCATATGGAAGAAGTAGTGGCAGCTGCCTGCCTCTATATCTAAGAGGAAGATAGCGGCTCGACTGGACTACTGGCAATCAAAATGGTCCCCGACTCATTACAGCATATTACTGCACCCTTTCTTTCCTTAACCCCTCTGTCTATTTCTCCGCCTTCCTTCGCTAATTCCAATTCCGTCTCCTGTCAGAGAGGAGACTCATGTCAGATAGCGCAAACTTGCTGGACATATCATCAGATGTCTGTCCTGATTCAGGACGGCCTCATTCAGTTCCCCACCAAAAATGATGATGGTGCAACAAACTCATACACAAAGCAAAACAGAGCTCTTAGGTTTTGAGTTGGTGCAAGGTGGTTCTTTTTCTTTTCTGGCCAGTTGTTCTCTTTATCGTCGTCACATCTTAATTTATAACCGAGTCGTCATTATCATGTCTGTCAGCCTTGTTTAACCTCTCCTGATCTCCAATGATTCCCTGCTGGCTGACAGACATGATTGCTTGCCTTCTGTCCGCCTGCTGATAGGAGCTGAGTGATTAGCCCGCCTTCTACAGCTAGACAATGATGCATTGGAGTCAGCAGTCTGGACTACATATTAATGAGAGGGGTTGTGAGACTTTGATAAGACTGGGCAATGATACACTTTGGGAAATTTGGGGGTGGCAGTGAGGAGGTGGAGGAAATGGGGAGGGAGGTGAAGAGGGGTAACGGTATGATGTTTTCAGCACCATTTAGCCATTACCCCCAGCAATAACTGCTAAATATACTGCATTAAATAAATAAATAAATAAATGTTTTGCAGTACATACCAACTTTCTCATCTGAAAAAGAGTAATTGACATTTAATACGATGTCAAATATACTCATCTCATTTTCACTGGCTCCACCACAGGAGTAATACATTTTTATATTTTTCATTTAATCTAAAGTTTTATTTACAAAATGTTTTGTTTCCTTAACAAAGAGGGGGGGGGGGGGCTATAATATACAGCTATAATGATCATTTCATAAATGCACTTCTGCTTTATTTACATTATTTTGGTGACAAGTAGCATCTTATACATTTATAAATATAAATCAGTTCATGTAAATGTAAATCAATTTTCAACATTGAAAACAAGTGTTATAAGTCTGCAAGACTACAAGAATGGATTTACAAGACCAATGATTGTAAAATTTTATATTCACACAATAAGTAACAGTTCTGTCAAACTGGCCAAAAATGCTCTCACACAGGACAAACATTAGTAATAATGTTGCAAAATAAATTATTATAATAAAAATAAAGAAAAAAAAACACCTAAACTACACACCTTACCTAAACAAAATGCATTATATTTACTCCTTTATAACCGAACAAGCTTATACATATGTGACGCTGGAGCACAAAACCAGTCTCATAGGTAATTTTTTTTTAAATTGAGATTGAAATTGAGCTGAATAAACAAGCTTTCCATTGATGTATGGTTTGTTGAGATATGACAATATTTGGCCGAGATACAACTATTTGAAAATATGGAATCTGAGGGTGCAAAAAAATCTTAATATTGAGAAAATCGCCTTTAAAGTTATCCATTTCTGTTGGTGATTTTGCTGCATGAAATTTAAAAAATATCTTCATGGATCATGATCTTTACTTAATATCCTAATGATTTTTGGCATAAAAGAAAAATCGATCATTTTTACCCATACAATGTATTTGTTTGTGTACAAAGCTATTGCCACAAATAAACCCGTGCGACTTATGACTGGTTTTGTGGTCCTGGATCACATGTGTTATATTTCAAAACAGTGAGGAATTCAAGTGAGCATTCTTGACATACAGAAAGGATCTTGCTCTCTCCAGTAAGCTCTAATAATAAGTGAGAGTAAAATAACAATAAGAGAGTAAAAATGTTTTCAGTCAACCTAAGCCTGTCTCCCTTCTATCCTTTCAAAGCAACTAATGGCTACTTGATCCTAAATGCTCTGCTTGTACAACTCTGCTTCTGAATATGTGTATTCTGCAAGATGGATGAAGAGAGAGGGAGAGAAAAATATGAGAAAATGCAGCCGGAACGAGAAAGAGATATTCTCCAAACGATTCTGTCAAATGTCACATCAGTGCACAGCTAAGGGAGAGGGGCGGGCTGTGCCATTTCAACAAGAGGGGTCACTGGATTTCTGGGGGATATGGAGAGAAGTTAATATCACTCTTTTCTAAGGTCACTTGACCTGTCTTCATCCCTCTTTCTGATTCGCTATTATTCCTTAATCACAGCCTTATGGGAAGCCTGTTGGAAAAGTTCAAATAAATTAAACTTCATTCCTTCATAATCTAGATTATTTGTGTGTGTGTGTGGGGGGGGGGGGGGGGGGTGGACACACATTCAGGTGATCTTGAGAAATTAAGAAAATAACTTCTGAAGGTTTTGAATTTTAAAACCCTCAAAGCAATTTGCTAATATCCACATTTGAAATATATTTAGATTCCGTTTATCTAAATGGAATCCGTCTAAAAACAGATAACAAAAACTATCCTTCTCATATAACAGAATAAAATGTGTGCAAGCGATTTTTTATTTTAAAAAAAACTCTGTATGTTTTTTAGAGTAGCAACTTGAATGTGTGTTTTTGATATAACTAAGGAAAAGACAAGGACACCCCTCCCATGAATGCAAACACACAGGCCTAACAAGCCCCTCCATCCCTCCTCCTACCCATCAGCAGGGCTGTATGCCAATAATTTCTCCTTACATTTGAGTGGGCTCCAGTTAAACTCAGGCACTAATGGGGTTTTTTCCAGATAAGAAATTACCAGTGCTGGTCGCTCCTTTGTCTCTCCCTGGGAGCTCAACTGCCGTCACCACGGAGAAAGGCCTCGGTTACCAGAGAAACCGAGAGTGTTCTACCCGGGTCTCCATGGTAAAGAACAGAGCATTTTGTCACGGACCTCTTTTCAAACCCTGAACAGGCTTTAACAGTTTGGCCACAATCAGGACAAAATGTAGGCCTATACCATTATTTGTTATAGGAGAACCTGCCATATGCTTTCACTATTCATGGTCCCAGACTTCACATCATGGCCAAATCGACAGTATTCAGCCGCTGCGCATGTGATATTTAACTATAGATTAGACAATGACACAAATCGATTAGCACAAATCTAAAAATAAATAAAAAATTGCATATTAAATTAGGCTATTTCTTTTTGCTTTAGAACCAGTTGAATGTTCTAAACCATAGATTTAGATTAGTTTGTTTTTTATATCCTACTGAATATTGAATATTACTGCAGTCAGTGTGTGGCAATATTCTCTTTTTTTATAGTTCTATAGTCTATTTTGAGTTTGATGCCCCTGCCCTCCAAAAAGCAGTAGCCTAGGCCTAAATGAAGGTAAAAGCTAACGGCCTTAAAACTGCCATTTTGTTGATTGGTAAATAAAAAGAAATAGGCTATCTCTGTTTCACTGATTCAGTTCAAAACTAGCGACAACGACAACTATTTTAGATAACCTATTAGATAATAAATTATGAGATGAATAGTCAGCAATTAATGTTTTTTTTTTTTGTGTGTTTTTTTTTTTTTTTTTTAGAATCTATTATTTTAAAAGTAACATGTTTATTTTTCTAGCGTTCACTTTTCGGTCTCAGTTTCCTCCGAAGTAACAGGCTTGCACTCGCTCTCTATTTCTCACTTGAAAAAAGATGAGAGGTGAATGAATTGAGGTGGAGAGGCAGAAGAGGAAAAGGGGAAACTGTGAGAGGCAGCAGCTATTCTCTGAGAGAAAACACGGGCGCCGGTAGCCTCCATTTCACTTCAATCACGGCGAGGGAAACAGGGAAATTACAGCGCACACAAAGACACTGGCGCCGTAATTTCAGGATAGACAAACCCTGCAATAAAATTACTCAAATTACCGGCGTGTAGTGAAAGTGCTGCTCACAGTTAATCTTCCCGTGTCAGCAGCTGCGCGAGCGTCCCGCCACAAGCGCGAGCGTCCCCGTGATCCCGTTTATCCGCGTGCCTGTCATTACCGCGAGCGCGCGATCACTTTTTACCAGGTGCTCAGTCACTTATGAGAGTATGAGGTGCTCACACTTCATTTTCTCTAAAATATTTAAATCATTAGCCTAACCCATTTAACACAAATTATGGGGTACAATTTATTCTATACAGGAGACAGAACTGAATCGGGTATTAATAAATAAATAAAAAATAATGATGAAATGCTCAAACTCAGTATTTAATATATTGACACGTGCTCCTTTTGATCTGATTTAGAAATAATTATCGGAGAGCAAAAACAATTTAAATACACGAAAGGGGGCATAATATAAGGCTTTCTTTTTTAATTAGCCTGCTATTAGCCTAAAACTATAGTTTATTTAGCCTACATGCATTAATTAGAACTAAAATACAATTTTTTTAAAACCTAATCAGCAACAGTCACCCAGGGGGAAATGAAATTTGTTTTAACAGATGAATTGATTTAAACATGATTATTGCATTAAATGTTTAATTTATTTTTTTACTTGAAGATGTATAAATAAGCAAACATCATAGCCTACTACTAATCTTGTTATATATATATTTAATTATGGGATGCTTTTTATAGATAATAGATAAATGCATTTTAACTCTTGGTGTGCTCAAAACAATTAGTGTAATGGCAACTTCAACTTCAAAAGGCCAAATCAAGGCATTTTTCTTTTCATTCTGAACTGCAGTAAAAATGCTAATATTCCCGGGAATTCATGTGCCATGTTGTGTTCTACTCCTCATAATCTTCTGCAATCCCCATTGCTGCATCTAAGATATAGGCTAGATCATCTGGGTACAAAAGAAGATTTTCTGCTGTTCTGTTATTGGTAAGATGGCACCACAGCTGGCATGAGTATTCCAGCCCCGGGTCATGATTACAGTATAGATTTCAGCTCTAACCTAAAAAAAAAAAACTTCAGCCAAGCTGATGCTCACTAAAGCTGAAAACAGGAATGGATCATCAGTGCTTAATTGCGTTCAAAAATGAGTTCTGCAACAGCCTGAAACTATTGTTTTTGACAAAAAAAAACTTTCTACTAAGAAAACAACAATCTTTCTTTATTTCTAAATAAAAATAATTTAACAAGGTGGTACTCCAAAAATGTTAAAGAAATTTTTTGTAAGAAATTTTCACTTTTCTCACTGTATAATTGTACTTTCCTCCATGATTAATGTAATGCAGAGGAAGGTTAATATGTTCAAGTACAAAGAGATGTGGTGAACAGACTCTGTTCTTGACCTCTTTCTTGAGTTGAACTCCGTGTTAGTTGCTTTCATTCAAACAGCCCTCAGCGATGGAGAAAATATGAGCTGTATTATCAAATGCTAAAATAAACCTTTCTTTATGCTTTTATTTGCCAAGTACTATTTAGTGGACTCAAAACTTAACCGCATCAAATCCGATTGGGAGTCTACAAGTATTATGATTTGATTAAGTATTTTGCCAGTTTATGGATCTGATTGCAGGACAATATCACTTTCAAGCCCGTTGTTCTTTTGGAAGAATCCCTCCCATTTTTCACACTCCTCTGCATCTCAATGCACCACAACTCTGAAACAAAAAGCGACAAGATGAATACTTCCTAAGGATTTTTCCACCACATCCTCAGGAATGACACCCAAACAACAGAGCACTTTTGATAACTCCTCTGTTTCCAGATTTCCTGCTGTGGACCAGGATATGTTCCAGCTGCTCACGACCATAAAGTTTCACTGACAGACCACACAAAGGCGGAAGGAACAGACCGATTTCACCATCTCCATCACACCTCCATAACCTGTTCCAGTGAGTATCTGCTGGAGTCAGACCGCCTTGATCATCAAGCGGCTTTACGAGTAGACTCACCTCACATTAAAACAGTCGTCTAATTACTCAAACATCAGCCAAACTGGAAATATTCTCATATTGGATTGCGCTACTATGGACATTTGGTGAACCAATTTCTGTATGACCCTGGGTGTGTTAAAGTGCACATTATCAGCTGTAACACTGCATGATATTCCTTGCAGTAACGTCTCGCCCATTCTGTGGTCACGGTGGGAGAACTGCACAGTAACATAGTAATTTATAGTACGGTTAGTGTGTTGTGTGGTGTTAGCTGGGTGTGACAAAAAGGGTGAGTAATTGGATTGTGTGTGTGTGTGTGTGTGTGTGTGTGTGTGTGTGTGTGTGTGTGTGTGTGTGTGTGTGTGTGTGTGTACTGCTCATGCTCAAGGCCTCGCTGGCTGGCTGCAGACTGGATGCATTTGTTGAGGAAGATACGGAGGAGCTGCTCTAAGAGAGCTAATCACCAGAAAGGGGAGAGACCATGACACACACTGTGATTGACACACAATGGCCATGGATTCTCTCGCTCTGCTCCACTCATCTCCTCTCGCTCTTTCTAAAGAAAAGAGAGAATGGAGAGACAGGAGGGGAGGTGGGGAGAAGGAGGAGGAGGAGGAGGAGGAGGGGGGAGTGGGATGGATGGAGGGCTGTAGGGAGGGGAAGGAGAAGTGAAATCAGTCCATCAAACCTGTAACTTAACCGGGGTAAAGAAGTGATGCAGCCGGTAAACACTGCCTCATTTACAGGCACGTGCACCAACAAACACGCTCGCTCGCACGCACGGCCGTAAACACGGCAAAGGGCAGGATTTGAGAGGATTATTTCCCATCAGCTGTTTAAACAGGCCCTTACACCAGCCTACTGATGGTATTGTGCTCTGATACTGTGGTAGGCAGATAATGTTCACAGTTTGACACACATCAGCCTGTCTGATACTGTAACAGAACAAAAACACGGCCGAAACAAACTGGGAAACCTTTCTACATTTAGCAGGATATCCTCAAACAGTTCATCGTATTGCTTTCAGATAAAATTACCTCAGTGTACATCTTAAAAATAAAAGGTTCCAAAAGGAGATTTTCACAGCAATGCCAATAAATAACCATTTTGGGATACCAAAGACCCTTTTGGTGAGAAGTTCTTAAAATATTTTCTTTTCTTATTTAAATAATCTGAAGAACCCTGTTTTACACTATAAAGAAAATTGTAACAGTTCCTTGTATTCAAAAAAGGAGGTTTTGGAGTGATTCATATAGAAGAACCATTTTGGGCTCCTCAAAGGACCTTTCAGTGATCATTTCTTAAAAGAACAATTGTTTATTTTAGAACATTTTAATAATCTAAAGAACCTTTTTCCACTATTAAGAACCTTTTGTGGAGTGGAAATGTTCCATGGATTTTAAAGGTTCTTGCTGGAACCATGGATGCAAATAAAGAACCTTTATTTTTTAAAATTGTTAATGTGAAAGGTTCTTCTTGGAACCATAGATGTCAGTTAAGAACATTTAATTTTTTAAGAGTGTAAAAGTGTACATTCAAAAATACATTGGATTTCTGGTTATACTTGTTTGCTTCAGGCAGAACCTCTGCCTGTCAGGTCTAATTTTCACAGCGCCTCAAATATGACTGTTTTAAATCATATTAAAAGCATTTTGACCAAGCACTTCTAGCAAATGGACACAACACCTTACATCTGAGCACAGTTTAGCGGCATCTCCGACTCTATCATTTCTCCATCTGCAGAGTGCATGTGTTTGCATCAGGAGGATCACAGACACATGGGAAATGATTGGATAATGATATAGAAAGGGGGGAAAATGCCTCTAGATCTCTCTCATCTTCATGGCATTGTATAGGAGAGAGGGAGGTAAGAGTCAATCTGACGAAGATTATAGAGGACTTGAACAGGTGCCTGTTGTCGTGCCCTATTTCAGTAATGTACTGTAATGTAGGCTCCGAAGTGTTTGGGCTGAAAGGTGTCTCACCCCCTGTAATCCAAATTACGGAGCGCACTGATGAAGGAAAGAGTCTAACGAGGACCGCTGTGCTGCAGAAACACAGACATGTAGTCGAGCTGATATCAAACTGACTATCAGAAATGTCAAAAAGTGGACACAGATGCACACACATGGATTTCTACTTCACCTTTTCAGTTTGTATTACTGACTTGGATACATATAGATACCTGAATACAGTAAAGACGAGCCACATATTTCATCCAAGCATATTTACCCTTATTGCAGCTGAATATTTGTTAAAGACAGGCTGCCCAGACCAGGGATAGTTCACCCCAAAATTAAAATTCTGTCATCATTTACTCACCCTTATGTCAATCCAAACCTGTATGACTTTCTTTCTTCTATGGAACACAAAAGGACATTTAAAAGAAAATAAATAAATGCATATAAATCTGGCCTAACCCTATATGGACAAATTCAAGAAAACTCACCTCTTCCGTAAGCACTTAACTCCATTATGCTGACTTCAACAATAATAATAATTTGAAAAAAGTGTTCTATGCTTTCAGTATTTTGTACTGCTAGAACTTCTTGTATTATTGCCTCATTAAGGTACAGTCCACTTGCACTCCTAATTGGTAAGTTGCTTTGGATAAAAGTGTCTCCTAAATAAATGTAATTGTAATTAATATATTTTAATGTATTTTGTAATTAATGTTCGGCATTACAATGAATAGGGACTAAAGCTTTCAAACAGACTCATAGAAAAAGTTCATAGCTTTGTGTGATGAACAAACTAAAATTTAAGTTTTTATTCATTCTTCCAGTGAGATGTTAACAGCTGTGACCGTATCGAGTCAGTGAGTTGAACCGATTCATGAACAAATCATTCACACTGGTTTTTTATACTAAATCAAAAGATTCACAACCCTGACTTTGCTAACGACTTACATTTCAGTATGTCGCGGCTTCAGAAGACTTGGAATATAGAGCACAAGTTTTTTTTGTCTTTTTCAGACCTTGACAGCCACAGACTCATTCACTTCAAGAGTGGCCAGGATATTCTTTTTAAAAAATCCCCTTTGTGCTCCACGGAAGAAAGAAAGAAAGTCGTGGATGTTTGGAACGAACCTCTACAGTTTTTCAACAGCCAGACACTGACCAAATGACATTCAAATCGGCTTACAGTGCATTTAAAAGGGTTAGTTCACCCAAAAATGACATTTCTGTCATTAATTACTCAACCTCATGTTGTTCAAAGGATACTTTTTGGTGTGCAAACCCCCCCCAAAATAACAACTTTTTTATTCAACGATTTCTTCTCTTCCGTGTCCGTCTCTTGACTCTGTTCACCTGAGCACCGCGACGTATGCGTCTGATGCTGATGAGGATCCTGCCAATACTGAGCCGGCGTTGTGACGTATAACCCGGAAGCGCTGCACTGTGTTTACAACATTAACAGCGTCAGAGGTTGACATGTGAGAAAAGAAATTGTTGAATAAAGTCTATATTTTTGTTTGTTTTTTGCGCACAAAAATTATTCTTGTCGCTACATAACATAAGGTTGAACTAATGTAGTCACATGGACTATTTTAATGATGTCTTTACTACTTTTCAGGGCCTGAAAGCGGCAATAACATTGCAGTCAATGAGGGTGTCAGAAAGCTCTCGGATTTCATAAAAAAGATCTTCATTTGTGTTCCGAAGATGAACAAATGTCTTACAGGTTTGGAAAGGCATGAGGGTGAGTAATTAATGACAGAATTTTCATTTTTGGGTGAACTAACCCTTTAAGGCATTTATTCTTTCAGAAAGTTGCCTGAATTGGACCTTGGTGTGTTTAGTGTTATTGAGCTACAGGAGCTCTAGTTCAGGTCTTACCAGATACACCCGATGAACACACATAAAGCTGTAAACGTACAGACACAAAAAGACAGGGCCATCCGTATATAACAGTGAGTATAAAATAAAGTGCATGTGGATGATGACCTCTGATTGCAGGTTATTTATTGCTTGGGGCTGTGAGTTATGGGGTTGCAGAGCTCCCCCTGTTGATCAGTTTTTAAACTACACTAGTTTCATGAAATTTGCTGACATAACTTTGGAACTCTAACATTTTTTATATGCATGGCCACCAAGTTAACAGCCTATGACAGACAGACAGTAAGGTTTAGATATTACCCATAATTCACAGCTTCCTGTAATGGAGCAGGTGACCAATAGCCTTCAGCCAGAAGGAAATCCGTTTATAAAAACTTATTCTGGAGTAAATACAGATGTCAGTCTATTTTTCTTTAAGATACCCTGAGGTCTCTCTCTCTCCCCCCTTCTTTCTGTCTGTCTTCTCTCACTCTCTCTGTCGCTTTTTTCTTCTCTGTGAGCTAATTAACCTGGTTGCTCTGTAGTAATGAGTTCTCTCTGGTGGCAGGCGGGCTCTGAAAGGGGAGGCGCAGGCTAGCGATCCTCTCTGGCCGTATCATCAGGACATTGTCAGGCCAAACAATGGGCTTATCTGCCTGCTTTTCGCCACCCCCCAATACCCCCCCCCCCCCCAATACCCCCCCCCCCCAATACCCCCCCCCCCCCCATCCACCATCCACCATCCACCATCCACCCTCCCGATTAACAGGGAGGAACCGGGGAGATGGAGAAAAGGGCATGTCCTTGCACAGGCCCAATAAATGTCAGGGAAAAGGCCAGGGGAGCAGCCATACCCTATATGCATTAGGATCTAGAATAAAGCACACAGGTCAGGATTAAGGTGGACCGAGCGAGAGACAAAACATGCCTTAAGACATACTTTAGCTTCAAAGAATAGAGGTTAAGAACATGGCAGTTGTTTTAGGACAACTTCATATTACATTAATGCATTTGGCAGATACTTACTAAAGCAGCACGCATTGCATTCAAGTTATTCACCTTATTTTACATGTAAAAGCAGGTGCCATTTTCTAAAATGGAAGGTTTCATGGTGTCATCCACTTCCAGTTATTATAGCTGGATAAATACAGTCCGTTATGCTGCTTGATGTTGCAAACTAGTATGTTATCATATTTTTTACATCTTGATTAAACACACTGGATTATAGTACATCATTTATAGTACAGTTTACTGCACTTTGTTATTCTTCTAGTTATTTACCTACAGAATTGGAAGCATCTGCAAAAATGAGACTTTAGGTTAATTGATATATTTATACATCTCTATGTCACTTCAGAAGATGTGTAATTAAGTACTCTATAATTAATTTATGCATATAGTAGAAACTGAGTATAAACGGAAAAGATTACAGGATATTAGTCAGTGTGGGAGTGTATGTGTTTGTGGAATTGAAAATTATGAACGAGAGAATTATTGGGGTGTAACGGTTCTCAGTAAAAAAAAATTCTGACTGTACCGTTCTCTACCGTTTGTTGAAAATAACAAAGCATAAAACAGAGAGACACATACGCGTAGATACGATAGATACACATTCTGGCTTCCCAATAAGTTACAACAGCGATGATCAAAAAATGTGGAGAAAACAGTCACTCTTTGTAAACTTTGTTTCGATGGGAGTGCCGTATGCTAATTATGAGCAGTCATTTATGCCGTCGTTACCCGGGGGATGAAAGTGAGCAAGCGCAGGTGAGACCTAAACAGCACACATTGCAATCTGTTTAAACTTAACTCATTTAAGCCTTGCTAAATGGCTTTACATTAAAGAGCAAGAAGAGAAGACGCTAATCAGAACTTGTGCACACTGTGAGAAGATTAGTGTGTGTTAAGGGAACGTAAACAGTAGAGAAAAACAACACATGTATATCAGAATCGCAGCCTAATATTCCTGCAGTAATGTTAATCAAACAACAAAAGATAAGGAAATCACTCACTGCTCTTGATTCAAAAGCTTTTGTAACTTTAATTTAATTTATACAGTGAAGATTATTTGCAATGCTATTTTAAATTTGATTACTTTATTCAATATCTGTACCTGAAAACCACTTAGATACCTGAAAAGCACTATTTATTTTATCTGTATCTTTGCTCTTTTGCATTAGTTTGTGCTGTTGCTTGTAGTTTCATTATGTGTTATTATTTTCTTTATTTTTATTTGACAGTAGTCCTTTTTCCCCAGAACAAAGCACATACCGAACAGTAGCCTACCGAAACGGCGACCCCAAAACCTATAAAAACAAACCGTGAGTAATTTGAACGGTTACACTCCTTGCGAATTACATTACAGAGAAACAGAAAACAATATGAAAAGATCCCCTTTAAAATGTTAAAAATATTAAGAAATGCAACAAACAAAAAAAGGTACAAAAGCCTTTTCCTGGGTGGTACCCTTTCAAAAGGTACAAATATGGTACCACCCTTGTGACCTTTTTCCTGAGAATGTAGAGATATACAATAAAGTCCACTTGTAGTCCATTTGAATTTAAATGAAAATCAGGCTAAAAACAGCATTAATTCCTGAAATGTTCTAGATGCTTTGCTCCAGCATAACCTTGAATCAATTCATGAAGCAATATTTAAAATAAGGGCCTTGTGGCAACAAGAGTCCAGAGGCCTCTCACTCCTTTTCTTCTCCTCCTGAATTTCTTAGTGAGGTAAGAATGGAGTAATGAGAGGAGGGGGGATATTTAGAGATCCAGAGCTCACCTCATTTCCTCCATCCATAGCACGAGTGGCCACTTAGCACTGTGTACAAGGGTAGCAAGTTTGGAGGAGGAGAAGGGATGGAGAACGAGGGAGAGAGAGAGGCAATGAGAATCAGAGATGAGAGTAGTGCAGGACAGTGGTGAAAAAAAGGAAGAGAAATCGAAGAGGTTGAGAGGATCAGTTTTAAAATGCTCCATTTCCCCATCTCATATTGAAGCGGACAAGAGGATTGGGTTTGGGACATTTTGATTGGCTCAGTTTAATGCTGGTTAATAAATGTGTCTCTCTCAGTGCAGCAGGGCCACCCACAGAACAACAACCCGAACAAAGATGCCTCTTTTGGGGCCTCCTGCTCCCACAGAAGCCCTTGAGTGGCTGGAGGTCTGCAAGAAACCTTCAAGACCCCTTCATTCGTCCATTCACACACAAACACAAATACATGCACAGACACACATATACACAAGTTACACAGCCATGCTAATTAATCCAGAGATTACCAAACCAATTACAACCACACTCCATCTAATTAGAAATTATTTAAAGCATTTTCCAATTAGGCTTTACACACTCATTAAAAAAGACCACCATGCGTCAGGAACAGCTCATAGAGTGACGAGTGTACACAAGTGTGTGTAGCTGTGAATGAATCTGTACACTTCCACTGGCCATTTCCCAAAAACTTTAACCCTTCCTCATCCCCAAATCCACCCCAAAAAGGGGAAAAAGCCATCTTTAAATAAATAAATTAGAGAGAGACAAAAAATAAACATCATTCCGTCATCATTACACAATATTTTGAAGAATGTTTCATCTATTTTTGTCAGTACAATGAAAGTTAGTGGGGTCCAAACATTTATTGCTTCCAAAAGGACATAAAGGTGGAATAATAATAATCCAACATTTAACTGTTATTCACTCTCAAATTAAATCACTGATCCACTTCATGTATACAGAACCCAAATCAAATCGTGACACGTCAATAACATAAAACTTGAGCTGTGTCCCAAATGACGCACTATACACTATGCACTTATACACCACTTATACATCAACCGCGTAGTGTATGAACTTTATACGCTTATTTTGTCTTTCAACATTGGAGTCTGATATCCCCTCCCCCTCCGCTACGTTATTAAAGCTGCGACAGTTGAGTGCATGAAGTGTCCACCGTTCCACACTTCGTTTTTCAGTTAAATAAGCGCATCATCCGGGTACTTAAAGTGCACTTTTTCTTTTTAGAATATTCAGTTTGAACGCACTACTTGCACTATGTATACTACAAAATGGCGTAGAATAGTGTACAAGTGACTCCAAGTCATGTGACACTCAAAAACCATTGAGGTTGGATGTTATTGATGTAGCGTCTGGTATAATTTGGGCTCTGTACAAATTAGTGAATAACTTTACATAACTTTCGTAACATAACTTACATTTTGTTGTTCATACACTGTAAAAGATGTTTGTAGTTTTATACAGAAAACAAATTTAAATGCCACAGTACAATAAAAACTGTTAATTGGTTTACTGTAAGAATGTTTTGTGTTTATGTAGTTAATGTTTATTGCATTATTTTATTGTCATCATGTGTATTACCCTTATTATTGTCTTTTTATGGTATTTTGTCTTAATGAATTCAGATTTTTCTTTTTTGCTTTCTGTCATACCACCCATAAAATTATGGCGATTATCAGTATATTTTGAGGTAAAAAGCATATTTTGGTTGTTCATGTGGATTGGTATATATTAACATTATATCATCTAATACAGTTACAGTATATTTTTTAAAAATACACCACCCCATGATATTGGAAATATTTATTTATTTATTTATTTTACAGTGAATTTCTGGCTTTTAATTATTTAGACATATACAGCTGAAACATTCTTTAAAATATCTTCTTTTGTTTTCAGCAGAGGAAAGAAATCATACTGACTTGGAATGACATGACAGTGAGTAAATGATGACAGAACTTAAATATTTCAGTGAACAATCCTTTTAAACAGCCATACACATTAAGTTGATGCTCCTACAAACAATATCTGAGAGTTATGTTTGCAACCAGTGGTTTCTGCGTCAGTGGCACATCATGCAACAGATGAGGGAATTGTCAATCCCAGCAGCACTCGAGTGTACCACTAAAGAATCTGACACCATGACAGGCATGTCAATATTCAAGACAATTCAAGACAAATCCTGTGTTTTTCTATCAAATAAATTCCTGTCATAAAACAATACTCTCCGTGTCTCCCTCCACCCACTACAGCTGTCTCCTCCACCTTTCCCTTTCTCTCTCCTACACACACAAATTCGCTTCTAACCACTCTCTCTCTTCACCTATTTGAGATTGAGTCTGTCTCTGAGGGATTGCTGTTCAGCGGTTGTCAGGCTAAATTGAAAAGATGATCCACAGAGCCATGGGGTAAACACAGGAGCCTTTTGATCTGAAGAGTCCACAGTTAAATAAATAGCGAAGTGAGCGCTCCGTGCCACACAGCCCCTCCGGGCTTCATTAGTCTCCAATTACAGGTTCATTCATCTGTGAAATGCAGAAATGCAACAGCTGTATAAACCGCTTATGGAGCGGCAATTTGCTTGCTATCCACAACATTGATGTTATCAGGCCCTAATATGGCACAGTATTTATCATTACATAATGTTAGTGGGCTTGTCTACAGCAATTTTGATAATTAACTCCAGGTCTAGCTGTATCTCTGCCCATGTTTTGGTGCTTCAGGAGTTCAGCCTGCAGATTATTAGACTGCAAACATGTTGCACACAGCCACAGCTACTGAAATGGTGTATTTAAAAATGTATTTAACTGATTAGGAAAAGTTGGAAAAACTGAAAGAGGCTTTATATAAGAATGAGAAGAAATAGGGAGACGAAAGCAAAGTATCTGTGAGGAAATGTCGAAAACGAGTGGGGAAAATAAAGAGAGAACACAAAGCGATGGGGGAAGGGACCGCACACGGCATAACCGGCCTTCTTCTTTACTCTAACAACCATAAGTGGTATTCTGATTATTGTGCTCACAAATACACACACACACACACACACACACACACACACACACACACACACACACACACACACACACACACACACACACACACACACACACACACACACACACACACACACACACACACACACACACACACACACACACACACACACATAGAGCATCCCTTCGGACTGAGGCACAATGGCTGTATGAAAGTCATCAGCCCCCTCCCCCCTTAAACCGTCCCTCCTCCTCCCCTCTGGAGTCTGTTTCATCATTTTAATTAATTTCTAATCAGGCGACAGTAAACTAATCAAGGTCTGCATAAAAACAGGGGCGGCTGTTTTTGACTGAGGAGCCACCGCAGAGTCTTGACTCTGACTGCATACTGAGCACAAGTGCATGCGTATCATACGAGACACATTCACGACACTGAGGATTTAATGGGTGCTGCTGCTGGATCTCAAATTCCAGAGTAATTAAATCTGCTAAAAATGTAAATGCAAAATATGCAATATAGCAACAATGTGAAATATACTAAACTTGAAATATCAAATAATGCAAAATAATTACAATTTAAATAAAAACAATAGTGTCCTTTTACAACAACAATAAAAATAGACAAATGGAATAAATCCAAATGAATTAATATGCTTTTAAAGTACCCTGCACAGAATATTTGTTTACTTGCCATTACATATTTGTTTTTGGACAGACTGATGCACAATTTTCACTTTTATGCATTTTATACTTTATACATATTTCCAGTTGCAGGAAATGTTGTACGTATGTTTACACACTGTGTTCAATAAAAGCATGCTGTTGAACATTGTTTGTGTGTCATTAGTCTGAGCAGACCATGCTTGTGCTGTAACTTAAAGATCACATCAAATTTTATGATAAACTTATGATAAAATCAGTACTTTTCTATTTTACTGCTCTTAGCTTATTTTTCTTTTACTTTCTTATCTTAATTTAATTCCCTTTTTATAGTTTTTAGCTTATTATTAATCTTGCATTAACTAACAATGATCAGTACATTTGTTACAGTATTTATTAACTTTTGTTAATAAAAATACAACTGTTCATTGTTAGTTCATGTTAGCATTAAATAATATAAACAACTTTTGATTACAATAATGTATCAGTGAATGTAGATATTAGCATTTAGCTCACGTTCACGAGTGTAGTTAACTAATGTTAACAAATGGAACTATTTTACCACTTTTTTCTTTGAAATATATTTTTAAATATAAACTCTTAATATAATATAATCACTTTACTGACTTGACATTTGACTTTCACAACCTTTGTTCACGGTTAAAATCTTCCCATTTGAGGTAAACAATGTGTTGGCTGAAGTAGAGCGAGTCATGACAACAACAGTTTCAATTTTTCTCCTGTCCTCTCGCTCTTGCTGTATATGGAAAACATTGAATGTTGAGAGCAACTTTAAAAAAGACCTGATCATATGCCAGGAAAATGAACAACATGACAAGCAGAGAGGACCCACTTGCTAACAGCCAACCTGAGGGAGGGGGAGAGTGGATTAAACATGGAAATCTCTAATCTCTCTCAGGCCTGTAGGATTATTCTGCTCTCTCTCACTGTGAGCGGACATATTTACCCATGGTGAGTATATTTAGACTCTAAATTCCCCTGCTGCCTCTTCTACCCACTGGCTGGCACTGGGAGAAGCAGGGGAAGGACGCCAAGCATGGGATAATAATACAGGGAGAGAGAGAGAGTGATAGAGAGAAGCAGGGAGAGAGAGAGAGAGGGAGAGAGTTCCCCCTCCAGCAGAAAGCAGAGGGAGAGGATTAGGCCTCTCATCTCCCGGTGCATCATCCACTCCCTCCACTGATGGTGTTTTATGATATCCGGCAACACAGAGGGATGATCCCATTACACGCCAATGAACAGTCCGACCAATACACAACCACAGCAAACACATTACACAATTACAGCACACTGCACGCCAATACCCCGCCACTCTATGCCAATAAATACTGCTGGACTAACCCATTATCCAATAAACAACCCCTCCGGTCAACAATCACAGCATGCTTATGAAGTATACACCAAAGGTCAAGTAATACTCTTACAGTACGAGGGGTCTTATAGTCACGTTAGGTCACAGAGTTCACGCAACAGCACTTAAACTATTTTGCAGAAAGAAAGCTCATCTGAAAAGATATCATGCACCTATTAGGGATTAAACCGACTTAAATATTTTACATTTTTACTTTTCTTCACTGCATTATCTGGCACTGTAATAGAGCCACTTAACATCTATATAAACTTTGGGGAAAAAAAACTTTATTTTAAGGTGTCTGTGTTACTGTGTAATTATACATACTGAGTAATAATAATTAACTACATGTGCTTACTATAGGGATAGGGTTAGTTGCATGCAATTATCCATCATTTATAGTTATTACTATTGTAACTATATGTAACACGTGTAACAAGGATTCTGTAAAATAAAGTGTTAACAAAGCTTTTAAACAATTCTTGAACAACAACAAAAAATGTATGTAAAATAAAATTTTATAACAACTCTTTTTGAGATGTTAAAAAAAATGTTGTGAGTTTCAAGTAACATTATGTTAGGTTTTCTGTTTAAGGTAAGACACAACAAGCAAAAATTGTTTTGTCAGGCACATTTTAGACTATTATGTTTTCCACTTCTGTCAGATTAGTGGAAAGAAAACATCCAAAATACATATTTCACGTGTTTAAATAAAAAAAAAAAAAAAAAAATTAGCTCTAAAATGTCAACAAAATGAAACAAGAATTTTGAACCAGGCAGATTTCTCATCCAGAAATGTAGGGGAATTAGTGCATATTTAATCAGGTAATGCATAATTTGCATATTTAAGCAACATTTAGGAAAACTTATAATTCAAAACAATTGTCTTAATTTACTGTGATTAATCAGCTGGAGAAAGTATGGTGATATCTATTCATTAAAAATGTTACCCTATTCACCTGTAGTGTTTTGTCTTAAAGCTAATGATCTGACAGTTGATTAGGCAGACCAAATGTATGTGAATATGGGATATTTCTACCACAGGCTTTTAGACAAACACTTTTCAAACTACAATAATCATGCAGATTCATTTTGATCTTCATATTATTTGTATTATTGTTAATCAGTCAAACCAATCAAAATCCACTTGGCTCAAACATCTGAGGGAGGCATGTGCATGACGCTTCTGGAATAAACCATTGAACCATCACACAAACATGCCCCATTCGGATGTATTTACTACAAGCCCTCTCACAAATAATATGAAGCGCTTGCTATACAAATCTAATCATTTACAGTACTGTTAATGAAACGGGAACTGAAAATGAGGATATAGGTTTTTAGAAGGACAGAGATGACTGAAATGTGGGTGGAGGGGTGTAGGAGGAGGAGCCATTAAACCTAATTAATGCAGCACTGGTCTCCTCTAACGGGTGTAACTTTACCTCATCTCCTCTACCTGTCTCAAATGGACCCTTGGGTGACTGTTGACCTTACACGTGAACTTGATAGGCATCGCATAACAGCTTTACATTCATCTTCCATAGATGAAAGGACAGTGGCTGGTAAGGGTGTCTGACTTTGATGTATGAGCCGGAGTGACTGAATGACAGCTCCAATGGTCATTAGGGGACTAAAACTCAAGAAAAGCAAAGGACAGGTCATGTGTCTGATCCACAGACTTATATCCAGTTCATAGTAAACAAGAACTAGGGGCAAAACCAGCACATTGCACCGTTAACTTCTTCAGTCTCAAAACTGTTAAAGATCAGTTATGAAAAATGTTGCTTCATATTAAACAGCAAAATTAAATCATTCAGATCATTTTGTAAAAATATGCTGCAAAATAAAATCAAGCATTGTTCTGTTGCATTGTTTACATTTGTTGTTGTTGTTGTTACTTTAATTTCAGCTGTTTCTCCTTTGTATTAGATGTTTTGCTCGCAAAGTTTTTACTTTACCTTCTTTTTTAATTGTAGAGCACTTCAGGGGTAAATTGTGTTAAATGTTATAGAGAAATAAACTGAATATCATATTTTCACAAAGCAAACATTTCTAAGATTTAATAATGATAACATAAATGACAAACCAACAAAGATAAATCAGATAAAAATATGGGATCATTAAAAAAAATACTAAAAACTTGTTTCTAAGTGTCATTCTCACATCCAGCAATGTCTGATTTTTATACTGACTTATTATAAACTTATTTTACATTATGTCTTGCCATACGGCAAGAAAAATACAAAACAAATTTGTACGGTATACTGGACGTTCATATGAGCTGATTGATTATTCAGTTCGTGTTTCTCCTCTCAGCTCTGATGATGACAGTTCTGTGATTCGGCAGCCTTGAATCAACTCTCATCATATGCCAAAGAAGCCTGAGATTTGAATTTAGTAATCAATGACTGAAGGTGATGAAGACGTGAATCAGACCGAATTAATAAAACAAGTGCTCGTGTGAGCGACCCACTGCTTCTAAAGGTAAGAAATGTTGGTTGTGCGTTCGAGGGAGTTGAAGAGGAGAAGGGGGCATCTTGTAACCAACATGCGGGGGCAGGAGCTGAACACCCCTAATCATGCCTCCAGCACTGCAGAGAGGAGGAGGGAGACTGAAAGACAGGAATATGGGAAGCAGACCAAGGAAATCCTGTTCTTGAGATTGGCAGGCGTAGAATCGGCATTGGAGTCTTAAAAAAAAAAGAAAAAAAGAAAAAAAGATGGGATTTGGGATTTTACCAAGACACTAAACCCAGGAGGAACGGTGTTTGTTAAATTTTTCCTTTATTCTTTTTAGTCATTTCCCTTTTTCTCTGAGAGGGGCCTGTAGGGCCCCATGTGTGCTACGGAGGTGAGCATGTTTCAGACTGCGCTCAGAGGATGGTGCAAAGAGCCACAGGAAACAGCACTCAAACGATTTTACAGTCTGAGTCCAAAGAAAGCACGTCTCAAAGAACAGTCATGCGTCTATTCAGGATCAAACAGCCTTAATTATTTTTCATATTCACAGTAACAGGCCCGACAATACCCCTGCCACTAAATATATCATTTCCTTGGGCAAAGATTACATGTTGCTTTAGCTGAGGTATCGAATTACCTAATAAAGACGTGTGATACAGAAGGAAAACCAGCTACTCATACGCTCAAATAAGCAACAAATTAATTAAGAGTTTGCTATGCGATGGGGGGAAATCGTTAATGGCTGAGTCACTCTTGCATGATAGCACAACATAATTGCAGATTATTGCATCATAAATTTCTTGTTTTATATAAGCCATTTGAGGTGCCACCATGAAGTCTTGGCAACACTTCAGTAAAAATACACATCAGAAAAATGTTTAAAATAGTTACACTAAATCGTGTAAACAGAATCTGAAAGAAAAAAAATGTGTGCAACCTTAATAATTCCCCTCAACACAAACTCAACATCTGGAACTAGACAAATTATTATCTGAGTGATTTGGTCATCAGGTTTCGCAGAGCTCTGTGCTCGTTAACCTAAAACGAAGCACTATTTGGATCAGTTTTATCCATATGTGCTTTTCTATCAACTGAGAAAAAATTAATTAAAGAGCACTTGGTTTTCTGACTAACTCAGCGCAAATCTCTAATTAATTTCTATAGCAGCATTAAAACAGAAAAAGAGCTGAAAAAGTCTATTCAAGTATTAGATTTCCCATTTTAATTTTCAGCTTTAGGGTGAGCATTGTATTAATAAGAGCATTTCTTTCTATCATTTGCCTGAATTCAGTCACTACAAAATCTTAATCAGTCGTTGTGCCATTTAGCCCCATTATCAGTCTATGCTTTAATTAAGGTCATCTTTAAGAGGGGAAATTTTCAATTAAGTTTGCAGATAATTTATTTCTTATCTACGCACTAATAAATAAAGTACTAGAAAATATAAATATTTAGTTATTTTAGTTTCTCAAGTTTGTTTTTACAAAAAAATACTGTTATCCTTAATTAACATATCAGTAGTCTCTGACATTAAAATTTTGTAGGAGAAAGAAAATATGAACAAAAATGAGAATTTCTGGCACACGGTAATAGTATAGAGCTATAAGATAAACTCAAAGATTTTGATGAGAGATATTAAAAACTCTTACTGTGTGTATTTTGGTGTTTTGACAAATCTGCACTGTTTGAGACATTGTTGAGAATTTTTGAAATTTTAAAAGAGACATACAGGATGTGAAATTACTGTAGTATTTTATTTTATTTCTCCTGGAAATGCAAACATTGTCCATACAATGAAAGTAAAGGGGGTCCAGTGTTGTTTTGGACCATATTGACTTTGATTGTATGGGCAAAAACATTCTTCAATATATATCCGCAGAAGAAAGAATGCCATACAGGTTTGGAATGACATGAGGGTAGGTAAATTATGACAATACTGTCCAGGAGTCTTGTAGAAACTATATTACATAAATATAACGGTGACTTCATCTGTGATGTATAGACTACTACACAAAAAAACAAACCAGATTCATAAGGTAAATATTAAAGGGGTCCTATTATGCCCTTTTATGAAGTCTTGACTTTGTGTTTGGGGAGTACTAGAATATGCTTTCACGCTTAATAGTTCAAAAAACACATTTTTTTCACATATTTTACATTAGCACCTCTCTCCCCAGTCTGGCCCAAACGCACCATGTAGTTTCTGTTTCGATGAAGCCCCTCCTTCCAAAATACAAAATCTGCTGTGATTAGTAAGCTGGCCCAGTGTGTTGTGATTGGCACCGTTTAGCGAGTGTTTGAAAGAATGTCACGCCCGTTACCTTAACTACGAGTTTCATCTGCTCAGGTGTAAATATTAAGGATGCCGTCAGTTTCAAACCAATTCAAACCTGATTCAGTCTTAAGAATGTTAACAAACAAGAGGATCGTCCATAATGGATTTCATGCACGGACTTTGCAAGCATGGATTTCACAGGGCATTTCAGAGTGGTATGTTTTTTTTGTGTGTGTGTAATTTTCTTATACATTTTAGATACGATGTTATACACCATTTAATCATGATATTTGTCAGAAAACTATGGTAATACAAACAGTAATCAATCAGAAAACAATGGTTATTTTATCCAAGGGGCAGTGAACAGTCTTACAAAAGCGAGAGCTTACAAAAGCTACAGTTAACACTATATCAACACTAATGTTGGCTAGCAGGCAAGCAGAGCCAAACAGAAAGAGAAATAGAAAACACAACTAGAAATAATAAGACATACTTACAAGCTACTCCATTTAAGGAGAAGCTTTTGTGCATAGCCTGAATTGAACTCTCTTATGTTCCAAAGATAAACGTTGGAGTCATAATGTTCAGAAACAGTGTTTAAAATAAATTTGAACCTCTCTAAGTTTGTCAGCCTTAGGAAGGTCAAACAAAAAAGTTTTGGAAAGGGATAGAAAACCAGCATCTCTTTGACATAGCAGCTTCATCCCCCTTTTTTGCGTATTCCGTGGGCGCAGATTATTTAAATGAGTAACATAGTGAATTCACAAGATCCGGAAAAAACGCGTTGTAGTCCAAACAAGTTATTCGTTATAATTCTTGGAAAGTGAATACTGTTAGATAAGATATCTCTCTTTGGAGTTGACTTTGAGCTTTGTAACCTTGCAGATATTTTTTATGCTCAAACAGCATTACACACCAACTACAGTTAAACAGTGGAAAAAAAAAAAAAAAAAAAAAAAAAAAATTATATATATATATTAAGGAGTTGAAGGCACAATGCATAACTGCTGGAAGAGAGTCAGCTGAGCTCCAGAGTCCTGTGATTGTAAATATGAAGGCACTGTCATCATGGAGGATTACAACATTGTTATTGTTTGGGTATAATTGTTGAATCACCAACAATGCTTGCCAGTTACAGTAACACTAACAGCATGAATAAAAATAAAAATAAGTGAATCTTATTGTCATCATTTCGTCTTAATATCTCTGTGCTGTCCGGGATAAGTCTGTGCAGTGGTATAAATCATGCCAGAGCGGATAAATTAGAATTGACACTAATAGCTTTGTAAAAACATGCACACACTGTAAACATCAGGGTATTTCAGATCAATCCCAGCATGCCCCTGATCCGCCTTTTAAGGTAAAGGCCTGGAACGCTGACATCGCTTCTTCTGTGATGCAACAGGACCGAGAGATATCAGAGCTCCAAGCCACCTGTCAATCTTCCATCCACCTCCCTGCGGACTCCCCACCCACCAAAGCCAAATTGCAGCTGGGCGTGTGTGTGTGTGAGTGTGTTGGGGGGCTCGAGGGACAACGCACAAAAGAGCGGAGAGCTGACCAGCGCTCAGGTGAAATTGAATTGGAAATCTTCCATGGCTTGTTAGCATAAGAAAGGAGCGTGTGGCTTTAGACAAAGACTCCTCTTCTCATGCAGAAAATCAATCTCTCCTGGGGCCCGGCTATTGTTCATCTCCGCAGTACAGGTGTCCCTTCAATGGTCCTTAATCAAAAGTGTCAAAACAAAGTTAGGAGTTATCTCCCCACCGTTGTCTGTTGTACCACGTGCACGCGCCCTGTGGAAGGATGTGTGCGTGCAACTTTGGCTGACGTGGATAGATGGAGAAATTCAGGTATGCATCACAAAATGTATTGATATTTACCTTGCTGTGCTCTCCAGGGCTGACACAATAATTAGTTTACAGCATAGAGGGAAACAGAAGTGTCCTCATGCTCAATGAATGTCCCTCAAAAAGAGTCAGCACAACATCACTTCACTGTTGAACATGCCAAAGGGGCCATGGCAGCCCGTGTGTGTTTTTCTCTAAGCAGAGACACCAGGAATTGGCTGAGTGTATTGAGGCTGTAACACAATAAAGTGAGATGGAGAGCAGTGGCAGCAGGTCTGTTTGCAAAGCGCAGATTAAAGAAACTGAAATGAAAAACAGCAACCTTTTTTCTCAAAAAGAGCTGATGTCCACCGTTGTGTGATAGCAAAATCCATCCAAAAGAGCTTCAGGACACAGATGAGCTGATCTGAATCGAGAAAACTAAGGAGAAGTAATCTAGATGTGGTGTAATTCTCACCACTGAGGTTTAATGCAAGAGATTTAACCTTTTAATTATGGTGTCTCCGATAAGACATCCTCATCTTGAGCATCTCCAGACCTCCAGCAGTTAAAGCCAATCTCCCCAGGGTCCACCCTTCCAAAACCCATCCTCTCTGGTCAGGTCCCCTGGGCCATCCTCATGCAAACATTGGGTTGATTAAAAATCACTTAATAGAAGAGAAAAAATAAAGCTGTCTCATCAGCTTGACGGTTCTGCAGAGACTCATGGGACATCAGCCCTGAATAACACAGTGCTATATTAGAATCCAGCACATATGGCTCATAAGAGATTAGACATACATGCTTCTGTCATACATACATGCTTTATCTTCCCTTCCCTCCTCTAGACGCTGTAACTTTAAGTTGAATTGTCCTATAACCTTAATGTTGTTCCAAACCTGTATGACTTTGTTACTTCTGCAGAACACAAAAGAAGATGTTGGTAGATATTTCTCAAAATATCTTCTTTTATGTCCTATAGAAGAAGAAAAAAAGTCATATGGGTTTGGAAATGAGTCAATGAGTAAATGACAGAATTTTCAACTATCCCTTTTAATGCTGTGCGGTTCTTTCATTCTTATTCAACTAACACCTGACAATGGATGAAAAAGGTGCAATCCATAAATAAATGTTGAAATTTAATGTTCTGGCTTTGTGACAAGTATGTCAGCCTGAGATGGCGTGAACAGGTGGAGCCATGCAGCTGTGGATGACAGGACAAACATGATGTCACTGAAGTCCTTCAGTCCATAACTAACAGATGGTGGATCTCCCCTAACATTCATCAACACCCAACATAAGAGCAAAGACACCCCATTAAAAACAAACACTTTAGTATATCTTTCAAACAAAAAAAAGCAAAAAATCTTAATAAAAGTTATTACAACAGCAGCAATAATCCTAAATTATTATTTTGGGGTATTGTAATAATAATACATTATTAGTAGTAGTGCTATTATTATTTAAATATTTTGTAAAAAAAAAAATTAATAATAATAATAATGGCAACACTTTAGTTTAGGGTCCAATTCTCACTATTTACAAGTTTCTTATTATCCTGCATATTATTGGCCGTTTATTAGTACTTATATAAAGCACATATTTATGCCTTATTCTGCATGACCTTATTCTACATCCCTTAATCCTACCCAATACCTAAACTTAACAATTACATTGGGCAAAAGTCTTAGTTAATGCTGAGAATTGCACCCTAAACTAATGTGTGATATTAATTATAATAATTTATTGTTGTTGTGACAAAAATTATCACTTTGAAGGGGTGGTAAAACACATTTTTTCAAAGGCTTGATTGTGTGTGTGGGGTGAACTGCAACATGTGTTCATGCTTCGTTTCTAAAAAAATTACATTATTTTTAATATATTTTACCTTTATTCTACACTGCTCTGTCTCTCCTTGTAAAAACGGTCTGATGGTTTCCTGGTTCTATGAAGCAAGTACCTCAAAAATACTCAATGGGTGCAGATTGGTTAGCTGGCCCAGTGTGTTGTGATTCGCTAACCGACTAGTGCATGTTTTCCGGAAACGTCACGCCCCTTACCTTTACCGGTAGTTTGTTCTTTGATGTATTATAAACGATGGTGTCAATAAAACCATACCAATTTGAGCCCGAATCAGACCCAGAGAACGTTAGTGAAGATGATCGAGCAGAACCTGTTCAAGAACGGCTGTTAAACGACGTTTCAGAAAGGTTTGTTTATTGTTGTCTCATTACCTTTTAGATACGCTGTTATTTAATTGTACTAATTATTATAGTATTACAAAAAAATAAGCTTCATAAACAAGAATTTCGTATAATCATTCTAACAAATTATACTACAGTCCTCAAAGGGATTTTTTTTTTAGTAAAGACTGTGGATCTTTAGTGATCGTTTCTGACTGTATGCCACCGTTACTTTTGTATTTTTAGAACAATTGTAGCCAAATATCTGTCGCCAGAACTATTAACCCAAAACGAACACTAAACATTGGCTTTACTGCAGTAGCCGAATCAAACACAGAACCATGTTTAGCATGCCTGTAGATAAACAAGTGATAAACAATACATAAAAGCTCAAATCAAAGAATAATTTACTCTAATTCCAAGTTCGCTGTTGAGATTTAAAAAAAGTTTGTAACGTTAGGTATTTGTCGGATAACGTTAAGTATGAATGAGCATTTAACAAGCTGGTTTGCAGAGCCAAACAGCATTGTCATTTGTTTACTTCCTTGCTACAACGTACAATTAACAATACGAACCATTACAGGAAAACACATTAACGAAAAATAAATCATACTTACAGGTTGTGGCCCTTAAACAACAGCTTCTGTTCTTAAAGTTGGAACTGCTCCATCTTTCAGCACAAGCCGTTGTGCGAATCCTGCATTGAACTCGCCAAGATTGTGGAAGGTAATAATTAACCATTGATCCCTAACTCCTGAGACCCTAGGAAGGCTGAACAAAGTGGACCTGCAATCTGGGCACTGATGAAAATAACAGCGTTTCGACAACATTGTGGCAGCAACAACACTCCAATACCACAATAACTCTTCTCCAACGCAAAATAAAATGGCCTCGCCCCCCTTATTTCGTATTCTCGGAGGAGGGGTTTATTGGGGTTACTGACGTCAGCAACCCTGGAGGAATGTTGTGTAGTCCAAAACCGGCTGTTTGCTGTAGTCCTTAGAAATTGATTTCTTTAAAAGCAAATATCTCTGTTTACAAAAGATAACCACTACGCCACTCTGACAGTGATAACAGCGCTTTAAAACTATAGGAGGAGAACCTGTGTGTGGGTAGTCAGTAAAGAGATGCTACGAGAGCAGGGCAGGTGACAAACACGGTTCTCTTACACAGATAAATATGAGAGCAGCAACACAAGGATCAGATCTGAGCATAAAATTGGAACTCAGCATCAAGACCTGTAATGTGAACATAGCCCAGACATCTGACGTGAGACTCAGGGGGACACTTCCTAACAAAAAAGAGATCAAGGGGGCATGACAAAAACAGAGCCGCCAGTAATCCCTCTGGCAGCTATATTGGATCAACCCTAATCTGTCTGAAGATGAAGAGTCTACAGTACCTCAGTCGGATTAGATCTAAAAAGCCTCTCTCTGTTACCTTCAACCTCTGGCTCCAAAGCCTCAAGGGCTCCATCTCAGCCTTCTCTAAGTGAAACTGACCCCAGTCTAATGGACACACACTGTCAAACCAGAGGCTGCGAGCTCTGGCACCACACTAAAGAGGCCGTTTTCCTTGTACACATCAGAGAATATTACGCAAACCTGTCAGAATTGCTTTCCATTCTTGATCACATAACTCATAACATCACGATTGGTGTATTATTGCCAGACATAAAAACATCAAGATTTCTTTATATTGGTATATAAATCTGCTAACTCTTATGCTGCTGGGAAGAGTAGAGTAGAAATATTCATTTTAAAAGCTTAAATACACAAACGGATTTTTGCCCAGATTTGTGCCTCCATTTGCAGACTGGAAGAGTCTGCGCAAGTTGCAGAAAGTCTGCAGATTTGAGAAAGTTGATAGATTTAGCAGAAAATCATGTAGTGTATGATGGGCAGAGACTATGATTCCATCCTGCCGGAGGACAGCAAACAATTTTGAGCTGATTTTAGAACACACATTGTTTTCATTTGTCATGCATCGCCGTCTCCTATCAACAAGGCATACATTTCTGTATAAGTTTATTGTGTTCGGAATGACTGGTAGTGTTATGTGTGATGCCCAGTCATCTAGTGTGTGATGCCCAGTTTTTCTCTGTAACCCTTTACAAAGTCAACAAGTGTATGATGCCTAGTGTTTTAAGATCTTTTCAGATTTTGAAGTCATGTAGTGTTTTCTAGCCTTGAACCTTGGCATACTGGAGTCAAAAACCATGGGATGAGCAAATAGACTTTTTTTTTGCTAACAAGCTAAAACGTTTAATCATATGCCATAACTTCAAAATAGCAGAGGACACTTCAAAAAAAGATCCAATGTCAAAGTCGCAAAGCCTCATAAAGAGGATCAACAAGCTGAAAGCCACATGAGGTGCGTGAGTAGGAGCACAAACATTTTTCAAAGTGAGTGCTGGAGGAGGAGGGTGAAACATGTTTGACTCTGCTTGATTATTTCCATGTCAGAATGACATTGGAAATGACAACTTCACTAGTTGACACTGAGAGATGGACAGCTCTGACGGCACCACAACAGTCAACAGTCGATGAGTTCAGACTCTCCTTTAAAACCAACGTGACTGACAGGAAACACGCAGCAATGTTGTTCCATTCACTGAGCTCACAATAGAGCATGAACAATGGAAAGAAACCAACAGAAAAGAAAGAGGACAAAATTTCCAGAAAACAACTCTAATGTACAATATAATCCAAGGTAAAAGACAAGACAGTGACTAAACGTTGCAACAAGGTTATGTTGCAACGGCTGAATGTTTATTATACATAAAGATGTTTTCACTTATAGATGTGTGGAAAAGCAGAACCTTAAATAACAGTCATTAGTAGTCTGCTGACCCGTGAACAACCTGTAATTCTAAGGATGGGGCAAAGCGGTGCTCGGATCAAACTCTGAGCCGCTCAAGGTGAAACTGTTCCTCATGAGGCAAAGCGTGTTGAGATGAAGGGAGAGATATAGTGTGCTATTGAAAAACAAGGAGAAAGAGAAAGCAATCAGAGACCAGATGAGTGTGCATCGTGACAGGATCTCCCCAGGGTCAGGAAACAATGTCACCTCCCACACAAAAACACTCCTGGGGTCAGCAGAAAATACACCAGGCTGGCCAACATGTTGTCTGACTGAAAGAGGAGGGTGGGAGAAAGTCAGTGAAAGTTGAGCACATTAGAAAATGGGAACATAAATGTACAGAGGAGAGCAAAGCATCATGTGGAGTATGAAAGCAACAGATTACACCAACTTGAATTTCTATACTGGTCCATTTTGGTTTATGGATCAACAACAAAAAGGAGTGTCCACAATAAAGATAAGGAAAATGTTTTGAAAATCAAGCTTAAAACATTACTCTAATGAGAAAATTACTCTGTATTCATGTTGGTTTCGGAAAAAAAATACACTTTTCAAGAAAAGTTTAAATTTAATGATCAAAAATCAAACAAAAATTAAATAATATTTATATTAATATATTAATTAAAATAACCATATGAATTGTTAATTAAGTTTTATTAATTATTACATTTTTGGGGAGAAATGACATTTTAAAACCTGAACTGAACGAACCTTGCCATGACGCCTTCCCCCAAATATCAATAAGCACTGAAAGCATTATTTTCTAATTATTAATAAAACGTTATGCCAAATTAATTTACTCAATACATTACTCAAATTACAAGTTTTACAACTCAAATTACAAATTAAAGTTTTTTTCTTATCCTCCTTTAATGAGGCTGTTCTTCTTCATAATCATAACAGGACAGTCAGATCACCCTGACATTTATGATTGTGGGCCTCCTAAAATATGAAAGTGAAATGTAATTATAGAGTAATAGTTGCATTTTTATAACCAACAAACAAAAAAATTAATTAATAGATGCAGACAAAAAATGAGTGTGATGTCACTGACCCAGGACTAAAAAATAATGGTTTACCAAAGTAAGTCTGGGTGGTCAAGTTAGAGAAGTCATCTTGGCAGAGCTGAAGGAAATGGAGATGAAGGAAATGAGAAATGGTGTAGATGAATAGGTGGGACGGTGAGGGCAGATAAAATGAACTTCGGATATGGAGTGAAAGAGAGACAGGTGTGCTGCGGGCAATAAAATGACATAATGATGGAGCCACGGAATGATGGAGGGAAACTCTAGATAAAAAAGGAGTGAAAGGAGAAAAGAGTGATGGGTAGAAAGCTGATTTACATCAAGATGGGCATGACTGTAAATGAGAGGCTCCTCTAGGGATTGTGACTAATTAAAGTGTCCTCTTTTAAAGGGGGCTGAGATCAGACTGACAGGCAGCTGTTGGGAAATGCTCAGTGTCAGAGGAAACATCCCATTATGCATTGCTTTCACAGACCATCCAACCCGATCACTAATTACAGTCTGGCCCAGTCAATGTCACTTAAATTCACAAGCGCCATCATCAATGTGCCATTCACACATACTTTAAAACATGTAAACCTATATACTCTATATGTGCACTGAAATCAGAGCCTTGTCACTCAACTCGCGGGAAATCAATTTAAAAACGACCACAGCAACACAAACACAAAACAGCATACAAACACACAGTGTTGTTATGATACGTTATGGTTCTTCATCTCTTTCTGCTGACCTCTGAGCGGAGTGAGTTCAAAAGGACCCGCACACAATCTCGCACAATCTAGAAATGCTGAAACTAGAGGGGAATTGGATCACCTCTGAGCTGACCCAACCACTGTGACCTCCAGCTCTGTGTGCCCTCTGGCGTTTCAGGGCATCCAATCCTGACCCCTCGTCGTCACCTCGCTCTTTCCCCTGTCTGGTCTGTGCTCGAATCTCCATAAGATCCTGTCAGATCACATCTAATACACCACAGCTCTGATGAACCATCTCTAGCGGTTTCCTAAATGCTCAAATAGGCAGAAAATGTCCCGTCTCTAGGGCCACACACAGAAGTCATTACGCGTAGTTATATTGTCTTTCATCTAAACACATGCTCGCTCACACACACACACACACACACCTCCTCTTAGTATGCAGCCATAACAACATAATTTTCATCTGCATGCCAACGCAACAGTCAATGTGCATGAGAGGACTTTATGATCAGCACGCTGGTTAATACTTCATGAAGTCCTGTCGTCCTTCACAAAGCAGAAATGTTTTGTCAGTCATTTCAGATACTGTTTCAAACATAGCAGACCATACACACACACATTTGGAGGTATGAATATTCAAAATGCTTTACCTTATGTACCATATGGTTTACCATATAGCATATAGCACGATTCGATTTGCATAATGGTGTTTCATTTCAACATTTTCATGGGCAAGGAAATGGATTCCAATGTTTTATTTATTAAAAATCTTTGCTATGTTAAAGGAACATTCAATACTAAGCTCAATCAATAGAATTATGTAGATTATACCGCAAAAAAATGACGGTGAGGCACTTACATTGAAAGTGAATGGGGACAATTTTTGGCTATAACACATAGGGTATAATTTTCTGTAAGCACTTACATTCATTCTCCTGTTAAAACTTGTTTATTATTTGAGATGCAAGCTCATTTTTATGGTTGTTTTAAGGTTTTAGGCGTTAGGTTGTCATTGAAGTTGCAAAATTGAATATAACTTCACACAGAACCGGGTAGTAATTAATTTTTTTCTTACTAAAATCATGTAAATCAGGCATATTGTTCATGTTTTGTTGAAACACCATATTGAGACAGTAAGTATTTTAACAGTCACTTCCATTTTAACTGCCTCCCTGTAACCCAGATTTTGTTTCGTAAAGAAAAGGAGAAATTAAAAGAAATTCATTATTGTGGTAATCAACATGAATGTGGTAATCAGTAAGTATAACTTGAAACGCCATATTCAAAACTTCAGAAGAGAAGTCCCAGAAAAGCATCCATCACATCTGAGTCCCACCGTGGACCCCTTCAGAGCAACTCGCAGCTCTCCAACCAACTAAAATCTCCCTCTGTACTCAAGACTTGCCTTTAATAATCCAAATGAATGGTAGGCTGGTAATAAAACAGGATAGGTGCAATACGGGAAGACCTCACGGGTCAGAGCGCTAATATGTTTTCTGTGCTACTCTACATATTCAACAAACCTCATAAAATGAAAGGGAGATGGAAGATAAAGAGCCGAGCACAGCCAGTTCAGCATTCATCCCGTCATTAAGGCCGGCGTCTTTGAATGCGAGCTTTTGCGCAGAAAGACGGATCTCTCGAAAAATCTGGCGAAAACTAATTCCATTAAAAAAACAATTACAGAATTGAATCCATGTCCCGCTCTGAGGTCATAACTGCCTCTCACCTCTCCATGGTTACTGTTTGTCTGCGCGTTGAGGTAATTATGGGCTGTTTAGTCGAGACCTCAGTGTTTGTGTAGCAGGCCTCAGTCTCTGCATCTGCATGTTACCACGGCTACCCCTGCGGCTTTGTCTCACCATGACCTGTATAATGAGTGTCACATTAGCAACACAACAAATCAAAACCCACAGCTGTCAGCCATATTGTGTCATCCTCTTTTAATTAATATGATAAGTAATGCTTATTAGACGAGTCTGCTTCTTTATCGCTTTTCAATTTGGGCAAATTTAGGCAAGGCTAGAAAAAAGGGGAAGCAAGGTTTAGGAGAAAAAGCGTCAATACGCGCTGATGTTTTACACCATCCATTACGCTCCACAAACACACACACAACGCCAGCATTAGCGCTCATTCAGAGCCTTCCCTCAATGAAAACTTCCCATTTCCTGCAAATTGGGAATTCTTATTTTTCATGCGGCAGGAAAAGTTGCTGGAGCTAATCGCGCCTCATTTTTCTGGATGACATCCTGATGTCTTTGAGGAGACGGAAACGTAATCACTGGCCTATGTCACCTCTACGCTGACACCCGAACCTTTGCTCCTCGAAAAGGAGTGAAGAGCAAGCCCCAGCTGACAGCGGCACATGAGCTTATGTGAGACTGTGATTAAGCGAACACTGCTAATCAATGGAACATTCACTTGGTTTCCTGCACCACAGCTCATTCCCAACTCGCCCTTAATTGGCCTATTCTCTGGTAAATAAGATGAGTTCGCATCCCACTTCAGCAATTGCCGAAATCACTCACATCCCTGTCTCACATACACACAACACCCCACGCTCACACATAGAAACATACAAACAGGCGTCAAATGGATTGCATGGTCCAGGAGGATATACATACACCCACCTTCATAGAGAGAAAGTTTCTGGGGGGGGGGGGGGGGGGGGGTTGATGAGAGAGTGTATACTAAAATAGAGTGTATATTTTCTTTGGAGGTCAAATTGAATTTGATTAGCGTTCAAAAACTGAGGACCCCTGGATATGGCAATGACTGCACAAACAATAGGAAGAAAATGTGATCCGAGGTATAAGGACAAAATGAACTGAAATTAAGGCCTCCTTGAAATCTGATTTCAGTTTGCTAAGGTTTAGATTTTTATTATGGAGTCAAATTGTCTTCCAGGCCAAATGCACAGCTAAAGCACCATCTACAAACAGAAAGGAGAACTGCACAACTGCACTCGAGTTATCATCTTCACATCTTTCTCTTGCTACTTCTTCAACCACTCTGTATGTTCCAACAAATGCACTTGAAGTTTCTTCCAATCACTGACCAATACCTCACATGCTTGATCCTGATCGATTAATATATTCAAAAAAACATTAAAAATGCAGTTCACACATACAATGACCCGAATACATCTATTCTAATGAGCATGTTTTAATTTATATTAAACATCATTTAAAAAATTGTCAGGGCGACCAATATTATTCTATTCTATTAAGTAGTTTGTCATTTCTTAATAAATATAATAACATTTTAACAAAACTTCTGTCTGCCAAACTAAAGTCATGTGGTGCAAGCAACAAGAAGAAGAACAGGAAATGATATCATAGAGAGGATACCTGAAGACCTTTGTTGGCTTTTTTATGACAAGAAAATGTTAGGTCAGGTAGTAAAATTTCATCATCATAATAATTAATGATACTTGTAAAAAGAAAATACGTTATTGTAAAAAATATATGTAGAGCTGAAAATAATGATTAAGATGAGTACGCTCGTATCATGGTATAAAGAAAATTCATTATTTATCACTTGATGGTTAGACCATATACCAGTTTTAGTCATTAAATTGTAACTTTTCTTGAAAATGGTATAAAAGTTTTCAAAACCATATGACACCAACATGAAATTAGAAAAGTACATTTCAAAGAAATATTTAAATTTTCTTTTTCTTTCATGAACACTTACAGTATGTGACATTAACCCTTTGACCAGAACAATTAGGTTTAAGACTCGCAAGTTCTCCAACCTCTTCAACCAAATAAAGCCATTTAGCTTCATGTGAGCAAAATATCCACTACATCAATTAAACTCCATGTTGATTAACCAATTTTAAGATAAACAAATAAATGAAGCAAGTCACCAAATCCTGTAAATTGCACTGTCTGTGCTGCAGTGACAGAAATGTAAGTGTCACTCAATTTAAGAGAACAGCACTTGTGTCGAAATAGACGCCATTACAGTCCTTTCCATCTAGCACCATTGACTCAAAGTGTATACTCTCTGACAGGTTGTGTGTGTGTGTGTGTGTGTGTGTGTGTGTGTGTGTGTGTGTGTGTGTGTGTGTGTGTGTGTGTGTGTGTGTGTGTGTGTGTGTGTGTGTGTGTGTGTGTGTGTGTGTGTGTGTGTGTTCGCTCTGACAGGTAAAGTGATGGCAGCGCACACCTACCCTCTCACTGTCAACAACCCTCAGCATTCAAGAGCACACTAAACACCATTACAGATAAAACATACGTCAATATTAGTGCAGTGAGTGTGAGTGTATGTGGGGTGCCCAGCGCCCTGAAACAAAACATAGACATACTGTAAGGTCCACAAGAGTAAAACGCCTCACTTAAATGTCGTACCGAGCTTAGTTTCATTAGCCAGGTCAGGGTCAAACTCTATAGCAGAGCTTCAGTGGGTGTCGTGGGTGCAGCGCACAAATGGTCAACAAAGCAGGCAGAAAGCATAGCTTTAGCTAAACATTTTATGAGCAATTTCAGACTATTTTACATTGATGCCATTTTTTCCAGCTATTTGATACGGGCTTAGTTGAATTTCTGCCACCTAATCCAGGCTGTCTTTCTTTTTCTCACATACCCAAAAAGGCAAGCTGAGAAAAAATGGAATAACTTTGTTTATAAAACCACATTTGTATTAAATATCTTTTCAAATTTGCTGAGAGATATCAAATTTCAATGATCAAATATCAATAAATATTACAAGCACATTCAGAAAGAAAAAAGCAAAGAACATCTAAATGCTGACCATCTGTAAAACTTGCCTAATGATCTGATTGTGAACTCCAGTCTGACTTCAAAATGGTTAATTGACTGTACTTTGAATTCTGGATTCAATGTTAATGTGGATGAACAGAAGACAGATTTTAGTAAGAAAAATGCTTACACTGGTGTCAGACTGCTGTAATATTTTCTAACATGAATAACAAAGCAGAGCAGGTATTAACCAGAAATAGCATGAATGACAGTGGGGGAAACATGATTAATATTAACACCTTTTTGTGAGCTCTTATTAAAATGACTGTCCTTGAAAAATAAATAATTGTAAAACTCTTGCAAAGGCAAGTGCCATTTAAAACTAGAAATGTACCACTCTTGTTCTCACTCTTTCATGTCAAAAAACATATGAATGGACTCTCTGATCTCTCACCATATATATATATATATATATATATATATATATATATATATATATATATAAACAACACACACACACTTACTATAGTAACAGTAAATTATGCATAATGACATGCTGCTAAACCTAATCCTAAACCTAACCCTATAGTAAGTACACGTGGTTAATTATTATTACTCTGTACTTAAATCTATAATTACAATGTAAGGAGGACACCTTAAAATAAAGTGTAACCAAATATTTTTGTCCAAAACAATGTTTTAAAATATCCGTTGTCTTTTACATTTTGCCATTTCATAAGTTGTTTTGTGCTTTATAACTGCTGTAATGTATTAATTGCTTAAAATCCAATAATCCTGTTCACTCCATCCAGTGTGACAACATGCCCCTGCTATATCAACATGCATCCGATAAATCTGCTTTCAATGACAGTGGAAATATTTAATAGCTTCTTTTTGTAGCCAAAATATAAGCAAGACAAATATAAATATCCCGAGAAATATCCACTTGTTAATTATAATATTTACTTAAGCACATTTTAATATATTGTTCAGGATAATAAATATAGACAATTTTCCATCGATTTCTTCTTTTCAGCTATTTGATATGGCCGTTTTCAAACTCCTGCCACTGGCACCTAATCCAGACTTTCTGTCTTTTTTCTCACATACCCAAAAGCCAAGCTGAGAAAAAATTAAATAACTTAAAATGTATAAAACCACATATTTTCAAATTTGCTAAAAGATAGGCCTATCTAATTTCATAAGAGGGAAAAATTAAATGAATTTGAATGCACAAAGTATTGTTTAAAAGATAGAAATCAACAAGTTAATATTACGTCTAGTATTATGCCATGATAATTAATATATATTTTACTGTATGGCAACACTAATCACTGACTTACATAGAAAAATTACACAGCACACTGGAACAATTCTTGAAACACTAAAAGGAAAAAAGGGAATATGGAATGTGTGCTTAAAACAGATAAACCTGAAACCTATTGTGCTACAAGCCAGAAGAAAAAGAACTAGACCACCTCATCCAATACTGACTCAACCACAAGAGAAGAGACAAATTAGGGAAGCAATTCACACAAACTGGCAAATAATGCTATCAACATCACATCAGAAAGTCAGCAGACCTCCACTAATTCTCTCCCTAAATGTGAAAAGACAGACAAAAGGAGATAAATGTTAGAGAGGTAATAGTCATGCATCATCTCCCTTACATACACATGCCGTCAATAGGACTGCAAGGTCTTGACGCTAATCACTGGTGTTAGATTAAACTGTGAGGGTTAATGGTCCATATGGCTGTGCAGCACATGAAGGATCAAGATAGCAGCCAGGCCTCTGTATCACTGCCCTCAACAAATCCATCTCTCGCTCTCTCAATGTTGGAGGGCAGAGGACTTGTTAGGTGGGGGCAATCGATTCAAGCAGAGAGCACTCTTTTACAGCCCAACATTCAAAGCTGCAAAACTTATTGTAAAGTCAGCAGCTGAAAGGGAGGGAGTCTCGCCCTAAAGCGCTCCCTTTTGTACCCCTGTCACCTTCGTTCCAGATTTATAATGCTCTATTATAAAAGTGTGCATCGAAGCCCTATTCAATTAGCCTATCAAATTCTTTATGGCCAGATTGTGAATGGGTTATCAGAGCTGGAGATAAGAGAATTTACAGAGCTCGTAATGATTCACAACAAAAGGGTTTGCGCACGCTGTGTGCTGCCTGCGCCTTTATTAAAAAAAACAAATAAACTGTCCAAAGTTAAATCATGCATAATACGCTTTGAAACACAGTAAAGCAACATTATATAACAGTTACAAATTTGACCGTATTCATTTGAATGTGTGACTGTGTGAGTGTGTGTGTATTACATATACATCACTGGTGTTAGATAAAACTGTGAGGGTCAATGGTCCATATGGCTGTGCAGCACATGAAGGATCACACAAAGGCAGTGTAGGCTATATAAAATACACACACAGATTATATAATATATAAAGTATTATGTATTTATATAGGCTGTATATAATTTATAAAATATTTTAATATTCAAGTTGTTTTTTAAATACATTGATAAAGATTAATAATTATTTAAAATATATATCATTAACTGACCTTATTTATTTATATATCATATTCATATATATAGTATAGCAGTACAAAGCATAGTACTATAAAATACAGGACACTTTACAAGGAATTATCTCAGTTAGGCACACATACTCACACACACAGACCTCAGGCCAGCTTTGACATTCATATTCAAACCATAGACCCGCATGTCTCAATTCTGAATGACAAATAGATTGTGACGACTAGAAAATAGCACTCAATTTCCTTTTCACTAATGCAGCCAATACACTGTCCCCCGGATCGATGGAGATGCGCTGTGAGACGCTGACCATTACTGTGATTGAATCTCCACTTTGACGCTCTAATATGGAAGAGACTGTGGTACTTTAAGTACAGCACCTCTTTTAGGCCGAGGAGATGGATTAATACAGTCTCTTTGCTATGAAAGATGGCCCAGCTCTGGATAGCGGATCTGTCTCCGCTAATGCACATCACATATAAAAATACACTCGCTAAGTAAAGCAGCGAACTGGCAGTCAGAGCTGATGTCAATTTAAAAAGAAGTAAAAGCACATACAAACACTCATTCCAAAAAAAGTGTGCATGACCTGTGACCCTGTCAAGCTGCATATATAGTGTGTGCAAGCAAAGGAAAGGATATCTGCTGTAAAAAAAAAAGAAAGAAAGAAAAACGCCTGGACTGTTTACCTGAGAGGGAGTGGTTGACATTTGGACATCTGTCAATCAAATATTCAATAGTAGAGCTCAATAGTGGGTACAGGTCTTTGTTGTCATGGATACGGCTGTAGGTAAAAATGTGCAGTTTGCAGAGGCACTGTGTCCTCATTCAGGTAGCAGCCAGGGGTGTGTTCCCATGCCAACGCCCATCAATTTCTGAATGTTGTAAGAAACAAAATGAGTCTTTCTTTTCACCCATGTCTGTATGTGTATGTGTGTGTGTGTGTGTGTGTGTGTGTGTGTGTGTGTGTGTGTGTGTGTGTGTGTGTGTGTGTGTGTAGCCATGTCTCTCTGAAAGGGAGGAAGCAGTGAACAATTGCACATATAATGGTGAGAGAATTTCCTGTCACTTTACTTTAATGTTATTTTTGAATGAATATTACCTAGAGTTAAGAATGTATAAAGATTATTGCTTTGCTCGAGCATAGTTGAAACTTGGGAAGGTTTGAAATTCAAAGTTCTTTAATTAAATCTGTTTTCCTCTGTTCATTTGTTTTAAGGCTGTGTTTACTCTTCCGATTTATTTATTTATTGGGGGGGGGGGGGGGGGTATTGATTCAGCTTTTGATGTTTAATTGTAAAATAAATCTAGTCTTAATTAACCACAATAATGACATTTGCACTTCTGGTAATGTATGGTGTTTTATTTCTGCTGGATAAACAAAGGGAAATAAAGTCACTGTGTTTATTAATTATTGGGCAACATAATCATAATATTTTCCTCCTTTTTTATTAAATCTGAGTTAATTAGTTACTCTGTCTTGTATGCCGCATGTAGTCCAATTACAAATTGGCCTTTGCAAAACAAATAGGCAACTGTTCAACCTTTATAAAGCGAGTCTTATCAGCGCAGTTAGATCGATTGTAAACAGTCTCTTATAACAGTCTTGCGCGCCCTCTTCGGGATCAAGCCAGCCACTGCTCATTACCAGTTAAAGGGATAGTGATAGTAGATTAAAGGGATAGTTCACACAAAAACGACCATTCTGTCCATTTACGATACTCACTATCATGTTGTTCCAAACATTGACTTTTTTCACCATTCACTTCCATGGTATGGAAAATAGATGCAATGAAAATAAATTATGACTGAGGCTGCCAGTGCAGTGGGCTATAAGATTGCTTGTGTGAACTACATGAGCATGAGTAAATTATGACAGAATGATCCTTTCTGTGTGGACTTTTCCTTTAAGAAAAACACACAGAGCTTAAAAGCCCCCTGAAATCAAAATTTAAGTTTTTTAGTTTTTAGTGTTCTATGTTCGGATTAAAGTTATGAATGAGCTGGTGATAAACCAATGATAAAATTCGCATTTAGGAGATATAAGCATTCAAAACTTACAGTCCCTCACTTCCGCTAAAATGGATAGATGTTTATGATGAATATTATATTTATGACAAATTAAACCCAATGTACTATTGAAATTGATTTCTGGGCATTGTCATTTTTTTTTTATTGTGTTTGTAATGTTTTCAATTAGTTGTGCCTAATGATTAGAATGTCTAGAAACTTGTAACACGAAGAGCCCAACCATATGGATTTTTTGCGGCCGATGCCGATACCGATATTAGTGAGTAAAAAAAGCCTGATAGCAATATATCGGCCGATATTATTTATGTGTATATTATAATACAGTAGCAATATTATTTATGTGTAGGTATATTGTATATTATAGTACAGAACCAGTCAAAAGTTTGGACACACTTTCCCATTCATGTGTACAAACTTTTGACTGGTATATATATATATATATATATATATATATATATATATATATATATATCACATTTTTTGCAATGATCACTCAAATGTTGTGATCAAACACTTGTGTGACAAAGATGTGTAATGGAGGCAGGGTGAATGATAGAATGGGAATGATACATTTGAGTTGTAACCAAACTAGTTTGCATGTTCTATTCTAAATTATATTCTAAATACTGTTGTATAATCTTCACTAATGACTTCGTCTTTTTAATTAGTTATATAAAAAATTGCATAAACCTATGGTGAGTCGGCTAAGATGCCCGAACCAATCAGGTCGCTTCGCGCCAGAGCGCGCCAGTATGGGCGTGGCTTATAGCTATATAAGCCCCCATTTTCGCCATAGAATTCATATTTAATCTCCTTCAGCAAGTTCTACTTTGCTGACCTCCAGTTGAGAAGCCTTCACCGCCGCTGAAGCTGCACTGTCTAAGGGCGGCTGCCCGGAATGCAGTCAGATGGCGCTCGCCACCCTACAGACTTGACTGGCAAGCTTAGCCGACGGTGACCCCGCACCTTCCGCTTTTCCTTTGCTCAGGCAGCACAAGAAGAAGCGCCACGGAACACGCCGGCCCAGTCCCCACATGCCTCGCTCTCACCCAGAGAAACACCCTCGCCGGTCCTGTTTACGCAGGCAGACCAGCACCCCTCTCAGCGAGCGCCGGTCTCGTTCCTTTTGGGGGATCGGATGAGAAGCAGGCTGGACGAATGGTTCCTGCAAGGGTGCCGACAGGCCCATCAGCAGAGACCCCCCCTTTCATTCCTGAGGTACACGACGAACTAGGCTAACTCGTCTCAAACCCTCCACTTCCTTAACGCTCTCGACTGTCGATGGCACTGTGGAGAAAGGATATGAGAAAATTCCCCCCCTTGAAGAGACAGTGCCCGCACACCTTTGCTCACCCACAGCTATGGAATGGTAAGCTATAGCAACTCACCCGTCTAAGCCTTGCCGTACTACTACAGCTCTCGCTGGTCAAGCTGCTTCGACACTTCACACCATGGCTGTCCTCCAGGTTTTTCAGACCAAACTTCTCCACTCTATGGACCTGTCCCTGAAGCTTTCAGGGACCTGCGCAGCGACACAGACCTGGCTCTGCGCGCCACTAAATCTACCGCCCAGGCGATTGGTAGAAACATGGCGAACTTGACGGGGCTAGAGCGACTTCTCTGGTTGACATTAACGGAGATGAAGGATGCAGACAGGGCTGCCTTCCTGGACTCCCCTATCTCCATCACCGGCCTGTTCGGCCCAGCGGTAAGGGGTTTCGCGGCGCATTTCACCGAGGTACAGAAAGCTTTGCAGCCATGCGCCACTTCCTCCGTAAACGTTCCACTCTGTTTCGGGCCGCCACAAGAAGGCGGCGCTCTCTTGGCTAGCAAAGCCTTCGCCGCCCCACCCAGCGGCTGAAGTCCGTTACCGCTCTCCTTCAGTGAGATGACAGCAATTCCCAGACCGCTGGGGACCCCGACCCAAGATTGAGCCTCGGAAGCCTTCTTAGCCCGAATGACAGGAAGGAAAAGAGAGTGGTTGAGTCCCGCCGCGGCCGGACCACCCTCCAAAAAGCCTTTTGCACATCTCCCAGTCCCCTCTTTAGTTCAGGCAGCTGGAGATGCCAACATGGCAGTCAATGAGTCTCTTTTAAAACATGCATGCCTGCAAACAAACGCCGTTTTAACGGCAATTTAAATACAACACGAAAAGAGCCCTTTTCTGTCTGTTCTCCCTCCGGCTTGCGCTGGAGGTGTTATAAATGTAGGATGTGTGCCCACAATAAAATACGCACCCCTGCACATAAGCACTGTTCCCACAGTATCAGTTCTCCCTCCGGCTAGTGCAATATAAGCTATACATAGCTATATATAGCTTATATAGCTATAAGCCACGCCCATACTGGCCGGCGAAGCGACCTGATTGGTTCGCGCATCTTAGCCGACTCGCCATAGGTTTGTGCAGTTGCCGCAGCAGAGCCAATGAGTGTGTTAGACACTCAGCTATATGTCTGCTGTGCAGCTGCACTGCATTTTAAAAATTTGGCTTCAATATTCTCGAGAAAAGGAGTTTTCCCATAGCGTAAGCTAACTTACGCAATACTCGTTCCCTACTCTCAGGGAACCGAGGTTACGTTAGTAATGAGACGTAGATTCGTCGCTCGCACCACGCCGCATCCAGTGTGAACAACATATCTGATTATAATGGGTTCAACTGTCTTTTGTCGCATCGTGCCGCTCGCGTCCGGTGTCTTGTTCAGGCAGCAGCAGACAAGTAGTCAAGCGGTGTCTTAAAGGTAAGTTGCTAACTAGTTAGCAGTGAGGTGGTGGCACGAGTCTGTTGAATGGTGATCTAACGCTATGTTGTCACCAGGTGAGACACTAAAGTAAATAAACAATGTCCCCGTCTTTTACTCCCACAATGAGGTTGTCATACTCGTTTGCTACATTAGCTAGCTAGTCATGTTTCATACCTTGTCAGTGGAGTGGAAGCTAATGTGTGCGCGCATCTTACACCGTGTCTGCCTCATTACTGAAGTGAAAGAGTTGGCTGGTGTCACCACAGTGATCCGGATCGCAAGTAGCAAACAATGGAGTGCGCTCTGCTGGACAAACTATATAGTTACACAACTTACAAGCATTTTATCTGCGTTATATGTTCTGTAAAAAAACATTCATATCGACGACATATTTGCATCATAATGTATATGATGATAGCATGATATCGATGCCGATATATCTGCGACAGGCTCATATTGGCCGATAATATTGGGGCGAATGCATCAAAAATACTTGACAAATACACTTGTCAAATACATTCACAACCATGTTATTGTACTTTAATACATAAAGTAATACAATCCTTTCCATTCAACGTTTGGCCCGCAAAAATAGAATAATATATATTTTAAAAAAAAACGTTTAGCTTTTAACATCTTTTACATGACAATGTTTCTTTTCATGGCCATTTTCGTTTCTTTTCATGGCCATAGGGTCATTTTAATAAAATAAAAAACCTACTGAACTATTTCAGTAAAAAAAAAAATTTCAACCATCCTGATGTTCTCTTGTATACTTTTATTTTGACACTGACACGTACGTACGCATTCTGCACACGGATCCCGACCGAAACGAAAACACGGTAATTGTTTCTGAATCATCTGTGAATTTACATTTTTTACAGTTTTTTCCCTGTTCAGGAGCCATGTGCCACTGTTGATAAGTAAGCGCTGTTCGGTCAAAAAAAATTGTCCAAAAAATCCTGCACATTTTGGTTGATCTAGAAGTGATCTTTGATTTTTTTAGGTCCAAAAAGAGGACATGTCCGGGAAAAAGAGGACGTATGGTCAGCGTAGATTATCAATTTCTAGCAGGAAACGCCTTAGATGCCCTTGAGCAAGACACCTCACTTGCCAGCTGCTCCGGGACCGGGAATGTGTTTCCACTACTGACTGATCCTAATGTGTGTGCACTAACTGATGGGTTAGATCATAGACTGTAAAAAAAAGATGGACAACGCACCTCCACTCTCTTCCATTGTAGAAAAGTGTGTCCCAAATCCCCAATATTGCCCTTACATCTTGCGCTGATTCGGGACTCGAGTCTGCGCAGTAGTGAGCATGAAGTGGAGCTGCGCTATCAAGGTCCCGTCCATACTCCAGCAGAATCGGTTAGTACATTTTACTGCAGAACAACTCATTATTTCGATGTGAAATAAACAGCTATGAAAATGTAAAAATTTTAAGGTGCTCTAAGCCAGTGGCTCTCAAACCTGTCCTAGGGACCCCTCGCCACTGCACATTTTGCATGTCTCCCTCACCTAACATTCAACTTATCAGCTCATTAGTACAGACTGCAAGACTTGAATTAGGTGTGTCTGATGAGGGAGACATACAAAATGTGCAGTGGTGAGGGGTCCCTAGGACAGGTTTGAGAACCACTGCTCTAAGCGATGTCGGGTGACATCACTTCTTGTTGACATTTAAAGTATTGTCAAACAAAACGGAGGCTAGCCAGACCATCTCTCCTCCTCATCTGCACACTAACCCCCCAAACCCCGCCCCCAAATCCTTCTTGTCGGTTATTGGCTGGAACAGTTTGTTATGTTTTGTGGTGCGGGTTAGCCCAGTTTATTTTTGTTGCCGTTTGTGGAGCCTGGGGTGTCTGCAGAGACCGCGTTTTTTTATAGTGTGTTCAGGGGACAGACAGCTAGTGGATAGTGAGGAGATGTTTGCTCTATGTGACAAAAAATGTTTGGCCTAAAAAACGCGTGACATCGCTTAAAGCACCTTTAAGTTAAAGCTCCAATCTCCTCCCAAAAAAAATTCTGTTGGTGCTTCAGTCACTACTTCGCTCATAGAAGCTGTCAATCTCAGCTGTCCATCATGACGCATGATCACAGACTCGTTTTCAAAGCATCAAATAACTAACTAAAACCAAATTATTAATAATAATTTAAAAAAATAAACTTGAACTTAGCCTTAGCACTTGAACTTAGCCTACATCAGCGTGATAAACTACCTAAAAGACAGAAACCATCTTTGGGAAAATGTAATTTGATTGTTTAGTTTGTCTTAGGTCCAATTAGATTAGACTACATGGAGAGGGCGGGATGAGCTAAACCCAGCCACCTGGGGGACAAACGTTTTTGGCTTCACTTTTCAAGGACAAATTCCGAGTAGGGGTTGTCACGTCACTTTCAATAGGTAAATGATGAAATTACTTAAAGGTACCAATGAATTACATAGCTGGTACATTAGCTGGGAAGGATTAGCATGCAAGTATGATGTTTATTCTATTCATGAGGATCAGTTATATGCTTTATTAACAGCCAAGTCGTTAGTATTGTGTAGGCTATTTACCATGGTAACTGTTACGTAATCTTAACCCAAAAAACTTTATTTACATTTTGTGCTATTTTTGATGACTGTGGTGGCTCATACCAACTTAATAACTTTATTGAAATGTAGTTTGAGAAAAACTAGTTTGGGACTGATATTTAATAGCCTTACCTTAGGCCTTAAATCGGCCCTTATGAAAATGAACCATGGTTCTAGTACAAATAAAAGAAACATGGTTGTTGTAGTAGTACCACAAATTAACCATGGCTTTGCTACACTAACAATAATTTAACCGTGGTATTTTTAGTAAAACTGTGGCTATACAAATGGTAATAAATCTGCCAAAAAAAATGTTAAACATTTTACTATAATAAAAGCATGGTCAATTTTCGTAAGGTTGGGTTTAATGGCCGACAACCACTGCTATAGAACACGTGCATTTACACAGAAACTGCAGAAATGAATGATTATAAAATATGAAATGATTAATAAAATTGCGACTGCACACCAAACTTGGAGAGGGTAAAAAGCCTGCTCAATAGCATTAACTTGCCAGTGTAAAAACGTCTCAAGTTGTATTTTTGACACCTGTCATTTTCCAACCTGCTGCGCTTGGCTTTACGTCCTCGAATTTCTTATGGAGCAACGCTGCCACCTGCTGTTGAGCACCAGCACTGACTCAGCTTGTGACTTATCGACAATGTAGGCTACATTAGAGCAAGTGATTTCACCGTGGACAGGCATTCAATGCAACTTACAGATTTAACGAGAACACAACTGATGGACAGCTTGATCAGCAGCAGCTATCTAACAATCTATTCTAAGATATTATAAACCGGGAGGTTCAGGAGAAATAAACTTGTGGTCTTCTGACATGGGTTGACCGGAAAATTACGTTCAAGACGTTTCAGTGGTAGCTATCCGTCCTTAAAAGTTACGCGCATTCGGATCTATATTTAAATGTTAAATATCTTCAGTTTTCAAGCGGTTGAATGTGCTTTTAATGTGTCATCTACGTTGTGAAATATATGAAAACTAGACGAGTGGGAGGAGAAATTATCCTTCGCTTGAACCGCTGTTGTCAAATAAAGAGTTGAGCTGGCGCAAACCTCAGTGGTGATATTTAATAGCGTAAATCAAATAGCGCTTTTCATAAGAAATAAAGAGAACTTATCAGGTTTTCTTCCATCATTAACCTCCAGGTCGCTCAAGAAGATGTCAAACTCATTTGAAAACTCAAATGAATTAGTTTTACAAGTAGGCTATATGCACGCGACAAAACTCATTATCACAACAGGCAGAAAGACTCACGTACTGTTGATAGCTGGTGATTTATTTGAGTGTCATCAAGCAGGTTTCAAGTTCTTATAGACTATGTAAAATCCACTGATGAAAAGGACATAAGTCTTCATAGCACCAGTTGCAGGAACTCCTCTAATTGTCGATCATGACAGTTGAAAACTTCATGCCAAAAGGATATCTTGTTTAATACTAAGTCCTTGATTATTTGAAAAAGTTTCAAGTAGGCTAACATAAGCTTGACAAATCTGTCATAGACATTTATCTCCATTGTTAGTTCCGAAGTAGATCAGCAAGAAAGAAGTGATGGACTCTAAACAGTGATGACAACAACTGTTCACACATTAAGTTGGAAAACGAACATGACAGACCTCCAGGTCCACTAAAAGAGTAACGCTAATCCTTAATGATCTAGTAGACACTTGTGTTCAGTAACAATCCTGTCCTGATGTTCAAGATCCAACTTGCCCTCAGACCGCATACCTTCATACGCATACTGTCCTACATCAGGTAATCCACTACTCTTTCCAAGACAGACGAGTTTGGGAGCAGAATCCAACGGCGTCCTGAAGTTCTCAAGAATATATAGCTTTGCTCAAAGGAAAGAAGAGGGGAGGGGAATGTGAAAGCAAACGAAAAACCAGACAGGTCAACATACAAGGGAAGAGCGGAGGCCTTCGAATAAGATCGAACTCACCCAGGAATTGTTGGAAGAAGCCAGATGGAAAAGAAAGCATCATTAAAAGGAAGAGCATGAGGAAAATGAACAGACCATGTCAGGTGCATGAGTGAAATAGAGAGAGACGAAGAGAAACTGGTGGTTACCAGAACCACCCACTGTGCAGACTGCAAATGAAGAGTCCTGGACCAATCCTTCCCTCCCCTCATTGAGCCATAGTCCTGCACTGCCTTCTAGCCTTTCCACAGCATGAATATATTACTAGCCACACAATGACGTTTCTTATTGTTTATGAATTACTGGCCTGCCTGACAACAAAGGCTATTTTCATAAGAAAACTCTAATTCATTTCAGTTCCTATTTGATTAGAGGCAGAAGAAAAGAAGCCCTTCGGTCATAGCCCCCAGAGGACTGTTTTTATTCAGTCCGTATGAATAGGGCTTTATTGCTCTTCTTTTCAAAAGCTGACGGGGAAAAGCTTTTAGAGTTAAACATTGACGAAAAATTATTGGGCGGCTGTTTTTGTGCAATAACAAACCCCTTCAAAAGGACACTGAGCTCTTATCCTTCCACCACTCACTCACTCTTTTCTCTTTCTTTTTTGGCAAATTGTAAAGCCTGGAAATTAATGACAGACAGTAGCAAAAGAGGAGAGAGAGAGAGAGAGAGAGAGAGAGAGAGAGAGAGAGAGAGAGAGAGAGAGAGAGAGAGAGAGAGAGAGAGCAAAAGAGAGACCAGCTCAGCCACAATGCATGTCAAATCTAAATGATCACAGGCTACTGAATAGAAAAAAAGAGAGAAAGAAAAGGAAAGACAGGGTCTTAGACAAGCGAGTGTGTGTGTGTGCGTGTGTGTGTGTGTGTAGTCAAAAGCTAATTGATTCCATGTCTAGAGTCCTGATGTCTCTTTTGCATTTCAACGACAGATAGTGCACTTTAACTGTTACCATGAAGAGTCTTTGAGTCTCTGGAAAATGTCAACTTTTTGACAACAATAACAGATTGTTAAACTGGATACCCATTATGTCGTAAACTCAGACTTCAAACCAATGTAAACACCATTAGTGCAGGTTTGAAGCATCTTTGGTGATAAACTGTGATATATTTTACTGATAATGGCAAGGCAGTGCAAGTTGTGTCCTTTTTCACAAAACCGAAAGCGACACCCGTCTTCCAAACTCAATATGCTGTAAAAAGAGAAGCAAACCACAGAGAACAAAAATGAAAAGGCCAACCTGGCATTTATCTGCAGGTTTTATCTATACACTAAAGGATAAATCAGGATAAATCAGGGCTTCCTTTTATCAGGAAGGCATTATGCTCCTTTGTATTTATGCAGGAATATTTAACAGGAGACAAAAGGTGACTTTCTCCTTATTCATCTGCGAACAAGGCAATGCTGGCATTCTGAAAAGCCTGACATTTGAGCTTTTTGCCAACACCAGCAAAATTATATCCTTTCCATTGTAAATCAATGAAGTAGAATCATCGCCCACAAAGGGACTAGATTGCCTTGTCACTGTAATAGAGCCTGGCGCACGCACAACCTTCACCAGAACTGTTGTGTGCAGACGAAAGACAAGGGCATAAAGTCATCCTTGTCATGCCCTTCCCTTTGACAGAGTACAGAAACTTAAAGCTTAAACTCCTGAGTTGAGCACCCCACATGGCTGTTCACACACAGTTAATGCACACAGTTAAGATGTGTTGTGGTAAATAAACATGAAGAGTTCACAGTTCAAGAGTTATGGGTTCATGGTTTTTACAGTGGGAAAATGGCCTATACATTTATAATGGAAAAATATAAAATATATTTTTTTAAAAATATAATTACACGCATACATATATACACTACTTTTCAAATGTTTGGGGTCAGTTTTATTATTATTTTCTTCTATTAAAATATTTATTTTTTATTCAACAAGGATAGATCAAAACTTACTTTAAAGACATTTTAAATGTTACATTTTAAATAAATGCTGTTCTTTTGAACTTTCTATTTAAGAATCCTGAAAACAAAAATATTAAGCAACTGTTTTGAGCAGGAAATCATCATATTACGGTGGAAACATATTACTTGTTTCTTTCTGAAGGTTCATGTGACTCTGAAGACTGGAGTAATGATACTGAAAATTTAGCTTTGAAATCACAGGAATAAATTACATTTTAAAATGTATAATAAAATAGAAAGTTATTTTAAATTGTAATAAGATTTCACAATATTACCATTTTTTTTACTGCTCAAATAAATGCATCCCTGTGAGCATAAAATTGTTTCTTTCAAAAACATCAAAAATCTTACCAACCCCAAACTTTTGAACGGAAGTGTATATAATCAAAATAATATATACTCTGCCTGGAAAGAAAAGTTGCTGTTTGGATTTAAATAGGCATATTTAAATCCAAACGGTGAATGTTTTTTTAGCCAGACAGTGTATATCACAATATATAAGATTCTTTAAAAAAGTGTGTATAACAGAGTATTATTTTCTAGTAATTTTATGTTTAAGCCCAACTGATGCCATTGAATTTAAGCAAATAAACAATTTTCTTTATTTACAGAACTAATTTACAGTAACATGGATCTGAGATAAAGAACACTAAATAAATATCCTACATGAATTCAAATGAGATTATTCTAGTGTGTGTGTAAGAGGTATAGGAATAAATGTCAAGTACAGCAATTAGGTCACAGATGAAGTCCATAAGATTTTGGCTCTTACTTTGGTCACACTAATTGACACTGAAATGAATAGTCATAACTCGTCTCGCATGAAGGCATGATGTGTATCGTATTGTGTTATCGTATTGTGATAAAGAAGCTATTAAAATAATGAAGTCCTATCACAGCTTGAGTTACAATGGCACCTAAAACAAGAATTAAACATAATGACATATATAAGCATTAGCTTCATGTACCTCATTTCACAGCATACCTTTTTGTCTGTACAGTGTTGAATTAATATTTAAGTATAAACATCTAAATCATTTGTAAACAATAATTAAATGGAATGAAAAAGTTCATGGTACCACATAATGGAAATATTCACAGATTCAGCATTTTAAATCTGAGTGCATCTGAATAAAAGTTATTTAAAATTAAATGCAACTAAAATCCGATGATCTATTGAACCTTTGTAATCACAAAAGTGATTTGTAGAAAAACAGGATGCGCTCACAACCCCAGACATCAGTGGAATGCGAAGACTGAGGTACTGTCTGTCTAATCACCATAACATTAGGTGAAAGATGAACTTGTCAGGGACATTCACACGTAACATTCATGCCATCCTCAAGAGATGCTGAAGATGCGCCTACGACTTCAAGCAAACGAGTCACATCATGATTGTTCAGCTATAAAATTTGTGGTTTTTAAACTAAATTAAAAAAAAATCCTAAAAGACCTAAAGTCTTTTAGAGTTTAAACATTGGAATGAGCCATTTTAGGCCAAATATGTATCATTAGGTTATTACAGACTTCCTGGATGTCCATGGTGCTTTCAAGCAAAGACAACATCTGAAATTTCAATGTTGAACTTGAACTTCCAGGTCACCTAACCACTAGTGTAACAAAACTAGTAAGGCATGGTGCCCCTAAAGAGACATGGTGATAGAAAAAAATATGAGATGGGAAGAAAAATGTATTACTTTTACCTCCCATCACATAATTGTTCCACCACCATGCCACTTTAGGGACTCCATAGTAAGGGGGCATATCATAAATTGGTCTCATCCCAAGAAAGATCGTTCATATTCTTTAGCATTTTTCTAACTATCCTCTCCAGATCTTTCCGGGCTCTCTGTTCTTCCTCCAAGGATTTCTTCATTTTTTTATAGTCCTGTTGGAATGGTAAAATCATGTAACCAGCCAATGTAAACTACTAAATATTATAATTTTCTATGAGATTAATTAAAAGATTAAGAAAAGCTTCCTCATACCCTCACAGACACTCACCTGTTTAAGTTCTTGTACCTCATCTTTCAGAGCATAAACAACATCCACAAGGCTCCTAGGAAACATTGGATATTGAATATGTCAGTGCATACTTCAGTAATAATATCATAATGCTGAAGCTCTATTCAATTATTTCATGTTCTCTTGACAAACAACCTTTTTTAATACTTGTTATAAACCCTGTTCATAAGAATGGCCAAATATGCAGTCTTACTTCTCCTCCCGAAGAGTCTGACCATTACTCTTCAACTCGTCTACACTGAACTTCTCCTCCCCAGGAACTATCAGTGCTGGACTGGCATCTTTCCACTGTCCTGTTTCAAAAGAGAAGCCCCGCATATTGATTTCAGGAGGCTTAGTTCAGTTGGATGTATTGATTAGCTCAGTACAGGACCACTGTGCCTCAAAGAATGGTTTGGACTGGATCAAACTTACACGGGACTGTGCGAGAGTGAGACAGGAGTTAGTCATGCAGAGAGGGATTGGATCATCCAAAAAAAATAATAATAATAAACGCATTCAAAAAACAAAACAAAAAGAGCACCACGGGTTTCCTGAAGGACGGTAATATTTTGTTGCAAGAGATCAAATCCTGAAAGGATAAGCATACTGTACAAAACAACCCAAGATTTATTCAAAATTTATATTACAACGTTTGTGGTATTTTGTCATATATTTGACTCTGCATATATATAACAATCACATTAATAACGTCTTGGTTTCAAATCACGGAAACGGCACTGAAGTATCTCTGTTGAACAGTTTTAAGAATATCTGCAGTAAACGACCAACAAAAAGGTAGTAAATATACATATTTTCTTATCGTTCATTTTTTTAACCACAGAATATAGAACTTGGTCACAAGAAATCACATAACATGAGGAATTATACTGTCATTATTGAAATAATTGGCAAGTTGGTTTTCTTGTTTGTCTCAAACACATCATACATAAAAGAGGAAAAGCATCAAACACTGAGGCTTTGACAGTCTCGAATGAATGGTGAAGAACTCTTGACTATTACCATCCACTCAGCTGATTTAAATGGATTCTAATAGAATTTTAACCAACATTAAATTCAACTTTTTTTTCTGTAAACTTCCATACTTTTCACTATAGACACCACTATAAACTTACATATTAGATACAAGCATACAAAAAGTCCAAAATCATTTAAAGTACATTTACAAATTGAAAATAAATACATTTATATCACATAAGTATGAACAAAACCTCCCCAATAATACTGTCCGTGGTGCCATCTGAGAATCATACTTATTCATGAAGTTCTCTGATAAAGACCCAACTCCTCATGTCAACAGAGCCGAAATCTGATGTTCATATTCAGTAAACAAAGTCCAAGGTAATACCACACATTTTAGATGAATGACAATACTCTATTTACAGACACGTTAAGAGATGTTAGCATCTTTTTTCTTTTACAGCAGAACCTGTCCTTGTTGCCTTTGGAGTGCAGTGTACTTTCAACAGCGTTAATAATTAAATACATCTGGGAATGAGGGAATAAGAACATCACTTTTTAAAGGACACTTAAATACATTTTGAATGCTAGGCAAACAAAGTAAAAAAAAAAACATTGAGTTAAGTGAGGTTGGTGGTTTCAGGGGGAGTTTAATTGTCAAGGCAACAGGGAACTGCTTTGGGAAAGTGCATATATGTATATATATATATATATATATATATGCAGAAAACGATGAGGTGTGATTAATACAACACTGAGAAATAAATAAATAAAAATGAATAAAATAAATATGCATTAGAGTGACATCATTAAATACATAAATAGTTTCAAATAAATATAAAGTCATTTAAAATAAGAGGAGTGAGGGGGAGATTAATTTTGGTGGGAGATGTAGGAGCTCTTACGGGAAACAGAGCCCATCCTGTAACTGTGGGCCGTCCATATACTGTCATAGTCAGAGTCCTCTGAGAGGTCTGAGGTGGCCTCGGGCCTTGAGATACTGCTACGCCGGCCCAGAGAGTCCACACTGGATTGATCCAAGACGTGGTTATGCATGAGATCAGTGCCTTGCCATGCTGAAGAGGCCGTCCGGTCGCAGATGATGTGAAGGGGATCAAATCATATGAATGAAGGGAAGGGGGGAGGCAGGGAGAATCGCAAATGGAGGGGTAAAAGAATAAAACAAGGGGGCCGACCAAAGAATGGACATTGGAGAACCAATAATACCGACATAGTAAATGAGTTTTATAAATAAATGATTAAATTAAAAAGTAATGTGTAAAAATGAAAGGGGGGGGGGGGGTAAATAAATAAACATTAAGTATGATGAGGAAAAAAGAGAGAGGATATTGTTATAAGAGATCCAAGAATAAACTTGTTAAGATCAACAGACTTTAGTTTAAAAAGGACTGCTGTTCTATGTTACACACGAGAAGTAGATATGAATGAGGAATGTCTTAGAAGAAAAGAGATGGAGGTGGACGGGGCCGCATACAAGACTTACTTGAGTTCAGAGTCTGCCTGGTTTTGGCACTCGTGCAGTAGGCCTCAATCACTTTCAGAATCTGAGCGTCTTCCTCTAGAGCTACAGTACCTGCACAGGTCAGAGGTTACATCAGACACATGAGCTTTCAGAATCTCTCAATTTCAATAACCATATCAAAACTGCTGACTTACTCTTCCTCAGTGCAAACTCCTCATCGGACGGCTTCCTCTCCGGCTTTCTCTTGGGCAGCAGCTTTTTCATTGTCTTGGGGCTTTTACTGAGGTCCTGAAAGAAAAGGAGGAATGGAAAGAATAGGAAAAAAGGTAAAGAGGAGACTTACAGAGCCATAAGAGACTACTCAAAATAATAGTGACTACAATATCAAGGGAAATAATCAACAATTATGATTTCTGTTTTATATTATATTGCATTTAATATTATATTTTCACAATATTTGTAACAGGAAGTCTAGTATGCCGCATACCTCTTTATAGCAGAGAGCAGCTGAGGGCCTGAGTGGGGGTGCTGGACGCAAGCAGCTCAGGCTCCAGGGCTTTTGGGTTTTGGGGGGCTCCAGGGGGCCCCACATCATGGTGCTGTGTGGGGCTCCATGAGAGGAGGGATGTGGTAGGGTGTGGTAGGCAGGAGCAACTGTTAGACCCCGGCTTTCTGCATGTCTGGATGGCGTCAGAGGGTGAGACGGGAGCTAGAGGGGTAAAATTTAAGATGACATTTAAAGGCCATGTTGCAGGTTAACCACCACTGTCGATTAATGGGTACATAAATCACTCAAGATATGTATATCATTTTTAAAATGTCTCAAAAGTGGTCTTAAAGAGCAGTTTTTTACGTTTTTGGTATTAACGTTTTTTTTTTTACGCAATTCGGTGATGACGTCACGTTGGGGAGAAGTGGAGGAAAGGTAGCCTCAGCTCAGCCTAGTAGGACTATGACGACTGACTGGGATGAGGAAGAAGTGGCAAGAGCCAACATGTATAATTTCGAACCTGCCAGACGTGAGAGGGCAAATGAGGAATTGCCAAGAACTGATGGCCGTCAAAGCCAATTAAATGCATGGTCCGAGGAGAATGAGTGGAGAGTTGAAGTGTCCTGGTGAGTTGCTATCATTTACCAACGCAGCAATGAGCACTGGAGCTAGTCTACGAGCAGCAGTGCACAAAAACGACCTAATATATATATATTTACTGTCTTTTTTTACTGTTCTTAGTTTTTACGAGTGAAAAATCAACGTTTTCTTTATATCTAACTGTTAGTGGCAGTGATCATGACGTTAGTTCAGATAAGTACCGGTAACCTTTGTCATAGCGTCGTAGTACTGGTAAACTTTGTCTTTGTCATCTAGAAATAGAAGGCATATCTATATCTATGTATTTATCTATTGATCTATAATCTGCGCTATCTGAATACTCTCATCTACTACTCGTCTCTCTAGTCACTCCCAATGCTCTCAAGGCGGGCTTTGGTAAATTCTCTCCCCAAGGTGACGTAATGCAATGCATTGTGGGGGAAAGGAGAATCGTTGCAAACCGCTAGGTAGTACCTACTTTTTCGTATTATATTCCGTTTTGTGATACCCAACAACATATAATACAATGGATAACAGTTTAAATGTTTATTACCAACAAGCAAATTGCACAAATTCGTTAAAAAATTAACCCTGCAACATGGCCTTTAAGTTGAAGATAATTGACAGCAGGGTGGGAAATTAACTTTTTTGCCCACCAGCCACAGTGGCTGCTGGATGCCCAATTTTACCACCCACTTGTATTATCTACCAGCCCCTTTTTCTGGAATTCAAATTTATGAATGAGAACTGTGACTTTGATAACATTGACGTCCATTACAAATATGTAATTCGTATTATTCATTTAACAATACGAGTTATGCTGCACTCAGGCGCCAATTTATGTTTTCCTCCGTGGATGCTCACGGGCGCACGCCCTTTAAAAATAAAAAAAAGCACTATTTAGCACAAACAGTCACTATGTGAGCAACATGTATGTACATGTTTGTATTTTTGAGAGAATTTTATGTATGGTTATTTTACAGTTTAGTTTTTAATATTAGTTAAGTCTGTATGACCATACATGATGGAGTATTTAAATGTATTTTGCTGCTATTTGAAAAAAAATCCAGCAAAACTCGCCATCGCGTTTGTCGACCCCTGAGGCTTAACTCGATAATAAAGCCGTAAAGTAGGCTATCTTTCAAATCAGGACAGCACCACTTCTCACAAATACAGATAGGATTGGAGATGAAAAGTTTAACTGACACGTAATCGAGCTCCGGAGCACCCACGGTCTCGGCTCCTATCCTCGCGGCTGCTAAAACTATCGCTAAACTAAAAAAATGATAGCTATCTAGCCATCACAAAACACAACTTCAAGTTAGTAATTTGCTTACTTGCACATCCAAACGTAGTCCCGAAAAGGTCTGCCCTTTTTGCCGATCGCATGGACGTTTCTGAATAGAATCATATTCATTATTGACTCTATTTTAAGGTTAGTTGTTCCTCTAATGAACAAATTGTTTGCATTTTCGGACGACGCATAGGTTCGACAGTAAGTACAGTGCATGGACTGTTCGACAGGAAGGTAGGCTACCCATTCCCTCGTTTTCCCTTCGTCATCAATGCGCCACTTGTTCGAAAAGTACCGTCACTTTTTATTTACTTCGCCCTCAATAGTTTGTACATTCATACACTGCTGACTCCGCGGCGGGCCTCTTAACACCGGGTATATGTCGCCACATTTTTTTAATTTTCCTTAAGTCTGTAGGCTACCTCAGCTCAGCTATATGTGTCACGGTCCGCTCAGCGCCGTGTCCGTGCGCTGTGTCCGTGACGCACAGCGCTGAAAACCAATCAAATTAGTTACTCGACAAAAGTGCATTATTTTTACTTAGCAACAGCATTCTTTGACAAAAGATGTCCAATCCGTTACAAGGAATGTTTTAAATAGTAACCAATAAAAATATGTTTTACAATCTACCCGCCACTGTGGCTGGTATACAAGGCAAAGTCACCCGCCACTTTGAAAAAGAACCAGCCATTGGCTGGTGGCGGGTGCTAATTTCCCACCCTGATTGACAGGTCACATGTCAACCCAAAATAAATAAATAAATGTTTGTTTCATTGCTTGACTTTATTTTGTGTAAAGCTCTTAAAGGGATAGTTCACCCAAAAATTTAAATCCTGTCATTATTTACTCACCCTGATTTCTGTCCAAACACGTAAGACTTTGGTTCATCTTCGGAACACAAATTAAGATATTTTTTATGAAATCTAAGAGCTTTCAGTCCCTCCATAGACAACTTTGCAACCACCACTTTGACGCTTCAAAAAGTTAAAAAATAGATTGTGAAACTAATCCATATGAATTGAGCGGTTTAGTACATTTTTTTTATGAAGAGACAATCACTTTATATGATGAACATATAAAGAATTTTGAATTTAGGCTTTTATTCACAAATAAACATTCACCAACTCACACATCAGTTGTGGTCAACGGAAGCTCAAGCATGTTCACTTGACGTGTGAGAATCAATGAGGTTCATTCTATTACGAAGAACTTTTTATCTTATGCAAGAACCAACAAGGTTTTTTCTCACAAATTTGGACTAAACCACTCAATTCATATGGATTAGTTTTAAAATTAATAAAAAAATTAATCTAAATTAATTTGATTATAAAAACATCTTCATTTGTGTTCCAAAGATAAACGGAAGTCTTAGATGTTTTGAAAAACATGAGGTTGAATAAATGATGACAAAATTTTCATTTTTGGGTGAACTAACCCTTTAAAGTCTGTTTCATGAATGTGTGTGTTGTTTTTACTTTTTTTGCAAAACTCTTCTGCATAGCAGCTATAAAAGTGATAAATAAATTAAGTAAAATAAATAAAAAAATATATGTAAATAAAAAACATTTTGTGTTATATTGTGCTTGACTATATTGTGTAAAGCTGTTTGTCTGTTTTACAAATGTGTGTTAAGTTTTTGTAAAGCTTTTTGTGCATAGTGGCTATAAAGGGATTCATAAATAAATAAAATATAAACTGTATACTTTTAGATATTTAAAAACTTTAATATTTATATTTATGAATATTTAAATACTATATGTGTGGTTTTCAAAGATGTGACGTTGACTAGGTGACTCACTGTGTGACAGGGAACAGTGAGGGGTTTCATGCTGGGAGCCGTCATGGTGGTGTGCTTGGTCTGTCGGTTCAGATGCTCGAGCCAGTCCTGCAGATCCTGTTTGTTATAGCAGATAACCTGAAGCCTCTCAAACATGCTTCCTATTGGATGGACACACACAAGCACAGTCAATGAATGACTAAGAATGATAAAAACACTTGTGTCTTGAACTCAAAGAAATGTGAGTCAGTTTGTCCTTACCCGAAAGCTCAAAAGCATTTTTATGACTTTCACAGTCTTCTAATGGGGTCACTGTCATCCCACTCAAAGGTAGCTTGCCCTAAGAGAAACAAAGCAGACGTTTTCTCTGTGCTAGAGCCGCAAGTTCTAGTTTAATGTGCATGTTGAAAAGCTGTGGTTTGATGGTATTTTAGGGGGTGGTGGGGTGAAACAGTGAGATTTATTTGACTGTGCATTAATCAGCTCTGACAGCAGCTGGTTTCTGACCTGGTAGATGAAGCCACTCATCCTTGGACTGGCAGATAGGATGAGCAAAATATGAGGAAAAAGCAGAAGGTAGCGCTCATGCTTCTCCTAAAAAAAACAAAAAATATAACAGCCATTGTAACTGCAGAACTGAAATCACAGTGGAAAAACTATTGGCATTATTGTCAATATGAATTAGCAACAGGTCTTTTTAAAACATTATTTATAATTCTTTCATGCTGTTATTTAGCTTTTTCTTGCATGGTGTCCACAACTGACGACGGTTTCAACTTCTTTTTTTAAATTAAGCTTATATAAAGAAACAAAAAATTCTGAAGTATAAAGACAAATCTTGATTTTTTAAAAACAATTCAAAGGGTTAACCCACTAGATAAACACATCACTACTTACTCTAATCTTGTTAATAGCTGTAATAATAAAAGGTTTCCTGAACACTACCAATAGTCGTGTTTGCAACAACAATATTTTTAATTTAACTTTATCACAAATTGTTAAAATGCTCAAGCCATCCTACGTGTATATGACTTTCTTTTTCCTCCGAATACAATCGGAGTTCCCAACTTCATAACGACATTGAATAGGGTCCAAAAAGCGCATCCATTATAAAAATAATCCATTGAACTTCAGTGGGTCAAAAAATGCCTTCTGAAGTGAAGCAATAGTTTTTACTGAGAAAAATATCCGTATTTAAATCTTTATAAACTATAATAACTGGGTTCCGGCAACGGCCGTACACGCGTTCACGAGTCGAGTTCCGGCGGAAGGGTGACCTCTGACCCGACCTATGATGTAGCTCCTCTTCTCTTATATCGAAATCCAAAATTATTTACTATAACTCCAATTGTGTTTGTCTGAAAACATAAAGTCATATACACCTAGGATGTCTTGAGGGTGAGTAAATTATGGGATAATTTTCATTTTTGGGTGAATTATTTCTTTAAAAACCTGAAGTGGATCTTTTTTTCCCAATCAGAACATATTTTTTTCCCCAGACATACAGTATGTAATATTCAAAATTGTCACATCAATTAAATTTGCCACTTCGATTTCCACTTATGGAAACAGTTAAAGTTGTGATGATACGGAAGTAGCAACAGATCGTTTCTTCTACATTGTGACATAGATCGAGGTGAAACATTGTAGGGAAAGAAAAAAAGTATTCGGAGACTTGCTAATTGGATGGAGGTAGATCTGAATGCAAGTTTGCAGTCAATTGTAAAAAAGTGGCAGGATTTATGCTGACTAAATGATTAGAAAAGTCTGCCATACCGGAAAGAAGTCTGTTGGTATGACTCTTAGGTTAGAAATTACAAGGTAAAAAAATGGATGTATGGGGTGAATCGTTCACAATATGATCAATAACATTCTTTAAGAAAATAGATGACTTTAATGTCTGGCATTGGTCTAATAAGCAGATAGTCCCATCTCAAATTCACACTATTAGGGGAGAATACATTCATCAGGTCTGTCAGCTATTGAGATCTTTGTGCTGTCTCACCTCACAGCCATGGTTCTGGACCATGGCCTGGCTCATATACAGCACTGACCCCAGGGTCTTGATGTCCTCCCCCTCCCAGAGACGAATCGCCTCATTCAGGATCTGAAGCTCAAGCTCCTTACGCTTCCGCACCTCCTGACACTGTGCCTGTAACCATGGCAACACAATACACTAAGAAGGCTGGTTGTCATGGGAATGATCCACACCTAACTGCAGTGGCAATACCAAGGGACACCAGTTAACACTCACAGAGAGATTCTTGAAAGCTGTCATACATTTCTGAATTTCTGTCCTGTCTGGATGACCCTCCTGAAAGGGAAAGAAGACAGTGTCACATTGACGACGATAAAAACCTCAACAGAAATCAAACAAACACTCTCTCTTCTACCTCCATGTGTCTCTCCATTTCCTTCAGTAACGTGGGATATTTGTCCAGTCTCATGAAGGGTTTGCTGAGGCCAGAGGTCAGTGTGAGAATACCTGGTGTGGATGCACCCCTTCCCTCCATGAACTCTCCAAGTTCCTCACTGCAGGCACAGAAATTAAAAGTTATCACCAGTTTTCACCTATCAAACCAGTGAAGAGGTTCTCTGTGAAATCAGAACACAGTATAGTGGAGTCACAGTACCTGTGATCCGTGAGAATACTGACTGCCAAAGGGTGGTTGGAGCAGTAAGACACATAAAGAGACCTCATCTGGGGCATGAGATTCAGGAAGAACCCCCCGACCTTCTGCTGAAGCTCTGGAAGCCTTAAATCACAGAACATTGAGGAGGATTATTACAAACACTGTACTGATGTTCCTCAAATATTCTGCTTAGGGTTTTTTCTGAACCTATAATACTAAGTCTAGGACATCTATATTTCCAATATTAACAACACATTCTGCAATTAATTCAGCCCAAAACATTTTAATTCACAGACTTAATTTAAACCTTATTTAGTAGATACACTACCGTTCAAAAGTTTGGATACAGTAAGTTTTTTTTTTGTTTTAAGAAAGAAATTAATACTTTTATTCCGCAAGGACATTTCAAAGGAATGCAGTTCCTGCAAAAATTGGATGACTAGTAATTTCTTACAACTTAATTCTGAAAAAACAAATGTTTCAATTATTAGACCAAAAACCTCAGCATGTAATAACCTAGAATACTGTCTAACTCTTGATGGCTGCTCTGTCAAGTCTTCGTCTTTGAAAAGCCACGCATCTAGCATCTGTAAAACCACATTAATATCTAAATTATGATATATGCTCTCAATGAAAAAAAAATGCAGAAAGTTGGTTAATGCCTTCATGACCTCAAGGCTAGATTATTGTAATGCTCTACTGGGTGGTTGCCCTGCACAATTAATAAACAAACTTCAAGTTTGTTCTTACTAGAACCAAGAAGTATGACCATATCAGCCCGGTTCTGCCAACACTGCATTGGCTTTCTATAAAACATTTTTAAAATCTTGCAAATTACTTACAAAGCAGTACTTGATCTCAGTACATGAGCGAGCTCATAACGCATTATAGACCTTCTTCACGTCTATTGCGATTTCAAAATTCTGGCCGTTGATAACACCTGTAATATCAAAATCGACTGTGGTCGGTAGATCCTTTCCCTATTTAGCCCCCAAACTCTAGAATAGTCTTCTTAGCCTTGTTCAGAAGCAGACACACTCTGTCAGTTTAAATCTAGACTAAAAACACATCCCTTTAACCTGGCATATACAAACACATTATCACATTTCTATTATTCACATCCGATTGCGATTTCGAAACGCCACACGCTGGTGACCCCTGCTGGTCAGAACAGTGTAAATGCAACAAAATCTCAGGCCAAACATGCATAAAAAAAGATATTGCAAACCCATAGCAAATGTTTTATTGAAAGTAAAATCTATCAAATACAATTAACTATTCATCTACTAAGATTAAATATCAAGTGTCTATATATTAGGTGTTCTTTTATCAATTTTCATGGTTTGTTTTGTTTGTTCCATGGATGGCTCAGCTAAACATGCCAATAAGAGACTATTAACTACTATTATTCCTTTTAATTATATAATGTCTCATTAAAACATCTACAAATGTATAAAACTGATCAGAGATCAGGAAAACCCCATAGACACTTGTTCACCGCTGGGTGGCGATCTCAGTGCATCCGCATGATTCATGGGTTCACAGATCATCGGCCTCCAGCGGTGAACCATTGAAATTTAGAAATGTTTAGAAACAGTTATGGCGGCATAAAGCCTCGTTTACTGAAATCACGTGACACGCAGTTTCATACACGCTCTGAACCACTGGTTCAAAACAAAAGATTTGTAAAGTTTTTTTAAGCTTCATGAAGCAGTGTTTTGAAATTGCACATCACTACTTGTTACATCATAAGCAGACTATGCTAATATTAATCTCTCTGTTTATCCCGAGGTTACCGTAGTCAGACGTATCCTGTCGATATCCAGATAAGATGGTGGACCTGCACCTAGACACGACCACAATGCAGCCCTGATTGTCAGCAAAGATCCTGTCAACTAGACAATCCCCTGTGAAGACCTCGTCGACACGACAGCCATCGGCACTAGGGGTGTTTCCTCCGAGGAGGCAAGGGAGGCAGAACCTCCTTAAAAAATTGGATGAGAAGTCCTAATAATCCATATTACAAAAATAAAACAATGCAAATATTACAAAAAGTGAGATTAAAAATCATAGAAATCGCTCATTTTTCTAAAGTAACACTGTCCAACAGAGACAATGGCAGGTAAAGTTACAGCGGAAGTCCTCTCTCGTGCCTCCTCTGAGCCCATTGATTTTTAACAGACCGCCTAAAGTGTGTGGTGGGTTTGATGGTGGTAATTAAGAATGAATGGGGGAAAATCACGTGAGGGGAGGCAATGCCCCCTCCGCGCTATGATTGGATATGATTAGTTTTGGTTGATGCGATAAATCCCACCTCTTGTTTTTGAACGCATTTGCGAATTGGTCTGAATGAACAAGACTAATTAAACAGCAAGTAAACAACTCACCCACTTCGATATCACCGCTTTATGTCACATCAAAATCAAACTTGAAATGGACTGAAAACATGATGTAGGGATTTTTTAGTGAGCAATCAGCTTGGTGAAGTTAAGGGTACATCTTTGTCTGTGATCAGCGTTTACCGAGCATGATAACCGATGAAAATGAGTTGACTATTAAAAAGAATAGCAGAACATCAGTTCAAAAATAAAATATATTGTTTAAATAGTGCCTTCAGTTATCATTTTTGGAATAAATGTAAAAATGCTTAAACTATCTTGATGAGATTTATACTTAGTTTTAATGAATAGAACATTAATTACTTCGGTCTCTCTCTCTCTCTCTCTCTCTCTCTCTCTCTCACTGTGGTGTATATAAAAACTGAGGACTTTTCCTCATTTCAGAACACCACTGATCACCACATATCCTCAGCAAAGACCAAAAGAAACAAACAAGTCTTCTGCACAGACCTATGACCAGCTTCTCCATACTGGCATGATAAACCCGATCATAAAGCAAAAGGAATCGGATGAAATATTTTAATGAAACTGAATTCTGACTTGTGATGCAGCCTGAATCATAATCACACCATCATGTTTGTTCCATTCGTTGGCCAGAGGAGAATCGACTGAGCCTGGTTTATCCTAAGGTTTTTTTTTTCTCCATTCTGTCACCTGATGGAGTTTGGGTTCCTAGGCACTGTCGCCTTTGGCTTGCTTAGTAGGAGACACTTCATATTCAACAATATTCCTGATTTGATTGCACTGACATTAGTGGATGAGAAATGAACTGATCTGGACGATGACATCATTGTTTTTTACAGAACTGCTTTATTAGATGAAAAAAAATTATTTAATAATTGATAATCTTTACTACGAAACTGAATCAACAATGAACTGACCTCAGCTGAACAATGACAATCCTTTCTTTTAGAGTTTCTGTATAGCCAAAAAGAACTGTTTGCATCATTGAATAATTTTCTGCTATCACTATAAAGCTGCTTTGAAACAATCTGTATTGTATAAAGCGCTATACAAATAAAGGTGACTTGACTTAGTGATCAAAAGTGAGAATAAAGACATTTATAATGTTTCAAAAGATTTTTGTTTAAAAAAAATGCTGTTCTTTCTATTCATTAAAGGATCCTGAAAAAAATTGATCAGTGGTTTCACAAAAATATGAAGCAGCACGATAATTTTAACATTGATAAGAAGAAGAAATGTTTCTTGATCACCAAATCAGCATAAAAAATGATTTCTGAAGGGTCATGTGAAAATTCAGCTTTATCACAACAGGAATACATTTTTTTTTTTTCTTCTTTCAAAAACGTTTTTTAAAAATCCTTCCACTGCATAATTTTGAACAGTAGTGTTCAAAGTCTTCACTACTATGTCATTTTTGTTTTTTGCCAACTCTATATTTTAATTTTCTTAAACAAACGAAAATCTATATTAAACGAGCCGTGCACCAATATAGCACAGCCTGAAACGCAGTACTCGTTCCCGTATCTCAGGGAACCAATGATACGCAAGTAACCGAGTACGTTCCCTTTCGATACTTTACTTTTTACTGGGTCGCTAGACGCTGTTATGGGGAAACAATACTCATTTCGCTATGGGCTCAGACGTAAGTTATATTTTGTTTTATTTTATTTAACCTTTATTTAACCAGAAGAAGAACTCATTGAGATTAAAAATCTCTTTTCCAAGAGCGTCCTGGCCAAGACAGGCAGCAGCACATTTAACAAGGTTGCGGACATAAAAACATATAACATATACATAAAACATATGACAATTTATGCTGATAATAAATATCGTGTTACCAGGTCATAAAAATATATATTTTTAAAAATCATATATCATGCATTTCATATATGGCCGCCTATGTCTCTAGTGGAATGAGCTCTTATTCCGATGGGGCATTGTAGGCCCGTTGAAGAGTAGGCTAGTGTAATTGCGTCCACTATCCATCTGGAAATCCACTGCTTCGTGACAGGATGCCCTTTGGTGCGGCCTCCGAAGCATACAAAAAGCATGTGTCCCCCGTGTCTAATAGAGGCAGAACGCTCTATGTATATTCTCAAAGCCCTGACAGGCCAGAGTAAATGCAGCTCTCGTTTATCCGCAGAGGGAGGAAGTGCTGAGAGGGAAATGACCTGTGTTCTGAATGGAGTAGAGAGCACCATAGGTATATAACCATTTTTTTTTTGAGAACGACTTTGCAGTCGTTTGGCCCAAATTCCAAGAGAGTGCCTGTATGTCACCCAAAAGCTTGACAGATGCTAGTGCTAGCAGAAGTATGGTCTATAGCGTCAGCAGTCGCAGGTCGACTGACTGGGCTGGTCTGCGCTCCGAGCTGTGCACCAGGTGGAGAACACAGACCATTTAAGGGCATAAAGGCGTCGTGTGAACGGGGCTCTAGCCTCGGAAATAGTGTTTAAAACTCTCTCGGGGAGGTCCATAGGCTCCCACCAAGAGGCCAAAGGTGCAGTGCCCACAACTGGGGTTGGGGGTGCCAAATTATCCTGTTCGCCTGAGAGAGGAGGTCCCGTCTCAGAGGATGGGCCACTGGGCTGCTGTGAGCAACAGCGTCAGCTCTGAGAACCAAGGTTGGTTCCTCCAGAGAGGGGCCATGAAGAGGACTACATGTTTGCATTCCCCCGATTCGTCTGATGACCTGAGGGATCAGTGCAATCGGGGGAAAAGTGTATAGGAGACGTATAAGGCTGTATAAGAGGGATGTATAACAGGGATGTATAAGGTTATCCCTGCTCTTTTAGAAATAAGTTGGGCAGTGAGAGTTGTCTTCTGCGGCAAAGAGGTCATATTTTGACAACCGTGTGGGGGTGAAGCATACACTCCTCAGAGGGGACGTTGCTTCGAGATAGCATGTCTGCCCCTTGACCAGATGGCACGGCACGTGCGCTACTCTCAGAGAGCGCAGGTACCAGGAGGTGTTTCACCAGCTTGAACAGAAGTTTTGTGGTTAGCCTGCCCTGGGGATTTATGTAAGATACCACTGTCATGCTGTCCAATTGGACCAAGACGTGGTGTCCCTTCAGGTCTGGTAGTAAAGTCTGCAAGGCTCGACAGACTACCAGCATTTCCAGGCAGTTGATGTGCAGCCGACTTTGCTCGTTTGACCAGGAGCCGAAGGCCGGTTTGCCTTTGCACAGAGCTTCCAAACCTGTGCTGGAAGCATCTGTCGAGACCACCTGCCTTCTGGTAACAGTCCCCAGTGCCACGCCAGACTAGAACCAATGAGGATTCCTCCAAGGGGCCAGTGCTGACATGCAGGCCTTGTTCACCTTGATACGTAGGTGTCCGTGACTCCAGGCATTGGCTGGTACTCAAGGTTTCAACCAGTACTGTAGGGGCCGCATGTGCAGCAGACCTAGCTGAAGTACTGGAGATGCAGAGGCAATGAGGCCCGGCATCTTCTGAAAAGACCTGACGGTGGGAGAAGCTCCAATTTTGAAAGGGGCCACGAGCTGCTGAATGGTCAGAGTACGCTCTGACGCGACTGCGCCCCACATTTGGGCAGAGTTGAAGACTGTTCCAGGAACGAAATCCGTTGGCTGAGGGATAGTGAGCTCTTGGCGAAATTGACCCTGAGTCCCAGGCACTCCAAGTGGCTGAGGAGCACGGATCTGTGAGAGTTTAGCTCCGCCTCCGACTGGGCCAAAACGAGCCAGTCGTCAAGATAGTTCAAAATGTGGATTCCCATCTGTCTCAGAGGGGAGAGGGCCGCATCCATGCACTTCATGAAAATGCGAGGAGCCAGGGACAGACCGAACAGCAGGACCGTATACTGATATGCCACTCCCTGAAGGCGAATCTCAAGAATCGTCTGTGATGGTGGGCTATCTGGATGTGAAAGTATGCATCTTTCAGGTCCAGAGAGAAGAACCAGTCCCCTGGGCATATTTGCAAGAGGATCTGTCTCAAAGTAATCATCCTGAACGTCTGTTTCATAAGGGCACGATTCAGGCATCTGAGGTCTAAGATGAGTCTGAGACCGCCATCTTTCTTGGGGACGAGGAAGTAACAGCTGTAAAAGCCAGAGTCGCTCTGTGCTAGCGGGACCGTTTCTACGGCCAGTAAATTCATCACCTCCGTGCGGAGGAACCACGCCGCTGAAGAGGGGGGGGGGGGGGGGGGTATTGTAGAGCGTAACCTCGTTTTATTATCCCCAAAACCCATTCTGACACTCCGGGTGATGGCCTCCCAGGCACTGGACAGCGTGTCAAGGGGTTCTATTAGGTCGAGCAACAGGCCGCTGTCTCCATTGTCTCCAGCACCGGGAACTGAACCAGGTGCTAGGAGACATAAACAAGGCTGTTTGGGGTCCCATTTAATCAGCATTGCGATTCCATTGTTTCTTTGTCTCATGTTAGAGAGAAAGGAAACAATGAAGAACTAGGGGAGGAGCCTGTGAACGCAGCGAGGCGAAACTCGCGCTCTGGTGGTGAGCGAGTCCATCTTAAATGGAGGCGGTTTGCGGGGGCGGGTCTGGCAAGCGATGCGCTTTGCAGTTCTGGAATAATGCTCTATTAGATAGAAATATATTCCATGAGTTCCAATTGATAGTTATAGAGGAGAATGTCGTATCAGAGAGCTGTCAGTGCTGTAACTCAGCTCAGCACTGTCAGTGAATGCAGTGAGGCGAGACTCGCGCTCTCATAGTGAAAGCACTCGTCTTCAATGAACACCGACTTGCGGGGGCGAAGCCAGCAAGTGATTCGTTCAGATGTTCGGCATTTTACAACAAACGCCGGTGAAAAGTGCTCTTTTAGAAGGAATATACTCCATGAGTCTCACCTGAGTCATAGGGGAGAACGTCACGTCATATCCAGCTGAGCTGTAGTCAGCCGAACGCTGTTAGCATTGAACTCGAACTCGCAGCGAACTCGCTCGCTCCTTGCAGAGCACCGGTCTATCAGCTAGATAGCAGATGCCAGCGCTCCGAGTCAGATTAACCGCTTGAGGGCTAATTCAACAGCGAGAAGGCTTCTTCAGCTTAGTCTCGAAGTCCAGTGAAGAGATAGTCATTTTCGCTGAAGGAGAATTGATCTGAGTATCCTATGCCAGATCACCTGCTTTATAGCCAGATGCCACCCCAAATTGGCGCGCTCTGGCGGGCTTCTCTGCCATAGGCTCGTGCAGCTCCGCTGCCTTGCCATTGGTTAGTTTTATTACTCTGTACGAACCAATGGCCATGCAGTTTCACTGCATGATTAAAAAGGCTTCAGAGTTCGGAGAAAAATGAGTTTTCCCCATAACAGCGTCTAGCGACGCAATACGAGTAAAGTGTCGAAAGGGAATTCAAAACATTTTTGCTGAAAAAATCATTTTGCATTTTCCAATCTTGTTAAAATATTTACCACTAGAGGTCAGTGTAAACATTATAAAACTCTAGTGATACTCAAATCCTCTTAAAGGGATAGTTCACCCAAAAATTTTAATTTTGTCATCATTTACTCACCCTCATGTTGTTCCATGTTGGTAATCAGACAGTTGACGGAACACATTGACTTCAATAGTAGGAAAAACAAATACTATGGAAGTGAATGGGTGCCGTCAACTGTCTGGTTAGCATTCTTTAAAATATCGTCTTTTGTGTTCAACAGAAGAAAGCAACTTATACGGGTTTGGAACAACTTGAGGGTGAGTAAATGATGACAAAAAATTTATTTTTGGGTGACCCTTCCCTTTATTGGACCTCAGGTTTACGTTACCGCCCAGGTCTATTTTCATCATCTAGAAGTCGAAACTCGATACATTTGATTGAGTCTCAGTTTCACTAAGTGCTTAGTCCCTCCTCTCGTAAATTACTCAGTGGCTTTTAAGAGAGAGTCCAAGAATCACACGGCCGCTCACGGTTAGATTGAAACTCACTTGGTGCAGTCCTCCAGTGACTGGACAAGAGTCTGCTGGAAAGTGCTGATTTCCTCCAGGTTCCCGAGAATGACACTTACATCTGAGGTGCTCAGTCTATGAGAAACAATGAGAAAAGTCAAAGCTTAAACATTAAGTCTGTACTTCACTCGAATAATGAAAAGACTTCAAAATATGTCAGTACCATTGTTTTGACTTTAAAATGCACATCAGTAATGTTTTATGTCTAAGGCATGTTTATAAAAGCTACTTAAATCTCGTCATTTAACTAAATGCTATTAATGGCTTAATCTAAGCCTTATCTGTGAAACTAGGCCTAAATTTGGCAACCCTAGTAAGAGAAGATAAAATAATGTTAATTTTAAAGCTAAATTGAGTATTTTATTCTTGGGTTTGTGTGTATTTTAGAGCATAGCAAGCGTTTTACTTTTCTGTCATCTGTAGAGGTCTCAGGTAGTTGGTCAAAAGGTTTTGGAGCTCCTTTGAATACTCTGTTTCAGTTTCTAAAATGTTCTGTAGCACCTGAAGACAAACAAACAGCAGCTATTTTTAGACAAGATATTTCTAACATAATGATTACTAATCAGCAGCACACAAATCAACTGAGTCTGATTACTATTTATGCACACAACCTACTAAATTAAGCAAATCAACCTGGTGACACTTCAAAAGGATATTTGATTAAAATGTGCTTACCAGGTTATAGTAGGTCTTACTGATGGCTGTGGTATCAAAACCTTTGGGGGGGCTTTTAAGAGTTCCAGATTTAGGGGACACTGGTTTGTCTGTAAGGCCACATAGATTGTTTTAATACATGTGCACTGTGGATCCAGAGAAAACCGTGTTTATATATTTATAATGGTCTACAGCAAACTGACACATACCTGACCCTTTGATCTCTCTGACATAATTGCTTGGAAACCAGCCTGTCTTGCCGTTGAAGGATCCTTCCCACCAGCCCCCTTCTTCTGTGCGAGTAACAGTGATAATGTCCCCCTTGCTGAAAGAAAGCTCATCCTCATTGGTCTGCTGGAAATTGAAGCGAGCTTTAACCACTAACTGAGCGTTACTGTTCTCCGTCATGTCCTATAAGAGAGAGAGTGCTTATGTTTACATACAGCCTCACTAGTCCGAAAATCAAAACTAACCCATTTACATCAACTGATATGTTTGCACAAGACAGAGTTTCAGGACAGTGCTTCTAAAACCAATAACTTAAGTTACAAACATCAAAAGAAAGATATATTTGCCTTTGCAACTTATCTAAAAATACGCCAACAGAAAAGCTCTTCACATGGACAGAAGTTTTATATACTATTGGTCAAAAGTTTGGAAATTAAGAAATTAATACTTTTATTCAGCATGGATGCATTAAAATGATCAAAAGTTAAATGTTTCTATTTCAAATAAATGCTGTCCTTTTGAACTTTCCATTAATCAAATAACTTTGAAAAAAAATTATCAGAGTTTTCACAAAATCATATTGCAGCACAATGTTTTCAACCTTGATAAGAAGAAATGTTTAAGCACTGAATGATTTCTAAAGGATCATGTGATACTAAAGACTGGATTAATTGGTTCAGCTTTTCCATCACAGGGATAAATTACATTTTAAAATGTTTATTACAAAAGAAAACAATTATTTTCAATTGTAATAATATTTCACAATATAACTGTTTTACTGTATTTTTTGATAATATAAACGCAGCCTTTGTGCGCATATAGGGCCTTTCACACTGAGCGTGATTAAGCGATGCGAATGTACGTCGCGGTGACATTCTTGAATCGAAACAATAGATCCCTATGGAGCTATTCACACTGGGCTCGATCAATCGCAGCACGACAGTTTCTTTTTTCCACCAGTGTATCGATTTTTTCCCCCCATCACCCCGCAATGAAACAAGCCGTCCAATTAGATTTGAGCTTACCCGAGCCGCTGCTTTTACACAAAAGTGTGAGATTGGTGGCGTTAACCCAGAAGAAAAGTATTCCGGAAGAGAGAAGAGAATGGATGTTGAGTGATATCACTAGTGTCTGAGAACAGATTTATTCTTACTCATGTTCTTTATACAGATTATTATTTCTATTAATTTTCCACTGAATTATGTGATCTAAAGAGCTTGAAACAGCGTACAGAGCGCTGTTTTCTTCCGTGTGTCTGTTATGTGTCAGAGAGATTATTCGCTCTAGTGCTGTAATGTCAATCATATTATCTGATCGTAACTCCTGCCCTACCGAACGGCGACGTCATGTTAATATCCTCGTTCTGAGTTCTGCACGGTTCCGCACATAAACAACTCAGAGAAATGTTTTTACAGATGAAACATGAAGCCAAATAAATATACGATTAGAACAATATATGTTCTGTATTTGTTTTTCATGCGGCTTGGGGTATTTTATAACAATAAAGAATGAGAAATGCTTACGTGAGAAATGCTAAGGAGTTCAGTTTATTATAATATAAAACACTACAAATGATGCACATCTGCTCATTACTTAATCAAAATATACTTTAGATAGCAGTCTGAAGTTATTACACGCACTAGATGATGGTTTCTGTGTAATACCAAACTTTATTTATCTTAATTTACTGTTGTATGTTGTGCAGCAGATGAGGTTAAAGCCAAATAGGAAAACCTACAAGATACATACATGAGGAAAAATGTTTTGCATTCAGTATGAAAGCTCCTTTTTTCCTATTAGCTTAGCTTTATCGTGTCGCGTTCAGTGTGAGAGGGCCTTAAGAGACTTCTTTAAAAAAGCATTGAAAAAAATCCCTGACCCCAAACTTTGGAACAGTTGTGCAGATGTTATGCACATATTTTCATTGTGATCTGGTGAGGTTGGTTGAGAGGTCTCACCCCAAAGTTACTCACAAGGCTGCGGAACTGGTTATGGAGCAATTTAGAAGATCGGCCCAGTGAAGACTGGGAGGCCAGCGATTCGAAGGATTTGATCCGGTAGGCGGAAGAGTGACGCGTACATACAGAGTCGCTGCCAATGCCAATATCTACACCAACACAGAGAACACAGAAGAGAATAACAACCACTGGGAACATCTGTAACAGTGTCACACAATATAAGAGGAGCACATTTTAAACTTTAAACATTTAATAACTCTGTACTTTTGGGATATACATGTAAAATGTTTTTTTAAGGAACACCATGTAACTTTTTTGTTCAAAATTAACAAAATTATACATCAAACTCTCTTCCAAAAGGTGTTCGTGTCTTACCCTGATTCACTATGGTAAGCCTATTTTAGGTGTTTATATTTTAGACCTGTCTGGACGGTTTTCACGGAAATTGCAAACATACGTCACTCGCCCATAGGTGAAAAGTTGCTCCGGCTACTTTGACGTGTGTATGGTGTGGGAGTGGCATAAATTAGTTGTCACAAGAAGCGAGAAAGGCTGACTCGAACCTTTGGGGAATCACCCATTAAAAAAAAAAAAAAAACAGAGGAGTCTGCTGGCAAAAAGGGAACGCAACAGAGCTCCTTATAAAACAAGAATCAACATTGGCTTGGCTTTTCAGAGATGACAAAACAGATGGATTTTAAATATTGTAAAAGCGTATTTTATTGAACAGATAAATTGCCATACATAGCTCTCTAACAGAGTTCAATATTAAGCATTATACATTGAGAAGGGTCATTTCATTATGGTGGTTGTTTTTCCAGGATTTATTTATTTATTTTCCAGGAAGTACCGCGTGTCAGTTTGAGATCCTTTCCATCTAAACTGGTTATATCTCTTAAGCCTAGTAGTGAATGTTTTATGAGCAGTAGGATTGCCATATTCATCCTCACAGTCACGCAGAGCCAAAGCACAACCACAAGCACAACCACAATGTTCTTAAATGAACTTCTGCAAAATGCATGCGGTTTTGTATTTTAACCACTAGTGGGCCAAGAGTTACATAGTGTACCTTTAAAAGAATGTTTTAAAAAATTAATTAATTCATATTGTGAAAATCTTAATGGGATAGTTCTAGATACTAGACTTACCTGCAGTCACTTTATTGAGGGCAACCAGTGTAGTGAGGACTCTGCTGAAGTTGTGGCCCTGAAGCAGGTCACCAACCTCAAATGGCTATAGAGAGAGAAAAACAACATATAACATAATCTAAACCACCTACAAGTCAGTTAAAACAGTGAAAGAACCATTTATGACTCTAGCATGTTTCAAGCACATTAAAGGGTTAGTTCACCCAAAAATGTAAATTCTGTCATCATTTACTCAACCTCATGTCATTTCAAACCCATAAGACATTCGTTCATCATCAAAACACCAATGAAGATATTTTAAATTAAATCTTAGAGATTTCTGTCCCTACATTGACAGATAGCAGATGCCCGAACCTGCTAGACGTTCGAGAACAAACCTCATTGGTTCTTACGGAAGCTCAAACCTGATTCATAACACACGAGAATGAACCTCATTGGTTGTCGCATGCTAGAGCTTCTGTTTACCACAACTGATGTGTGTGTTGCTAGAGCTTCTGTTTACCACAACTGATGTGTGCGTTGCTGAATGTTTCAGGACTAAACCGCTCAATTCATATGGATTAGTTTTACGATCTCTTTATGATTTACGTTTGAAGCGTAAAAAGAGTAGTTGCATGGACTTTCAATGGAGAGAAAGAAATCTCTCAGATTTCATTTAAATATCTTCATTTGTGTTTCGAAGATGAACGAAAGTCTTATGTGTTTGGAATGCGAATGTTAGGCTGAGTGAAATGGTAAGCATTATTATATGCTAGACTGTAGCAGCAACAGAAAGGTTCCCAATTTGAATCCAAAGGATCTGTAGCTTGTCTTTAAACTACATCAATTAGGTACATTTTATTTTGCCGACCTGCATGACTTAAGCAGTGGGCAACTGGCATGTTCGCTCTCTAGTCCATTACATCAGGATTTACTTTTTCTGCGATCTAATGGGAGTGACAGGTTGTAATAAATAAATAAATAAATTAAAAAAATAAAAAATATATATATATATATATATATAAAATAATGTGCATGAATAAACTATTTATAATAAAAACTGAAATATTCCATAAAAAAGTAAGAATCTTAACTTCATGGTGACAGTAGATGTAAACATCTTATGTAAATAAAGGCATGTAAATCAGGCCAAATATAGGCTAGAAGTAAATGACATCATGAAACAACATTAGAATAATTCATCATAAGCAAAAATATATCATGAGTTTAGTGAGCTCGCAATTTCCAGCTTACAGTTGACAAAATGTAATATTATTCCACCTTAACCACAGTGGAGCAATTTTGTAGCTGCCTTAATAAACATACCAAGATTTATCCCACAACTATTTACAAAACGGTCAAACATGTCAAAACCAACGGTGTTGACATGTTAAAGATGTGACCACAGAGACTTCAACATTGTTTTTTTATAAAATAAGAAAAAATATATATATAAAACTTCCAGGACTGTGTGTCCTACTGTGGGATCCACAATGAGTAGGAGATAGGAAAGTGTTGCTCAGAGTTAAAGATCCTGCTGACATTGCCTGATTTATTCAGAGTTGATGCAAAGTGAGGACACAACTTTGATAGGCATTTTTTATTGGAAAATATAAATTTAAGATTTACTTTTTGTATTGTTTGATATATTACAGATCTTTGCCTTTCAATTTAAATTTATATTTTTGAATTTGTTACATTTTTTAAACACTTTGTTTGGCAGTTTTACATTGTGACCTCATGCTTAGGACAAGTTCAATTGCATGCATTTTCCAAGTATAGATCATGCATTTAAAATAATTGCTTTTATTTTTGAATAATGTTTTTGTATTAATTTCCTGAGTGTACAGATTTTCTTTAGATGTAACTTAAGTATTTTTATTTTGATGAATTTCTTCATTTTTAGCATAAAGGGCTTTTGTGTGTACAATCAAATATAGTATTAGATAGATATACAATCAAATAGTCCACATTCAGCATCTATGCAGACATTCATCAGTCATTTGTCATGTGTGCTGTTCGTTCCTCTGATCTGGTGGTGTGGTTAGCTAAGGGTCACTGATGTCTCTTTGCTTATGAAGTGAGAAATCTGATTTGTTCAGCTCTAGATGGTCTGTCCTGTGTTGCTCTTTTGCAGTATTAAAACTGTTTGATTGACAGTTATGTGTACTTCTGTGAATGGACAGTGGCTGTATGCATGTGAACTTCAGTGGGTGTAAAATCTCAGCTTCCGCTTTACTTTCCGCTCTGATTACAGTTTATGCCCAGAGAGAAGCAAAAAAAACTGTGTGTGTGTGTGTGTGTGTGTGTGTGTGTGTGTGTGTGTGTGTGTGTGTGTGTGTGTGTGTGTGTGTGTGTGTGTGTGTGTGTGTGTGTGTGTGTGTGTGTGTGTATAAGTGGGCAATACATCATCTTGAGCGCATTGGCTTTCAAAGCAATGCTGCTCCATCAATGCTTTACTACATCACCGTAGGAACATATCTCTTTGGAAAATAATGCTCTACTTGCTTCTAAAGCTACCATATAAGAATATCAATAATCGGTTTTATGGAAATTATTTTATGTTCTCCTATAATTCCATGGAAAATGTATTTTTAGAAATAAATTAAAAAGCAAATCACACCTGAACCACACTTAAAAAGCAGTTTCAGAAACAAGTTTATGATGCAAGTTTGGGGACAGTAAGATGGAAAAAGAAAAAAGAGAAAGTAATCATTTTATTCAGCAAGGATGCAATAAATTGATCAAAAGTGAAATTTATAATGTTACAAAAGATTTATATTTCAAATAAACGTCGTTCTTTTGAAATCCTGAAATAAATATATCACGGTTTCCAAAAAATTATGATAATAAGAAATGTTTCTTTAGCAGCAAATCAGCACATTAGAATGATTTCTGAAGGATGTGACACTGAAGACGGGAGTAATGATGCTGAAAATTCAGCTTTGCCATCACAGGAATTAATTATATTTTAAAATATAGCCTAATAAAATAGAAAATATTTTGAAAATATCTACAGCCTTGGTGAGCTTAAGAGACTTTCAAAAACATTAAAAAAAATGTTTGAAAAGTAGCAACACAATAAGAGCCACTGTGTTTTTAAAACATGACTTACTCTGTCATATTTATAATATAACTGTTTCAAGAGTTTAATAAGGGGATGCCTGACTTTGTCACACATTATCATATCTTTTGGCTTGCTTCCATCATATTGCAAAACAAACAAATACAAATTAATAAATAAAATTAATTAAAATCTTTTAAAGTACTTATAGGGGTCATCGGATGCAAAATTCACTTTTATATGGTGTTTGCATATAAAATTGTCTTTGCAGTATGTGGACACAACCACCATACAATGAAAGAAATCCATTCACTCCTTTTTTTAACCCTCAAAAAGACTAAACACTCTCAATAATCAAGCCGTTCTGATTTTCTGAGCAATATGATGTCATATTGCTCATGCCAGAGAATGTCTAATAGAAGAGAATTGGCACTGTCTGGTTACTTCCGGTTTCTGGACTGGCTGCATAGTAACACGTCTCTGTCCATGTGGGGCCGCTCGCAGGCGAGTGCAGAATGAATGAGAGTCTATGGGGTTTCACCCCCAGAAATCCACTTTTCTCAGGATGTAATTTTTTGTCAAGTAATTTGAAAGTTGCATTCAAAGGGGGGGCTAAGGTAATACACTCAGCTGAAAATTGCATTTTTAAGTTCACCTATCTGATCTAAAAATTCGTTCAAAAATGTGATGACGTCACACAATAGCAGAATGCTAGCGTGTTCCGGCCAACAACAACCTAACCTGTAAGAAATCGAAAGGACATAAGTCCTCGTTCATTCGACTTTTGGACTATAATCTATATTGAACTTGCGGAATCGACAATAAAATCTACGTTGATTCAACGACAAGCAGGAGAAAGGGATACATTTAGCCGTCTAGCTCCATAGACTCCCATTCATTCTGCACTCGCCCGCGATCACCTCCAGTGGAATTATAATGGAACTGCAACCAAGATGATATACAATGGGGGTAATAGGAAGTGCCAAGGCTATCCGTTAGACGGCTCTGCTCATGCTCCGCCCACGACCACTGACGGACTGTCCCATTTTAGTATATTTCTGCCCTCTGCCATTTGTATACTTTCCGCCAGCAGGTTGCCATGGCAGCACTTTACAGAGAGGGGTGGGGTGAGCAGTTGCCCATTATCATTTAAAGAGACATGCACCGAAACGGTTGCTGTGAACAGAGCTGTTTTTGAGGAGGTAAAAAGGGTGTTGTTTTACACAACAATTGAGAAATTTTTACCAAAATATATTACAAACTTTACACAAGACCCTAAAGAATCATACCAACTTGTGGAAAATGGGCATCCAATGACCCCTTTAAATAACTAGATTAGAATGATGTATTTGGTTTTGGCTGTACATGAAAACAAAACGATTTGGCCCTAATGTGGTGTGATTCCATCCATTAAGAGTAAAATCAAACATTAAAAACAATAGGAATTGCAAGATGGAGTCCTAAGAATATAAATTATATCCAGACTGCAGATCTGAAAATGTCATCATGTAGTTAAGCATGAGATCACATCATCACAGCTGAATGGGTTCATGCAATGCTTCATGGTGAAGAAGCTTCAGAAGAGGCTGTTCAGAGTAAACTGGACACTGAGCAGATTGGTGAAAATCCCCTAAATAACAAATTTAGAACAAGGGTATAAGCTTTCATCCAGTGAGGTCAAAATAGTCCTACTTTAATACAAAAAAGTGCAAATCAAACTCTCAGAAGATTAAAAAAGCCTTCTTTCAATCAGGCCTATAGTTGTATCATATAACGTATATGATGTAAATCATGGGATGAGGGTTGTCATCCGGGAATGTGCACACAAATCATGGAGTGGCAGACACTCCTGAGGCATAATGACAATAACATGTCCTTGCAATTTCTGTGACAAGCGCTCACTGCTGTAATGTTTCACACAAAATCCTAAAAATAAGTGTTTACTAACAGCTTATTTCTATTCCACAATTTGCTTGCTGTGATGACAGGGTTGATCCCCAATAGAGCCTTGGGCATTGCAAGGTCAACCGGACACCTTTTAAGAGGTCAGAGAGGAGCAAATTACTTTACTTTTACAGAGGTGTAACAGCAAACACAAAAGCCAGAACACTCAATATGAGAAAACTCAATTAAGCACAAGGTGATTAAAAATAAAGATTGACCTAAAGCCACATATACATTCAATGTCTTCAGGATTACTAGAAAGCTACAAGCATGTGAGTTTTTACATTTAGAGCTAAACTTAAAAGTTCTTAAAAGAACTATGTTATTGTATGAAGAACATTTTATTGATCTAAAGAACCCTTTTCCACTATAAAGAACCGTTTGTGCAATGGAAAGATTCCATGGATGTTAAAGGTTCTTCATGAAACAATGGATGCAATAAATAACCTTTATTTTTAAGAAATTAAAGTATATGTATGCAAACAAACTCTAAGATGAATTCATTAACAGAATCACTGGCAGAACATTTAGGCCTACATCTCTAGACATTTACACCTGGTGCAGAAGCAATCTCAGATTTACAATCACAGACACACAACATTAATCACAAAGATGGAGAATGATACCTACCCGAACTTGAGAAAATCTATTTTAAGATATTGTCAGTACATGTTTAGACAATGCTTTTGACATTATGCGTCTACCAAGAGCTCCATATGTGACGTGGGCCTCAACCTCACCACACTTGACAATACATTAAGGATGAACTGAACCATCTGTTCCTTAATAAATGCGCATAGATCAAAATCCTACTAGCCCTTTGTATGTTTTTCTCTGTGCATATTTGTTAAAACTGGCATGTTAATAACCATTTTTAACTAATCAAGCCATTAAACGGTCTAGACCGTGTAGTGTACAGAAAAAAATTATTAGAAAAAAGACACTAGGCTATTTCAGATATATTTTAATTTTCATTATAATATTATCAATACTACATATTATAAATAGTTTTAGACTACAATAGCATTAACAAATAAAATAATTTAAATTAATTGAATACAGCATGGGCCAAAAACATTCTGTACACATTAATATTTGTCTTCATTATATTGGGGGTAGGCCTACTTGGCGTAAAAAAGTTTTTTAAACACATCATAAAAGTCACTTCTTTTAAACTTAAAGCAGAAAACAAAGCTTCTATCAAAGAATATTTACCAATAACTCAAATTCATGCAGACTCAATTGAAACAGACAAACTGTACATCAATGGACAAAGCAACGCCATTCATATCTGACACAGCGCACAATGTCGATGCTGTAGTGCACAGCATCACCCGCAAAATCTAGATATTTTGTTGACAATGCGTACAATAGCCCCCAAATAAACCCTAGAGACTTTTTAAGAACATTACAAAGCTTTTGTCACATCAGACTACGGCAATGAATCGATGTGCAGGGGGGCATGATCTCATTCACACCGGTCCAGAGTTGCGTCTCCTCTGTCAACTGCACGTCTCTTTTGTTGATTGTATTCATTGTGGCGCCAATGCAGCAACATACAGTACAGTCAAAATAGCATAAATACACCAACTTACCTCGACGCGAAACACCGCGCAGCCCTTCAGAAACTCCGTGATGTTGCTCAAGCACTCGCTGTCGTTCTTGGGATCTTGAAATATCTGAAGAAAACGGGAAGAGTAGTTGCAAAGTGTGAACGCTTTGGGAGTGAAGGACTGTCAGGTATCCTGCACGAGAGTCCACGGGCTAACTAACTGACTGACTGACTGACTACAACTACATATACATCGCGACTTAAACAGCACCGTGGAAGTGGACAGCAGGAGGAGGAAGTGACGTTTTCAGATGGACGCCGAACGAACACAATGGGACGAACGGGACGTGAACAACACACCCCTGTCCCCTGCTCTGGCGGGGGAAATCAAAACCGATCTGTCTTTCAGTTAAGGTCTTTTGAGAGGCAAAAGAGGATAATGTAAATCAAAACATTCTTACAACAGTTAAAACATCACATTTTTGGTTCTGGCGTAGTATTCGCTGCTAAGTTTTTTTGAGGGGGAAAAAGTGTCTTGGTCAAATTCAAAATCGACGAAACCCCAAAATGAATGTCAGTCATGGGATTTGTTGTATACTGCAGCAAGAAAGCACATGTTGTCAAAGTGTTGTAAGCAGCTCACTAGAGACAAGCTGCAAAAGGGAAAACACGTGGTGGATTGCCACTGAATGGTGTCTGGGCTGGGGTGGAAACAGAAGGAATGAAGTCAATATGTTCTGTAAATGTAAAAATGTTTAAATAAATAAAATACTTGAAGGACCATTTTTGCACTGATTGATTTGGCACTATGTTGTTGAAACCTTCTTAAGAACCGTTAGGTACCCTTTTGAAAATAGCTTGAATATCTTATTGTGTAATGTTACCTCAAGACATTTCTCCCTAATGGGGTAACTGTTTTTTGAGTTCTTTCAAGAGCTGCAGTAGGCTCCATTTTGTAAGTTCCCTGGAGACCTTATGCCCAGAGGTTCTCCACCAGTGTGGCAATCTGTTTCTTTTCATTTTTACAGTGCAAAATTATCAGATTCCACAGGGAGTGGAAGCAATCTTTGTTCATTTTTTCATGGGAAGCGTCTGCCAACCACCCATCCTTATGTGAAATAATATTGATATGAATAACAGTATTTACAAAAGAATTCAGTGCAATATCTTTAGTTTAAGCCTGTAGTTTATCAACCCTCTTTTAAGGCCCGTTCTTTCTGTTATATGTTGTTTCCCTAAATCGATTAGAATCCAAATAACAAATGTATTTCTTTATAACAAATTGTAGTTTTTTTTAACAATTACATGTGAATTTACATTTAGACTTACAGTTTCAGAGAAACACAAACACATTTCATCAAATAATTAGAAAATAGTTAGCTCTCCCAAAAATAAAAATTGTCCTTTACTCACCCTCATGTCGTTCTAAACCTGCACTACATTGTTCATCTTCGAGACACAAATGAAGATTTTTTTTTTAAACCAAAGAATTCTTAAGACATGGTGCGTAGTGGAATTATATCTGTCCATCCATTGAAAGTCCATTGACCCCAAAATGCTTTAAAAGTTCATAAAGACTTTGTAAATGAAAGCCATATTAATCAAATAGTTTAATCACAATCTACTTTGAATCCTCAAAGTTGTGGTTGCTTGGACTTTCAGGGACAGAAGTCTCTCATGTTTCATTAAAAAATATCTTCATTTGAATTCTAAAGATTGAGGAGAGTCGTGTGTGTTTGCTTTTAACTCAAAATATTTAACCTAAAACTGCAAAATTTAGCCTAATTAAACATGTAGGCCAATAGAGGCGACATTAACATTGGCATGGCATGGCATCTTACGGTGGCACATCCGGTTATCATTGGCATGTGCCAGTGGATAGCCACTGACATTGTCTCTTTTTTTATAAGTTGTACAATGTATTTCAATACATATTGCACTGTAAATACACAGTTGTTTTGATAACTCGCATAATAACACAAAATATTTTTTTGTTGTTATATTTGCATATGATTGACAGTTAAGCTGTGTCATTTGGATTTATAAACTATATTTAGATTGGTGGCCACAACTAAAAAAAACTTTCTAATTAAAGTGGCACCAAACCAGCAGGGGTATGTGCCACAACAACCTGACACTTACCTAAAGCTAGTTTAAAAGTTTAAAGCTAGTCTAACTGATTTCAGTTAGGCCTATTTCATGTAATTGTAAACTAGCTTTAGAGAAAATGCCACAAACCATTATAAAGGGACACCATTCCAAAATGTATTATGAAAACTAGCATCAACCACTCAGAAGTTTGGTGGACCTTGACAATGGCTCTTCACATTCACAGAGTAATGCAGCTCTATAGATACTATATTAAACTGGATGTCTGTTATAATGTGCCTACAGCAAATATTCAGGCATCTCCAGAAGGAATGCATGTTGTTACTGTTTATAAAAAAAAAGTTTTATTTCTTATTAAATCATTTCATAAAATTCATTGTGGAATTTTAAAGTCATAGATCATATAATCACTAAGCACATATTAAATTTTAGGCCTATCAATATTTATTTAGATCCGTGTCAGACTCGGATTACTTGTTTTTGCTACAGTATAAATCACAAAAAAATACTAAATACACAACCTGTGGATCTTCCTCAACTGTCGTAAGGTTTGGTTTATCTTGTGCTGGCCAATGTTTCGCTTACTTATACTGACACCTACCGGCATGCATACAGCAGCATGCAAACATAAAGCTTTACAGTAACGGATGCGACTGTTAATGCGGTATTCGTAGTGACCCATGATAGATTTATTTGGTGTTTTTTCTAGAATGGGGAGTTTGCGTGATCAACAAAATACCATAGCACTGGTATATTACATAAAATTCAGGATCATGGACGTGCCTCTGAAATACAGGTGTGCCACAAACTGACTACAGGTTGGAAAAATATTATCGATTTGTAAATATGTTTAGTTTATTTTATAATTTTTTTTATTATTAATTAGGCTATTTATTTAAGATTTTGTGCCACAATTACGACAGTATAACTGCTCCAACTCATCTATCAGTCACTACTGGAGGAGCCACAACATATGGCGACATGTTCCGCAACATTGTCAATAGAACATGATGCAATCATTCGGCACATCATAAGTTATAGTGAAAAAAAAAACATAATTTACCAGCCCCATCGAAGAAATCAGGACAGAAGTGGTTGAAAGTGGAAAAAAGAGATGTAACCCTCGTCTATTTGTGAACCAATCGACCAAAACGCATCTTAATACCAGGTGTTAACAGGGCCTTAGATGGCAAGGAGCAACAGTAAGAGCTTTAAGTTATTGTTAAGGCAACTGTCTAGATTGCAAGTTGATTTGCTGAAAGATGTTCACAAATGTTCGTATCAGCAAATCAAATTGCAATGTCAATACATCTTTCCTTCTTTGCAGTGTCATCCTATTAAGAGCTGCAAAGGATACCAAAGACGGCACTATAGGAAATGGATACTTCCTTTTAAGTCAGGGAGCCTAACAGCTGAAGCTAGGATATATTTACGTTTTGTAGTGAGTTGTCAGCATGCCTTATGTTTGAATACCTTCAAGAGTTCTTTGAAATGGTTTCTGTTCTTTTAGAGCTAAAACATGGGGTAACGAATCTAGAAATGGCAGTAATTGATCATTGCAGTCCGAGTCTGATTTTGAGAAAAATCTGACCTGAAAGAGTTAAACAGTCCTGTTCTCATTATTGCTCAGCGAATTGACCAGAAGAACCGAGTGTCTGAGATAATTTTGTTCAATTATTGATCAGTTTCATATTTTGATATAGTCACAAATACTTCGATAGATATTTGGATCATTATGTACTGATGATAGGCAGTGACATGAATAATACAAGTAATATTTAAAAAAAAATATATATATATATTTTTGGATTAAATGACAATTGCATTTAACAGGTTAGTTCTGTTGCACTCTGACTGGTCACATGGACAGTCCCGACAGAAACATGATTCTGCTGCCTGCACACCATCTAGAAAAGGGTCAAGTGCACTAATGTTTATTTTTCCACTTTAAATATGCAAACTTTAGATTTATTTTTTCACATAGCCCTCTTGCTGGGAAATACACCTGCTATAAACATCCTATTATGCTCACAGTCTGAGTGTGAAATTTGGTAAGAAAACCAGATGGCGCTTCAAAAGAGGTTATTGCTGTCATAGATTGTTAGTCATTGTCAGAGCTGACCCTGAATATGACTGATTTCATAAAACGCAACCCCCTCTGTATATACCAAACCAAGAAGGACAGACTCCATGCATTATTTATGGATAAGATGAACAGCTTTAGAAAACATGCTGGATATCATTATACTTGATTGCTTATGTGCTGACTACCTGATTTTAATTATAAAAAAGAATACAATTCTGTACCTGCTGAGAGGCCTTACAGGCATATTAAATAACTATATATTTGCATTTGCCCTCAGGCATTTTATTCAGTGGAATATTTTGTTTTTACTCTGATACTATGAACTGTTTTTAATTTATTGTGTGATTTAATGTTATTGCAATGTTTTTACTTCTGTGCAATTTAGTTGAGATAAGAAAAAACGTGTGTTGTTGAACTATAGTTGAATGAATGTCATTTGGTGTGATTTTTCCGAATTGCATTGCATTGGAAAGAAGCAGATGCAAATGGGAATTTAAAAAAAACACTGTATCTTTAAATATAATCCTTTTTGTCAATTAACTGTCTATGGCTGCCAATTTCCCATGTAAGCAATATAAACAGGGATCCATAGCTAACCTTGATCATACCTAATAGATTAATGCTGTTCATACTCAGCCATGTAATGCGATTTGCACGCGCTTATCCTCAGGTTTCCATAACGTATAGCTACAAACTGTGCTCTTACACACACTCGGTTAATATATATGTTTTACTGGTTTCCTGTGAAATATGACAGTCAAAAGTAAACGTTTAGTTTAGTATAAATCTCACAATAAAATCGACGACTGCCAATGTTGTTGCCTGGAGTAACAGCAGCACTAGCGCGCGCTGTACGCCACAACCGACCCTCTGCATGGGCTGCGTTTACATTCATATTGAGAATTAAACATCTGTTTTGACCTACAAAATATTACACTATATTGGCCACTTGTGCGATAACACATATCCACGCGTGTGTAGGGTGAAGATTACAGGTAAAAATGAACACTGAAACACGGTGCGCCAAAGGGAGGGTGCGCGCTTACTTTATCAGTAGTGCCTGGACGCAGCCGCTCCAGCAGCCTGCACAGGACAACCCCATCCTTTAGCGAAGACTGCAGATATCCATCGGGGTCCGAAATGGTCTTTTTTGGTGATTCCAAAACCCCGAGCGTGATGAGCCAAGTAACCGTTTGTTCCGCCGGATTCATCACCACACCAGCAAGGTCGATGCTCTTAGTATTATGATTATAATGGGGGGGGGGGGGGGGGGGGGGGATAGGCTGTCTATTATCCACCAGTCGTTGAACTGGGAACCATTTTCTCTAAAACGTTTTATTTGTGGGATGGCGCATTGTATGGCGCTCCATGGAGATGAGTAATGCTATCGCTTCGCTCCCATTTCCTTTATTACGACAAGCTGTCAAACGCCTTTCACTGGAATATAGTCAGCGCACAAAACCTGCATCTTCCGGCAGATGACATCACAGCACAGACAGCCGTTTGTGACCAGTCTGCTTCGCATCCTGCTTTGCATGTGGAGTGTACTGCATTCACCTGCTCTTTGCATGATAAATGTGTCATAACAGAGAGATATTTTTGCATTTGTTTGGAGACCTATTATGAGAGATTAGAGAGAGGGAGCGTTTAAATGAAAGGATATTGTAAAATAGTTCTAGGCTACACTGTGGGAGGTTGAAAGCATGAACGTAGCCCAGACTATATATATATATATATATATATATATATATATATATATATATATTTTATTTTTTATTTATTTTTTTATATGAGATGTTAAATATGCAATATGCTGCCCTCCCGTTATTAGACTGATTATATTCTACTGTTGTTAATGTTTTATCAGACCAGTGCATTTCTTATGTGATCCGCAGGGTGGCGTCCTTTGAACATTTGAAACTGGTTTCTTTGGCCTGCTGAAAAACATCATAAACCAGCCTAAAATGGTTTTATGATCTCAGCTGGTTTAGACCTAGCTGTTCTCCCAGCCTAACCAGCTGAAAAGTGCCCAAAACTATTTAAACAGCAACAGACAAGACTGGGAGACCAGTCTTTTTTTTTCAAGCAGGGTAGGAAGAAATGTGTTGTTTATTATTAGTCAGTTATCTCTTTATCACTTTCAGAATAATGTTTGGGGTTGTTAAGATTTCTTTTAATGTTTTTGAAAAAAGTCTTATGCTTAGAGGCTGCATTTATGTAATTAAAGATAGGCTACGGTTAAAACAGTAATATTGTTCAATAGAATTATAAATAACTTTTCTATTTTCACATTTAAAAAAAAATCCTTTAATGGCAAGGCTGAATTTTCATCACCATTTATCCAGTTTTCAGTGTCACATGATTCTTATGAAATCATTTTAATATGCTGATTTGCTGCTCAGGAAACATTTCCTAATATTATCAATGTTGAAACAGTTGTGCTGCTTAACACTTTTGTAGAAACCATGATACGTTGCTTTCATAATTCTCAAATGAATATAAAGTTAATCAGAACAGCATTTATTTGAAATCCTTTATAAGAGTCTTTACTGCACTCTCAGAAAAAAATGTGCAAAGCTGTCAATGGGGCAGTACCCTTTAAGGTACAAAAGCTAAAAGGTACTATGTACACCTATTACTATATGTACACATAAGGTACTAATATGTAGTTTTGAAGTACTAATACTATAATTTAGGAGTAAATAAGATACAAAGGTGTAGGCCTACTTGCATACCATACCTATTTTATAAAACAAAAAAATCTCGTGAACAAAACAAAATGCATTTCGTACTAAGCGTCAATGGAATTTCATTGTACAGTGTAACCCGTTACCCTTTGCGAATGACAATAAAGAGCTTGAGAGGCTCAGTGCGTCTGCTGGGTGTAACCTTTAGTTCCAAATTATTAATGAACAAGCCCTGAGTAATGCGTAACAGTAAACTGGCGCAGTCAGAGTAACAAAGTATAATCTATCAGTATGTGGAACTGAAACATCACATCTTTGCAAAAAGTTCACTAGTTATATTGGATTGACAGCATAAACCGTCACTTTTCCTTTCCAGTTTACCACTCACTCCTGCTCCCTCCTGAATCATCTGGCAAGCTACCTTAAAGAATCTGAGTTCCCAGTGGGTCACCATGGATACCGGTAGAGGTTTAGTGCTCATCTCGAGAGTCGAAGGAGAAGAGAAGAAACCCCTCTGTGGCTGGGAGGGCAAAACATCATGTCTTAACAGGCCTGCCATGGGACTACCCACAATCCCCCAGACCCACCATCTCAAGTAGCAGTAACCAAGGATGCTCCAGCTATGATTTCCTCCCAAAGCACTCTCTAGGTGGACCCTCTCCCCTTTTTAATTTCTTTGAACATTTTGATTCAATTTTACATTGAAGTAGTTACCCACTCTGGTTGTCTTGTCCTTTTTAGTTTCCTTTGCCTATTTAAAGTAAAAATAAAATCTGTGTGTGTGTTTGTGTGTGTGTGTGTGTGTGTGTGTGTGTGTGTGTGTGTGTGTGTGTGTGTGTGTGTGTGTGTGTGTGTGTGTGTGTGTGTGTGTGTGTGTGTGTGTGTGTGTGTGTGTGTGTTTGTTTAAAATACCTTAATGTCACCATCTTACACCATCTGCGCTAGTAGTCTTGTAAAATAATAAGCTAATGAGAGCAGTCTATACCCATCTCAATGGTACATTTAATGTACAATCAGTGTATAAAAGACACAAACAGAAGGCTGTGGTTGTTTATTGCTACAATTTAACAACATGTCTCGCTCAACTGCTCTCTTTTGTGTAGGAGGGATAATAACTAACTAAAATATTTTAAGACACATTGATTATTTAAACCCCTTAACTGTCACCGGGACGCCTAAGTTTACTTCACTTTCACAATTAAATACTAATCTAATCATGACAAAATATCGTTGGAAAGGGCTAAGACTCCTAAATAGATATTCTAGCACTGTTTATTGTTACAAATTATGTAGGAACAGTAGATTAATTTATAAGACACATATTGTCATAAAGGTCTGAGTCTCAAGGTTCCGTATTTTGTGACAGAAGTGATATTTGGAAAGAAATGTATTAATTTGTTAGGGCAGAATGCATACAATTAAATTCAATGGAATATATATGTCACCTAGTGGCTATTTTTGGTATCACGCTTAAACAAAATCTCATGGGAACTTACATTTTTGTGATATCAACTTCAAATTTGGAACACAACTTGGTTAGATATATGGCTTTATTGGCTTATATGTATATATTTTATAAAAAAAGAAAAATATTAAGTACAGTATATTTGATTTACTGTAAATTTAAACTTCCATAACTTTTTCATACTTTCATTTTTTTGAAGTGCTTTCACAAGTGTTTACTTTAAAACAAGACCAAACTTAGGTCTTGAATATTCCAAAGCATTCTTGAATTACAACCATTTAAGTTTGAATAAAGCGTTTTAATTTCCATTCTCAAAAAGGGGGGTCGGGGACTCGGGTGACAGTACTCTCAAACACAAGCATGTCCCTTTGTCATGTTTCTGAAGTGCTTTAGATTAAATAAAGGCTCCACTGATTCATTTTAGTTCAATTTTGCATGTTATGAGTGATTTGTGTTTTTAATACTGTATGCTATATAATACTCATATTTATTGGTTTCTTTCTCTACACTGCCTCTCTCTCACACACCTCTTGCTTTTTCTCAGTTTCAATCTATTTTTGATTATTTTCTTCCTCCAGGTGTGGCTCTCTCTCTTCATGAGGGTGAGTAATGGCTGAGAGGTCATAAGAAGAGCACTCTATTTGAGTAAAGAAACCGACTGTGAGAAAGAAGGATCAGTAGCACATCTGGGGCCTTCCTTTCACAACCATGCCAAAGGCAAACACTGTTTTGTGCAAGAAAAGTTGCAAACCACCTCAAATCATGCAGCTTGATTGGCAAGTTATACTTTTCTTTTAGCAATCAGACTTATTTTTTTTATCTAATGGATGATAACATGGATGAAAATAGTCCATAAACTTACAATGAATCTATCTTTATCTCATACAGCCACAATAAACAATATATTGCAGTAAGGCAGAAATCACGGCGGTTCCGGTGATTTTTGCACAGACAAGCACCACTCATATTTTCTAATACTTTTTTTTATTATAGGTTTAATTATAGCAGCCAATTTTTTTATTTTTTTTAGATGTCTGACAAAAAAAAAAAAATACATCGTTTTTTGGAATACAAAAAATCAAGATGCCTAGAAGGTGTATAAGGGTAACTTGTCTTGGAGATTCTCCTGTTTCACATACAGGGAAAGTGTGTCTACCTAAGCATCACCATAAATTGTTTCCTGATGCATATGCTTAATGCATTCATATTCTGTTTGGCTATGTTTGCTTTTTTTTGTTCTTTCATTTTAGTTAAAGGTATGAAGCAATGTGGGGGGTTTGGGGGTGAGATGTACAACTAGATCTGGGAGTGTGCAGAGTATGGTGAGTAGAACAATGCTGTTAAATCTAGGCTATATCAGCACACATTCAGACGCATCTGGAGATTCAGGGGAAATCATTTCATAATCGTCTCCCTACTCCCTTACAATGACATGCAGCATAAGATAGATTTTGTTGTCATAGATAGATAGATATAATTTTTGCTTGTTTTATTTGTATTCCCAGAGGAATATTATGCTTCAGCTTCTCGGTGACTGTTTCCCTCCTCCCTTCTTGCTTACGCAGGAGTGTCTGAACGAGCATCATCCTTCGTTGATCGCCGTCATCATAGCGGTCTGACGCAATGTTTAGGTGAGAACGCCGAGTACAACGTCTGTACATCAGCCTCCGCCCATCGCGTGCTTCCACACAACCGACAGTGCCTCTGATGCGTGACCTGTTGACGCTCGTGCGGTGCGCAGTGCTGCGCTTCTGGAGCTGCCAAAATGGACAATTAAACAATCGACCTCAACATGCCAACCATTTATGGAAGTAAGGGAAAACTTGCAAGTGTTTGTTTCATGCTTCAGCACGCATCCCAGGTTAGTGTCAAATTAAATTATGCTTTTAGTTCTTTTGTTTTTCAGGTAGAAACAAAAACATGACTAGCCAATTTGATTAAGACTTTTTGGTGGTGTTATCTTCTTATATATTTAATGTGGTTTGTTATTATTAATCAGTAGAAATTATATCTCGCGCAACCTTTTTTTTTTTCTTTACCAAACTTCAACTATCTTTAAACTTTTTAAACAAAACACAGCCCATGTTGTGTTGTATCGTATCTGTGATATGTGAATATATAGCCTAGGTAAGTGGAGAATAATGGCTGTGTTTATGTATGTCAATGTTTCGCCTGATGCGCCTCGCGAAAGTAGGCTATAAACGAGCCGCGTACTGTTACTATGGTTACCTCCTCAGGTGGACACGATTTCTCATCGCGAGCTTCTTTTTAACGTTAGGTAAAAATAGGCGACCTGACTAACTTTTGTGGTCGTCGAAATGTTTTAATGGGTAGTGCTCAATAAGGAACAATGAAAACATTTGAAAAATCTGTAACTTAGAAGAATCATGCGCTGTCATGTCTCTGTACAGTCTAGTAGCCTACACTACAGACAGAACTTCTGAGATGTGATGCTCTATGGTTTTGTCAGTTGAACTGTTTTCCGGTGTGAATACCTTTGAGCGCATCTTGGTGTTTTCGGTTTTGCTGTGTGGCGAGCTCAGCGTTGATTAGGTGGTACGAAACATTCAAATTCAAATTTTTAAAAAACTACTTCCTCTTCTGTCACTCTGGAGAGCTTCTTCACTCTATCAAGGCGAATCATCACCTGCCTCTCCTGTTGTTACATCATGTTTATCTCTTCGCCTTAGAATCTTAGTTTGGACTTCTCCACAGAGACCCGGTGGCATCAAGGGGATTTTGACTTCTGTCTGACTAGAACTCGCTTGTACTAATATTTATTGACGCAAATGTGAGCATAATAGTAATTAAAAAACAAACAACTTGGGAGACGAGAGTCGAAGATCAGTCTGAGCAGCCGAGGGCGCAAAGAAGACCAGTAGCCTACTAAGTGAGTAAGGTTAAATACACTCGGTTAAGCTGCTAAACTTTGGCAATTTCTCTCACACACAAATGCACACTCATTCACTGCTGTACTCATGCATACACACAGGCTTCAAAGATGACTCATTCTCAGTCATTCTGAGAGTAATGAAACAGGTGCTGTGGAGGAGGCTTATAATAAAGCAAAAAGTAAGGGATCATCAAAATATACATAACAATTTCCTACAGCTGTGTGTGAGTCAGCCCCTACACTGAGAGCTTTTGAGGACACTTCAGTTCAGACAAGTGCATGTGTGCAGGCAACCACAATGGCAATCGCCTGCAGATGTATGCAGATGTCAGCTGTGCAGCATTTATGCAGCAGCAATTTATGAGTAATAATTAATTAATCACAGATATGGAGCATTCTTTTCTTGTAGATATCTGGGACATCTTTCTATAAATATACAGTATAAAAGGCTTTTAATTTAATTCTTGCACATTAACTATATTGGAATGTCATAAAGTGTACACCATTCAAAATAATTCTTACTACAGGGCCGTTGAATGCTTGAATCTGGTTGGTTGACGAACGTTCTAAGGTGTGCAATTATTTTCAGGGGAACACATGGCTAAAATAGTTCCAAGCAGGTCTTGACCGCAGTTCCATATCACTTCACCAAATGATTTCAGTTATTTCAAAGTCTTTATAACAGGAAAACAGCCAAAACCCACAACGACACTGACCAAGCATATAAATATAGTGAACAATAGGATAGAAATTACAAATTATTTCTGTTTTGTGCCAGAAAATTACTCATACAAATAGCACATACTCTATCCCGCTCTCTCGCACCACATACAGCACGGATACAGAAACGTGTTGTCAGTGCTGCTCTTATGATTTTATCAGTAAAATATTTTAACAACTTAAAAGCTACATGACATTTCTCACTAGCGATGTTATAACGGCTCTGTTCTTGGAGCAGATAAACTTACAGTTTCACTATTAGTAGAGACGCTGCTGCTGAACACTGTTGAGAGACACACAGACTCTGGTAATTCATACACGCTTGATACACTCTCTCTTTCTCTCTATAACTGCATTAATAACTGCATTAGACTGCTATCAGTGGCTCAAGTCTCCTCTAAAATTATGTTTTGGAATTAGGAAAGGAGTCTGGGATTAAATGCGTTTTTTTTTTAGGTGTGGTAACCGCAGTATAAGCGGAATAATTGACTCTGGCCTGTTGAATTATTGAAAAATAATGCACACCCGAGGTATAACGGCATTATTTATCTAATATACCAATGGCCTGTCCAGACCTGTCGCCAGACCAGTGGGGTGGCACAATTAATATTAGCCTACAGTATGTATATTTATAATAATCAACTCTAGCCGTGCAGCACGTAATCATCACATTAAACATATAAACAGCGAAATGACCAGGTAGCCTATAGCCTACACCACATTAAACAGAAGCAATATTATGAATATCCATAAAACACTTGACTATACAACATATTATATGTAACACCAGTAACATCTCTCAAACGTTGCATTTTAAAGTAGTCAACAGAGGGATAAGCATTGCCATGACACACACACACACACACACAAACATACATACACACGCACGCAAATACACTCGCACAGGCTGTTGCAGTGATAGGCTGTTGCAGTGTAGATTCCCATCAATCAAACTAAATCACACCATTGTTTCTGTATATTTTTAATATTTTAAGGATAAAGAATGCAACACAAAATTAGCAACTATGATAATATTGAAATTAAATTATCTGTGCACAAGCATTTTTGGGGGCGGGCCCGGCCCCCTATGGCCCGCCCATAGCGACGGGTCTGTGCCATAGGTCTGGGCCCGTCGTCAATTATTCATTACTTATTACAAATCTTTCTGGAATGCTTGATTCTGACTGGTCAATCACAAAAACCTTTATTAAAATGTTTTGTATATAATAGCCGGTAAAATCTGTAACAGCATAATAAAATAATTTTAAATCAATATGTCATGTAATAAGTATGATAACATAGTCATTTACACGAAATAAACCCCTCCAGGGTAAAACCCTTCAGATAAATACATCAGCTCTAAAAACTTGTTTTTATTAATTTGATCTACTGGTTTTTCTTCCAACACATCGGTTCTACTGCAAATCCCAGTGTGACTTCCATTCAAAATACATCCTTAAATGCTAATGGAATATTCAAATGAAATAATCCCAGCAGCTCTAATCCAGACTGGGGACAAATTGTCCTTGGAATCAATATGCTTATGCATAACTGCACTTAAGCATTGGTTAAAAGGACCATAGTGTCTCTTCTCTGCAAAAATACTACAAGAGACACACTCACCCTGACACTTAAACTAGGCTATACATTAGCATGGAAAGATCATATGGTGATCTCTACACCAAGGGTTGGTGGCATTTAATATTTCTCTTGGTAAGCATTAAAGTTGAGTGTAATTCAGCTGAATTGTCTGTCTACAAAAATGTTTTGCAAGCCTAGCTCTTGGTTGGCATACTAAATGACACTGCTTGATCATTTATATTCATTTTTATTGATCAGTATCATTGAATTACTATACTATCGGTACAAGTAATTTAGGTGCTATCCAAATGAACAATAATTCATGCATCTGTTGAGAACATTACCTTAAAATGACAGATATAAAATGCAGCAGTTTTTGTTTTTTTTGGAGGGGAAATACTTGTGCAGATCATACCAATTCAAATCTGTGGTTCAAGTCAGTGGTTCTGATTGTGATGAATACAGTTATGTATATTAAGATCAAGAAATCACAATAAAATAAAACTATATTCAAGTAATCTTATGTTCCTCATATATCATGTGTTTATATTTGTTTGTTTACCAGGTTTCCATTGAGAGAAAGAGTACACACTTTTAAATCTAAGGGGAGATGTACTGCATGCATGTTTTCTTATTGATGTCTCACGATCAATTATTAAGTCTATTGCTGTTTGTGGGTCCACTTCCCTTTTTCCCTCAGTTTTGCATGGGTTGAAATTTTAGTAAATGTAAATGAGGGCTTCAGTATCAAAATTTTTATAAGCAATAGCCATTTCTCATGTCGGTCTGTTACCAGTATAGTCTGAATTCTGTGTAGGTGCACGAGCACATGTATAGATGTGCAAGTCTTCCTAGGGCTGGTGTTGTGGTCATGGGTATTTTTAGAAAGAGCACAACAGGTGTCTTTGCAAGCATGAGTGTGTATGTGCCTAAGCCAGTTTTATCTTACTGTTTCAGCTGTAAAAATGTCAAATTCACAATCTGCTTTGATCAAATATTCCACAACAGAAAATGGCCAATAACATGAGAGTTCCTGAAAAAATTTAAATATTTTACTGTATGGTCTTAATGTGGTTGCACCCATGAGGGATCCCATCTCCATGCAAAAACATATTTTATTAAGCAACTGATTTCTAATCAAACTTTAATCCAATTAATTTGATTCTTTTAAATATCTCTAAAAAGGGCTATTCATTTATGCGTAATATTTTTAATGAAGTAAAAAAAATCAACGTGAAAGGGAGTGAGTTGCTTTATTACAATGTGTTGTGTACAGGTTTTGGTTGTTTTAAAGCGTCTAAATAGACCTGCGGAGAGAGAGAGAGCAGTTTCAGGTTCACCTGGGAAGCCTTGTTGTTGGAGGAGAGAGATGAGTCCTTAGTGACTGATGGTGGCGAGAGAGATAATGAAGCAGGTGAAGGAGTGGAAAGGTGGAAGAGTTATGCTCTGGAGGGAGGAGTGTGTTTTTGAAATATTGCTACAGGCTAGGAAGAACTATTGATGTGTATAATGTATGTTTTCTAAAAAATATCCTCTTGTTCACTAGAATAATTTACAATATGATGATATTCTACATTTCTACTAAAAGTAGTTTAGCAGTCTGTGTTGAAGACCTGGTGGAGTTTATCCTAAGAGTTTGAAAGTGAAATGCCACTGTTGTTTGTTGTGACTTGAAATGTGCTGCACTTGACCTGTTTATTAACTCTTAAATGGACAGTTCACCCCAAAATAATTTACTCACCCTCAAGTTGTTCCAAACCAAACAGTTGATGGACCATACTATGGAAGTCAGTGGGGCTTGTCAGCTGTTCTACCCAGAGCTGGTCACGTCCTCAAACTCTGATTAATGCATTTCTATGGCAACATAATTAATGCCGAAATGAATCTGCGGCAGTAAAGTGGTACAGATAGGAGTTTTCAGAAAATTCAGTTTACAAGTTGTAATTACGAGTTCCACATGGACGTGAACACTTTTTACAAGTCGGAGTCTTGTAATTATGTTAATTTTGACATGGCGTGAATGCACTTTTACAAAACCGCTTTGAGTTGTTTATGTTCAGGATTATTGTAATATTCTGTGGCTTGAGACATGAGGTAAATTAACGTCGTCTCTCGCTTTGCAGACTCTGGCTGTGCGCGTTCATGTGTTTTGAAGGAGGCGTGGCTTTGAAGACACTCTGAAGGGAGTGTGGAATCTTATGCCACTACAAAACTGCACATCCTAGGTTTAAGTATGCCATTATTAGGTTGATGTCCCCAAAAAGTGTAGACGCTGTCTCTGAGACACTTATCAAATTATTGCTATTTGAGCATCCTCACAATCTTGAAACAGTATCATTGCTTCATCCAATGACCATCTCTATGTATGACCAAATAGGGAGTGTGTACAGTATTTTATTATTATTATTATTATTATTTATGTGTGTATTATTTGTGCGTATGTTGCACTGGCCAAAATGGCAGTCATGTTGGATCTGTACAGAACCTTGCAAAAAACTATAATTTTCTATAAGCAGTCAGCCATGCAATTTATTCAAAAACAGAAAAAAGTCCCCCCCCCCTCCCCCACAGTATGAAAAATGCCAGAAACTTCCACAAACCCACAAGTTCTTCATCAGAAGGTCATGAACTCTCCAGTGTTAGGTCATTCAATGAATTAACAATGACTCTTAAGTAAGAAAGGATCGAAATGAAACCTTAGGCCTACTTCTGGAAAAACTGAAGATCTTCAGCAGAAATCTTAATGAGAGTGATGTTCGATTAGTTTCACTTTTTGATTAGTTTTTTTTTTTATTATTTTATGTATTTTAATATGTTTTAATTTTTTAATGTGTGTATTTTTTTTATTATTATTTAATGCATTCTGGGGAAAAATACAAGGTATTTTATGATAACATTAAATCTATGGAAATGGTGTCACCATTTACTCTCCCTAATTTCGTTCCAACCCTGTACGACTTTCTTCTGTGGAACGGAAAAGAAGATATTTTGAAGAATGTTGGTAACCAATCAGTTTTGGTGACCATTGACTTTCATTGTATGGACAAAAACTCTGAGGTATTTCTCAAAATATTTTCTTCTGTGTTCCACAGAAGAAAGAAAGTCATAGCGATTTAGAAGTAAGTAAGTAGCTGAATTTTTAAGAGTTCCTAAAGATGCAAAATGCATCAACACCATCACAGCCACTTTGATATAATGGTTTTTATTGGCCAAAAACTTCTTAGTCAGTGGATATAGACACATTTCAGGAGGCCATAAAAGATGCACCTTATATCTGAGGACATTTCAGGCAGTTAAATATGTGGGCGGTGGTGATGTTAAATGTAATCTTGTAACCATGTAACACCCCAACCACAGGGGGTGGTGATGGCGCAGTGGATAAGACACATGCCTTTGGTGTGAGAGACCCGGGTTCAAATCCACTGTGAGACACCAGTGTGTCCCTGAGCAAGACACTTAACCCTTAGTTGCTCCAGAGGCCTGCGACCTCTGAAATATAGCAATTGTAAGTCGCTTTGGATAAAAGCGTCAGCTAAATGAATAAATGAATGAAATGAAATATAATAATCCTGAACCTCGCTCACTCTAAATGCTAATTTGCATTAGTCATTTTGACTTTTAGCCTCTGTCCTCTCATCTCTCCGTAGGACATGACCCAGTCCTGGCCTTACCAGCAGCCCGAAGGGGAAGGGTGCAACCAGCATTTGCTGTACTCGCACTCAAAGGTATACACAGGGTTGATTACAGACTGCAGTCAAGTATGATCAATACACAAAAGGCACAACCTCTGCTCTGTCTCTGTAGGTTTATCTCTTTTTCTCTCCTCTCTCCTCTCTCCTCTCTCCCTGCAGGGTATTACACTTTCATTGTTTATTTGCACACACTCATAAACTCATAAATCCGTGTTGTTTTAGCACTAGAGTCACTAAAGAAATTATGCAAATTAGCTAACAATGCTCCAAGCACAATGCAGGCCAGTTCTAGGGGCTGTACAGCTTCTCTTCACCACTACAACCCAGAGTCGACTTGTTTAAAATGCCTAAAGTGCACCTGAACATAACAACACCTGGTTAAACTGGAATTCAAATATTGAATAAGGTACAGGGTTTGGCGAAGGTTTGTGTGAGTTTAGTAACAGTTTAGTGAATTCACCCCTCTGTTTTTAGGCAAGATGCTGTTTGTATGCGTTGATTTGACTGATTTATTTTTTCTGTTTATCTGTCTCAGGAGGGAAAACTGCCCAATTCACGACAGAGACATGGTAAACATGCTACACCGATGTGCAAAATGCTCCGTCTTAGATATGTGTCTTTTTTATTGGTATTAGGGATACACCGATATTAAAAGTTGGATTTATACCTATAAATTATGTTTCATGTTAACAGCTAATCGATAACTTTTAAATGACTGATAATAAAATTATTTACTATAATGTGTAAAAAATCCTAAAAACTGAAGTCAATCATTTTGAATGCTACAAGTTAATTTAGGCATCACAACACTGTAAAGTACAATATGAAAAATGGATGTTTATTTTGAGATTTTACTAAAGATTACATTTAACAATAAGATTTTACATTTTACATTTTACATGGTAAATTATTAGTGTTTTGAAGATTCCTGTTTTATGTTGAAAACAGTTGTGCAGCTTAATGTTTTTGTGGAAACCATGATAAAAAAAAATGTCAGGATTGTTTGATGAGTATAAAATTTGAAAGAACAGCATTTATTTTAAATACAAATCGTTTGTAACTTTATAAATGTCACTTTTGATCAATTTAATGGGTCCTTGCTGAATAAAAGTATTAACTTCGTATTTTTTTTTATCTTACTAACCCAACATTTTAAATAATAATGTACATTCAAAATTAAATGTCCAATATTGACAAATATTTATTCAATATCGATTAATACCAAACCGATATGGTACCAATATATTGTGATTTGCTAATGTGTATGTGTGCAATAAGATGTTTGCTCATCATTAACTGCGTCATGTTCACATGGTTCATATATACATGGTTCACAGCTGTACATGTACTAATATAGTAGTGTTTTTACATTCTGCTCCATAACGCTGATGTATTTCTCTCCCTGTGGCTCTCTCAGTGAGGGATGGTGTCTCTATGAGGATGCCCTCACGTCCACTCGTGGCCCCTCATAAATCGTAAGTGCAGCGCACAGCACCCGATTTGTCCTAGGTAACCAAGCACCAGGTTGTGCCTGAACTGCTTCTGCCTTTGAACTTTATTACATAATAAACCACTTTACCAAATTCAGTGTTGAATGTCTGTACATATTAGCTTGTAAAAAAATGGTTTGGGCTTCCTGGAATTTAACTACTTTGGACCAACTGCTGTTTAAAACCAGCCTCATGTGGAGTGTTAGGCCAGTGTTATATCTCTGCTTTCTCTAACCAACATACCAAATTCACTGACCTCATAAACTTTACTGAGTTAGTATCTAATTACAGAGCAGGTTAATACAGTGAGAGCCCTGAAGCAAACTACCATCAAATAATATCACTGTTCAACATTAGAGTGCAGTGTTTATGACTACTTTCTTAACTTGTAATGTGATACAATCTCATATGGTTAAACTGTTCAAGGCAAACTCACACATTTAGTACACACACAGATGTTCTACAGATTGGCAGAACGAATAAGTCTCTCTGTCAAGTGAGTGTGACATTCTCTCATTTTCGACTCTCCCTTTGCCGTCCCAGCATGCTCGCTGATGACCTGAAGCTCAGCAGTGACGAAGATGACAAGGACGAGGTAGGGCGCCTATTAAGATTGTTCAAGGAATCGGCTTAAAAAGCAGATAACATCTATTATTAGCAATAATGCTTGCACTGCTTGTGGTAACTGTTAGCTTTGAACACAGTCTAACTCATTTGTTCTTTCATTATGAAATGCATTCACACACAGTCACCTGGCTACTGTGGCACGTGTGTTTGCATTGCTCTCTCAGTGCAGGCAGCACTGTATTAATACTGACATTGCCATTCACTCCATCTGTGGAGTGCTCAATTAAGTCCTCTGTTATGTCTCCAAGTTAAAAGTATATGACTAATTCTATATGTTTTTATGTTTATATTAACATACTACTGTTTATTATAAAAGATTTCTTATTGATTTTCTTATTGATTTTGAAAGAAGTCTCATGCTTGCTCACCAAGGCTGCAATTGTTTGATCAAAAAACAAAAACAATAGAAAACTGTAATTTTGTGAAATATTATTACAATTTAAAACTTTTTTTATTTCAATACATTTCAAAATGTAAAATTGCCTGTGACGGCAACGCTGAATTTTCAGCATCATTACTTCAGTGTCACATGATCTTTCAGAAATCATTCTAATATGCTGATTAGCTGCTCAAGAAACATTTCTTACTATCAATGTTGAATGCAGTGCTACACTGTATTCACTCCAATAGGCTTTTTGTCGAATGTCACATGAACAACAGGAAAACAGGTCTCATCACATCCGCTTGTTGGAGAAAGTGTTAACAGCAGTATGAACAAACAGCTATATATATGGACTGTGGCGAGCAGGACGAGGTCAAGGGACGTGAGAGAACAGTGCGAGGCCGGTGATGTGATTAATGATGAACGACACCTGTGAGACGCACCGGTCTCGTATCTCTCAGGTCCTTCGACCTCGTCCTACTCGCCACATGGACTTTTAAGGAAATCGGTTAACCTCGCTAGTTATTTTAATTGTTGGCACTTTATTCAATTTTAATATCCGAATGCTAGTGAAAAGAAGAAAAATAAAAAGCTTTTAGATGTCTATCTGAATATGCGATTGACATGATGTTTCATTAAACAAAGTTCGGAAGGAGCACGTTCAAAATTGAAATTGAAATTGGTTATTCTCATCTTTGGTAGCTCCTTTGAAGGCATCTTCAGTGAAATAGCTTTATATTTACAAAGGACCTGAACCGGAAGTGATGCTTACAGAATACGGTTTGTTGCGCATAACCCCCATAGGAGTTATTTTAAACAAATTATGACCTCATGTAACACAAATTGTTAGGAAGCAATGCCTTCTTGCCTCCTTGAGAAAAATGCCACTGCTCGCTATCTGTGCTACTGAACTTGACATGGTTTGCTAGAGCTGAACATGTAGTGAGTTCAATAGTTGACTCAGTCATTTACCCTACAACACCAGCTGCTTGTATGTGATTGTATCTCATTCTCTATCTCTACCCAGGACTACAGGTTTATGAGTCATAACAGTCTGAGTCATAAAATACACCAGACTCTTTCCCCTTTCTGGCATTAATGCAGGACTGTGGCTTTTGCTTTGGTCAAGATGCTAGTAGTGACCATGAATTTGAAGATTCCACGCTAAATTGCTCTCTCATTTATTCTTAACTGTTAAACAGGGAAGTGAGCAAACAACTTCCTGGGCCGATAATGACCGGTAAGTGTGTGCTTGTGATGTTTTGTCTGCTTTATATGTTTGTAGCTGTACCAAGTCTCATTATGTGCCAGTGTTTGTCTCTGTATGTGTCAGTATGTGTGTATTACATATTGAAGAGGTCAGAATATGTGGAATGTGACAGCTGGATGATAGACCAGCCTCTGTTTCTTTTGGCCTTTCAATATGTTCAACCCCCAAATACACGCACCACTTGTAGGCCAAGTATTTTGTCAGGGTTTAGTCTGCATACTTGTTGGGATTTTAGAATTTCGCTGAACTTGATTTTCAAGCTTGTTGTACATGTAAATGCATCTGAGTGTGTGGCCTAATAAGTGTGTGTGCACTTCTCAATCCCCATCCATGGTGTGCATGTATTGACTGACAGCTTGTCAGGCCAGCAGCAGCACCACACACACACACATGTTGGAAGGGTGAGACATTCTAGCTCAGGGTCTTCAGGATCAAACCCCTCCAGCGAGTGGGAAAGCAGCAGCCAGCGATCACGTAGCCCGAGCCCAGGAACGCACGCCCAGTGCAGGACACCGACCCAACAGCGGACCCTAAACTGCAGCACAGAGGTACACAAACAATTTTTTTGCCATGCAATCTACTATTTTTCATTGCCTCACTCTCTCAGTTTTTCAGTAGTTGTTTTTAGCAGATGAGGTAGAAAAGGATGGTGGGGGCTGGAGAGAGGAACTTGGAGGGGCGGCCACTGAGACTTTAGAATCTGGGTGTCATGTCAACATGTGGCGCCCCAGATGACTAACTAGATATGAAGTTTTACATGTCACCTTTGATTTCATCACATAAAGCAGAACTTAAAGGGATAGTTTACCCAAAAAAAGAAAAGAAAATTCTGTCATGATTTACTCACCCTCATGGCGTTCCAAACCTGTATGACTGTACAAAACAACAATGGACCCCACTGACTTTCATTGTGTGGAAAAAAAAAGAAAAGAAAAAATAACGTATTTAAAAAAAAAATCTTCTTTTCTGTTCCACAGAAGAAATAAAGTTTGCAACAACATGAGGGTGAGTAATTAATGTCAGAATATTTTTGGGTAAACTATCCCTTTAAAACTGCACAGCGGGAGAAATCCTAAGCTTATAACAGCTACATTTGAAAATTTTTATTCTGTGGTCTTAATTTTGTTCGTCAGAAAGGGGGATTAAAAACTCCAGTAGCATAGAGCTACACCACCATATGAATAAAGGTGTCTGTGTGACACAGCTGGCTCTATTACTGAACATGCCATCTATTTGGAACCTGTGGAGAAGGGAGGAGGGAACACCATGTGTTTTTCATCTACGTGTAGTCATGTAGTGACTCTAAGGAGGACGGCTTGGAAACGCCACACGGTTCCAGGTTGAGGGGAGGGGCAGTTGGAAAAGGGCACAAGAGATGCAGTGTCTTTGCTGGAAAGAGAGAGAGAGAGGGGAAGGGGGAATGTTTGAGTGGAGGAGTAAAAGTTTAAATTAACTCTGGTCAGCTACTGGAGGCAAGCAGGGAAAGCACAGTCTGCCCTGGAGCTTAAGTGTGCTATCAAGTAAGTATTTGCTTAGTTTTGTGGCATACGTTCAAATGTTTTGGAAAGTCAATAGTTAACTCACTTTATTACTCTATAGTGTGATTCTGTTGTCATACAGTATTTATATTTTAAAGCAGCTTTTTTCGTCAGCCTTCTGGATTGTAATAATTTAAAGCAGTGAACTGAACAGGCATTGTTATGGTGTGAATATGGTGTGAAATTGAAAGAAAGGGTTTTGTTAGTGTTTAAGGAATCTCCACAGTGTTTCTGCCCTTCTCTCTCTCTCTCTCTCTCTCTCTCTCTCTCTCTCTCTCTCTCTCTCTCTCTCTCTCTCTCTCTCTCACCCTCTCACCCCCTGTTTTTCTTTTTCTCTCTCTCCCACTGACACACCGGCATGTTTACATAAATACTCATGTTTCTTATTCATTTATTCTAATCATTTCCGATTGCCATTTTTTATTTTCTCTCCAACATTCTCTTACAATCACATTGTTGATTAAATAGGAATTTATGCAATCTTCTGCACACATATCGTGTTTACTTTACACCAGTATAGTCAGCAGTGGAGATGTTCATTAGCTAGAAGTCTATAATTCCCTAGATTGACTATGCATCACCACTATTGATATGGATGTTATGTTCACTGTTATAGTTGTCAGCCACATACATCAATTTCTCATTGTTAAAGAGGTTCTGGAATATATTTACGTTTATACTGTTGTCAACCTCAGTGGTCAAGAGTTTATGGTAAAGAGTGGATTCACTAATAATCATAATCTTGTCAAGCATGCTTTGTAATCTAGGTCACTCTACTTATATTGTCACATTATTTGATCAAATTCATATTTAGAGTAATATTTACAATACAAAATATTTTTTATCATGTCTTGATGTTTATTTCTTGAAATCATGTCCTTTCTCTGTCCAGACGGAGAGTCCACCATCCACACAGTGGCAACTGGACAGGTGGCTTGAGAAAGTTCCTAAAAAGCATCAGTCAACTGACCACGACCCAGGAGGAGGACAGCGACGGAGTGCAAAATCTGACAGTGGCCGAGGACCATCACCTGGAAGATACTGGGGTAGAGACTCTGAGTCAAATTATAGTCCTTGTGAAAGTCCGGTCCCAAGTCCAAAATTTGACTACAGCCCCAGAAACAGTCCTCGTCCCAGCCCAGTATATAGTCCATGCCCCAGTCCAGGAATTAGCCTTGGGCCAAGCCCAGTGCCAAGTGTGTGCCCAAGTCCAGGAGACAGCCACCGAGGGAGTCGAAGTCCAAGCCCTTTATTTCCACACCCTCCAAGAAGCCCCAGTCCAAATTTCTCATCCACCGCAGTACTTATCCAAGGTGCATATCCTCAGGTACAATCACCTCAACAGGAAAGTCCCAGGCATATTGCACATCCAACAGCTGCCTTCAATCCAGCACATCGTCCCAAAGTCAGGCCATGGGTGCCTCCGGACCATAGCTCCAACCAGAGAAAGGAATTTAGACCCAAAGACTATCAATCCAGAGACTCTCGATCCAGAGACTCTCGATCCAAAGACTCTCGATCCAAAGACTCTAGACCTGGTCCTCCCCAACAACCCCATCATTCCAAAAACAGCTTAACAGAAAAGTCACTCAAAGATCTCTCACACAAGCCTGAATCCAAAAACTCTGAATCCACAAGCAAGCAAAGGTTTAACTCACCTTCGAACCCAATTACAAAGCATTCATTGAATCAAAGACCACGCGTTAGCCCAAAACCACAAGCCAGGCACTCATCTACATCTGACCGTAGTATTGAACATAATCACAGAAACAATGAACCTCCAGGAGCGTCAAACCACAGTTCAACCTCCAAATCCGGCGATTCATCTTATTTCAATACTTTAAAGAGCTCAGACCGTGGTCCTTCATCAAAGTCCAGGGACTCGGCCCAAATCGAAGTCAACAATCAATCTAGTCACAGTTCTAAGACTAAATCTTTCCCAGATACCAAGCAATCCAGATCTAAACAGACTACCCAACCGCGTTCCAGTCCAAAGCCCAGGGTCAAACTAGGAGACACCCCGGTGCCCAGAACCGGGCTCTCCCAAAAAGAGCCAAAGCCTAGAGAGAGAGAGAGGGAAGTGGACAGCCGAGGTAAGGCCCAGGGAGTGACCCTGGTGCCGATTGGCAAGGAGCAGAGACAAAGAATACTGGCGGAAGAGCAGGTAATAAGGCGTCGCTGGGTTCGGAGTTCTGAGGAAGAGGAAGAAGAGGAAGATAGGAGAACTGCGGAAGGGGAAAGAGAAAGGAAACGGAGAAAGAGGAGGCAGCAGGAAGCTGAATGGAAGGCGGTGCAGCCCAAGCAAAGACCTCACACCAACAGCCAGCATCACGCTCAACAGGGATGCAACGGACTCAACCTTGAGGAGCAGAGGAGGAAGAAGAGAAGGTGGAGCAACGAGGACATTTCCTCACATCCTCATGTGATAGACTCTAGCCCTTCTCCTCCACTCTCTCCACCTTCGCCTACTCCTGTCGTCAAGCCCACTCGTCCATCATCTTCCTCGTCCTCATCCTCCTCATCATCCTCATCATCTTCCTCTGAATTAGACTCTGAGTCCACTCCACCCCGGAACGTTACCAAAGTCCTTGCAGATTCAACATCAAACCAAAAAACAGTTTCAAAGAGGAGGCATGACAAACAGGGTTCAGGCACTGGTGCTCACCCCCACGGCTCGAGCTTAAGCACCCCTGAGACAGATACTCAAGTCCGGGGCAGGCACAAACTCTACACACTGGTTCCTTTCGGGCGATCTGAGAAGTCCCCCACCGTCCCACATCGAGGCCTGAGAAAACTTGTTGTGAGGATAGACCTCTCGCTTCTGGGTAGAGTTCCTAGTGCAGATGAGATTACTGGGAGACAGTCCTCATCTTTATCTTTGTCATCGGGAAAGGCAAAAGAAAAGACATCGATGAAGCAACTGCACCACTCTGACCAACTGCCTGGAGATGGCAGAAGCAAAAGAAAAGTGAGGAAGAAAAAAACATATTTACATTTAATTAATTCAAACATTTCAGCAATTTTTAAATTCATGTTCTGTTGAATATGAGAGGTGTCTTCTCACATACATGTAAGATTTTGCGTGTTTTGCCATATGCCATAGGCTGAGAATGGAGATGCTCAAAGAGAAAATAAGAGAAATCACTCTCGTGCAGATAGACTTCCAACGTCAGTCCATAATGAGACTGAGGAAACCTGCGCTGACAACAAACAAAACGGGTATATTTATATCTAATAACTTTATTTGAACTTTTTTCCTTTTATACATCAGTGCTTTGTCTTTGCAGATACAGTTTAGGTCTAATTTAATGAGCTGAAAGTGTTATTTTTTCCAGTGTTGTTTTGTTGATTCAGAAATTTAGAACATACCTGTATATGCTGCATAGTATTAGTATACTGTACAACAAACAATCACACATTGAAGGACATCATGGAAAGCCCCTGTAACAAAATACAAACATGGAAATGTTCAATTCATTGCTGTTATTCTTGCCAACTGGGACATGTTTGCATAATCTGATCTTTACTGTATGGCTCATGCTTTTTTAATGACGTCCTTTTTATTGCTGTGTGTGCAGATGTCAGGACGATTATTTTTACTCCAAGAGGCCAGTGTCCCCATTGTCTCCTCCATCTGACATACTAGAGCTCTCAAAGCCCTCTGTGAAAGCTCAGCATGCAGAGAAGTTCCACACAACTCCAGAAATAAATGATTCAACTGCACAGAAAACACAGGTTCTTAAAATAACACACAACACACAAAAGCTTTCTTTTTTTTCTTTAAGTGCCACAAAAAATCTCACAGCTTGAAGTTCCACAAATAACTTTTTATTATTTAGTTGTTTAGAAGAAATAATGTTTTAAAGAACCTAGAATCAAGGACTCTAATCTGAAAATGTATTATACACTAATGAAACAGGACCTTTGTCTCAACAGGTCCAAAAGACGCAGCCAAAGGTAGAGGTGGAGTGCGTAGGGGTGACAGGACACCTACAGCCTCTCTCTGGATCTCGGGTTCCTCCCCCAAACCTTCCTCTTCACTACAGAGGAACCGTACCTATCAGTGATGTGTAAGTTCATGTCTGTTAATGCTTCTGTTTCATTTAACAATACCGCAGTGTATGAGGTGAAAAGCTTCCTATAGTTCTCACCTAATCTTTATTTTCTTCCCCTCATGTTAGCTCTCATCATGCTGAGTACTACATGCATGAGGCAAAGAGGTTGAAACATCGAGCAGATGCAATGGTATGACAGCATTGTAAACTTGCATATTGCCACTAAACAAGAGTCTTATGGGCTTTTTTTACACTCCACATAACCCCTCTTTTGACCCTCAGTAAAGGAACATTTCACACATTTCTAATTTAGAAATGGGGTTAGCACTGCTTTTTACCTGGGGTTATGAAACCCTGCTCCATAGCAGGGTTTCCACTTCTTTTGCGGTGTTAACCTTGCATTTCAGTGCCAAACGTGTACAGTGTGAAATGACGCAGTGTCAGAATGTTATCAATGACACCGATATCGCAAATATGCAAATAAGGATGTTAACCCAGGGTCTAGGAAGTGTTTTTCTAAATAGCAGGGGTCACAAGGAATATAGTACATAAAAATCTGCCACAGACCAAAACAATGGTTGAGAATCCCTGGCTTATGTGTGTACCCTCTGTATGCGTTTCATCCACTGCTTTGATTTACCCTTTTGTCTCTCTATCCTTGTTTCCAGGTGGATAAGTTAGGAAAAGCTGTGAATTATGTGGATGCTGCATTGTCCTTCATGGAGTGTGGTAAAGCCATGGAAGAGGGACCACTGGAGTCCAAGTCCCCCTACACCATGTATGCTGAAACTGTGGAGCTCATAAGGTGTTTAAGTGTTTCTCTTTCACCCTCACTATTGTTATTTTATGTTTTCTGTATTATTTCAGCATCAAAAGAATTTTAACTAGGCCAAATATCACATGACTTCATCTATACATGGAAAACAGGGGTAGCTCCTTGTGACTGAACTGTAGTTTACCCACATCAGATGTGGGTGAGATTTAGTGCTGTGACAGATCAACAAGCAACAATTGCAAAATGCAAACACATTTGTTAATGTCAATGGACATTAATAAGATTGATGCCAAAATAGAAAGGGCAAGAAAAGGCCCTATGTATGTCAGAAGCTCTGTATTGATTTGGCATGTCCTCTGTGTTGATTAGATACGCTATGAGACTTAAGAGTCATGCAGGCCCTGGAGCCAGCCAAGAAGACAAACAGCTGGCTGTACTGTGGTAAATACAACACTACAAAGATCTGCAACTATCTGTATTGACTGAATCTTGATCGCGCTTAAGTCTGTTGACAAAACACACATTTTGTGTCTGGATTGTAGTTTCCGCTGTCTTGCTCTTCTTTATTGGCAAATGTTCAGACTTAAAAAGGACCACGCTCTGAAATACTCTAAAGTCCTGCTGGACTACTTCAAGGTAGGCCGTTATCAATAATCATACATCAAGTTTGTTAAAACAACGAAGTTGTCCTGTTGAAAGATTTACCAATACTTGTCACTGTTTATGCTTATATTAGAGTTCTCCAAAAGGACCTCACAAACCCCCTTGGAACGATGCTGGAAAGTAAGAGTTAATTATAGCTGGGCCTGTAATTCATATACTCAGCCTCTGTGAGAAACCTTTATGTTGTGTTTGAGTTTCAGTACATCTGTATTTGTGCTTCTACAGGGGAACTGTACCTCCTGCCTCTATTTGTTCTGTCAATATAATGGGATCTCACACAGGCAGCTCACCTAGCAGTGTCATCAGCATTCCCCATCGTATCCACCAGATGGCAGCAAATCACCTCAACATCACCAACAGTGTCCTGTACAGTTATGAGTACTGGGAGGTGGCTGACACCCTGGCCAAGGAAAATAAGGGTGAGTTTTGGTCCAGTTGTTTAGGAAAACTGTGCGCTTCTCATAGGGGCCCATTTTAATAGCTTAGAACAAAACATTTATTTGATATTATTATGTTTTTTTCCCCATCTTGTTTATATATTTATTTATTGTTGATAAATGAGAATTTCAGTAATAATTTAACTAATGGCAATTCAATTATTCTTTCTCATGCACACACCAGAATTTTTCAACTATCTGAACACCCTGACTGGACCCTTGACTCTGCATAGCAGTATGGCTCATATCGTCCAGTACACCAGGCAAGGGCTGCAGTGGATCCGGATCACAGCTAATCTATCATAATATCATGTACAGACATTCTCAAACTCCACAAATCACATGTGGAAACAATGTTATGAAGCCAAATTAGCAAACGATTTTACAGTTCCTGCACTCTGTGACCGAGGTTTTTTTATTTTGGGCCAGGACTATTGTTAGGCCCAGACCAAAAATTGCCTGTCATAGGTTAGTTCAGTGGCATCATGTTATCATATGTGACCCTGGACCACAAGACCAGTCACAAGGGTCAATTTCTTAAAATTTAGATTTATACATCATCTGAACTCTGAATAAATAAGCTTTCCATTAATGTATGGTTTGTTAGGATAGGACAATATTTGACCGAGATACAGCTATTTGAAAATCTAGAATCTGAGGGTGCAAAAAATTTGAAAATTGAGAAAATCGCCTTTAAATTTGTCCATTTATGTATGCGATTTTGGTGCATCCACTCACAAAAATATTTTTTATATATATTTACGGTAGGAAATTTACAAAATATATTCATGGAATATGATCTTTGCTTAATATCCTAATGATTTTTGGCATAAATAAATCGATAATTTTGACCCATACAATGTATTGTTAGCTGTTGCCACAAATATACCCATGCTACTTGTGATTGGTTTTGTGATCCAGGGTCACATATGGTATTTAGAAGAAAATATGCCTATGTTACTTCATTCTACTGAGCATTAAATGTCATAATATCCAGGGATACAGTGTCGTGTAATCATGTTTTTCCTTTTATGCAATCAAGACTTGCACGTCCAATTGAAATAACTTTGGTCATTCAATTCTTAGCACTTCTTTAAAAATGCTAATCTTACTGAAAGTTTTGAGAAGAAACCATTGTCGGCTAATTCATCAAATGCTGCTTTCCCAAATGTGCCACATTTTTATATCAGAAATAATTAAAAATCTTTTTTATTTTCTGTATGTAATTATGACGAAAAATCTTTACTGGATTAAAATATTTTTTTATGACAGGGTGTTACATCCATCCAACGTTCATTAAAACCTGTTTTTGTTTTTTTGTTTTTACATGAGCCTTCCATAACTTATGTCAAAACCAGTGCATGCACAAAGTCTTTAAGATCTGTGGATGTGATTCTTGTTGTTTTTTTTATAAAGTTCTTTGTGCAATAAGTCAAAATTTTTTACATGTGTCATGTAAACTTTTGGTGCTGTTTTTCAATAGCCAGCATAAAGTCATGTCGGTCTATGCGAGACTATTTATCGCAATGTGAAAATCTTGTAAAGTTTAAACTGTAAGAATGAAAAACATAATCAGGACTTTTGTAATTAAAGCGTTTTTACTGTAGATTGTGGTACTGTTTGTCATATTAATGATGATGATGATGAATTGCACATCACAGAAATCCATTAGTGATATTGTGTCATTTAGCGGACCTTAGCGTAAGATCTCTAATGAAAATCAAGATTCTATTTTGAAAGAAAATGCCTAGAAATAAACAGAGACTTCGCACATTAACATTTTATAGATACTGTTTTATCAAAACCCAAGGAAATAAAAGCACGGCTTTCCTTACATAGTAACCTTACACCTTCCCACCTTCAAAAAAACATTTTTAAATGCATTTTAAACATAAAGGTCAAATGTTTTAATATTTTAAAAGTACTGTTCATTGTTAGTTCAAGTTATCTAACTATTGTTTAAACACATTTTAATATTAAGCAGTTTAATGCTACTAGAAGTGATACAAAAATAGCTATTTATTGAGATATAATTGTACAATTATTTATAATATAAATTAAATATTTATTTTTAATTTGTAAAATCTTATTTCAATCTCATTGAAAAGTAAAACAAAAAAATCAGCTATTTTAGAGAAAGTCCCTTCACCTAATTTTTCTATTTGTCTTTTGTCGTCTGTGATATATTTAGCAATGGGAAAAGATAACCTCAGTTATAATACTACCCGTGTTGCCATGTCCGCCTAATATACGCGTTCTTTTCCAAGGACAGATTACGTGTTTTTTCGTGCGCGATCTGGCAACAACAAGTACTATCAGCGACGGTGCACTGCTGCTGTATCTATGCACTAGTTCGGCGGCGTTTACGCTTTTAGCACACGTATATAAACGACACGTAGCGTCAATATATTGCTTGATTAACGCATAAATGGCCTCCGGAGCCGAGAGAGTGGAGCCTGGAGACAGCGAACAGGAGGAAGAAGATGTATACGAAGTGGAGAGGATTATTGACACGCGAGTGGAGGAGGTGAGAGAGTGTGTGGCAGCATTTCTGATGCCATCTTGCTAGCGACTTAGCATGTAGCCTTTACGGTCATTAGTAAATAGTACTGATGCGTGTATAGTAAGTAGGATAATGTCAAAGAAATAATCGAAATGGACCATTTATGGCCTGTTCGCCTTAAAACACAAACTTCCCGCAGCGCAGAGAGAGTGTGTGGCAGCGTGTCGGATGACATAACGTTATTGCTAGCAATTTAGCATGTAGCTATTACTGTCCTTAGTAAATACTGCAGATACGTGTATAATTAGTAGGACAACAGCAAATAAATAGTAAAAAGGGACATTTTACGGACTGTTCACCTTAAAACACAAACTTCCCGCAGCGCAGAGAGGCTGTTATACACTCGTTGTAACTTTCTGACGGTTATTTCAGCTCGCCGCCCGTTTTGAGCCATAAAGCAGAGGCGCGAGACAAATTGACTTGTCAAGGCGTTGTGCTGTTGTTTACATCACAATCGCTTAAAATCTAGCTAAATTACTACTTTAAACCTTCCCACGGACAAAATAAATGCCAAACACGACCAGTGGTATTTCATGCGGAGGAAAAAAATGTTGACAGCAGTGACTGTTACCCAAGGCCAAGGGTTTATTATGCACCGGTTGTCTACAGAATACATTACATTAACTTATCCTATTATATCTGAAACGGCCATTATAAGTCGTTTTGTTTTTTGTATTAATGCATAGAAAAGAGAAGGACTAAGTCTTGTGTACATCCTTCAGATCAGACAAAGTAAATGATGCATGTCCACATTCACTGTGTAAACGCATAAATAACAAATAAATCTCTTACAAACTCTTAATGCGTGAAAGATTATTCGCGTGTGTCCTGGTAGACCTTGATGCATGAGCTTACTGGAATGCATAACAATGATTCAGCATTTTCTTTATAAGTTGTTTCTTTTATTAGAATGTAGTAATTATTCGGTTGTTTAGATTATTTTAAGATGTAGCAACAGACCCTGAATAGTGTTAATGTACTGTGGGAAAACGTTTTAGACATCGATTTGCTCTTAAGGTGTTTTGGAGATGTAAGGTGTGGTTGGGATCTGTTTGGAGTCTGTATTTCCATGTTCCCTTGGGTTCTCATAGAAAGGGATAAATATCACATTACATAGAGACCACTTTCATCACCTTCATGTCTGAAGATACTAGGTTGCCTCAGCATATGTGAAATGCTGACTGAATGATTTTTTGGAGACTGTAAAATGCAAGAAAAACTGAGACTGATCACTTCATGACTGCCTCCGTTTATTTTGGTGAGGCTACATTCTGTTACAGATGAAACCCTGTTGGTTAAGATCATTAAGCTTTGGTAAAGTTTGAGGAGGTCAGTGATTAGAGGACAGATAACACACAGCATGTAAAATCCAATTTTGTACCGCTCAGTGCCCTTTGACCTGGAGTCAGTTCTACTGCAGTCACTATCTGTAATGTGTGCAGTAAGTGTATTTGAGAGGTTCATTTTATTATGAAAATATTAGTGGATTTGAATGCTCAGGTAAGAAGACGTAAAATTATAACAGGTTTTGTCTGTACCGTCTTGACTTCTTTGGTCACTTTTTTTCCTTGTACACTGACTTCCATATCAAATCTAATCAACATTTGAATTCAAAACTATCTGTAATGCGTAGGATGTCATAACTCAAATGTTATCATTGACTATCCTCACTTGAATGGTTTGAAGTCATATTAAAATGCACATAATGGAATTGATAAGAGGAATCGAAAATGTAATTTTCTAACAAGTATCCTATTTCTGATCTTAATTATCCAATTCCAGAATTGGAATCGATTTTCGATTCCCAACCCTAGTCAGCAAATTAGAATGATTTTTGAAGAATCACCTGACACTGAAGAAACTATCCTGGAAATTCAGCTTTACAATCACAGGAATAAATGACATTTTAAAATATATTAAAATGGAAAACGGCTATTTTAAATTGTATTAATATTTCACAATAATACTGTTTTTTTCCCCCACTATTTTTTTTATCAAATAAATGCAGCCTTGGGGAGCACAAGAGACTTCTTTCAAAAACATCAAACAGTTTTATAGATGAAAATGTTACCTTTCAAACTTTTGAATGGTATTATTATACGTTTAACAAAAGTCAACTCTGAAACCGCAAATACCAGTTTCTGTCAATATCTTGATTGCAGAGGCATTAAACCCATAACTAGATGGGGCACAGACTGATCGATATCAAATGTACCATTACATAGAACAAATTATTATTAAAAAAAATTTAAATACCTGATGCATTTTAGTCACTTCCTATGGCATTTTTGTTATGAGACCTTGTACATTTCGTACTCCGCATGGAAGCTATGTAATAATGAGGCCTTTGAATGAGAAGAATTTCTGTTTCTCTGTGTGTGTTGGTCTTTTATTCAAGTGGTGTCCATTCATACTGCCTGCAACACGAGTGAGTCAGTCAGTAATGACTGTCAGCCAATAATAACCACTCTCAACTGACAGCCTGTGCTTCGTAGACTACTGCATTTGGCAGACACACACAGACAATCTTGTCTTTAACTTGCTTGTTTACATAAATACAGTTGTTAACCGTTTCTCATTGCTGCTTGTTCCTACACAGAGGCAGTTGTGCAGGAAATTAGGACTCTAATCTAAGCCAAGGCTCTTAAATATGTGTGAACCTACTACTTGCTTTAAGACACAGATAGATGTGGGTTTAGGCTACATACAACAGCCACAAAAGTATGTTGAGTTGCTTGTCAGTGTTGTGAAACCAGTTGATGGGGAGAGGGGGAGAGAGAGAGAGTCCATCCACTTTGGCCCACCAGTTGATTGGGATTAATCTTATTTGGCTTTGATCTTCAGCTATTATTAATTCCCCAGCTAAGAGTCACAGGAAATAAGAGGAGCAGGGAGTCAGCTGTATTTGTTACTTAGCAACACAGCAGATAATGAATTTCCCTTTGAAACTAACATGTGGCACTTGTGATGTGTCTGCTGAACATTAATTACTGCCTTAAAGGGTTCGTTCCTCACCCACTTGTCGTTCCAAACCCGCAAGACTTTCGTTCATTTTTGGAACACAAATGAAGGCCCAGAAAGGTAGTAAAGATATTGTTAAAATAGTCCATGTGACTACAGTGGTTCAACCTTAATGTTATGAAGCGACGAGAATAATTTTTGTGTGCAAAAAAAAACCTATATTCAACAATTTCTTCTCTGACGCTGTTCACGTTAGCACTGCGTGAAAATGAATGCATTTGATGCTGACACAGGATCCGGCCAATACTGAGCCGGCGTTGTGACATAGAACCCAGCAGCGCTGCACTATTTAATTACAACCTGAACAGCATAGGAGACTGACACAGAGAATAAATTGTTGAATAAAGTTATTTTTGTTTGGGCTTTTTTGTGTGTTGTAAGAACTAACGTGTGCTGAAATAGTGGGTTTCATTACCCTTAAAGCTGCAGTAGGGAGTTTTGAGAAAATGTTGACTTTCAGCCTGAAAATTTGAACAAGCACAACTTACAGGTCCAACCCCCTTGCTCTCTGCTGCGCTACAGCCCTCCCTCCACAGCTCCTCCCCCACAGCGGAGCCTGCCGTGAGCGCGCAGGCTAGTAAGCAGGACCACCGATGACGGCGGATTATAAAGTTATGGCACATTCACTAATAGGGACGAAACATCAACAATATGCTTTACATTGACTATGGCCTGCCCATACTTTGATTACAAACTTGGTCCTCAAATCATTATGCATTTTGCAATACATGTAACTTTATAACGTTGCACTCTTTCTATAAGTTATAAATAGCTAGTAAGATAACGTTAAAGGATTAGTTCACTTTTAAAAAAACTTTTGCTGATAATTCACTCACCCCCATGTCATCCAAGATGTCCATGACTTTCTTTCTTCAGTCGAAAAGAAATTAAGGTTTTTGATGAAAACATTCCAGGCTTTTCCTCCATATAATGGACTTCAATAGGACACAAACGTTTCATGGAGCAAATGACAGTTTCAGTGCAGCTTCAAAGGGCTTTAAACGATACCAGACGATGAATAAGGGTCTTATCTAGCGAAACGATCGGTCATTTCAAAAATAAATAAAAAACTTTAAGTTTTATAAGCACAAATGCTCACCTTGCTCTGTTCTGTGATGCACGTTCGTGATCCTGTTCGAACTCGTTCATCAAAATGAACAAATCTTTTTTTCGAGTCATTTCGTTCGTTGAATGAACGAAATGACTCGAAAAAAGATTTGTTCATTTTGAACGAGTCTTTTTCGGAGTAATTTTGTTCGTTGAATGAACGAAATTACTCGAAAAAAGATTTGTTCATTTGGATGAACGAGTTCGAACAGGAGAGTCATGAACGATGGTACGTGCTCGCGCTGTGCAAGAGAGGGCTGATCAGCGCGTACACGAGCGTGATTGACACTGGTAAGACATTCCTCCTGGCTCTGATTGGTTGTTTCTGACCGGGAGCGGTGTAATTCTGCAAATGGCAGTAGGACCACAGGGAGGAGCCAGAGGAGCTTGATTTTTTTCACAGATTATCTGTCTCATATTCTACTGTCAGGACATAATGACAGTTTTAACAAATATTTGTTTACATAAGTTACCTACTGGAGCTTTAAATAAGTGTATACACCTATATGTTTCATTAATATTACTGACATTGTTGTTTGGAGATTGTAGATAACCTAATGACAGGCCATGATCTTTGACCTTTAACATTTTCGTAGGGAGTGGTGCTGTATCGGGTGCGATGGAAGAACTATTCATCGGACGATGACACCTGGGAGCCTGAGGCGCATCTTGACGACTGCAGGGAGGTGCTTCTGGCCTACAAGAAGGCCCTGGCTGAGATTAAGCCAAAGATAGAAACTGGCATGGTGAGACTTTTAAGATGTGTTCACGTGATTGTAGTTTTTCTCAGAACTTGTATGGGCAATGCAATATCTGGTTTCCTTGCTTTGTGAATACTGATTTGTGTTAATTGTACCTAGAAGCTACCCACGAAGAGTGATCTGTTCGATGCCGACTCAGAGAGTGAAAGCGATAAAGAAAAACCTAAAGAATCACCTGTAAAGAAGAAGAAGAAAAAGAAGAAAGTGGAAGAATCCGACGATGAGATGCCTGTGAAGGAAAAGAAGAAGAAAAAGAAGGATAAATGGCGGGAGGACAAGCCTCTGCCTGCGCCTGAGTCTGATGAGGAGGAGGAAGAGAGCAGGGATCATTCCCCTGCACCTCCTAAAAAAGAGACAAAGAAGAGGCTCATTGAATCAGATGATGACGATGCCCCTATTACTCCTAAGAAACAAAAGAAGCTTAACAAACCTAGAGATGAAGGAAAACAAAAGAAAGAAAGCGGAGACGACCACAAGAAAAAGAAAATCAAGTCAAAAAAAGAGATTGTTTCCTCTGATGAAGAGGATGATAAGAGCGACGTGCCCTCTGAGTCCCACACGGATGATACGACAAACACAGAAACAAATGATTCCTCCAAAACCACGACAGCAAAATCCTCAGACAAATCTGTGCGAAGTGAGAGTGGAGGCGACCTCAAGCAGGCTAAGCATAAGAAGACCAAGTCTGGCCCGAAACTACAAGGTTTCAAAGACCTGATTCAAGAAAAGAAACCTAAAAAACTAGAGGTTTCAACAGCTGTGCTCAAAGAAAGTGGTCTAAACAAACTCAAGAACCTTACTAGTAGCAAAAGCACCAGCAAGTCTTCTCGCAGTGAGGAGGAGCACGATTCCAGTGACACGGGGGCAGTCACATCCGCACCCAAGTCAAAGATCAAAAGCAAAGGGCAAGAAGCAGCCCTTCCTTCTCAGCGGCTCTCATCTGCATCTTCCTCCTCTTCATCCTCCACAGCATCAACAGCCCCAATCAAACCCAAAGAGGACGAGCCGAAAGAAGAAGGTGGTGAGAAGGGTGGTGCCTCTAACCTGTTTGAGAAGTTCCTGCTGAACTGTGAGGCAAAAGATCGTGTACCAAGGAGACAAGCAGACCAGAACAAGAATGCAACTCCAAAGGTACATGTCTATAAAGCTCTGCTGAAGCCCATTTTCTTCCTTTTTCCTTATTTTTGCAGTTTTGTCATAAGCCAAAAATTCTCTCTCTCTCTCTCTCTCTCTCTCTGTTATACACAACATCGTTCAAAGGTTAAATGTTTCTGAAAAAAAGTCTCTACTCACCAAGGCTGCATTTTTTTTTTAAATCAAAAATACAGTAAAAGTTGATCCTTCAGTGTTCTGCTTATTTGGTGCACAAGAAACATATCTTATAATTTTTATATATTGAGTTGTGATGCTTAATATTTTTGTGGAAACTGATTTTTTTGATGATTGAATAAAGTTCAAAAGTTCAAAGTAAAAACAGCATTTATTTGAAATAGAAATCCTTTGTAGCTATGTAACGTTTTACTTTCACGTTTAATACATTTAATGCATTCTTGCTGATTAGAAATATTCATTACTTGTTAAAAACTCTTCCTGACTCTCAACTTTTCAGCGGTAGTGTAATTATTAATTATTTTTTCTTTTACTTACTGGAAACCTCCAAGAATGCTTGGAAAAGTTCTCAGAATATGTTAAAAATCTAGTGTTATGTTTGTGATTTGACTGTTGTTGTTTTTTTTTTTACTTTTTCTACAGGGTACAGGGAAAAATGACAAGAAAACAAAATTGTCAAAGCAGTCTCCTGCACGGAAACCTGACTCAGATAAGACAGAGAAGGCAAAAGATGGTAAAATACAATTGTAGCTGACTTTAATTTTTAACGGTCTTGTGCTTTTTGTTTGATCACCTGATATTAACGAATGCATTCTTCTCCTATCAGCGCCACGACCAGGACAGAGTCCCGTCTCCATGGAGGTAGACGAGAAACAGGAGAAGGGAGCATCCGCGATAGAGAAAAGTGATAAATCAGATGAGCCGGCCCAAAAGTCTAAGGAGGAATTACAAAGAGAGCAGAGAGAGGAAGAGCAAAGGAAGAGGAAAGAAAAGATGGAAGAAGAGGAGAGGAGGAGGAAAGAAAGGATTGAAGAAGAGGAGAGAAAGAAGAAAGAAAGAATCGAAGAAGCCCAACGGGAGAGAAAAGCACGCATGGAGGAGGCACATAGACTGGCAGAAGAAGCCCGGCAAGAGCGGCTGGAAAGGAAGTCCATGACGGAGTCAATAGCGTCTCCTGACTCTACGGAAGACTCCAGATGGAAGGACAAGAGGAGGAGAAGTGAATCACGGGCCTTCACCGCCTGTGATGACAATCAGGACTCTCAGGAGACCATAGAGCGCTCAGACAAAACTCCTGGTTTGTATTGGTCAATGCAATGTTAAAAGAGGTTCAACTCTTAAAAACATGTCTTGAGATTCTGTTCATTTGCACTAGGGCTGCATGATTAAAATCGTGCAATATGTGCGATTATCAAATCGTGTGTTTTGAAGTGTGGTGCGCCGATGTGTTCTTTACATGAGTGCAGCTCACAATCTGGTTTTCAGTGTCTCAGAGCGGCTTGGTTCGCTGTAAATGATCTACACAAACTCATCTCTAAAACTGTTGAGTTTGGGTCGCTTATAAGCATGCATTTGAAAAGGCAAAATAAAAGCTTGATGGTTTAATGTTTGAAAATGAAGAAATTAAGAAAGCTATACATTTATTATTGTAATCTTAAACTTGCACTGTAAATAAATTTTGTATTTAGTTAAAATAATTTTCATAATTAAAATAATTATTGTTGGTATTTTTTAATTAAATTGATGTATCGTATAACATATATTCTATATAATATATATATATATAATATAACTGCAAAGAAGCACATTAAACATTAATTTCTTTTTTTCACACCACACTTTACTCAGAGAAATGGCAATAATAATAAAAAATCCCCAAATCTTGCAGCCCTAATTTGGACTTTATTTATTTAGCTATTTTTGAGCGGAACAACACATTGTGTGATCCATAGCCGTTTGCCTATTATATATGTATTATAGGCTATGCAAGTGATTGCTAAGATAGTGGGGATCCCAAGCTGTTTTTGAGTCCCAAATCACCCCAGGACACTAGTAACCATGTTTCTCTGTAACAGACAGGGGACTGCCATCTCTTAATCTTGGGCTGGAACTCAAGCTGGACTGGATGACACTGGAGGACTTTCAGAAACACTTGAATGGAGAGGATGAGAATCTCTCTCCGCTAACCTTAACTCCCAGTGAGTGATATACACAGAAAACAATAGCACCATCTTTCATTTATTGTAACATTCAGTTTTGAGTCACAAATTTTCCCTCTACTTTTATTTTTTGCTCTTTATTTACTATCTAACTCTCAGCTGAGCTGCGAGAAGCAGTGAAAAATGGGAATTACCTGGCAGTAAAACGTGCACTTAGTTCCAAAGAGGACTACAATCTGGATCAGGAGGTATGCTACTTGTTTCTCTTTCTCTCTTCCATCTCTGACTGTGTCTGTCTTGCAATCTGTTATAATGACTTGTCAGAGAAACTGGGTCATGTAACAGTTCATCATTCAATCCCTGGGTTGACATCACTCACTGAGCAGGGACTGGTGTTTTCACTCAAATTAACAATACATCTATAATCCCTGCAGAGAGTTATGTTAAAATTCCCATTCGTCTGTTAGAACGTAATGTAATTGAAATTGAAGCAGTGAAGAAAGATGCTTTTTGGGTCCAGAAAAGTAAGCAGTATTTGAGATGTCATGTGAAAATTTTTTGTTTGTGTGCTGCCACCTGCAGGACTCTAGTGGCATGTCCTTAACACTGCTGGCTGCTGCAGGTGGTCAGGATGATGTCCTCAGGCTGCTAATTAAGAAAGGAGTGAAGGTCAACGCCAGACAGAAGAATGGCACCACTGCCCTGATGCATGCTGCTGAAAAGGTGAAGAACAACACTGCTTAATTCAGGAACACTCACAATGGCTGTTTCACTTCAACCACTAAATACAAGAGTATTAGCATATTTTCAATTGTATTGTTATATTTGTTTTAGTATAGTTAAGCATTCAATTTCAAGCCCTCAACTGTCTCTTTTATAACTCATCCTGTTTGGTGCAGAACTTCTTGACGACAGTGGCCATTCTTCTGGAGGCAGGAGCATCTGTAAATGCCCAAACTCTGGGTGGAGAAACTGCTCTCATGAAGGTGAGAAGGTTGTGATATTCAGGGCTCGATTTGAGGGGAGATAGCATCCCCCTTGTTGGAAAAAAATTACAAAGCATCCCCTCTGTAAACAACCACCACCACCATTCCCATTAAATTAAGAGTGTTGAGTATTGTGTAAAACGTATGGAAATAAAACAGCGATTGACTAATCAGAACTCAATATTGTAACACGCTGTGCAGTTAAGCAAGTTTTCGTAATTTTTCGCCCTTTTTCAAAATGGCCAGGAAAACGGTTCAAGCGTATCTTTGGACATTCTTTAAAAATAAGTAAACGGTAGGTATGATATTGGTCTTTAGTGTTTAAGGTTATGACATTACAAAACCTCGACGTAACATTAGAAAAAATAATGAACACAGTTAAAGTGTGTTGATTCATTAAGGGATCGTTGACAAATTTGCATTTAATTATTGAATGTGCAAGTAATCACTGAGGTGATAATTCACTCATTCAAAATGTTGGCTAAATGTGCGTGTTTATGTATTTAAAAAAAAAAATCCTGACGACACTGTTTAAATCTGCACAGAAACCATTCAAGCCACAGCTAACAAAGATTGTATCGTGAAGGTATTTAGAATAGCAAGGATGTGTGCTCTGTACGCGTGACTGCGAGGGATGAGAGACACTTCTGAGAAGAGAGAGAGAGGGAAATGCTCAGAAACATAGGAGGACAGAGAGTTCCTTTTAGAAATGATCATCCTATTCTTTTCATCTTTACTCTTTACCATCCACTGTTGGAGCTTTGAAGCCCTGAAAAGTGTGTAGCTCAAAAATAATTGTAATTTGAAACTCTTTTCATTTTTAAAAATCTGTTGATTGATTAACCCTTCAGTCCCCTCCGAAGGTATCATTAAGTAGTTTCGCACACAGTAATTATGTGTGTTTGTGTCTGTGTGAGTCATAATACTACAGTCATTTATTTAATAAATAATGCCTATTTAGATTTTTTTATCTACTCTTTAATCCCAGAAATAAAAATGTTTATTTTAATCATTGTTACACATTTTTAATCATTGTGTAAGGTTAGGCACCCATAACCGCCCTTTTTATAATGAATAGAAAGTTCAACAGAACAGGATTTATTTGAAATATAATTTTTTTTGTAACAATGTGAATTTCATTACTGACTTTTGATCAATTGAATATATCCTATCCTTAATAAAAGTATGAATTTCTTAAATAAATAAAAATCATACACTTGTACTGTAGTTTGTTTTTTTAAATTTTACTATTTAAGTTGTTCTTTAGCTGTTAGATATTTTGAACTTAGTACATAACAAAAGTTAGTACTTAAGTCCTGATTTTTGTCTTTCTTTCTAAGGCTTGTAAGAGGGGCAATGCAGATGTGGTTCGCCTCCTGTTGGAATATGGGGCTGACTGCAACATCCTGTCTAAACATAAGACCACTGCCTTGTACTGTGCCAAAGTTAGCAAAAATGAGATGGTACATGATCTCATCAAAGACCACATGCAAACGTGAGTGTTTTATTGCTGTATTATTTCAAACTCTGCCGTGTGTGTATATTTGAATATAAAGATGCATGTGTGAAATGTATCTCACAGGTTATCAACCGTGGCGGAGGAGACAATCAGAGCTTATTTTGAAACGCGGCTGGCCCTGCTGGAACCTGTATTTCCTCTGGCTTGCCACAGACTGTGTGAGGGACCAGACTTTTCACTGGAGTTCAACTACAAACCCCCTCAACACACACCTGGAGAAGGTGAGATGCTTGCTTCAAATTCTTCTGGTCTCAGTAATTGCCATTTTATTTACCAAATAAGTGTGTCATTATTGTGTATTCTGTCTCAGGATCTGGCATACTGCTTTTCATCTTTCATGCAAACTTCCTTAATGAGATCACAGCTAGACTTTGCGGGCCCTGTAGTGTCCATGCTGTCGTCCTGAATGACAAGTTTCAACTGCCCATCTTCTTGGTAAGACGCTGATGTCGCGAATGATTCTTGTGCAAATTTATCATGTCTTTGTTCTGTTGAATGTCTGCAGTCTCTCACAATCTGCCTGCTGATCCCCCTGCAGGACAGCCATTTCATATACTCTTTCAGTCCTGTTCAAGGAGCCAACAAACTGTTCATTCGTCTGGCAGAGTCCCCAACAGCTAAGGTAATTGGGTCTGTTACACATTATATGAGAGTTTAGATACTGCTATATGAACGCCTGAACATGCACCAAGGCAAGTGAATATTTGGGATATGGCATCTGTAAAATAATCAAACTTGTGGTTAACTTGGTTCCCATGGTTATTTGGAAATATCAGGGAATGTTAAAGTTGATCCTATCTGTTTTTTTTTAAATGCATAGTATTAATATTTTTGGAAACGATTCCTCCGTGCACATTTACTTTTCTTTTTTTTTCTTTTTTTTGTAATTCGTGCCTATGGTGGACCATAACCACCTGGAGGACGGCCAAGAAGACACTATCACTGCATTACCACTTCCATAGTGTGTGCTAGATGCATTAGTGCTTCCTTATCTGCTCAGCATTAAGACACCACTCCCAAGTTACTCTTTGCAGTAAAAAGGTTCATTAGCGGCCGGTCGGAGTCACTTCAGACACAGGAGAGCAATTCAACGACCAGAAAAATACACATGCATTCATACTTTGCAGTTTATGTTCAAAATGCTCAAGTTGAGACATGCATGTTCTCAACAGCATTCTACATTCTTATTGAGTACACTCATATTGATTACACTCATACTGGACTGACTTGCTGCTGACAGTATTTTCATATTAATTACTAAAGTCTAGGCTTATTAAATAATTTGAGTAGCATTTATATCTGAACGTGTGAAGAATACTAAACTACTAAAACTATTGGATACTATGGTCCCTCCATTCAATTTATTCTTAATTCCTGCCTGGCCACTGGCAAAGTTCCTACATATTTCAAGCATCCGGTTGTCCAGCCTATGCTAAAGAAACATAATCTGGATGGAAAATGTCCTAATAATTTCCGGCCTAACTCTAAATTTTGGAGAAGGTGGTTTTAACGCAACTGCTTCCATACCTCAACTCAACAGAGATCCTAGAGCCATTCCAATCTGGGTTCAAAGCCCGTCACTGCACTGAGGCAGCCCTGTTAAAGGTGACAAATGACCTGCTGCTCACTCTTGACTTAGGTGATAATGCCATTCTGGTCCTGTTGGATCTTAGTGCTGCATTTGACACACTGTAGACCATGGTATAATACTAGAGCGTCTCGAACAATGGGTTGCATTAAGGGCATAGCTCTCAACTGGTTTCACTCCTACCTTCACCAAAGATCTTTCTCAGTATCCATAGGCCAGCACACTTCATCCCCTGCCCCTGTGTCTTATGGTGTCCCCCATGGGTCCATTCTGGGTCCAGTACTTTTCTGCCTTTATATGCTCCCCCTGGGTAACATCATCAGAAAATTAAATAGTTCATTGAATTTCTATGCAGATGACTCCCAACTGTACATCCAACTTAAATCCAGCAAACTCCATGCAGCCTCTTTTAGACTGTTCGAAAGAAATTAAAATCCGGATGGCTTACAATTTCCTTCAGTTAAATAACAAAACTGAAGTTATTTTCTTTGGCCCTTCAAATTCTAAAAATTCCATCCCTACCAACCCTACCTTGGCCCCCTTGCCCCCTATGTTAAATCCCATGCACGTAATCTGGGTGTTATTTTAGACTCCCATCTTAACCTCGACAAACAAATTGCATCTGTTGTAAAGACTAGAGTTTTTATCAATTAAGAATAATTGCTGCTCACGAACACAAAAAAGCGTCAACATAGTACACCTGTTCTAGCCTCCTTGCACTGGCTTCCAGTCCAGTATAGGATACAATTTAAAATACTACTGATGGTTTCTAAAGCTCTTCACGCCCTGGTAGCCCCCAGGTCCCTCAGATCCTCCAGCCAAGGTCTCCTCCATGTACCACGGTCCCGGCTTGAGCAAAAAGGTGACAGAGCGTTTTCTATTGCTGGCCCTCAGCTGTGGAACCAATTGCCACCTGACATCAGAAATGCCTCTTCAATTACAATATTCAAAACCAGGCTCAAAACTCACCTATTTACATTGACCTTCCCTGTGTTTTAAATTGTCTTACCCTGTTGTGTCTGTAATTAACTGTTTGTCTCTTGGTGTTGTCATAGCTTAAATCACTAATCTGTAAGTGTATTTATTTTATTTTAATTATTCGGTGTTTTTTGCGCTATGTGCGAGCTGTTTAAATGTGCTATAAAAATAAATTTTACTTACTTACAGAAACACTTCCATACCACCCTTTTAAAGAACTTTTTCATTCTTCATCAAAAAAATTCTCCACAATCACAACACGCAAGAAAAGGTCTTTTGCTACTTCCCCAACATTGCAACTTTTGATGTTGTTTTGGCGATATATTTATAATAATAGCTCCTGGTTTTTCATTGAATAATTCTATGTAGTTATTTTTTTTATTGTTTCTAATTCATTCGAATCAATTCACAAATCACTCTGAATGATTTGTTCACTTGATTTTTCAGAAAATCCTTATCATGGAAAAATGGGAATGCTGAGCTAAGCAAGCTTTATGATAATTTATTTAAATGTATTAATCAGGGAATATGTGTTTCTCTCTTTCAACAGGTTAAACTCCTCATTTGTGCATACAGAGTCCAACTACAGTGATGCCACAGTCCTCCCTTCCAGGTCAAATGTCACTGCAAATTTCCTCTCCAAGAACTGAGACTTTTCCTACACTTGACACATGCTGAGCAGGACACAGTTTAGAAACGGTTTTGTTTTATTCTGGGGAAAGACTGAAGTATTAACAGGTCAATATTAACAGTCACAAATCTCAGTGTGACCTTAAATTTGTGATTCTTAATTGTGTAACAAGTTTCCGGAGATCTGATTTTTGAATAGCAACTGAGGTCAGCATGAAGTGTGACACATTGGGCTTGAATCTGGTCATTTGTAAATCTTGTTTGTAAAGTGTTCCTTTAATTATTATTTTTTTATTTTAAATAGAATGATTTATCACTCCAGATTCACCCACTGTTTTATGTTCTGTGTTTAACCCGACCACGCACTCGTCTGATGTGTTTCTGTCTGCATTGCTTCTGCTCAGTGTATGAAGGAATGAACAAGCAGTTCTCGTCTCCCTGTTTCTTTGTGCTCATGGGACTTAGAAAAGACTGGACCCAAGTGTGACTTTGAACACCAGAGTGAGGGCTTTTTGTTTCCTGAGAATGGGGTGGTTTTTAAAAAGCATTAACATCCTAAATTGGAGAAAAATGAAGCCATTATAGTTGAAGAAATGTATGAATGTACACGTTTCATTTGTGAGGTATTTTAAGGGCTATTTTGTGTTTGCATTGAGAGGAGGATCCACACAGGTTGAAATCATCCAAGTAGGAGTGATTTGTAGAACAGGTTATTTTAATACTGATTAGTAGGGAACGTGACCCTTTTTACGTGTGCACCTATGTGTTGTCCGGCAGTTTTGTTCATCAGCTAAGTTTAATTTCTAATTAGATTTTTGCATTTGACTTTAGTTATATAATCGTTAATATGGCAGCACATGAGCTCGGTCATCTTTTCATACTGATCATAAAAATAACGTGAGTGTAGTTTTCATAAAATCGTTTATGACTGAACTAAGAGTCAGACTGGGAATTTACAGCTGGGCTCATCCTGAAGAGTTTTAGAAGTGTGAAGAGTTCTTTTATTCTGTTGTTCATGGCCTACCTCTCTTTGTCCCGTCATTGTACTATTAGTAAGTGAAAGACTGCTCATTGATTCACTTCCTCTTTTGACTACAGTAAATAAACTGTACATATATTTCCATAATCAATATTTTGTCTTCACTCCTGTTCAATATAGCAACCTTAACATTTCAAAAGGATTAAACAGTTCTCTTCACTGGTACAGCATTATATTTTCATCCCTGTTGTTTCATATAATATACTTTAATTATTATATGAATTAATTAATTTTAACAAGGAAGACTATTTCAGAACAAATGCATGTTAGAATGTGTTCAGATGGAAAAGGTGGCCCTTAGCCAACATTCACACACTAGAGATGGTTGTGACAGAAATGGCTTTACTATATAGTCTATAAGAGCAACAACAAAAAAGACACATGGGAATAAGTCCAGAGGTGTACAATGCTGGTAGTTGAACAAACTCAGGGTCACAGGATTAGTTTTGAGTTGACAATACCAAACAAATCCAATCAGGCTTTGTTGGTACCTTAAACTTTACCTGTCAGCTTACTGGAGTGTGTGCACATGAAAGTGTGACATCACTTGCTAACAGCCAAACCTATGCCTTGAAACATATTAGGTGTGTTCGACTTAGAGCGGCGCTGTGCAGACCGATCCGTGTATGACATCTGAGTGAGTACTGCGAGAGCGATTAGAGAGGCTCCATATGCTTTCGAATCTCTCTCACGGTACTTTGATGTCATACACCGATCGGTTTGAGCTGTGCCGCTTCAAGTCGAACATATCAATAGAAAATGCGATTCATTCTGCGAGAGAATCAACGTCATACTTCTCTCTTGACTACTACTTTTTGGTATAGTCCCCTGGTTCATTATATCTCTAATGACATCAAACATTGGATTTAGAGTCAATAGGTAAAAAGGTCCATGTATGACAGTAATATGGGAAATATAACAAACATCTCTTATAACACTAAGACAAGCAGGGTTTCTCTGTTTAAACGTATTATTTTGTATCCATGCATTGTTGTAGTATCTATCTTTGTCACATGCAGAATAATATAAAAGCCTTAACTATTTTTGTTGTAGCAATCTGGGTATATTTTCACTGGCCTATAAGAGACTTTAAAGTGGGTCTTTAAAAAGCCAAAACAGAGAACATTGGTAAATGCTGTGACCAAATCAACAGAATTGATTAACAAAATGTTTGTTGCAAAAACATTTGTCTGTCATACAAATGTTTGTTAAAGTTGAACTACTGCCTATCACCCCTTACAGACATTACTGTAAAATATTAGGCCTCTCTGTACTGTTTTGTCAAAATAAATGTCTGCACTCTAGCCCTAGTATAGTGTCGGCTGTAAAGCACATAGGTAATTTCTATGTTTTGCCTTTTGACCAATAGTACTGAGTCACACAGTAAATTCTTTCACAACGACAAACTGGGTCACTCGATTCGCTTCCTCTATCGATACAATCAGTGTCCACTTAATGTTGGGCAAGGAGGTCTTAAGGGGTCACTTGTTTTATTAGGTCATTTAAGTCAGAAAGGTTTGTTATATGTTATATATGTTTCGTGAAAGGATTAATTTATTGCAGAAAGGATTCCTAAAATATAACTTTGAATCTAATGCAGTTCCGTCACCATATTTTCACCAACTTGTTACCCCTCAGTTAACGCTCCAGTGTTAAGGCCTATAATTACAGCTATTGGCTTTTTATTGTTCTGCTTTGAAGAGTGTGCAAGAAACTAAAGTAATACACTGATTAAATTAAGTGGAATTCAGCAACACTTAAGTAGCATTTCCCTTAACTGTTGCTGCGTTTTTTTGTTTTTCCAATTACACAATAGATTAGACAACATGCACATATTCTTTAAAGCGTTAATTTAAATTCCATTAAAATAAAATCGACCGAAACAATGATTTACAAATCTTGCATGACTACACTGGATTGTCCAATTTAAAACTTCAACATGACGAACTATATCTAAAGAGTTGTTATTATGATTCATGCTAATCTCAAACTGCCGTAGGCCTACGTGTCCGTAAACGAATAATCCTTTTGAGTTTATTATCCTCAATGAATCAGTTGAGCCATTGTACACAAGGGATCCGAATCAGTGTATTGGTCCGTGTACGTTAATTGCGTTCATTCGTTTTTCGATTTAATATTGAAAGTTAACAATTAGAAAACGGCTCATTTATTCGTTTTTAGTTCTTAAAAAAACATAAAAACGAGAATTCGACTTGTTTTTTATATTTTTATGTTCAGGGATAGAAAATGGATAAATGGAATGAATATTCGATTTCCTCGTGTGGGCGGGCATGAAACGCCCCTTTCCCCTGATTGGCCAACCAAAGATCAACATGTCACGTGCCGCTTTCAGTTCTTCCACATTTTCGCATACTCCGTGTGCGTGTGCGGTGCGTATTTTTTTACTTACCCATGTTAACAGGTTAGAGCTTTCACACTGCACGCGGGTGCGCTCCGGCGATCCGTTCCAGGTGCGGTGCGTATACAGTAGTGCAGAGATCGTTTTCGCACTGAGTCTATTTTTGCTGTGCCGCACCGCACTGAATTAAAGTGGCAGCGCATTGTTCACATTAAAATAGACATAGATTGACAAGAAACTGTAATAATGTCATCATATAGGCATAATTACAGTTAATGTGTTCTATAGTTACTAAATTACAGGGTCAAGAAAAACAAAAAAGTATGATTATAGTCTCAAAAGTTGCAGAATGCCATCATATTAGATTTTTTCCCCCTCAAAAAATACATGACATATATTTTGGGGACGGGACCGGGGGATAACTTAACTTTACATCTGAGACGTCCAAAGACTTATTTTTTTCCATTATTTATTTCTAAATAAACACGACAATGTATAAAAGGCTCCATTACTTTGTATCTTACGTTATGGCCCCGTAGAAGCCGTTTTTGTTAAAAACAGGCTAACGATTGCGTCATAACCACGCGACTTTATGTCGCACAATAGAGACATTACCGTATAGACAGGAGGAAAAGCTCGCAGGCAATCTTTTACTGTCTATGAGGCAATCGGGGGAACATAGAGGCATGAAGTCAAGGGTAAAGCCCATAGATAGAGAGTCCATAAAAACAACGGGACAAAATATTCAACAACGTTTTTGAGGAATTAGGTGATTCAGATTTGTTTTGCCACAGCTACTAGAAGATGTACAACTGTCAGACTGTCGTCGCACTCAGTTTGAGCCTGCGCAGCCGCTCAGCCAATAGACAGGAAGTGCAATAATCGGGCTTCAGTCTTCTCCGTTGAAATCAATGGGGTCACTGTGTCAATTTCTTTTACTGTCTATGGTTAATAGTCAGTCAGTGAGTCATTCATTCAACCGATTCATTCAAAACGCTGATTCATTCAGGAATGAAACAATTGGCTGTAAATGGGACATTGAATCATTCACTCAAGAGATTCGTTCAAAGAATCAGATTCATTAATGAACAGCACTGCAGTTCCGCTCGCCAGAATAAAGGCTTGTTTGACTTGCACAGATGTGGTGAAGAGATGAGTCATACATTTAGAATTGTTAGATAAAAACAATTGATGTTGTTAGAATAAAATTTGATGCCTGATCTAAATCTGTTCTTAAAAGCTGTATAAGAAAAATAGTAATAAACTCAAATTAACATTATTTCATGGTTCTTTTTACAACAAAATTTGTACAACATATTGTGCTGATTATTACGATAAAAATAATGGCATCATTATAATTACATTACAATTTAATGTGAATACCGTAAGGCAGTATAAGCTCCGGTAAAGCTCAGCTAAGTTTAGCACGCTCATCGGATAGCTGCATAATATCTAAGCTAACTAAAAAACACTAAGATCGGAAAAATGTTTAAATTCACAATCTAGCTTCGATTATATACTAGTATATGAAATATAAGTTAAAGTCCCTGTAAAGACTTCTAAAAAAATTCTAAACACATTATAAATGTTAGAAATGTATTGCTAAAACCATATTACAAAGACTGTGAACTGTGAAGTACTGAATTGTCAGACCGTTTTTCACCATTGCTGTGTTCCGGATTTTTTGGCGGGGCTAAAACGGTGGCTCAATGACGCACTGGAGACCCTGAGCTCCTGGACACGCCCCTATTTGATGACGCACTGGAGCCACTGAGGCTGGCCGCTCCACTAACAATATAAATAGAGGACATTAGTAACATCAGTTTGCCGCTCAATCGCGAGTTACTGTCAGTAGGCTACTAGTAGTTACTACAGCAGACATTGATGACTCGTTATAACGTCGTTAAAACGACTTCTACAATAAAGTGATTTTGTCTGACTTGTAACCAGGCACTAAAGCGATTACCTATAAAACGTGCTTTGAACCAATCGATTGCTTGGGTTTGCTTGAGTTGGGACTCATCTCTTCAGTGGGACTCAACATTTCACCACACCGGCGCTGCACAGACCGATCAGTTTATGACATCAAAGTATCGCGAGAGCGATTCAAAAACATAAGGAGCCGCCTGCTCTCTAATCGCTCTCGCGGTACTTGATGTAATAATCCGATCGGTCTGTGCAGCGCATGCATAACCCTTTTTCTTCTGAGAAAATGAAACAAATTGGCAAATACAAATCACACCGACAGACTGCTTTCTGTTTTTTTATAGCATTAAAATGATAGATATTTACAGATAGATACTCCAAATATACAATAACAAAGATAACTGATGGATCCTTTATGGTAATAGGATATGGCAGGCTACAACTACAGTACAATGCAAATAGTAAATGTAAGATAAAGTGATGGAGTAAATAGTTTAGTGTATAATCAAGTATACAGTATACAGAAAATAAAATAGTAATGAATAGTATAATTATATAATATCATAAGTACAATAATATAATAATATATTGATAATAGGATATAGTTTATGTATAATACTATAATAATAGCAATAGAATATGAAATATCAATTACAGAATATAGAAAATAAAAAATAATAAGTTAAATAGTGACGAGTGAATAGTAGGCTACAATAATTTAACAGCATAATTATAATAGATTGATAATCGCAAGTGGTATAATATAATACTAATAATAATAATTCATAATAATAATAGCAAATACAATTTAATATCAATTGAAGAATAAAAAAGACAATAAAAATAGTAAATGAAATCGTGACTAGTAGCCCCTACCCGAAACGAGTAGGCCTACTTGTCATAAAAGTTTTAAGAAAATTATGAATATTTAGATTTCAGGAAATTTACTTTATAATATAAAATATAATATAAGCTAAAATTGTAATATAAATCATGTCAACTCATGTCTCAACTTTCACAGCTAAGTTAACTAGCGACATCCCTAGCTATTTTAGTCTGACTGACTCCGGTTGCCAACTAACATTACTATCACTATCACAATTATATAATGACCAAATACAAGCAGAAACAAATGTTCAGATTTGCTTGTGAAAGGCAATTCCCTGAGACCTGTTTTCAACTGTGCGGCGATTTGTACAGCCCCAAGCAGCACACGAAGCAGGCATTTTTCTATATTCCCACTATGAGAGTTATGAGAAAGTTGCCCTCCGCAATATGGCGGCGCCGTTGACGTACAATCCAGCGGGCGTCTATGTATTTATTATGTCTTTGATCTGAAAGGTTCGTTCATGGTTCGGTCAGAGATGTTTTCGTGTCAACAACTCACTGACTCATTGAACCAAGAACCGTCTCTTCTGAAAATGTCTGATTCATACTGAACCAAGAAAAGTTGAGTGAGATGATTATAGCATTTCGAGAGATGAGCAATAGTATAAGGTGCCTACAAATGGAACCTTTGTTTTATTTTATTTTTTATGTTTTACTAATATTATTATTATTCAAACATTATACTTTTTTATGCTTGCAAACAATAAAGAGATGACTATCATGGCATACAATTTTGTAACAAAATTGCAAACATGTCTATACAAAATAACAACAATATCTGTACAATGTCATCTGAACATATAGAATAATGGAAGAAGTTAGCAATGCGTAACTAACTAAAACAAAGGGAAAAAAATAAAAATACATGAGAAATAGATGATAGATAATAATAATAAAAAATAAATAAATAGGCTATATTATTGTATACATCATTTAGAGTAGGCCTACACAAATTAAAGTCATTACAATTTAAAATTGTTTCAATTGCTTTCTTATTCGTGTTAAGGTACATTTTAAATTCTTTTAAAAAAACAATAAAAATTGGTTTGTTGTTGGTGAATTTACATGTATGGATATAAAATTTGCCAATAAAATAGGCCTACATTAAATTAATAACAAAGCAGGCTTTTTTTTTAGTCGGGTCAGAATCAAAGTATCCAAAAATAATGTCTTTAAAGGTTACTGATATAGGCGATCTTGCTGGATATTATCTTTAATAAATATGTCAATATTTTTCCATAGCTGATCAGTATAGAAACATGACCAAAATAAATGATAAACAGTTTCTGTTTCTAACTTTGTTGTTTCTATCTTTTTTTCCTGAAAAACATATTTTCAAATGGAACCTTTAGAAACATTTAATATGCTTTGCTGGAACGTCAAGGACCATGTGGTGGCGTTATTATTTCATGTCGTAAAAGAACCACGGAATTGTGTTTTTAGAAAGGAACTGTTCAAAAGAACCGATTCCCATAAACAAATCGGACTTCCCATAACCAGCGCGCGCACGATCAAGTGAGAGTAGCGCGAAGAGCTCGCGCAGGCACTATTCTCCTCCCACGCGCCAGGAACGTCGTTACGTTTTCACGCATGCGCCCCAGGATTTATGTCAAGCCACAAAAGTGGCGCTCTATCATCTCCAGCTCTACTCCGGTAAGAATTTCTCTGGCGTTTTGATGCTGAACTGTGTGTAATTGGGCAAAGTTTTTACAACTATGTCCGCCGCGGAGCTCGAGCCAAGGAAACTATCGGGGTCACCTGTGTTTTTACGCGAGGGTAATTTAACGTGCAATTTTACCCCGCCTGAGATTTCCCTCCTCCGCCGTGGCAGGGTGCTATTGCCTATGCTCGCGCATTGTTTCGCTCGCTCTCTAATGGCGGACATGAAGCAGTGCTTCCCGCTGACTGAAGGGGGCAAGATGATTAGCCAATTTGTAAATAGCTCTTGTTTTAGTAGCTGTGCTTTTAGACCCTAGTTAAATTGACACGCTTGTAATATTGAGTAAAATATTTGTGGCTGGTCTGGTCACCTACAGGCGTTATAGTTGATGTTTCTTAACTGTGCAGTGCCCCCACAGGGCACCACGTGTATTGCCTTTTGATTGCCAGGGGTAAACGGGTAACTTCAATTAAACCTTCACTCAAGTCTAATATCGGCAAGAAATATTAATCCTCGTAGAACTCCCAAAGAGAATTATAAGTATAGCCAAAAGCAGACGTATCTTCTAAATTGATGTGTTATAATTGTGTTCATAGCAAGATTCATAGGATTAAATATTTTAGAGTGCCTATTATACATATATTCGGATACATGATGTTTAAATTCAGTTTCCCTCCAGTTTTGTCGCGGGTTTTATTCTCCGATAACTACTTATTAGTCGTTTGTTTCGCTACAATAACAATGGCGCAGTCTCGGAGGCTCTCCTCCCTCCGGTTCGCCGCTAATCCAATGGCTGCCTGCGCCAGAGAGGCCGGGGGTGGGAGTCGACACATGGGCCGGGGATTTTGCGTGAAGAGGGGCAGTTGGGGTAGATTGTGAGGCTCCTCCCGCCTTGGGGTCTCGCGTAGCAAGTTTGCAGACCCGTTGTCCCTTGAGTTTCCAGAAAATAATGAAAGCCTATGAAGCACCGCGGGTTGACGTCGTCATCCGGTTGCCTTGACAGCGCGCGGATCGCGGTCGGGTGTTTGGATACGAGGGGTCCGGAGTCAAGGGCACGGCCCAGGGGTGAATGGTAGGAATTGCCCCCAAATGACATCATTATGTTGCTAATTGACACTAGTGGTGCTCGAGAAGTGCAGCTTTATGGGGCCGTGATAAATGCATTTTAGTGGGGCCCTTCGGAAAACGTTTGCTATGTTGCTCAGAATCCAGACTTGGCACGCGCATGGCGCATATGCATGTGGTTATATCACGTCTGAGAGGTGGATCAGTAACGCTGCATGTACTTTCCTCTCTCCAGCATCCTGATCATGGGATCATCACCCTGCAAGGAAAGCCAACAGATTCAAAATGTTAACATTTTTGTGTCACATCTACTTTGAGCAGTGTTTTTGTGTTTGCTGTTTGGCTTTGGCTTCACACGAGTCTGTGCCGGTATTGCATCAACATAAGATCTCAGCTAGTAAGGGGCATTCTGTTTCAAAGCCTAGGAATGGACCAAGACTGACTCCAAGCTCTGCATTGCAGTCCAGATGTATTGAAGTTCAACCAAAGTCTTTGCCTTTTAGAAATCTATGTCTACTATGACAATCCATCAATTGTAAAGTTGTATTACACTGATTTTTGTTGCACATGGTATTGAGGCTAAACTGTTGCAGTCTACATTTTTATTATCAGAGATTCTACAAAGAGAACGAAAGATTTGATGTTATTTTTATTTTTTAACTGTACTTTAACACATCACATGCATTGACTTAATTTTGATAGAAAAAACAGTATAGGTAAATGGTGTGTGTTGAGCCCATGTAATTAGTCTAAATAGGTCACATGTTGATGATGCAAGAGTTTCTCCACATTTTATTAGACCTCTGCTTCAGTGAATAAATTTGGTTGCTTAGTGATGACTGTTTCTTGATAATGATGTCATGGATGCTTGGTGACTTCAAATCATTTTCATTTTCTTGCATTTCATAATTTAAGTAACAATTGTTTTTTCTTCCCAAAAACCCCCTTGTAATTAAAACAAATAATTAATCCCGTGGTAAATTCTTAATCACATTGACATCTTTTATTATTAACATTATACTGAGCTAATTTGTTCAGTTTTGGCAGGTTGTAGTCAGATTGGTCTTATTTTGTTCGTCAATTTATCTTTCTGCAATTCGATGATTATTGATCAACAAGCTAATTTTATTTCCTACTCATAATATTCATGTGGCTTTTTTGCTTCCTCAGGTAATTGTTCAGCTCATTGTGTTTGTGTCTACAGGTGGTTGCCTAAGCAATGGATGGAGATCTGGAAGCCAGGGCAGATGTTGAGGAGGCATGTACTGTCACAGGGGAGGGGGGGGAGGAGGAGGAGGAGGGTCATGTGAAAACTCCCAGAACAGAGCAGACTCCATCTGCAGAAGAGTCACAGACAGCACCAGACCTGCCCAAGGCCTCAGAAGACAATGATAATGATGATGATGTAGTATTGGTAGAGGGTCCTCCTGCTCAGTCTCAGGGGAGAGTAAAGCCTCCCAGCCCCACACCTGTAGAGACCATTGGTGCTGCCAATAACTGTGCAGAGTCGGCTACCACGGCAACAGCTTTGTCCAAGGCGCCCAGTCCTCCCTCCTCTGCAGCTACCGCCGGCACAACCGCATCAACCACGGCCAAAAGCCAGAATGAACCAATCGTAATCGACGACGAGGAGGATTCTGAGCTCAAGGGTGCTGCCTCTTCCTCCTTGCCACCCCCTGAGGCTAAGGATGCCCTGAGCAGCACAGAGCCTGACTCTGAAATCAAAATCGCTAGCGTTACCACACTGGGAATGGACTCTTCTGCGGTTGCAATGGCAACGTCAACAGTAACGGACATAGAGGATATAAACCTCATGATCACGAATGTGACATCGCTGAAAGGCGAGGGCGGTCCTGTGGCAGGCCGGTTAGAGGATTTGGAGGGGACTGAAAATGGGCTGCAGATCAGCAGTGCATTTAGCTTGAACCCAGAGGCCCAGCAGAACCAGGGTACAGCCGGCAGACCGTCACCCACATTCAACCCAGGACGCATTGGCGCTGCAAGCCAGCCTGTGCAGAATGGAGAAACGGGGACACACCAGAGATCTGGTAATTCATCCACATGTAGCTGCTTTGTCATCCTACAGAACATGTACAAAATTGTACATTAGGCTTGCATTGACTTGTTTCTGTAGTACTAACAAAACAATACCATATCTGTATTAGAGGTTTCAATTTCCAAAGGCAGTGCACCATTATCCGTAATGCATGTTGTGCAAAGACGTTTATACCACAAGGAAAGATGGCACATTGACATATTTATATATAGGCTATATATATTTTTAAAGTTGAAATGAAATGGAAGTAGCGACAGATAAAATCTTTGTTTGAGCGAAATGGATTGTCAAAAAACAAAAAAATTTAGGGTGGTTCAATGCATTGATTGTTGATTGGATTTTGAGATGTGAGCGTTGCTCTCAAAAGTTTATGTAGATGAACCTGAGCTTGCAGGGGTGTGGTTTAAGAGGACTATATGATTGTAGAAGTCTGGCATATGTCACCAGAAAGAAGTCTGTTGTTTTCACCGGATGGTCAAGTTATGATTTGATTAAATATGACGAGGTCAGAACATAAAAAAAAAAAAATGAAATGCATGCACAGATAATTTGTAGCATGAATTTAGAAAATATATCAGGTGAATAAGGACTTAAAGATATGCTCTATTGATCTTAATGAACTTTGATGATTACTTGATCCATCCATGTGCATATTTTACAGTAGTTTAAGGTAGTATTTTTTTGTTTGTTACCAGTATTCAAAAACCAGAGGGTTTGCAGATTTCTTAATAGGCACTGTCAATATGTATATGAGGCTGAATCTTTTTTTGTTCTCCTTTAGATTCATGGATCTCCCAGTCGGCCTCGTTTCCCCGTAACCAGAAGCAGCCTGGAGTGGACTCACCGTCTCCTGCAGCTCCTTTGCCCAAACCTCCCTGCCAGTCGTCCTCAGGATCCCAGCAGCCGCAGCGCACCATGAAAGTCACATGCGCCAACTGTAAGAAGCCTTTGAAGAAAGGCCAGACTGCGTACCAGCGCAAAGGATCGTCCCACCTCTTCTGCTCGACAACCTGCCTGTCTGCCTTCTCCCATAAGCCCGCTCCCAAGAAGAGCTGCACCATGTGCAAGAAGTACGAGTTTCAGAGAGTGAACTTATTTCTGAAAGTGTTAACAACCGTTGATTAAAATGACACTTAACCACTCTTGCTTTTTATTGAAGTACATTGGTTTGATAGTTTTGTTTTGTTTTTTGTTTAGTGTCATTCTCTCTTTTGTGCTTCTTTTTCTCTAAATCAGAGACATTACAAATATGAAAGGAGGAACCATAGTGGCCCAGGTGGACTCCAGTGAATCATTTCAGGAGTTCTGTAGCACAGGCTGTCTGGCAGCTTATGAAAACAAACAGAATCCTCAGAAGAACCAGATCAAAACGAAGTGCACCGTTTGTGGAAAGCTCACTGAGGTCAGACCATTTACATTTTGCAATACATTTGATTTGGATTGAATCTCTCACACCCTGAAATAACCATAATCAGCTGCAGCCATGACTATATCTGCATATTATTGGATGTGACCGTTTGTTTTACGGTCAGTGTGTACTAGGCTTGCTACGGTAGTCGGTGTTACCGGTGTTACACGGTGTTCAGTCGCAACACCGGTTTCATCACTTGCCCACCGCGACACCGCCAAAAAAAAAAAAAGTTTAAATCGTTAAAAATATTTAACGCAATTACGCAGTATCCATTTAGTCCTGCACGCACACACACACACACACACGACCCACAGAAAAGACGGGCGTCAGTATCGAGTTCTCTTTCGGTCTCTAACAAACCATAACAAACACAAATTATGCCAAAATGTCTGTTTTGTTGAGTGTCCTCATAAGAGTCTTAAATTATTTTAATAAAGTCTTAAATGAACGTAGCGATTTGTGAGAAACCATAGTGGACGTTATTGAGTGAGCTTATTCAATACCACATTGCACTGCATTAACGAGTGTACAGCTTATCGGCTCAGCCGGCTGTCCGAATTCGCTCACTCGTTTTCATTCACTCCTTCAAGTGAACAGTATTAGTGGACTAACGTAGGGAATAGGCCTTACTTAGTGAATGAGGGTTTAGGGGGCGATTTCGGATTCAACCCATGTTCTCAAGCAGGAAAAAATAGAGGACACTGACAACGCGCTGAGAGACAGGACCGAGCAGGTAATATTATGGAACAAAGTCTCAACTTTCAAATTTGGTCAGTCAAAGAAAATTAAACAATAAATAAGCCTACCGTTTTGTGGTTCTTTAATGTGTTGTGACAGCCAAGTTCAAATCCACCGACGTTAATCACTCTCCTGAATGCTTTGTCAGACAAAAATTGTGGATTTTGATTGGTCAGACACGTCAATCAAACTCCCTGCGATGGATGAATTGACGCTAATTCAAAAGTTAAAGTGAAGTGCGCACTGCCGCACCAGCTTTTTATAAGCGTTGTTAAAAAAAAGTAGTTTTCAAATTGGCCCCAATTCAGGGCACAATAACAAAACAGTGCTGCTCCGAACCACCGCACCAATATGCATGCCTGTGCAAACGCTATAAGAGGAATAAGAGGAATAAAAAAATCATCTTTTGGAAATAGATCTTAATGCCTTAATTTAAAAAAAATGAGAATAAATGGGGTACTTTTCATACGATCATCTTTCAATGCAAATCAAACCAGCTATTAGGCTAACTGAAATAAAAACATAAAATCATACTGACCCCCAAATCTTTCAAGCGACATGTATGAATCAAATTCTAGAATCAAACTATTTGAATGTATATGTTAAAGGGTTAGTTCACCCAAAAATGAAAATGATGTCATTAATGACTCACCCTCATGTCGCTCCAAGCCCGTAAGACCTCCGTTCATCTTCGGAACACAGTTTAAGATATTTTAGATTTAGTCCGAGAGCTTTCTGTCCCTCCATTGAAAATCTATGAACAGTATACTGTCCTTGTCCAGAAAGGCAATAAAGACATCATCAAAGTAGTCCATGTGACCTCAGTGGGTTAGTTAGAATGTTTTGAAGCATCGGAAATACATTTTGGTCCAAAAATAACCAAAACTACGACTTTATTCAGCATTGTATTCTCTTCCGGTTCTGTTGGGGATCCGCGTTCAGTGACGCTGCTGACGTGTTATCTGGTGCGCCCGAGCTTCGTTTACAGTCTGAGGGAGACGCACGCTGGAAACAAAACAATCTTCACAAACATGTATAAGGATTTCCACACAGAGGAAGACTTACATTTTTTTGGCCAGCCATATTTATTTGAACCCGAATACACGGACGCACCAGATACACGCAGGGCTCGAATTTCATTGCGGGTATTGCGCATCATTTTAATCATTCCCGCAGGTCTTGTGTTTATAATGCGGGAAATTCCCGCAAACATTCATTCAATCTAGCATCCCCCCCATAAGAATGACCTAAAGGGGGATTTTCCCCCCTATTTTCCAAAACGAAATTCAGGCCCTGACACGTCAGCAGCGTCTTACGTCAGCAGCATCACTGGCCTCGTGAACGCGGATCCCCAACAGAACCGGAAGACAATACAATGCTGAATAAAGTCGTAGTTTTTGTTATTTTTGGACCAAAATGTATTTCCGATGCTTCAAAACATTCTAACTAACCCACTGAGGTCACATGGACTACTTTGATGATGTCTTTATTGCCTTTCTGGACAAGGACAGTATACCATACATAGATTTTCAATGGAGGGACAAAAAGCTCTCGGACTGAATCTAAAATATCTTAAACTGTGTTCTGAAGATGAACGGAGGTCTTACGGGCTTGGAACGACATGAGGGTGAGTCATTAATGACATCATTTTCATTTTTGGGTGAACTAACCCTTTTTGGGTGAACTAACCCTTTAAGTCTTATGAAATGATGGTCATTAAAGTAGCATGAAATAAATTAATTCTCACGATTTTCTAAACGCATGTTATAGATTTTGTTAACAATTCGTCCGTACATATGCTTAAATTTTTATAAATGTTTTGACTAGGGATGCTCCGATCAGGATTTTTTACAGCCGATACCGATAGCCGATTTCTTGTCATGGTGATCGGCCGATACCGATCCTGATACCGATACTTAATATAAGACAAAGATGAATACAAACAAAATGGAGCAGTCTGATGCAGCCCACAAGGTTAAATTAAACATTGTCCAGTAGTAAACTTTGGAGAACAACTTAAACATGTAATCACCTAAAATAGAGAAGTCTGATGTAACTTAAACTTTGTCCAATACAAGTCTGAGCAGGACAAAAATAAATAAATAACTTAAACTCCTAAAAGAACAAATTGGAGTAGTTTGATGCTACTCATTAGAAGGGATGGGCATTTCAAGCAAAAATAATATTCAAAGTTGGCTGGGTATTATTCGAAAATCGCACCCCTCCCCGTTATGTACGCACACATGCATGTATAGGCCACACACAAGAAAAGCGGAGTGGTCTGACGTTTAAATATAACTTAAAAAACGTAAATATACATTTCATATTGGTTTTATATAATATAATGTTCTTTTTTAAATTTCATCTATGTTGATTATATGCAAAAGCAACCGCATGAGATGGGTAAGATAGGATTATAAGATGCCCAATATATCAGGAGACATTTGGAGAGGGTCAGACATGATTTTGACCACTTAATTAAGTTTTGTTTTGTAGAAAGCTATTCTTTAAAGTGAATTTCATTTTGTAAAAATTGTATCTTAATTTCAATCAATGTTTCATCAACCAATTGGCTGGATTTAATAAATAAGAAGCGAAATATAGCAGACAATATAATAGGACACGGAGGCGCCCGCTCGTGAACTGGAGCGTGTCTCATAAATGAACAAATCAACTCAGCGTATAAATGACTTGCCTCACAGACCTGAGAACATAGAAAGCTTGAAATGCTTTAAAAAAGAATTTTAAATCGATTAGAAACGGGGTACTCTCTACTTATGTAGGCTAATCCGTATGAAGTGTGCATTTCTCTCTATAGGCGCGTTCACTATGCGAAGATGGCTTCAACATCGCCAACTGTATCTTTGCAGCCAGAAATCACTAGTTTATTAATAAACAATTCAAATGTACCATGCTGCTTAAACATTACTTTTGCCGGTTCTTTGTGGAAGCTTTATGTATGCGCTTGATATGCGGAATATGCAATATTACGATAACGCTCATTATGGTTTAGTATTTTCTCCCATATATATTTAAGTAATTAAATTAATATAAATATGCGATTAGACTAATGGCTTAAATTAACTACTACTAGTCACTAGAAAAAAACTTTAGTCGTGCCCAATTTATTTCAAATATTTCCTAACCAGCGTGTCACTGCTGGCGTTCTGAGCGAGCGGCGCTGTGTGGACTGTGCGAGCGAAGCAACTCTTCAGAAAGGCGATCTCTCTGGAGGACAATGCTCCTCCACGTGAGATTCGTTTGAAACATACATGGCAAATAGCTCTTTTTTTTCATCGTTTCTCGACACATCATAGTAATTCCACACCGGCGATGACATGACTGCCAAATAATTTAAGTCCCCACGCGTCATGCACCTTCTCACGTTTTGACGTAATCAAATTGTGAACGGTTTGTGAGATCGGCCAAGTTTAGTGAGTGCCGATCGAGTCATAAAATGTGAATATCGTCCGATACCGATCTCCGGCCGATCGATCGGAGCATCCCTAGTTTTGACTGTGTAATGTTTAATTAAAATGTCATAACTGGGCCTTTCGGTGACACATGACTCCAATCATTAAGTCTTGCTTAAACCCCGCTCTTACAAGCTCACATTCATCTGCCTCCACGTTTGAGTGCAATGCCCACATCTCTCATCTCTCAATCCAATCATCAACTGACTCCTAGAATCCTGCCCTGCATTTTTTACAGTCAGATGTACATCACAAAGCAGATGAAAAGGTCTGACGCTACTTCCATTTCATATATTCTGTAATTTACAAATCCTTATCCTAGTTAAAAAAGCTTAGTTCGTTAATTAGTTTGTTACATGATGTTCGCTCAGTAGGCCTAACTAATAAAACCTGCATTGATAATGGCTGAAAGGCAGCCATCGTGAACTGGGTGATGCAGGTGAATTAATGAATCCTACTATGGTAAAGCCTTAGATAATAGATATCGGCATAGATTTATAAATTAATGATGAATAGTGTAACGCATTAGAACTAGATTATTCCCATTACATTCAGCAAGGTTGTATACACTGCAAGTGATGCAATGTGCTTAAGGGAGTTTTTATTCTGATGGTATTATGTACAGAAATGTGTGAATTTTGACTTTAAACTTTTGCGGCCAAATAATTTTCATTCGCAATAGAGCGCTGGAATCCTGCCTTTGAAAGTGCTGCCAATTTGGAAGGATGGTCAGAAATCATCTCACATATTCATTGTTTGTATAATACAGGTTCATTGCAACTGGATGGAAAACCCAAGTACTGTAATTTTCACCCACCTTTTACTGTTGTGCATTGTAGAATATAATTTTAGAGCACTAACAAGCCTCCAGCCTTGTAGCCATGGTTACTGCTATCCTTGACTGTATTTGTGGTGTATCCATAGAGATCACCTTGGGAATAAGAAAAGACCATTACACCAATTTAGTTGTCTATTTGTTGATTTATAACATTAATCTAACTGTTGGATGATCATTAAATACAATGCATCATTTTGATGTATGTTTTTTTTTTTTTTTACCTTACCTTACCTTCTCCAGATTCGACATGAGGTGAGCTTCAAGAACGTGACCCACAAGATCTGCAGTGACGCGTGCTTTAATCGCTACCGAATGGCTAACGGGCTCATTATGAACTGCTGCGAACAGTGCGGGAACTACCTGCCAAGTCGTGCCACAGCGAACCACTTTTTACTCATCGATGGTCAGCAGAAACGCTTTTGCTGTCAAAATTGCATCAGGGACTATAAACAGGTCAGAGTTTTAGTTTGATGTTTTAAAGTCCTGAAAAATTCACTCATTCCTTTCAGCTCAGTCTTAGATTGACATTCAAATTAAGAAACACTACAAAGTCAAACTGTAAGGTCCACATTCCACAGTTCTGTGAAAATCTTATTGCAAATTTGTTTCTGATTTAAAATTGTGATTTAAAAAAAAAGCTTTGCTATGCTTGTTTTTAATAATAATAATATTTAGGATTAGGGATGCTCCGATCGATCGGCCGGAGATCGGTATCGGCCGATAATCACATTTTATGACTCGATCGATACTCACTATACTTGTCCGATCTCACAAACCGATCACAATTTGATTACATCAAATCGTGAGAAGGTGCATGATGCGTGGGGACTTAAATGATTTGGCAGTCATGTCATCACCGGTGTGGAATTACTTCGATGTGTCGAGAAACAATGAAAAAATGAGCTATTTGCCATGTATGTTTCAAAGTAATCTCATGGGGAGGAGCGTTGTCCTCCAGAGAGATCGCCTTTCTGAAGAGTTGCTTCGCTTGCAGTCCACACAGCACCGCTCGCTCAGAACGCCCACACTGACGTGCTGGTTAGGAAATATGTCTAATCTAATCACATATTTATATTAATTTAATTACTTAATTATATATGGGAGACAATACTAAACCATAATGAGCGTTATCGTAATATTGCATATTCCGCATATCAAGCGCATACATAAAGCTTCCACAAAGAACCGGCAAAAGTAATGTTTAAGCAGCATGGTACATTTGAATTGTTTATTAATAAACTAGTGATTTCTGGCTGCAAAGATACAGTTGGCGATGTTGACACCATCTTCGCATAGTGAACGCGCCTATAGAGAGAAATGCACACTTCATACGGATTAGCCTACATAAGTAGAGAGTACCCCATTTCTTATCGATTTGAATTGTTTGTTTTTTTAAAGTAGACATTTCAAGCTCAGGTCTGTGAGGCATGTCGTTTACACTTAGTTTCAGTTCATTTATGAGACACGCTCCAGTTCACGAGCGGGCGCCTCCGTGTCCTATTATATTGTCTGCTATATTTCGCTTCTTATTTATTAAATCCAGACAATTGGTTGATGAAACATTGATTGAAATTAAGATACAATTTTTACAAAACGAAATTCACTTTAAAGAATGGCTTTCTACAAAACAAAACTTAATTAAGTGGTCAAAATCATGTCTGACCCTCTCCAAATGTCTCCTGATATATTGGGCATCTTATAATCCTATCTTACCCATCTCATGCGGTTGCTTTTGCATATAATCAACATAGATGAAATTTAAAAAAGAACATTATATTATATAAAACCAATATGAAATGTATATTTACGTTTTTTAAGTTATATTTAAACGTCAGACCACTCCGCTTTTCTTGTGTGTGGCCTATACATGCATGTGTGCGTACATAACGGGGAGGGGTGCGATTTTCGAATAATACCCAGCCAACTTCGAATATTATTTTTGCTTGAAATGCCCATCCCTTCTAATGAGTAGCATCAAACTACTCCAATTTGTTCTTTTAGGAGTTTAAATTATTTATTTAATTTTTGTCCTGCTCAGACTTGTATTGGACAAGGTTTAAGTTACATCAGACTTCTCTATTTTAGGTGATTACATGTTTATGTTGTCCTCCAAAGTTTACAATTGGACAATGTTTAATTTAACCTTGTGGGCTGCATCAGACTGCTCCATTTTGTTTTTATTTATCTTTGTCTTATATTAAGTAGCCTATATTAAGCATCGGTATCGGGATCTGTATCGGCCGATCACCATGACAAGAAATCGGCTATCGGTATCGGCTGCAAAAATCCTGATCGGAGCATCCCTATTTAGGATTATTATTACTAAATAAAAATATGAAAATAAGTAATATTACTATTATAATATTTCACTGTAAAATAAAATCAATTATTAAAAATAACAATATAAATATAATTTAATTTATAGTGCAACTGTAAGTATTTATTTTACAGTGCAGCTGTCCAGAAGTCTTCATTATCTAATTTATTCTCAAATGCATGATATATGCATGACTCAAACAGATGCAGAGATGAATTTGTGTGGAGCAGCTTGTGATGTGAACCGAACCACTTAAGACACTAAAAACACCTTATCCTGCTGCACGCATGTAAAAGAACACCGGCTGTGCTTCACTCTGAAACGCACAACACATATTTAAATAAATCTGAGCCTTTGTAATTTGATGATCATCACACCAATCCATTTAGCTGTTGAGGCTTTGTTTTGATTAATTGTGCAGCCCTACTTCTGATGTTTTTAGTGATTACTCTTAATTATTCTCTTTCGACAGACTCATGGGAAGATAGTGCAGTGTAGTGGCTGTAAGGTGATGTGCAGATCATTTGATGCCACTCAGTGTATTGGGTCAAATGGAGCCATGGAGTCTTACTGCACCACAGCCTGTATGACCAAGAGTAAATTTACAGCTGCTGCACAGAGTGAGTAGATAATAACAACCTAAAGCTGATATTGCGACTCTTAATCAATGAGTTCCAAACGGCCTACATTTGTGTTTCCCTAATGCCTAACTTTGATGTGAATTTCATAGCATGTGTCGAATTTGTGAAATGTTGTCCTCATTTTTTGTTCTGAAGTACATATAACAATCATCATAGTTTTTACCAGATTTATGGTCACCAGGCAATTTGATTTCTATAAACTCGGAGTCTATCTTATAGAGGGTATCTTATAAATGTCAGCTCATGTTTGATCTTGTTTGTATTTGTAGATTCTGAGCCCTCATGCCACTTCTGTAAGAGAAATGCATTACCTCAATATCAGGCAACTCTGCCTGAAGGGAAGGTTTTGAGCTTCTGCAGTTCACAATGTGTCACCAAGTTCCAGGTACTTCAGATGCCATTTTAGCTTTTTATATCTGGCATTTCTGTAGAACAGAGAGTAGAAGAACTCAAGCTAGTACATGCCTCATTAAATGTTAGGAATGTCGATTTCTAAGTACACAACAGTAATGTTCTACTGGTGGCTTTGTTATCCAAATGCCCCCTGCAGAATGCCACCATCCAAACATCAGCCAATGGGCAACTTCCTCCTTCAGCTTCAGAGAACATTCAGCTGAAATGCAATTACTGTCGTGGTTCCTTCAACCTGAAGCCAGAGATTCTGGAGTGGGAGGTGAGAACATTTTTAATTAGCCTATTATTTTGTTAGATTTAAATCTTTTAAAGAAATTCTTCTCAATTAATATTCTGCCATTATTCACATTGTTCCAAACCCATATGGAGGTATTTTTTTTATGGAGCAGAGTTATTTTTCTTACAGTTGTTATTATTTACTTAATGTTTTTATTAATTAATCTATTATTGTTGATATTTATATTTTATTTTGTTTATTTTATTTCTAAGTTACACAAACTCGTGATGCAACCCTCTACAATGCGATTAATTCACTTGCACATGCGACCAAATTTCACTCTATGCATCAAAAAAATCTTTAATTAGCCTATGGCTAGAAAATGGTACAATTACAGTCACCTGGAATTGAGTGAATGGAAGAAAAAAAAATAAGTTTAGCGCAGATATAATGTCATTGCCTACTGAGCCTTATGCCCCGTCTCTTGGCTGAGAGCGCACTCTGTCACTTTATCTCACATGCGCACTTAATGTAAGAGAAAGAGAGAGCACATGTAGGGCTCGTTGACAGAACTGTTACTGTCCCGATCGGAGCAGTGCAGTGTTGTCATAAATGTTTATTATTTGCACGCATTTTTAAGCCTTGCCAATTTAAACATTTCAAGCACAAGATGATGTAAAAGAGAAAGCTTCGTCTAACAGTATGTGAATACTGAATTAAGCTCTCTTTCACGTATTCTTGCTCTTGAACTGATAATTTCACACAAAATTATGTCAAAATGCCCTTCTTGTCGAGTATCCTAGTAAACGTTGTTGGTTATGTCTTAAGTGAACGTAAACGGTCGAGAGAGAAAATGCATGTATACAGTATCAATTTATTGGATCCGTGCATTGGTCTTAAAGTGACAGCATAACTCTTGACTGAATAACTTTAATAAGGATTCACCTTAACTTTATACAGTGAAGACTATGCGGTGTTATTTCACATTTGCTTAGGCTACTTTATTCAATTTCTGTAACTAGTCTAACTAATATGTATCTTAACTACTACTCTTAGAACTACTACCTGTAAAATCTGAATAGCACTGCTTATTTAATTTGCAGATGTTCTGTTGTTTATTTGCTATTGCTTGTAGTTTGATTATTTGTTCTTATTTAATTAGACTGTTTACTTGACTTTAATTGTTTGAAATTTATATTTTTATATATTTGTTGAATTTTGTCATTTGCATTGTTCTTGCATTCCATTTGAAAAGTCAGGCGAGTAAAATAAAAATGTACTAGCCAATGGCGACTCGAGCTCAGTGTGTCTGTTGTGATGTCTGAAATGACAATAAAGCACAGTAAATGCACAAAATCAAAACCAATAACATAAAAAAATATTTTGTTGTTCAACATTCAAGTTGGGAATGACATGAGGGCAAGAAAATAATGGAACAATTTAGATTGTTGGCCAAACTATTTGCCTGAATATCTGATCTCTGCAGGAAAAAGTCCATCAGTTTTGCAGTAAGGCCTGTTGTGATGACTACAAGAAGCTCCACTGCATAGTGACGTTCTGCGAGTACTGTCAGGAAGAGAAGACTCTGCATGAGACTGTGAAGTTCTCAGGGGTGAAGAGGCCCTTCTGTAGTGAAGGTCATTATTCTGTTTACAGTCAAACATCTGGGCGCGTTTAACAGCACATTGTCCTGTGATTAAATCTACTGCTGTTCACATCATGACATGCTGTGATTTTATCTTTAGGATATGAGGACAGTGTTCTAATGAATTTGATGTATTATTTTAAACTATTTACTAAATTTATTCATAATGACAGGTGTGATATATCAGGCTGTATTTTTATTCCTTCTGCAGGCTGTAAGTTACTGTTCAAGCAGGATTTCACCAGGCGTCTGGGCCTGAAGTGTGTCACTTGCAACCATTGCACCCAGATGTGTAAGAAATCTGTCACCAAACAGATAGACGGAGTCAGCAGGGACTTCTGCAGCGAGACATGTGCTAAAAAGTTTGACGACTGGTACTACAAGGTACACTGATTTGATCATTCCTGGCTTTAAGATCATGTGACCAAGCCCTGATAATTCTGCTTGTTCACTGAACACAGGGGATTGTACAGGACTGACACATTGCATTGAACTTACATTTGAGAGAGAGAAAAAAAGCTTCCATGTTAAAATACACTCAGTAAATGTAGGACTATTATGAGGTATTACATATTTATGGAATCTGTTGATATCGGAGATCTTTCATACTTTAAATAATTTCTGTTGGAAATTACAGGTTAGAATCTTTGACCCAAATCTGTGCTGCAGTAATTTGAAATATGTATTTCTGTGTTGTGTCCACTAGGCGGCGCGCTGCGACTGCTGTAAGGTACAGGGGAACCTGACAGAATCTGTGCAGTGGCGTGCAGAGATGAAGCATTTCTGTGACCAGCAGTGTCTCCTGCGCTTCTACTGCCAGCAGAACGAGCCCGACATGGCCACACAGAAAGGCCCGGAAAACACAGCTTTAGGTACAATATAAAACCCCACATCTGGAAATATGCACATTTAAATCATTGTCGTGTTTAAATGAAATCCTTTGGTCCATTTACAGTGTTTGGAGGACCAACCCAAGCATCTAAGATGGTGAGGGTGCTGTCAGTTTTGACTGAATCATTCTTAAACACAAGAACTACAGATTGGCACATAGAGTAGTCGTTTCGATTCACTGTAGTCCATTCTTATTGTGACTCTTGCAGTCGTTTACTCAGGGGCCTGTATCGTATGCGGGGGGAGGGGTCCTGAAGGATGTGAAGAATAAAGCTGTGCTCTGTAAGCCCCTCACCATGACCAAGGCCACCTACTGCAAACCCCACATGCAGAGCAAACCGCTGCAGACAGGTGAGCACCTTCTGTTCTGTTACGATACAAATGCATAAACTTTCTGGAAAAGAATGAGGGTTATGTGGTTCTGTCTCTGCTTCCCCTCAGATGAGGCAGGCCTGGAGGGCTCAGGAAAGGAGTATGTTCCTGTTCCAATCCCTGTTCCCGTTTACATCCCAATACCCATGAACCTCTATGCTCAGGCCACGCCCACTCCTATTGCAATACCTGTACCGGTAAGTGTTTCCTCCCAGAATGAAAGCATCATATTGTTTTCAATTGCAGTACGTATATAAAAATATTTATACTATGAGCTGTTAAATGCTTAATTCTTTGACTGGTTGAGTAACGTTTAAAGCAATTATTTTCCAGTAAACGCACAGCTCAAGTAAAAAGTTTCAGGCAGTGTTTGTCCGCATTACAGATCCGTATCCTTCGCCAAATTATTTGTTACAACAGCAAAATATATATACATTTTCTAAGTGTTACCTGCCAATGCTGATTTTTGCAGATTTTTTTCTAACTATAATTGGCAGCATATACAAACAAAAATCTACTTTGCTTTAATTAAAAATTTAATTTTCATAAAAAAAACACAAAGTCAGTAATAAACAAATTGCAAATAAACAGCACAAATAAATGCAATAGAATAACAGGGTGTCCGCGCGGTAGTAAAAATAAACAACCAAAATGAAGGCCCTTGAAAGGTAGTAAAAGGCAACAAACGCAATTTGACTTGGTTGTAAATTTTTCATCATGCTGTAAATTTGTAGCGTCATGCTGCTTGATGTCGTGTTGGTAGTAAAAAATATTGTGGAGGAGGTAAAAAAGGTAGTAAATTCATCTCTATGATTCCTGCATATACCCTGAAGAGTTATGAAATAAACACGGCTTTAAGTTTTTCAGGTGTGTCTAACAGTAGCCTGTATTCAGGTAAGAAAAACTACAGAAATGTAAGTAATCAAATGTAAAATAACACTGGATAGTCTTCATTATAAAAATTAAATAGATTAATGCTAACAAGTAAAGTAACAAAAGTTATTCAGTCAAGAGCAGAGAATGATTTTCTTTCTTTTGTTTTTTGAATAACATGACAGCAGCAGTGTGGTTTATTTTGGTCTTAAAAGTATTACAAATTGCGAACTTGGTGTCGTCTTCACTCACAGTGAAGAACTTCCAAGCCAACAACATGTTTACTTGTGGCTGTGAGTGTGAGCGTGGCTGTGACGTAGGGCTGGGCGATATGGCCAAAAAAATGTATCACGATAATCGTTTTATATCAGTCGATATCAATAATTATCACGATAATTGTTTTATATCAGTCGATATTAATAATTATCACGATAAATGTCAAATCTTTATTTCTTTCAAGTTTAAAGGCAGCTCCTAAGTGAAAGTTGTATAAACCAGAGTGTTAATTGTAATTTTAAACTACTCTTTATTGTCAGAACATATCATGACAAACACTTGCCAAACATTTCACAAATCTGAGGTAGAACATTCAAACATTTGTCATTTTTCCTTAACAAAATAAATATCTAATATTGTTAGATATTGTTTCAAGTCTTGAAACAGGTTTGTGTTGCCTGACATTGATGGCACGCATCTTCAGCACAGTTTGCAGTGCAGGCTGCAATATTAATATTACATGTTTTGTCTCGAAACGCATATTTGACAGCGAGTTGACAGTAGTAGTAGCTTGAGTTAGGATGCAGATTTACTATGTTAAATTTGTTCAATAGTAAAAACGGTAACATCTGTTAAAAAAAAATGCAATGACCTAAATTTTATTTGGGAAAAAGTAATATTCTGACCGTTTGAATTTTATTTAAATCACTGAAACATTTGTGTTCTTCGCTGAATTCAAGCGCTTCTCACTGGATCTCATGACCGAGACCGATCAGAGTAAACGCATCTGCTCCAGTGAGCTCGCACTGCCGTTTGGACTTTGAGCCGAGCGGATTAATGGCCCGTGTGGAGCGCGGTTCAAATGAGTTTCGTTCCGCTTTTGGCGCATAAACATTGTCGAATATTTATCAAACTCTTTCGATATAGAAATATAAAACGATACAAAAATTATATTGTAATAATTATCGTTATCGCCCAGCCATACTGTGACGTTATTGCCTGCGCTGTTGGTAACAAAACGGTCCGGATTGAAATTGGAAAGACGTGAGACCAATCTGGGCCAAGCATGTGGAAAATCGGCCAGTCACTGGCCAGTCGATCGGTGCATCTCTAATAGAAATGACAATTAAATTACATATTACCTATGGGAAACGCTCTCTCTCCCATACAAACACATACACACGTTTCTCAGTAGCAAGGTGGTAATGTGTCTGTTCTTGAAGCAGTTAAACTTACAGCTTTGCTATTGGTAGAGACGCTGCTGCCTTAATCAATGAAGCTCTATCTCTAATAACTACACTAGTCTGCATACCAATGAGATGAAATTAGTCCTACACACAAGAGTATTTTAAGGACAAAAATCTGACACATGTCTTAAAATAAAACATCTGAACAATGTCAATTGAGGTATGATGACAGTCCATTTTTGAAAATTCTTTGTTGGGCTTATATTCTTTTATTTATTAATTTATTTAAATTAATAAAACAGAAATGTTTTAATATAATATATATAAAAAATGATGCATATTTTGAATTTATTTTATTCACATTTTACTATTTTTGATCCATTTTATTAAAACGTGAGAGTGGTCTAAAAGATATCTTATCAGCATTCCATATCTTCATGGAGATGACCCTTATTGATCTCTTGCTCGTTCTGGTGCTTTCAGGTGCCTGTGCCAGTGTTTCTACCAACCACGCTGCAGAACGCTGAGCAGATTGTGAAGACTATCAATGAGCTTAAAGCCAAAGTTCCCTCTGACCCCCTTGAAGCTGATCTAATAGCGATGGCTGAAGTGATTGCACATGAAGAAGATGAGAAACCAAAATGCTCAAGTATGTACCTGTTAGGAGCCATCCACTTTTGACAGATGGAAGCAAGATTCTGCAAGTCACTGCCTTTACCTCACACAGATTCTCATTTCACAGCTTTTTGACACCCTCACCACTTCTGCTCCAGTAGCAATCCCACAATCCCTTCTTTATAGGGATGTACCGAAATCATAATTCTAGTAACACCAAAATTGGACAAAAAATATATTAAAACTAGGGATGTTACCGATTAATTGTCGATAATAAATTTAATCGATAAAACGTATCGATCATCGATTAAGCAGGTTAATGCACGTGCGTGCCGCTCAACCGTGAAACGTAAAGCGAGTGCACCGGAGTATATTACCATTTTACACCTTTAACATGACTATAAGTTTGTGTGCGCATTCGCAGCCTTTTGTTTTGTGCAAATTTAAGTTGAACTATTGTTTTCGTGTAGGCCTTTATGATGCATTTGGTTAAGAATTAATACTGTTGTGTGCGGTGATCAGCTTCAGCGTATGCAGCTCAAACGGCCATGCACGACTAATACTGACTATGATTCATAGGACTGTCATATTACATAACATTATAAAGAGAACAATACTGTAATATAATTTTTGTGAATTATTTGGGTTTAGTAGTGTTTCATCGCGTTGCTCCAGGAAGAGCACGTTCTCAACACGAGTCATTCTGAATGGCACATAACTTAGTTCAAGTTCACTTGTGCATTCACATCATTTTGTGTAGATATAATTTGTAATATTATGTTTATTTTGTATGTATCTGATTTATCTCATTTAAGATGCGTTTCTTTGAGTTGATCAACGCCCTAGCAAAGTTCTCCAGTTTACCGGTGTTCATTCAGCCCGTGCAGCTCAAACAGTTATGCACGACTAATAACTATGATTGGGACTGTCATATTAAATAACATGTGAACACTATTTTATTAAATTGTTGCGAATTCATTGGGTTTAGTTGCAGTTTTCAGTGCGTTGTTCCAGGAAGAGCTTACACAATCTGACAACCATGCATGCCCATTATTTAGATTAAAATCCCTTCTCAATCATTTGGTGAGGAACATGGCGTTTTGAGCAGCATTTGCAGACCCTATCGTGCTGTTGGCCATATGCCACTGCAGTAAACGCATATTGCAGTATTAAGGCTAACGTTTCAGAGCATGTGAGCAGATAGCGGGGAGCCGAATAGTGAACGAGATTGTAGCGTCATTTTACCAGCGTTGCCCAGCACGGCTATTACAGCACAGTATAGGGCTATTGGAAACAGAAACAAGTCTACTACAGAGATTTCATGTCAGCATGTTATTTGAGCAGACTTTGCTTTTCTGGTAAGCGGTACATGAGTGGAGCATTTGCTTGGACCATGACCATGCGAACCATTTAATTTTCGCCCGATAGTTTTTGCTGGCGAAATTTCGGTGCATCCCTACTTCTTTATAAACCTGTCTTTTCTCTCATTCACACTGCACCTGTTTCTTGTTAAAATGACACTGCATGTCTATTGTGTCTTCTTGAACCCATTGTGTAGAATCAACCAAAAAAACAACTTTTTTTGTAGGCATCAAATGTGAAAAGAGCAGTAGAGAAGTGAAGATGGAAAGTGTAAAACATGAAAATGGCAGTGGTAGCTCAGAAGAGGAGGAGGAAGACAAGTATGAACCAGATTTGGACCTGGAGAAGGACCTGCCCCTTGGTACTGTACCACCAAATGAACACGACTGTTATTGCAAAATATTTGCATATTATTCTTTTTTTTATGTTTTGAGGGTCAACATTTCCTTTTTTACCCATCGTGATGTCTACCTTGAATTATTTTCTTCTGTTAATCTCTCTGAATATGTTTTCACTGTTTCCAAATCGCAAAATTGTATGTAGTAAAGACATGTTGCTCTGGTCTGTTCCAGCGACAGAACCCGTCCTGGTTGAACGTCTAGATACAGACTTGCTCTTCTCGTTGTCTCCAGTCTTGGCTGAGGAGAAAGAGAAGACGCCTCGGCCCAGAACCAGGAGGAGGGTAATGAACGCATCCAGCCCAAAAACATCACATCCAATGCTGTCCTGTGATTAGAAAACTTTGCTGTTCACATGCTGATGTGTCATGATTGTTGAATTTTATATGAGGCTCATAGTCACAGATGGGGCCAATGTTTAATAATAACTGTGTGTATGCTAATGTTTCTGACCTACTTTTGCTGCAGGGTCAGAAGAGGCGGGCAGTAGAGGAAGAGTCTTTATCCTCGTCACCAACTGTAGAGTCCTCAGCAGCAGAAACCTCTTTCCCCTTGAGCTCCAGGTACGGCTTAAACGCATGGAGGAGATGGGCAACATCTGAAGCCTCACCGTCCTGTCAATCCAAAGGAAAGGAGAGCCAGAAAGAAGGTATTCATCATAATTGATCTGTACTTAGTTTATTCAATTTGATGCTTGATTTGTAGATTGTAATGCCAGTTGTTCCCTGGGAAATTTTCATAAACTTTTATTTTGTTTAAATGTGCTCAATGATTATAACTTCACTGCTGTTCACATTCTGAAACCATTTTGTTGATCACTTTGAGTTATGAGGGCACTTTTTTCGATGCATATGAATTGATTGTAGAATCACACTCTTGCCATGTTCGTGTAAACAAGTGTCTTACAAAGTCCTCAAGATAATCTTAAAATGTCTCTATGCTGTACTGATGTTGCTCAATGTAATTTTTTTCCCCCTTTTTTTTCTCTCATGGGCAGTTAGTTTAAAAGGCAGTCTCCTGTCCCTGAGGCCAGCAGAGCTGAATCAGTCTTTATCTTGCTTCGTCAAAGAGGTGTGTCGTCCCAACGGGGAGCGCTATACTCCAGACAGCCTCCTTTACCTCTGTCTCAGCATTCAGAAGGTGAGACTGTTCACATCCAGGGCTCGACATTAACGCTTGTCCGGGACACGTGGATTTTACTTGCCCGACCAGACAAGTAGCCTGATTAGAACATCAATAACAAAAATAAACAAATAACTAGGGAATCACTAAACCGAGAGAATGATTCTGATTTTATTACATTTATTGTAAGTTGCGATCGATTGTGGATAGTGTATTACCATAGACTGTAAAAAAAACTGACGGTAAGGTTGCGCTGTTGACACTCGCGCAGCCTCTCGAGGAGAAATCTACACAAATTAGCGCAGCACACACACTCAATTAACAACATACTGCCTATAAAAAATCTAAATGTGGAGTTTTTATATTTTTAACATGTTATGCAACTTCAATTATTTTTCCTGAATACCATCACGATTGAAAATGTGACATTGATTTCCTACAACAGTTCAATAAACAGTTAAAATTAAGTCACTTACAGTTTAGGTGCAATATTGCCTGTTTTTTTTCTGTTTCAGCAGCGAAAATAGTTCCAAACAAAAATCACTGCAGAACCACGGCGCATCTCACAGGAACACTCAACCTGTTTTCATTACTGAATGATTCAGCATTTTGAACGAATCGGTTGAGTCAAAGATTCAATGACCCATTCATAAACCTCATTCTTGAATGAATCAGCCGTTTGAACAAATCATTTGATTGAATGAATCAATGACTCACTCATTAAAGGGTTAGTTCACCCAAAAATGAAAATTAAGTCATTAATTACTCACCCCCATGCTGTACCAACCCCGTAAGACCTTCGTTCATCTTCGGAACACAAATGAAGATATTTTTGATTAAATCTGAGAGGTGGATCACTGCTACATAGGCTGCCAGAGGGAATGAAACTTGACGGCCCAGAAAGTCATTAAAGAACATGTTTAAATATTCCATGTGCCTATAGTGGCTCAACTATAAGTTTATCAAGCGACGAGAATACTTTTTTTCCGAAAAAAAAAACATAAATAACGACTTTATTCGACTATTCCTTTTCTTCCTTGTGGGCCTGAGACGAGAGTTCAAGAGATTTCCACGACGCATGCGCGAGAACTGAACAAGAAGTATTAGAAGAAGAACGTCCTCTTCTCAGTTCTCGCGCATGCGTCGTGGAAATCTCTTGAACTCTCGTCTCAGGCCCACAAAGGAAGAAAAGGAATAGTCGAATAAAGTCGTTATTTATGTTTTTTTTTTTCGGAAAAAAAGTAGTCTCGTCGCTTGATAAACTTATAGTTGAGCCACTGTAGGCACATGGAATATTTAAACATGTTCTTTAATGACTTTCTGGGCCGTCAAGTTTCATTCCCTCTGGCAGCCTATGTAGCAGTGATCCACCTCTCAGATTTAATCAAAAATATCTTCATTTGTGTTCCGAAGATGAACGAAGGTCTTACGGGGTTGGTACAGCATGGGGGTGAGTAATTAATGACTTAATTTTCATTTTTGGGTGAACTAACCCTTTAAGACGGTCGCCTTCCACCACCTACTGGCGGTTTAGTGTTATGTTTAAAAGTAGTATCATTCTTTCCAACGTTTCTTATTTGTATATTTAAATCAACTTCATAACATTATTTTATGCAATGGTAATTTTTCAGTGTAAATTATTTAATTTGATCAGCCCTACCTAGGGTAACAGCCTAGTGTCTTATTGTTCTAAATAATTGAATGTATTGATCAAATTTAGGAATTTAAAATGAAAGATGAAGCATACATTTAATAAGATTGGTGGAGGAGATGCCTTTTAAAGGTGCAGATATTGCAATATGCCGATTTAAATATCAAAGCTGATTGAACACTGATGAGAAGATTGCTTCAGAATAAATTAACACAAAAAAAAAAATGTGAATGACAGATTTACTTGTCCGAAGGACAAGCATATGAAAAGGCTTAATGTTGAGCCCTGACATCCTGAGTCTTGCACATGCTTGTTGCCCATTAAAACTGTAAAAGAGGATCATTAGACCAGTGCTTCTAAGGGGACTTTCACACTGGCAGTTTAGTTCAGAACGGGGCACAGTTCGCATGACAAATCGCTAATGTGAACGCTGTCATGGGACCCGGGTGCGCACTGGGGTACCGAACCCGAGACTACCTGGAGGAGGTGGTCTGAGTTCAGTTGCTCCCGAACCGTGCTGCGGTTTGCGTGTATGTGAAAGCAACACAGACTCGGGTGCGCACTTGTTCAGGAAGTAAAGTATCCTGCGCATGCGTTTTAGCCGATTATGATGCATTTAGTTAAATAAAACGCACGTAAGGGATGAAGATTTACCTTGGATACGAGCAAGAGTGAGTCTGCAGTGTATTCGCGCATAGTGCGTGCAATCAAGGCAACAAATAAATGGAAATCCACCGTCTCCTCAAAAGAGTCCATTTGCAAGCAGTGGAAAGGCAGCTTATGCGACACACACACACACACACAGTAAACCTGTGTTGTTTACTCAGCTATGCATAATAGCACCAAATTAATAAAAAACACAATATTTTGACCCGCGTTGTGTTTTCTATCATATGCTGTGCACGTTTGCAATTACGTAAGATGCACGCAAACGCACCAGAGTTCAATAGAATCAAGTTGAGTGTGAAACCAGACCAACGTTGCGGGGGACGCCGGTAACAATCGCGCTCGGCCTCGGACTGCAGCAAAAGCCCCCTCAAACACCCAATTCAAGTCTTGCGGTCTCTACTAATGAGCTGGTGAGAGGAATCAGGTGTGTTGTTAGATGCATTAGACAACAGAGCCTCTTGTTAAAAAGGGCAATGGATCAAATTTTGCATTTCAGGAAACCTGTGCATTTGATATAAATGAACGTTATGATGTGCTTATGGAAATACAATAATATACATAAATAAAAATATATAGATGTAGGGCTGGGCGATATGGCCAAAAAAATCTTTATTTTAAAAAATATATTATTTCACATCTTGCCCAATGATATCTACAAACAATGTTGATATTGAAGGACATGGAAACAAATATAGTTAATGTAATGTAGGCTATGCAATATATTATGTGCAAAAAGGTGGTTAAAATCACATTACATTCTTACATTACAATCGAAAAACAAAAATGCTTTTGTTTTTAAATTGACTTAAGGCTAAACAAAAAATTTGGATTAAAACAAAATCAAAAACTAATTATATTAGCTTGCATTTGATTTAGGGCTGCAACAACTAATCGATAAAATCGATTATAATCGATTATGAAAATCGTTGTCAACGAATGTCATTATCGATTAGTTGGTCTGCTTACGTCACGGGGAGCGTTTACTGGTACGCACACACACGCAAGGTCTCTCTCCCTCAGGCGCTCTGCCGAGCGCGCGCGCTACACGGTTTGGAGCAGTCTCTTCTGTCTCGCATGCGCGCTCTTGCTTGCGCGCTCTAGATCAGTGGTTCTCAAAGTGGGGTCCGCGGACCCCTGGGGGTCCGTGAACGATAGCCAGGGGGTCCGCGAAATAATTTATAACAGCCTACCGTTTTTCCATGACTATAAGTCATGTTTTCTTTATCATCTGAAAACTTGCTATTTATTCCAAAGTGACTTATCGGCCTAATGCATTTAATGTCAAATAATAAAAAAGTATGCTTTTAAAGGTTTCTATAGATAGATAATCTATCTATATTTCTTATGCCTGTGCGTCAAGTATTCGCTGTGTTTTGGTCGTTTTTTGGGCACGCGCGCCAGAAGGAGACAGAGACGGCAGAACCGGCATCCTGTTTTTTTTTTTTTTTTTTAAAGGCATGACATTTTGTAGTCATTTTTAATGTACACACAAATAAAAAATTGACATTTTGCCGTTTTGAATGATGTACTCTTATCTGTATGACCATAAATAAGAGTATTCCTTTGTTTCCACTGCATAGGAAACAATCCAAGTGTTCGCGCCGGCGTCTCGCGTGCGCGCACAATAGGCTATGTCAATTCTAGCACTGCTAATTTTACATCAAAACCTATTCATTATCAATATAAAATACTCACCGAACTTATAAAAAGTTCTGCTTAATTTAATTTGTCTGTTGTGCACTATGAAGGCAGTGACGGTCAATCATTATACCGTCGACTTGCTGTTGTTCCAATCTCATTTCTCCACATGTGAAGATGCTGATACGTGCAGGTCTGGACCTCTGTAATTTTTTTAATGTGTAGCCTATTATATAATGAAAGTTTTGAAATAATTGCCTAATATAAACTCTAATTTGGCGCTGCAAGGATATTAAACATCGCGATGATAAACTGACCTTCTCATCTGAGCGGTTTCAGCAGACTACCAGCGCTCGTCAATGTCAAAATGCGCATTTCCGCATGACGCTTCAGTTATTCGGTCATAAAGTGTGAGATAAGATGTAGGCTAAACAAGATCTAGACACGTGTGAAATTAATGTGGGAAAAAATAAATACTCTGAACCCCAAGTGAATTTACACAAACTGAGAAAGTCAAAAAGCATTACTTTGTTCCCCGACTCATTGGTTAAATGTACTTGCATCTCAAAATGCTTTTGACGCGAAATTAATGTAAACACGGTCAGTTATATCTTAACCCAACAGGACAAACCACATTTACAATTTCAAAAGAGATATGTGCATTAGTGTGAATGCAGCTTATCGTATAGGGGGAAAATCACTCCAGCTCTTGAATGGAAAACGTTCAGACAGCCTACTTTTAAATACTGAAAGCACTCTTTGTTTTTTGCTTGTAATGTTTTTTTTTTGTTCCTCTTTATTTACTAGCTTTTATATTTTGAAGCTATATTAGTTTATAGCCCATTTAAAATTCTTAACATGTAATTGGTTTAATTAAATGTGTTTATATATATTTATATATATATATTTAAAGTATGTATATTTACACATGTAATTATATACATATTTTAAGTGTTATTAAGATTAATTAATAAGAAAAAAATTAGATCGGATCATGAGCTGCCTAAAGATTCCCACCCCTACTGTACAATGATTTATTGCTTGTCTTTGTCGACTAATACAGAAGGTAAAGAACCTAAAGTAATCGCATATTAAATCGCAATTAGATTATTTTCCATAATCGTTCAGCCCTAATTTCCATCTCCAAAAATCACCCATAGAAATGGAAGACTATCAAAATTGCTTTGCTTTATGCATAGTTAATTGCCTTTTTTTGACAAATTATTTAACAAACAAAAATGAAGGGGTAACATAACACTTCAAAGCCATCTTGTGATGACACAACCCTGCATGAAATTACAAGTCACACTCCTAGTTCAAAATCTAAAGTTCCCATCAATTGAAAAAAAGAAATAAAGAGACCATGATCAAGTAGTTAAATTGTGTTTGAATTAAACTCGAAATTAAACTCGTTTGAATTAAACCTAGCTCGAAACTAGGCTTGAGCACTCCTGGGTTAAGTGGTGTCCAGTGATTTATATAATTTGCTGTTCACATCCAGAAACATGATGTTGATGCTTTTGCTATGAGGACACATGACACTGCTCATTGGAAACTGACCCAGTCACTTTTTATTAAAGGCATTTGTCTTGCAATTTGCTGTCATGTTTGTGTTATCACATTTTGTGGGTGTTTTGTAGTATTTGCAGGACAAGGGAAGGACAGATGACCTCTTTAGTGACCCACAGTATCACATGTTTGGGGATGAACTGAACAAGCTCCTCAAAGACTGGCAACCCAGTGTCCTTCCTGATGGTAAGTTTTGAAAATATCATTCTAATATGTTCATTTATTTATCTAATATTATCATTCTGTCAGTTTGAAATGTCCAATGATTATAACTATTGCTGTTCACATTCTGAAAAGTACTGTTGACTCAATCCAACTATGAGGACATTTCACACGCATGAATCGCTCAGTAAATTGAGTCTTTCCTTTAACCTGATTTTGAATGTTGTATAGAAATATAATAACATAGTTTGCATGAGCTGTTGTGATCAGTGTTGTTCCAGTGTTAAGTGTGAGTGGTTTTGTATTGAGGTTCTCGGTGGGGTCGTGTGGAAGAGCAGTATCTGTGGAGCAGCGGTCAGCTCGGGGAGCAGACACCCTCCGTCCTACTGAGATCCCTCCTCTATCTTAACACCAAATACTTTGGTCTTCGCACCACTGAACAGCACTTACGCCTTTCGTTTGGAAACGTCTACGGCCCTAGCAGTTCCAAACCGCACAGCCATGAGACTACCGTCTGTATACGCATCCCCTCCATCTCACAGGAGCAGCACGGTTTGTTCCTCTGAAGCACTATACCATAACAAAATTAAATGCATTTAAAATCTAATTTTAGATTGCAAATCTACCTATTGCTGTTATTCTGCAAAAGATTTTTATTTTCACTCTCTTTGGTTTGAGCTGTTTACTGAAATGTTGTCTGTTTTGTAACTGATGCTGAAACATGTCACTTTTTCCACAGAGCAATCAGGAAGTAAGAGGAGGCGCAAAGATGACTGTGACTCAAACTTTGAGGCGGACAGTGGCTCAGGAGGATCTGCTCACTGTCCCGTTAAGAAACACGAGTGCCGACTCTATGAGCTTTACCTTTCGAAGTGGTGAGTCTCACATAACAGTTTATTTGTTATACATTTGAAGAACGTAGATTTGCAGATCCTTTGGCTGAGCACTAGCTCTATTTCGGTGGGACAGGGCAACCCAATACTATGATTAGCTAGTTCAAGTTGTTTTGAACTAAGCAGTGTCCAGTGATTATAACATTTGCTGTTCACATTCTGAAATACGGTGTTGACACTTGTAGTATGAGGACACATCATAGTCTGTAAAGAGACCCTGCAGTGATTCAGCTGTGCAGTCAGAATTCCTGTGTTGGTGTGGTATTAATGTCAAATGTTTGAAAAAATGTATAGGCCAGACAAAACAAAAACAAAATTTAGACTTTTATTCAGCAAGGATCAAAAGTGACCATTTTCTATTTCAAATAAATGTTGTTGCTTTGAACTTGGTTGTATTCGTTTAACCCTTTCACAAGTAAGTTTAAAATATTCTAACTGACCCCCCAGCGTGAGTTTTTCAAGGCGACCATTATTTAGAACTTGTCACTTTAATGTTTCCATGGTGACGCGTCATTGCTTGTCACGTGACACAGCGCAATCACAACACAGCGCTGAATGAATGATGATCTGCTTTTATGTAATTTTTCCTTTTTTATTAAAAATATTAACAAATGTATTAGCTATAGCATGAAACACTGATATTCCGATTGTCAAATATGTGCATGTGGATGTGTTTTGTTGTTTAAACACCTTTATAACGATCGCGTTAGTTGAGCTGTGCACTGACCATTCTAATCACAACGGTGTGATCGTATGCTCCAGGGACCAGCCAAGACTGATCACACCGGTGTGATCGTACGTGTGAAAGGGTTAAGGATCTTGAATTTTTTTTATCATTTCAAAAAAAAATGAAGCAGCTTAACTGTTTTCAACACTTATAAGAAATGTATCTTGAGCTGCAAATCAGCATATAAGAGTGATTTCTGAAGGATCATGTGACATTGAAAATTTAGCTTTTCTATCACAGGAATAAATAAAAATGTATTGTAATGTTTCAAAATTCTGTATTTGTGATCAAATAAATGCAGCCTTGGTGTGAATAAGAAACTTCTTTCAAATACATTTTAAAAAATCTTACCGTACCCAAAACTTTGATCCGAAGTGTAGATGTAAATATGCAGAGGAGATCATATTTGATCATCTTTAAGTTCAATTTTACACTGTGATCTTAAGCAAATCTCAAAATGAATATCCTTATTTCATACTGTGATTCCTAAAAATACTTGTAGCACAGTTTTTTAAATGTTTATCTCCCATAACATGAAAATATTTTGTATTTTTCAATCAGCCAGATTTGTAATATCACTGTATCTCTAGTTCTGTGTGGGATCTAACTGCTGTTTTTGTTGCTGTTTAACCTGTCTCCTCTCTTTCCCCTCAGCCCAGAGTCTGTGAGACAGAGGACAGATTTTTTTTACATGAAGCCAGAGGTCTCTGCTTCCTCGGACAGTCCCCTGTGGTTCAGCTCGACACCTCTCGAGAATAGCATGCTGGCTAGGCTCCTGACTCGAGTGCTGCTGGTCAGAGATATCTATAGAGACAACCAGCACGAGGAGGAGGGAGTCTAGAGGCCGATGTACTGAAGACTTCTTACTATGCTGTCGTGACACCCTGTGCATCACCAACGAGCTGCTTACCATGTCACACCCTGTCACTCTCCCTTTAAACACACTGATCCCAATACAGCTAAGAGATGATGTCAGGATGGATTTTGGTGGGATAATGCTGATTCACATCAATCTTCCCAAAGACCCTGAGGAGTTTTCTCCAGAAACGAGACTTACAGGATGCTGCTTTCTTCTTTATTTTTTCCCCTTCTTTTCAATTTGTTGGAAACTTGTGTTCATGTAGCATTACTTGTGTGGCCACTGTGGTCTAAGAATATTTCTAAATGTAGTCTGTTAGCAGACAACAGACACAAGAACTTTGGTTCTGTAAGGACAGTAATGGAGTTTTTTTCTTTTCTTCCTACCCAACAAAGCCTTCTAAAGATTAAATTTATTTATTACTGTTGATTGACATCTGTTAAAGAGAGTCCAAGATTTTGTATTAGCAGGGCAGGATGTGTGTGTGCTGGACGCTGTGCCATGTGTGCAAATTCTTTGGCCTTCCATAATAGCATTAAAACCTGCTGCAGCCCTGGACCTCTTCTTTGTGCGTGTGGAATGAGTGTGTTTGTGAATGTGCCTCTTTCCCTCCCCTTTCTTCTGTTGTTTTGAAGTGGATTGGATAGGAGTTGGTTCCGCACAGCCAATACGTTACTGGCATTGAGCCTTTAAGTGTAAAACTATTCCTCTGAACAATCCAAGTGTATGAAATTTGACTTTGAATTTCATCTGCAGCATTTGCTGATTACACAGATAAGCAGAGATATGTTGTGTACTCTGTACCCTTCCTGGAGTCTTGAGTAATTCGAAGGATGTGCGTGTGCACAAATGTAATTAAAAGTTACGTACGAAACACTTAGCTTATGCAAGATTAAAAGTGATTTATTTATACGGTGAAAGTCAGTGGAGTTTGTTTTCATGGCTTTTACGATTTTTTTCCTTGACCTTTTCTACCAATAAATTACACGCTCATTTCTTGGTCTCATAATGGTTTACCTTTAAGACCCTTCATATTTTCTGATTAAATTTACTGTTAAGCAGGACTGTGAAATGTGAATTTCAGTTTTGTCATTTGGTTTTCAGCATTTTTCTTCTGGTGGCTTGGAAGGGGTAGAAGTGTGTAGCACTCTGTGATGGAGTAAATGTGTTTGGTTTGTGCTTGCTAAGCCAAGCTCATTGTTAGGGTTATAGGGTTTTGTAAAATATTAAACTTGGCACTTAACTCATCCTGCACCGTTTTTGCAGTGGACATGAATGATACCTCAAACCATACAGCTTGAGGAAATGTGTTCTACCTGAAGTGATTGGAGATGTAAAATAATCTGCTAAATTAATACATAGAATCTTTGCACTATCGTTCAAGTTTGTACATGCTTGCTTATTACTATTATTTTTCACTTTTTAATATAATGGTAATATAATAAGACATAACACCCAGTAGTGGCCAAAAGAAAATAAGGTTAATTACACTTTCTTTTTATAGGAATATACTCAAAATCTAAACAAACTTATTCCGTTTATTTATTTTCAAAGGAGCCACCTTAAACCTCTAGTTCTCTCAAGCTTCACAAGGTTCATTGAAAGACCAATATGTATTGAGACTTGACTGTTCTGTTTTCCATTTTTTTATGGTTTCTTTAGGCTTTTTAATTGAAATTCATACTTGAGCACTGTTTATTTTTGTCTCAAAAAGCACTTTAAGTAACACATTTTTAATGCTTTTTCCGGAACAGCACAAAATATGAATGTTGTACGAGTATGCAATTTGCAAGTTGATTAAAGGTCCGTTCACACCTAGAGCTTTTAAGATAACTAAGGAGCTATATTTTAGAAATGCTCAAGCACTTTAAAGTCGGCTGGGGGGGGGGGGATCATTCTGAATTGGCATAAGTGACTTGAACACACCTGACGTCGTAAACACGACTTCTCAACTCGTAAATACGAACTTCCCAGGAGGTCTTGAACGCGCCATGATTTCAATGATATCGTTATAGAGCTCGGGATCATTTCGTCGCATCGCAATGCATTATGGGAATCACGGTACGGAAGTAGATGTACAGTATAGTAGGCAGTACGTAATTACGTTGGTCATTAGATAATATTAGGTTTAATTTAGGTTATTTTTAGGAAAATGGTTCAGTATTGCTGTATTGTCAACTGCTGTAATCCGTCTCACGATCGACAGGGCAAACGCAGCATAAATCATATAAGTGGTGGTCTTTTTGCTTTGGAGTCAACTACGTTAACGCTAACGATAACTGATATTTTTATCACATGGTCAATAGATTTTCAGCTGCCAGAGTTAACTAGCTAGCGACATTTACATTGAATGTATTCATTTAGCAGTTAACTAAAGTTCTGCTGTTCAGATTAACGTTAAAGCAGTAAGTACCTTGCTGTGTTTTGGGAGCAAGCTGTTATACTGATGTAGCTGCTGTTAGCCAAATCATCAGTGGATAGACTAGGTTAGTGGAATACTGACAAGCTATGGCATAATTTGTACCTTACACTTCTAGAAAGCATCAGCCTATAGACACAAATGCAGTGGTAATTTCTAGCTATAGTCTCCTCTGTACTGGACCTTAAATGGTATTCTGTTTCTGAAGCTGTAGCTCTGTAGCTTAAATGTTAAAATGCTTTATTATTACTACTAGCTTATATATTATTCTATTGCTGGAGCTCTGTAGTTTAATTGTTATTATTACATGGCTTGGTTGAATACTAATATTGAATGCGGTCTGTTATTTCTTGATAACAGACCACTGCTAAGAATAACACACCGTTGCCATGAAAAACAGCATTGCCATGGACACAGTTCTGTTAATTCTGGAGCAATACAATCGTTTTTAAATCAATAAACTCCTTTATTTATCCGGAGATCGGCCGGTAAAGCTATTACCTTATTCCAAACCGGCCTATGCGTGACCTCTAAAATGGCCGCCGTTACCCACAATGCACCATTCCATGACGTCTACGCCCGAGCTCTATAGTTAAGCTGTGGACTTCCTGATTCTTGTGGAATTGGAACGATTCACTAACTGATGATGGCCTGTGAAAGGGTCTTAACTCTATAATTTTGTTTGACTATCCCGACACAACTGGCAGATGAGGATGCGGTTCAGGAAACCGGCCATTAGCTACTTTTTAAATTTCATTTAGTTAAGTTAGCGTCGCAGAAAAATACAGTTGTAAAAAAACTAATTCAGTCATATGTGTCCAAAACTTTGTATAGTGTCCAGAGTATATAGACTCTTGGGAATGGGATCATTTTATTCAGGCTAGTATGTAATCGCTTAGTAACACCCTTCAAATTTGGAAGTGAGTTTTGCAGAGGCAGGCATTCCCCATACCCTCCTTTGGGCAGGGGTTGAGGGGGGTTCTCCGCCTATTCAAAAAAAATATATTGAGCAAACTCGTGTTCAAGACTGCAAATGTGGGTGCACCTATTGTAGTGTTGATCGTAGTCCTCTCTTATGAAGTCACATGGCTAACGTGTTGGTTTTAATACCATATTTTTCCAGAGTTGAGCCTGGCCTGCTGTTGTAAGGTTGGACTATATTTATCTGGGTTGTATTGCATATCATCTCCTCCCAAACAAACACATGGATCCCAGACGAAGCCCCTTGGTGGACTTATTCCAGCAGGTGTCCCATGTCAACGACTACACTCGGATGCACAAGGTCATTGCAGTGGATGCTCAGATAACAGGAAATGGCTGCCAGGAGGATACATGATGGCCTATTTTCACAAAAGGTTGCCTGAGTTATGATTGAAAGGCAGTTGTGTTATCATAGGCAGTATGCACTCCCCTCTTCAGTATAAATAGGATTTATTCTGCATGCTGATCTATTTATAGGGCAGTGTAACTATTGAGGTGCAAGTGGAAGGAGGAGACCTGCAGGATTGAGAGCTTTTGTGACAGGATGTGATCAATTAACTTTTTCAAAGTTAATTTAATAAGATAATAAATATCTTTACTTGTAAAAAGGTAAAGAAGATGCCCATCTTGACTCCTTTAAGCAAAAAGAGAGCATTTTTGCTCAGGGTGGGATTTTGCCCAGGGTGGACCAAATTGCCACAACACAAATGTCAACACAAAAGAGGTAAAGGGAGCTTTCGCACCTCATAAGCCAAAGAAATTGCATCTCTCACCCAATGAGAGATGCTTTGCTTAAAAGGCAGCAAGCCCTCTGCGGCTGGCCCAAAGCATACGAAGAACTGAGACGACATGCACCACTGGCCAGAGCGATCCACATACACCTTTAAAGCCCAAACAGGGCAAAACAAATGGGGTCTCTCCTCCCCCGTGGAGGTAAAGGAAGGAGGACATAAAAAATGAAGCATGACCACTTGATAGTGAAATGATGTGGACAAAACTTTGGGGACATAACCAGGCCTTGGTCACAGAAACACTTTCACAAGACCCGGGGGCAAACTTCATGCAAGGCCCACTAAAAGAAACAGCTTGTAGATTCCCCACACACTTGAGAGAGGCTAATGCTAGCAAAAGCGTCACTGTGAGAGTCAGAATCAGGTCAGAAGCTGATTCCAAAGGTTCAAAAGGAGGTTCCAATAATCCATCTAAAACAACTGACAAATCCCAGGTGGGGGCACTAACAGGACACGCAGGTCTCAGACGTCTAACTCCATGCATAAATGAAGAGACCAGACAGTGTCTACCTAAAGTGTCTAACCTTCATCTGACTTCCGACGGGAGTAAACGCTCACCCGCACTGGCCGCAAACTTATCCCGCAGGAATTCCAGCCCCTAACCAACCATGCAACTGAATGAATCCACTGTACAGCAAGACTCAATGACCTTCCACTTAAAAAAATACAGCCGTCTAATAGAAGGCACACGATTGTTATCAATGGTCTCACAAACAGCTGGAAGACCAAAAGCCAGATCCTACTCTGAGGATGACCCTGGAGCTAAGACAACACATCTCTCCTGATTGGAACTCCCCACGGGGACCCTTCCACCAAGGAGCTCAGCTCCGAAAACCACATCTGGGATGGCCAGAACAGGGCTACCAAAAGGAAGCGAATTTCCTCACTCTACAAAGGACTGCAGGGATTAACTTGACTGGAGGGAATGCATAAAGCCTCAAATCCAGCCATGGATGAGCAAAGGCATCTATCCCCAGAGGTGCCTAATGAGACAGGGAGAACCACAGGGGCCACCAAGTCAAGTCTTGTGATGGAAAGAGGTCCACCTCCGCCTCGCCGAAAAGGCTTTTCAGGGTGTGTGACCACAATCCTCCCTGCCAATTTATGTGGGACATCACTGCCTTGTTGTCCATCCGGACAATAACATGACAGAGGAAAGACAACGCCCATCTTGACTCCTTTAAGCAAAAATAGGGCATGAAGGCAACTGCGCGATACACTCAGCAGACGGAAAGCTTTCATGCACCACAGGATGCTGCCTTGAGCCCCAGAAGTCTGCGACATGTGCCCATAGGTATGCCTGAAGTGGGCCAAGCACGCAAGACTGGAAACTCGAACAGGGGCCAAGCGAGCCTGCATCGAGAGAATCGAGCTGGTGTTCGAGATCTTCTGGAGAAAATGTTCCACTCAGAAGGTGGTTAGGTGCTCTTCTGAAAATTCAGCCTGAGAACAACAGACCGGAAGGGTTCAAGTCCGAAGGGGGAACCTTCTCTATTTCTCCCTTCAAGAGGATCGACGTCAACTCCTGCTGTAGAACAGAAGCCTCTAGGGCACTGTTCGTAACAGTGGGATGAGCCCCCTTGAAGCAAGGAGGATTGCGATGGAAATGGAGGGTGTTTCCGAATTGGATTGGAGAGGGTTGAAAATTGGTTGAACGCACGTTATGAAAAGCTTTTTGTACACACGTTAATCGCCATTCTAAACTAATGCATGCTTGCATTGTAATGCAAACACATAGCTTGCACATCGCATGCAGTTCGCACGCACACAGAATCATTCAGTACCGCATAAATGTATTGTCAACACTGTTTTGTGATTTATCAGTGAGGCGAGCAGTACGAGGCCAAGGGCCATGTGAGAGTGGCACGAGGCCGGTGCCGTGATTACTAATTAGCGCCACCTGTGGCCCTCGGCCTCGCCCTGCTCGCCACAATCAGTAAAATAGCTTAGAAACTGAAAAGTTCTAGCATATATTTCTAAGTAACTAAAACCTACAGCTTCACTATTAGTAGAGAGAAGCTGCCAGGAAGAATTAATTCACACACAATAGCTCTCTCACTAATGCATTCATTTAAATGTAATCTTTACGGTGCTACTTTATCTGTATCTGATTAAGAACGAGTTGAAATCTGTGAGAAATATAAGGACCCAAAGGACGATAGAACAGATAAAAAAAAAGCTGTTATGTAGGATCAATACCCTTGTGTGCAGCACTGTGTCATATGCCATGTAGCGTCTGGACCAGACAGACACACAAATTATTAATTATATTTAACGAATAATCCAGCAAACTCACTCTCCCAACAAAGGTCTGTGACCCATCCCCCCGAAAACTGAACTATCATCCTAAATCAAGCTAACACATAGACAGAACTAGGTCTCTGGTTACAGGACACATGAAGACTGATAACTTATGACCAGAAAGGGGACCAAAAATCTAATTATAATGACAGACATCACCATTTGGTAAGAAATCTTAATTTAATTATCTGGGTTTCTAAGGAAAATGGGCAAAAAGGTTCAGGGAGCCTGTAGGTAGATTTCCCACACGATAACAATGTGTAGTTTTTCGTTTCCAGGTAAACATTTCTTGAATTCCTCGATTTCCGAATTGTTGTTATTATGTTTGATTAATGAATTTGATTTTGAATTATTGTTCTATTACCTGGTCTATAAATTGTAAAACATTTGATTTTATTCTGACTGACTCTAAAATTGTTCTCCCAAGTAGATAAACTGAATTTGTATGTTCCCGCAAGTTTGCGTCAGATTACTGACGACTAATATTTGGCACTAATTCAAGTGTATTTGTTTTGCAAAGACAAGTTATTTCTGTTTAGGGCAGCAAACGCGCTGCTTGACCAACCTAAATCTGGGTGGGTCAGTTTTACCTCTGTTTTAATTTAATGTTACTTTAGATGAGTGTATGTGTGAAACCACGGGATGGCCAATCTAAAGCTATTATAAAATAAGTAAAGTTGGTTAACTTCTATGTAGTAGTGGCCATACCTATGCCCGAAGTAAATGTTATTTTAAATTCAAGCGTATGGAAATTCAAGGGGGCTATATAAAAGTATCTTTGATTGTGTAAGGGTGAATCCGATCGTCTAAGATATTAGCCAATTACCTCTGTTTGGTGACCGAAACTGGCGAGATTACGAGCGTGAGACCCGCAGAAGATGTGGGGACATAGGACACACACTCTGAGTGGCATAGCTTCCTAATCTGAGCAGGTAAAACATAATTAACGAGTAAAAAAATAATAATCAAATATTCATTCACTTTTAATGATGCCCAGATATCATTAAAACCTTTTTCATTTATGGAGTCAGATGAAATAAAGAGTTGATACATATGAGAAAATGTATTCCATTTAGTCTTGAATTTTGCGAAAAAGGAAAGACAGTAACAAGCAGAGACCTTCACACGCTGATCGGAAGACCTCCTTTGGGCCGATCGAGCCGGTCTTTCATGTGGTTTGGCCTGTGTATTGATTCTCTCTTTTAAACTCTTTTGGATTAATGTTTCAGACTTGCATACTATGGTTGACCAAAATCTCATGTGTATCATGGAGTTTTTATGAACTCCAATCCTTGTTCCTCATTTGTTCATTTACATTACATTTTACTAACTCTGTGATGCATTAGTATTCTAAGAATCTTGAAGGTTCTTCTCTTAACCACCCAATCAAATTAAGTATTCTAATGCCCTGCTAGAACACAAAGGATCGTAAAATTTCCCTCTAAAGAGAACAACTTCTTACTGGCTAACTGAGAGTATGACATCTTCACACTTAAAAAATCACTTATCACAAGATCACGACCAGTTTTCCGTTTTCTGAGAAATCCTGATGTGAAGATGATGCTGAGCTAGAATTCTTCTAAGGACCCCTAAGCTTGTGCCAGGCTGCAGCCTTGTCTCTGCATTCACCAAAGATCCTCTGCTCTGACTCCAACTGGTTCTCTCTCATCAAGACAAGATCAGAAACGATATCTGGAGCCTCAACAAATTGTATCAGGATAGTTTTATTCAAATGGGTGAGACGTGCAAGTATCAAACTTAAGGCTGATCTATTCTTCTGCATCGGACCTACGCCGTACCCTCTATGCTGAAGGCTATGCATCAGTTTTCATTTATACTTCTGCATCGTTGTCCGCGTTGACGTGCAATAACACATGCAGAGGGAGCATGTGAAAACCGAGGGAGGGGTTCTAGCAGACCAATCACAGCACTTGCGGTTCGTGTAGAATTGACATGTTGTTACATTTTTGGAGAGGTGCACGTGTGCACAACACGACAGTTCAAAACCAAATTCGCATAACCCTGTCCCTCATGATATTGACAGCATAATAACAGCCCAATGCCGAGTTAATCAGCACTCCCCAGTAACCTCCCTAGCTGACAGGCAATGCATGTTGGCGGGCTATTTGCAAGGACATGAGACAGAGGCTTTATGGGACACAGGCTCCCAGGTGTGTATTATCGATGAGCATTGGAAAGACAGGTACATACCGGAAGTCAGACTGAGAGATATTTCCAAAGCCACAGGAACACCAGAACGCCTACACCTTGTGGCGGCCAATGGTACTGACATGCCGTACGGAGGATGGGTTGAGGTGATGTTCAAGTTGGCCTCCCCTGCTAAAAGAGTGAAAGAATTAGTCATTCCTATGCTTGTTCTAAAGGGCCAGCAACTCCCTAAACCTATCATTGGATTTAATCGACCAAGTGATGAAACAAAAAAGATGCAGACAATTCGGACAAAGTAACTAACAGCCAGCTGTACCAAACCATTGTAAGCGCCTTTCCCAACCTGAGAAGAGGAAAAGTGCATACCTTCATCAATCTGGTGACAGCCGATGATCTAGGCGAGTATACGGTGAGTACTGCTAAGGGACCTGTGAACATACCAAAGCACACAATTATGCAAAAACAGTGCGAAGTTAAAATGCTACATGTGAGACAAGACAATGTGTTGCTGTTTGAGCCATGCATCAACCCTCAATACCCTGAAGGCCTAGAACTGTTTGACACTCAGCTGAAGGTGAAAAAAGGTGCCCGTCCTTTAGTCACTCTGGGCATGCAGAACGAGACAGACCACGATATTATCCTAGGAGGTGGAGTGGAGCTGGGCATAGTGCAACCAGTTAAATCAGTCTTACCTCCGGCGATGATCTCTCCAAGGGGAACATGGTTTGTGACTCAGGTTACGGTCCAGGAAACACCAAGGGGAACAGAGGAAGACAGCCTGTGGGACCCAACGGTCGACGTGAGCCATCTAACTGCACGGCAACAACAACAAGTGATGCAGATTTTAAGGGAGGAGTGGCAGGCTTTCTCAAAATCCGACGACGACATTGGTTGTGCAAAGGGACTGCAAATGAGTCTTTCCTTGAATGCCAGTACACCTGTAGCTCGGACATTCAATTCAGTTCCAAAGCCCTTGTACCAGGAGATGAAAGACTACCTACAGCTACAGGACTTAATAGCTCAAGGGTGGGTAGAAAAGTCCAACTCCTCTTATTCCTCTTAATGATGTGGAAAGTCCAGCCAGGGCAAAGAAAAGGACAGAAAGGAACAAGAAGGGTTTTGTGGTGCCATCAAACCAGCGAAATGAATGGACAGCGGACCACCAAGAAGTCTTCGAGAAATTGATTGAGTGCATGGTCCGACCACCAGTGTTAAGCCCGGGACACAAGTCGGCGTAGTTTTCCCGGTGTGTTCCGTACCGTTGGCTCTAGTCTGACGGCGTTGTTGTTTTTTTTGGGCCGATTCAACATGTCGAATCGGCGTCGGGTCGTCTGTGAAAGAGGGAACTCTGATTGGCTGTTCAGCTTAGTGAACGAGTCAGTGCTCGAGAATAATAGCAAAACAGCGAGCAAAGAAGTCAAAACGTTACAGATACAAGGCTGTTCTAATGTTATGTTATCTTACCTGAGTGTTCCTTGGTGAATATTCCAATATTAACATGAGTGGAGTGGAATAAAGAAAATGTTTAGCAGAATTGATATTCAAAACGGTAAGCACGCACTGCTTTGTTTATGGTTTGTGTATCTGCAGCCAGCAGCGTCGGTTTTTGAATGACAAATATAGATGAATATATCTGCAGAAATGGACAGTTGTCTCATTTAAACGCAGGTGCAGAATGCGCACTCTAGCTGACAGTCGCCTGTAGCTCTCTCGGTGTGTGTTCAAGCGAAGCTTTTTCCCCTGACGCAGGCGACGCGACAACACAGTCGGCTTTCATCAGCGCTACTTCTTTGGCGTCGGTTTGGTGTGTCCCGGGCTTTAGGGTACCCAGATTTCTCTGAACCATTCATCCTGCATACAGATGGATCAAATCAAGGCCTGGGGGCTGTTCTATACCAATGGCAAAGTGGAAAGTTGAGGGTGATTCCTTAGGGGTCCAGAACATTGACATCGACTGAGAAGAACTACCACCTCCGCAGCGGGAAGCTGGAATTCCTCGCCCTAAAGTGGGCTGTGACTGAAAAATTCAGGGACTATTTGTATTACGTCCCAACTTTCACTGTGTACACCGAAAATAATCCCTTGACCTATGTACTCTCATTTGCAAAACTCACCGGGTGCCGATGGGTCGGTGAGTTAGCGGACTTCCACTTCACAATCCGCCACCAGCAGGGAAGAGAGAATGTGGATGCAGACACGTTGTCTAGAATGCCGTTGGACGTAGAGACTGTGATGAAAGATTACACAGCAGAGCTTCCATCAGATTGCATCGGAGCAATGAGACCATCAGTCGAAATCCAGGATGAGCTGGGTCCCAACTGTCAGATGCGAGGATGTAATGGGATGAAGAGACACAGATGAAATACCACCAATGTCATTGTCAAAAGAGGAGATTCGACCAGCAAAGAGTGACGATAAGGACATCAAACTGATCGTCGAGCACTTACAGTCTGGGTCCGGGCCAGGCTCAAAGCAGTGGCGGGCAGTCAACCCAAAGTTCAGAGGTTTAATCCGAGAATGGGACAAGTTACAAACATGGCATATTCTACCGTAAAACGTCACAGCGGACTCAGCTTGTGTTGCCGGCCAAGTTCAAGCATATCATCCAGAGGGAACTACATGATGAGATGGGCCACCAAGGGCTGCATCGGACAACAAGCCTTAGTAGTAGGGGTGCGCCGATCCGATATTCAGTATTGGCATTAGTCCGATACTGGCAAAAATCACTGGATCGGATATTGTATGAAACGCGGGAGTATAATCCGATCACGGACCTTAGTCCTAAACTGTCATACAAATGCTTAACAACACTTGAGAGACATGCCGTACAGAGAGATGAGCAGCATGCGTCACGCAGGGTTGCCAGATTTTCACAACAAAACCTGCACAATTGCTTCTTAAAATTAGCTGGAACTAGTAGGAGGACGAAGTTCATGTTGTAATCCGCCAAGCCATAGAGGATGTCCCTATTTATGAGGTGAAACCTGAACAGGGGAAAGGAAGGTCAAGAGTCTTACATAGAAATCTACTGCTACCATGCGATTACTTACCATCAGCCATTGCAGAGAAAAAGGACTCCACAACTAAGAAAAACAGGGGTCAGCTTGGAAGGAACATAGAGTGTGTGCCACAGACCAACAGTGAAAGTGAAAAAGATGAGTACAGCCAGAGGTGGGCATAAATACATCAAAAACTATTTTGTTACAAAATACAAATACTGGCTCATGAAATGTAACAAAATAAAATACAAAATACTGATAAAATACAAGTAATTAGTAGGCTATTTTGAAAATACAAAAATACTCCCACAATAATCTTAAGTCTTTTTTTATTACTGAAAGATCAATAACACAAATAGTAGCAATTACACAAATATGAAAAATGTTTAAATTCAAAATGGCGAAGTAGCAAAATAAAAAAGTATGGGCATTTCACTAAATCTCTACAGGGCATGAAATAGCTCCCTCTGACGTAAATGGCATGTATAGCTAAGTTCACATCAATGGTGTGGTAGGGTGCCCTTAAGAGCAAAACGTGTTTGATGCAGGCTACATAGCCATATTATCACCGTTACTCTACTCGTGCCTTAAAGGACAAGTTCGGTATTTTACACTTGAAGCCCTGTTTTAAGATCGTTTCTGATGAAATAGAACGGTTAAGATTGAAATTTGGACAAATGCTGCTGTCCCGAGAATTTTCGGTTTCTGTGCACCCCCCCCCCCCATCCCCCCCCCCCCCCCCACCTCCATAATGGTTTCATAGGTGCACTGATAGAATCATTCATAAAATGCATTAAACTTTAGTTTAAAAAGACATGAAACTAACCGAGTGGTCTGGGGTGTTCACTGACAAAAATCGCTGCAAAAGATGCTTTCCAACAGGTGTTTTACCATTCATTGTAAAACTGTGGACCTATTTTTCCAAACGCCTCACAACCGGACATTCTTCCGTTGAGTGCTTGAATAATAGACACTCCAGCCCAGTTGGTGAGGATAATGCACCTTTGCCTATATTTGGATAGCGTAGCCTACGATACCGCGACTGGAAGACTACAGAAAGAATACAAACAATCCCATTTCCGTCATAGAACATCCAATACAAGTCAATGGATTTGAACAAAAACTACGATAAAACCTGTTGGAAAGCATCTTTTGCAGTGATTTTTGTGTAAAAATAACTCTAAATAATTTTCGTCACAAAATAAAAATTCCATTTTAATCATAATATATATGATTAATCATATTAATCATAATATGTGTGGGTTTGTTTTACACACGAGACTCTAACTGCCCTGACCGCGTATGCCTTTTCAATAGTAGAATCACGCTGCGTGCGCAAATACTGGAAAACAATAGGATTGATGATTATTTTACACAAAATCAATATCAATATTTCTCATATGCAATACGTTTAAAAACGTGTACAAACTGCAGATGGATGTTATATTGTGAACGCTTGCTTAGCATGGAGAGTTACGACAGACGCGCTGTTTCATGTAGGGCCTATGATGTCCTTTTATGAATGACAACACAGTGCATTGATCTCATAAGGCACAATTATTTTCTCTATAATGCCGTTCAGTGTGCAATATGTGTGTGTGTAGACTGTATATTTTTCACAAAAAACTTTACCTTAATGCCGTTTTTAAGAGTTCAAAACTCATTCACTTCTTGGAGGGAGCCCGGTCTACAGGATGTCACGTGATTTTCGTGCATCTAACCTGGACATTGCCAACATCAGACCGAAAATATGGCAAAATCATTTACTATTGTGATTTTTCTTAAGTATTTAAGTATTTGAAATACTCTAAATACACTCCCTCAAAATATTTTGTTACAAACTACATTTTATTTTTTCCACACCTGCAAAATACAAATTACAAAATACAGTAAAGTAATTAAATACGTATTTAAAATACATTTAATTGAAATACTGCCCATGTCTGAGTACAGCTTCAGAGTGGAATTCCAACAAAGAAACAAAACGACAAATGGACAACATGAGACAAATAGAGACATGTTATCAAGGGAGTCAGACTTACCTGAACCATCAGTAGCTACCCATTAACTAGCTCGTGAACCACATCCACAGTCAACCCAAGCTGAATTGGAAACTGAGCCTAGAGAAAAGAGAAAATTAGACGACACAAGAGACAGGCAGGGAGCTCAGGAGATTGGATCAACTGCTGAGTCTGAGGAAATAGAGTTAGTTGAGAGAGGAGCACCTGCAACACAAGAACAGAGAAACATGCATTAAGGGGAACAAAATAGTTTTAAGACAACAACGAGAATGCAACGGCCAGAAAAAAAGTTCACTTACGACACCTTTGGGATACCAGTATGTCGCAATGTGCAGAGCATGAGTGGTGACTATTATCAGGATTTCAGAGTTCCAAAAACTTGGTCAACAATGGCCCTTTCTTATCACCAAGCCACAGCTTTTTGCTACTAACTGTGAACTACCATATCTTTAAGTTGATCCACTGTTTTGATTAGACAACCAAGTGTCTTTGGGGTGCAAATAATATGGACTGTTGTTATGTGTAAGCTATGAACTGCCCTTTCTAATAGGCACACTGAAGAGCCTGGGAAAAATATAAGAACAATGCTTTGCCACGTTAATAACGTTTGTAAGAAACTAAACCGTTTGTAAATCCTTTATCCAAGATCCTTAAATCCAAGATTTCAGCAAGATAAGAGTATTTGTGTTTGTGCAGAAGATGTTTTATTCACCTTTGGGCCCGCTGCCGACACTCTCCCACCTAGCGGCCAGGAAGCGATGCCTTCTACGGCCTGCACTGAGTTTGTGGACATGCTAAGAAGACGTACTGAGAAGCTCAACGTTAAGTGGCCCGACGAGCCAGGCGATTCTCAGTCCTCCAAGCTTGACGGCGATTTCTGAGCAGCCAGTCTAATTAGACTAAAGCCCAATTTATTCATCTGCGTCAAACTCAAGCCTACGACACAGCTACGGCGTGAGTTTGACGCAGAAAAATAAATCAGGCTTTAGTCTCATTATTTGATACTTTAAAGCCCAATTTATACTTATAGTCCTGATCCACAGAACCAGCAGGTTGGTGAAGTCAGAGCCAAAGGCTAGTCAAACTAGCGGAAAAAGGCTGCTTCTGGGGTCTTAAGATCTCATAATGAATGTCGCTAAAAAATTGTAGCTTCCTTCTAATGGGGCGCAAATTAGACTGGGTGCTCAGAAACCGCTCGTCAAGCTTGCAGGACTGAGAATCGCGAGGCTCTTCTCAGTACGTCTTCTTAGCATGTCCACAGACTCAGTGTGGGCCGTAGAAGGCAGCACTTCCTGGCCGCTAAGTGGGAGAGTGTTGGCAGCGGCCCCAAAGGTGAACAAAACATCTTCCATTCCGAAGGAAACAGCATCGCACATACACTCACCTAAAGGATTATTAGGAACACCATACTAATACTGTGTTTGACCCCCTTTTGCCTTCAGAACTGCCTTAATTCTACTAGGCATTGATTAAACTAGGTGCTGAAAAGATTCTTTAGAAATGTTGGCCCATATTGATAGGATAGCATCTTGCAGTTGATGGAGATTTGTGGGATGCAGATCCAGGGCATGAAGCTCCTGTTCCACCACATCCCAAAGATGCTCTATTGGGTTGAGATCTGGTGACTGTGAGGGCCATTGTAGTACAGTGAACTCATTGTCATGTTCAAGAAACCAATTTGAAATGATTCGAGCTTTGTGACATGGTGCATTATCCTGCTGGAAATAGCCATCAGAGGATGGGTACGTGGTGGCCATAAAGGGATGTACATAGTCAGAAACAATACTCAGGTAGGCCGTGGCCTTTAAACAATGCCCAATTGGCACTAAGGGGCCTAAAGTGTGCCAAGAAAACATCCCCCACACCATTACACCATCACCACCAGCCTGCACAGTGGTAACAAGGCATGATGGATCCATGTTCTCATTCTGTTTACACCAAATTCTGACTCTACCATCTGAATGTCTCAACAGAAATTGAGACTCATAAGACCAGGCAACATTTTTCTAGTCTTCAACTGTCCAATTTTGGTGAGCTCTTGCAAATTGTAGCCTATTTTTCCTATTTGTAGTGGAGATGAGGGGTACCCGATGGGGTCTTCTGCTGTTGTAGCCCATCCAGCTCAAGGTTGTGCGTGTTGTGGCTTCACAAATGCTTTGCTCCATACCTCGGTTGTAACGAGTGGTTATTTCAGTCAAAGTTGCTCTTCTATCAGCTTGAATCAGTTGGCCCATTCTCCTCTGACCTCTAGCATCAACTAGGCATTTTCGCCCACAGGACTTCCGCATACTGGATGTTTTTCCCTTTTCACACCATTCTTTGTAAACCCTAGAAATGGTTGTGCGTGAAAATCCCAGTAACTGAGCAGATTGTGAAATACTCTGGCACCAACAATCATGCCACGCTCAAAATGCACAGATTCAGCGCAATACGCTGTATTTAATATATCATGAGTACTCACGAGTTGCGTATTTGCGCAAAATCCGTGCAGATTTGGCTTACACAAACTTCGCCGGCAAAGTGAGTAAACAGAAATTAGAAACATGCCAAATTGGCTCCTGATTTGTCAGCGTTACCCACCAAAGTTAATTTTTACCCGTATTTGGTGGGTTGGAGGGTGTTAATTTCAATCCCTGAATGTTGCACTCCTGTTTGTCATTGTGCACAAAACTTCACGCCAATAAATCATCAGAAATATTGCTGACTTGAGCGCATCTCAAGCGTCCTCTTTACGTTCGTCCTAATGCCTGTTAGTTGTCCTTGGATTTGCCTATATTTGGCGAAAATGGAAACGTCTTTAGACATGGAAAATTGATTTTACAATCGATTCAATGAACACTTATGTCTCAAAAATCGAACAGGATTTTTTCACAAAAGTGTCAGCCCTAAAACGTAACCGGTCTCTGATTTGTAGGTTGCATTGACACCTAGCGGTGGATGCTCGGTTTGAAGACCTAGTCAGTGACGTCACGGTATGCAAAATTGTTTAAATTCATACCTATATAATCACCACGAATTCTTTCGCCGGGAGCCTTACATTGAATCTTGAAAAAAAAAAAATAGACTAACCGACTTACAGACTTTTTTTTTTTTTTTTTTGCTGTTACCACAAACCAAAATATTTTTAAGGATGGCCTGAACTGAACAGACTTGCATATTTGGCTGATTATTGCTGCTGAAAAATTATCATGTTTTGGTCTGTACTAATCGGTCGCACCGGGAAAAAAAATTCTATACTGGCAAATGTTAAAGAGAAGAGTGTAAAAAATGGATGAAAGAGGCGTTTGTGGTTGAGAGAGGCACAGCATTAGCCACATGTGTAAATGAAGCGCAGACTATGGCTTAAATTTTGACGAAGAGAGAGGGTGTGGCTTAACTATGGCTACATTCAAACTGTCAGTCCAAATCCGATTATCTTTGTAAATTATCCGATTGGAATCTGATCTAAAATGATGTCCACACTGTGTATCACAACTGTTCAGATCCGATTTGTTTGTTCACGCAGCTCTTTGGCAATATGGCAATGACGTTGCGTTGATGGAGGGGTTTGCATTTGCAATAGAGATGTTGTCTTATTTAAATTTTACAACATGGAAAAGTGTATCCGCCGCGCTGGACTACTGCGTCTTGAGCCTGCTGCAGAACTGTAGAATCATTACAGAAGTTTTGTTACAAATTATCAGCATAATAATTTGAGGGGGAAATAATTAATAAATAATAATGAGTTATTTTGAAACTCTCTTATAACACAATTTGATTCAGTGGAAGAAAATCTGCCCTTTTGTAAATAAGTTCAAATGATTAATGTCACAATATTTAAAGTTTCCAAAATTCTAAATAGTTTCAAGGTAAAAAATGATATGATCAATAAGTTATGACTACATATGTTTTTACATTGCTTTAACTCATCAAAATAAGTTATGCAATTTTAAACTTTTTTTAGTCAGTTTAATGTAGCCTAATTTAAGTTGAAATGAGATAAGTTGATTGTACTAAAAATGTTAAGGCAGTAACTTTTTTTACACTGTTGTTGTCAGGTTTAAATTAGAGTTTCAGACTTTTTTTTTTTTAGAAATGTTAGGTAAAAATGTTCAAGCCCTTTTGAAACCAGGTAGTGTTTTTCAGCCTGTGTCCCCACGCAGTGCATCCAGTTGGGGGCGTCCTACATTGGCCACGCGTGTTGGAGCCAAAATTAAACCAGGACGGGCCAGGGCAGAATGGAGACATTAAATTCTTTCACATTTGGCCGCGAGTTTTGTTTCCAGATAAATGGCCATCGCTCTCCATGCAGGCCTGACTCTGATCCCTGCTTCAGGAACACAGGAATGTGGTCTCTCTCTTTTTCTTTTTTTCTGTTTGAGTGACGCAAAGCACGCTGAGGTTACCACCTATTTGAGTGTGCTTGTGAACTTTGGCACCTCCCTGCGTTTGTGAGTGTTATGTGTGTGGATGTTTTCTCTGTAATGCACAGGGCACAAATCTGCTTAACATTTCAGGTCAAAAATCCAAATTATGTACAAGAGAGATAAATCAGCAGCTAGAACAAGAAGAACCAGCTGTTTTGTGAAGGCACGTGCAGGTATGACAAAACCTCTTTTTTTGAAGAGGCTGCTTTTTTCTTTCTTTTCCATCAGTTAGAGTTGGCCAGACTCCAATAACTTGTCCCATTGATCTAAAGCGAAAACGACCCTGAGCACTCACACAGCCTGCCGGGCGAGAGGGCAGACGGGTGTAAAAACATTTTTTCACCCTTGTGGGTTTTTTTGTTTGGGCTCAATCCCCAGTCCTTTCAGGGGACATAAAGAAAGTGCTGCCCTCAGCAGGGTCATGTGGGATAGAACCACGGCAGAGGCGAGAGGCAGACTATAGGTGGCGATTAGGCCCTCTAATGTGTGATGAATCCTTTTACAATCACATGATATGAACTAATGTCACCATTTAATTATAAAACAACAGAGAGTGAGCTGAGGGAGGAGGAGTTTTTGTTGGTTGGGGAACACAGCGACCAGCTGTACTAAAGTGAGAAGCACCAGCATGGATGACCACCACAGTTCTAACATTTATTTTTGTTTCTGGATGAGCTTAAAATTGTTAAAACTTTCCTACTCATGTAAGATGTCGTCCGGAAATTACGCTTTTGGACAGCTTTGATCCCAAACATCTCATTTTGAAGGACTTATTTGTAATGTTGTTAAATTTAGGATGGTCTATCTGGGTTTAGAAAGAAGTGTGACTATCAATGTGATACAGCTCATTTTAAACAGAACAACTGACACACATTGTGAATGAACATGACCTGTGTAAATTCACTTAGAGTCACTGTTACTGCCATTTTGCTTTTAGATACAGACCCTTGTTTAGTATATGAGCAGGAGTCCAGACATTCTCTGTACTGAACTAGAATGGTGCGAGAGTGTGTTCAGAGAGATCTGTGTGCCCTGCCATTGTCTTCTGGTTCATTCTACAATCGCAGTGACAGAAGCCACTTTCAGCTGGCAAAAGGTCAAACTGCAATGCACACCAATCCCATACAATACCATGTATGACTTTAAACGCATATGAACTTTAACTTACAGTATATTATTTTCACTCTTATAATCAATATTTACAATTTCTGTAAATAATTTAATTATTTTTCGTAGGGCATGATAATATGTATGTTGCTGCTCAATAATGCAGCTAGAGTACAAACATGTTAGCAAAATATTTCTATAATATATATATATATATATATATATATATATATATATATATATATATATATATATATATATATATTAGTGCTGTCAATCGATTAAAAAAATAATAACTAATCCCACATTTTTCTGTAATTTAATTAAATTAATTAATTACAGAATAATTAATTACAAAATAAAAATAATTGTAAAATAAATAATTTTCTTACAACTCTACCAATTCATTTAACACCTTTAACAACTCATTTAGGACTGTGCTTACAAAGTTTCTTGACAAACTTTTGGCATAATTTTGTACGTTTTTGTCCGCAAAAGAAAACTGAGTGCAGAGCTGCCATGCTGTCTGAAGCCACATTCATGTGTGCGCGATTCAGGTGTTTGTCCACATACAGAGAGCGGCTTTACAGACAAACACGCCAGTACAGATTTGAGTTCTTTTGCGTCTTATCGCGCTTGAATAGCACTTGAATGAATTATAGCGTGATCATATATATAGCTCAGCCAACAGTTGTTTTTGATAAATTGAAACGTTTATTTTTTATATTTAATTATTAAATTAAAAAAATATATATTTAATGTTTAAAGGATTTTTTAAAACAATTGGTACTAGTATTACTGCAATATAAAAACACCAAAGGGACTTTTATGACTGTATAAAAGGCCCATGGCGAAAGAAGACTTTTATTGCGGGACTTTTATTTTGATGGTTATTTTAGTGTGCGATACCCGTTGCTTCCAGTAGGAGGCATTATTATCATTGATTGTTGCTTGTTGCCTACTGCGTCCCTGTAGACTACTGAGAAAACGGCAGCTGCGCACCTAGAAGTTTCTTCCTGCCTGTTATTTGGATGTTCGTTTGGTGTTTGGTGTTGAAAGTATTAGTACATGACCATAAAGTATGTTTTCTCTGATTTCTCAATGTTTTAACTGTGTTTAAGTGTATTATTGAGCCTTGTGCACTTAAATGTGCATGAACGGACATGTAGGCCTACTACCGATTCATGTACGATCGACAGATAAACAAGATGTGTAACTGATTTCTGCTAAATATAGTTAAATGTGACAGTTTATGTTGTATGTATCTTTGATATGTTAACTAATTATTCTGCAGAAGGATTATCCAGTATTATTTCCCTTTAATTATGCCAATTTGGGAATTTAGATTGTTTGTTTGGGGCATCTAGATTCATTAATATATAATGCTAAAGTAATTTGTGATCAAACCAATCGTTTTTGATTTTGTCTTCAATTACCCATCCTCTCCATATTTTGAGCTTTAATTTTCATTTACAGGTGATACTGAATATGTTAGTAGAGTCTGTATTAAGAAGGAACTGATTCATCTGTGAATGTACACCTTTATACTTATACTAGTGTAATGTTTTTGTTATTTTAAACTAATACTCAATACACTTTGGAACGAAGCACCAGTCTCCTCATTCTTTGTGTCCTGACCGACACCCAGGGGTGTATACTGCTAACTCCACCGACCAAGTCATTCGAAGTGAAATGGTTCTGTCCCTTCTGTGATAGTACAGAGCATTATTTGAGTCAATGCAAACCATTTGCTGAAACTTACTACTGACCAGGCCAAAGACTGGATTCGAGGGAATAATCGTTGTTGGCGCTCAGCCATCATGCTGCTCAGTGTGATCTGAAGAAGCCCTGTAACCTGTGTCAGGGCAAACACCTTCGCCCTCTTCACAATGTGAATGTTAGATCCTCCCAAGAGAATGCAGTCAGTGCTGAGAAGAGTTGCCTTACCAGTTCCTCTCCAGACAGATTTTACCTGGACAAACCTGTCGTTGGGACCCGTGTCATGCTCAAGGTAGTACCTGTACATATTCATTATGAAGACCGTACTTTAGACACTATTGCGCTTCTGGATGAAGACTCTGAGCGAACCATTCTGCTCCCAACTGCTGCCAAAGCCCTGGGCATACAGGGTACACCTGAAGATCTCCCGCTGCACACAGTGCGTCAAGACTTTGAAGTTCTTCATGGGTCATCTATATCGTTTCAAGTATCCCCATCCCATAATCCCCAAACCTGTTACAAGATTGAATATGCTTTCACTGCAGATCGCCTCAATCTGTCACTGCAGTCTTATCCCATGGATCAACTGCAGAGGAAGTATAAATACTTACGCGGTCTTCCCATCCTGCCTTTTCCCATTCCCACCCTTCTGATTGGGTCAGATCAGCCACATCTCATTACACCAATTGAGCCTTTTAGATTAGGTTCTCCAGGTGGACCTGCTGCTGTTCATACACGCCTGGGACGGACCCTTCAGGGCCCCGCATCATTCATGGGGCGGCCTGCATCGTCCCAACAATGCCTACTGACATCTGTCCTTCCACCACAAGATGAGCTCTTCAAGAAAGTCCAAAGACTCTGGCAAATAGAAGCTGTTCCACACAGGAATGAGAAAGAGGTGACTCGATCCAAGCAAGATCAGGAGGCTTTAAAGGTACTTGAAACCAAGACCATCCGCACAGAAGTGAATGGAATTCTTAGACTGGGGACACCATTGCTCCCACAGAAGGATATGCCTCGGTTGCATGCCCCTAAGGAGTCAGTCATGCCAAATCTGCGCAGTATCGAGAAGCGTTTGTTAAAGGATCCAGTGAAAGCAAAGACCTATAGTGCAGAGATGGAGAAGCTCGTTCAGACAGGAGCTGTACAGGAAGTAACTAAGGAGACAGACTCTTGACGAATGTTGGTATATACCCCACCACCTTGTCAGTCATAATGGGAAATCCCGTGTTGTTTTCAACTGTTCCCATCAATATCATGGGCAAAGTCTCAACCAGTATCTGTTGCCTGGACCTACCCTTGGAGCATCATTGCTAGGTGTACTCATCAGATTTAGGGAGCATCCAGCTGCAGTAAGTGGTGACATCAAGGCAATGTTCCATCAGGTCCGCCTCCTTCCTGAAGATCGCCCCCTACTGCGGTTCCTTTGGCGTGATCTGAAAGTGGATTGCGCCTCCTAAAGTCTTTGAATGGCAGGTGTTACCCTTCAGGACTACATGTAGTCCATGCTGTGCCACTTATGCTCTGCAGCACAATGTGATCGAGCACAGCGTTGTCGATGAGTCCATCAGGTTCTCAGTGGAGAAATGTTTTTATGTGGACAACTGCCTTCAGAGTCTATGTACCCCTGAGGCCGCCAGGCACTTGGTCGACAGACTGAGAGAGATGCTTTCCAAAGCTGGATTTGAGATACGGCAATGGGCCAGCAATGTCCCCAGTGTTCTGAGTCACTTACCCCCAGAAGCTCAAGCTGAGAGCTTGGAACTTTGGTTGGCTCAAGAGAAGTCTGACATACCAGAGTCAACCTTAGGCCTAAGCTGGAACTGGCAGACTGATACCCTGGCGTACAAGCACCGACCTGTTGTATATGAGACTCCCACCCTCCGGAATATCCACAAGGTCCTAGCCACTCAGTATGACGCTTTGGGACTTCTTTTGCCCTACACCACTCGAGCAAAGATTATTATTAGGCAGCTATGGAGTAAACACCGGGGTTGGGACGACCCGAACTTACCACCTGAGCTCCTGCAGTCATGGCGTGTCTGGGAGAATGAACTTCAGTACCTTCCAAACATCACTCTCCCTAGGACTTATGTCCCTCCTGAGGTAAAGGATGGTGCCACGCATGAAGTCCACATATTTTCAGATGCTTCAGAGCAGGCATATGGAGCTGTTGCGTACTTGAGGACCACTGACAAGAGAGGCCAAGTGTACCTGTCTTTTGTGGTGGCTCGATCCCGAATGGCCCCCAAACGTTCTCTTTCAATTCCTCGATTGGAGCTTTGTGGAGCTCTTGTGGCCGCTCAGTTAGCTACACTGTAATGAATTGCTGTAAAAATTACAGCATTATTTTACAGCAGCTGGCTGTTTTCTAATAATACAGCATATTGCTGTAAACTGCAATGCATTCTGGGGTCGCGCGTCGGTTTGATTCAAAATACAGAATATTACTGTAAATTTCAAATCTTCAGAGGCATTGTGATCTTCAACGGTCGTGTCGGCGGCGGCAAGAGGAGTGATTCTCAACTCTGTGGTAAGTGACTTATTATTTCAGTTTCTTATTTTTCATGTTGGGTTACTCGTAGACTATGAATGTAACGTTATATTCGCGGTTCATATTGGTAACTTAACCCCGGATCACACATCCTCCGACCGCGGGGCGCAAGGGAGACTTGCGCGGGGCTTCAGCAGCACGGACGCGGTAGTATTTCACACATTACTCGGGATCTATGGGCTCCTATGTTAAGAATTACATGCTTTAATGACAAAAGTCGGTATTCACACGAGCTTCGTGTTGATCAGCACACTTCGTCGTGATTATTGTATGGTGTAAATCAAATCAAAATCAAGTCATCTGTTAAAATGGGCGCCGAAATTAAAACGGCGTTGCTAAAACCTTGCGTCAGACTCACAGAGGATGTGTGTAATATAACGTTAGCCTACATTTTGAATGGTGCTGTAATACCAGTTTTTATTCGCATGTTTAATATGCCGGTGTAAAAATCCCTTACATTTCAGTACATATATTTTAGCTATAGCCTACTCTGTGTGTGTAATTAGCTTATTGTTTGTATAATGCCTTTGTTCATTTTATTTAAAAGAAAGAGTTCCTGCACTCTGAATACTAAAATATAGTTTAAATGTATAAAAGCTGAAAAATAAAAATGGTATAGTAAAAAATAAATTGTGCCACATGTGCTATTGTTTTAGGAGACAATTTGACAAGTGGACACTGGAAGGCCAAGTTTTGTGTAAGGAGAGCATTCAGCCCAGCTTCCTGTCTGGCCTTGCCATACTGTTCACTGCGTATTACATATGCAATCAGGAGGAGGCACCTTGGAGTTCATTTAAAGGTAATGATTGAATTCTTAACTACTTCAGTACCTGCATTTTACACATGTATTCAATATCAGAACTTGCCTTTAGATATATTATCTGTTGAGTTAATTAGTCTTAATTACATATTGTCTGTTTCCTGGCCCTTTAGGTGCTTTGTATGTATCAATCCGGAGAGAGGAACAAAGAAGTCGAGAGGAAAATTGCCATCTAAAACGACAGGGCAAATGGTACAGAAGAAACAGGTTGCAGTGAACCCACATGTTGCCACTCTCCCCAGCAAAGTGATGGGTTATCAGTGGAATTTCTGAAATGTAAGTAACACACACACACACACACACACACACACACACACACACACACACACACACACACACACACACACACACACACACACACACACACACACACACACACACACACAAAGATCTATTCTTTCTTTAATTGTAACCTTTTAATATTCTCTACCTGTCTCTAACTGTATCTGTCATCCCTCTATCTGTCTCTGACTATATCATTATGTTTTGTAATATATCTAATATATTGTCCTTTCCAATATTTCTAGCCACTCTTTGCATCCTGTGATGGAAAAGCATCTGGAGCTGAATTATTTTTGATCAGAAGTTTGTTGGACTCACTTGGGGCCTTGTTGTTTGGATATGTTTGTCTGGTAATGAAGTGGTGAAAATTCATCCGTGTCCGTGTTTTTCAGAACCATTTTATTATGATCATGTTGGTCAACTTGTTTTAAATGTATGTCGTTTGCGTATTTCTTCTTTGTGTGAAGGGCCATGACGGCTAATTTGTTTCAAGTAATTAAAAAATATTTAATTTCATGTCCATTTAAAAAAAAATACAAGTTTGTGAATAAAAATTAAATCAAAATATACAAAATACACAGTTTTATTACTTTTTTTCATGCATATTTTAAAGTTATAAATTAAACAAATGTTGACCTGTTTTTCAAGATTAGGATGTTGAATGATTTGTTTGTTTTGTGAAGTAATAGGGGAATTAAGTTGTGCATTATACAACACTTAATGTATTTAAAAACAATTTGCATTTGATGAATAATTAACATTTCAAATTCAGCTGCCAGTCATTAATATTCAGACATCAGGAAAATATATTGTATATACTGCATTTTACATATTTCCTCTAGATATAGCAAATACAGAGAATCATGTAACTTACTGTAAGAAATACAACAATTTAAAAAATACTGTAATCAGAGAATACAGTAAAATTCTGTAAATTAAATTACAGACGCTACTGTAAAAAATACAGTAACTGGCTGGCAACCCTGCTGCCAGTATTTTACTGTAAAATTTACAGGTAATTTTTAACAGTGTAGATTGCTCAAGAAAGAACTGACCTTGCCAATAGAGACCACAGTGTTGTGGACGGACTCCTCTACAGTCCTTACCTGGCTGAACTCTGAATCCTGCCACTACAAAGTCTTTGTTGGCAATAGAGTCGCTGAAATCCAAGAGCTAACAGAGGAGTATTCCTGGCGTTATGTGGATTCAGCCAGCAATCCTGCAGATGACCTCACTAGAGGAAAACCTCTGAATGTCCTTACAGAGATGAACAGATGGTCTCAAGGTCCTTCCTTTTTACTCCAGGATCCAGCTACCTGGCCAGTATTGCCTAGCACAGACCTGAAAGATGACCACACAGAGCTACGGAAGTCTGTCTTCTGCGGCGCCACTGCAGTGCCACCCCAATCAATCATCCCGGACGTCTGGAACCACAATACTTGGCAGGAACTCATGGATGCCACTGCTAAGGAAATTCCGGTAAACCCTACTTCTGAATCCTTTCCTGATGCAGATGATTATCGTCAGGCTGAGATCCTTATTCTTAAGCGTGTTCAGCAGGAGTCTTTCCCCAATGATTATCAGCGTTTGGTTACTGGGAAACCAGTGTCCTCGGACAGTCGCCTTCTTACCTTAGCTCCGGAACTGGACAGATTCAATGGTTTAATCCGAGTGGGAGGTCGATTGAGGAGAGCGGAGTCCATTGACGAATCTACCTTACACCCCATTGTGTTGGACGCTCATCATCCAGTCACACGGCTACTGATTAAGCATTATGATTGCAAGCTGCATCATCCAGGACCTGAGCGAGTGTTTGCCGAAATCCGGCGTTATTATTGGATCATCCGTGGACGTGAAGCCATTCGTCGGCACCAGCATGGGTGTCTAGTCTGTCAGCGTTGGAGGGCAAAACCAACTATTCCGAAAATGGCAGATTTACCTCCTGCCCGTCTCCGTCTACATAAACCTGTTTTTTACTCATGTGGAGTAGACTGCTTTGGGCCAATGATTATTAAGATTGGGAGACGCACAGAGAAACGTTGGGGGATAATCTTCAGGTGTCTAACAACTAGAGGGGTGAACTTGGACCTCCTCGGTACCATGAATGCTGATTCCTTCCTGATGGCCCTTAGGCGGTTTGTTGCACGGAGGGGAACACCTGCGGAACTGTGGTCAGACCAGGGAACAAACTTCAAAGGGGGTGAAAGAGAGCTCAGAGAAGCTTTTGCTGAAATGGCTCCTGACTTACAGAAACAGCTTGCTCGTCAAAGGATCCAATTTCACTTCAATCCTCCAGGGGCCCCACATTTCGGAGGAGTGTGGGAGAGAGAAGTACGATCGGTAAAGTCAGCCCTTTATACTACGGTGGGAGCTCAATCAGTTCCTGGAGAAGTCCTGCTGACAGTCCTTCTAGAGGTGGAAGCTATTCTTAACTCAAAGCCTTTAGGGTACGTGTCCTCTGATGTTGCCGACATTGACCCAGTGACACCACACGGCCTGCTCATGGGGCGGCCGGATGGTTCCTTGCCCCAGGTTATCTACCCGGAGTCTGAATTGTTGAGTCGCAGACACTGGAGGCATTCACAAGTCTTATCAGACAACTTCTGGTCCAGATTCATCCGAAACTACCTTCCAGGACTCCAGACCCGGCAAAAGTTGCAGTCCTCTCCCCCAGACTTAACTGAGGAAATGGTTTGTCATGGTTGTAGATCCACAGATTCCTATGTAGACTACTGAGAAAACGGCAGCTGCGCACCTAGAAGTTTCTGCCTGCCTGTTATTTGGATGTGCGTTTGGTGCATTTTTTGGGCATTTTTTGGGGCGGGCCCGGCCCCCTATGGCCCGCCCATAGTGACGGGTCTGAGTAGAGACTGTATTAAGAAGGAACTGATTAATCTGTGAATGTACCCCTTTATACTTATTCTAATGTAATGTTTTTGTTATTTTAGGCTAATACTCAATACACTTTGGAACGAAGCACCAGTCTCCTCATTCTTTGTGTCCTGACCGACACCCAGGGGTGTATACTGCTAACAAGTAGAACTAGAGCCTAGCAGTGTCCTTTCCTCTCGAGCAATGACAGTTTAGAAGTCAGTTTTGTGTTACCCAGCTCTATTAGATTGTTAATAATTCATAATGAATACTTTTTTCAAATGAAAATAAACTTAAGGGGATACATACACTATGGCCACACCTGAAAACTTATACAGCTGACTTGTTGCCTTGCCAAATATCAGGCAATGACTGCAGGCAGTGTTTGAGCAAAATAGAGAGTTTTGGTGAAAACTAAGTAAATGTTTAATTACTACAATAGTAATTTCTCGTTAGAAATGCCATTAAAAGGGAAAACTGACGTATTGTCTGCGCGGACTAAGACGTGGCGTCCTCTGAGGTTCGACAGAAATGCTTTCAGGGCCAACCCAACTGCTTTCATCTCCAGACAATTGATATGTAAGCTCCAAACATGGAGCCACACTGCTCCGTGCTCGACCAGAGGCCGGATGCAGGCATGCCCTCATGCAGCGCTCCCCAACCCAAGTTGGATGCATCTGTAAGAACCACTTTCCTCCTGGAAATTGTTCATATTGTCACCCCCTCGTGATGCCAGTTCTGAGCCCGCCAGGGAATCAGGGTTCTTAAACAACCGTGATTCACCATAACGCGGAAGCTGCCTGACTGCCATGCATGAGTTGGCACACAGCGTTTCAGCCAATGCTGCATCGGGCGCATGCGCAGTAATCCCATGCGGAGTACTGGCGATGCTGCTGCCATGAGACCAAGCAGTTTCTGAAATTTCTTCAGTGGCTCCCGCTCGCGCAATCTTAAAGTGCCTGCAAGCGCTCGCACCGAGAGCGCGCGTTCTGGTGTGAGTCGCACTGTCATAGCTCTCGAGTCTAAAACTGTGCCCAGAAAGATCACGCTCTGGCTGGGGGTTAGTCTGCTTTTTGAAACATTGATTGTGAAACCCAGGCATTTTAGATGGCCGAGAATCAAATCCCTGTGAGCTAATAGCTCGATTCTCGACTGTGCCAGCACCAGCCAGTCGTCGAGATAATTTAACACGCGCACTCCCTGATGTCTCAGAGGAGAAAGCGCTGCATCCACACACTCCGTGAATGTACGGGGTGCCAACGATAGACCGAACGGCAGAACGGTGTATTGATAAGCCCGGCCCTCGAAGGCAAATCTCAAGAATCGGTTGTGACGAGGATTTATTTGAATGTTAAAGTAAGCATCCTTCATATCCATTGTGACAAACCAATCCCCCGGGCGCACTTGCGGGAGGATATGTTTGATAGTTAACATTTTGAACGGCCGTCTCATGAGAGCTTTGTTCAAATGTCTCAAATCTAGAATGGGTCTGAGACCGCCGTCTTTTTTCGGAATCAGAAAATAGCGGCTGTAAAAACCCATATTTTTTAGCGCGCGCGGGGGGGGGGGCTAATTCTATCGCCCCTTTTGCTAATAGATTCTGTACTTCGGTGCAAAGGACGTGACCCACGTTGCTTCTCACCGAAGTCTCGAGAACCGCCTGAAATTTCGGGGGTCTGCGAGCGAATTGGAGCGAGTAACCTCGCTTTATAGTGTTTATGACCCAACTCGACACATCGGGGAAAGCTTGCCAGGCTAGAACCCGTGTGGCTAGGGGGACCTGATACCCTTATATTGTGATTTGTGTACACATTGAGTATTGGACTGACTGTACAAGCACTTGCCTGTGGGGAAGTCAGTGTTACAACGGGGGAGGGGCCGCCTAGTGAAGGGGGACCGTGAACCCATATATTGTGATTTGTGCACACGCTTAATGTTGGACTGACTGCACAAGCATTTGCGTGTGGGGAAGTCAGTGTTACAACAAGGGAGGGGCCGCTTAGTGAAGGGGGACCGTGAACCCATATATTGTGATTTGTGCACACATTGAGTATTGGACTGACTGTACAAGCATTTGCGTGTGGGGAAGTCAGTGTTACAATGGGGGAGGGGCCACCTGATGAAGGGGAACCGTGAACCCATGTGTTGTGCTTGTGAAACTGATAGCTAACATTTTGAACGGCTGTCTCATGAGAGCTTTGTTCAAATGTCTCTCATCTAGAGTGGGTCTGAGGCCGCGGTCATTTTTCGGAAAAAGAAAATAGCGGCTATAAAAACCCGTATGTTTTAGCACATGGGGGAGTAATTCTATCGCCCCTTTTGCTAATGAATTCTGTACATCGGTGCGAAGCATGTGACCCACGTTGCTTCTCACCGAAGTCTCGAGAACCGTCTGAAACGTTGAGGGTCTGCGAGCGAATTGGAGTGAGTAGCCTCGCTTTATAGTGTTTATAACCCAACTCAACACATCGGGGATAGCTTGCCAGGCTATAACCCGTGTGACTAGGGCTTGACACACTGATTGGGATGGGCCGCCTAACATAGGGTGACCTGATACCCTTATATTGTGATTTTTGCACACATTGAGTGTTGGACTGACTGTACAAGCATTTGCGTGTGGGGAAGTTAGTGTTACAACAGGGGAGGGGCCGCCTAGTGAAGGGGGACCGTGAACCCATATATTGTGATTTGTGCACACATTGAATGTTGGACTGACTGCACAAGCATTTGCATGTGGGGAACTCAGTGTTACAACAGGGGAGGGGCCGCCTAGTGAAGGGGGACCGTGAACCCATGTGTTGTAATCGTGTGCTTTATTTGGGTCGCCGTGAAAACGGCGTTTGTTTGCAAAGACGCGCACACTGCTGCGGGCCTGTGTGTGCTGCGGAGAAACACGGTTGAGATGTGTAGTCTGCTGAACTGTAGCTCGCTCAGGCTGAAGGCTTGTTCGACGGCGTAGGCTCAATAAATGGTCAGAGACGTGAAATTTGTCGCTGATGGAGTAAAATCTGCTATAATGGTGAATTCGGGGACTATTATAGACTGAGGTCACGCCCCCTTGGCGGGCTCTGACGTGCGACCAATGAGATCACTCTGCGTCATACACGTCAGAGCCCGCCAAGGGGCCGCCAAGGGGGCGCCCGCGCCATTGAATGTGCAGTTGCCGCTGCGCAGCCTATGAGCGAGTCAGACGCTCATGTTCTAGCTGAGCAGCTGCAAATGCGATTCACATAAAGGCTTCAGTAAATCGAGTAAAAGGAGTTTCCCCACTGCGTATAGCTACGCAATACGAAGTGACTGTTCGAAAGGGAATTTCAAATACTTTTAGCCTTTTATGTTTAAACCAGAGTCAGAAAATGATGGAGAGACTCAAGAAGAAGTGACAACATGTAGAATGCAACAGGATATTTCTGAATGGTTAGTTGATGAATTTATGTAGCTTATGTGTAGTTATCTTCGGTAACACTTTAGAATACGTTCCTTCGTTAATGAATAACTACACAGGAACAAATGAGTAACACAATATTAACAATCTAGTAACTACTATTATCTAACAAGAAATTCTGATTAACGAATTAGTAAGTAATAGCACACAGATGAAAGTGGTAGTTCACTATTAACTAATCAATAACTACTATTTTTTTAAGGCTTCCCAGAGAAAAAAAGTTGGAAAAAAAATTGAGAGAAAAAGTTTCATAATTCATGCAAAACTAATCAATAACTAATGCAGGGCAAATGACTAGCACTACATTAACATTTGTACTGCTACTGTAAACGAATACACAAGGTTTATCAATATGTAATAGCATAGCAGACTTATGATTTGGGAAATAATAAGCCTATGCTCTCTCCTAGAGAACTATCTATCAACTGAATCATTTTAAAGAAATGGATATTTAAATGCAGTTGTCGGGACCTTACTTGTCCTGTGGCCAATTTTCCGGCATTCATCTGGACTGGCATTGAATCACTAGAGTCACGGTGATGACTGGAACATATTGAGTTATCAGCTATCCAAATACCATATACAATGATTTTATTATTTAACCTACCTCACAAAAAAATATGTTTTTATGTATGTCTCATCGCTCATATATGTGTGTGCAAATATCTTGTGAAGGATTAGAAGAGTAACTATTTAGTAATGACTGAAGTGTTACTACATACTTCTAAAGGAATTACTAATTATTTGGATCCGTATTCTAAAGTGAAGATCATGGTAACTAACTGGTAATGACTCGTGTTACTACATACTTCTAAAGGAATTACTAATTATTTTAAGTTTTTGAGGTTTTTGCTGAAGTTTTAAATAGTAATTCCCATAGAAGTATGTAGTAACACTTTAGTCATTGCTAGTTAGTTACCATGATCTTCACTTTACAAAACGGATCCAAATAATTAGTAATTCCTTTAGAAGTATGTAGTAACACTTCAGTCATTACAAGTTAGTTACCATGATTCTTACAGTAGTTCTCTGGCAAGCATTAAAAAAATAGTAGTTATTGATTAGTTAAAAGTGAACTTCCACTTTCATCTGTGTGCTAATACTTACTAACTCGTTAATCAGAATTACTTGTTAGTTAATAGTAGTTACTAGATTGTTAGTAACTGTGTAGATTGTGTAGTTATTCATTAACGAAGGAACCGTATTCTAAAGTGTTACCTTATCTTCTAGTCATTGATTATCATATTCTTTCATGATAATCTATAAATCGTGTTCCCGGGGGTGGGGTTTATGTAAATTTTAGGTTATGTGATGTCACTAACCCGGGAGGAATGTCCTGATGTCCCTACATGCAGTTTGAAGTAGTCCTTAAAAAGCAATTTCTTTAATAGAAAATATCTCCCTTTGTTTTGAACTTTATGCGTTGTAACTTTGCAGATGTTGTTTATGCTCAAACAGCAACATTACACAATAAATAAAGTTAGAAAAGTGAAATAATAAAAAACCACCCCTTTAATGTAGGATGGATTGGCTATCTGTCAGATGGAAATGCCCCCACCTTTCTTCAAAAGACAGCAATTTGATTGACAGGAATATGATTTTTACTGTTGTAAGTATCTGTTGTATGTTCAAATCTAACATCAAAACATTGACCATCATTAACTGCACATGCACACCTTGGTCCTGACTGGGCCCCAAATATATTGAGTGTCTTTCCTGATATAAACAACACGGCACGATGGTATTCAGGGAGAGAGGCTGCATGAATTTCCAAGGTGATTAAAGGCTATATATAACTGCCTGTGTGTTTTTAGTTCTGGGATGGTGAAGCAAAGTACTACACATAGACCCTGCCCTTCATAGATAGCACTGTAACCTTCAACCCGCAGACAACCAATCGAATGACACCCCTCAAACACTGGACTTAACACCTACTGCCTATCACCTCCTCTTCAATGCCTGGCTCCATGCTCTTCTTCCCACAATCCTGTACCAAATCTATCCCTTTCATTTGATGTCATTGTTTTGCTCTACTTCGTTGTCATTGATCACTGTTCTTATTCTTATCATAACACTGACACTCCAAATTAGTTCAATGTTGTATTCTGTGCTGTATTGTAACTTTAGGAGGTTTACCAGTTTCAAATGTGCATTGTCTCTCTAATCCTTTGGCCCTAAAATAACCCAACACACTTGTCCTCTCATAGATATCTAGACACAGAGCACATGAAACAGACATTCGAGCTTCAACTGTTGTGTATGTGTGTGTGAGTGAGAGAGGCCGTTCCCACAACACACAGCATGTGCTGACTAAATGCAATAAGTGTCAGTTCAAACGGACCAGTGCGGTGAGAATTAAAGTTCTCTGAACTTGAACTCCAATGTCAGCTTTTAAGCTGGCAGTGTTGAGATCCGCCTCCACTCAACATCTCTTAGGCTTTCATTGTAGCCTCCCATGAAATGGAATCAGGGCTCCGTTTAAAATCATCATGAAATCAAAATTGACAATTCTTTTTTATATGGAATATTGCAGTATTTATTATTTTTCTATGTTTAATTTATGTGCCCTCATAATCTTTAATCAAAATAACTTCCCCTCCCTCTTGCAGCGACTTCTCTTCTCTGATTACGGGTTTACTGAGGGCGGGATCAACCTGTCACTCAAATGACATCACAGCAAAGCCCAACCATCCAATTAATTCCTGATCAAGTTTCACTTGGATTTCCATTACAACAGGGAAGAAAAGACTATCACAACTTCCATTTCATGCTTTCATATTTTTACAGTGCTGATTTATGGCTGACAGAGTTTAAATATTTCATTTGATTTTTGTAGTTTATAAATTGATGTCAATTAGTTTTTTGTCAAGTTTGACTGGCCATATTTTTTTTTTTCATTTTTTTTTTAGAGAGGATGGATTAAGCTGGTTTCCTTGTTCTTTATACATTTTCCACAGTCTTCCGGCTTCTTCTCACGGACAAGGTTCCTCTGATCCAGTATTTCATTCATTCCAAGCCAAAACCCTCTTTTTGAGCAATCCTGTAATTTTTTTTGTAGGCTGTAATGTTAATGATGCAGCAGCCTGTTAATAAAAACCTAGAGCTTATAGCTCATAATTCTTTCAATTCCGACTAAAGTAAAACGGCAAACAGGCAAATTATTATTTTAGTGTCTCAATTAGGATTCGGATTTTCTGCATGTTATTGTTGTTTATGTGTAGTGTTGGGAATTCTTTAAAAGGGGGTCCCTTCATTGAGTTTTTGTGATCACATGACCAGCTAAATATTACTATAAAAAATTATGAAGATGGCGGCATCCAGGTTGGATGATTGTAAGCTCCAAACAACTGAGATAAATGGGAATTGCTAACGGACAGTTCTATCCAGGTATTACCTTATAGCTACATTACTAACAAACAGCTGAATATATTAAAGCTACTTAAAGGGGCAACATTTGTACTTTTTTACTTTCAGACTGATGACAAAACAAAGCAGCATTTATCTGACACACAGAACAAGGATCTCAATTGGGGCGACAGGATCAAATGGGAACACAAATACAATTCACCCTTCACTGGGAGTTTGATTGACGGGCAGTCTGACCAAATATGACGGCAAATCCGCCATTTTGTCTGACAAACAAACTAGACAGGTGAGTTAGATTAACGTCAGTGGACTTAAACTTGAAAGATTGTGTGTATTGACACGGTTAAAACAACATTCCTTCTGATGTTCACGTGTTTATTTCTTGCTATAACTAAGAGATGATCGGTTCACAAGCCGCTGTAGCGATCTGTCAAAACACATTAAAGAGCCACAAAATGGTATTTATTGTTTGAATTTCTTAAAAAAATTTACAAATTTGAAAGCTGATATATTGCATCATATCAAAAGTAATCTGCTCTATCTTGTCTGTCGGCACGTTTTCAGTGTCTTCTTTGTTCCTCCCGATGTATTTTTCACTGCATGAGGGTGCCGTGACTTGTCGGACATAGCTACAGTAACTAACCTCCTTAGCCCCCCTTTAGTCTTTGCAAAGGGTCAATTTGAGTTAACATTTATTTTGCAACATGAAAATTGCATGTGGGAACTTAGGAACACTCCGAGTAATAATCAAATATGGCCTGCATGGTTTTGGACTGTGTGAATCGTGAGGGTGATGTGGCATTAGTGTCCCTCATCATTCAGTCTCATTCTCACTGCCCCTCTTGGAATCTGGAGTGGAGGACTGATACGCATAAAGGTCAGAGGTCAACGAGTGCAAGTTTTTTGGTTGAGATGTGCTCAGACTTGCTGCAGATTAGTTTCTCAGTATGGTGTTGCTCTTTCTGATTTTGTCCTGAATTGCATTAAATTGCATAAATGCAGTGATGAGGATTTGAGATTACCTTTTAAACTGTCTAATTAAATTCAGGGTTAGTTAAAAATGATAAAATGAACTCAATTAGGTGCTAACCTTTAGAAAGATCTCATAGTTCTGTGAAAGTTTCTGCCTTGATCCTTTTAATAGCCACTGATCAAGCCTTTTTAGTGAGCAGGCCTGCACTTGAGAGCACTCAACATCAGTAAAATTAAACGTGAGTTTTGAAGCCTGCCGTTTACAAATGAAAAGGTCAGAGTAGCCTACATTTATGGTACAAAAAGTTTATTTAGTAACAGCTTTGTAAACATTTGAGGTAAATGAACATTTACATCAACTTGTTCTTATAAAATTGAATACACAAGGCACTTCTCTTAAGACAGCGTCGAAACAGGCTGCTGTTCTGAGCATATGTAGGTGGTTCATTTCCCTGATTGGTCAGAATAATCAGCTCTGCTTGAGAAAATCAGTTCAAGAAATGAGCGTTATCTGAGAATAATGGGCTGCAACTAAGTACACTAAAAACGGATCGAGATAGAAAAGAGCTGGCTGGCTGGCCAATTCAAATTCAGAATCGATGAAATGCTATAATCCACAATGTTCAAATTTCCTGTGGTCCTTTCAGGCCACCTCAACAGTCCTAAAATAAAACATGGGAAACGTGCATATTTCTTATACTCTACAAGTGCTGTTTTATAAATTACATTTGATGTTATTTAAGTGGAATAATACTGCCATCAACACAACGACTTTTACCATTAAGACATTTTCCTTTAAGGATCAAAAAATATTTCCTCCTTTCTATCAATGTAAGAATTATTGAACAGTGTTTTTTGCCTAAATGTGCAAATCTTCAACTATTTACTAAAATGTAAACTTTAAGAACCAAAAAATGACAAAATAACACTTTGGTTTTTGGATACATTAAAACAGCAGAAAATAAATAACATACATCAGTAAATACTGTGATCTGGTAAAAGCAAAAGTAATTTTGTCCTAAGGACAAACCTGCACATTCTCTGTGTGATGAAGCAATGCACCTCTTTCTATTTCAGGGCTGTCTGTCTCTTTAAATGGATTGCCGAAGTATATACCTGATAATAAAAGCATTGTACATTGTGTTTAAATGGGTCTCAAGAAAAAAATAAATCATGTTGTGCTGTCATGTTGTTACAGTATAAGGCATGTTCTACACAACAGCAGTAGTAGTCAGTGAAAATGAGGGCCTCACAGAAACCTGAAACTGGACCAACAAAGAGGGGGGGGGGGGGGGGGGGGGGGGTTATGTTGGTGGGGTGTGACAAACTTCATGGAGCATAAGACACTTGCAGCATCTTTTTCTGTCCATTTTGAAGTAACTACTTTTTGGCAACTAGGAACTGACTACAGTAAAGCAATGCTTTTAATGACGTTTTTTGTACTCATTCTCAACCAATTGCTTACATTTTTAGAAATAAAAATGCTCAAACTTATTGATATAAAGGATTTCAAATGTCACATGTAATGAGAGTTAGTACTCCCCTCCCCAGATTAACTACTTCAAAAGTGATCATGTATTCCTGATGGCAAGATGGTCATATATCAAAACTCTCAAATCCAAAAGAGGAGCAGGATGTGAACTTCAGATCATGGGATTGAAAAAAAGAAAAAAGAAGTGTGGTCCAGAGAATAAACAAGCTATATGAATTAAAACTGCACCATTCAGTAGTACAACAGTTATCTATATGTCACTTGCCTCAGTATCTGTTCATTTTTGTAATGTATGGATGACCTTTTGTCTGTTATGCATTAAAGTTTGCCACTTTCATCAGGCAATGTGCTTTTTACTTTTTTCACCCAACACTTTGATTTCTCTTTAGAGTGAGGAAATGTAGAGACAGATGCTGGAACAACGAAAAGAACATTTTCAAAATAGTGTTTATGAATTTGACAACTTCAACTGATTTTTCCCTCATTTCTAGCATGGTCTATTCCAGGCTTCAAAAATAAATAAAACAAAATATAGTACATGATAATTGTCTACTCAATTAAACCTAAAAAAATTAAATTAAACTCAATTAGATGGTATTTAAAATGTAGTGTTTTATAGCACTGCAGACAATTTATGTTTGGTGCCTTTGTTTTATCATGAGACTTGGATACAATATACTTACTCAATTAAACTGATTAAATGGCAATCTTTTAATTCATACTTTAAGGCCTTGTCAGACTAATTTAAGTGACATTTTTCAGTGAATCACTCCAGATTCTGGTATAACATAACCTGCATCAGGTTGGATGTTCCATTCAACTACTGCATTACACTAACCAGCATTCAGCAGCCATCTTTCATAATCCCATAAGAGATGATTGAACTCTTTGCGATTTGATTTTACATTGCTCACTTAATGAATGGAATGAACCTTTCCATTCCAGCAATCTGCCTCTCACTTCCTCTTGATTTTTGGTGTATTTCTTTGTGTTTTTGTCCACAAAACCCTGCGCTTTGGGGTAGGGAGCCACTACACCGCCAGATCATTGGGCCTCGCTCTTGCGCTGCTGGCTTTACTAGCCCTGCTCAGTCGTCGAGCGTCAGTGAAAATGCCGGGCGGCTCGTGCATCTCCACCGTGGTGGTGACGTGCCCCTCCTCCGGCCCAGCGCTCGAACCGCCGCCGGCAGAGGTGGGGGTGTCAGCGAGCTGAGCGGCGTCTTTGGCTTGCCGCCCATTATTGGAAGAGCGAGACGAGGAGGAGGAGGAAGGAGAGGGGGAGGCGGCGTTCATCTCCCGAGTCTGCTGCTCGGTGGCCAGGTTGGCCCAGTTCTGCTCGGCAGCCAGCCTGTGGTTGTTGTTGCTGATGTAAAAAGGTGAGGACTCCTTGAGCTCCTCGCGCAGAGGGTCCATCTTGAACTCAGCCGTGGAGGGCGCCGACAGGGGCTGGAGGAACACGCCGCCACACACGGCCACCTCCGTGTAGTCTGGCGGGTACCTGAGGGTAGGAGGCGAAGTTCTGGGAGACTCGGGCTCCGCTTCGTTCGCGTCGGGCAACGACTCGCGCTCGGGCGTGAAATCGTTGGTCATACCCTGTTTGACCTTCTTCCATCCGAGGTGATATATTTCTAACAAATTCAGCAAAAGGGACACGCAAGCCACCACAAGCATAAATATGATGAAGATGGTCTTTTCCGTGGGCCGGGAAATAAAGCAGTCCACCGTGTTGGGGCAGGGCCACCGCGCACACTTATACAGGGGCCGCAACTGGAAACCATAGAGGAAATACTGACCTAAAATGAACCCCACTTCAAACAGGGTCTTGAAAATTATGTTGAACACATAGGTGCGCAACAAGGCACCTCTAATGCGTATTTTTCCGCGCTCGTCTCTGATTGGCGGCTTCTCCTTTTTGCCGCCACCGCCCCCACCCCGTCCACCAGACTCTCCTCCCCCTCCGTTTCTATACAGGAGTTCTTTCTCCTCCTGGAGTCGGCTGGCCTTTCGCAACTCCTCCTCACGCTCTTTCCGCTTCTCCTCCATACGAACAATGTGCAGGACGTGGCCCAGGTAGATAAGCGTCGGCGTGGACACGAAGATGATTTGGAGAACCCAGAAGCGGATGTGGGAGATGGGGAAGGCCTCGTCGTAGCAGACGTTCTCGCAGCCGGGCTGCTGCGTGTTGCAGGTGAAGTCCGACTGCTCATCGCCCCAGACCTCCTCGGCCGCCGCTCCCAACACTAGAATCCTAAAAATGAAGAGTACCGTCAGCCAGACTTTGCCGATCACGGTCGAGTGTTCCTGTGCATTCTCCAAGAGCCGCGCAAGAAAGCTCCAGTCACCCATGCTTCACGATTTCTAGCCTAGAGAGAAAGTACAGTCTGCAGCCGAGAGCAAGAGCGAGAGACAGTGAGAGAGAGAGAGAGAGAGAGAGAGAGAGAGAGAGAGAGAGAGAGAGAGAGAGAGAGAGAAAACAAGGTGAGCAAAAGGGTTAAGAGGGGAACAGAGAGGATTCATCAGAACTAATGTTACACTTTACATGATATGGTTTTGATCTTCTCAGTCTGTCTAGGCCTGTGCTGTGAAGGTATGTTCACACAGGCACAGCTAAAAGTACATAAACCTATAAAAAAAAACATGCTCAGCTCTCATGAACTCACACAGCATTTCACGGTTCTGCATTAGATCCGAACTGTAAGCCCTGATGAAGCACTCGCCAGTTCCTCGCACAAATTCATCAAATGATGTTTAGGTAAATCGAGCAAATCAGCCTTGTCAAATATCATATTGACAAAAAAGTTTGACATAAACTTATGGATTTCGTGACCCCTCGCTATTTAACTCTCTAACTGGCTGCTATGAACCTGGCATGCACATTGTAAGCAAACTCTCTATGACTCGCTTTCTCTCCAGCCACTGACACACACACACTTTTTGAACACACTCAAACACAGTCTCTTTCTCTCTCACCTGTTCGCTTCACTGCCCAGCAGGCATGTGCTGAGTTCGACATTATAATGTTCAAAAACAGTTGAAAGCGTTGACTGGACAGTGATGTGTGAAGAGCCCTGATAGAGCCAATTTTAGGACATCAAGGGGGAAAATGCAGTGAAATATGGAGACAATACCAGGCCACTTTTTTAAGTGTGAATCTACACTCATCATGGCTACATGATTATAATTAATTGTCAGCTAAAACAGTACAATTCGTAATTTCACCTTGTAGGTGCTGTAACTGCTTTGAAAAATGGAGGAAGTGTCAGGAAATAACTTAAGGATTTTGATCAACACAGATTCATCTTTATCATAATAAGCACAAATAAACAGCAAGATTAAACAGTACCAGGGTGAGATAGTATTGCCACTTGTAAACAAAGACCCCCGAAATAGCAAAAGACATACAACAGCAAGAAACTTTTTTTTTTTACTTACTAAAATGATATTGTATTGAGGGCGGCAAATCCATCGACTAAGGTTCTATACCAAGTCTATGACCCTGAAAGAGAAGGTGCAAGTTACATAATAATAATAAACATTTGTTTATTCATTTATTTTACATCTATCTTTATTTATTTAAAATGTTTAAATCTTTTTAGATAACTTTATAACTGCACATTTTTTATTTGTTAAAAATGAAAGAAAAAAAAACCATACATTTAATTTAGGCTATTTATTAAGATCCTTATATTCGTTCCATAGATAATAATAAATGTAGGCTTTTTAAGTCCAGAAATTGATATGATATGGCAAACAAGTTTGATCAAATACACCCCAAAAATCTTTTGGTTCATAAGGGAGCTATCATTTTCATTACAGATATTAAAGTGGTCATTTTATAGTGATCACTAATATTTATAGTCTTTGATCTATCTGTTAAGCATTTAATTACAAACTGCTGCTGTTATATAATTAACGGATGATAGTAATTATCCACTGTTCTTACTGTAGCCTACATTTAGGTCAAATTGTCAGTTAGAGAGGCAGATTTTCTATTCTTTGCACTGATTATGCGCTCATACCGGTCATCTCAAACAACAGATGGTTTCTTGAAATGTATCTAAATGATGTTAGCTGTTAGATTGTAGTCAAAGTTGATGGCCTACCACCTAGCGAAAAGTAACATTAATTAATATGAGATGTAAAAGGATAAAATATTCCGTAAATCTAACTGAAAGCATACCTTGACAAGTAGGCACACTTATCTAAAGAAAGCAATATCCAGCGGCCACTGGTGCCACAGTTTGAGTGCGTTGAAAGCATACAGACCTCCCAAAGGCAGCAGGAGCCCTCCCCGCTCCCCCCGTTCCCAAATCCTGGCAGTACTGCCAGCTTACCAAACTCTTTTGAAAGTGGCCGGCCAACTTATTAATTCAAAAGTTCTTCACATAGCCACACTCTCGTAGAACACCTAGTTTTTCATGGCAAATCGAGTGTGGAGACGGGGTCTCACCAAGCGCAGCTGTCTCCCGTTCCCAGCCATTGCTACTGTCACTTTGAGTGGTCATGCAAGAGTGCTGCGTTCAGAAAGTCATCGGCCAGTCAGCGCGCACGCCACGCCCCTGACACTCATCGCCCCAACTTAACGATTTTATTCAGGTCTATACGATGAAGACAGATGCTTTATTTTACTTTATTGCACAGAATATTGTCATAAAATAATGATAATAAAAATGATGAATCTAAATATAATAATAATTATTATATAAAAAAATATTAATAAACTTAATATAATTGAGCTAGAGTGTTGAGAACAAAAATGGGACGTTTTAATTTTTGTATCACTCCGCGTTCAATGCTTTGATCGGTAATACTCGAACGGTAATTCTGCTTTTGTTTCTGTGTAACTATTTTCGTTGACGGAGTAAAATTATAAATAATAGTCAAAAAAATTGCATTTAGTTAGGCTACTTAAAAAAATATAATATCCAATAAAATCACCTGCGACCAAATCAAAGCTGTGCTAATGCTCAGTACAACTGCATTATTGCTCGTGTAATAGGCTAGTGATACTATTCTCGACTGAAGATGTGATGAGGCTACAAGGCCCAGAATGTGGAATTTTGAAACTTAATATAAGGCTATTACATTAGTAATGAAAGCAATCACTAAACGCTGGTTTGTGGAAGTAAACTGGTAAAAATATATTTTTTTAAAGTCTCCATTCAAAAATTATGGAATTTTTGTATTGCATGGGAAAGTATCCAGTCATAGAGCAGGCATTGCCTAAAATAGAATGGAAATGAACCGCCCTCCATTGGTTTTCCTGGGAGAATCCACCAGGGATAGGCCTAATCACAAAACTGACAAACACATCAAACATGTAAAGCAGTTTTTTTTTATTAAGAAATACATATAAAAGTTAAGTTGTTAACCAAAATTACAAAGAAACGCATTTATTTGACAACCAGTCTACAATAATAGGCTAATAAAAAAAAGATCGTCTCAGCTTGGGTAAACAGCAGAAGGAATCATCAATAGGCCTATACCATTTTATTCCAGCGGTTAAAACACAGAATTAAAAACAAAACTGTTCACCGCTGACTTGTAGTCCTACTCAGAGGAGAAAAACTAAATGGAAGATAACATTACAGTTGACGAAGCGCGAATCCACGTGCGCGCTCTCTCCTGTCAAATGGTAGACTGACAGACATGGTGTCATAGGCTACGCGGTGCGCCACTGTAAACATTCTCATGCATGCTTTAAAGTTTATAAACTTTAAAGTTTATTTGGTCTCAGCTTAAATAATAAATCATTGTTGTAAGCTGATATGACTCCTACCGGGGATTTCAATGCAAGGATATTGTAAAACGACTTAAAACTAAATAGACGTGTCATTGTTGGCCTACCAAAACAATCACAAATAAAAACATAAGCCCGCCCCCTCAGCTCTCTACATTATAGCCTACCCCTAGTCTAAAACTGCTGATGGGTAGGTTTTATAATAAAAAAAGTAAACAAAGCTAAATTAAATCATGTAAAAGTCCAAATAAAGAGAAGCATGTGCAATATACAAAGTAAATGATTCCTCAAAAACAGGACACTCAATTTTGTGCAAAGGTCTCTCAACTTCATTTATGTTGTTTGGCCACTAGGAGTCACTCTTGGTCTTTTCTATTGCCATTACTGAGGCTACTGAGCAACGTTGAAAATAAAATTCAACAACACCCCAACATTTTTGCAGTCAATGCAGTATAATACTCCCTCATCGTCTTTTGGGGAGGAATGTCTGCTTTTAATTGAAGCATGCTTGAAACCTCAGGTTTGCAGCTTTGTTCTGTTCTCAGGGCAACTTGTCAAAAAACAGTTACAAATCACTACTGTTAAAACACTGTAATCTACGTGCCTATTACCATCCATGATGGTAGAATTGAGTCACTGGATGTAGGGATAATCTTAAAGAGTCTTGTTGGTCGAGGAGTCCGAAGTGGATGACAGCAACCTTGTGTTCTTTTCGTTTTGTATGAGTGCCTTTTCTGTGGACATTTTATCTTGGTGTACAAAGGGGCGCTTCTTGGTTCTGGCCGAGCACCTCAGCAATGCCTTGACAATCAAGTAGCTCAGTTCAGCCACATTGAGCACAATGCAGATGGCAGAAGATCCCACCATGAAAATGGTGAAGACTGTCTTCTCTGTTGGCCGTGAGATAAAGCAGTCAACTTTATTGGGACAGGGCCACTGCTCACACTTCACAAGACGTGCCATCTGAAACCCATCGTAGACATAATACAATGCGTACATGAATCCGGCCTCGAAAAGGAGCCGAAAGAACAGGCTGGAGGTGTAGGTCCACCACAGCGGCCCGGTGATGGGAAGACGCCTCTTCTTCAGGCTCTCCAGGTCACCCCCTTTGGCACTGTCAGCATGCTTGGCCAAAATGCCTTTCTTTACGTTGCGTTTGCGGTACGCCACATGCATAGCAACCAGCAAAGCCGGTGTAGACACAAAGATGAGCTGCAGGCACCAGAAACGGATATGTGAGACTGGAAAGAAGTGGTCGTAGCAGACGTTTTTGCAGCCAGGCTGTTGTGTGTTACAGGTGAAGTCGGACTGCTCATCTCCCCAGACCGTCTCGGCGGCTATTACAAGGATGCTAATGCGGAAGATGAAGAGGACAGACAGCCAGATCTTTCCCAAGCTGGTGGAGTGTTTATTCACCCCTCCCAGCTGGGCATAAAGTGCTGTCCAACTCATCCTGTCTACTGTTGCTCTCAGATCCTAATTAAAAAGAAAGAGAGGAGTTTGAATTAGCAACTATAAAAAGGCCAACTATAATCCTTTCACCATTTGTTTATGCACGCAAACTGGAGTTGTTTTTAATAGCTTTAAAATAAATAATAAAAAAACACTTTAAATATTTGGTGGTGTATAAACTTTACATATTGTTTACACAGTTTTATTGACAACTTTTGAGGTCAAAATTACATTTTGGATGATAAAAATACTCAGACAAATAATACACTGAGAATCTAGGACACCATTTTTTTTATTTTTATAATTTGTAAACCACTTTTTTTTGTAAGTGTGGACCTGCTGTATATTAACTGTAATTCCATGTCTTCAAAAAGACTCAACATTTTGAATTGCAAATAGCCTACTTTTATTAACTTATTTATTTAATAACATTAATACAATATTTTATTAATTAGCCAAACACATGCTACATTCCATTCAAAATATTTTTTTTCACACATTTGGTAACTTTGGTTATATTTGGTCGAGCTTAAACGGATAGTTTACCCAACAATGAAAATTCTGTCAACATTTACTCACCCTCAAGTTGTTCCAAACCTGTATAAATGTCTTTGTTTTGCTGAACACTGTACACTGAAGAATTTTGGTAACCAAACAGTTGCGGGGCACCATTGACTTCCATAGCATTCCCCCTCCTACATATATGGAAGTCAATGGGGCCCATCAACTGTTTAGTTACCTATTTTCTCCAAAATATCTTCTTTTGTGTTCAGTAGAGGAAGAAGAAGAAGAAGAAGAAAGAAACAACAACAAAAAAAGAAACTCATACAGATTGGGAACAGCTTGAGGGTGAGTAAATGATGACAGGATAGAAAACTATCCAGTTGACGCGTAAAAAATATCAAATAAAATTATCACCTAAAATATCAGTGAGAATTATGGCAATTCCACAAAAATGTACCTGTTAGCATACAAGATGATTCAGACCAAATCCATGATATATATCCGTCCAGGTGAGTAACAATTAGTCAATTCACATGCGGAGTGTCTTTGTAGTCTTGAGAGTGAGATGAAGTGATTGACTGAGGACACAGCGAGCGCACTTTTAGTGCTCTCTCGCTCTCTCTCTAAGAGGTGCACCTGACGTCGGGCGGAGCAACCGCATTCATTGGATGCTTCTTGAGCTCGCAAGAGACAAAACTAAAATTCTCCAAGTTCAAGGAATGCTTCGCGCGTTTGCACAGCTCAACCAGAGGCGCTACAGGCTCGTCGTGAACGTGCAAATGTGCGATTATCTTCTTCGGCCAGTTTAGAAACTTTCACACGGTACAGCTTTATACATTTTTAGGTCATGTGTAAACAACCTATAATCGTTTAGAAATTGCTTTTTAACGGCAGACTTTAGGAACGTTCAGTGGCCATAAAACTATGTAGGCTAGTAACAGAGTTTATTTGCCGGTAAACATTAATTAATTACTTTTTAATAGGCTAATATATAAAAAAGCATTCAGGTTAGTTTGAACTACTTTTGCTTGAAATTGCTGGTTTACAAAAGGTGGTTCAAAGTATTGAACACTCCTAAAAAAATGTGTTTGTGTACATAAATAAATATTAAACCAAATAGTAGGCCTACACACACACACACGCGGTTAAGGACTTGCCAACTGGAGATTGCTTTAATTTTCCCTTTAATTGTGAATTTTTACACGATGAGCAAGAAAGTGCTTTAGCTGTATTACAAGTATGCTTCACAAATCGAAGACTTTTAAATACTGGTAAAATTCAAATAATAATTAAATGAACACTTATGCCATTTCTGAGGTTAGCTTTTGTTTCAGTCATTTTAGTCTAATCAGACATATTCTGTTGCCCAGAAAGGAAATATACAACCAAGGACAACAATGGCTCAGATGATCTATAACCACTCCCATTTACGTATTATCTTATTGACTCATTTCTTTAGCTTAGCCAGTCCCATCAGCAGTTGATCTCTTCTCTCTCTCCTGGCTGTGAGGTGCTCCTGCTCACTAGGGATCAGCTCACAGGCTTCCTAAAGGGGTGATCAAATCTTTATTTTAGTTTACAATGATTACAAAATAAAAAAAATAAATAACAACACACAGTTGTGGTTATTTGGAACATCTGTCTGTTAACAACTGACTTTAGTTTTTCCGTACAACAAAATATTGATATTGCATACTTTTATAATTCTAGCTGCTGGCTCTCCAGAAAAGTCTGGAACAGGCCCAAAAGTAGTAAGAACCCTCTTCATGCCCTCACTATAGCGCTGGAGATAGTCTTCCATACCTGGACAGACAAAACACATGGTAAGGATTAAATAAAGATGCGGTTTTGCATTTCAACAATACAGTAGAATCACAGTAGACTATAAAAAAATCGAATATGATCATACTCTAAAAACTACATATTACAGAAAGTGTTTAGATCTATTTTAATTCATTAAAACATTTTTTTTAACCCAAGCTACAACATTAATATTTAGTATAATCAAAGACTTTTTGTCATTCTGAATATCTTTTACACTAGAAGGTAAAGTGTGCATATTCAAATTGGGAATTGAGTCCAAAATGACTCAGCAAATAGATGTTTTCTAGCATGAATTGAGTAGCTCTTCATTTGAAGGTCATGAGTGCTTTTAGAAGGGCTCTCAGCAGATGAGACGTACACCAGTGAAAGTTCAGCCACAGTTCTTCCCTTACAGATTCCAAGAACCTGTGCCATTACAGCGAAGGAAGAAACAAGGGCGAAACTCTGAATACAGGGGGCTTTATCACCACAATGAGAGTAGCACCTCATTCACAGTACAAGCAGGCAGGGCTGAGGATAATAATTCATCTGTCATCATCAAAAGTTAATACTGGTGTCACATGGCAAAGCACGTTTTATGGGGGGAGCAGGGTCATCCTACAGATTTCACACTGCCTTCTGATTTTCACCGTGAACATGAGATTTCTTCTAAACGCATGCCCATTTACACACTTTTGAACTTGTTTCAGTTTCTTTCACCCACTCTCTCTCTCTCTCACACACTTATTAAAGTCATGTGAGGTTGATAATTGACAAGAGCAACAGGTTCTCACAGACTGCTTTTTCGCTGCCCCAAGCACCACAGCAATTTCTTTTCCATGCATGATGAAAACAAAAACGTCTCAGTGCTTAATTACAAAAGTTTCATTATGCCATTTAAAAAAAAAGAAAATCCATGCGTTAATGGGTAGCTTGCCTTCTGGTGCGTTGAGATGCATGGTTTCAATGGGACCTATAAAAGCGTAGCGCATGCCCAGGCCCTCAGACATCACCAGATCAATGTCCTTCACTGAGATTACTCCATCCTGGATGACAAGAAAGAGAAGTTAATTTGGCAACTTGCTCTGTATTACACACTTGGATGAAAGACAATGTTTCTAAAAGTGGTTTACTGATGTTCTGATCTTCTAATCCTAAAATTACCGCTTCCTGCTTAGTAGTTTGTCCAGCCAACAAGGTTTGGTCAACCTGACTGAGAGGAAAACGGAGGTTGCCCCCCTTTTTGTCCCATCTAAAGATTACTAAAGCCGCTCCCACTGTATTGGGTTTCTCTTATCATTTAACTCTGTGTCCTCTGAACAATGGGATGATATGGCAGAGGGAGGTAGTTGTGCCAGGCTTTGGACCCACTTTGCACTCAGATTACCTGTGGCCACAGATACCTGTTGCCTGACTGTGCTGAAATCAAAGCTTGGATACAGAACGGGCAGTGGGGGATAAGTTTAGGAGGGGACAGGGTGGTCTTTGTTCATTTCCTGCGTGCAACAACGAGGCCGTTATCTCTGTGTCGCCAGGCGGCGGACTGGCTGGGGAAACCGTGAAAAGAGGCCTTTCCTGTACACGGTAATCAACAGGGGCAGCCATTAACTTTCCCAGCTGCTCTACTTTCCAGAGCTGGCTCTCTCTCAAAAGGGCCGCCTGAACTCTGAGACTCAAGAGTGGATTTGAGCTGCAAATCTTGTGTGGAGTGCAATGTCCAAACTTTAAATGTTCCTTACCATAAAAAACAAAAACTCACCTCTGTATGGACACAGAAAAAATGTAAGAGGCAAATCCAAGAAAACATACGTTTGAGTCTAAAATCTTCAGAACATCACTTTAAAAACTGTGAAAGGCTTGTTGTTATAAACATCAGATCAAACTTTTTTTTCCCAGCTAGTGAAAAAAAATGTTAAAGCGTCTGTGGGCACAGTTTAAAAGGCCAATACGCATTTCACCGACAGACAGCGACCAACGCGGACAATCAGCAGATTACAGATTGTCACTTCTCAGAGACTACATGAGCTGACAAGCACCGATTTTCAATCGACGAAAACAAGCTCAGACAGACACCAAAAGACACTGACAGGGCTGATCCGACAAAACCAGACAGTGTCTGTTGACGCTGTGTGAATTAGCCTTTAAACTCTGACGTGATGGTTAGATATTTTGGGAGAAAATATGCATAAACCAGCATGTGTGCTGGTTTAACTGGTTCATCAACATGCTTTTTTTTTAAAAAGCTTGGACGGTCATAACCTTTCAACAATTCAGAAAGAAGATTCTTTTGAAATTCTTAAAAGCATTTGCCAACAACAAGAAAGGAAGATACGTTTTTGTAGAAGTTAACCCAAAACATGCAATTGTCGTGACAGTAAAACTCTTCAAGGGGACACTGTAAGGATTTCTGTTCTTATCTAGATATGAACCCATGGATGTGTGCCTCAAATGGTGAATGTTAAGAAATTGTACTTTTCCCTCTGACTGCAAGGAAATCACAAGACTTGGAAAATGTCACAAATTTGTCATTATATCTCATTTAAAAAAAAATGGTAGGTTAAGAAATTAAATTCCTAAAACACATTTAATATGGACACTGAAACGAAAAAGTAAAAGTAAACTAATGAGACTGAACACAATAAGCTAAAGCATACTGTTGTTCCAGACCAATCTTATTAAATTCTCTCATCATCAATGACTGCACAATAACACCATGAAGAATAAGAAAAGAAGGAAAATGGTTACAAAGAAGAATACTTAAATGGGGTGTACAAATACAAATTACATTTACAACTAATGTGACATTTTGTCTTCAGCCTCAAGACTTCATTCAGCACTGCCTCCATTCAGTGGTTATAAACCTCTGAAAGCCATAAAGCTGTCATGCCAGTCAAAAAGGCCCAGTAAGAATGCTATTAGCATAACATACCATTTTCAATGCTGCCATTTTAAATTGTGAAACAAAACCAGAATGGAGACCGTCCTTTATTCGACATATACATGCATCTGTGACCAGCTTAAATGAATATCAAATTTGAAACCAACCAACTGAAGAACAGATTTTCAAAGATCAATGGACATTTTCATCTCAAAACGTAAATCAAAATCTAGACCATGTCATTTTAGATGTTATATCTAAATGGATAGTTGACTCAAAAACACAAATCCTGTCATCATTTAGTCATTTGACTTTTTTCTGCTAACTGTTATTGTATTTAAAAAGTGCAGTCTGAACATTCTGTGAAATATCTTATTTGGAAGACATGATGTAGAACATCATGCAGGCTTGAAAACAACATGAGGGTGAGTAAATTATGATATACAATTATGATCATGATGATGAATCCTTATAATTATTCCCTAAGAGATTAATTAGAGAGATAATTGAGCATAAAATCCTTTGGCTAATCAGTGTTACTAAGGACCTACAAGGACCAGACAGGGCCATACTCTCAGTTATCATAAGTACTGCAGAAATATGTGGCCACCGCCTTCTAAACCCTGGGTTTTCCCATTAACACCCTTCTGGTTTTAATTCATAAGTCAACCGCGAGCCAAACCCCATCACCCATCATCAGAGCAGATACCTGCATCTAGTAGAAAACCTTCCCAGAAGCTGTTATAGAGGGTCAACTGCCTAGTCAATGATTTTGAAATAAATTTTCACAAGCACATATTGGTGGTGTTTGGGTGTCCACATAATTTTGGCCACGTGTTGCATTATGCAGAATATTTTTTAAATATCGATCAGAGCATTAACTGATGTTGTGAACGCTGAAGAGAAGTGAACTCTACCCCGATTTATTTTTTAAAGCTCTCCAGGAACCAACAAAGACACATTGTCATATAGCAACAAAATCACGATTTCAACAAAATTCCTAACACTAACGTCATTAAGTACTATAAACTACTACTAAGGTTAGGATTTATGGTTCTCAAGAGAGATAAGTGCATCTCTTTAACTGACCTTTGACATTTGCCATCATGCCTATTAAAACACAATTTCACCACACCTCTTTCCACCAGAGGTGGACATATGTCCACCACATAATTCAGACACAACACCACACCTAAGTATTAAACATAATTCAATGTAACCATGAATCATTTTCACAGTTTTGTGATGATGCCTCCATAATACACCCTGGACAGAGCAAACTATTTTGTGCTTTTATCTTTAAATGTCAATTACTCGACTGAAAAATGAACAGTCGCTCAAAAACAAAACAAAAAACAACAAAAAAGAAAGAAAGAAAAGAAAGAGAAAAATTTCAAAGTAAGATGTCCATTGTTTGTTGAAGTGCTTTCTTGGCTCTGCTTTGTTTTTGCTTGTGGGCAGAGCTCAAAAGGGCTTGGTTTTTAAAGTGGATCACCTCACTCTACCCCATGTTCATTTGATACACTGTAATACAGGTGTACTTTACAAGCAGGACAAAACTACCAGTGTGAGGAAAGATAAGCTGGCTGTTCTAAAGTTTCTCAAGAGAAAGTTTCCCTTCTCTCAATCGATCATTTGTAAACAGTGTGATAAGACTATGAGTGTGGCAATGCTCTTTTTTAATAAATACAATAGTCTTTGTTTGTTCCACTAACTTCACTTCTCTTTCACTCTAATAAAAGAGTGTAACAGAGACATACATCAAAATTTAACCAATTAATTTAGGACTTTCCTGTTCAGAGATGAGTAATGAGATTTGACAGCAATATATTTTCCCCACATATGAACAATCTCATCCTGTAACGTGGGCACCTTATTGAAGCAATAAACCATGAGAAACGCGTTACAATGATTTTACCATGGGTAATCGGTCTTTACCCCATGATTTTACCCTTGACTGTGGTAAGATCACCGTAACGCAGGCCTGTGTGTGTAATATAAATGTTATACTTTGCATTTATTATATAGGAGTGTGGAGCTTTGAAAGGAAAGAAAGAGGGGGAATGGGTTCAGGACATGACTGGGGTCAGTAAAACAACAGAAGTTATTTAACATGCTATGAATTTTGCCAGAGAATAGGTTGGAAGTCAAACAATTAAAAGGAATAGCCATAACTGCTATGTCATTTTGTTCCATGGCTCAACCAACCTGAACCAGCCTCCAGGACTCAGCTATGATGGCATACTGAACACGGTTCAATGCAAAACCATCAATCTCCTTCTTAAGGCGCACAGGTGCCTGTCCGACATCTGTCATCAGTGAGTAGGCAACATCCATTACAGCAGGCAGCGTTTCGGGGTGTGGGACAAGTTCCACCAGACGCACATAGTAGGGCGGGTTTACCTTAGAGGTTAAAACAAGAAGGAAATGACACCACAGACCTGGACACAGACAAGACACTGTACCAATGTGTTTACCAGAGCTAGAGATAAGGGCGTACTATGAAGGTCTCTCTGACTAAAATGCCTGACCACAAATGCTTGGCATTTAGGATTAAACATTCACTAAATGCAGGTGAGGGTGAACTATTAGCCTCACACCGCTTTGAAGGAAAACAAGATCAGCAAGGCCTTTCTGCTCATGAGATCAGAGTGGAATTTCCATTGAATATGAAAGGAATTCAATTACAGTAATGCCCCTGTGGGCCTGATATATTTCACTCCATTTTTCACTACAGGCTCTGAAAAAACAAGCCCATCTAAAAAAACACGACCATGTAAATAATGCTTTAAATGCTTTCATTTACGAATGTTCCTCTTCAGTGTAGGAACATTTGAAAATAACAATAATGTTATTAAGGGCAATTGCATAAGCTGATCTTTAGGAGGATTTTAGCTGTAGCCATTAACATGACCTGAAGACATTTTTATCTACATGTGTTTTATTTTGGATGGAAGATGTTGGGGTTCAAACTAAAGCCTGAATGTGTGCGCTAAAACAAACAAAATCTGGACTAAAGTATACACATAAGGAATGGACTGTCAAATACAGTCAATCCAAGTTTTTTTTTTTAAATAAAAATGTTCATCATTTCTATCTTTTTTTTTTTTTACATAATCATTACATAAAACGTAATAAAGCCTAACAATAAGATTTGACTCACATTTCCAATGTGCCTTCAACCTTGTGTATGTCTCGCATAAAAACTAACCGGATGAGATATGATGCATCGAGTTCGGTTCTGGACACGAGAGAACACATTGCTTGGCATCAGGCAGGAAGTGGAGCTGCTGATAATCACGCTTTCTGGGACTAGATTCTCCACCTCAAGGAAGACGGTCTGCTTTGCTTCCAGGTCCTCAAATACACACTCCTTTTTTACAGAAAAACAGAGGACAAGAGCAGTTAAGTGTCAACAATATAGCAAAGGTGATGTTATGAAATGTATGTACCATACTGAAGTTGTAGCAACAGCTTTACAATAAGAGCACAGAGAGAAACAGGGGGAAATACAAGAGCAGAAAATAGTTTGCACAAAAAAACATAATTTACCACTTTATTTACAAAAATATTGACCAGCCACCAAAAAGGTGGTGCACCACAACACATGCGTGTTGTGTTGACTCAATAGCTGACGGAGTTCTGTGAACACACTTTGAATAATATTATTTAGTAAATAAAGCGGTAAATTTAGTTTTTTTGCGCAAACAAAGCACTCACGTCGCTTCATATAATGGATTAATTTAACTTTTTTAAGTCTTTCCTATTGCACTTTGAATGTAGTAGTTGCGTAGACTGTTAATGGAGGGACAGAAAGCTCTCATTCATCAGATTTCATCAAAAAGATCTTCATTTCCATTCTGAAGATGGATGAAAGTCTTAGGGGTTTGGAACGACATGAGGGTGAGTAATTAATGACAGAATTTTCATTTTTGGTGAAGTAACCCTTTAATTTACATTTCTAAAGCATTTGACTATAGCAAACAGAGGCTTGGCTACTAAGTGTTCAATATATTTTAATAATTAAACCTGGGGGCATTTTCAAAAGTTAATCACATTAACTCAACTGAGAGAGCTATCATGGAATGCAACAGTTTCAGAAGTAAAACCACAGCTAAAAGCACACACTTCTTCTGGTTTCACGTGCTTTGCACAGTGCCAAATCAATTAAATGCGGAATGATTGGATCTCTTTCTTCTCTACACATGAATTACTTGTTACCTTTGTTTCATCCATACCCTGATATGTATAAAACAAAAGTAACAAGCATTTAATGTGTATTTATTTATAGTTTATTTGGTAGGGACAGATACAGTAAACATAGATTATCTTTTTGAAGCAATCCCATGTCAGTATCAAAGTGTTTATAGCCAAGGCTAATTCACAACACCTGTCCGTAGAAGGGCTTTTTATATTAAATATTACACAAGATGGATAAATGAAAAAATAAAAAAAATTGTGTAAAGAAGAATGTTATCACATTATATTGATCAAATCCATAATTCCACATTTAACTGTTTTGTCACAGTACAAAGCACGTCAAATGCTTTATGACGTTTATCCTCTGTTTCCTTGGGTCATTTTTGGTTTAACAGAAAGTAAATCTACGCTTGAGTGGAAAACAATACCTGGACAAAGAAAGCTCCCTCCAGGGCCTGCTGCAAGTCATCATGACTGCTCAGTAGACTCAACTGCTCTGCAGCGCTGAGATTTCCTCTTAGCATTTTGGCTTGCTGAAGCTCCTCAAGCTGTTTCCTGCTCACACACAAAACACAATATTCAGCTAAAAATTCAACAAAATGTGTACAAAATCTGCCAAAATACCTATTGGGTCCAAATACAGTGTTTCAGTCATTGTATATGATTGATACGATAACGTATCTGTGGCAGATAAAGATGTGTTGTTGTCTATTGTAAATTATGCCTTTCAAAAAATTCTAGAATTTGCTCATAATAACTGAAGCAACTCTGCATGCAATACAGAAGATCTTTTTTTGTGTGTGCCCTAATCTGTCATTACTGCATTCAAATCAGGGCATCTAGAGATTCATATCTAGGAGACAGAAAGCTCTACAACTCCATCTGGTGACAGAAGAGATGAATCTTAAAGCTCTTAAAGAATCTTAACAGGTTTGTTAAAGGGATAGTTCAAGCAAAAATTAAAATTGTCATTTCTTCCTCAAAGTAAGTTTCCTTTTACTCCCTCAAAGTCCTCAAATTGTTCCAAACATGTATGCGTTACTTTCTTCAGTTGAAAACAAAATAACCCCCAATTGACTTCCATAGTAGGAAGAAAAAAAAATACCATGGAAGTCAATGGCTACCATCAACATTCTTTAAAATGGTCTTCTTTTGTGTTCAACCGAAGAAAGAAACTCATACAGGTTGTGAACAACATGGGGGAAGAGTAAATTACACAATTTTCATTTTTGGGTTAACTAACCCTTTAAACAGATATGGGCCGATAGTAACAAAACATTTACTGAGTAACATTTAATTTGTGCATACTTTGATTTTTTTTTTTTTTACACATTATGTACACTTGACATTTAGTCTATTTAGCTCCCCTGAGCATTGGATTTTATAGTTTGTGCCCTCAAAATGGGTCACAAACTTGCACTAACAAAAGTTGAGCAATGATGGGAGTGAATTTGGGTCAGTGGGTCATTTTGACTGAGGGGTGAGTAGTTACATTTTCTTTCCTGTTTTCCACTGACCTGATCTCTGTTATGGCCTCTGATGCTTGTCCTGGTTTGTTGTCATAGATCTTGACCTCGTATCCTCCACTCAGGAACACCATTGCCCAGGAGCGGCCAATCAGTCCACTTGAGGGCACATACATAAAAAAGAGGAAGAAGAGACAGCATTGTAAACAAGTCAAATACAAATATAGGTCAAGAAGATTAGTGAAAATCAATGCATTATCTATATCCCAGAATGAGGAACGTGTCTGATAATACTTCAATTTTGAAATGACCTTTAGTGGATGAGAAACATGAATTCACAGATTTAAGGACTTGGATGACCATGCATGCAAATCCTGTCAGAATAACACTGAACATTTTTTGGACAAAGCAAATCTACCAATATGTCAAATGAGCGCTATAAGGAGTCACGTGCTAATTTTAGTTTGATCGTTCAATATTGCACTTAATTTTTCAGACGCACTATTCTGATATAGAGAAATACATTCGTAAACACCATCATAGTAGAGTTCAAAGACCACTCAGCTAATCTATTACTATCATGTCTGCTCAATGACTGACAGGTTAACTCTCACCTTCCGACAACAGTAATGATCTTTCCTTTTAATGAACTCATCGCAGTCTCGTTTACAGAAATCAAAAGTTTAACTCAAGCGGTTACTTTCCAAGACCCCAAAATCACCAGACTTCAGGTTATCATGTGCCCGTCTGCACGAAGGAAAGGCGGAACTACGGCGTCTCACACGTGCCTAAATACATCAGGATTTTTGCAGAAGGATAATTCACCGGATTTCAGACCAGAAGGTTATACGTTTATTTAGAAATACAATGTTACAAGAAAATGTATAAAGACACGAACATAAGCAATGCTACAACGAATAGCGAAAATCGATCGTGTACAGCTTATGGCAACCCCTCTCTGTATCCTAGCAACTGATGTGTTGTTGCTCAGCTTAGATAGCGAGCTGTAAATTAACGTTAGCTAGCTATTTTGCTGGGCCACAGACACTGAATAGTTCAACTAAATACGGACATTAATTTGCACTTTTCTTCGGTAAGAAAACCGTTCTGTTTCCCGTTAAGTTAAACTATCATCATAATTCACAACCACAGATGTTGGAAGTTTACTTGTATACGAGATAAGCTGTAACGTTATGGTCACTCGCTAGCCGTGTAACGTAAACGAACGTGTAAGTTAATTGTGTCAATAAATGGTTTTAACAGAGGAACTCGCATATTTGTTCATATATGTTCCCATTGTATAGTCTGGATAAAGTGTCTACATTGTTGCCTGAATGCCTTCTATTTTTATTACTTAGACTATTAGCCTATATGATCTCCTGCTTTTCCAAATATAATGTCTCATTTACATCAGAGACTTTTATGAGTTTTGGTTTGTTTGTTTTTTCAGATGGAGAACGTGCATCTTGTACCAGAGGAAGACGATGATGATTTGTATACAGGCTACAATGATTACAATCCGACTTTTGACTCAGAGGTGCAAAAATAACTTGCTTTTATTAAATGTCATCACTTGCTTTTATGCTTGATAATTTTCCTGTCCCTCTAGGATCTTCACAACGATGTGGGCTTTCAGCAGGCCGTCAGGACGAGTCATGGCAGAAGACCACCAGTAAGTGAATAGCATCTGCTGCTAAAGGTGCTGTAAGGAAGCACAGGCACATCAGCACACACCCATATTTCATTATTAATAGACACACTACATTTGTTTAATTAATATTTTTAGATGACCGCAAAATATCCTGGCACTGCTATTGGAGGGCGACCGATTGGAACAGCGTATGGGGTGAGTAGAGCTTATGGATTTACACTACTACATTTTTGACTCAAAATAATATAGCTTTTTAAGTTAGCATGATAGCATGTTAGATTGTATTATGTCTTATAATCAGGAAGAAAGCTGTCAGGACAGGTAAGGTCATTGGCCCTGTGGGGTGAGAGAATATAGAGTCAGAATCAAGATAATTAAATATTGGGAAAATGAACTTGTATAGAATTTGGGTATAGAAATGGACTATATTGAGAAGTTCGTCTGGGTTATCCCAGGCTAGGATTTTGAGGCTGAGTTTGTCAGTAAAGTAAGTTGATTCTATTTGTTATTTCCTCTTATGTCTTTATATTTCTGATGTTAATATTCCAGTCTCGGATGCCTGTTGGCACTGCAATGGGAAGGCCTATGACTGGAGCTGTTCAGGTGGGACACAATTTCTTGTTTTTTTTTTCTCTCTATGTAATATGCAATAAAATGTTATTCATTTTCTATTTGTTGTGTGTGTTGTACAGGACGGTGCGGCTCGTCCCATGACTGCAGTGCGGGCAGCAGGATATTCTTCATCTATAGCTAGAGGTGCTTTCACACAAGAAACCCTCTTGCACATGTCCTGTCCAGGCACTCTATGTTTAAATGTCTCATAATGATATTGAATAAATACATTTAAACTTCTGAATTTAACTTCCTTTATTTTAATTGTTTGAATTGGCAGGCTCAGTGTTTGATCCACTGGGACAGTCAAAAGGACCAGCCCCTCCATTAGAGAGACAGAACGAAGACACGTATGCGTCCGTCTGTTTTCAAAGCGCTTGAGAAGCCATTGACAAGTTTTGTTTACTAGATCCCCCTTGACATCTATAGTTTTACTTGGAGACGGACACAAATATTTGGTTTAATTGTTGGTTTTCATGTTCAGTCCAGAGGAAAAGATAAAGATTCTGGAAAAGAAGGTGAATGATTTGATAGAGGAGAGCTGTCTCGCTCATGCTCATGGGGATCTTCAGCTGGTGGGTATGGCTGGATATAGCTAAATGTGGTTTTAAAGATTTCAAAGGATGAATATTTAGATGCTGAATTATCTTTTTTTCTACAGTCTCTAGAGAAAGCCAAAGAGGCGGGCAGGAAGGAAAGGGCTCTGGTGAGACAGAGAGAACAAACAGGCACTGCAGACCACATCAATCTGGATCTGACCTACTCTGTGAGTTCATTGCTCCATATAAAATACATATCTTGACTGAAAACTCAGAAATGTCACATGTTTTATTCATGCTTTGTTCAGGTGTTATTTAATTTAGCAAACCAATATGTCAGCAATGACATGTACACTGAGGCTTTGAACACATACCAAGTCATTGTGAAGAACAAAATGTTCAATAATGCCGGTGAGCGAATTGCGAATATTATTTAAAATATCTTAATCAAAATTCAATTCCCTTTGATATAAATGTGTTTATAATTTTAGGTTTTCTGTAACCACTTTCCCTACTATAGGTCGATTGAAAGTAAACATGGCAAATATCTATTTCAAGCAAAAGAATTACACAAAAGCTATCAAATTTTACCGTATGGCTTTGGATCAGATCTCAAATGCCCACAATGCAATGAGGTCAGTACTTAGTTCAGTATGTTTGTTGTGTGAACTGCGTATTTGAATTGCACCCTTCAATTTATTCAGGTTGTAAGCAATTTGGCAGGATTTTCAATATGTAACTTTCCCTTATTGTATAGGATCAAGATCATGCAGAACATTGGAGTTGTGTTCATACATATGGGCCAGTACTCAGATGCCATTACATCCTTTGAGTACATCATGAGTGAGAATCCCAACATAAAGACAGGCTTCAATCTCATCCTGTGCTACTATGGCATTGGAGACCGTGAGAGGATGAAGAAAGCTTTTCAGAAACTCATTTGTGTGCCCCTCGGTATTGATGATGAAGACAAGTATATCCCTGCAAATGTGAGTGTATCGTTAAAATCCTTTTTAGTCATACATTTAAACTAAATTAAATCAAATTTTTTTGTTTCTTTTTTACATTTCAGGATGACCCTCATGCAAACATGGTGATTGAGGCAATTAAAAATGATAAGCTTCACCAAATGGAAAGGGATAGGTATTATAATGTATCTCACATTCTGTTGGATCTATAATACTGTCTACAGCTTGGCATTTATTAATCTCCAAATATTACATTTCAGTGTATCTGTATCGTTTTCTATCAATTTGTTTTGTTTTTCCTTCTAGGAAAGCACTAGCAGAAAAATACATTATGACCTCAGCCAAGCTTATTGCTCCAGCCATTGAGTCGTCATTTGCAGCTGGGTTTGACTGGTAAGTAGTTTATACTATCATTCAAAAGTTTGGAGTCATTAACTTGGAGTCATTAAGTTGATCAAACGTGACAATAAAGACATTTATAATGTTACAAAAGATTTTTAATTTTTCAAATAAATGCTGTTCTTTTTATTCAATGAATCCTGAAGAAATATATCACAGTTGTATGAAAAATGCTAAGCAGAAGAATATTGATTTTTTTCTTAGAATGATTTCTGAAGGATCATGTGACACTAAGTACTGGTGTAATGGCTGCTGAAAATTCAGCTTTGCCATAATAGGAATAAATTACATTTTAAAACATTACAATTGAAAACAGTTATTTTAAATTATAATTCATAATATTACTGTAAATTACTGTATTTTTAAGAGATTAAAAAAAGAGTGTTTAAGATTGTGACCCCCAAGAGATTTCTTTCAAAAACATCTTACCAACCCCAAACTTTTAAATGGTAGTGTAAGTTTTCCACAAGAGGGCGTTAAATCCCATGACATTCCTTTAACAATAGTATTTATTTTAAAAAGTTATTATTCATCCATCTTTTTTTAGGTGTGTGGACATGGTGAAGGGTTCACAATACGTGGAGCTTGCAAATGACTTGGAGATCAATAAAGCTATTACGTACTTAAGACAGAGGGACTTTAAACAGGTAGATCTGACCCTGAGACACACTCAAAATGCATTGCATTTGACATATTACCACAGAAGAGAGACATTTTGCTCTATGTCTGTGTGGAACCCTTGTTTCTGTCTTTTAAAACTTTTCACATTCAATGGTCCATTTTATTTTGTTTTCTTGCCTGTCCATCTGCATGACTCTTGAGACTGAGGTATGTTTTTGTTTTTGGAGAAGCTGTGTGTTTCTGCAGTAGGCCCTGTATATGCGTGCTAATATTGTGTTGTGTTGCCTTGCTTCTCTCTTTTCATGTAGCAGCAAATGTGATGCATCTCAAGTGTATTATTCAAAGAAATTATTTATTTATGTCACTCATTTCCTTGAAGTCACTGCGAACACTATGAATATGCTCAATCGCTTATTTTTTTTAAAAAAAATTTCAGGCAGTGGAGACGCTAAAGATGTTTGAGAAGAAGGACAGCCGGGTAAAAAGTGCTGCTGCCACTAATCTGTCTTTTCTCTACTTTTTGGTGAGTACAGAGCTATAAAGCATTGACATTAAAGAACTAGAAATGGCTGTGTTTATCACATTGTGTTAATAAGGTTCTCAGATATGCTTAATAAGATATGCTCTTGCTTTGCTGCTTATGTGTCTTCTTCAGGAAAAAGATTATGACCAGGCGGACCGCTATGCTGAGCTAGCCATGAGCGCCGACCGCTACAACCCAGCTGCCCTCATTAACAAAGGCAACACAGTGTTTGTGAAAGAGGACTATGAGAAAGCCGCAGAGTTTTATAAGGAGGCTCTTCGCAATGACTCGTCCTGTACTGAAGCTCTATATAACTTAGGTCTGCCATTACAAATATGACATCCTAAGGGTTACACTGCATGAGATTTACATTATACGTGCTTTAACCTTTCTACATTTACAATGTTTCAGCTGAGACCAAGACTATGTATTAATAATGTAAGTCCTTTTAAAGCAGAAATCTCTGTATCCTCATGCAGGTTTGACCTATAAAAGGTTGGGTAGGCTGGAGGAAGCCCTGGATTGCTTCCTCAAACTGCACGCTATCCTCAGAAACAGTGCTCAGGTCATGTACCAGGTGGCTAATTTGTATCCTTCCTTTAAACATCAGCATTTCAAAATGTATATTAAATGAAAGTCTGTTTAATGACAGTTTTGGAATTTCAGTTGCCAAGAAATATCATGACGTAAGTATGATGAGTGCTTGTTGAGAGTCATATTCCTGAAGCAGCTTTAGATATGAGATGTTGGAGGACCCTCATCAGGCCATTGAGTGGCTGATGCAGCTCACCAGTGTGACCCCCACAGATGCCCAGGTGCTGGCCAAACTGGGAGACCTCTATGACAATGAAGGAGACAAATCTCAGGCTTTCCAGTACTATTATGAGGTAAAAACGATTTTTCCTAAAACCGACACTTAACATGACATGTCATTAGTCACATCTCAAGTGATGTGGTTTAAATAAAATAAATGCAGGACTTAAAAATAAAAACAAGGATTTTTTTTGTCATCATACATTTATACATTCATTTGTCAAATAAATAGCTGTATTTAATACTGTTGTAATGTAACTAATATATAATAATGATAAATTAAATCTCAAATTAAATTATTAAATATTTAACTATATTTCAAAGATCGATATATTTATACAGTTGTGGTCAGAATTAATAGCACCCCTGGTAAATATGATCAAAAATGGCTGTAAAAAGTAAATCTGCATTGTTAATCCTTTTGATCTTTCATTCAAAAAAATTGCACAAATCTAACCTTTCATTGAAGTAAAATAATTGAAAGTGGGGGGAAATCACATTACGAAATAAATGTTTTTCTCCAAAACATGTTGGCCACAGTTATTGGCACCCCTAGAATTTTGTACGAGTAAAATATCTCTGAAGTATAATCCCATTAATATTTACCTTTTTTTTTAGTACAACAGAGTGACTAGGAACATGAAATTGTCCAGCTATGACTTCTTGTTTCACAGGAGTTTAAATATGAGGAAACACAAAGGCCAAATTCCCTTAATCATCCATCACAATGAGTAAAACCAAAGAATATAGTTCTGATGTACATCAAAAGATTGTTGAGCATCACAAAATAGAAAGTGGCTGTAAGAAAATAGCTAAAGAATTGAAAATCCCCATTTTGACCATCAGGGCAATAATTAAGAAGTTCCAATTAACTAAAGATGTTACGAATCTGCCAGGAAGAGAACGTGTGTCTATACTGTCTTAATGCACGGTGAGGAGGATAGTTCGAGTGGCCAAAGACTCTCCAAGAATAACAGATGCAGAATTGCAGAGATTAGTTGAGTGTTGGGGTCAGAAGCCTACCAAAAAAAAAAAAACAAATCAAACAACCCCTATATCACCACATGTTGTTTGGGAGGGTTTCAAGAAAAATCCTCCTCGCTCCTCCAAAAACAAACTCCAGCAAATTCAGTTGTCAGACACGAATGGAACTTCAAACGGCACAGGGTTCTGTAGTCAGATGAAACTAAAAAAAGAGCTTTTCGGTTGCACGCTAGATGGGTTTGGTGCACACAAGGACAAAAAGTACCCCATGTGTACAATTTAATACGCTGGATGTTTATTGTTGTGGGCATATTTTTCTGCTGGAGGTCCTGGACATCTTGTTCAGATACATGACATCGTGGATTCTATCAAATATCAACAGATAAAAAATCTAATCTTCTGCTAGGAATCTTATAATGGCCCTTGGTTGGATCTTCAATCAGGACAACGATCCAAAACAAACATCAAAATCAACTAAAAAATGTGTAACGGAGCACAAAATTAAGCTTCTGCCATGACCTCATCTGAACCCTATAGAAAATGAACGGGCTGAACTGAAGAGAAGAAGCGACAACATGGATTCTGTGAATCTGAAGGATCTGGAGAGATTCTGTATGAAGGAATGGTCTCTGATCTCTTGTCAGGTGTTCTCCAAACTCATCAGGCATTATAGGAGAAGACTCAGAGCTGGTATCTTGGAAAAAGGAGGTTGCAAAAAGTATTTAATAAAAGGGGGCAAATAATTGTTCCCAACGTGTTTGGAGAAAAACATTTATTTCATAATGTAACCCCCCCCAATTTCAATTCTTTTACTTCAATGAAAGGTTTGATTTTTGTAAATTTTTTGAATGAAAGATCAAAAGGATAAGCAATGCTGATTTATTTTTACAGCCATTTTTGATCATTTACCAGGGGTGCCATTAATTCTGACCACACCTATATATATATATAATAATAAAATTATAATAAAATTTATTTAAAGAAAGCAAGACATGGATAGGTGGCAATCATAGATCGCAGTCCAGATTTTAGTGGATATTTAAAAAGAATATTCTATGTAATTTATGGATTACAGTTATTATGATTGTTGTCTAATACGAAACTTAAGTTGCTCTAAAGAAAAAAGATTCAAAAGAGGTTACATTTAAAAAATAATTTTATGTTGTTTATTTCAGTCATATAGGTATTTTCCCTCAAATATTAGTGTCATTGAATGGTTGGGAGCATATTACATCGACACCCAGTTCTGTGAGAAAGCTATTCAGTACTTTGAGAGAGCTACCCTTATTCAGTAAGTTACTAAATATCATATGTATTTATCCTGAATATTCTGCATGTATTTGGAGATATTTATATTAATGATGTGTTATGAATTTCAGACCAACACAGGTCAAGTGGCAGCTGATGGTGGCTAGCTGTTACAGGAGAAGTGGTATGAACTTGACAATACTCATACATTTAATAAGTTTATCTCAGTGCCTTCTTATCTCATCTGAGTGCCTTCAGAGTCATGATTTATGTTTTTCATTTGTTTTCAGGGAATTATCAAAAGGCACTCGAGACCTACAAGGACATTCATCGGAAATTTCCTGAAAATGTTGAATGTAATGTGCTCAACACAACAGTTTTTTCCCCCCTTTGATTCTTTGTGCTGATCTAGTAGCTTTGCATCTCATGCCATTCATTATCTATCGGGCAGGTCTACGCTTCCTGGTCAGGCTGTGCACTGATATGGGACTAAAAGAGGTGCAGGATTATGCCACCAAACTGAAGAAAGTTGAAAAAATGAAGGAGATCAGAGAGCAGGTACCCTGATTTCTCTTGGCACTGTTTATATTTGGGCCTCTTTAGCTTCCTTAAATGAAAGGAAATAGAAGAGTGAAAGCGAGGAGTGAACAAAAAACACATATAACTGTCCAGACTAGAGGGATAAGCGACTGTCTTCTTCACCTGTTCCTTTAGCCAGTAAACCTATGGTTGATTATTTAGGAACCTGTGTGTTGGTCTGTATATACAATATTTGAGCACATTCCCCATATTCAGAGCTGGAGAAATGGCCAGTATTTGACAGCATGCTGTTATTCCCACACACAGAGGGTGAGATCTGGGAGGGAGAGCAGTGCTCGAGGGCGCAGGGAAGGCAGCGCTGGCAGTGGTGAGTGGACTGTTTTAACTCAACCTCAACGATTTGACTTTGAAATAAAATACTGCTCATTAACTCAATACATGCTTCTTACTTGACTTTTTCCATCAACCTCAACCTGTCATCCGCCACTCTTGGTAAACAGGAAATACATCAAACCTTACACACACTCCCCCTAAGAAACCCAGCGGTATGACTGTAACAGCCCTAATATAGTGACTTAGTGGAGACTGCTAGTCCTGTGATGTGATTTTTCAAAAAGAATATGCATGTGCCTTAGACACCTTAGACTAAACTAAATCACATGATTTAGAGATTTGAAATTTAACAATTTCCATTTAGATTTTGGTTTATTATGGTTTATTTTAAGTTTATAGTCTAGAAATAATATATATATATATATATTTTTTTTTTTTTTTTCGTTCTTCACTTCTCTTTTGGGAAATCAGATGTGGATCTCATATCAGGTGATGTTCAGTTATCAGCTTCAGGCAGTGCTGGGTTTAAAGGTCATGCAGTACACTCATTCAACAAGTGACTGTTATCAGCCTTTTACTGCATCTCATCTCTCTCTTCTTCTAATATTTTATTTTCACGTTGTCACTTCAGGAAGCAGCTCAAACCCCAGAAAGCCCAGTGGTATGATCACTACCTGCTTTATGTAGAATAATTCAGACATGATATAAAACTACTTTATTATAATGGTCGGTTTTTATAAGGGATTTGATTTGGGTTCTTCATAAAAAGAATTTAGTCATAATTCCCATTTCTGTGGAAAATAAGCCAGATAAAGGACATACACTGTCATTCAAAAGTTTGGATTGGTAAGATTTTTTCATGTTTTTGAAAGAAGTCTCTTATACTCAAGACTGCATTTATTTGATTAAAAATACAGTTAACAGTAATATTGTGAAATATTATTACAATTTAAAATAACTTTTCTAATTTAATATTAATATTTAGTCATTTATTTCTATGATGCGAAGCTGAATTGTCAGCATCATTACTCCAGTCCTCAGTGTCACATGATCCTTCAGAAATCATTCTAATGTGATGATTTGCTGCCCAACAGACATTTCCTACAGTTCGAAAACTGGTGTGCTGATTAATGGTTTTTGTAGGAACCTTTTTCAAGGATTCTTTGATGAATAGAAGCATTTAAAATAAAGTAAAGCATTTCTTTGAAATAGAAATCTTTCGTGACATTATAAATATCTTTGCTGTCACTTCTGATCAATTTGATGCATTTTTGCTGATTAAAAGTCTTTCAGATTTCTCTCAAAAAAATCTTTCTGACCCAAAACATTTGAATGGTTGTGTATGTGTAATTTATTTACAGCCAGTCAGACACAGTATATAATCACATTCATGAAATCGCTCATTTTGACAGTAATAATACAGTAAAAAGCATTTTCCTTTCCTGCCTTCTTTCACTTTATATTGTCAGCTTCATCTTCGTTTTGTTAGTAATCTGTTGTTCTCTTTTATTGTTTATCTCTGTTATTCTGTTCATGGCCATGCACCTGAAAGGGAGCAGCTCGAGCCCCATCAATACCCCTCCTCTGAGAGCCAGTGGTATGACTACACTCATTACAGAATTACATTCGAGGGAGAGATCACACACTCAACCTGTATGACTATTACAACGAGCATGGCGCTGGATTCTGCAGCTCAGGAATAAACTGCTGCTACTGCACCTGTTATTGCGCTTTGTTACAGATGTCATTCATTCCTCACATTCAGCCCTGCAGTCATAACTGAACTCAACACATAATGCTAGGTTCACCACTTTATTCACAAAAAAAATCTTCATTGTTGCATGGTGCAACTCAATTTTTAGGCCTCACTCAGCTCTCAACTCTCTGTACAGCCTTTCCACTGTCTCTTCAAAGATCTGTCTTCTTCTTTTTCCTTTCTTTTCCTTTCAGTTTCTCGATCTGAAGCTAAGTATAGTCCTGTGCTGCAGCAGGGCAGAGGTATGTACTCTATTTCACTGTGCACTTTAGATGATCAGTCCTCTGGATGATTAAAAACAAAAAAACCATAACTTCGTGGAAAACTTAAACTAGCTTAGTCCATGCATCAAAATGATGTTTTAATGCCTGAAGTTTCCCCATCATGATACAGCGTCCAAGGACATAATTTCAATCACAGCACAACAGAAAGCAAACATGTGCTGAAAGCCTGAGGATGTCCTTTTTGCCAAAACCACTATTCCCTTGGAATATCCCGCTCTCACTGTCTGACAGAGTGTTTCCAGCACCTCCTTTCTTTTTGCAAAGCACAGAGAGCAAATAAACCAGTGAAATATTTCACAAGTACACTCCTGAACAACTCTTTCCCGGTATTAGTCCGCTTGATATCAACCGTTTCTCACTGTACTATTTTTACAATTACTTGCCATTTTGGATGCATGAACTGATGTCACACTAAAGATGTTTTTTATGAATAATACAAATACTCCGAAAGCAGTTTTTATTTAGCTTTTTGTTTTTGTGATAAATGTTTGAGCTTGATTCTGGCATGATTCCTCAATTAGGTGGACAGGGTAGTGAAAACTACTGCATGTCAGCAAAAGGCTTGTCATTTTAATGCCTTTGAGTTTTGTCGCTGGGACGTTTAAAGATCTCAAAGTCACCTGCCTGCCAGACTCCGGTCCCACATCTGCCCCTTAGTGCTCTGTTGCTGTCATCACAGCCGAAATGTGAAATGCAGCTGTGTGCCGCTGTCTTTGTGCAACACAAATGCTTTCAATTATGCTATTCATATGAACTCACTTTAATTAGGATTCTAGTTCCACATAGGCTTTGCTTCAAGTGCAAGCTGGAGCTGTTGCTTTTCTTGCTTTTTTGTTGTTTTGTTTACCAGTGTTCTAACACAGCACGGCTTACGTTGTCGTCGATGGTGCCAACTTAAAGGGTTAGTTCACCCAAAAATGAAAATGATGTCATTAATGACTCACCCTTATGTCGTTCCAAACCCTTAAGACCTCCGTTCATCTTCGGAACACAGTTTAAGATATTTTAGATTCAGTACGAGAGCTTTTTGTCCCTCCATTGAAAATCTATGTATGGTATACTGTCTTTGTCCAGAAAGGAAATAAAGACATCATCAAAGTAGTCCACGTGACCTCAGTGGGTTAGTTAGAATTTTTTGAAGCATCGAAAATACATTTTGTTCCAAAAATAACAAAAATGACGACTTTATTCAGCATTGTATTCTCTTCCGGTTCTGTTGTCAATCCGCTTTCATGAGTCCGCTGACGTAAGACGCTGATGACGTGTGTCTGGTGCGCCCGAGCTTCGTTTACAGTCTGAGGGAGACGCACGCTGTAAACAAAACAATCTTTGCAAACATGTCTAAGGATTTCGACACAGGGGAAGACTTGCATTTTTTTCAACCAGACATATTTATTTGAACCCGAATACAAGGACGCACCAGATACACGTCAGCAGCGACTTAGGTCAGCAGCGTCACTGGCCTCGTGAACGCGGATTGACAACAGAACCGGAAGAGAATACAATCCTGAATAAAGTCATCGTTTCTGTTATTTTTGGAACAAAATGTATTTTCGATGCTTCAAAAAATTCTAACTAACCCACTGAGGTCACGTTGACTACTTTGATGATGTCTTTATTTCCTTTCTGGACAAAGACAGTATACCATACATAGATTTTCAATGGAGGGACAAAAAGCTCTCGGACTGAATCTAAAATATCTTAAACTGTGTTCCGAAGATGAACGGAGGTCTTACGGGCTTGGAACGACATGAGGGTGAGTCATTAATGACATCATTTTAATTTTTGGGTGAACTAACCCTTTAAATGCAAATGCCCTTTTCCCCCCTTCTGTTACAGACACTGTAAAATAACACTCATTCCAGACATTTTTCCAAGTCCAACATGTAGATGTGTTTTCTCAGACAGTGGACAAAGCAGCCATGGCACCAGTGCCAAGGGTGAGAGGCTTAGCGTTAAACTGAAAGCTCTTCCCGGGTCCAATGAGCCGTATGAGGCCAGCACTCAGCAGGAAATAGGTGAGAAACAACTTTGTTCTTTATTTGTAAGGAGGTGGCTCCAATACACAATCAAATAAAGATAAAAATGTGGCAGAATTATTACTTTTTCACCAAACAAACCGTGCTTGGCGTTTTGCATTCCTTTAGCTCAAACAGTAGAGCATGAATCTAGCAAATGCCAATGCATCTGTCAAATGCATAAATGTATGAGGATAAATTATTATTACATTCCCTTAAAGTAACACCAGGTAACTTTTGCTCTCGGGGTCCCCCTACAGTTGGGAAACAGTATTGTCCTCTACTACTATCGTAAACTCTGTCATCCTACATGCACGTGCATTTGTTGACAACCATGATAGCCCTGAACACTGTAGGAGGAGGTCACATGCAGGTGTTCTGCTTGTGTCGCGTGTGAAATGTCTTCATCCCAGGTACAGTGGCATATATTTCAGCATGTCATATGAATATAATTTCATGGGTTTTATTTTTTTTCTAACGACAAATGATCGCGATGATCACGTTTACAAGCCAGCGTCATTATAGTAGCCTAGTCTATTGGTTACCGTTTTACTGAATCTATATGATACTTCAATGCAATGTTTGAGTGGTAGATAATAACCATATATCGTCAATATTATAATATCAAGCTACCATAAATAAATCTGCAAATTTTACAAATCGATTTGCATTATAGCTTGAGGCAAGACAAATAATAATTACCTGATTCATGAAGATAAACGGAGGATAAGATAGCTTCCGTAACATAGTCAGGCAGACAAAAAAACACCCCAGACTACGGGGTGTCATTGGTTGTTGCGTTAAATGTTACCCAGATACAATAGTGCTATTTTCTGATTGGCTAACAACACCAGACGAAGAACACCAGAGGAGACGCGCTTGAATTCATGCCTGTTCCACAGTGAGAGCGGCGCGGCCAGAGTTTTGGGCGCTGTGGCATATTAAATATATTACAAATAGTTTTTCAGCGTGAGAAATACAATGTGTGGCGGGAGAGCGTGACAAAAGACCGAAATGAGTGACTGTCACGCTCAATGCGTGACACTTGACAGCCCTGCGATTATAAGGAAGTGGGGGTGGTGGTGGAAGTGACGTATATGCCGTAAAGCAGTCGAGTTTTGTAGTTGTCTTTTTGTTCGCCGGTTACTACCCGAAACCCGAAGTTTAAAAGTATGATTAAAAACGCTACAGACCCCGTCAGGCTATGGCAGACGTGTCATTCAAACTATTGTAAGTCGATGTACCATCACAAGAGACTTGGAAATATATTATGAAGGTTGAAAAGTTACCTGGTGTCACTTTAATCAAATAATGTTACCTTTTTCTGGCTGATTTATATTAGAGCTAAGAGTTTTTTCATTCATGTAAAGGGAAAAATGATTCTGGTCTAGTCTGTACTTATTACAACTTATTGCTCCCATTGTATTCATCACTTTAGATGCATCTTATGTCGATCCGTTGGGGCCTCAAATGCAGAGACCAAAAACAGCAGCAAGGAAACGCACAGAGGAAGATGAGTTTGCTGATGAAGAGCTGGGAGATGACTTACTGCCTGAGTGATGTGTGCAACAGAGATCAATTCAGTGGAAAGTCTAATATATATCCAGATACTAAATGTGTCTGCATTTTCAGCTCAACTAATAGCACTGAAGTTTAAAAATACTTAATTGTTACTTCATTAAATCCTTCATAATGCTTTACTATATTTTATAATAGCAATGCATTGCATTGTATACTATATTTGCATTTAGGGAATTTTTTCATCCATTCATCCATTTTGTGCATTAAAATGTAAATATTTATCTGTATGACTGCACCATAAAACCTGGATAACATGAAGTCAAAGTCATGCATGTTTTGTAAGTCTGAAATATTAAATCAGTTTTATAGATACATATTTTAATGATTCAATCACCTAAATATCTGAAAGGAATACAGAGGATCCATGGGGGGTGGGGGTGAATCAATGTGAGAGTTTTCGTATTGGCTTGAGCAGATCATGATCTTTTCAGTATCAAACAGTCCGCCCAATATCTGGAGTCAAGTATCCTGAGCGCATTTACGGGACGGACGGATGAGGCACAGCTTTACACAACAAGTGGGGAGTTTGTGAAGGTCGGTTTAAGAGCTCTCTGGAGGTTCACATTAATTCATCTTTCCCAACAGTCGCTTGCTGACAGTAAAGCGAGCTCAGTGTAAACTGAAATGCGCGGTCAAGTTGTTTCGACGCTCGTGCTGGTGTCGCTGTGGTGTTGCGGGAGCGCGCCGGGTGAACGGGGACAGAAGGTGTCCAGGAGAACACCGAGGACTCGCTCCTGTCTGGACTTACCAGAGGAGATTTTGGAGCAGATGTTTGGGAGGCTCTCGGTCGGCGTGCTTAGCGCGTTTCATCACACCTTGCAGCTCGCGCCTCCAGAGCGCCAGAATCTGAGCTGTCAATCAGCGTCTCGTGTAGCGCGCGACAGACCACGTACCCCGGTAAACTTCCTCAGCCTCTCGCCGTGGGCGTACAGGTAGTACTCAAGAACCATGAAGACTAGCGGTCTTATGGAATTTAACGATTCCACTTTCTAATCCCTCATATTACGTTAAGAAACTATACACTTTTTGCATTCCAGGGTTTGTTTTAGACCCAGTGGAACGTAAACTTTTCAAGTAAAACTAATACAGTATCTAGTTTTGAATGCTATCTTCTCAAAGCCATTGGCAGAATTTTCTGTCATTTATCTATTACGCATCTTCTGAAAATGTACATATTCCCCGGGTTTAAAACCCAGTCAAAACAGGAGCAGAAACAAGCGATAGAAACATTGCTTATGCACGCTGTAGCCGTTGTTTTAATGAAACTTACTCACATTCAAGTGTTGTTAAAATAAAAGAATGCATGAAGCTAGAACAAAACTTTTTAAAGCAGAGGCTCTGTTATTTCTTTTGATATAATATTCCATGTTCAGATATTTATTCAACAAACTATTCAGGGGTCCATGAAAGTTTTGTGAAAATTATCAAAAATGCTGGTGGTGGCTGGCAGCTTAAATAATAATAATAATAATAATAATAATAATAAATGCTGGTGGGGAAAGAGTTAATCAAATAAAGTGAGAAATTCTTTGAAATTTAAAATGTTTCAAGAATTACAGCTATATATATATATATATGTATATACACACACACATCAATATTTACGTGGAATTTTATTTCAATACATCATCAAATGAAAATGTTTAGTGCATATAATATGATAAATTCCAGTATGAACTCCATTGACATCAATGGATTTAATTAAATTTAAACATTAAAACTTTTATGAAAAAATTATGAAACCTACATTTTCTTTTTTAAACAAAACATCGATATTATTTTGAAATATTTTCAAACAAAATATATTCATGTTACTTGTGATTGTGAAAGTGATGATAAACAGTTTGAATCTCATTTTTAATCCTGCAATAGTTGTCAACAGGTGGCACCAAAGTGAAATGTGGACTTTTTTTATTTTCCAAAACCTCTTTCAATTTTCATATTTAGTTTATTTGGTCTATGAACTTTTGCTCTATAAACACATTTGTTTTTGTCATTTTATTTTAATTTCAGAATTAAGAAGGTTTATAAACAAAATGCAGTGGGGAGGAATATGGGTAACAGTAGGAAAGAGGCTAAATGTATTTTACAGAAGTAATTTGAGACAAATCTAATAGATGTACAAATAAATAAATAATAGCTGCAGAGAAATGAATATTCATAAATAGATGTTTATATTCATAAATATTCATAAATAGTCTAATGAATATTTGAGTCTTTCCATGCTTATGCTTGACATGCTTTCTAATATTTGATTGATTTCATTTAACAAAAAGATGATCAGTTGTAGGGAAGTAAGGTCACCTGCAGAACAGACCCAAACACAAAAGGTGTAACAATGTAGTTTAAATGGTTATACCTTAAATATTATATTAGTCTAAAATTTACAAAGTTTACAATTGACAAAGTTTATCTTTGTACTAAAAACTATGGATTAAAAAAAATAATAATAATGTTGTCCCTTCTGGGTATGCAATATGAAGTAACTTTTCAGTGCTTATGGTAGAAATAGTTGGAAATAAGAAAAGCCATTTTTATTGTGTTTGCTAAATAATGAGGTTATTTTAATAAAGCGGCAGCATGAATGCAATCCAGTAATTACCTCCTATATTAAATAAAAATACAAAGATGATAAGAGTTTATTTAATATCTTTCATTCAGCTCAGTTGTGTTCCCCAAACCAATCATATAAGATTTGATGTCTTGCCTGTTTAGCTGCAAGAAAAATAATTCTTTTTTTTTTTCATTATTGATCCAAGAATCTCCCATGAGCCAGCGAGGTACCCCCGATACCTCCCCGAGGCTTATTGTTTGTGTAAGGGATGCCTGACCGGGCTGAACGGGGAGGAAAGTGACCGCTTCCGAAGCACACCAGTGTACATGCCCACCGTCATCCTGCGCCGTACTGGTACGTGTGTCGGGGGTCGTCATTCCTACACGGAGAGCTACGTGTCCATCGCCGTGGGATGTACTTGTGTGCCTTTGTTGGAAAGAGATGGAAAAACACTGAAGAGCAATCCAAGTGTGAAAAGAGTCACGTCTAAAAATGCAGTTTCCAGCACCTTTAGAAAGAATCAACTGAACTGATCCATTTTAAGATTTTTTTTAATTCTCTATCGGTAAACTTTTCTTCTTATTTTTTAAATTTTTGCTCTCACCAAAATAAAGACAGAACTTGGCACTGCAGACTAGAATCTAGCAGACTAGAGCAAAAGGAAAACTTTCAGTGCCAAAATACAAACATTTCCTAAACCAAAGTACTTGGGCAAAGCCAGTGAGCATTATGGTGTTTAATAACTAATACAGTCCAGCTGTGTACAAGTATACAGAAGATCACTAGAAATGCTTCTTTTAAAGGCAAGCATGAGGGTCATAACCATCCAATGGATATCATTTACAAGAATTATTCAGCTTGACTATGCGTCAGTCTTCATACGATTACTTTAATAAAAACAACAAGAACACTGATAACACACAAGTCTAGTGTATGACATATTACATGTTAATGCATTTCAAACATTCACTTCTATGCCCATTTTATGCTTAGAAACAAAGAACTGTCTGAAATGGTTAGCTTAAATTCTGTGACTGCAACTTTAAAAGATGCATGAAATGGACAATGCAAGCCAGCCAAAGCATAATCAAAAACAATTTCTGATCAAGGGCCATATTCTCAGCTGTAATATCTGGATCCTGCTATTTTCCACTTAGAGTGAGAATATTTATTGTTCCGCTGATGTTTGGCGGGAAAAACAAGGTTGAAGTGTTGTCAGACTGAAAGCCTTTTTCATGAGAGAAGGCCTGATTCATAGTTAACGTAGCAGCGGAACTCATTAGCCAGATTGTGATTGTGTTTCGGTAAAAAACTGCATATCTTCAGATCCATAAGTTTGCCAGCATGCTCCTCCATAATAGCTCCTGTAAGAATAAGGGAAGGATTGGAATACAGATCATGAGCGAGAAATATAACAAATATATACAGTAAATGTGTGTGTGTACAAAGATGTATTCACTTCCACGTGCCTGTGCAGAGCAGGATTTTGCACTTAGTGAGGTATTTAACAGTGAGTGCCACCTTGCTGAGACACTCCTCGGACAGGTATGGAGGGTCTGCGATGACAATGTCAAAGCTCTGAGGAAGGAGATCCTCGGGGAGGCACAGAGGGTTGTTGTAATCATAAAAGACAAACTCATCTCCATATGCTGCGAAACGTCGATCAAACTCCAGCAAAACAGCAGACACACTATCTGACCTCATCGATTCCAACCGTTTCAGCTTTTGATACACACTTGGTGCACTTATACAAGCTATCCTACAACACAGGAATAGAACATTTGGCTGAGAGGGGACACATAAAAAGTCATTAATATAAATTACATTTTATATTTTACAGATTTACACTTTAAAATGTTTTTACACATTCACACTAGTTTGAAATTGTGGGATCAGTAATATTTCTTTTTAAAAAAATAATTCCGCAAGGATGCATTTAATTGGTCAAAAGTGACAGTAAAGAAATTTATATTGTTACATGATTTCTATTTCAAATAAATGCTATTCTTTTGAACTTTCTATTCATCAAAGAATCCTGAAAGAAACACGTATTAAGCGGCACAACTTTTTCAACATTGATAATAATATGAAGTGTTTCTTGAGTGACAAATCAGTTTATTAGAGTGATTTCTTTCAATTATAAATTATATTGTTTTTACTGTATTTTTGATTAAATTAATGCAGCCTTGGAGCGCTTCTTCCAAAACATTAAAACAACAAAAAAATTGCAGTTAGTAATCTAGATTACTCATTTTAGGTAATGTTTTCTGACAACTTTTTGATTACTTTTTAAATGACCTTTGACCTAACTCCTTTATCACATTGATTTGAATAGGACAGTATTGTACCATATTGATATAAAATACAGTCAGAGAGCGACAACATGTATTCCATTCTTTTTCAACATGAAATGCATTAAATATTACATTAGTCAGGTTTTCCCAGACTGGGGTTCATAAATTTAATGGAAAGCTATTAAGTAATTCAATACAAAATAAAACTTTTACTAAAAAATAGCGACAACTGATCATCTTGTGTTGTGTGAAATCAAATGTGTGTGTATATATATACGCATTACACATCTATAATTTCACTCAACATACCTGTATAAGATGATCAGTTGTCGCCGTCTACTGGCGTATCGAGGTAACTGGCAGTAAGTCCTTGAGTTTTTTTACATGCAAAACCTATTGCATAGCACAAATGTAAAATTTTGACCAAAGGAGCTTGTGTTGTGACCCACCTTCCATGTTCTCCAGCCTGCTCCATGACTTCCTCTGCTAACCGTGTGGCCGTGTCTTCACTGTACCAGAACTGACTCATGCGCTGTGCACAAAAAGCATAAGCTCTGTAAGCACGACGTATATAGAACGATATAACGTATAACAATCAACGAATCATTACGTAAAGTAAAGGCAATTCTACTACATTTACTGTAGCCTACCCAGTCTTCCTCCACGGCACCAACACAGAACTTGTCTGTCTGGGTCGAGTCCAGTTCGGGTCCCGTCCTTCCACTCTCGGAGTAAAACTCCTGCAACGCTGCAAGTGTCGCCGCGGAGAGTTGAGGCACATCCTCTTCACTGTCACTCATTGAAACAGATCCTTCTTATAACAAAATGACACGGGAACAAAACGAGGAACGCTGGAGAAACATTCAGTACAACGCTAATTCAATAATGATGCTAACCGTCTTTGCTAACTGTCGCAAACGAAATTTAATATAGAAGTAACTTTGGTTTTAAGCAGACTTTAAACTTACCTTTCTAATGAACGACGCCGTTAAAATGTATCGACAGCACAGAAAACAGCTTCACACGTGTTGGCACTACGGTGGCCGAGCGAGTACAATCACGCTAAATTCCAACAGCAGTTGAAAAGCGAAACATGCACACATGCCCATATTCCCAGAACAGACTACACATTCGCAGAGAGCATATTGAAAATGTTAACAAAGAAAGCAGACTCACGTTTTATAGCAAGTTTATATACACTTTACAGATCATTTCAGGCATTCCGAAAAAACAATTAGTGCTTTGAACAATGGAAATAAGGACTATCAAACGCCCTGAATAAAACAGCTGACATCCCTCATCATCATTTTTGGTATTTTATTGCTACAGCAACATTGACTGTTCCACAATTCTCAGTATGTGTATCCACTAGTGTAAGTGAAACACTGTAGAAGTTATTGTCGAAAATTAAAACCTTGATGGGAACATCAGGTGAAAAATGTCCATAATTGATCAGACATGAGTTTAGTTGAAAAACACTTTCTGTGATACTGCTGTGATCAGGGCGAAATAAAGGCAAAGAGTAAAACTACAATCAAATCAATCAAAAAGAAAAATCCAAACTAGCCCCCTTTTCATTCAGCTGAAGTTGTAATAAAAAAAGTCAGAAAGTTCTGTCAACTTTAATCTTATAAAAACTTTTCAGTCCTCTTAAACACTTTCATTTTTTGTCTTTTTCAAAAATATATATACACCCTTAAACACAAAAGTGATTTGGTTTTCCAAAAGGGCCTTCCTGCATTCAAAGTTTCATTGGAAAAGGCTTTTTCGTTGTCATGGCAAACACCGCTCACAATCCTAGGCACCGTGAGTGCAGTACATCATGGCTCTATTGTCACTGTAGACACAGCTGGATCTGAGCTGTGAGAAACCAAATACAAAGGCACTCGAGGAGAAGCGTCTGCAAAAGACAGTGTGTATGTGTGTGTGTGTGTGTAAAAGGGGGATGAAGGGATCAGTTTTCAGAAAGATTACCCCGCTGCACTTCATAAATGTTCATCTGAGGACCTCTCAGTGGCAAAGTAAACAACGATCAGATCAGTCTAAGATGATCATGGCCCACTGACCGCCCCCTTTCGGCCTTCGCCGGCCTCTCTCCTCTCTCTGGAGGCATGCGTGTCTGAAGGCCCATAGGCTTCTCAGCCTGTGCTGCGCTGAGCATCTCCATGGTTTGGCCTGGTGAAAGGCTTCTCTGAGTGGTAGAGGGGGTGGAGAGGGGAAGCTGCTGTGGACAGTTGCAGGAGGAAGTGGTTTATTTGACACACAGAAGCCCCCCCACATTGGCAACAAACTCCTCCAGGCTCTTGAGGAAGGCCACCTTCTGTTTTCGGTCCATGGTTGGAGGCGTGCTGCTGGCAGTGAGGTTGTTGAACGCGTCCGCCAGCCGCTGGTAGATCACGGCATCCCTCTGATTGGAGAGCAGCGTCTCCACCAGCTCTGAGTACTCCGCCTAAGACAAACACCATCACTTATCAAACCACATCACATCAATATGTCTGGAGATCAAGCGTTTCTTTGTTAAAACTCACTCAAAACTTTATAAAATGTACTTCCAGGTAAGATTTATGTTTTGCAGCTGATGCTATTTTATTGAGTTAAACAGTGCTGTGTACCTGGTGAAGGCACACTAGTGTATAAAGCGCTTCTCCAGCTGCTACAGTCATCTCAGTGTTGTGCTTCTGGAGCACAAGCATGTCAAACACCAGCTATGGGGGGGAAGAGAGAGAGAGAGCGCACATTATTAATTCACATACTTTATACATGTGTATTAATCTCAGACAATTACATATTACAATGAAGTTTAGTGACCTATTGGATCTTGTTTGAGCATTTTGAGATTGTCGACATCAGCCAATAATAACAACTCTCAATTAAAATTAACTTTTATTGCACATTCTGAGAAAATATTGCGTAAAATGTGTTCCCTTCAGTTAAATGTTCTCTTTTGCTGTTGTATTATGTATTCTACAGTTTAAATGTTTGAGGTAAGTAAGATAAAGAAATTATTACTTTTATTCAGCAAGAATGCATTAAGTTGATCAGATGTGATAAAGACATTAATAAATGTTACAAAAAATTTCAGTTTCAAACAAATTTTGTTCTTTTGATAAACTTCCGATTCATTTCAAGAATCTTAAAGAAAAAATTATCACACTATTACAACGGTAATTGGTAATATTACAACGGTAATATTACAACGGTTTGCCAAATTGAGCAGCAAAATCAGCATATTAGAATAATTTCGGAAGTAATGATGCTGAACATTCTGTTTTAACATCACAGTATTATTTTAAATATTATTTTTTACTGCATGTTTTCAATCAAATAAATGTAGCGTTGGTGAGCAGAGAGACTTTAAAAAAACATTTGTTACTCCAAACTTTTGAACAATAGTGTATATCTGCATTAAATTAGCCAGCTTTTTTTTAGACATAGCCTGTTATAAACCAGTTGACTCACTTTAAGGAAATGTCGTGTGGCAATAAATAGGGGTGTGTCCTTTTCCTGTGTCTTGGCACACTGCTCAGCCAATGGGGACAAAGCCTCAAGACACAGCTGACTGATCTCTGAGCTCATCCTGCAGTGTGTGTTAAGGAAAAACACTAGACCATAGACACCATAATTCAACAAAAACTCTCAATGAAGTCAGTGAAATCCAACACAATATGCCTAGCAAGCACATACTTCATTAAATAACATGAAAACATAAGTGTAAAGTGACTTTTTTCTGCATACACAAAAACAGCAAGGATACGAGGTCATGCCCAGCTCCAGGGAGCACATGAGACTTTTGAAGAGTTCCTCAGGCAGCTGAGGGATCTTCTCTGGGAAAATCTCACAGATGAAGGTGATGAGCTTATAATACTGGTTACACAGAGAGGGGAACTGGGTACCAGAGACAGATGGAGAGAGTATTTCAGAACAGCAGTGCACCTTTTACTTCAAACATCTGAGTTTGCAATGAACATCTGAATCATTTTCAAAATACAGGTTGAAAGTCGAATTCTACCTTAAGCAAGTCCTGAGACATGAGGGGCAGCACAATATTCACCCCATACAGCACCACATCAGCAGCAGATACGGCCCGTCCAGCACCGGAACTCTGCTCCTGCCCGCGAAACACCTCATCTGCACACATAACACAGTTACTCTTCATCGCACACAAGTTACAACGTGAATAATGTGAATCGTGAATGAGCGCTCGTACCGGTGTCGCTAAAGTCAATGAACTCTTTGGACAGCAGGTTGGTGAGGAGCTCCATGATGAGCAGAAGGTCCTGGTACTGATCCTCCTCTCCGGCCACATCTAGTCTCTTGCGCCCCAGATTGTTCTTAGAGTAAACCTGGAGCAGCGTCAAGCACACCTCGTAGAGTTTCATAGACTTAGTCTGTGGAGAAAGAGACAGGGTGTGTTTAAATTCAAAAAAAAAAATATTGAGGATGTATATACATTGTACATAATGTAAGGCAAATAGTGCATGTGGAAGAATACATCCAAAATGTGAAAAGTGTGGTCACATCAGAACCAATGCAAGCGTGAATGTCTCACCTCCCCCAAGTAGCAGATTTGTTTGTGAGCCACTTCCACAAACACCTCTATGATGAGGTTGACCGTTTCTGGTGAGTTTCTGTAGACCTCCATGAGGCCGATGCAGCTGGACAGGAAGTCCATGAGGAAGCTGAAGAGAGACGCAACGTTGTCAATTTGCGTTGCTTCAGCTATGCCGCACAGAGCTTCCAGAGTGGCCACGATCTCCTGCTTCACGGCCTCCTCTTGACAGATCTGAGCGAAGTTCTCCTGGTTAATGAGGTTCAGGAAGCGCTGCTGGAGTGGATGCAGTACCTGCAGTGCAGAGAGAGTAATGAGGCAACATTTCAAAAACTCCTGCTTTATCTTGTGTTCTCATCAGCAATAATGCTTGGGCTTCCTTCAAAACAATTCTCTAGAATAATTTTTTTCCCTGACCTCAGCCCAGTATTGCTGTTTGGTATCAGAATCCATGTGAGCAAAGCCGCCCAGGACCAGAGCCTTCATCAGAGTCCGCTGGACTGTGCTGGACAGCATATGTAAGGGAGGACTGCGACTGGCAAACTGCTTAGCCAAGTTCCACCAGTTCTCACACTGCACAACAATGTTCGCCCTGAAACGTGAAAGAGGAAGGTTAAGATAAAAACACAGACATACAAGACAAATTTATATATATTGTGTGAGCGGATTTTACTGAACAGCTTAAGGAATGGTTCACCCAGAAATCATGAATTACAGACCTGTATGACATTCAAATGTGTTGCATCGATTTTATTAATGAGATGAGATATGTTAGACATGCCAAGTTTGAATATGCTCATACACCAGCGTTCAAAAGTTTGGGCTCAGTAAAATACTTCTATGCAGCAGGGATGCATTAAATTGATCAAAACTATTAAAAAAATCCTGTAATAAATGAATTAGTTTCCACAAAAAAATGAAGCAGCACAACATATTAGAATGATTTCTGAAGGATCATGTGACACTGAAGACTGGAATATTGGAGTAAATGTATTTAAATAGAAAGCAGCCATTTAATTTGTAATAGTATTTTACAATATTACGGTTTTACTGTATTTTTGATCTTAGCAAAACTTTTCAAAAACATAAAATCTTGTAAACCCAAACCTTTGAACGGTAGTGCATTTGAATGAGATTAAAGAGAGACAATGGAATTTCTTATGGAAGTATTAGAATATAGTAAACGAGTCATGTATGCACTAGACTTATCATGGTGTTTTTTTGTGCTTGACAATACCTAGTTACTATATACTATATGCTTTCGTTTAATGGAAAAGACCTGTATTCTTAAAGGTATAGTTCACCCAAAATTTCTGTCATAAATTACTCACCCTCATATCGTTCCAAATCCATAAGACTTTCGTTCATCTTCAGAACACAAATTAAGGTATTTTTGATGAAATCCGAGAGCTTTCTGAGAGCGTTCCTCATTGGAACGACATGAGGGTGAGTAATTAATGACAGAATTTTTGAGTGAACTAACCCTTTACAGTCTTATGTTAATGGGTTTAGAATGACTTGAGTGTGAAACTATTCCTTCAATGCAAATACTTTTTTTTGTTACGCAGTGCAATTTATAGTTAATTTAATTAACATTTATTCATGTGTTATTTATGCAATCTTAAGTTTAGAATTGACTTTCAGAAGCAAGGCCATAATTCCACCAGCAGGTGGGGCTTATTAAAAACATTTGGTCTAGTCTCAACTGAAGGTACATGAAGACATCAGCACAAACCACTGGCTCCCTTGAGCCTGTCAGTGAGCAGCTGTCCTGCAGAGCGTTTAGCTAATTAGACACATATTTAGCCCTCATACACATTACTCCAGCAGGCAGACACAAACCTCTCTCTCTTCTCCACCAGAGTCACTAGCAGCTCCACAGTGTCATTAGCCAGCTCAGGCTCAGAGCTCCACACTGACAGATTATTGATCACTTTCTCCAACAGATATCCCACAATCCACTGTGCCCCCTCAGTGTCTGCTCCAAACGCTGTGCTGAGGGGCACACTGATCTAAAGAAGAGAAGTCAAAAGACAAACACACAGAAGAAGAGTCAGAAGTAATAAAATGTCACATAAAAATGTCTAGGTTGTGTTCCAGGAATATGTTTGTGATTTCTAAACAGATCCAAACAGAGATCCCAAAAGGCTTTATTCAGACATCGTGCCTGCTGTTTCCACACATCGATCAACTCACTTGGCCGTAGAGTTTCTCGTCCACCAGCAGGTATGTCTTGGCCCAGCGCCGAAGAAACCAGACAATGTCTTTGCCCATCTGAGGACTCAGGAGCCCAGTCAGACTCGCTCGCGTAGCCCGAGATTCCACCTCTGACGTTCTTAGCACCGCCGATAACAACCTGTGACAGAGACGGAGAAATAGAAGTGCAAATCTAGCTAAATATATGAGGCAATTTTCTGCCAGCAAAACAACCTGAAATAGAATGACAATCTGTTCTTTACAGGAAAATGAAGGAAGAAGAAAAACAAGTGTGAGAAATGGCAGAGGGGTTGGAATGGAGTTCATGGTGGTTCTGTCCAGATGCTTCGAGACTCAACAAAGGCACAGAATAACAAACGGTATCATTCCTTCACACCTCCACTGGTAAAGAAAGAGGACACAAGCAAGGGATTATAGCAGCTTACTATCCTGGAAGACAGATATCCCACGCTCCCCGTGAAGTGCAGCACCATAAAATGTTTCACATTGTTTGTGAAGATAAAACCCCACTGACATTTCAGAGCTGTGGGGTTGGTGCCTGTTATTGGGAAACACAATCCCTTGGCCCACTGTCTTTCCAAATCCTCTACAGTCTGCTCGCTTTCACCCACCCATCACCAGCCTACTGTCTCTCCAAATCCTTTGACCTCCACATCGCCCCCCATTCAAATTCTCCATCCCTCCCCTACCCATCAACTGCGTCCTTCCAATCTTTCAATCCTCACCTCTATCCCATTCCACAATTTTGGAATAACTCCATCCATTAAGACCAAATCAGATTACAGGCAGATTTTTACTTACAATACCACTAGGTCTCTATGAGACCCTACCAGTAACCACATAAACAGCTTCTACATCATTAAAATTACACTATTCATTAAATTCACAGTCTGTATCCCATTCCAATCAGATTAAAATCAGATCAAATATCTACTTGGAAATGCCAGGGGAAAAAACCCTGTGTGTGTTTAAGCATAACATGACTCATGATACTTCCCCCTCCAATTTTCTTTGAATAAAATAAAAAAACTAGTTTATTATTATTATTAAGTAATATTTACTTACATATAAAATAAATATATATATATATATATATATATATATATATATATATGTGTGTGTGTGTGTGTGTGTGTGTGTGTGTGTGTGTGTGTGTGTGTGTGTGTGTGTGTGTGTGTGTGTGTGTGTGTGTGTGTGTAATTTAATTAGTTTTATTATTTACATTTTCTATTTCTATACTTAAAACAATAAAAATATAATTGTATAATATTTTATTATTGATTTTAATATAGTTATTATTATTAAATATCAACAACAATAATAATACAACATTTTATATAAAACCAACCTTTAATACAGCAATGAAAGAAAAGAAGAAAAAAATCAATCAACTAGGAAATAGCTTCTGAACACACGCACGACTCCGCGCCCCTAGTGCTCCCCTCTGACCCTGGGCTCTGAGTGGCACCTGGCCTGGCTCTAATTGAATAATGTGTGGGGAGTGGTGTTGCAGGATTGGCTGGCGCCGGCGCCGAAGTCACTAGAGGGCTGCTGTTCGCGTGGCAGGCCTTGCTGGGCACGTGCCAGGGCATTCCCCACTGGGCAAACGAACTGCAGATCAAACGGCCTGTGCTACACCACGATTGCTCCCTCCAGCAGCATTTCTGAGTAATAAACTTTAAACATGAGGAGGCTTAAATGTTAAATCACCAAGTCATTGTTCCCGTAGACAGCAAAATCAGCCAACAGCTGGCTGGTTTTATGACTGTTTCTTATTCTCACCAAGGCTGTAATTATTTAATCAAAAATAAATAATGGCGGTAAATAATGGCGCAAATACCAGTAAATAAATGAGCGCAAACCTTAGTAAATCACCTTGCATGCTTCATTCAAATACTCTCCTCCCATAAATTCTGCGTCCGAATGGGAAACTCAGCCGCAATTACGTCAGCCGCAAAAATAACATTGTCCATGCCTTTTGTGCGCAAAATTTTCACAGCGTGTCTTTAGTAAGTACTGACAGTAGTTTTTAAATGCTAAAAGAAAATTAAGCTGGTTAGTAAATCTGGTCCCAGTCTATTATGAATCTCTGTGGCAAATTTATTAAAGACGACAAATAACTTTTGTACTTAATCTAGAAAGTTGATTCAAGTTTAACATGCGGTGATCAGTGATTTCCTACCCAACTAGATTTTGGAAAAAATACTCTCAAACAACTCCCACAGCCTTCATTGGATTTACCCTAAATTTTGCAAATATCATCTTCATGGTTTTAAAAAGTCAATTAAAAGCTTTTTGATAAATCAAACCACTCGCATATAATTTACATTTGACATGAGGATGCCATACAAGAAGTGAGGGTGTATATTAGTACAAGAGAGTATTAGTAGCAGTGCACAGAATCAGCTTAAAAGTGTTAAAAATAAGAACAAAAAAACTTCTGAATAATATTGCCTGAAAAATTGGAATGAAAGGAAATTATAGCATGATTACCAACAAACCTGAATCTACTTTACAACAAACCTGAATCTTCTTTACAGAGTAATGACACACTGGCACGTTTACTGTGAGGACTCTACCTGATAACGGAGTCTGTCCTGTTGCATCCTGGGATGGAGGTGGCCTTCTCTCCAGGAGAGCCGAGGAGCTGCAGTGTAGTGTTGATATCCACCTCAGTAGAGTGTTTGATAGAGTACTCCATCACTTCTGAAGGTATCAATGGTGTCTCACCCTGAGGGTCATCAGCCAAGAGGTAGCCTGTTAAAACACCATAGGACTTCAGACCAATGACAAAAAGCAAAAATAATGTCCAGTTGTGTATGAATAAACACCGAGGTTCAACCTGACAATAAAATTACCTGAATGAAGGGAAACCTTCATAGACATATGAGGTTAAACATGCTACTCACGTTTGTGAGTGAAAACGAGTAAATGATGACAGAATGTTATTTTTGCGTTAACTTATTCCCTTTGAGGATGACACGGACCTGACACTAATATGAGCCAATGAATGTCTTCGTAAAGGTCATCTAGAACTTTCCGGTCCACTGTGCCTGGGTCTGCAGTTGCCATGAGGTGCTGTTGGTGTCTCTGGAGCTGCCCGTGAAGCCGTGTGACTCTGTCCTCCAACAAACTGAAGACAGATGGGAAATGTAAGGCTCACAGTGGTTGTTTATTACAACAGTTTCTCTGAAGAGGAGTGTGTGTTTCTGTACCCTGTGAGAAGAGGTATACAGTGGTCTGCAGCGATGCGGCCCAACATGCCGATACTGGCCAGCTGATCTGAGAACAGCTCTCTGTCGTCCTCCTGTAGCTCGTTTATTTCTTCCTCTTCATGAGAAGCGACACCATTTGCAGTCTAAAAAGACAAAGCGTATGACTAAAACCATGTGCTGGAGCGGCTGTATTACTTTGGCGGAGGATTCTTTGAGGGAAAACAGTTTTAGACATTTGTTGTGCTTTATGCTTTTCCATTTTAATTAAGATGAAAAGCAAGCCACAAAGTCAACAACAACAACAACAACAACACAATATTCTAAGAAAAGCAACAAATAACCAACAAATTGGAAAGCCAAAGACATTTTGGCAATGTAAACAGATGAGATTTAATATGGTGAGAAAGCTGTGTTTGGATGTGAAGGTGAATAAGCGCAGTTGTTCTGACCAGGTTTCTCGTGCCGTCGGGAGCTGCGAGGTGACACTGGATGTAGGAGTTGAAGACCTGCACAGCGGGCTGGACGAAGCAGCCCCGGGGGAAGTGCTCGTCCTCCTGCACTAACGTCAGCCAGGACTCCAGCAGCTTATCATATGCCTCCATGTACACCATGTCATCCTTATCCAGCTAGAGACAAAGAAACAGATGTGATTTTAATCATGTCACATCCCTTTTCGATATATACACCAAGACCATACGCCCCTCTCATAGAAAAATTTTAAATATTGAATCCAGATTTTTAAAGTGTATATATTATTGTTACCCTGATGTTAAAAAGCTTGAATATGTTAAATAATATTATTTTCAATAGTACCTACAATATGTTTTTGTGTGATTCATAACCCTATACTGAACACTTATTTTAATTACATTTTTTTACAAAAAAATTATTATATATATATATATATATATATATATATATATATATATATATATATATATATATATATATATATATATATATATATATCTCAACTGATAATAATAAGAAATGTTTCCTGGCTTTTTGATTTCTGAAGGATCATGTGAGACTGAAGACTGGGGTGATGACTGCTTAAAATTCAACTTTGCCATCCCAGGAATGAATTACATTTTATAATATAGGAGCCTTGAGAAGCATAAGAGATTTCAAAATAATAATAATAAAAAAATAAAAATCTTCCAAACCAAACTTAATAAATCTTACGAAGAACCAAATCAAGCCCAAACTAATAAAAACATGTGAAACTAAAGTGTCCAGCCCTAAAATATGGGTGTGAAAAAGTACACTCTGATTGAATGGTTTTATTTTTCCTTTAAATACAATAAAAAGACTGCTGCGACAGAGCAGTTCTCTGTATAAAAAAAGAATGAGTTCGAACTTCACAGACCTCGGCTACTCTCTAAAGTGTAGTTGCAGTCCGTTGTTGCACAAATGCAGTACTCACCACCTCCTCCAGGGCGGCGCTGCGACCAAAGGAACACGTAAGCAGAGTGAGACAGTTAATGAAAGAGGCGAAGAGTTCGTTCGGGAGCGCTGTCAGAACGCTTCGGGGAAATGTGCTGATGAGGTTACTGATGATGCTGGAGATACCCACGGCCTCTGAATCTTCTATCTCAATCCTGTCAGAGGGTGAAAAAGACAGAACAATAATGTACTTACAGTGGCAAGCCTGTCCCTTAATGGGTTATCCCACAACTAACCTCAATCAATGTTCTCTTATCTGGAAGTGTGAGATGCAGCATGAGCCTGCAGTGGTCCAGTGTAAAATGCAGATTTTCAGTTTCACTTCTCTGTAATGTCTATAAAGATGTACAGTTTCGCTGATAATCTTTGTCTACAAGCACAAATACCTCAGCTGCTATAAAGGGAGACTTGTGATTTCAACCACAACATCGACCTGCCGTTGTCCTGGCACACTACATGGATTCTGGGAACACAAGGGTTTTTTCCCTCAGAAAGAGCAGTCGAGGTCTGCCTTTCTTTACGCTCCCAACTGCGGCTCTAACCCATATCAGATGGATTTAAATTGTAAGCAGAAGAGTTCAATCACGGCAGATTGGCGGACCTGCCGCATGGTTTTCCGATGATGCAACTGGAAAAATGCTCCAGGAATAGGTGATTACAGAATGGCAGAGACAGAGAGAGGGAGGAGTGGGGAGAGAGAGACCCCGACTCACTACGCCTACTTGTTCTCAAATTCCAAACAGCAGTGTATGAGAGAATGTGTGTTATTTAAAGCTGCAGAGACATCAATCCATCTTTATAGACATTACAGAGAATTTATAATGTGAGGACTTGCACAGGACTATGCCAACAGTGTCAAAACTTAACTAATTTATAATTTTGAGCCCCAGAAAGGACTAAGGCATGAGTGTAAATTTTGCAAAAAAGTTTTAATTTCATTCTATGAACATAAATGGAAAAAATTTGTAGTAGTATTTCTATTTATTTAACCATGCACTTGAGGGGCATTTTTGCCCCCACACTTTAAATATATGGGTTACAGCTTTGATACTTGCCCTGGTAATTTTCTAACCCTGTTATTTGGTAGAACCTCCCTGTCAAGAACATACCTGGGTCATATTTACCTCAAAAATCAAAAGAATGAAATTAATTACATTTTACTTAAAAATAATATATCCTATATTTTTAAGATAATTAAGATGTTTTGCAATGCTGTACTTTTTTTTTTAATCAATGGTCCTAAAATAATAACACAATATAATTTATTTTATGGCTTAAAATGATTGTGGGATGAAATGTGACCTAGGCATGTTTTCATATGTACATTAAACAACTACTATGCAGTGATCTTACAATTCAAAAAAATACATTTGTGAATAGCAAGCACATCAAGCACACAGTGCAGCACATGACTGAAGGTCTCAGATAAACGCACCCATTGATCATGTTGAGCAATCCCTCTACCAGGTGGGCCAGGTAGGTCACCTGAGCGTTCTCATCGGGGAAGATGGGGCCATGCATGGAGGCCAGCTGGGCCAGGCACTGAAGGGAATCCTGCGCCATGTCAGAGTCCTCTCTGATCTTCCTGTGCACCTACAGGACAGAGAAAACAAGAGAGAGACGGGCTGAAACACGTGCCATTTCCTGACTCCTTACGCTGACGTAAACCAATCCTATTTTCAAAAACCCCATAAAAGGAGCATGTCTGGTATCAGATCATCTCTTCATCTCAAATCAAAACTGATTTTCCTGTGAACTCAGAGTAGATCGCAATGGCTTCATTGACTAACTGATACAGACCACACAAAGATCAAGACATCCCACAATGGACCAAACGATAAACTCTCAAAACCGACATCAAAGCAGCTCACCAACAGACTGAAATCCTTCTCCTCAGGAGACATGATATATCATATCAAAAAGAGCATATAAAAGAGAGAACAGAAGCAGTGCAGGTTGGAGAATGTATAAGTGACTGTAGATGTATTCTACAGTGTTAAAACCAGACAGGCCCCCTCAAAGAGTCCAGGAGGAACTGCAGACCGGCCCATGGGCAGCTGACAAAACACACGGGCTGGGGAGCTCATACAGTCTCTCTGAATCACAGAGAAAAGCCTCTCTCATTGACATATAAAAACATACTTTCTCTCCCTCCTCTTTTTCTTCTGCTTTCTCTTACGCACAGATACGCAGGTCTGTCTTCGATTCCTCATCTCACGCAAGTCTCTGAAACCTTCTGCTCAGTGGAATAATGAATGGAGGAGCTCACCTTCGCCAACGGCAAAACTATAGCTTCTTGCCACGGACCAAAACACCTGGCCGCCTCAACCCAAGCCAATCAATCAGATGGACTTCTCAAACACCAATCCAGTCCGAGAGGTTCACGAGGACGAGCGGCATAAAGCGAGAGCTACATGGTCAAAGAGATGGCTAACGTTTCTGAGCGGACTGAATCAAGTCTCCAGCACATATGGTTGTTTGGCACACTCCTTTGCTCCTTCTTTCCTAAATCCCTGGAATCTTACTCTCGCTCGTCTGTCCGCCAGACGTTCTGGTGGAGATGCGGTGCGAAGAGGAGCACAGAGTCGGATGGAGCCCTTTGAATGATCTGGAAGAATGTGGATGAACCTAAAGTGGCATTTCCTCAACACATACCACCTCCTACAGATACACAGATGAACATCAGCCACTGTGCAAAGTGCTAACACACCATTGCACAGCCCTGTCTGCTAGAGCAGTGTGAAATCATCCTCAGAGAGAGAGAGAGAGAGAGAGAGAGAGAGAGAGAGAGAGAGAGAGAGAGAGAGAGAGAGAGAGAGAGAGAGAGAGAGAGAGAGAGAGAGAGAGAGAGAGAGAGAGAGAGAGAGAGAGGAGGGGTGTGGGGGGCAGATGACAGAGAACTGGATAGGGAAAGAGGGAATGAGAGAAGAAAGAAAAGAGTACAAGGCCAACGCTTTGCGAGCAGCATGCGCTGTAAAAACAGCTGCGCTAAAGAACATCCACGCCATGTAAACTATGCCAATCGCCTTGAGTCAGACTATAGTTAGAGTCTGGCAGGGGGCGTCTAAATCAAAACAAGACAAGGTAGCTCTCCGAAATGAATGCGAGAGAGAAAAGAGGCAGGGAGACCTATTAATAGAGAAAAGACAAAGCCTTGTATCTGTCCACGGGGAGGATTAGACCCTCTCCTGCTTTCTATTCTCACCGCTTATTTCTCAAGCCGCATTCAGCGTGTTCAGATCCTGTTACAAAATCAGAGGCTACAATCAATCACCTTACGACAGCGTTATACTCAAAGTGCCATAACAAGCCCTGATTGTGTTTATACCATAAACAAACCACGCACATGCTCTGAGTCAGAATCTGATCTCAGCTTCTAAAACTCTTTGCCAAGCGCTAAACACATGTGGGTGAATCTCATGAAACTTGTCAAGAAAAAAATGTGCGGTCCAAAATAAACTATAAAAGAATGTATACTTACTAAATAAATAATAATAAAAAATATATAATAATAATAATAATTATATATATAAATAAATCGAAATACAATAAAAAGAAAGAAACTGATATTTATTTGTTTTAATTGTGACATTCTCTAATGAATAAATAGCATCATTCTCATTGCTGAAATGCAAATGAAATTTAACATAAAAAAAACAGTATTTACAATAAAAAAATACATTGCATCTAAAAAACGAGTTTATAAAACAAAGAACATAATATATAAATAATTTTTTTAATGTAAAATTTTTAAATACTGTAATGGGAATCACTACTGAGAATAATGGGAATTATTCTTAAAAAAGTACAAAAAAAGTCAAAAGTCTGCACTGTAATAAGAATTTTGGGGAAATGTGCCTAAATGACATGAAAATAAATGACACAGCACAAAAACCTTAAGTGTCCTAAATTATGCTTCATTTTCTGGTAATGCAATATATTGTTTTCGAAATGTGACATGTTTTTCTGAGTTTCACCCATTTTATGAGTGCATAAAAATGTGACTGTTTGTTACTAAATGAGTGAGTGCATGTGAAGATGGAGGGTGTAAGAACAAACCTAAACTAAAACCACAAACAAAAACACCCTTCAGTCGGTTTTGCTGGTAGGAAAATGTTAGCGCAGCTATGGCTTTATTAGGTGCAAAGAGAAAATGAGATTTATTTTAAGTTATGCTTCATTTTCTCTCCTCTGTAAGTGTCCAAACTTCTGAGACACAATCAAAGAGGCAGAGAGAGAGAGAGAGAGAGAGAGAGAGAGAGAGACCTCTTCTAGGACCACCTGAGGGAGGATTTGAGGCTGTTAACAGGGGCTTTGAATCCAGGGTTCAGAGTCTAATCCTGCAGCTCATCTCTGGTCACCTCTGACCCCAGCAGCGCGTGTCTGGACGCCCCCTCGTCTGTTCATGGCACAGCTGAGAAGTGAGGACCAACAGCTGACGGTCCAGCATACACACACAGACACCGCTGACAGGCCGACACACGCACACTCACCCTCCCCTTCAATAATTCACCCTTACGCACACAGATCCCCCTGCATGGACGCAGAAAAACAACAAGCGCACCACACAGCTACAATGAGACTCGTAAAGACACACAGAGGGTGTGACAGCTGACCACTCTTCATCCTTTAACAAAAACATTCCCCACACTCACTGTAAATACCACTAAATATCACATGGCCCAAACAACAGCCCGAGAGACCAGCACAAAACCACTGAACAACATGCTCAGCGTCAAAGAGACTTCACTGAACTCTCATTCTATACCTAATTTATTTTGCATTGTATAAGAGTCATGGTCTAAACACTAACGCAAGTGTTCTGACACATTGAGTTGTGGTGCTATGAATGCTCGAATCTGGTTCGCAATTTTTCCAGGTCTTGTTCACCGTTCCATCTTCACCTATTCTATATTGTACTGTCAATAAAAGTGTCAAGAAGCCAATATTTACAATACCATTCAAAAGTTTGGAATCGTTAACATTTATAGTGTTTTTGAAAGAAGTCTCTTATGCTCACAAAGGCTGCATTTATTTGATCAAAAATACAATACAAACATTAATATTGTAAAATATAATTACAATTTAAAATACCTATTTTCTATTTTAATATTTTGAAATGTAATTTATTTCTGTGATGGCAAAGCTGAATTTTCTGCATTATTACTCCAGTCTTCAGAGTCACATGATCCTTCAGAAATCAGTCTAATAAGAAGATCTGTTGCTTGAGAAACTTATCTTATCATCAATGTTGAAAACAGCTGTGCTTCTTAATATTATTGAGCAAAACCTTAATACATTTTTTTCAGGATTCGTTGAAAGTTCAAAAGAACAGCATTCTTTTTGACATAAAAATAGTTTGTGCCATTATAAATGTCTTTCTTTCCTTTTACTTCTGATCAATTTAATTCATCATTAATTTTTTTAATGTTTTTAACAGTATATATAAATTTCTACCATATTGGATGTTTTCATATTTTACAACACTGAACCAGACACAGCGTTTTGACAACAGTAACATACTTGAATGTCAAAGTTAAATATAAATAAAAATACATCAAATTAAACCATATGTGGTTTGATGTTTGTTATTATAAACCAGTTAAATTCTTAATCAAGTAAAAAATGTTGGATTTAAAATTATTTTTTTATATTTTAGATGACTATCAAGTACACTAACATTTAAAAAGGAAATAATAAAAAAAATTTAATAGGCAAATAAATTACATACATTTTAGAATCCAACATACATGTGAAAAATCAAGCATATATATCTGGTCTTTCGGTACGCTTCAAACCCATAACAGCAAAACCCATAAAAGACAAATGAGACACTTATGTTTGAACAGCCCTTGACCTCCAGGTCAACAGACTGACCCTTGTTAAGACAGATGCACAGTTTGTCGCCAGTTTACAGATTGCAGCCTCGTCTCAAAAAAGGCATGAATGATGGAGCAGCATATTGGCACCTTGTACACTCATTCCTGAGCAGCCGAGTGAAGGAAAGTAACATCTAATCGGGCTGTAGAAACCACCCAAGACTGATGGTGGAAAGTAGAGCATTATTTGGCAGCAGATACCTCAGGGAAACCGTGCAATGGTAATGGAGTAAGAGCGGAACGCTATTTGGCATGTGCATCACTGATGCCGAGGGTAACCTGACGGAATTGTTCCACACATTACGACCTGAGTCTCACAGCCATTAGTTCTGTGAGATGTAATGACCCATTAGACTGAATTTATAATGACTTGAAGGTGTACCGTGCAGAATGCATGCATAACACATGATCTTCTGGAGATAATGGTCTAAAATTTATGCTGCTTTAATATAAAGCACAAAGAAAGGAATTATTTCATTCAGCAGATCAAATATGCAAATAAAATTGGGGAATACTAATCAAACAATATTAACAAGAAAAAAAACATTCACTGCTCTTGACTGGTAGCGTTAATCAGCCATCTGAAACTGAGCAGTAACATCAAAAAGAAACTATGGATAATGATGGTATAAGATAAATATTGGCCATGACAGATTTGCTTCTTAGTACAATTCGAACAGCACTGAATCAGTATTCATGCATATCTAAACAACATTTCAGTGGAGAAATACAATTATTTATTACCTTATTACGTCACATTTTTCCTTGTAATGGTGTCATTATTGCCGTGAGCAACTCACACAAACATAGTAGTCGGAAAATGGTTTGCCCTGGGACAGTTGTGTCACCCGCAAATTCGGTTTCAGATGAAGAGCGCAAATTCACATGTATACACAAGTGCTGAAACTCATCATATATACTGTACCATACACCCTACCATTGAAAAGTTTGGGGTCAATAAAGGTTTTTATTTTAAAGAAATGAATACTTTTATTTAGCAAGGATGTATTAAATTGATAAAAAGTGACAGTAAATAATGTTGCTAATGTTACAAAACACTTCTATTTCAAATAAATGCTGTTCTTTTGAACTTTCTAATCAAAGAATCCTGAAAAAAAAATTATCATGGTTTCCACACATATAGTTTTCAATTGTAATATTATATCACAATATTATTATTACTATTTTGGTGAGCATAACAGACTTAAAAAACATTAAAAGATCTCACTGAGCCAAAACGTTTATTGTGACAGACAGATAGATTTTATTTTAATAGATACACACACCTATATACTAAAATAAATACATGTGATTTTTTTGTGTGCATATTTTTACTTTACATCCCCCCCCCCCAGATAATGAAAGAGCAATGACATGGTAAGGAAAGGGGAAAAGGGAGTAAAAAAAAAAAAAAAAGCAGGTGGTACTCACAGTGAAGAAAAGGTCCATTACTCTGTGGTCTAGAAGAGTTTCCCTCCAGGAATCAGTTGGCTTGAGCATGACATTCTGAGTCGCTTCAAACATGGCAATGTAGTGCCTCCCCAGTGACACCTCAGTTAAGGACAGAACAGACCTTTCAAAGACTCTTGTATTTCTGTCACTTCTCTCTGTTCCTCCTGGTCTACACTAAGAGGAGTATAGAAAACTGATGCAGTGAATTTTCCAGCGTCTGTTTTCTACAGCTCTTTCTCTATCGCTCTTCTACAGCGGCACCGTTCCTACTGTTCAATCGGGCTGTCCCCTCCCACTAAATGTTAACCTCAAAATCTCCCCCTTTCCATATGTAGCCCACTGGGAAAAGTGATGGGGGGGGGGGGGGGGGGGCAAAATGAGACGAGGAAGGAGAGAGAGAGAAAGAGAGTGAGAGTGAGAGAGAGAGAGAAAGAAAAGAAAGAAAGAAAGAAAGAAAGGAGAAAAGCCTTCCACAGGAATGCCTGATCAAAGCCAGTTACCGGCAAAGGCCACGCATTCCTCTGGGCCGGACCCACAGTCACTCCCAGCAGACAAATGCTAGTGCTCTCTCGCTCACACGCACACACACATTACTGTTTCTGCTCATGCCCGCCATATACATAGCCAACTCTAAATCAACATGCACCTATGCTAAATTTTTCATATATCCTAATCATGTTGTTAACAACATGTATTCTTTACTTCAATTAGCTTTTTGTTTCTGCCTTAAATTAAAGCATTGTTAGCTAACTGCATGATTTGTATATGTACATTTCTGAAATCCATAACTCGGACACAGTCACCTCTGACAACAGATCATTCTAAATTGTAATTTAAACATGCATTTTCTGTAATGCTGCTTTGAAATTATATATATTGTGAAAAGCACTATACAAATAAATGTGAATCGAATATATCGCTGCAAATATCAAAGCAAATTATCTTACACCACACAAATACGTGGCGACTCACCTATGAATTCACTATGCAAACACAAGGAAGTGCCAGGTGCTTGACTCATGCTGGAGTGCGTTACATCCCCTTTTCCTGAATCCGTCCTAAGCAGACCTGACTTTATGGCCTCTTAAAAATAGAAAAAGGAGAACTCTGTGTGACCCGTGCTGAGGAGAGAATGGGCCTCAAGAGAGAGCGGCTGGAGTTTGTGTGCTGACCACCAGCGGGCTGATAGCAGCCTGCCACATGAGCACAGGAGGGAGAGACTGACTGACAGACGGACGCCAACGAGCACTGAAGGGGGATAAACCCGCCGGTCATTTAATGTCACTTGGAGCCATTGCTGGAAAAGTGTGCGAGCGTATGAAAAACAGGGAGGGTGACTAAAGACATGACCTCCTGAAACCCAAGCCGGGCTTACTCATAAACGCACATGACTCGTTTCCACCAGTCCTCGTCCCAGCTGCTGAAGACACGAAACACATGACGACCACAACCAGAGATGTGCAAAACTACATGTCAGGAATCAACTAGCCAGAGGTCATGACCACAAGAGGAGTCTATTAGGGGGCATTCACAAAGGTAACGTTATAGTGTTAAAACACAGCTAGACTTAGCTGAAGAAAAAAACAAAAAAAGCAGCCTCAAGATTTTTAAAAGTTAAACTACTGTAAACTTGACATAATGAATGAAAAACACTCATGGTGTAAGATGCATGAGATGTGATGCAACAGCCAAATATATATATATATATATATATATATATATATATATATATATACAGGTCCTTCTCAAAAAATTAGCATATTGTGATAAAGTTCATTATTTTCCATAATGTAATGATAAAAATTAAACTTTCATATATTTTAGATTCATTGCACACCAACTGAAATATTTCAGGTCTTTTATTGTTTTAATACTGATGATTTTGGCATACAGCTCATGAAAACCCAAAATTCCTATCTCAAAAAATTAGCATATCATGAAAAGGGTCTCTAAACGAGCTATTAACCTAATCATCTGAATCAACTAATTAACTCTAAACACCTGCAAAAGATTCCTGAGGCTTTTAAAAACTCCCAGCCTGTTTCATTACTCAAAACCGCAATCATGGGTAAGACTGCCGACCTGACTGCTGTCCAGAAGGCCATCATTGACACCCTCAAGCAAGAGGGTAAGACACAGAAAGAAATTTCTGAACAAATAGGCTTTTCCCAGAGTGCTGTATCAAGGCACCTCAGTGGGAAGTCTGTGGGAAGGAAAAGGTGTGGCAAAAAACGCTGCACAAGGAGAAGAGGTGACCGGACCCTGAGGAAGATTGTGGAGAAAGACCGATTCCAGACCTTGGGGGACCTGCGGAAGCAGTGGACTGAGTCTGGAGTAGAAACACCCAGAGCCACCGTGCACAGGCGTGTGCAGGAAATGGGCTACAGGTGCCGCATTCCCCAGGTCAAGCCACTTTTGAACCAGAACCAGCGGCAGAAGCGCCTGACCTGGGCTACAGAAAAGCAGCACTGGACTGTTGCTCAGTGGTCCAAAGTAATTTTTTCGGATGAAAGCTAATTTTGCATGTCATTCTGAAATCAAGATGCCAGAGTCTGGAGGAAGACTGGGGAGAAGGAAATGCCAAAATGCCTGAAGTCCAGTGTCAAGTACCCACAGTCAGTGATGGTCTGCGGTGCCATGTCAGCTGCTGGTGTTGGTCCACTGTGTTTTATCAAGGGCAGGGTCAATGCAGCTAGCTATCAGGAGATTTTGGAGCACTTCATGCTTCCATCTGATTTCATTTTTCAGCACGACCTGGCACCTGCTCACAGTGCCAAAACCACTGGTAAGTGGTTTACTGACCATGGTATTACTGTGCTCAATTGGCCTGCCAACTCTCCTGACCCGAACCCCATAGAGAATCTGTGGGATATTGTGAAGAGAAAGTTGAGAGACGCAAGACCCAAACCCTCTGGATGAGCTTAAGGCCGCTATCGAAGCATCCTGGGCCTCCATAACACCTCAGCAGTGCCACAGGCTGATTGCCTCCATGCCACGCCGCATTGAAGCAGTCATTTCTGCAAAAGGATTCCCGACCAAGTATTGAGTGCATAACTGAACATAATTATTTGAAGGTTGACTTTTTTTGTATTAAAAACACTTATTTTATTGGTCGGATGAAATATGCTAATTTTTTGAGATAGGAATTTTGGGTTTTCATGAGCTGTATGCCAAAATCATCAGTATTAAAACAATAAAAGACCACAAATATTTCAGTTGGTGTGCAATGAATCTAAAATATATGAAAGTTTAATTTTTATCATTACATTATGGAAAATAATGAACTTTATCACAATATGCTAATTTTTTGAGAGGGACCTATATATATATATATATATATACACACACACATACATACACACACACACACTACCGTTCAAAAGTTTGGGGTCAATACGATTAAAAAAAAAAAAATTACTACTTTTCTTCAGAAAGGACGCATTCAATTGATCAAAAGTGACAGTAAAGACATTTATAATAATGCAATATATTTATTTTTTTAATTAAATGTTTTTCTCTCGAACTTTCAAAGAATCCTGAAAAAAATTAATCACGGTTTGCACAAAAATATGAAGCAGCACAACAGTTTTCAACTGTGATAATAATCATAAATGGTTCTTGAGCATCAAATAATCATCAGAATACATTAAAAACATTAAAAATCTTACCGACCCCAAACTTTTGAAGAGCAGTGTGTGTGTATATATATATATATACACACACATACACATACACTTACCTAAAGGATTATTAGGAACACCTGTTCAATTTCTCATTAATGCAATTATCTAATCAACCAAACACATGGCAGTTGCTTCAATGTATTTAGGGGTGTGGTCCTGGTCAAGACAATCTCCTGAACTCCAAACTGAATGTCAGAATGGGAAAGAAAGGTGATAAGCAATTTTGAGCGTGGCATGGTTGTTGGTGCCAGATGGGCCGGTCTGAGTATTTCACAATCTGCTCAGTTACTGGGATTTGACAAGGGACAACCTTGAGGCGAATGGGCTACAAAAGCGGAAGACCCCACCGGGTACCACTCATCTCCACTACAAATAGGAAAAAGAGGCTACAATTTGCAAGAGCTCACCAAAATTGGACAGTTGAAGACCGGAAAAATGTTGCCTGGTCTGATGAGTCTCGATTTCTGTTGAGACATTCAGATGGTAGAGTCAGAATTTGGCATAAACAGAATGAGAACATGGATCCATTATGCCTTGTTACCACTGTGCAGGCTGGTGGTGGTGGTGTAATGGTGTAGGGGATGTTTTCTTGGCACACTTTAGGCCCCTTAGTGCCAATTGGGCATCGTTTAAATGCCACGGCCTACCTGAGCATTGTTTCTGACCATGTCCATCCCTTTATGGCCACCATGTACCCATCCTCTGATGGCTATTTCCAGCAGGATAATGCACCATGTCACAAAGCTCGAATCATTTCAAATTGGTTTCTTGAACATGACAATGAGTTCACAGTACTAAAATGGCCCCCACAGTCACCAGATCTCAACCCAATAGAGCATCTTTGGGATGTGGTGGAACGGGAGCTTCGTGCCCTGGATGTGCACCCCACAAATCTCCATCAACTGCAAGATGCTATCCTATCAATATGGGCCAACATTTCTAAAGAATGCTTTCAGCACCTAGTTGAATCAATGCCACGTAGAATTAAGGCAGTTCTGAAGGCGAAAGGGGGTCAAACACAGTATTAGTATGGTGTTCCTAATAATCCTTTAGGTGAGTGTATGTATGTCTGTGTATATATATATATATATATATATATATATAAATCATTTTTTTTTCAAATGTATTTATTTATTTTCTTCTGGATATTCACATGCAAAAATTCGTCTTTGGCTGTTCCAGAAACATATATATATATTTATATTTATAATTATATTTTACAGTAATAATACATTTCTGCCTTAGATCGGATGATAAGAAAAAGAGGAAGAAGAAATTATTATTCATTTTATATTTCAAATTGTTGGCACGTCAACAATTTGTGACATGTTCGCAAAATCCTGTGGGATACAGTCACTACATAAAAGTATAATTGTAATTAACTTGTTTTTGTTTTGATTTTTCAATTACCTCAAGAATATATGGAAATAAAGACAGCAGAAAAGAAATAAAGTGTGAAGTTTCCACACAATGAAAATACTTTTTCAGTGGTGGCCACTGCAATGAGCTGGCAATTGTGTCAACCATAGGCGTAATTTAGTAGGAACTGTCTGTATCGGCAAGATACTCCTTCCTCATCACAAAATCACTGAATACATGTATATTTGCAGCTCTGTATAGATTAATGATAGCCTGGCTGATATATTGGCCAGGTCAATTAAACAAAGTGGACACTGAAGTGTGATAGGGTTGTGAAGTTGCAGCTGAATAAGAGCTGAAAATGTTGTGGGTTTAGCTCAGGACTGCAGACTGCATCAGTCAGGAGGCATTCAGCGAACATGATTATGAGAGTGCTGGGAGCTGCCCATTGCCAGAGAGCAGAGGTGGGATGCAAGGATATTAGGAAGCCTGAATATCACATCCTCCCTCTTAAGATTGCCCTTACAGCCCCATGAACGCCCTTCTCCCCCTCATCGGGCACGGGACAGTGGCCTTACAAAGCTTTCCTCACTCGTGCATGTGTGTCAGAGACGAGGGCTGGCACACAGCCATCTCTCTCTTCCATTCAAAGTACCTGAACGACTTAAAGCCTGGCCACACTAGGGCCATGGACAGACACTCAGTACTTCAGACACTGAGGGGAATCACGCAAACCTGTACATGAAAAAAAATGTACTTCCGTCAAGTGGGAGTGTGTCGTGGACAAATGACACACATGCCATGGCCTGGACTACTGAGAGGTGGCGGCACTTTGAGGAAAGCAGAGTCTAAGCGGCTGTCTATCTCTCTCTGACACACACACACACACACACACACACACACACACACACACACACACACACACACACACTTCAAAGCATCCTGAAAAAAATTATCACGGTTTGCACAAAAATATGAAGCAGCACAACAGTTTTCAACTGTGATAATAATCATAAATGTTTCTTGACCATCAAATAATCATATTACAATGATTTCTGACGGATCATGTGACACTGAAGCCTGGAGTAATGATGCTGAAAATTCAGCTTTGATCACAGGAATAAATTACACTATATATACACTATATATTCACATAGAAATCAGCTGTTTTACATTGAAATAATAATTCACAATATTACTGGATTTGTTTTGTATTTCTAATCAAATAAATGCTGAGCAGAAGAGAATTATTTTAAAAACATTAAAAATCTTACCGACCCCAAACCTTTGAACAGCAGTGTGTATGTGTGTGTGTGTGTGTGTTACCACTGTGTGTGTTCTTTTACATTTAAAACGGTGCTTTAATTAGACTGCTGTGAATGCAATAAACATTAGTTGACTAGTCATTCACATAACTCAGACTTGTCAATTTTATAAATATCCAATAATAAACTCACACATTCTGTCCTCTCTCTGTCCTTAACAAATGTGCTCTTGGTATCAAAGAACTATCTCCCCCTCCAGCACCCAGTGGGCAATTAATATGACTTGAAACTATGCAAACACATCAATGCACAAATGGCCGCCCGACATTCCACCCCAGCACTCAATGAGCTGTGTGTTTAAAGGCACACTTATTGAGCCCGATAAGGGCTTGGCACAGGCCTCCTTTGTAAGTGATACGTGACCCTGGTTGGCACAGACGCCAGCTCAGATCTCTTTAAAGAGACACAGAGACACAAAGTCAGCCTGAGTGGGATTAACACCTCACAGAGCTAAAACACACACAGACGCACGCGCACCATCAATCACAGCTCATGATTTAGGACAAACACTAGCACATGCTAACAGCAAAAGAAAATGACACACATAGGCAGAAGTAAAACTACGGTGAGGCAAAAAAAAAAAAGACCATTAAAATTGATGTGAATATATTAAAAGAATGAAACTCTGGGAAATACTGCCTAATTCCTCTAAATTTGTGGCTTCAAGCAGGTGAACTTTATTCATGCTCAGAAAAAGTTTATTTTTTAATGAGCAAAAAGAACGGTTCCTGGATCCGGTTCGGTGTGCGTGATTATTTTGCGATGACTGCTAAGGAGGTTGAGAATGCTTATCACATTATAGCTTGTCTATTATTAATCCAAAAATAAGTCACGGTTAATTTTCTTTCTTAACCCTTGTGCCTCTAAAACATTTGCAGCTTCAGCCCAGTTCTAGGGTTCCCTTGTGCTCCCGGGACACAAATCTAGCCTGCATCACCTCTCTCAATTTTCCTCTAAAGTGAAAAAGTCATGGCTACAAACATAAACACACAAATATAAATAAGTCACTTTATGAAAGGATATGATTGGGTGGAAGAAAGTTCCAGCTGAGCACTTGATTGGCCAGTGCAAGGTAGCGTTGGAACACACAGGACATCTGAGCGTTGAGGTTCTCCCTCCGACTAAACTCCTGCAGGACCTCCATAGTGAGCATGAAGATCTGCATGAGGTCATCCTCCTTATATTTTAAAGTATATTAAATTAGAAAATCATTTTGATTGTAATAATATTTCACAATATTACTGTTATTTCTGCTATATCTTTTGATCAAATAAATGCAGGCTTGATGAGCATAGAGACTTTTTTCAAAAAATTTGGTGTGTATATGTATATTTGAAATACAAAAAACAACTAAAGCTAAATAAATACAACTAATAAATTTAAATTAATTGAAACTATATACATTTAAAAATAAATTAAAAAAAACCTCAAATAATACTACAGGTGCTGGTCATAATTAGAATATCATCAAAGGTTGATTTATTTCAGTAATTCCGTTCAAAAAGTGAAATTTGGATATTATATTCATTCATTACACACAGACTGATACATTTCAAATGTTTATTTAATTTAATTGTGATGATTAAAACCAACAACTAATGAAAATCCCAAATTCAGTATCACTTAATACCATAAAGAGAGGATTTTTAGAAATGTTGGCCAACTGAAAAGTATGAAGATGAAAATATGAGCATGTACAGCACTCAATACTTAGTTGGGGCTCCTTTTGCCTGAATTACAGCAGCAATGCGGCGTGGCATGGAGTCGATCAGTCTGTGGCACTGCTCAGGTGTTATGAAAGCCCAGGTTGCTCTGATAGTGGCCTTCAGCTCTTCTGCATTGTTGGGTAGGGCGTATCGCATCTTCCTCTTCACAATACCCAATTGATTTTCTGTAGGGTTAAGGTCAGGCGAGTTTGCTGGCCAATTAAGAACAGGGATACCATGGTCCTTAAACCAGGTAATGGTAGCTTTGGTATTGTGTGCAAAGTCCTGTTGGAAAATGAAATCTGCATCTCCATAAAGTTGGTCAGCAGCAGGAAGCATGGAGTGCTCTAAAACTTCCTGGTTGACGGCTGCATTGACCTGGAAACTCAGAAAACACATTGGACTAACACCAGCAGATGACATGGCACCCCAAACCATCACTGACAGTGGAAACTTTACACTGGACTTCAAGTTCTGTGCCTCTCCTCTCTTCCTCCAGACTCTGGGACCTTGATTTCCAAAGGAAGTGCAAAATTTACTTTCGGAGAACATAACTTTGGACCACTCAGCAGCAGTCCTTTTTGTCTTTATTCCAGGCGAGACGCTTCTGACGCGGTGTCTTGTTCAAGAGCGGCTTGACAAGGAATGCGACAGCTGAAACCCATGTCTTGCATACATCTGTGGGTGGTGGTTCTTGAAGCACTGACTCCAGCTGCAGTCCACTCTTTGTGAATCTCCCCCACATTTTTGAATGGGTTTTGTTTCACAATCCTCTCCAGGGTGCGGTTTTCCCTATTGCTTGTACACTTTTTCTACCACATCTTTTCCTTCCCTTCGCCTCTCTATTAATGTGATTGGACACAGAGCTCTGTGAACAGCCAGCCTCTTTAGCAATGACCTTTTGTGTCTTGCCGTCCTTGTACAAGATGTCAATAGACGTCTTATGGACAGCTGTCAGGTCAGCAGTCTTCCCCATGATCGTGTAGCCTAAAGAACTAGACTGAAGGGGCTTTTACACTGGGCTCGTTTGCTGCGGTCCGAGCCCGAGCGCTATTGTTACCGGCGTCCCCCGCAGCGTTGGTCTGGTTTCACACTCAACTTGATTCTATCGAACTCTTCTAGCGAACTGCAGCACGGTTCGGGAGCAACCGAACTCAGACCACCTCCTCCAGGTAGTCTCGGGATCGGTACCCCAGTGCGCACCCGGGTCCCATGACAGCGTTCACATTAGCGATTTTTCATGCGAACCGTGCCCTTTTCCGAACTAAAATGCCAGTGTGAAAGCCCCCTGAGAGATCATTTAAAGGCCTTTGCAGGTGTTTTGAGTTAATTAGCTGATTAGAGTGTGGCACCAGGTGTCTTCAATATTAAACCTTTTCACAATATTCTAATTTTCTGAGATACTGATTTTGGGGTTTTCATTAGTTGCCAGTTATAATCATCAAAATTAAAAGGAATGAACACTTGAAATATATCAGTCTGTGTGTAATGAATGAATATAATATCCAAATTTCACTTTTTGAATGGAATTACTGAAATAAATCAACTTTCTGATGATATTCTAATTATATGACCAGCACTTTTATAACATAATACTATAATAACTCCAAAAAAAAACTATAATAGGACATCAATGATACTAATATAACACTGCTTCAGGTTCACTTTTTCACATTATATTTTTGTCTATTATTACAGGTTAACATACAAATGTAACAGCTAGCCCTGGGTCAATACACCTGATATTAAAAAGACACACGGAGAATAACTGGGATTTAAGGAGAGACCTGAAAGATGCGTTTGCAGCTTCCGTGGAACTCCATACTGAGGCCGATGTTACTGGTCTTACTGGAGCTGGAGAACTCACTCAACAGAGCCGTCAGGATGGAGCAGGCCAGTGTTTGCTAGCAGGACAGATACAGACATGCAGTGACAACTTTATTTCCCATCAAGCCAAAATGGGTTAAATATCTTAGGAAACATATCCTACACACTTATTCAGAAACTTAAAATATTTATTTCAATCAATATTGGCATTAAATATATTAAACAAGGCCAAATGTTTTCCAATGGCTTCATCTTGCTGTATAAAGTACAATCATGAGTCATGATTAGGCATTTGATTCACCACATACTGAATCTATTACCTGAAATTGGAAAAATTTAAAACATGAAACTGGAGCGCCCTCTGCAGGAAACAGTGTGTACTCAAATACATTATTAGGGGCACACTGGTCATACACAGTCTTAGTGTCACATACAACACATTAGGTCCTTCACATGTTCTGATTAATAAAGGTTCATAGTTTTTCCCTACAACTACTTTATAGTTACTAAATATAGATTAGATTGATGTTTATTGATTTTTTATTGCCATATTGATTTTTTTAAACAAAGTAAAAAAATAAATAAAAAAAAATTATATTATATTATATTATATATATATATATATATACACATATACACACACACACTCACCTAAAGGATTATTAGGAACACCTGTTCAATTTTTCATTAATGCAATTATCTAATCAACCAAACACATGGCAGATGCTTCATTGCATTTAGGGGTGTGGTCCTGGTCAAGACAATCTCCTGAACTCCAAACTAGGGATGGCGAAAACTAAAAAATTCTCTTGACCGACCACCGAGCCTCATTAGCCGGTTGAAACCGATTAGTTTAAAATATGCCACACTATTTGAAATAACAGCCATTTCGAGCCGCGCCTTTTTTCGCAACTCTGTTGCATCTCTCTGCCGCTCTGCCTCCCGCTCACACACACACTGCCCTGGGGCCGCCGTTCCACTCACGTCACTTTTTTAAAATCCCCTACAGTGCGAAACATGAGTCCCGCAAACGCGGCGCCGAGGAGCTTGTATGTATTCGGAGGACAAATGGCTCCTTAGTTTCGAAATGGTTTGGGTACAAGGTGATCGCGTTGAAAATAAAGGCGTTAGTTTAGCGTTAGAAGTACATTTGTAACATTGCCCGCGGCTCATTTAAGAAAATGACAGCTCTGAAGAGACGCCGCTTTAGTTTGAGGTAGTGCTAACAATAATAAAGAAAGATGATGATCATCATCACCTTATCTGTTACCACTGAAATCTAGATGTAATGTATTTCCAAATCTAAGCCCATCTTATGCGGAATGTTGCCTAATAGACTGCAACACGATAAAACCAATGGATAAAACAGGCACCTTCAGAATGCGTAAAAGACGCACCGGCCAAGGCAGGTCTAACTCACTGTTACCCCTTTTCCACCAAGGCAGAGCTGGTGCTGGTTCGGAGCCAGAGCCTAGTTTCAATTCGGTTCTTTGGTTTTCCACACGCAAAGCACCAGCTCCGAACCAGGAAAAGTGGTTCTTAAGTAGCACCAAATCATTGCTGGTCTAGAACAGAGCCAAGTAAGAACCACTTGCGTCAGGGGCTGGGGGCGGGGTTACCGTGACCAACAAGACGAATAGAAACTTGTGACCGCCATTTTTAAATAGCAGCTAGTCGAGCTAATAGCAGCTCGATTATAAATATCCGTCTATGTAAGTTACGGCGAGCTGCACAAACGCGTTGGACTCCGATGTATTTTGTAAACCCATGAGCATCCATAGTATTGCAACGTCCGTTATTGTTGATGGCTTGTTCGAGATGCATCGGAGCGGCGCGGACCGATCGGAGCTGCGGGAGTGTTTGGAGAACATACGACTCCTTGTGCTTTTAGATCGCTATCGCAGTGCTTTGATGTCATGCGGAGATCGATCTGCGAGAAGCCGATGCATCTCGAACAAGCCTGGCGTACTGTTTGGCGCTACCGCACTAGCGTTGCTGGGCAACATGAGACGTATACAGTGACGTAAGATCTGGCTCTGTTGTGGCTCTCTAGCCGGTGGAAAGGCAAATCGGTTCTTAATAAGCTCATCAGTCGAACCCACTGTGAACCAGCTTTGGCTCTGGCTCTGAACCAGCACCCGGTTCTTGTTGGTGGAAAAGGGGTATGTGTGCCTTCTAATAACGGACAGAACAAGTTGCGTTTTCAGGTGATACATCATAGATGATGTAGGCCTACTGTATTTAAGCACTGTATCACACAAGTTGCAACTTACATCTGTGTCATTCTTTTTGGTGAAATGGTCCCACACATTACTTTTCTTTCCACGCTTCATCCTTTCGTCTGCCCTGGCTCTAACCTCGAGTGTTTTAGCCTGTAGCCTTAACTTTTCGCAAACCTTGTGACCGCGCGAACCCAAACGCTGTGACCTTGCGCCAAATGTTTTTATTTGTTTATTAAGTACAAACAGGCGAGTTATGAAAAATTGAGTGTGAGGGATTTGTTCACTTCACACAAAAATATCTTGGAATAAGATGGCTAACTGTAGAAGCGTTTAGTCCACTGCCTATAATAGCCTAATTTAGAGATCACTTTATTTTTTTAACCAACTACCGACAACTTTGATTGGTTAACGTTGATACGGTCAACCATCGGTCAAACGGTCATCAGTTAGCATCCCTTCTCCGAACTGAATGTCAGAATGGGAAAGAAAGGTAATTTAAGCAATTTTGAGCGTGGCATGGTTGTTGGTGCCAGACGGGTCGGTCTGAGTTTTTCACAATCTGCTCAGTTACTGGGATTTTCACGCACAACCATTTCTAGGGTTTACAAAGAATGGTGTCACAAGGGAAAAACATCCAGTATGCGGCAGTCCTGTGGGCGAAAATGCCTCGTTGATACAAAAGCGGAAGACCCCACCGGGTACCCCTCATCTCCACTACAAATAGGAAAAAGAGGCTACAATTTGCAAGAGCTCACCAAAATTGGACAGTTGAAGACTAGAAAAATGTTGCCTGTTCTGATGAGTCTCGATTTCTGTTGAGACATTCAAATGGTAGAGTCAGAATTTGGCATAAACAGAATGAGAACATGGATCCATCATGCCTTGTTACCAAGGTTGGTCGTGGTGGTGTAATGGTGTGGGGGATGTTTTCTTGGCACACTTTAGGCCCCTTAGTGCCAATTGGGCATCGTTTAAATGCCACGGCCTACCTGAGTATTGTTTCTGACCATGTCCATCCCTTTATGGCCACCATGTACCCATCCTCTGATGGCTACTTCCAGCAGGATAATGCACCATGTCACAAAGCTCGAATCATTTCAAATTGGTTTCTTGAACATGACAATGAGTTCACAGTACTAAAATGGCCCCCACAGTCACCAGATCTCAACCCAATAGAGCATCTTTGGGATGTGGTGGAACGGGAGCTTCGTGCCCTGGATATGCATCCCACAAATCTCCATCAACTGCAAGATGCTATCCTATCAATATGGGCCAACATTTCTAAAGAATGCTTTCGGCACCTTGTTGAATCAATGCCACGTAGAATTAAGGCAGTTCTGAAGGCGAAAGGGGGTCAAATACAGTATTCCTAATAATCCTTTAGGTGAGTGTATATTCGACTTTGTTGATCATTATTCATGTTTGTTAATTTTATTTATTCAAATTGACATAAAGTGGTTAATAAAAAAATACTGCCCTTATACAGGGTATCTGCACACTTTTTAAAGTCAAATTTAAGGCTTTTTAAGACCTTTTTAAGGCCTGAAGAAATCAAAATTAATACCTTACATTAGGGGTGCGCAATATTGACAAAAATATGTCTCAATATTTTAAAAGTTTTGTGGATAATTAGATGATATTTATATTGTGTTTGTGTACTGGTACCATGGCTGGTTTAGGCCTGTTGTTGACAGCTGACTCACGAACATATATATATATTTTTCATATTCTATGCAGTGGTCAGTTCACAGCAGTGAAAGAAATTAACATTTTTTATTAAAGGACAATATTTGCAACCTTAAATTGAGTTCCAGGGGCATTTTCACCCATATATGGACTTTTTTTTTTTTTTACTTAGAGGTATGCATCACCTTTTATGTCAAATTCTAACATTCAAATTAAATTATATTAGAATAATAACACAATACCACTGTTACCAGTTAAATTAAATGATTAAATCCAAATCCATCTTTGCAGTGCAGAGGAGACACAGAAGCAGCATCAGAACTGGCATTAATATATTTACACTCCATTTACAATTGCATAAATAAAGCTATGATATATTCAATTCTTTCAATTATTCATTCTTAATTCAATATTTAAATATGAACTGATTTCTAATTGTAACATTTTAATTACAGGGTACTTTAAATGTGAAACTAAACCCGCCAGTAGGTGGCGGCAAGTCACTGTCTCAGGGAGTCATTCATTCAACCGATTTGTTCAAACGGCTGATTCATTCAGGAAGTGCAATGCTGCGTCCCAATTCGCATACTATCCGTCCTAAATAGTATTCGAAATTAGAATTAGTACGTCCCAAATCGTAGTATGTTGAAATGAGTGTTCCAAAGATACCCGGATGGTCTACTTTTTCCGGTCAGAATCCGAAGTGCAGATCGATGCGCACTCCAACGGCTGATATTGCCCACAACCCATCGCGCGTTGGACGAGGATTCGATTAGAACTACAAACACGAGTGAAAGGTTTTAAAAAATACAGACATGAAGGACGCGCGAGTCCGGTGGTTATGTAGAAAGGTTTAGATAAAGGGGTTTGAATGGGTAATTATCAGTATCTAACATGACGAAAAATTATTTATTCAATGTTGTCTACATTATATTGCATCTGCAGCAGCATTGTGAACTTTTGTAAAGATACGTTTAGCCATTAACTTTTAAATGCATCATTACATTCAAATTGCACATGAGGAGAGTCACCGTATTAATGACCCACGGCTGCAGACCAAGGTGCCACAACATTTCTCTCCGAAACGGTAGGAAATTAAATTAGATTGAATGGAGGATTTTAACTGCGACAAGATGATTGACAGGGCAGTTTACGGTGGCTGGACGCAGGCGACAGAGCTGTCCGTTAAAGATGACGAAGTAGTATGTCCCAAAGCTTGCCTACTCTTTTGCTACACACTCAAAAGTATGTACTTTTTCTTCACAAAAAGAGTACATACTTTTAGGTCGTAGTATAAGTAGGCGAACTGGGACGCAGCCCAAGTGATTGTTCATTGAATCGTTAAAATGATTCATTCAAAACGCGGATATCAGTCAAGAAATCATCGCTGTCTTTTGCATTAAGACTCTGCTACGGTTTCATTTTGAAATTCTCGTCAGCGAAATAAAAGGAAAACAAACAATATTGACAATATTGTTTATAAAATGTAACTCACAATGTTAATTTAAGTTAACTGTTATATAAAATAAATATCATATTTGCTATCAATAGAATTGAATTTACAATTGAACTGAAATTAACCAGCTTTCTTCTCCTCTCCTGCTGTTTCGCGTGCAGGAGACAGACGTAATGCTGGCGCGAATGTGACGCGAAATGTCACATGAACAAGCAAATCCACAAAGAACGAATAATAAATAAAAAAGTACGCTAATTAGATAGTTTTAATTTGGAAAACATTTAGATATGTCTAAGTCAAATTGCCATCGAAAATTTAAGATCTTTCATAAGTAAAAATAAGACTTAAGACTTTTTATGGCCTTAAATTTTTTAAATCTAATTTAAGACTTTTTAAGGACCCGCGGACACCCTGTTATATATACAAGCCCTACTAGAGTGAAAGCTGTGGTCATAAATATAATTGATGTTATGCGATGTTTGCCTAGACCTGGCTAAGCATTCAAGCATTTTCAAGTAAAAGACTACCATTAATGTTACTAACTGAAGGAATCATTTTCATATAACATTTAATGAGCCTTTGCTGAATTATAGTTTGATACACAAGTCTTACCACTGTGGGGTTGCCGCTGCTGATGAGCTGGCTGACCTCATGGAAGATGCTCTTACAGTTGATGGATTTGTCGAGAGAGCCTCTCTTCACTATTACCGCTACTGCTAACAGGATCTGCTCTCGAACGTACTTCTGCAGACTGCAGTAAAGCAGAAAGAGATTTACACATTTCAGTTACACTACAATACAGTTACACAATACGTTTTTACTGAGCCAAGCTGAATATAGACTATACCAGAGATGGGTTTCAGAAGTTATTCAGAGTTGCAATCATATGTTGTCACACTTTCATGTTCATTCACACACTTACTTTGGTCTCTGTAAGACGTAGGTGAGGAGGAATGTTCTGAGGGACTCAATGCTGTTCTTCTCCAGAAGGATCCATTCTCTAACCACAGCCTCCATGATGGCTGTGGCTGCCTGGAACAGCACATAGTCCACTTTACTAGTCTCTGAGGAGAAAGAAAGACAACATTAATTTATTATTATTCTTTATTCATTAATTTTTTGCTCTTACAGCATTATTTTACACTCTGAACAAAGTTTAAAATGCTCCTGAAAATCACACCAGGGATTTGAGTTAATGAGTTAAAAATGCTTAACACTATAAAGCCTGACAGGTCCCACTTTATATTTAAATTACAAGCCAAATAATTATTTGATCATTTAATGTGACGATACCGGCCGGTCTGCAGCACCAGTACCCGCTGTTAGAGTTCTCAACGGGCCTGAAAATTACAACCTGACCCGACCCGTGGCTTTTAAAGCCCGGACCTGATGTAACCCGACACATCAACATGAATTATCTGCCCGAACCCGGCCCGCAGCCAATTTTCTTTTTTTTTCTTCTTTTTTTCCTCATTCACGTATTATCATGACCAGCAGACGGGAATTCAAATCAACCGTTAATGTTCACGTCTTTTAACAATAGCCTACAAACAATACAAACAACTGAAACAAACTTTAAATATATAAATAGGCTATATACTAAATATGCCTCAAATAAAAATCTTCTGGACGACCCTGTTTTTTTGCTGTCATATTTCATCAGCACCTTTTGAGCATTGCACATAACCTGTAGAATTTCCATCAGAATCCAGCACCACTCCAAACACTTTCCAGACCTCTGATTTTCCCACTCCTGTAGTAGCGACAGTGAATTCACCTGCGGCAAGTTTACTTTTCCTCAACTCCATCTTCTTCTCCAGGCAAGGCGTGCACGCAGCGGCGTCAGGTCTGCCCCCGCGATGCACGTTGCACGCAGCAGCCATACTTTCTTTACGGTGAACAGCAGCGATGATTAATAAATGTTTTTTTTTTTTCACTGAGCGGAAAAGATTCAGCCCGAGGTCCGACCCGAGTCATTCGCTTATATTTTCGCCCCGAACCCGCGGGTCCCGTCGAGTTTGTCGGGCCGACCCGGCCCGTTGAGAACTCTACCCGCTGTGTGAGTGAAGAGCGTCAAAGGTTTCTATTTACAACATGTTTATGCAGCATTGAATTTTGTAGCCAATCACAGACATATTTATTGAGCACCTGAATGCAATGGCGTTTAAGTTAGAATCCACTCAACACGCCAGTTTTTTTCAGTGCGAGATCTGCATGATTGCGAATCCTTTCATTATAACCAACAAAGTATAAACACAATGTCAACAACAGATTTTCGCAAGAGTGCATCTTTGTTTACCTCAAGTAATTACCTGAAGTATGTCAGCTTCAGTGATTATAATGGTAGTGATTTTCACTCGCTTTGAGTAAATATGTATTTTTCATGCTGCTAATTATACATTGCAAAGTTTCTGGATTGACCACCGTATTTAAATGCATGATTGACTCCAATTGACAGTGAAAACCATAGCAATGGAAAGTACAGATACTGTTATGTCAAGTTATCTATGCATAAAGTCTTGAAGTGTAAATGCAATATAATAGACCTGCCACCTTTTCTATGTAATGTGTCACTTTGTAGTTAATTTTATTACTAACTTTTCAAATATGTCACTCAGTGAAGTTTTACATTTATAAGCACTTTTTTATGATTTGTCTTGACGGTGGTTATTTTATTTATTTCATGAATAAATAGGATAAGTTATTATTACAAACTGTTTCTTTGGATTTATTGTCAGCACTGACCTCGCAGTTCACATGGGTACTTAGTACTGTGTGCGCATATGACTGTATTCATCCGCCAACAACAACACAGTAGAGTCAGACTAGTTGCAGTGTCTGTCAGATCTGAGAGCTGAGACTCACCGAGGATGTGTTTGCAGACAGCAAAGGGGGATTTTGACTTCCTGAAGGACAGGAATATGTGCTCTGCATGCTGCCTCTGTTCTGTGCTGACCATGGACGGCGGTGCCTGTCAACACATTCATAGGAGTGGTTAAACGTTTGTGTGCTTGAACATGTTACACTGATCAATATCAAATATCACACATGTACACCAAAACAAACAATGAGCTAAAGTCATTTTAGATTTTGGTCATATCCATCTCAAAGTATTTAAATAAATAAAAAATGTAATTACAATTTATCTTTATTTCAATTATTATAGTCACTTCTGCTCACCAAGACTGCATTTACTTGATCAAAAATACAGTGAACACTTTCAGTCCGGTCTGCCCTGTGAATGCATCACACACTTGAGTCATAACATTAAACATCACATTCCATTCCTAATTACAGCACAGCAGTCATCCACCTCATAGAAACCAGACTAGAGAGATGAGGGCATAATTTCATACATGCGTGCTCACACACACACACACAGATCACCTGATGCGCATCACTAGGCACATAAACCGAACACAAGCTGCAGAACAGAAACATTTTCCACAGATCAACCCTTCGCAGCATGAGAGAGCCACAGGACATGATGTCACTCAGACTGTACAACAACTGCAGACCTCTATTCTTGAGTACCACCAGGAGGTATTGGAAAAATCTCCCACTTCTCTAACACAAATATAAAATCCCATCTGCCAGTTGAAGTCTATTAGCCTAGGCTACAAGAACAACAGTGATTACACCCAATCAACTCTTGTGAATCCTGCAAACTTCTGCTTCATTAGCTCCACGGTTTCAATCTGGTCTGATGCCATGGAAACATCAACATTAACATGAATATAGTCCAGTGGTCCACAACAGGTGGTCTACAGCTGAACTGCAGGTTGCACTTGCGATCGTTTGATCACAAACAAATTTGTGTTGAAAAAATTCAAATGTAGAACTTCAAAGAATATTATATATATATATATATATATATATATAAAATACTCTTAAGATTAGCCTCAATTTGTATTTTCAGTTATTTTAATTTAGCAATTTTCACGTTTTATTTTTTTAAATATTACTTTTTTATTATTCATTTAAGTTTTAGTTCTTTCCATTTAGTAATTTTTAATGCTTCGATTAAACTTATTTCAGTTGTATTTGTATTTTATTTCACAAAAATGTTTTTGTTTAATTATTTTAATAATTAAAGTCTGTATTATGCTTTTGTTATTACAGGTCAGGATAAAATGTAACACTCAAATAAAAAGAAACAATTTACGCCAAGGTGCCCTTTGCCTGAAAAACACTGAAACCCCTGATTTAGTCCAAATCAATCATGAAAAGCTATACTGTCATGATCTACTGTTCTTTTGAAGCGGCTCAAAGTAGCAGACATAGCAGGTCCTGAACCTATATTTGTGCTCTATTTAAATGTTTCTGGTCACCAGCCTATCTGCCTACAGTGTATATTGATTGCTTAGCTCTTGATGATGGTTTCAGCAGCATCAGAACCAGGCTGAATCCATGCATGTCAATATTAACTGTAGGTAAATGCCCAGTTGTACAAAATATCTACTTGCTTTTTCAGTATGACATTTACTTTTAACCAAGCTGACGCACAAGTCACAGTCAGATGTGGTGACGATGGGTCAATGGGTGTTTGTTTTAAATAAAACTTTAAAACTCTTCTGCATTTAATTGAGGGTTTAACACATTCAACTTCATACAGATACTGAAGGAACTTCTTTAAAGGTGGTTTCTGGTTTGACCCCTAGTAGACAAAAAACAACAGCACAGTCATTCCTAAAAGCACTGACAGGCATATGTATGGCTCATTCTAAAGCCTCTTATTTAATGTCATCAACACAATGTCATTTAATCACACAAAACATTCAGTTTTGATGTTTAGTATGATCACGAAGAACGATTGATAGAACCCTTAAAGAAAACAAGCAGCAAAAGGATCCGGAATATGGATATGTCAAGAATATGGAGAATTATTCAAGACAGCGGGACATTTGTTCTTAGGGCAGGCTGATATGAACGTATATATGACATGTCAGCAATTGCTAAATTCAAAATTATCATAGCATTAGCATTGAAATGAATTCATCAATGTATTGGTTTAATACTGTGATGAAAGTGGTGTGATACTACTGTACACTTTAATAATACACCTACTATCCAGCACCCTTTAGTGATTATTAGTATGCATAAGCATGACTGCAGTGATATCAGTGAGTCTGACTGATGATCAGGGCTCTATAACAACAAATTAATACCTCATCTCCACTTAATGACTGACCTTTCAGCTATCTAAAAAATAACCATGACAAAATCGAGACTCTCCTGACTTCATAACTAGTAATCTACTCAGTTCAACGGTGGACTGGTTAGGCTTCGGGCAAAATGAATGGAGAGAATTATCAAGAGATTAAAAAACTATGAATAATTAAGACACATTGTCAGGATCACTCCTACTACAAAGGTCTGTAAATTAATTGCAGCCTTAAGATTAAACCTGATGGCAGCCAAAATTTGTTTAAAGTATCTTAAGTACTTTTATGAAAAATCAGGAAAAAGGAAAGCAGTAAACCAAAATAACTGAAACACAACAAGCTGGCTGCTCAAAATCCCAATCTCAAAAATGATGATGAAATACAGAGGACGTCAAATCAATTTAAAACAGGGGATTCCCTACCCATTCATCAGAAGTGAAAGCTGTTCCTGCTGTTTTTACCAAAATTCACCCACAGCCTTGTCCATTTAAAATGCCTTCGCTTTATAATAATTGCATTTATTCACACATTTAATGAACCAAGTTTATAGTGTAAAGTAAACAGCTCATTTAATAAAATGATTTGATGTCATACATGATCTCTACTCTCTAAATATCAATATCACATATTAAAAACTAATAACAGAAGTCTGCAATACCACTAAAATGTTTTATATGAGAAATTAAAATCAAAACACTGGACTAAAAGGTTCACAGAGTATTACAGCCAAACTGATTCACCAACGTAAAACACAGAATTGAAAATCAAAAACAATTTTTCAGTCTTAATTCATAAGTACTCATGAATGAGACTGCCATAAGATTTTAATGCAATAACACAACCACACTGATCAATGCTCGTGTTATTCTGTCCGTATAATGCCCAGAAATGCCTAGTCGGGTAACCACCAGGTTGAGAGACACTGCTAGTGAACTGCACAGGCCATCATCTAACTACACATGTCCTGCTCTCAACTTCCAGCAGTGTAACTACTCAACTCTTTAAACGGCAGAAAATTAAATATATGGCGTTATTATGAGATAAATAACAAACCAAAAGTTTCTCTGGTCTCCTGAGGCTTTGCTAAACATGTGCTTGAGCAAACATGCGGCTGAATCAACAGCGTGTGAAACTACAGCAGCTGATGGAGAAACTCCAGCAGACACACTTCAACTCATCCAGCGCGCTTTTACGAGGCTGGAGGATCAAACTAGGCCTCTGAGACACATCACCTGAGCTCACAGCGATCATTATATACACTGACTGTGTCACTAGAGTGGTGCTATTATTATGATGAAGAAGAATGTGGTGATGATGAAGGTGATGGTGGCTGCGCTGGGTTTCTGCGGGATGGAGTGAGTCGAGCACTGCGCCACGCACCGCTACGCGTTTATCGAGACTTTCCCCGCTAACTGACGACCAGCAAGAGCCCCTCAGAGTGAACCCCCACACAGAGCTAACAGCACACTGACAGAGACGTGAAAACAGCGGCGAAATGCTCACCATTAAAACTTTGGCAGCGCTTTCCAGCTGTGAAATCACTTCTGGTGCACCGACCGCCGCCATCATGGTCGTTCTTCAGTGACGCGCCATGCGCTGCATTGTGGGATTAAGCAGCACTCCGGGCCAGTGAGTTTGCGGGCACTTTTTGGCAGACAGCTCTGATGCCCCCTTACAGGTTATGTAATACATGATATGGCACTCACTGGATGTTATACCTTTTGCTCATTCTGTTGTAACTAAGGTATTATTTGACTTATTTTCTTATTAATTCACGATTTTCTTGTCTTTCATTTTATGGTATTGGCATTTGATCTGTAGCTACACACTTGAACTTTTGGAAAGCATTATCAATTTCACTATCAATAGTAGCCTAATTGATTCTTTGTGTTTATCTTAATAAGCCATGTATGTATAAAACTGATTTAACATGTTTATTTCCTAAAAAAAAAATCAAAATTAAGTGTGCAGGTGTAGGCTATTATATTATTTGTATGGCGGTTAATGAAACCACATGGCTTTTAGAAGAGATTTTAAAAAGTTCAGTTTTATTACTGGTCAGAACTGTAACTGGTGGAAAATTCTCTCTCTCTCTCTCTCTCTCTCTCTCTCTCTCTCTCTCTCTCTCTCTCTCTCTCTCTCTCTATATATATATATATATATATATACACACACACAAACATAATACATATATAGGCTCTCTCTCTCTCTCTCTCTATATATATATATAGGCTCTCTCTCTCTATATATATATATATATATATATACACACACACACACTATGAGGTGATGACAATTCATGCATTTGTACTTTTATTTAATGTAGCAACTTTAAATATACACTTTAAGAAAAGTGAAAAAATATATATATAATGTATAATATATAGGCCAACATAATGTATGTATATATACATACATACATATATATATATATATATATATATATACACATACACTATGAGGCAATAATTCATGAATACTTTTATTTAATGTAACAATATCTTGAAATATAGAATTTATGAAATTTTTCTTACTAATCACAAATGTGACAACAGATATATTCAGATTTGGTAATAATTTCTCTCTCTCTCTCTCTCTCTCTCTCTCTCTCTCTCTCTCTCTCTCTCTCTCTCTCTATATATATATATATATATAAATCATGATCTCGATCTTAACTATGCCTTAATAATAGATCATTTAAATGTATGCACCAAGTTGTATTTGTTTGCCAGGTTTTTGAGATGAGCAAACTGGAATTAAGGTGCTCTGGCTATGTGGCTGTTTACATCATAGACATGTCAAAATATTCATAAGCAATCAAGACTGCACTTGATATAAAGTGTGTAAAATACACCCCAAAGTTGACAAAGTTATTGGTGGGAATAAATGGGTTATTAAAGACATTCACGCTCAAGCTAAACGTATCTTGGCCCAGACATCTCTACAGATGCACACACGCACCAACTACCACACATTCAACAATACTCAAAACGAGAGGACGATTTGTTTAATTTAATTTAGACATATACATTTACACATGAGGACAGCGAAAGCATTTCTTAAACATTCTCAATTCATACATACAAAAAAAAGAGATATAAATCCAAACGCATACTGTCTGTAATACTGTAGACATGGGGGTTCAAAAGTTAGCTCAGAAAAGAGAAAAATAAAGAATAAAAGGATACAAAAAATATGTATATCTGTATAAATATATGTTCAATAGTAACAGAATTGTATAATACAGGCAAAAGATTACAAACGTCAAAAAGTCCCAACCCATTCATCCATTAAAATACAAAAAACATACATTAGAGGAAAAAGTCCCATCATCACACAGTTCTAAACACAGTCAAAGATTGTCAGTCAACATTTTCAAAAGTAAAACACAGAATCCAACATAAGCACAACACACTAATTACATTCAAACCCTAAACCTGACTCTATGAGAGATTTGTAGAAAGCTCATGCTTTTTCACTGAGTGGTCCATTCTGACAAATACGGGGTAGCAAAACATCTGCAACACTTGCTGTCACACTTCCATTGAGCTCAATCAACTGGTTTGACTGGACCAAAGGCATCATACCAATTTGAGTTGGCATATAAATTTGCATTGTCTCAAATATATTTGTTAAGGTTTCACTTAACTTTTAGGAGTGATCGTACTGACACAATATATAAAGCAAATATGAATGGATCATCATCGACCTATTTTAAAGCTCTTCCAGTCAGCGGTTTGACAATTTTGACTGCAAGCATTTAACCACATGATTGTCAGCCAGCTTGAGCGAGAATTCATGCAGTGAGCAATCATCACTACAAATTAGATCACAATTAAATGGACTTATCACAGAAATTCAAAACAATCCTTTCTTATTGACCAAATGCATACAATGCGTTTCCATATCCACCCTGACATGACATCCATATACATCTACTTCAGAGTCTCATTACAATCATTCTTTGTTTTTGTCATCAAAAAAGACAATCATTCATTCTTGCTTTCTTTTTTGTCTTCCTCAAGCTATCCCACAAAAAAAAACCGCCTCTCTTCTAGTCAGGACCTGCCTGAGAGCAAGAAGTGACTGCGTTTCCATCTTCTCTTGAAATACTGATCAGCACATGGTACACACACCCACAAATTCATTAGAAGGCACATAGTTCATCTTTCACCAGATCAATCACACTGACAATCAAAACCACACTTTATACACAAAGAGAGAGAAATTATAAATGAAAGTATGGTGATAATGTACTTTATAGTGTAATATTAATAATAATAATAATAAGCAGCATTGGGTCATGAAACTATACTGAAAATATATAAATCAATATAATATATACTTTTAGATAGCATAATTCAGTTTTAAAGTAATAAAGGCTATTTGTTGTATTTAGAAAACTATATTGTATTTTCTGTATTGCACATAGTCATACCATCAGATACATTTTTCTTTTGCCACTTCTTCACCATTTTCTTAAAAGTTTCTGCCTCAAAGTATTGTTTACATTTCAGTCAGAGACTGTCTTGTTATAATACTGTGCTGTGTGATCACGTTGAAATGGTGCAGCAGCCTCTATGACAAAACATTTTTGCACTTGTTCCATTAAATCTTTTAAAAAGTTCACTGATGGTGACAGACAAGATCATTTCCAGTGGATCTGGATGAGCATGAACAAACACAACAAAAACCACCCGTCTGACTTTTAAGATCTTCTTATGAAACTAAATGCAATTAAGATGTTCTGGGAAACAGGAAGAGGATAAAGCAGCCAGAGTTATATGATGAAAAGCATAACAAGAAAAGGAAACAGCTGGAATCCCAGTACTTCTACTTTTGTTCTTTTAAGTTTTAGGTAAAAACCATAATGCTAAGAATTTGTTCTGGATAGCCAGCTGCTGAGAGAAAACACCTCTAAAAACAATGTGTTAGATACAAATGAATGTAAAGCAACTATTGGGAACAGGATTAATAAGCTTTTAAGCAAATGAAATCAAGCAGGGCAAGATAAATGTTTTAAATTAAATAAAACAATACTTTGGCAACTAAACTAACTCATTTAAGCAAAATTAAAATTTGTGAATACTGCAACGTTTTGTGCGGCATTTATTTTGAATGAATAAATGTTACTATGCATATTACTGGCAAGCATGTAAAAAGCAGGGTTTTAGGATTTAATGTTCTTTCTTAGTTTAAGTCAATAGTGAATTTAACTCTTAAATTTCCATATTGTAACTTTTATGGTATATTTTATGTTATTACCACACATTATGTATGACATCAGGATTCAGCTCTAAAGTAATAGGTTGTTTAAACGTTTAAAAGATATTTCTATACAATTTAACAATAATGGCAGTGTTAAGACTGCATGTCCTTGAAGTGCTGGCTGTACATAACATTTTGTCTCAATATTGCATCACGTCTGAGAGCACAGATTCTCCTGATAAGGCATGAAACATAAAAAAAGATAACTGTATAATATTTACAAAAAAACTGTGATAAGTATTAACTGCAAAATACTACATGATCTTTTGGACAGACTTTGCATGAAGAAGTGACCTAATACTGTCAGTCTATAATCTATGACTTAGATCTTCGGAAGAATATGTATGATTGTTTACAGTGTTACTTTGAACCACTTGGTGGCGCCACAAAGTCTTCTAAAACTTTATTTCTGTTTTAGACAAATTATGTGAAAATGACTGAGATTACCACGTATGCTAATCTGGCTTCCATACATCAGAAAAGATTTCTGATTATGAAGTCAGTTTGGTGTTATGAATAAAAACCAATAGTTGTGACAGAGCAGTTTCATGTTGCATTGATATTTTTGTTGGATTGTGCCATGGAGGGGAATTGTAATATTTCTGTCTGCTCTCGGCACATCTCCTTATCGCAGCCTAACCACAAAGCCACCATACCAAGCCCAGCTCTCTCCTGATCCCCCACCATGACCTCTCTGGTGTTCGGAATGGCTACGTTAGCATCACCAGGCTGAGAGAGGTGAAGGAAGTGTTAACATATGATGTTAGTAAGACTGGGAAATTTCCCCCCCAGCGGAATTAAGGAATGGGGCACAGTTGAGACAGACAACACTAACCATGAGAGTAAAAACCACAAAGCAGCAGCTACACATCTATGTTTTTGTGCTGTCATAGAGTAGCCAAATTTATCAGTCCAACCAACGTCCCCATGAATTAAGCTGCATAGCTTGTGTATTTCCTTGGTCCCTGGTCAGAGCTTTAGTCATTTGTAACAGGCAAAGGATACTGCATAATGGGTTGACAGGAATAAACGCATTTCACATGGAACTTTCTGCACTTCATTTCTGATGTTTTCCATGCACTTAACATGTACAAAAACACCCTGAAGAAAAATTAGGGTTGAAAGGAAGTGTGGAGGATGCAGCGTGTTAACTGACAAGGTCCACTATGGGTAAAGGCAGAGCAGCATGAACACCCGATCGGACATTCTCACACATAAACCGGCTCACACCCTTCCCCTTGCTCTTCCTCTTCATGAATTTCTTCCTCCTCCAACTCAGGCTTCAGGCTACCAGGCACACTACTGCTGGACAGGTCTTGTGTCACCTCTGGGGGCTTGGGATAACGGAACGGACAACCATTATCATCAAAAAACCTGCGAAAAGTAAACTCGTAGAAGGCATGCTCAGGGTGTTTGCCGTGAGGAGAACAAAGGGTGTCCCAAGTGCGGGTGCTGTCTCCACTGTCACTCCAGGCCCCTGGACCCCCCTCCTCTTCCACAGGATCAAAGTTGGATGTATCCATGGGATGGGCAATCTTCGGTCGATATGGAGCAGGTTGTGTGCGAAGATTACTGGAGAAATCCATCTCGGAAAAGAATGGATGAGCCTTTATCTCTCCAGCTCCATTACCTCCTAGACGCTCTTCAGCTGAGCAGCAGAGCCGACCAATGATGTCAACTGCCTCGGGGCTCAGCTTTACTTGTGGGGGCACCTGTAAAGTGTTTTCCCAGTTTATCACCTATGGAAGTGATGACATAAACATTAGCAACACTTCTTCCCAAATGTCACCATTCCATAAATCTCAGACATTTATAACTTCACCAAAGACCTTGGCTGCATCTGAAGCTGCATACTTCCCTACTATATAGTAGGCGAAAAACAGTATGTGTCAAAATAAGTGTCCGAATTCACAACACTCATAAAAGAGTAGGAGAAAAGTACACGGTGACCTACTTCTTGCGAGATTCTGAAGTGTGCATACGATGGACACTTGACTATCCCATGAGGCCACCGGAGAGGATTTGTGAATGGCAGTGAAGCGACGTAACTGACACTGGTAGGTTACATGATATTGACAACATGGAGAATGTAGTACATCCAGATCACATTCATACTACACACGACACATTCATATATAGAACATACTTTTTTAGCGGTCGTGAAGTAATTACTTATTCAAAATAAGTACCTATTCAAGAGAGTACGCAATTTCAGACGCAGCCAACATGTCTAGTCTGTTTACATCAGGAGTGACCAATCCTTCTCCAGGGCCACTATCTTGTAAAGTTCAGCTCCAACTTCAATTAAACACATCTGAACCAGCTAATTAAGGTCTTCAGGATTACTATACATTTCCAGGCAAGTGAGTTGGGGCAGCACTAAACCCTGTGGAACATTGGCCCTTCTAGGAGGAGGATTGGACATGCATGGTTTACATCAACCCTAAGGAACCTAAGAAGATACATATAGAGCTCTCACCTTAAGTTGTGTCTCCGTTGGGGTTGGAGCAAGGAAAGGTGGCTGGCCAACTAGCATCTCAAACAGGATTACTCCCACACTCCACCAGTCACACAGCTGTGTGTATCCTGAACACGAAAAAAGTATCACAACAAGAGAAGTGATCTATAAACACAAGCACTTCCTGTTAACTTGCTTGTACTTCCGGTTGATCATGTGCAAGTTCTTACCTTTGCGCAGAAGTACCTCAGGGGCAATGTAGTTAGGAGTGCCGACCAGAGAATGTGCTAGACAACGCTGGTGTTGTCGAGTTGCCCGCTGTTCCAAAGTCATCAGCCGGTCACCACAACGGCAGTTAGACACATCATCCCAAAAGTCACTTGGCTCCATACTATCCTGCCGGATATGATTCCCTATTCAAGCAGTGCAGAGAGAAAACAACCAATTAATAAGATTTGATAAAACACTGCAAAAGTATTTAGGCCATGTTTTTAAACCTATGAGCATCACCTTGTCTTCATGTCCCTTACCTTTTTGGTAATACTTTGAGTTGTGTGTCCAACGGAACCCAGTACACAGACCAAAATCAGTCAGTTTGATGTGTCCATCCAGGTCAATGAGGATGTTGTCCGGCTTGATATCTCTGTGGATGAAGCCCATCTTATGCACACTTTCGATGGCCAATGTCAATTCTGCAACATAAAACCTGGCCAAGGGCTCTGGAAAAACCCCCATACGAATCAGCAAGCTCATCATATCTCCTCCAGGAATGTAATCCATGACAAAGTACAGGCTGTCTCTGTCCTGAAATGAGTAGTACAACCTGACTACCCACTCATTGTCTGCCTCTGCCAAGATATCCCTTTCTGCTTTCACATGGGCTACTTGATTTCGGTTCAGAACATCTTTCTTTCTTAGAGTCTTCATGGCATACAGTGCCCCAGTGTCCACTTTACGTGTAAGACACACCTCACCAAAGGCCCCAATGCCAAGTGTCTTGATTTTGACAAACATCGATTTGTCCATCTTGGCACGTCGTAGTCGGTTGTAATTGGATTCCTTCTGGTAAAGCATCTTTCTCATCTGTTCCTGCTCTGCTTCTGAAAGGCCAGCCTGGAGGAGAGGAAGATATAGAAGAGAATGATTTGATTTGACAACAATAACATTTACACTCAATAGTGAACACTCAAAGAATTAATAACACAATTTTGTGAAGTGCAAATTATCGAACAGTGTGCTTTGTGGTTAATGAAGTTCCAGCACTGCTCACCTTGGACATCTCTTGCTCCAGCTGCATTCTGCGGTTGAGTTTTTGCTGGTAGGTCTTCATTACATTCTCCACATGCTGCTCCATATAGAACTTGAAGGCAAAGGGAGAATAACTCTTAATGCGCGACTCTCTCTTCTCTTCATCACGGGCATTCTTTCGCACAGGCACAGGCGAGGTTTGGATCTGCTTCTTATCCTTCACTGCCTTCTCTCCTTTGCTAGTCTTTACTTTGTCTTTGGAGACAGGTTCCTCCTGCTTTCCAACTGAGGCACTCTGGACAGTCCTACTTGTAGCACTGACATCTTGAAGTCCACCTATGGCTCCAGTCTCCAGGGATGCAGGCTCAGCCCCAGGTCCAGATCCAGGCAGGAGTAGTGTTTTAGGGTAAGGTGGAGGCGGGCAGCGATGTTCTTGATTGGGCTCCAGGGTAAAAGTCTCATCTGGCATGTATCCATGAGACTCTTGAGCATCCTGGGCTTGTGCACTCAGCCAGCCCGGGTGGCATGGTCCCACAGCTGTCTTCGGCTCAGGCCTCATGACCCGTATACTCTTAACAGGTGGCTGGATTGGTGGAGAGGTCACAGCCGTTATTGTGTTAGGTGGTCCCAATGATGCCTCCGGCTTGCCGGCAACACTAGCTGTAGAAGGCAATGCCTGCCTCACAGTCACCTTTTGGTGGTTGTTGAAAGAATTGGTCCTACTGGGGACAAGTACCTCCCCTCTAAAAGGCCCCTGTGGCTGCCTGGCTGGAGAAGTCCCCTCAGGACCTTGGGCTCCTGGCCAGTGATGCTCATACAGGTCAAGGTTCAGACTGGCCCTAGAAGGGGTGAGGAGGCCTTGAGGAACATCAGAGAACTCGCCACCCATAGCTCCAGGGGCAACACCAGAGGGGCGTTGCATCAAGTGAACTTGGTGTGAGGTGGGGCTGGCTTGGCGTGGGTGTGAATGGGATGGCAGATATAAATTGGGGGCGTAGCCACCAGAGTTTTGGCCCATTGCTCCTTTGCTTGGCATATTAACATAGTTTTCAGGTGTAAGTGGGGGCATCTTATTCTGGAAGGAAGCACTTCGTTTGACCCCATAGCTGGAGGCCTCCATCATATGAGGCCTGTAGTCATAATGAGGGCCAGGGCCTCCCGAGGGCTGAGGCTGAATTTGCATGGGAGGTCCAGGCACACTGTAGCCCATCATGGCCTGGTCTATTCCACCAGGGTATCCTTTTTGCTGGGCTGGACCAGGGGTGTACATAGGGCTCCCAGTGTTAGTTTGAGGAGCCAAGCTTGTAGAGTAGGCACCCATACTTGCGGGACGACCCATTGGATTTCCCATGGTAGGACCCTGTGAAGTGTTGGCAGTTGGTGTCATGTAGTTCATGACAGGTGGTCCACCCATGTATACACGAGCTATCTCACCCTCAGCCCCATAACTAGCTCCCTCATACAGTGGTGCACCCATTTGGTGATAAGGGGGCATTACACCATCCCCAGTGCCTTCCATTGCCGTCCTGTGATCCATCATATTTGGCATGCCACTTTTTCCTGAAAGGAATTACAAAAGGTTCACTTTGCACTTAAAGACAATGAATCATTCATATATAGTTTTTAAAAGTGTGCACATACCTGGGGAAGTCTGTTTGATAACACGTACAATCTGTTCATTATGAGGGTCCAGGTAACCCATTTTGCTAATGTATTCCAACGCTGCCTCAATATTACGACTGCCAGTCTGTTTTAGGGCACGTACAGCCATTTCCTGTTTCAGGAATTCAAGCAGAGAACTATCAGAACATAGGAAAACCATGCATTTCTTTCACAATGCATTTCCTCTGGTTATGCACCAGTGAGGCACAACTTCTACATTTATGTAAAGTTTTTAATAGATACTTGAGATGATCCAATACTACTTGGAAGATGATTTTTTTTTTATATGAGATTACAACTACCTGTAGACATAGCACTCTCTGTTGTAAACAAAGATCTTAATTTGGATTAATTCTGTGAATTACAGCATATATCAGCAAAATAAAATCTCTTCAAGAGAAGTGAAAAGCTGCTAAGGCCATGACTGCCATAAATTTTGACCGATTTGTTGAGCCAAATATTTCCCGATTTGTTGAGCCAAATATTTCCATGTCAGATGTAGAGCCAGCAGAAGGGCCTGATTATCTTCTTTAACATCAGCTACTTAAAAATATTTGTTTACTGCACCAGTGTGATCTAGAGAAATTTGTGACTTTTGTATTAGAGGCAAATATATATATATATATATATATATATATATATTTTTTAAATTATAAGTCAGACTTTCGTTATGAAAAGGCAATGTTTAATTTAGCTTACATTCTTGGGGAGTCATATTAGCATCCTTTCTGTTGAGTAGTGTAAATTTTGGTCGCTCATACAGTTTTAGAATTTGTACCGGTTTTGGAAAATAACCTCCATGCACCTCAGTTATTTAGATAAACACATTTGTATACATATGTACACATTAACATGCATGTAAATATAAACCAACCCATGCATCGACACACTGCAAATAATGGTTAAAATAACATTCCCTGCAGCTGCTTCCTCTGCAAATATGCACAAGCTCCTTCCTGTGCCAGGCCACAAGTACACTATGACTGGAGTTTGGCACATTTGACCACATGAAAAAATTTGCAAATATTCATGGATTTCATCGTAATACAAATGACTAGGGCTGTAACATTATCAATTACTCAATATAAATCGCAATACCAAAATGCAACAATATGTATCATGGATAGTAACAATCTGTATTGCGTATAGTTTACCCAAAATGAAAATCAAGTTTACAGAGTTTGTGTCAGTACTACATTAAACTACTATATATAAATGTATAATAATGCAATGATGGAATATTTGTGTGTCCAGATAATGCCAAATGTCTCATGTTACCATTAAAAAGTAAACTACATTATTTTAAATAGTTCTAGACAGTGACAGAGTGCAAGCATATTCGTCTAAAATAAATCTGTATTTTCAGCTTCAGAATCATGAATATTTTTATTCTGGTGTCACATTTGTCATGTGCATTGGGTTACCAGCACCAAGTCCAAGCCTATAACCCCAATGTAATACCAAATTTAGCATTTTAATAAACAGTACATTTTTTGTCAACCTTTTTACCATATGTCTTGGAGTATCGTGATAATATTGTATTGTGAGTTTTAGTATAGTTATACTGATTACAAAGAAAACAGTTTTATATAAATTGAAATTATTATTAATATAGAGACAAAAAAAATTAAGGAAAAATATTTATTTTCAACAATCTCTACTCATGATTACCCACCATGCAACAACTATTAATCTGTAGAGACCTTCAGATTAATCTTAAGTTTTCCTTGTCACATTTTGCAAAGCCGAAGTGATCCAAAATAAAACAACTCAGACATGTACAGTCTTCTGTGAGCAGAGACCCACACCTATATGAGGAAATCCCCTTGAATGGCATATGACCTCATTCTGAAGACATTCTGCCCAAACCAAATTCTACAGCAGCAAGCCATGTTATACTGCATCTGGTGTTCAAATATGATACTGCACAAAGCATGTCATGGAAAAAAGAAAGAGAAGGTAATAAGTGCCTAATTCATCACATACTTGTGCTTTTTGTCCACTATGCATTCAAAGAACAGCAAGTATATAAATATTAAATGTAACTATGACAAAGTTAGAGTAATAAAGACCATTTTGTCCATTCTATGGGGTTTTGGTCAGATGGCACTGACAGAAGAAAGAGTAATAAAAAAAAATGGAATAGGCAGAAAGCAGCAGCCAAACAGTGGGCAAACTCATTATGCAGTGACACATCCACCCACATTCTCAGAGTAATTTAGAGTTTATGCGTATTGCCATCAGTTTGGACTTAACATTTAAAACACAGGAAATACCCCAAACACAAGCTGTCTGTCTGTGATCACTGCTCTCAGAAGTGGCAGGGCTTTCTGTTGCATTCCATCTCTGTCCGCTCTAAGGGTGTGCCTTCTCGTCCCCCTTAGTGATTTAAAAGGCGCCACTCTCTCTTTTTAAAAGACACACACACAAACACAACAATCTAACATGAACTTCAGTCTGGTTTCAGGAAGGGCCGGGTCTGGTTTGGCCTTAGGTCAGGCCTGACCTCCACTGTCATGGCGACAGATGTTCAGGACATTCCATGAGCCAGGAAGCAAGAATTCCAGCTATGTGGAAATCTACGCTTCAGTCTTTCTTTAAATTGTCCCTTCTCTTTCCCTCTTTATTTTTGAGATCATTCTGTTCCAATGTGCCTTTAGCATTAATTTGGTTGGATCCAAAATATATTTACACCCCTGTCATGACCACAAGCCTCAATGCTATACTAGACATTCAATTTCTGACTGCCGTGTTGGTAAGTACCAAGTATATTCTTCTTGACTAAAGTGACATAACTATATTCCAATGCTGTTCACGGTTCATTTTTAAGAGCTTCCACTTTGACCCAAATTCTGAAACACATTCCACCAATAAACATGAAAATGAAAGCCATATGGAGGACTCTGAGATATAGGACCGGATGGATATCATCATGAGCAGATGGAGAGGTGGAACATTATCCATACTGTAATAAAATAGCTCAAACAGCATTTTAAACAGAAGAGCATGGTGCTAGCTAAGGCAAGACCATGGGTTCAATTTCTAGTGTATGCAACTGATAAAATATATACAGTAATGCTCAAAAGTTTGGGTTTGGAAAGGTTGTTTTTGAAAAAAATAAAGAAACATTTCTTATATTTATCAATGTTGAAAAAGGTTGTGCTGCTCGATATTTAATCAGTTTTTTCCACAATTCTTTGATCAAATGATTTAAAAAGCATTTACTTAAAATTGAAATGTTTTGGAAGAATGTAAGTTTTTACTTTCACTTTTGATCAATTTAATCCATCCTCGATAAAATAATTTATTTTAAGAATCTTACTGACTAATATTTTGAATGGTAGTACACCTTGTATACAAAAGGAAACTGCTTTAAATGATTTAAAAGTGAGTAAACTTGAAAAAATTGCCCCCATTAACTTTCTTAATGCACATTGTTCTTGGTCTTATTGAGAACAATTCATTGATGCATAATATTTAATAAATGATTAAAAAAATTGCCTTTGTAATCTTTTATAAAAATGCAACAATTCCCCAATCCCTCTTTCTTTTCATTGCCATCCTACCAAACACTTGGGACCTTTTTGATGATAACACCCACTTCAATGATCCAATCAAGTCTTGAAGAGTAAAACATAGCTCTTCCCTTGTTAAATATCCTGTTCCACTCAGAAATTTCACATAACTTAAGTCGAATGGTGTTTGACTTTAATGCAAAAATGCTGACCAGTTGTGGTTTGAGACCCTGGAAATACTGGGTTGTGAGGGAAGGCTAATATAAACATTTAGATCATGTGCAAACATGATATGCCAACACAGCACTACACATTTAACATAATAGTGTATATTCCACAAGTACACAAACATCACATGCATGATGTATGCAGGCAGCTTTTCATATCCTAAGCTCAAAACCACAAATCCACAACACATGTCATACTCATCTTCTTCCTATACCCTCCCACCTCCTTTCATTCCCCAACCAAAACCTTTCCTCCTTCAGGATTGGTTATGTAACCGTCAGCCGCATTGCTGTGTAATTTGTGAGGTGAAAACCAATGATAATGATCAAACTAAAGAAACCCAAGGAAGGGCCAGCGGCGGCCATTTACCTTCCTGGAATGTACGGAGGTTCAGAAGAGAAACACAGGCCCCATTTAGAGGATGAAGGAGAACTAAAAATACCACGTCACACACCACGGCTGATTAATTTCACAATAATGACTATTACTAAAAGAAATTAAATGTATGCCCAGGTCTTATGGGAGGTCTAGGTGCATGTGGTGTACAACTCAAGAACAAGACGCAAAACTCCAATGGACTTTTGGCTATGCTAAATCTGAATACAGGGGGGAGACAAAGTCAGACAGACTGAGCCACAAAACCCAAATTTCATGTTTTTGTATCAACTAAAAAAGAAAACTTTAACCCACACGTCAAGACAAAAACATGCAAAGGAAGGACGTAGTCAGAGTGTCTGTTCATCCCAGCATACAGTCTGTCATTTCTGCTGGGGAAACTGTACCATCCATCTACAACTGAACTGAGCACTTCCTCTGTGTGTACTAATTTTGTACATACTGTCCCATAAATGCAGGGCAAAGACAATCAACCTACTGATTGTGAAAGCCTGTTAGTTGGGGGCCTTAAGCACATAAATTGGTCATTTCGCGCAAATTCATCTAATAGCGCCGAATTTGGCACAGATGTAGCTCAGGTCATACCGAAATGATTTAGCTAGGTTGCTGGATCCAGCGACCCTCGGGGCCAAGATATCGGCCAAATCCAATATGGCCGCTGCCCGAAAAGGGTTCCGGCTATAAGTTTTGAACCGCATGAGTTACAAATACTAACTTGATATGTTTTTCAGCTTAATTGATCATGGGAAACACATAGGAATGTTTATATTTATGACCCAGTATATCTGGAAACCTTGATCCTCCAATTCCAATATGGCCGCTGTCCAAAAAAGCAGTTTGGGCTGTAGTATGGGGCCTTACACCCCATTGTTCGCTCAAATTCATTTACAAGCACCAAATTTGGCACAGATGTAGCTGAGGGCATAATAAAATAATTTCGCCAGGGCGCCCGAGCCAATGGTCCCTGAGACCAAGATGACGGCCAAATCTAGGGCTGAAACGATTCAGAGTTACTCGATTAACTCGATTACAAAAATTCCTTGAGGCAAAAACTCTGCCTCGAAGCCTCGTTAAATTCCTATGATGCGCACTATACGCGCAGTGATCACACCTTAGTGCTTGATACATTTTGAATTTAGTTGGCGCGATGGCGGAGAGTAAAGATGTCAAACTTACAAACTTAAAAAGGACAACAAGGTGTAATGTGTCTACTGCAAAGTAGACCTGGCATACCACAACAGTTCGACTTCAATGATTCAGCATCTGAAACGAAAACATCCACTCCATGCCGTTTCACCAAGAGTCGCTGAAACAAGGTAACGTAGCCTAAGCCTATACATTGATGTTTGCTGATTTTAATCCCATACTGTATTTGTAGCGATGTCGTGATGCGGTTTGACTAGATATGATTTTTAGCTTTGATGTTTTTAAGTAGTAAACGTATTCACGTTCAATTGCAAGAGAGTAGGCTATAGCCTAAAAAAAGAACCCCTTCACACACACACACACACACACACACGCGAGCGCATGCACCCTTGTCTCTCTCACGCGCCAGTCAGACCAATTGCGGCAATGCATCACATATGCTTAAACTTTTATGTGGCCACGCAACAATCATTTCAGCATGCATTCACTGTATACACCGGGACGTGATGGAGGAACAAATATTGTTTTGCAGTCTTTGCGAAACCTTGTTTGTATGTCAAGTCTGACAAATAGTTACAGACAACAAAAAATGAAACTCTCCAGCCTGCTTCTCCAAATCCACTCGTACTTTTGGGGAATTTGTAGGCTATTCATAGTTTTATATGTTATACATGTTTTACAGTAAGTTGACTTAACTGTATTGTTATATAATTGTTGGCACTGGCACTTATTAACACTAAATGGGTAAAAATTGCAATAAATAGGCTTAGTTTTGGAGCCAAATGTTGGAGTTGGAATAAATACCTGTTTTTTTGTGAGAAATAAAAGCCAAATGCTTGATCATTTTATAGCCACATCATTTTTGTTATGCATTACTTGTTTTGGTTGTTTAAAAACACACAAAAAATTATCAGATTAATCGATCGATTAAGTGTTAGATTAATCGATTACAAAAATAATCAATAGCTGCAGCCCTAGCCAAATCCAATATGGGCGCCGCCTGAAAGAGATTCGGCTATAGCTTTTGAGCCAGATGAGATATAAATACAAACTTGATGTCTATTTCACCTATTCTGGCTATGGAAAACACACAAAAAAAAATTCATATTTATGATTGGGTATATTTGGACCCTCAAAGTCCCCAAATCCAATCTGGCTACTTTCCGAAAAAGGTTTTTTTTTACAACTTTTGAACCAATTGAAAACTTAATGTCTATTTTTTTTTTACCATGACAAACACACGGGAATGCTTACATTTGTGATTGCCTATGTTTATACCCCACATTTGCATTTCCAAGAAAGCAACTACCTGATCATTCATAAGTTCCAAATATTCCCACCAATTTTCTAATTGACAATGTAGGGAAGGCCTATATGTGGGAGAGTCAGAATTCCAGCATAGATTTGGGCAATACTGCGCAAATATTGATAATACTAGTTAATAATTCTAGTTTAGAATACTATATTTCGTTTTTTAACTATGGTAAACTAGGTTTGATTGAAAGAAGGTAGAAAATCGACATAAGTTTATGTATTTTTCTCTTGTGACAATGACATCCTTCAGGACAAAGTGAAGTGCCACTTGCAAACCATTTCCATAATGTTACGCAATTCTGTGGAAAATTGTTGCAAGAGCAAGTTGATTTTGATTAAAGATAAACAAAGACAAAGCATTTTTTAGGGATACGCCAATATTACAATTCTTGCCGATGCATTAGGCCGATAAACTTTTTCTTTGTTTATGGCCAATGATCAAAAAATGATAAAAATCTAAATTAATTTACACTTTATAATAATGTTCCGTTTGTTAACATTAGTTAACTACATTACATTAAATACCAATGAAAAATACTTCTAAATAATTTATTAAATAATGTATTAATCTTTTGTTTGTTAATTTCAACATTTACTAATACATTAATACAATCAAAAGTTGTATCTGTTAATATACAGCTAAAGGGAACTAATAATAAACTAGCACTAACTAATGGGAGAATATTGTAAAGTCTTACTCAAAATTCTGTAGTAATTGAAAATAATACACTAAATAAATTAACAATAACACTAAAACCTAAAATAATTTAAATGCTACAAGTGAATTTATGCAATACATAAGGTACAGTATGAAAAAAGGCTATTCATTTTTGAGATTTTCTAAAGATATCATTGTCCACTAGCCTGGGAAAACCCAGACGAACTTCCGGCAAATTTAGATTTGATTTGCAAGTTAGTCTGGTGAAGAGCCCATTCAAGCTCATTTCCAATCTTTCCAAATCGAGGCACCAATCACAAACGTTGAGGCGGGCTTTACAAGATGACGATCAATCTGATTGGTTTTAAGGTCTATCCAATTGCGCCCAGAGGCATTTGAGCGAGGTCCGTTGGTGACGCCCCTTTGGAAATGAGCTGTCAATGAACCTTGGGGTCTGGTTTTAACCAGGCTAATTGTCCACTGTTTCAGATCCATATTGGTTGGAGTAAAAGAAACTTGCTGAAAATAAATAATAGTAACACTTGCCTTCATGATTTTGGCGTTCATATTAAACAAACTTAATTATAACAAAGTATTAAATTCTAAAATGCATTCTTTGAATGGACAGTCGCTTAGTGGCGTATGCTTTGACGGCTATAGGAACATTCAATTAAAGATTCAAATTTAAAGATTAAGATCGTTTAATATCATTCGATATATACCGATAAATCAGCTGACAATCGATATGGTGCATCCTTCATTTTTTAAAATATTTTTTTATTTCTAATATACTGTACACTTATGATTCATTCAATAACATTAAGACCAAGAACAAGAAAGTAAATGGGGTCCAAATTGCTTTAATGTTGATTTGAATGGCATGCCAGGTAAACTCCTCCTTTCCACCAAGAAAGATGCTGTACTCTCCAACAGACCAGGGTATGACATGTCTGCCCTTCAGCCTTGTAATCATCCAGAAGCAGATACAAGAATAATCCGGCATCTTGCACATGCTGGGGCCAATGGCCATAAAACGCATTTGTCCGGACTGTCGACAGCGATGTTGTCATCCTTGCCATCCGCTTCTTCAACACACTTGGCCTCACAGAGCTCTGGATCGGCTTTGCACGTGGAAAAAAATTATAGGGACATTCCTGCTCATGAAATTAGCAAGGATCTTGGTCCCCAGAAGGCCTTACCACTCTTCAACGCTTTAACAGCCATGTGAAAAAGAGTGCATGGGCATCTTAGGAGGCAACACCAGATCTCACGGAATCCCTGGTTACCCTCACATTGGAGCCTGAACAGATCAAAAATGACGTCCATGTCCAAAGACTGGAGAATATGGTTGTCATCATCTACAGCAAGAGCCGTGGTTCCAGCTGCGTAGACGAAGCTAGACATCACCTTTTCTCAAATGGTACCAAGTCTCTCAAGAACCTGCCTCCCACCCAAGCTGCACTGATTCAGCACATCAAAAGAGCACTGCTGCAGGCCAGCTTCTACTGGAATCAGGCAACTGCTGTCCAGCAGTATATCCCAGAGTTCAATGCATGGGGATGGTATCGGGACTCTACGAGCAAGACTTGGGAAACTTACTGGACTAATCTCGGAGACGCCAGTAAAGCCTGCACCCTTCTCTTCCACTGTGGCTGCAAGACAGCATGTAGAGGGCACTGTAAGTGCTGTAAAGCCGGAGTTCGTTGCACTTCTATATGTGCATGTGGGGGTGCAAACAATGATGGTGGAGACGATGAGAGATCCGGTGATTGTGAGTGATAATGATAATTCATGTGAGAGACCATGAGAAATCACTGTTGTTTTTTTTATGTTATTGCTGTTTTTTTGTTATGCTAAGCAAACCTTTAAGAGTTTTGGACAAATTGACTATATTATTATTTTAACAATTTGACAATATTAATATTGCCTAGCAATAATAATTGTTTCTTATTCTTTCTTATATGATTACACTTTGAAATGTATTCACCTGTGGCACACTGAAAAGCATTTCACTTTTATAAGGAACATTGAGAATAACCTTCAAAGTTGTGGTAAAAAAAAGGATTTTCAACCACAGTCTTGAAAAGAATACAGGTTCCAGACTTACACAAGCATAAATATGCCAATGGACTTCCTGTGGTCAATAAACATAAAATAGACACCACATTCTCATTTGTAGCGCATTTGGTTCCACATTTGTAGCCAAACCCCTTTTTAGGAGAGCGGCCATATTGAATTTAGGGAATTTTTGGGGTCCTGATTTACCCAATCATAAATGTAAGTATTCCTATGGATTTCCCATGGTCAAAAAAGGTAAAATAGACATCAAGTTTGTATTTGTATCTCATCTGGCTCAAAAGCCATAGCCGAATCCCTTTCAGGGGGCGGGCATATTGGATTTGGCCGCCATCTTGGTCTCAGGGACCATTGGCTCGGGCGCCCTGGCTAAATCATTTTAGTATGCCCTCAGCTACATCTGTGCCAAATTTGGTGCTTGTAGATGAATTTGCGCGAACAATGGGGTGTAAGGTCCCATACTACAGCCCAAACTGCTTTTTTTGGACAGCGGCCATATTGGAATTGGAGGATCAAGGGGTCCAGATATACTGGGTCATAAATATAAACATTCCTATGTGTTTCCCATGATCAATTAAGCTGACAAACATATCAAGTTTGTATTTGTAACTCATGCGGTTCAAAAGTTATAGCCGGAACCCTTTTCGGGCAGCGGCAATATTGGATTTGGCCGCCATCTTGGCTCCGAGGGTCGCTGGCTCCGGCGCCCCAGCTAAATCGTTTCGGTATGACCTGAGCTACATCTGTGCCAAATTTGCCGCTTTTAGATGAATTTGCGCGAAAATGTGCTTAAGGCCCCCAACTATGTGAAATATTAGCCTCTCTATCTTGTGAGAGACCAAATTTGTTTAAAGCAGCGGTCTTCAACTGGAGTCCTGTAACCCAAAAATGGCTATTCTAATGAGATCCATACATATATATATATGTGTGTGTGTGTGTGTGTGTGTGTGTGTTTGAATATGCAAGAAAAAAATCCTCAGGACTGACAGCAAAAGATAAAACAGTTACGAATGTATCCAGATAACGTGATCCAAATAGAGTCTGACTCCATACTATACTTCATCTGATAGCATGTTTCAGCTTCCAGAGACCTAAAAAAGCCCCATTGCAGTCTCTATTTAGCCATGTCATAAAGGCAGCTCGGCTCCCTTCAGCTAGGCCTCGTAATTCCACTGGGCCGTGGTGGATTTCTCCGTGGTGTTGTGCATGGGCTTGAGCACAGCATTCCTCAAATGCCTAATACAATCACAGGGCCGCTCTCAGACCTGTGTTTGAACATTAGTAGCAAAGCCCCAACACATATTCATTAGTGATCTGACAAGGGGTTTGTATTAGAGAGCCTAAATCAAAGCACACTAAACACATTTAGTTTTACACTACATGACCATTGGTCTTCTACAAGCCTGACACAAATGAGCATGTAAAAGCTACTATTAAAAAAGGCCACTAAACCTCTCTGTAAATTATGAAAATGTTGCATAAGAAATCAGATTTAGTTATAGAATACCTATAAGGGGTCACAATTTATTTTGGACAGCCCAAATAACTATCCAAAAATGAAAATTCGGTCATCATTTACTCCCCCTCATGTCGTTCTAAACCTATGACGATTTTTTCAATTATTTTAATAATAATTATATATATATATATATATATATATATATATATATATATACATATACACACACACACACACACACACACACACACTATAATTATATTTTTTCTCATATTTTGAATTGGCTTTTATTTTCATATTTTCATTTTTGTTTAAGTTTTAGTAATATTGATGTGCTTTTGACTATCAGCTTTGTTTAAAAAAAAATACATATAAACATATATATAATTTTTTTTTTAACAAAGCTGATAATAATAATTATATATATCAAAATAATAATATATATACACTATATATATATATATATATATATATATATATATATATATATATATATATACACACCTGTATATATATAGCTTTTTAATTTATTTTTATTTCAGTTTAAGTAATTTTCAGTTTTTTAATTTTTTAATTTCTAATTTTGTTTTATTTCAGCTTTATTTTTAAATACTAAAATCAGTTTTTAATAGTTTAGTATAATACAATATAACGACACTGTTCTGTAGAACATAAAAGAAGATTAAATATCTCAGTGATTTTTATTTGTAATATAAATGGAATTCAATGGTCACCACCTTAGCGTTTCGCATTTTACTGTCCCTTTAATATTCAGCCACTAGATTTCAATATAAGGACCAGAACACATGTAACACATTTAACAAAGTACTGGTTGCACAGCGACAAAAATACACTGAAACAACATGTTAAAAAATACTACGGTAGTATATTCTAGTATAGTAGTTATGCATTAACTGGACTATGATCAACTAACAATGATATTGGCCAATATGTTAATAAAACACAATGAATGTATAAATGTTTGTATTTTTGAGTGTTAAAGGTGATGAATAGCTGACTTGGGTTCTGCCACTTTCGTTGTGGCAGAGATGTTCCACTGAGCTCTTTAAGAAAAAGAAAAACTAAAATACCAAATAAGTTGTGAAAACTGCCATTTCAACATAAGACTCGATATTATGCAACAAATTCATACTTAGCAAAGATTGGATTGACTGCACTGAATCTCCACTGTACAATGTTCAAATTTAAAGCCCTATGTTTGCTTCAACAATGATAATTGCTCATGCCAAAAGGATTTTCAGGAAATTCATATTTTTTATCCCCTGGTCACCATCACCACCATTACAAGTAAAACAAGATTTGCTGACCAAGATGCAATATATACATAAATATAAATCTTTTTTTTTTTTTACACACACAAAAAAAGAGAAAGAAAATAAAAATATATATACACAGACTATACAAACAGGGGTCAGTATTTTTTTTTTTTAAGAAATGAAAACTATTTCAAATTAATGCTGTTCTTTTTTTATCTCTCCATTAAAAAAAAGTTCATTATAATATTCGAAAATTAAAAAAAAACTTAAAATAAATTAGCAACACCAAACATTTAAAGGGTGGTGTGTGTGTATATATATATAGAATTTTTTTTTTTAGTAGTAGTAAATACATTTTTAGTAGTAAATCATTTTTTTTATAATTTTTTTATTTAGTAGTATACAGACTATACAAATAATGACTATTAATATAAAAGAAATATATATATTTTATTATTATTGTTATTTAAATTATTGAACCACACACGCATATCCAATAAAGACAATCCTTACCTGATCACAACCAGCGTTGACAAGATCCTGTAGCATCTGTCTGTTGACTTCACCAGGGTGGCCTGAGCTGGATCCTGGACCCGACTCATTGGCAAAGGGCATCAGAGACTTGCGGATCTCTCGCAGGGCATTTTGGTAGTTGTTGAACTTCTGGGGCTGCCGGAGCTGTTGTTGCCTACCAGCTTGGTCTTTGCCCTTAGAGTCGCCACCTCTGCCCCCCTCCCCTCGAGCGCTCCCTCCATGAAGCGCCTGGCTCACCAGCTTTGCTGGTTGTTTCAGTCCCTCCTTGATCTCCTGCAGCCGCTGGCGCGTGTTGCCCACATATGGGGCGGCAGGAAAGGTCTTAGGCCTCATGAGTGAACGTGGCCTGCACTCTCACACAAACTCTTCACACTTTGAGAAGGCAGAAAGATTCAGTCAGTTATTCATTCACAACAGTAGTACAACCGTACAATAAGACACCAAACTGTACACACCCAGACTCAGTCTGACCTGAATAGATAAGCTGCAGTGGGAAAGATGCGAAAGTGAAGATTAGGATTCCTGTTGTTGCTCGTCTTTGTTGATGCTGCCTCTTTGGCTCTGGCTCGTGCTGGATGCTGGCCTACTCACATCCCAGCACACCTTTCAGGGCTCACACTCCCCCTCCTCCCAAGACATGTGAGGGGCTATTCCATCTGCGTGCTTGTACCATTCAAGTCTGGAATGCATCTTTGCCTGTGGAGACGGTGTTAGACAGAAGGGTCAGGGTGCGGTCCAGGCACGTCCAAGGCCCTGTATCACCACTCTATGACAAATACCTGTCTGATCGGACATTAGCACCTCTGTCAAAGGTTTAAAAACATGTAGATCAACTTGATATAATTGTGCGGTTACCCTTTTATAGCAGAATTGCAGTCAGAGAAAGAGCAGCATGTTCCTTTGCTCACAAGAAAAGCAATCTATTGCTGTATATGTCTTATGTGTAAAGTCAAAGGGCAAATGCTTATTTTAAAATCAAATAACAACTAGCCTACTACACAACATAAACACTAACAACATAGTTTGTGGAACATACACTTCTGTTGAAAAGTTTGGGTCAGACAAGTATTTTTTGTAAGATTTGTACAAAAAAATATTTTTTGTAAGAAATTCATACTTTTATTCAGGATGCATGACAGTAAATAAATGTATTATGTTACAAAAAAAATATATGTAAAATAATCATATTTATTGTGACCATGTGACCGGATTAATGATTCTTAAATTAAGTTTTGCCATCACATGAATAAATTACATTTTGAAATGTATTGCAATACATAATAATTAAAATATTATACAATATAGCTGTTTTAATGTATTTTTGATCCCATAAGTGCAGAGAGAGAGAGAGAGAGAGAGAGAGAGAGAGAGAGAGAGAGAGAGATTTAATTTTTCTACAGGAAATACCTCATATTCACAAGAGGAGAGAAAATGGATCTTGTCAAGATATTTTATGGGGTGTTTAAATTCCAAACGTTCTACATCATTAAATCTGAATTTTTTGTCTTCTGGTGAAAGGAGGATATGACCATAAAAAAGAAAGGACTTTTAGGACAAACATATTTCGGGAATGCTGGTGCTGATACTGAAAATGCATCACCCATTCTTGAACAATAGTCTAATTCCTATTATTGTCAAGGCGTCCAACACAATATTTTCTATGCCTTCCATTCCACAAGTAACAACAGCGAAATGTGTACCGCTGCATTCAAATACTTATCCAAGTACACTTCAGCGATAGCCAAATCAATGAAAAAACAAAAACATTTACAGACTCATATTCATTATTATGCAACTACATCTGCAGTTGGATTGATGCAGCTCATTAATGGGATACAATGTCCATAGCTGGCAATTGAACATGAGTACATGGCTTGTGGATTATTGCTGCAGTGTATTTAACTAGCACAAACATGCATGCAGAGTTCTCCAGCAATGTTCCTCAGCGAGAGTTGATTTAATATTATAAATTATAAATTTAATATTTTCTTTCATTGTAAGACACTAGTGGCTTCAATCTTACACAATTTAGTTACCAATAACTCCATGGGCATCCATGGGACATCAACGATGCCCAACAATTTATATAGATTCTTTACCATCGTCTGACTAGCATTATATTCTTCAAATCATACAATTTCATACTTTTGCTAGATTATTATAGTTAGTGGTGGGGCATCAGGGTCCCAGATAAAATCTGATTGGCCTTTTCAATCCCCATGAGAAGAAAGAAAAAGAAAAAAGAAGATTAATAATGGCAACAGGAGGCCATTCCGTTTTTATAGCTTGATCCATAAATCATATCATGGAGGTTTATGTTCTTACTTTATGAAAATGTAGCTTATGCATTAACTAAAGTATTTGCAAGAAGATCATGTTAACCACACACAATTCTGTATCATGTGCTATATTGCCTATATACACATTTAAGTAACATAAACAATCAATCCACACAATTTAAAGCAATGTAAACAAATTCTGAGAGTATATCCTATCCATAACTTCCAATACAAAACTATTTCAAACATAGCATTTTATGATAATGGGACTTTTATTTATTAATTGCTGTAGAATTCAATAATAATAAAAAATATGGTATACTTGAGATTTGTCAAACTGTCTTCCCAACACATTAGAAATAAAGTCTCATGAAGAATCATACTGACATTATTAATTCGGCTCCTCTCTGTACATTTTGGCCCCTCTGTGGCCCTCGCTAAAAAAGCCTAATATTTGCCACAGTTGTTGCTTAAATTTAGAAATTGGAACACAAAGCAGGCAAAACAAAAAACGTAAATATGAAGACAGACCCCTCTACCTCTCATCATCGCACAACTAATGCGCAAAAAAAGACAATTTTGTGGGTGGAGTGAATTATAAAATTTCAAAACAACCAATGTGTAATGCAATCGGACTGTTGTAGTGCATCATCTTGATATACATACTGTAGCTAAAACATTTGACTTTGGGTAAACATCTGACTGCGCGCTACACATAAACCAAAAAAAAAAAACGGAAAGTAGGAATGGTTTGTTACGCAAGAGTAAAAATACAATATTAACTGCAAGCAACGGTAAATTGTATGAGATTTTAACACAACTATAATTTATTGAGCTGTTTTATCAGTGAAAGCAAAGATATAGCCTACGTTTAGTTCAGTATAAAGACTCGGTTTTATCATTTGTCTGCCATGCCTGCTGAAAAATGTTTTTACGTAAACTAAATAATCTCAAATTTTTCTCATTGGATTAACAAACAGAGACTATTCAAAATGCGTTCATAGACACAAAGTAAACTATAAAATAGCCTAGAGTTGCGGGGCCTAGAGGTTCCAGCGCTTTGAGGGACTGGAGCGAGAGAGAGGGACGCAGATCCGCTGGAGCAAATCCGCATTCCAACACAGGGAGAATGTGCTGTTCACTCCTATCTCACTTTAAATGAGCAGTACAACTCCCTTCCTAAACTTACAAAGGATTTGCGGCCGCATATCGAATATAGAATTTCCTGAAAACTACTAACGTTAATGCCCAACGTTTTGAAAAAATAATAAAGTTTTGAGCGACTCACCATGTGATAAGTGGTACCTTAATCCAAGGAACTGATTTAAACTTCAGTAAAGTTGTAGATTATCGGTCTGGTGTTTTGTTGCCCAAGGATCTTCTTTCGATGTCCTCTCATAAAAAGCACATAGGGAAAATCATGGGATTGTCCTCCATTTTCTCGCCACTCACGGCAGAATTAGAATGCAGTACAAAGTTGGACACTTACTGCATTGTTAACATTCCAGAGGAGTCACGTGAGGCGGCCATGCACGTCAGCACTGCACATACCCTGGGCGGGGCTTCCCACATTTACAACGTTGAGATTCTAATCTGATGTACACACTAGCAGATAAAATCATTGGAATGGGAAAATATTTGCCGATATATGTGCTAGACATGCGTTGTTCGCATAGACATTAACCAATGCTGGTAATTATTAATGATGTTATTATGAAATATTATTGTTCTCGTGTTCTTTACTGGCTCCGGAATTGTCCTTTAATTAGTCTAATCTCAAATCCTAAAGGAAATCACACAAATGTCACACATAATTAAACCAAGCACAACAAACAAAAAGACAGACAAAACACTCTGCTAATAAGTTTTGACCATGGTTCTGATGAATGTTTGTGAAACTGTATAGTTCACACATTATGGCACATAGGCCTACATTTCTTCAACATCAAGATTTTCGGCTAAAATGTAAATAAGAAAACACGCATATTTTATGTCATATTACTGGTAAACAGCTTTTCTTTTACACCTTTTTGTTATATATATATATATTTTTTTTCATGTCAACTATCTAAAAAGCACTGCAAAATTAGAAGAAGAAAAGAAATCTGTAGCCTATCTTGTTTTTGTGTAATAAATTAGAAATTCATGAGAATAAAGAAACATAAAAGGATAGTTCACCCAAAAATAGTATGGAGAAAAAAAATAGGCTACTATGGGGCCCCATCAACTGTTGGTTACCAACATTTTTCAAAATATATTGTTTTTTGTTCAGCAGAGGAAATAAACTGAGTAAATAATGACAGAATTTAAATTTTTGGTGAACTATGACTTGAAGAGTAACAAAATACCAGTTCCAATTACAAATACTCAAAATTTTATGGAGACATTTTCATATATGTTATACAACAGGATGCTCGATTTTGAGGATTACAGTTGGTGAACTTTACACATAGAACATATAAGTAAAATGGAACATTCAACACAAGTATTGTCTTCACAAACCATAACACAGATAAATGGAACGAACACACACACACACACACACACACACACACACACACACACACACACACACACACACACACACACACACACACACACACACACACACACACACACACACACACACACACACACACACACACACACACACACACACACACACACACACACACACAATTAAGAGATTGCCAGTGTACAGTACTGAAACATGTGCAATTGTATATATTCAGAGTGAATATATAATTCTAAATGTTATTAGAGTTGATTTAAAACAACAATGATCCTATAGCAATGCTAACAACTAAACTGTAATTTTGTGGTACTTACATAATCACATTACATGGTAGGCATACAAGGCATCATCAGAAGGAAAAGACCAAAGTACTGCTGGATTAATGCACAAATATAGTGTATCTGTACAGAAGCAAAAAAAAAAAATGGTATAGGCCTCATATGGACAAAGGCACTGGAACTAAGGGCAGCTGATGTCACAATACACATAACTGTCTACGACTGAGACGCCTTCTTCGGTGCCTTGAATATTTTACATTCTCAGCATACAATCTCCACTCACAACAACAGCAACTTAAAGTTAAGCTATGGATGGAATGTCTCTATCAAACCAAAGCATGAACAAAAGTTAGCTCAGAGACTGAGGAAGTTCCTCAAGTAAAAAAGACTAGAGAGAAAATTGTTCAGTGAACTATGCCAGATGAATATGTTTGGTATAAACTGGTCCTTAGGTTGCATAAATGTTCTCATCCCTCTTTTAACAGCAGAAAATCTATTATCTTCTGTAAAAATGGGGAAACAATAAAGGTGCATTCAGCCATTGTACAGGTAAAAGTCGCTCTTGCAAAAAGTGTGGTGAACATGAGCAATCATTCCAGGGGTGCAGCAGAAATACACAGATTATTCAAGGCACAAGCAACCTGCACTATCTTATCAAAAGTGCTCACATTGGAAGTGCGTTCTATGACCGTAAAGGGACTCTCCACAGGTCCGGTCAACATACAATATCTTCTTTTGACCATGTCTATTACATTCCCAACATGCCTATGAACATTCATTTTATCTGAAAGAGCACCCACCAGTGAAAAATCTTCTCCACTCTGACTATTTTCAGTGTAACTGCAACTAGTGATTTTGAGTTCGGCTTTGCAAGCCCCTACCAAGCCCCCAATGTCAAAGTCATGCTCGGCCAGAACAACATCACCGGGAAGGAGCTTACAGAGAAGGCCAGAACCCTCGACTAAATGCTTGTCGCTGACGTGACCCGGCGATCCCCTCGAGACAAACGTGACCACACCCTGAGGAGCAACACCTATCACATATTTAAGCTCATTCACCGTGGACTGAGCTGCAAAAGTCAATGCTGTAGATGCAACCTCTTGGTTTACATCCACACAGATAGCTTTTTCCAGAGACACCCTAAAGCAGTCAATGATCACTGCACAGTCTGGGTATGTGCAACGCAAAGCTGCAGGTAGGTTTTTTCTGAGCTCCACTCTGGATGGCCAAAAAACAGCAGTGGGCACGAGGGTGGTGAACATTATATTAATAATCCGATGTACAGTCTTAGTCACTGTGGCAACCTTGACCCCAAAACGATAGGCCAAGTCTTGGTTTCTAAGATCAAGCCTGAGTCGCATGAGAGTCAAGAGCAGTTGTTGGAATTTTGTGAGTTTTGCATTTTTGTCCCCTTTCATGTGTGGCACGAGAAGCAACATCACCGTCTCGAACACAAAGTAGTTTGGCAATCCTGTATAAAACCGAACCTTTTCTGGATCATTTTTGAAGGATGCCTCAGTGAGAGACATCTTTTCTATCGATTCCCTCAGCTCCATATTCTCTTTCTTAAGAGCCTCAAGACTGGACTCATATTCAGAGGGAATGCTTTGCACTGGACTTCCTCTTTGGTTTACACTTGTCAGTGAGATTTCCTCTTCGATGCCGTCTTCAGTCTTATCATCCTCTTCATCACAACTACTTAGTGAAGAGGAAATACTCTCTGGCTCTTCTTGACTTCTGATCTGGCCACGATCCTCCAAGAAACGCCCTTGTCCTTGCAGGAAGAGCAAAGCATTGGCGGCCTCCACTTGTGCCTCTTGTTTATCATACATTTCACAGGCACTTGCTTCTTTCGTATTTGGTGACAGTGGTGCTGAAGTGAAAACCGAAGGAACATAATCTGGTGATCGAGGATTTTTCACTTGTTTTCCTGTAAATGGAACAATACATTTATTTTCTATAATATATTTTTTTAATCACAGTGCAAACATACTGTAGTGCTATAAACCTAGAACAGAGCATTTCTGTTGTGATTCCTAAGTGAGGAATGCCAGAGGGTTAAAGCCTAAGAAACATAGTGCAAATGTTTCATTTAATCCAACCCCAACGTGTATCAAAATGGTAAAGTTAACATGATTCCCCGTTATCTACATCAGACATGGGCGTTGCAAACATAAAAAACATCTCCCCACTACCAGAAATATATACATTCACCCTAGCAATGTGCATTATCCCTGCAAAAAAAACAAACAAATAATACAATATCCATGACATCCTATTTAAATTACCTGAAATGAAGTGAGTGCTGCAGAGTCTACTGCCCTCGTTTGGCACCCACCCTTCACGATTCACAGCAGCGATCCAGCGCTGCTTCCGCTCCGGGTCCCGTGGAAACCTGTAGAAGGATAATGTGGTCCCAGGAGTCCTCCTGTTCCGACACCCGGCCACTACGCACGTGTGAACCATATTAAGGCCACCGAATTTGTGGACGTATTTGCTTTTCGTCACTAGTAATATTTACAATCTGACTCCCAAAATGGCGGTGGGGGTTGCGTAGACGACGCGTGTCTGTCGTCATTTCACTGGTTGTCATCGGTTGGCTGTGATTGGTGTTCCCAGTCACTGCTGTGGTGATATCATCTCACTGCGCCGCGATCGCTCATTACTAACAGGCGTTGTGAACAGCGATTCATCGGTGATTTTCCAAAGAAATTGGATTAAAATGGCAGTCGAATCGAGGGTTACACAAGAGGAAATCAAAAAAGAGCCAGAAAAGCCAGTGGACAGAGAAAAGGTTAGTTTTTCGTTGTTTCTGTTCGTCAGTTGCGCAAAAATTCGTGTACAAACGACGCGTCTTTCATGCTAAGCTAATGTGTAAATTTATATAGTAAAACTTTACGTATATAGCATATTATACTTAAATGATATGATACTGAAATGTCTAGTTGCACCATAGTATACTACAAATTGTACCGTAATAATATAAGTGTATAGAATTCAATAAAATAACATTATAATATCAAGTATAGAACACTAAAGATGTGACAAACGCATTTTACTCCATCTGTACTACAATCACAAACATAAATATTGTTAGAATCAATATTGAATAAATGCACATACTCGTCTGTTGATTGTGTTTCGGGAGAGACCGTTATTCATTTCTGCATGTGTCTGTTGTCCCACAGACATGCCCACTTCTTCTGAGAGTGTTCACCACCAACAATGGAAGGCACCATCGCATGGACGAGTTTGCCCGGGGGAATGTACCATCTAGTGAGCTTCAGATTTACACCTGGTAGGTTTTATTATAAAACTTTATTATTATTATTAAATAAACTGTATGATTCTGATTTTTTGTTTTGGTTACAGGATGGATGCTACTTTAAAAGAACTGACAAGCCTGGTGAAGGAAGTTTATCCAGAAGCTAGAAAGAAAGGCACACATTTTGGGTTTGCCATTGTTTACCCAGACCCTAAACGACAAATCTACAGGTAATGTATACAGGGGCATTATATGTAGCTTGGTCAGTTTAGATTTGTAATTGTGAATTTTGAATAACCTGGCTGGCTTTTGTTGTAGGGTTAAAGAGATTGGCAATACTGTTTCGGGACGCAAAGGTGCAGATGACTCCATGACGCTTCAGTCTCAGCGCTTTCAGATTGGAGATTACCTTGACATCGCGATCACTCCGCCGAACCGTGCACCACCTCTCCAAGGACGCATGAGACCCTACTGAACCTCCTGAAACAAGACTTGCTTGCATTTAAATAGAGGGAGATTTTCTGGAAATCTGCCTTCCTACAAAGTTTTGTTATATCCCTGCCTGTGCTTTTCAGGTAACCCTGAAGACTCTGTTCATCTGTTTGTGAAGTCATAACTAAACTCTGCAGGAAGGTCCATCTCCAGCTGCAGGATTGGGTAGATATTGGGGGTTGGAAGTTATATAGATATTTTTTCATGTTTTTCATGGGGTTTTATACAAGGTCTATCTTTTAAGTTTTAGCCCTGTTACCATGATTCCCATAAAATGTTGAATAAAATTTTGTCCCCAGTATCTTGTCTCTGGTCTAAACATTTATAAACTGACTTTAATTAAAAGAAAATAATTGTGTGAACAAAATACTTCAAAATGAACCTGTTAGCTTAAGGTTGTCATAGACATGAAGCTGAACATCAACAAAATGACCTACATAATATTTGTAAATTATGGAGCCAAATGCTTGGTTTTTCTGCATTTTGTCCATCTTGCCTCATTTGCAAACTAGTCTGGAAACAGTGTAATAAACCGATGATAATATGGGTAATTTGTGCTACAGCTGTTTTCCCACATTACTGAAAGGGTTACTTACATTACTCTGCACATTCACCAGAAATGCACATAAGGACCTGGATAATTGTATTTATTTATATAATTCTCTGACAAGTGCCAACTCATTCCAATGTAGTTAGTTCCTTTTGAATAACCATCAATGCCATCATTTTAAATTCTCTTTATTAAGTATTATTTAAAAAAACTCCTTAAAGTGTTTTGCACTTTTTAAAAAATAAGTCAGTAAAGTCCTGGTGTTATGAAAGCAATCTGCTGTTCTCCTCTTTGTGCCTCTTTCTGAAAGTTAGACTTAAAGGTCTGCAACACCGATCCAGAAGTGAGTGCTTAAGATTTGCACTGAGCCACAAGCTAAAAGAATGAGAGGAAAATAAAAATTAACAACCATATTTGAAATGTTTTCTTTGACAAAAGTCCAATTTGCAATAGCCATTTCAGCAGTACAAGGTAGAAGTGGCTCACTTTTAAGATATCCTGAGTGACGGCACTTATATCTGGCATCTCTGGTGTGCATGGCTCTGTGGGAAACTTCACTCTGACTTTTGGAGTTGCAAGGCACCAATCCTGACTGAAGCCATCTTCAGGCCTTGGGACAGGGGATTGCTTCATCTCTAACACATTACCTGCCCCCATCTTCATCCCAGAGAGACTTTCACCAGATGCATTTTTCTGTTCAAAGTTGATGGAAGGGAAAGCATTATCTGCATCTCAATAAATGAAACTATAAACCCCAATACATTAATAAGGTTAAGCATGAAATCTAGGGTAAAATGATTAAAATATATTTAAAACATGATTGCTTACAAAAGTAAGAGAACTCCCAAAAACTGACTGCAGGGACGGCATCTCTGGCATCGCCTCATCCTCGTAACGTAGCACCTTTGGCATCTCTGAAGAATCAAACCGAGGAGCTCTGTTGGTGTTTGAGAGATCTGGTAGGTGAAAGCTGTCCTTCTGTGATCCCCTGTGCCTCTCACTTTCTTCCTGCTTATCGTCCTGTAAAAAAGTAATTGCAGTGAATAAGTGAAACCCTTACGCATTTTGACAGGCATAATATGTGATCAGGGTTTAATGTAATAAAAGTCTCTTTTGGCAGATTTACACATCAGTAACAAAGGTTTTGAGTTAAGGGGCACGTCAGACATCACACCTTTTTTATTAGCTTGCTCACAAAAGGTGTTTCAAATGCAGGGAGCTCTGGGGTAGAAGGACAGTTATTAGGGCGAGGAGGAGAATTGAGATCATTTTTTTCTTCCAGTGGTGGAGAGGACGGAATCCGGTGCTTCTCAATCTTAAATCCTGGGGTGTAAAACACAGGAGGCTCTGGGGATTCTAGACTCTCTGAAATATTTAAACACAAACATGCAAATCAATAAGAAACTATAGAGTGAATACATAGAGCCAGCTTATTTTGTAAACAGTGAAAGTACCCACATATTCAGGATTTCAGAGACCAATGCCCGGTTTCACAGACAAGGTGCTCTAAGCGATGTCGGGTGAAGTCACTTTTTGTTGACGTTCGAAGTATTGTCAAACAAAACGGAGGCTAGCTAGACCCTCCCTCCTCCTCATCCGCGCACTAGCCCCCCCAAACCCCACCCCCAAATCCTTCTTGTCTGTTGTTGGCTGGAACAATTGTTATGTTTTGTGGTGCGGGTTAGCCCAGTTTGTTTTTGTTGCCGTTTGTGGAGTCTGGGGTGTCTGCAGAAGACCGCGTTTTTTTACAGTGTGTTCAGGGGACAGGCAGCTAGCGGATAGTGAGTAGATGTTTGCTCTATGTGACAAAAAATGTTTTGGACTAAAAAACGCGCTTAGAGTACCTTTAAGGCTAGTCTGCATGTTTGAGCCATCTTAAATGAAATAAACTTGCACTGATATATTTTAAAATATGACATGTCTTAAAACATATCAGTGCCATTGTTTTGTCTCAAGGTGCGCACCAGTAATGTTTTTTTTTTTCTAAGACGTTTATAAAAGCTACTTAAATGTCCTAATTGAACTAAGGCTTAATCTAAACCCTGTCTGTAAAACCGGGCCCAAATGTAATAGTTAAGGAATCTATTATTCAAACAACCATATAGGTCAACTACTAATCTTAATATAAAAAATAAAAAAATGTCTAAATGATTTACCATTGGCGACACCTTTGTTAGGCACAGAAGACAGGGTGGACAGAGTTTTTTCACTGTGAAAGACACAAAACACACATATCACTACTATTCAAAATTTGGCAGCAGTAAAATAAAAAATAAAAAAACTTTTTCAACAAAGGCACATTAAATTGACCAAAAGTTGCAATAAACATTTATTGTGTTACAAAATATTTCTCTCTCTCTCTCTCTCTATATATATATATATATATATAAAATGTTGTTCTTTTGGACCTTCTGTTCATCAAAGAATCCTGAAAAAATCCACAAACATATTAAGCATAATAAATGTTTCTTGAGGACAAAATCAGCACATTAGAATATGATCATGTGACACTAAAGACTGGAGTAATGATGCTGAAAATTCAGCTTTGATCACATGAATGAATTGCATTTTAAAATATATTGATATAGAAAACAGTTATTTTACTGTATTTTTAATAAAATGCACCCTCGGTTAGCATTCAGTAACACTTTATTTTACAGTGTCTTTGATAATTATGCATAATTACATGCAACTAAACCTAACCTTATAGTAAGGACATGTAGTTACTTAATATTACTCACTACTTAAATGTAAAATTACAGTAACAGGGACACCTTCAAATAATTACAGAGATTTCTTTCAAAATCATAAAAAATAGTGTATATTGTGTATATACAACGTATGTGTAACAGCTGGCACAGAAATACGCAGAGATCCATTAGATTGTCACACACAATCACTGTAATGATTTTTCACTTGAATCATTATCATTTTTTACTTTCAAAATTTTTTGCAAAGTGTCGTAAGGTTGTAAAGATCCTAGCAACTGTCTTACTCCTAAAGATGTAAATTCAACTTAGACAGCATTAAATCTACCCATGAAGCTGAATTTTGTGACTTTAAAATTTGAAGCACATTTTCAAAGTTGCATATTTAGTCTTTTCAGAAGACAAACATGCTAGTAATTTTGCATTCACAACCAGACACAGTAAGCAGCATACCTGCATGTATTTGGTGGTTTCTTGTTGAACAAATCCATGGTAAAATCATTGTTCCAGCACATGGTATACTCAGAGATGCCGAAGTCCTCTAGTCTCGGGGTCGGAGCATCTTCCTCCATACGCAGAGAGCACTTGGGTGTCTTTGGCTGTGCGGGATGCATGTTCATGACAAATGGTGGTGGTGACAGAGCCACAGCTGGGACAGGAGCAGCACTGAGAGACTGCTCTGCTTCACCAAGCACTCTTTGGAATTGAAGTGCAGACAGACCAAAATCAGAGAGCTTTGGGGTCCGCAGCTGGTCAACGGGTGCTGGCACCTTTTCAGGCGTATCTGACTGCTGAGCATCTTCACAAACCCCTTGTCTCATTCCTTCATCTTCCTGTGCTACATCTTTTTCTGCTTGCTCCTTTGTACCGTTAATCTCTAGAAAAATGAGCAACATTTCCATTGACATACACATGAATTGTAGCAAAGCCTAAACTGCAAACCAAAAAAATATATATATATATATTTTAATCATTAAAAAGAGATACTTGCTATAAAATCCAACCAAAGGCAGCACTGGGATGTTAACATTCTCAGATGTGATAAACATTTACCTATACACCCCAGTCTTGCTATTCGTGGTCTGTAGCCATATTTCTCATAGTGTTTCATTAGCCTGTCTATGTCTTCTGTGGTCCTCTGCTTCAGCACCAAGCATCTTCTGATGAAGCTCCTCAGCTCAGTACTTGTTGAATCATGAGTAGCAACCTGATCTTGAACTTGCCGCTGCATATGATTTCGTGACAAATTTAGCCCATATTTAAAAATACACTGAAATCATGGACCATAAGTGAGCATACACATACATACCTTCAGTGTCCTGACTTCAGAGTGCAGCTGATACAGTGCTTGAGCCCCATTCTCTTCATCCTCTGAACAACCACAGACCACAGTCAATGGATGCAAAATTATGACCCGATCATTTTATTACTAACTATAAAACATGTACTGCCAATTTACCATCGTCGTCTTTGAGGTTCTGACTTGTATGCAGGAGATTGTTGCTTTCAGTCTCCAGATAAACAGTCAGTTTCCGAAGCTTTGCAAAGAAACGCTCTGAAGGATTCATGCTTTATGTCAAACTGAAATGACAATTAATAACTAGTAATAAAAAGAAATTTGAATATTTAAAAAAAATCAAATAATAGAATTATATTTAAATCATTAACATAAAAATACCGGTGGTTCTTTTCTGCATAAACAATAAAATGTACGTTAACTGTTTGGAATTGAACGGCTAATGTGGAAAGTGTAGCTACAATAACAAGTTACGTTAAGTTAACAAAACACAAGGACGCTAACTGACTTGAGCACATTCATTTAAGAAACACACGGGAACCGACAACGAATAATACCTTAACAGAAGTACTGTAGTTGTATGAATTAGATCCAGAAGCAACATATAAAAATACCCCTGAACTGTTGTTTCAAATTTCGCGGCACATCCGGGTTCGTTTTGACTGACTGACTCGTTAGACTAATACTTGACGCACAGCCAAACACAGGGAGACTCATTACTGCCACCCAGTGATGGGTTGCAGTCATTCAAAATTTTGTCATTACTTTGTCTCACTCTCACCCTCAAGTTGTTCCAAATCTGGATGAGTTTCTTTGTTCTGTAGAAAACAAAAGAAGATATTTTGAAGAAAGCGGGTAATCAGATAGTTGAAGGCACCCATTGACCTCAGTATTCTTTTCCTACTATGGAAGTCACTGGGTCCCTTCAACTGTCTGGTCAGCATATTTATTTTTGCCAGTGTGGTTAACAGATCACTGTTGATCCACATACCTTTATGTTTCTATAAACTTAATTGAAAATATAGTTCCCAAAAACAAACAAATTCACAGTTTTAATTTAAGCTAATAATTGCTTTTTGTCTACAGATTTATGATTTTTGATATATTATTGTGTAACCAATGACCTAATCCTCGGTTAACACTGGACGCACAAACCGTTTAGTTTCATTCATCCTTTTAATGTGCCCCAGACTTCAAATACAGGAGCTTCAGCACCTTTATCCCCCCCTACATTAACACAATAGGCATGACAGTATATCTTCTCAGTGTTCTATGCTTCGTTTAATTTCTGGACACCTCATTCTTTTACATTACATGTACTGTTCATCTGGATTATAATTACTAAATGAACTGAATCTTTCCATTTATTTAAAAAGCACTTGTAATAAATAGAGGACAAATTAAATAATTGAACATCTACACAATATGTAAAATGTATTGATTGCATTCTAAATCATTTTGATGTGGAAAAAACTCAGGGACAACTAATTCAAGTTTTAAAAAGTCTTTATGTTCTTTATTAATTCATGCTTTATATTTCCTTGACAGAAGCGAGACTTCTAAACTTTAATACTTGTTCCTCTATATCTGTGTGAGTAACTTTAATACATAGTGACTAATGAAACGTTCTCTTTGAATGCCCACAGAGATTTGAATGCATTAACTCATGGACAGCCAGGGGGGACTAACTGTTATCAAACTGCTGTCTTTGTGGATTTATGGGCCTGATTTAAACATGGTAGCATACTACCCTTGAAAATAAGGAAAAGTGCATTTTCTTCTGTATTGAGAGAAGTAAAAATATAATGTGATCTTTAAAAAAAAATAAGAAAAAAAAATAAGAAAAAACATGTAATGACAGAGTTCCCTGTTTAGACTACGTATTTTTAAAATGAAACTTTTATAAAGATCTGACCATAAAAAAGGCTTTTAAAAAAGATTCAGCTATTTTCTCCTTTTAGGATAATTTTATGTAATTTTTAACTATATATATATATATATATATATATATATATATATATATACATATATATATATATATATATATATATATATATATATATAGATAGATAGATATATATAGATAGATAGATAGATAGATAGATAGATAGATAGATAGATAGATAGATAGATAGATAGATAGATATAGATAGATATAGATATAGATAGATATATATTAAATGTAAAATATGGTGGATTATTTCTAGGCCCTGACCAAATTTGTGCATTATCTGCGCTGGTTTTTGTGAAAAATCTGCTGACTTTTATGGGACATTTAAACGTAAAAATAAGCTGAGTGTACTACATTAATAGCTGAAAGCTAATCTGACTGAAATGAAGGTCACCGGTGGGCGCTGTTCTGGATACCTCAGAGAACAGGCTGAGGAAGACTTAAAGAGGCAGATCCTGGCGGTGGCGAGAAGCAGAAGCGTACTAGAAGAGCAAGTACCAAAGATCCACTTGCAGAGATCCACAAAGAAACATTAGAGTGAAATTGTGACTGGTTATGCCGAGCTGTTATGGTGGATCCTGCTGTGGGCACTTGGAAAGTGGTAGTCTATGGCAGCAGAAGCCAGGAGGGAGGAGCTGAGCTGGAGAAGGAGGCCTTCAAACAGTCAAATATCATCCAGTATTCTCAGAGGAACTGCATTCCAGTGTGGTTGCGTGATGCTGAGTTACACCTTATTCGCTGGACAAAGCCTATTTTCCAAACCGCTTGTCCGGAATAGAATATTCACAAACCACACCCAGAAATCTATGCCGATACAGAGAGAGGATCCAATAAGTACAGCAAAGCTTTATCTGGCACATTTGCTGATGAAGCTGCAGGTATCATGTATCAAGTATCATGTAACATTGAAGACTGGAACATTACATAAACACTAACAAATCTTCCCGACCCCAAACTTAGTAGGCCTATATGTATATATGTGGGAAGATGCCCCCTTAAGAACAATGTGGATTTCCTTTTAAACGGTATTATAGGATTATATTATTATAGGAAATAAATAGAAAAATTTCCTAATTTAGTTGTAATAGCACAAAATGTAAAATATTAAAAGAGGGGTAAGACGGTCAAAATCGAGAGATGAAATGTTACTGGAGTAAGAACCATTACTTATATAAATTAATAAATTACTTTTTAATTCATATTTATTTATATAGAGCTGATATATTTACATATCTAAAGTGTAATTATTGTAAAATACTAAATCAACTATTCTATTTAGATTATTTTTTGGTGGACAAATTAGTTGATAATAATTGAATAACCAATGACAGACCAAACAGAATCCCAGTAAAAATAGATTTATCGGAAAGGTAAAATTATTCTATGACTTATGTACAGCCATATAAAAATTTACATTTTTAATCGCCCATATTTTAATTGAATCATCTATTATTTCATCATATCTCAATGGTCTAATTTTATCTTTTTACTTCAAAATAAAATCTATAGCTTTTACCCCAGGAATCCAAAAACATTGACGTGTCCACAAACCCCTCATTAACAAATAGACACAAAAAAAACTTTGATATTCAACATAATAAAATGTCATACATCACTATTTTCCAGAGACACAAAATTAGATCTATGAACCTCAAAACTGTTTCGTCTGACTAAATCTCACATATGTTAATAAGTAGATGAAATGACAAAATTATAAATAGCATATCCATTCATCAAATGTCCTGAGATGAGATTTTATGTCATCTATGGTCAGGAGGAAAAATCTAGGTGGGCTGGGGGGTCATCTTATCCCATTTTACCAGCATCTGTTAAATCAGCTACAAGTTACTTGTGCTCTCAAGTGTGTCATTAACAGCACTAACTTACTTTCTCAACATAACAAAATGTCTTTATCCTGTTGAGATGCCTCCAGGTCTCTCTTGATGTCTGGATAGTCCTCCAGAACACAATGAAAGGTGTCCACTGACAAGGAAAAGAGCTGACAGATAGTCAGGGCTTGAACTGTGTCCAAACGCCTTCCTCTTGTTAGGAGACATGAGTCTGGAAAGGCAAGGACAGAAATTATTTAACTTTAAAATTAACAACTTACCAATGAGTCTGTTTCAAGACATTGACTATATTACAACACAGAATACAGTACATCATCTCAACAGATATTGCATTGACAAAGCAAAGATTTATATATTTCCAGTCAAACCTCCAAAGTAGTCTCCATCACACAGTTCCCTCTGGAAAAACTCATTCTCCACAAGGACCTGCCCGTGCTCGATGAAGAACATGCGGTCACCAGGAGCATTCTGCTGGATGATGATGTCACCCGCCTGGAAGACCTCATACAGCAGTTCCAGAAGAATGGCATTGATGAAGTTTACGTCACGGTTCCGGAAAATGGGAACTTTTCTCACATGGTCCGAGCACATGGTCAGCAGAATTTCCTAATAAAACCAACGAAATCATCATTAAATTATAAAGACCCTGTTTTTCTATTAATAACATAAGCAAGCTTCTTTTAAGTAATCACTTATATGAGTATTAATTCCAACAGTGAGCAGCACCTCTCTGAGAGATGAGGACACCCACTTCAGGACATCCTTCTCATCATACCATTTCCCTCCATAGCGAGCCTGATAGTAGTTGTTGATGCGCATACGAAGCGCTTTTGGAAGCTTCATGAAAGTCATATAATCTTCCAGATGGTTTATCTATGTAAAAACAAGCAAATAAGAAAATGTCATACATGATAACCATTTAATTTATTGCTCTATCAAGGTTTTTTTTTTTCTTGCACCTTGTTCTTGTACGCTCTTGCTGTTATGTCCACATCAGACATCATCGCAGCAGTGTTGGCAACCATCACTGTGTACATGATGGCTCCAGACACAATGCTAGTCATGACAATCCACAGCTCAACTTCATCTAAAAAAAAAAACAAAACTTCAGGCATTAAAAGAAGTATCAATTTTGCATTGTGATTGTTGAATGATAAAATTAGCGTATTGCTAAATCGGCTGATCAAAAGTATACTCCTTGCTTGTGGGTGTATCAGAGGAACCATATGATATTGCAGTCATATGAGAGAGGGCCCGAAAGACTCCAAAGGAGTATTTCTCTCCCACTGTGGCATTCTGACAAATAACACAAAACAAAAAGTTGACATTAATGCATTCATTCTATCCACTAAAACCACAAAACAGCTCTAAAATAATATCACATGCACCGTATGGCTCTCTGTAATACCTTGTTCTTATCGGTCAATCACAGAATATGCTTTTGGTTTTGCCTTCCATTCCACATAAGGTTCTTTATATTGGTAAAGGGTTCTTTAGATTTTTAAAATGTTCTTCACATTATAAAGGTTCTTTTAAGAACTGTTCACTGAAAGGTTTGTTGGGGAACCAAAAATGGTTCTTCTATGGTATCGCTGTGAAAACCCAACTTTGAAACTTTTATTTTTTAGTGTATCAGAGCACAAACTCACTTATCGATGATCTCACTAATAATATTACTGTAATATTGTTGCAGCATTCAGCTTTAAAGAGGTAAGATTATAATATAATTTCAACACAAATCAATATTTCAAAATTGACACATTTATGCATTTGGTATGCATTTGGTTTGCAATAGCCATATAAAACGCAGGATAATGTACACTGTAAAAAATATTGCTGTGATTATTCATCACTACTTAAAATTCAACATAAGAATAAGAAATATTGTGTTGTTTCAACATAAAAAAGTATGTGTTTGTGTAATCACTCACCCTCATGTTGTTTCAACACCTTAAGACTTTCGTTCATCTTCGGAACACAAATTAAGTTATTTTTGATGAAATCTGAGAGCTGGCTCACTTCTTCATAGGCTGCTAGGTAATTGCATCTGCCGGCCCAGAAAAGTTAGTAAAGACATTGTTAAAATGGTAAAAGAGACTACAGTGGCTCAACCTTAAGGTTAGCAAGTGATGAGAATACTTTTTGTGGGCAAAAAAACCAAAAATAACGACTTTATTCAACTATTCATTTTCTTCTGTGTGAGCTTCTGACGTGAGTTCACGTGAGCGTCACGACACATGCACGAGAACTGAGAAGATGGCGCCGATGGGTCTTGATGTAGTGTTTAAAATGGTTCTAAAGTGTGCATTTCCTGGATGTCCGAATCGCGAGAAACTACCGAAAAAACTTAAAAGTGCCTTACCAATGCCGCAAAATGAATGGCTTACCTTTCACACTTTCCCATCAAATGATCGTGAGCGTCATCTTCTCAGTTCTCGTGCATGTGTCGTGACGCTCACGTGAACTCACATCAGAGGCCCAGACAGAGGAATATAATAGTTGAATAAAGTCGTTATTTTTGGGGGGTTTTGCGCACAAAAAGTATTCTCGTCACTTGATAAACTTATCGTTGAGCTACTGTAGTCACTTGGACTATTTTAACAATGTCTATACTAACTTTTCTTAACCGGCAGAAATAAATTGCCTAGAAGCCTATGAAGGAGTGAGACAGCTCTCTGATTTCATCAAAATATCTTAATTTGTGTTCTGGAGATGAAGGAAAGTCTTACGGGGTTGGAACAACATGAGGGTGAGTAATTACTGACAGAATTTTCATTTTTCGGTGAACTAACCATTTAAAATGTAAAGTTTATTTAACGTTATCTTAGTTAAGTTAAGTTGGAAATTTAAGTAATCTCAACTAATTTTAAGTTGTTATAACTAATTGCAGCAACATTACCAATAATGTTTAAAAACCATTAAAAACTGGAAACGTTGAAATACTTTCTAGAACATATCTAGATTTTTTTATTATATATTTCACAATTAAAATTTTCATGACTATAAAATATTATTAATTTCCATGACTTTTCCAGGGCTTGTAAGTTACATTTTCAAATTCAATTATATTTTCATAACTATGGGAAAACGTTTATGTGAATATGCTGTATCAGATAAGCCTCTTGCATTGTGAAATTCCTGGGTAATTCCCGTAAAATTGCTAGAGTGCCTTCTGTGTGAACACAAACACGTCCCAGGATTAATGCCGGGACCTAGTAACATTTCCGGGATCAGTCCCAGAACACGCCCTGTGTGAACAAAAGCCAGGCCCAATGCCGTAAGGGGTGTGTCGTAGTGATGATCACACTGGCCTTTCTACAACCAATGCTACAGCATTTGTGGAATGAGCCACTCGGCAAACCCAGTGGCGCTACTGGGGAGTATGGACTCGTCTTCTTGTAGAAATGACGAAGAGGAGTTATCAGCAGAACTGACATCTGACAGGAGTTATCACAACCTGACGTTACGTGTGAGCACGCACTCACAGATTCCGGAAAGTCACTGGCAGTGTGAATGAACCAAAATCAAATGATTATCCGTGTATATTCCAGAATCTCTGTGTGAAAGGGGCTATAAGATACATACCATTAGATTCTCTCTTCTAACCCAGCAGTCTGAGGGAAATTCCTCAAGCATAGGTACGAAATACTGAATACAGCCATTCCAGTGGCACAGCAGGAATATCATCATAAATAATGACAAGATTCTTAGGAATACCCTCATCACTTCCAAGTTGGCATTTGAAACCTATGGGGTAGAGATTCAATATAAAAATCAAAGGCATTATATAAAGAAATAAAAAACACTTTCTGAATGATGACTTCCTTTTTACATGTACACTATAAACAATTCAGTTTTGTTCAGATGAGATCAGTTTCACATGTTCAAGCTATTCATTACTTACTCTCTCCACCTCATTGAAAAACCTAACTAGCCTTGACACACGCAGCAGGCGGACAAGACTGAGGATTCTCACAAACATCAAGATGCGCATCATTTTGCTGGCTCTGGATGAGGGAGAGTCCCCATGGTATTGTAGATCCTATCATGAAAAGGGCAAAAGACACAAGTTTTCCAATTGAAGCGATGTAATTTCAATACAGTCAAAGGATTGTAGAAAAAGACACATTACCGCAATAAGTAGGATATAACCAACTGGAAATGCTGCCACCATATCAGGTATAAACCAGCTCTTTAGATACCGTTGTCGAATGCTTTTCAAATCCAGAATGGCTCCCTGTGTAACGTACAGAATGATTCATTGGATACGTTTAAGCAATGTGAAATTTGTAAAGTCTAGGACTAATCCTTACATCGCTGTCCTCATTAATGATCCCCATGCGAAAGTTAAGCCCAACGTCAATCAGGAATAGAGTGTCCGAGAACACATTAAAACCCTCCCAACCTACTCCACTGTTCCCATCTAGAAAGGCAATCTCCATTGGGATCCCAATTAGATTCAGAAATGTTATGGCCACCATACACATGATGTAGTAACTCCTGTATAAATAAGAAAAAAAGATACATTTTTTCTTAAAAGAGCTGCATGGCATTTTTTGTGTGCATGAAATTTCATGTGGTTTTACCTTTTCAAAACTCAGTATATTTTATGTTATTAAATATTTATTAGCCCATTAAACACATAAACTTCGGTGTATTAAAGGTTTATTATTGGCATCGATGGTTAAATGAAGAACCTTAAACATACATGTAATCTTTTCATGCCACAAAATGTTCTTCATAAAGGTTATTTAAATCACTAAAATGTTCTTCACACTAAGAAAAATGGTTCCTTTGTGAAGTGTTCACTGAAAGGTTCTCTGGGGAACCAAAAATGGTACGTGCACATTACCTTATACGACTGAAGGGATGGATGACGATCACGTCTCCCTCTTTCTGTCTATTGCGCTCCTTCTCCACGGCCACCTCACTGCCGTAGACATACAGCGAGCGTCTGTTCAACTGAGGCAGCAATAGGTTTTTCCACCCGTTCCATCTGAAGCGCCTGTGATTCTCAGGTGCGAAACGCTGCATTTTCAGACCCTGACTAAGCACCGTAATTACCGAAGCTCCTCTAACATCTCTCACCGAGCCTCTGTGACAACTTTATTTCTGGACTTTCTTTTATGCTGACCATATTATCCACTTTTCTTCTTCGCCTTCAAGCTCGCTCCCTTTCTTTCTTTGTTTCTTTCTTTCTTTCTCTCTCTCACGCACGCACATGCACAGTCAGAGAGTAATTTTCCATCACAGTTTTTCTGGCTAAATCCAGAATGTAGAAGGAGATAAGTTCCAGACTTTCCATTCTTCCAACCCTGTCAAACTAACTATTGTCTCATCAACTATTCAGTATCTCTGCCTCGCGCTCACATCAGCTCAGCTCATCTGGACTGTGGGGCGGTTCTTTGACACAAGGTGGTTTTGAATATCACAAGTAGGCTATTGTCATCTGAACCAGACAGATGGTTCTGAAAGAACCGGACAATGGGAAGAGATCGAATTACTTACACTCTTTTTGTGTGTAAATGACTGTACTGATATCACAAAGAGATTCTTTCTAATGAGCACATAAAAGTGCACAGAGAATGTTGCAATTCCAAAAAGAGACGGAATACAGGTTTATCTTCTTTTTTTTAAAGTGCAAAGAGAATTTTGCAATTCCAAAAAGAGACAGAATACAGGTTTATCATTTTTTTCTTTTTTTGCAGACATTTACGCTTTATGAGAAATCAGAGATTAATCCTTAAATTCATGAATGTTTTGCCAATCATTATTACATATTCGGGTCTTCAGCGACCCGGATCTATATCTAACATGGATGGATCTCTACCAACTCTCCTGATATTATAGTAACAATTAGCCAACAGAAGAATAAAATAAAACATATTTTGTTACCTTTTGCCTTTTGGAGCATAGCAGGGTTCCGTTTGAGTATATGTTTTATGCCATCACTGTCCTAGTCAGATCTCATTTGCCATCTGGCTCCTATTCGCAACCTCAAACATATTCTAAAACCTATAATTTTCAACATCTTCAAAATCAATATTTTAATCGCTGACAGCTTCTTCACCAGATCAGCCATCAAGTGACAGTGACACTAATATCTGATTGCATTCAGTAGGCCTATTTGCTCTGCAGTAAATCGCTGAGCCATTTCAAGTTTAGCTGATGATACTTCCTATTCTTTTGTTTTCCGCCTGCAGAATGAGTGAACCGTCACTTCATCCTTGTGTTTCTGACACCTTGTGGAATAAAGGTGATTTGCACTTACTTAATTGAATGGGGAAACAGGCATTCTTTTATAATTGTATTATTTTTTTCTTGTTATATTATTTATAATGAATTGATTGAGGAATACTAAGAAGGTTGCTGTCTAACTTAAAAAAAAATAATGAGGAGGAGGAGGGTAGTGAATTACATCCCAGGTCACTATGGTATGCGCTTAAGGGTTAACATATGTACATCTGGGAAAACTGGTCGGTGTTTTTGTTGAGGATGTGTTTACATCAAAAACAGACACCTTCAGCTTTCCACATAGCAATGGTGGAGCTCATTAGATCTCCGTTAAACTGAGTACAGTATTGTATTGCACTGGCAGGCTATGTTTATGAGAGTCACAATACAGTGTTGAATTTCAAAGTGGTATTCAAGTAATGTAACAGATAACTGATCTTACATTCTCAGAAGGCAACAAACACCTAAACTACATTTATTTGTTGCATTCAGTTAGTGGGTCAATAAATTCATCAAATCGGTAACTGGTTATTTTAACAAGTTCATCTGTGAAGCTTTTGTCTATTTAAAATACTATACGATTCATCCATTTAACAATTTTATCTAAATATCTAATACAATTATTATTATCATTAATAACCAATTTGCCAAATTACTTAAAAACATATAACGTTATATATAATTTAGGTAGCTAATAAGGCCTATAATGGAAACATGTCTGAAAAGGAGCTACACTTTAACACTATATAAATTAGACATGGTCATACCTCAATGGTTTTTAAAATGTTGTTTAAAAACGTAAGTTGCTACAAAAGCACAATGCTGTCTGATTAATTACACATCTGATTATAAGCTTGACAAATTATGTTTAATTAATCAGAAACACTTTCAAATGTCACGTTTGAGGTATAGCTTTGCAAAAAAAAAGCAAAAAAAAGGCACATTTTATAGTCATAAATTGAGGACGACATACAAACAAAAATATACTAAACACCAAGCAGAAATTCCTGAGGGAATCCATGCTGCGTTAGCGTTCTCTGTTGGCCTACAAATTCACGTCATGATTGAAAAGTTCTATTTCTGCTGCTCATATTATGCTGAACTTAGCAGAAAATGCAGAGAAAATGCAATACAGACATTTTATTTTGTGTTATAAACACAATATTTTGCTATATAAGCTGTTACAGTGTACACCTAAAAAGTATGTCAGACTTGACGCAAGTTGCAGACTTAGTGACACATTCAAAACATCACTGGTTTTGCAACACTTTGGAGGTCTGTTTCAGAATTAGGCAGAATTGGGTTCTGTAATCACGTATTTTTGTAAAATAGGCCTACATTTTTAGAAAATAAGTCTGTCATCAAAAGCTTACTCCAGATAACCATTTTTTAAATTTAAGGTAAAAAATCAAAGGACATACTCAATGTAGTAAACCTTCTATCTGTATAGAGATGTATTTCTTTTACACGTCAGAAACAAGCTCTATGTGCTCCTGTTGCATTTCGTTTACAGTTCCACTCGTTTGCTGAATATGTGTAAAGTGAGAAAGGTCTAGAGTCAAATAACTTTTGAGCAGTTCTTGAAAACAGCACAGGCCAATATAGTGTTGTTGTGCTAAATAAACATGAAGTTGAGAATAAATTTGCACTTGCTCTTTCACAGCAGAATCATAAGCCTTACCTTGACACAGAGGTCACTCCTGTATTTTTCTGTCCTTGTGTGAGCGTGCAGCTTTAAACTCTCTCATCTGCTAAATGCATTGTGTTTTGTTTCAGTGTCAGGGAATGGTCATTCTTGCTACAGGTTTTGTCTTTTGTTGAGCACATGGGTTGAGTGTTTTCTTATATTTTTGCTTATTTTTACTATGTAAATAAAGCGCCTTATCCCTTACAGCAAACCTGACAGAATTCTCTGAAAAATAAAATTCCATCAATATCAGTAGCCATCCTTGAAGCTGTATCAGTATGAATATATTTGCATTGTAACTAAGTTGTTAAAATGTCATGCAAAGTTGTGTGGATTTGCCTGCAAATATTGACTCTGTTTGTTAAAGTATTTTTTATAATACCCATCTGACATAAATTATATATGAGATAATGCAATTAAACCATTAAATAATTTATTCCTTTATAATAAAATTGATGATCCTGAAATTTTAGTAAATTATTAAATAATATTATGATAACATAATTAATAAAGCTTTAAATGGCTTTTATTCTGCACAAGACCTTTATTTTTGTTTATTGTTCGGCAGTCGGCATGTTGTTATTACCTGTTTTTAAACCACGTTTCATTTTAGCTCTAGCCATTAATATGTGTAACTGTAAATCATATTTATGTAATAAATGGCTATAGGTTAGTTGTTAAATTAGTTTTATTGTTTGTTTTAATGAAAGACCGTAACCCGGAAGCTACGGGACACTTCCGCGTTCAAGGGGTTGTGCTGTTATTAATTTGACAGCAACAGCAGGTTGTGTAAGAAAGTACGCACGTGAGCTCATCAGTCTCTTCGTCATATATATTACGTAAGTAAACGTTTTTCATTTAAATTATGTTTTTTATTTGATCTTACCTGACAGCACGATTTGAATCGTATACCCCCGATTAGGCACAGCTTCTTTGACAGCGAGGTAAAACGGCTGTATTTCAACGAAACTAGTCGTTAAACAGCAGAGGACATCATGTAACTTGTAATGGTGGCTAGTTTGTTGCCCGCTGCTGGTTGTTCACAATACGTAGTGTTGAAACTGAAGTTTAGAGCAGGACTAAATCATTGTGTCCCTTGCTCTTTTGTTTTTCTCAGACAAGAGGAAATGTCTAGCCTGTCAGCAGCCAGTGTGGAGGCTTCACCAGCAATAGAGGGCACAGAGCAGAAGAAACCTCTGAAACCATGCTGTGCGTGTCCTGAGACCAAGAAAGCACGAGATGCCTGGTGAGGAAACTTTTGTCTATTAGGTCACGCTTTAAAACAAACTGAGAGAAATAGGATTGTGCTGCTCAGTAAATACATTACAGAAAATAGGTTTCAAAATTAGAAAAAGTAGTCAATATTGCTTATACAATACTTTGAGTACTGTGAACTGGGCAGATGCAATTCTTAATTTCTCCTTGTGTGTGAACATCAAACTGGTTTAGTGCAACATGAGGGTTGGTAAATAATGACCGAATTTATATTTTAGGTTAACTAATCCTGTGCATTTTAGCAAGATACTGTGTAGCTATGACATTTTATTGTCTTCACTGCAGCATAATTGAAAAGGGAGAAGAATGCTGCACAGGTCTCATCGAAGCACACAAGGAGTGCATGAGGGCGCTTGGTTTTAAGATATAATACCACCATCATGTTCAAATGAAGCGAATGGTAAGTTTATTTTCACTGTCCTATGACAATGGCCAGTCTCTTACGAAGAAGTGATATTTCTTACATTCATTTTTTTCCACATTTTTGCCACCACAACCTTAAATTGTTAATGCAATTTTCAAAAGTTATCTCTGTGCTCTGCAAATTGAAAAGGGTTGGTTCACCAACCTACACCAAATCATCTTTGTGTAGTTCTAAATCACTTTCTTCAGTGGAATTATTCATAACACATTGTCAAAGCTGCTCTCTTCCATTCAATAAAAGTGAATGGTGACCACAGCTGTCAAGATAAACTAAGGAAATGCACAAAGTTATTATATGGCTTCAGAAGACTCTGAATCTAGTGCAAAACTCATAATACTATATTTTTTTAAATATATATATATAGCTTTTTTTTAACTCGACAGCCTGGTCCTCGTGTCTTTGTTTGACAGCAGCTCTGAAATTCTGCTAAACTTCTCCTTTGGTTTTCCATGGAACGGATTCAATAATGACAGAATTTCCATTTTAGTGCTCTTAAATGTCCCTTAAATATTAAAAAAAACCTTATGTTCTTGAGGACAATTTAATTTTTTTGAAGAATGAGTTACAATATGTTTCCTAATTGTTTTTTTTTCCCCTTTGTAGTGTGTGTCAGCCTGTGTGAATTGGGACCTGGTGTGCTCTTTTATTTATATTTTTACACTGGAGGGAAGATTATACGGGGTGAATTTGTTCCTCTGAGGGAAATGTTGTCTGTCTTTTTTTTCTCTTTCTTTCATATGTGCTTTACATACGTTTATGGTCAATAAAGATCCTATGTAAGACGTTAAGCCGTTCTCTTGTATCTTTACTTTGTCCTTTTATTTGTATGAAATATGCATACATTCTTATAACAGGGCTGACTTTTTCCTTTTCAAGCCCATTTTAAATGATTCAGTCTAATTATTGTGTCATGCTTGATTTGCTTATTTTATCATATTAAATTATTGATGATGAAGTATTGTCTTTTGCTCGACACCATTCAGGCCAAGCAGTTTCACACAAACAGACTCTTCCTTCAGGCTTCCTACTCGGTTGGCCTTTGAATTCCCTGTACCAGCGTTTGGCTGGTGACAGCTGCACTTAACTATGCACGCAGGCCTAAAATAGAGCTGCTGCTCCCAGCACACTCTAATCTGAGGTCTACTCGCAGAAGTGCTTTTATTCTGTGTGCACACCTGGTGTGAACCCAGCAAATGCAATTCACAATTTGCGGTTTCTCCTTAAAATTTTACAAAGTTCATGAGCATAGTTAGTCACTGACACAAACACAAGAACAGCTTTCTTATTTCACTATTCGTCCTGCTTATAATTATATAAATCATGGTCATTTTGATGTTCAATTCATTAAATCCAATCATAGGCACAGTATGCGCAAATGCATAATTGATATTTCTCAGATGTGAAATGTGTAAATTGGTTAATTTCAGTCATTCAAATAGCTTTTAATGGTGCTTGACTACAATGAGAATGTATCTGCATGCTTCTCTTGCAGGGTACATGTCAAATTGACAGCTCTGAATAGTGGCTTTGTCACTTATCAACTGTATCGGCTAGTTAAGCTGCTCAAGACAACCAATACATATTGTGTATTTTAGTTATATTTAAAAAATCTACCTTTTTAATTTTTTATTTATTCAATGACATATGGAAGCTTGTTTTTGCCATGGAATAAAAAACGACACAATTTTGACTATCTCACAATTTGGACGTTTTTTAAGTTTATAACTCTTAATTCTGACTTTTTTTTAAATATCACAATTCTTCACAATTTCATTTGTAATTCTGAGCTTATATCTCACAATTCTGAGTTTCTGGCCTCTAGAATCTGACTTTTTTTGCAATTCCTAAGTTTATATCTCACAATTTTTTCTTGCAATTCTAAGTTCATTTCACAGTTCTGAGATTATATCACCCAATTTTGGCTTTTTTTCTCGCAATTAACCGAATTATGTATAAAGTCCGAATTTTTGAGATAGAAACTAGCAACTGTGAGAAAAGGTCGCAATTACTTTATAAAAGCAATATACAGTACAATTTAAAAAGCAAATAGCCCATGCTGTATTGTCAATATAGATAAGTTCTGTGTCATGCCTAACAACAGCAATTACCGCGGTAAAGTTAGTTTGCAGTTTGACATTCAGAATTTTTTGTGCTATACACACGAGTGCACATGTTTACATGTAAATTATATTGCATGTCACTCTTAGCGATTTTGACAATATAGCACACCTTCACGTATCTTATTATTTAAGTAATAATAATATAAAAGAAAAAAATCCACTCACTCTGCACCCCATTGCTAAGCAGCAGAATAGTGTATTAAATTATCTACCAACAATCGCTGGGCCAAGTTATGTGAAACTACACACAGGAATGGCCAGGGAGGGGGAGGTAAACAGTGTTACATGATCTCCTCTGTTATATGATCTGTCTCAGATACTTTAAATATGCTGCCCCCCATAACCTAGGACCCTCCTTCCCTCAAACACCAGAAGAGCTGGAATACAAGTTTACTGTTTGATTGTGAAAAAATGAGTGTTGGTGACATCTGGCAGAGCTTTCAAAGATCTTCCCAAATGTCAGTGAAAGCTTCTCTCCATGTCACTTGTTATCGTAACCACTCTGCCCGGCCATCATTGTGTTATGTTAAGTAGCGAGTCTGCTTTCTGTCCTCGTCTCTTTCCTCCTTGGGTTTCAATTCCAAACATGGTTATCCTTCTCATGGTCTCTACCCCCGCCTCTCCTGCTCCATGTTTCCAACAGTCTTCAGTCCAGTGTTGGTCAGGGAACAGAAGCAGAGACATTATAGCACTGAATTTTTAAAGGAAAAGTGGGTGTCAGTGGAACGGAATTATGAAGCTTCCTTCATTCCAACTGATTTTGGCAGTAAGTTGTGCATTGACTGTTAAAAGCTGCGGGGAACAATCTTTTTGAATCTAATATCTAGTCTTTTTAACAACCTTTTTAATACATTGGGCTCATGAACCACTACTTTTTCCATCAAGGTATTTGATGACACTCTTTTTTTAATTCAGTATTCCATTTAAGTGGAGACAGTAGAGGCACAAACATGAATAGTGGCGACTTTATTGACACCATAATTTACAATCACACACTCTGCGATGGATGGACCAACAGCACTGAAGGTGCCATCTACCATCTTGGTAACACCATTCTTTTTTTGGGCTATATGGGTGGTAGTACAGCATATGGGGCTCTGTACATCTTCAGTTTTTTGGCTCCCGCTTTCCTCTGTTTGGCTATGTGGGGCTGGCTGACAGTGTGCAGCCTTGATGTCTTCATCTGGAACCTGCTGCTGATGCTGCAGTGTTTGGGCCAGGTGTGTCATCTGATTTTTCGGCTGATGCAGGAAGGTTTAGCCAACGAGGAGCTTTCTGCGCTTTACACGGCGGTCTATCTGCCGCTGGATGTACCTGTGCAGGTGTTCAAGGAGATCACGGCTGCCAGCGAGAACAAAGTGCTTTCTCTAGCGACTGAGGAGACGTATGCTGTGGAGGGGAAGACGCCCATTGATCGGCTGTCTTTTCTCATTTCTGGCAGGTGAGAAACAGAATATATCAAAGAGTTGTAGACATATGATTCTCTCTCTATTAGTGGTTGATCTTGAACTGGTCTAAACACGAAATTTCTGTTTTTTTACCTAAAAGTGTACCAACGTCAAAGTTTTTTTAGCTTGCAATATGCAAGGTCGTTCAGTGTAATAAATAGCACAAAAATATTTGTTGGGGTCAATGACATGATGTTTTTTGTCCTACCTAATAATTCAAAAAATCTTTAAAAATGCAATTAATACATAGAGCAGAATTTGAATCGGTCTCATATTAGAGTTTGCATCATTGATAGTTATTTTCCTGTTTATCAATGTGAAGCTGTATTGTTTAAAGTGCAATAGAGATAAAGGTGACTTGCCTTCATGAAGAAAAAGCGTCATTAGTAGTTTTAGTAGTAGTATTAATAGTTAGTATTTTAATAAGACTACTTCACTGCTTACAAAACACTTTGTCTGCCAAATCATGTGGTGAAAAAAACAAACAGGGAATGATATTATAGAGAGGACCCCTGCAGACCCTCATGACTGTGTCAAGGTCAATAAAGGCCCGTTAACACCAAGAACAATAACTATAAAGATAACTATAACCAACAATCTTAGCATTCTGTTTGTTATAAGTGAGTGCTGCAGTTATGTCATCTGCATAAATGCTCTAGTTCTGTAAAGCAGGATGGAATCTTGGCTGTCAAATGTTTTTATCACTCATCAGCTGGGGAAAAAAAACGCCTTGAAAGTGATCCACCGGTTACGTTCCTCTGTGCCATTATCATTATAGTTGTAGTGTGGACACTGCTTTTCTTTTAAATGTAGAATGATTTTTATAACCATATCTTTATGGTTATAGTTATTGGTGTGAACAGGCCTTTAGTCTTTAAAAATCTCAGATAATTTGACATTTTAAAACAAAGCAAGATTAGTTTATATATATATATATATATATATATATATATATATATATATATATATATATATAAGTAGGACTTGGTTCTATCCATAAGTTGTTGACTGGATTTTGAGATGTGGGAATTGCTCTCAAAAATAAATGTGAGCTTGCAGTCAGTTGTGGAAGGGTGGCGTATTTTTGTAGGACAACCCGGAAGTTAGCATCACACTGGTTCCCTCAACATAAACCCAATAGTATTTTTTCATCGTCATCCCTGCACCACTCTATGATTGGAGAAAATCTGGCATACGTCACCAGAGAGAAGTCTGTCGTTTCACCGGAAGGTTCAGTTATGGTATTTTGATTAAACAAACATTACAGGGTCAAAACATTTTTAAAAATGAAACATACGCATGGATGAATCCTTCACAATAAGATCAATAACATGCATTTATAAAATAGGTGAATTTTCATTTCATGCTGACATTAAGCTTATTCAAAACCATATGAAACCAACATTGATACAAAAATGACACGTCTAAGAACGTTACATGTGTTTCTGCTTTTACAGGATTAGAGTGTCCTTAGAAGGTCAGTTTCTCCATTACATCTTTCCTCACCAATTTCTTGACTCTCCTGAATGGGAGTCTCTTAGACCAACAGAGGAGGGCAACTTCCAGGTATGAAAACATACTGGTTGTTTGGGTACATCATGGCAACATCTTTTAGTCAGTGTAATTTTGCAAAATTATTCAGTTCATGCAACCATGAAATATTGCTTTGCCCTTGAACATCCCATGACTCTTTTGACCTCAGGTGACACTAACCGCAGAGACTGACTGCCGTTACATCTCTTGGCGCAGACGTCGGCTTTACCTTCTGCTGTCTAAGGATCGTTACATTGCTCGACTTTTCTCTGTCATGCTCGGAAGTGACATTGCTGACAAACTATATTCTCTGAATGACAAGCTATTTGCCAAGAGCGGTGTTCGCCTTGATATTCGTCTGCCCAGTCTCTACCACGTCCTTGCCCCCTCGTCACAGGGCAGTGAGGGTGGCAGCACTAGCTCACCGCCCAGGGGAAGCCAAGGAGATCCTACAGTCGTGAAGGCTGATCCAGCACCGTCTAACCAGAGCTCAGATGGAAGAAACTTCCATCCGGACCAGGGAAAGACCCCTGTACCCAAACCTTCACAGAAGCTCTGGCCCTCAGACACAGAGATGCCCTCTGGTGAGGACTCAACCAGCTTGGTTCTGGAGGACTTTGCTGATATGACAGGCTCTCTAATGGACTACGGGAGTGAGAGGGAATATTTGAAGTAAAGATTGGGGTTTTGAAGCTTAACACACTGGAACACTTCTTAAATCACAATGTAAGTACACAAGTAAGGATTGACGGGTGGGTCGGTATAGATGGGGCTGGTTTGCATGAAGAGGCACAACTGCACTAACTGGACATTTGAGCTGCACAAACACTGAGTGATTAAGAGAATGCAGAGTGATGAATGTGCATGATGAATTGTTATATTTTGTGTTATTTTTAGACCTGGATTATATTTATGTCTTTAGTGTCATCTGCTGAATTCATATGGAAGGAAGCCCAATAGTTCATTCATATAGTGATATTACATGAAATTACATTGAAAATTAATATTCTACAAGCCCAGATGTCATCAAATGTTAAAAAGTTCATGTTTTTTTCTTTAAAATGAATTATTATTGATTGATTATTATTATTATTGATAATACTATTAATTTAAAATTGAATTATAATAAAAAACTTTACATTGTAGGCTTATTATTGACAGGGACCCCGTTGTAGCATCCTACAAGGTTAAAAAAAAAAAGGATTACATCTAGTCGAGAAGACTCGTAATAATATGCACCTTAATCAGATATTGGTTGTGTCCGAAATCGCCCCTATACTTTCATATCAATATCAAATTTATTTCTAAAACAGTTCCAATAGTGGGATTGAATGTGAGATTGAATAAGTGCAATCAATAATGTCCACAATGGTTTCAGACACCAAATAGCTGTTCCCTCAAATAGTGCCCTATTTAAAGTTTTTTGGCTTTTAGTATGAATATGATAGCCTTACTGTTATCTATAAGCTAGTGTGCTCCAAAACAATGACAAAATTCGCATTTAGAAGACCAAACCCAACATTGAAAATGAAAATCAGGTTGACGTCAATCTCCAACGTTGGACAGACATTGTATTGTGGTTGAAAATGAAAATCGGGTTGACATCAGAAATCAACATCAGTCGGGTTCTGACGTCAACCCGACTTTCATTTCCAACCAAAATACAACCCCTGCAACCAAAATCATCCCCTGACTGATGTTACTACTTTCTACTCCAAGGACCTTGACAGAAATGTAGTGGAGTAAAAAGTACAATATTTGTCTTTCAAATGTAGTGAAGTTAAAGTAAAAAGTTTCCAGAAAAAGAATAATACTCAAAAAGTGTACTTAAGTACTGTACTCAAGTAAATGTACTTTGTTACTGTCCACCTCTGATTATTATATTAATACTATTAATTTATGATTTAAATCAAATGAACCATATTGAATTATTTTTACATTAATTTTGCAGTGTAGGCTTTGGGTTACTCTTTAATAATTAAAGTATGTTTAACTTTTAATTATTTTACCACAAAGAAAGTCTATGGTATGTCCTAATTTAACATGTGTGTCCTTTCTGACAGAGGAAAGGCTCCCTTGGGTGAGTTTTATTTAGTATGGTAGTGGAGTTATATATTCAGTGTTTCCTTCTTAGAATATTTTGTGTTAGATGTTTCTATGCTTAGAATAAGGCTAGCTTTATTTGACTACATACACTTGTGCCAGAGTCTGGATGAAAAACTTGAAGGGGTTTGGGATATCAAGGGATCCAAACATACCAAGTCTGTTCATCCAGCAATCCTCCCTCTCCAAATACTTGGCTTTGCCAGCAAGGGGCAGATTGCACTTTGTAGGGTACTGGATAGTGGGACATGTGTGGGAGGAGGGTGGTTCCACTGTCATTTGAGACATGACCTTCACATGCTAGTTTCCAAAGGAATGAGGTATATGGATCATGTCCAGAAACACAGCCTGTCCTACCGAAAACAATGTGAGAACTACACCAATGGATAAAAACATGTCTTTAAATATGATTATGTTGTGCTGAATTGCATTATGGAATTTATTTCAGTGTTTTCAATGACATTTTGATGTGCCATCTTTTTCCATAAATCTGACAGAGGATGATACTCCAAGAAGTCTTCCACTTCGTTTCCAAAGAGGACGTGCCCCACTGGCCCCCACTGACACCCCAAAGCTATAGGAATGGTTTCAGCAGTATAAAGACCATAACATCTGACCGATTTCTCCATTAAATCACCATCATAGCGGTTTACTTTTATATGACTGAAGACAACATCAGCACAGAACAGTAAAAGATCCATCAAATGTACTTTTGTTTAGGACAAAACACAATCACAAACCTTTTTTTTTTTCAAACAGATACTGTGTTATATATGATTCCACATCGCTGTGATTTCAACATGGCTGTTTTATATTTATTTGAAATGGCATGTGGTTGTTGGTTAAATCTCTTTGGAATACTGTACAGTATTTAAGTTAAAAGCAAAAAATTAGACTTTTCAACACAAACAAATACATTTTTATTTAATTTGAGCACCTCAGAGTTTATTGATAGGTAATAAGATGTATTACAAAAGTGTGTGCTTTATCATAATAGGAATTTAGTAAATGCGTCATCATTATGTACTGAGACTGTATACTGACCATGTTATGAAAATGTATTTTCATGGGGCCAACTGTTAAGTGCTGGGTTAAAAACGTGACTTGATATTCCTCTTAAGATGCCATTTTAAAGCAGAGATTAGCCTTATTACTAATTGTGAATGGACACATACTAATTTGTAATATCAAGTATGCAGTGTGCAGTTATAAACACTAATCAGAGTGCCAAAATATTACATTTTTGTACCTTGAATATACATCTTTAATCATTGAAGATGAACCAGTAAGTTCAGCACATATATTAACACATAAAATAACTGATGTTTGTTGAATGACCGACTTTCATAATTCACAATATTTTTGTTGTTGATTGTTGTCTAACAAAACTAAACAGAAATTCAGGTACGTTAACTTCCTATCGATTGAAATTTCATTATAACACTCTCTGGAACAGTGCATATAAAAACAAAAGTATCTGAAATCATATAAAAAATCTTTTGTGAAAACAATCATTTTGAGAAAACACAATAAATATATCTAACAAAGCATTTCAGTCCCCTTGTATCCTATTTATGTCTTATGTCGCCAAGCTTTAATATCTCCTAACCTAAACATGCTAAAAAAGTTTTAGTGTAGACCTTCGCTTGAAAGCTGGTTAATGTATAAGCTTTCTTAAGTAGATTTTGTGTTGTTTTATTTATTTAGCACACTTGTACAAAGTCATGTGACCATGGTACTCCCCGTCCAATATTAATGTTCTTCACACATAATGGATCCAACCCTCTGCACACAGAGCACAAATACAATATTATTAAATACAGTATTACATTGGATGTGCACATTTGATGTCTAAATCATGATATTGTGTAATTCCTGAAATGAGTGTGCAGAAAGAGTAAAGTAAGTTTAAAGGCAAATATTAAGGCTGCATTTACCTGGTGTGAGGGACTTCAGAGATGCATATGTACTCAAAATGAATGTCTCCTTGTCTGTAGAATCGTGCTCCTGTGTTTTTCAGCTGCACTGAGTCAATTTTACACAGTCGCTCCGGGTGTGCAGCCACATTTTTATACGCAGTTTCATCTGTATTTCTGAAAAATATTGTGCAAACATATTCACACACATGTTTTAAACAGTTAAAGAACTGAACCTGTAATAAATGAACACAGGCTATGGCACATTGATGGTGACTTGCAGGTAAAACTCGAAATGGAATACACACAGTTTGAGTTTTAGCTCTGTCTCAGGGTGTCCTGTAGAGATCAGGGTGAGCTGGACCTCAGCACTCTTGTCTAACGGGGAAACCTTCAAATCCACAAGGATGTGATGTGCTGAAAAAAAAAAAGAGTGGCATTATAAGGCTGTATTTATAAGGTGTCATTGACATAACACTTCATTTATTTACTGTTACATATGGCAGTATATTTTTTTATTTTTGGGTGAATATATTCTACCATTCAAAAGTTTGGGTTCAGTGTGATTTTGTAATGTTTTTGAAAGAAATGCTTACCAAGGCTTGTTTTATTTGATCAAAAATAAATTTAAATATATTTTAAAACGTAATAATGTATTTTATTCCTGTGATGGCAAAGCTGAATTTTCAGCATCATTACTTCAGTCTTCAGTGTCACATGATCTTTCACAAATCATTCTGATATGCTGATTTTCTGCTCACGAAATCTTATTATTATCAATGTTGAAAATAGTTGCTTATAAATGCTGCTTCATATTTTTTGTGGAAACCATGATCTATTTTTCTATTCTGAGTTAATATGAAAGACTGTTTAAGTATAATTAAAACAAATCAAGGTTAAAACATGCAGTATCCGAGAGACATACCACAATATGGCGCCGTAGCGGTGGTCAGGAGATAGACCTTCTCTTGATTTGGCAGTGGAGTAGCAGTTATCCCACTGTTCTTTAACAAGCCTAAGATACACACATATAGAAACAGACACTGACGGAGGGCAATTGTGCAAAGGCTTGTGTCGTACATTATGTGAAACAATTTGATCTTTTTGTTACATAATCAGCCTCAAGTGAAACATTTTCAGCAGTTGGAGTCACTCATGCACACAAAGAAAAAGTCAAGCCTGATTAAACACCTAAATGAACTAGAACATCAAGGTCATTACCATCCAAAATTAGATTAGCATGCAACCCCCCTCAGAATTATTAACATTTTCACTAATTGAGGACATGCGTGTGAACCATGGCCATCCCCCTTATGAAGACACATCTCATCATTCAGCAGAGTCTTTGAACTACAAAAATGTTTGTGCATCAAGGTTAATTTAGTAAGAAAATGTACAATGTTGATTTCATCAAATTCAAAAAGCTATTTTTTTTTCACTTTTAAGAATCACATGAGTAAAAAAAATTTTTAATATATATTTGTGTTCACAAACGGACTTACATATTTAAAATATTTTTCTTACAGATTTTTCTTTAAATCATCCAGCTAACTCATCATTACCTATTTGTGGGCATGTGCCATTGAAGGGTCCCTCACAAGTGATGCATTTTCCTGCCAGGAATTCGTCATAACTGGAGCAGGGGAAACCAACAAGCAGACAGGAGCCGTTCAGGGCGCTCATGTAGACATGCAGTGCCCTCATGTGGTCACAAATGACATAGCCATACACTGGAAAGTAGATAAAAACTGACAACATAGACAGATTCTCAGGTAGCATGAAGCTACGGTACATTTTTTAAGCTTAAATGCCTCTGTTAGTGTTTGGTCAGCTTTTGCTGTCTACTTACTTGAAGCAAACCTTGAGCGTGCGCAACCGGCTTGATCCATTCCACCATTTAAGAAGAAGTCCACATGTCCGACAGGAATGGATATTCCAAAGTCTAGCAAATGTAAACATTTTCAGTTCAGCTGTGTTATAGGCTACATCTGTATTAAAAATAGCACCAGTGGCTTACTTATATGAACTCCTGTGGTTTAATTGTAAATCAAGAAAATGTCCTGTTCAATATTAGACGGCACTCCAAAGTAAATGAAACTAGATTTACAGTCAGAGTCAGTGTGGATGGCCTCAACAAACAAGGCATCAGATGAATCCAGACGGTCAAATGGATCAGCACTCTTAAACATGGGTCCTGCTGGGTCCAGACCTGTGCACACAAAACCCACATACAGTTTATGTTCTGTATGATACAAAATCATTCACATTTAGGCACTTTTAGGATTCTGCATAAACACATTACACACTTTTTAGTTTAAAGTTTCAAAAAACATCTTGTTTTCTCACCAAGGTTGTGTGGTGTAACAATATGTCATTGTTTATTTGGAGTGCACTCGTGGCCTCTGCTTTTGTCTGAAAGACTCTTTCAGTGTGGTGCAGTGTTGGTCTGTGTTCCACTCATAAGTCTAGCATCTTCATATCAGGACAAAATTAGGTAACGCTTTAGATTACAGCCCGGAAAGTACTCGTAATTAAAGCGAGTTTACAGTGTAACTTTCTGTAATTATAGTGTATCTATAAGGTACTTACATGTAAGTATAAAGGAACCACAGACAAAGTTTGGGGAATAAAGGGGTAACAACCAGGATAATAAAAAAAAAAAAAGTATACTGTGAGTATTATAGAAATAAGGGGTACTTATTCTACTATTATGATACAACAATCTTACATTTGGGACCAATTTAGCAAGAACATACACTGCGTACCTTTTTGTAATAATGGTGTACCAATATATACTGTATAGACTTTTAAAAAAATTACATATATTATTATATCTTATTATATTATTATTATTATATCTATGCATTCATACAGTAATCTTTTTAACAAAAGTGCACTGAAAACTAAAACAATTGTAACTTTTGCTTAAATATGGGGGAAAGATACTCTTGTTTCTTGTTTTCACGCTGTAAATTCGTCTTAATTACGCAGTACTTTCTGGGCTGTAATCTAAAGCGTTACCCAAGATTAACAGCCTACATGGTCCTATGGCAGGCTTTATCATTACATAGAGTCGTAGTCGTTATGCAATTGCATTACGCAAATCAGAAGAGAGTGCGAAGATAAGCGCACAAATGAAAACCTGTTTTTCATTTTTTTAAATAGTTTAATAATTTAATATATCTTTTTTCCTTGACAAATGATTTTGTCAGCATAAGAATTTGAGGGACCAGCTGAATTGAAAATTTTTACATGAATGTTAGAATTGAATTATGCATTATTTTTTATTATTTTGTTGTACATTTACATTTTATTGTATTTTATTTGATAAATTGTGAACATATCTATAACATTTGCTTTAATGACATTTTGAAGATTTTGATATATTTTCAATATGGTCTCTTATTTTATCAACTTATATATCAATTTACTTGAATTTAGGCATTGAATTAAATATTACCTGTGATTCGACCCAGCCTGCCTTCAAACAGGGTCCCCACAAATCCACACACATGTGCTCCAAGACTCACACCGATGAAATGGAAAGATTCCAGTGTGCTTCCATACTTCTACAAAAGAACATCAGTGTACTTTTAAATGTCATATTACTCTTTACAATGTACTTCCTGAGCGTTGACTATTACAATTGATCATTGTGAACAAGTTTATTATGTTATTACTTCTGCCAGATGAACACTGCTTTCAGAGGACTCTACAGCTGTGCAGCCATTTGTATGTAGTGGTCAAGAGTTCTATAATGACAATTGATTCTATAATACTTTGACATAATCAAAATTACCGTAAGCTGATTGATAAGCACCGATATCTGCACTGCCACCTCCTTGTAGTTCTCTACTACCAGGTTATAAGCAAAGGAGGCTCCATAGACCCAGTCTACCACCAGAACGTTCACGTCCTCTTCCCGCAGTAGAGCCTGGGCTAAGCCACTCACCCAGGAAGGTTTACTGCCCATGGCTCTGAAACGCAATAAATCAAGGAATCATCTGTGTAAGTGATCATTCACATGGACTTTTTCCTGTTACAAAATGCTGCTGATTAAATGCTTCACCTGTATCCATGAACAATGACTTTAGTGGGGAGTGATGAGTTGAAGTAAGCCGTGTGTTTCTGGGTATGGTTGAGGCAATCCTGTGTGAATAGGCTGGCACAGTCTGCATTCTTTCGTGTAATGAGAAGGTACTGAACCTGGAGCTTGTTGGCCTGTCTGTATTCCAGCCAGGTGGTGTTGTTGAAGTCAGCACACTTGGTTCGGGATGGATCCTCATCACCTGTAAAGTTGTACGCATGTGAGAGATCATGAGTATCCCAAAAATTAGAAAGATAGAATAAAGATTTTAATAAACTATAATTGGTAGTTTTACCGGATTCACCTGACACTGCTTTCCCTGCAATTCCCAGATGTGTAAGTTTGACATATAGAGGTGAATTTGTAAAGTGAAATGTTATATATTGTGTATAGAAAAATAAAGAAGAAAAGCAGAAGATATTTTGGAAATGAACTTTGAAAGGTTAATAATTTTTATTGAATTTAAAAACAAGCATATTAAATTGCAGCCACCAAAAATATATTGAAGAAAATAATTTTTCATTTTGATTATTGATGATTGATTTTATACCAATGATTTTGTACTTTCATTTTGTAATTCTCAGTCTGCATCTTTAGATATTTTAAAGAGGTAAAATGGTCTCTTTCAATGAAACAATGGATTAGAAAACATTTAAAATCACTTATCAAATTCTGTAAGCACCTACATTCACAATTGTTGATCTGTGAACCACTTATTGACACACTATAACTTCAAGCAACTCTAAATAAAACATTTAGAGTTTTTATAACACCTAATATAACTGGCATAATTAAAAATGTTTTCTATGTAATACTATGAAAAAATGATCTTACCCACAGCAGAGGTGACACACACTGACAAATAAACAAAAGCTTTGATCCATTTCCAAGCCATGGCTTTATTGACCAACAGTGCAAAATCAGCTGAGTGAGAAGTTTCTGCTGGTTAGATTCCTTTTCAAGTACAAAATCGTTCTTTGTCTTTCTGCATCCTTTCAACGTATTTTGTTCCTGTTCTTCAACTTGCCTTAAGAAGCCTGGAATCCACTTAATAGCTAGCCTCAATCTGTTACACAATGACTGTTTCTGAGAAAAATGCTACAATATCCGATTAAGTGAGGTGAGGGGCTTTTCCTTCCGTTCCTGGTTTGCTGTTATAAACCATGTCAGCATGTAAACCTGAGAGAAATTAACTAACTCCATGCATCCATCCCGTGGAAGCTTATGTAGCTAGTGGTGACTTTGTATTGGACTACAACAATGAAAAACAAATGATCAGTCCACTGGTCTGCAGCTGGTTGAGAACCCATGACCTCACAGTCACAGATGAAATGTTTGATTGTTTATCCAAAGGCTGGACTCTGGACAATGGCGAGCTAAAACTCTCAGAGGGGTTTTAGATTAATTGAAGTGAAATTAACATTTCAGTTGGCATCACTTGAAAGACACAGCTGTTTGTTTGTTCAGACTCCATACAGCTGTCTTCTGCAAAAGTGTTGTATTGCTTTCAAGTGTTTTCTAAAGGCAGGCATCCACTACACGACTTTTAAAATCAAAAACTTTTCAATTCTAAAATCCACCCAAAAATCAAACATATTCGAGCCACCAACTCCAGATTGTAAAACGATGCAAAAATAGAAGAACGTACGTCTTTGACAAATTTTTTTTCTACTTCTAATTTTCTCCTTCTGTCAGAGTTTTATGCCTGAGATTTTCGGAAGACTAGTCAAGTTCAAAGTTCACATTTTGTTCAGTTTCAGAATAGTCGACCTTTGCGATTGTTTCCATTCCTCACCACTGCATCTCATGTTTTTAAACGCACAAACAATCTCTGCCTCTTACGTTTCTTACACAATATTGCCATTTAGCCTACTTTGTCAATTTTTACTCCCCCCAACGAAAATAGTTCCTGAACAACACAGAAGTGTTTTTTTAATGAATCGGATGGGTAAATGAATAAATTCAGTCACGTGTTGCCACCTACAGGCGTAACAATTACAGCAACAGACGGACTCAAATAGGTATAGGCACAGGATCTAAAATTAACACTAGCTGTGTTAGTTGATAAGGGAAAAAGGAGGCGGGAACCCAGCGAACATTTAACACACTTTAATTATGAAATAATTACACACACACACACATAAACAAAACACAACATAAACGCCCCAGTTTATGTTGAGTTAAAAGTTCTCAAGTTGTTGAGTTTAAAACTGAACTGAACTCAAGTTGTTGAGTTTAAAACTGAGTTAAAACTTGAACTCTGAGTTGACTCACCCTGAGATGGGAAACTGAGTTTTCGGTTTCAGAACAGCTGAAATGAGTAAGTTCAATCAACTCTAAGTTGACTGACTCTGAGTTAAGCGCGTGCACCACAACTATAAAAAGCCATTATCAATGGAGCGCAGATATTATGAGTCACCATGGTAACAGCGCCAGACAAAAAGAGGTCTGCATATTTCTCACCAGCAGTACGCAATTTTTTTTAAGCAACAGGGCAGCAGCGGCGATCGAGAGAGTTAGTTTGGGAGAAAATAGTTGCTTGAGTCAATGCGTAAGTTTACATTTTAATTACTGTTATACAGTGTTGGGTGTAATTACCAAGTAATCTAAAAACTGTAATTGAATTAAAGGGATTACTTTTAATTCTCCTGTTATATAAAGTAAAATATGATGTCATTGCATTAAATACTGCATAGACAATAGAACAATTCTGTATAAAACAATAGTGGATTTAACATAACATTTTTAAAAGGTATATTTTTAATGTAACCTTCTCTCTCTACACACTTTGGTCAATTCAAGAATAATTCATGCAATTGTACAGGTCCTTCTCAAAAAATTAGCATATTGTGATAAAGTTCATTATTTTCCATAATGTAATGATAAAAATTAAACTTTCATATATTTTAGATTCATTGCACACCAACTGAAATATTTCAGGTGTTTTATTGTTTTAATACTGATGATTTTGGCATACAGCTCATGAAAACCCAAAATTCCTGTCTCAAAAAATTAGCATATTTCATCCGACCAATAAAAGAAATGTTTTTAATACAAAAAAAAAAAGTCAACCTTCAAATAATTATGTTCAGTTATGCACACAATAGTCAATACTTGGTCGGGAATCCTTTTGCAGAAATGACTGCTTCAATGCGGCGTGGCATGGAGGCAATCAGCCTGTGGCACTGCTGAGGTGTTATGGAGGTCCAGGATGCTTCGATAGCGGCCTTAAGCTCATCCAGAGTGTTGGGTCTTGCGTCTCTCAACTTTCTCTTCACAATATCCCACAGATTCTCTATGGGGTTCAGGTCAGGAGAGTTGGCAGGCCAATTGAGCACAGTAATACCATGGTCAGTAAACCATTTACCAGTGGTTTTGGCACTGTGAGCAGGTGCCAGGTCGTGCTGAAAAATGAAATCTTCATCTCCATAAAGCTTTTCAGCAGATGGAAGCATGAAGTGCTCCAAAATCTCCTGATAGCTAGCTGCATTGGCCCTGCCCTTGATAAAACACAGTGGACCAACACCAGCAGCTGACATGGCACCCCAGACCATCACTGACTGTGGGTACTTGACACTGGACTTCAGGCATTTTGGCATTTCCTTCTCCCCAGTCTTCCTCCAGACTCTGGCACCTTGATTTCCGAATGACATGCAAAATTGAGCAACAGTCCAGTGCTGCTTCTCTGTAGCCCAGGTCAGGCGCTTCTGCCGCTGTTTCTGGTTGAAAAGTGGCTTGACCTGGGGAATGCGGCACCTGTAGCCCATTTCCTGCACACGCCTGTGCACGGTGGCTCTGGATGTTTCTACTCCAGACTCAGTTCACTGCTTCCGCAGGTCCCCCAAGGTCTGGAATCGGTCCTTCTCCACAATCTTCCTCAGGGTCCGGTCACCTCTTCTCGTTGTGCAGCGTTTTTTGCCACACTTTTTCCTTCCCACAGACTTCCCACTGAGGTGCCTTGATACAGCACTCTGGGAACAGCCTATTTGTTCAGAAATTTCTTTCTGTCTCTTACCCTCTTGCTTGAGGGTGTCAATGATGGCCTTCTGGACAGCAGTCAGGTCGGCAGTCTTACCCATGATTGCGGTTTTGAGTAATGAAACAGGCTGGGAGTTTTTAAAAGCCTCAGGAATCTTTTGCAGTTGTTTATAATTAATTAGTTGATCCAGATGATTAGGTTAATAGCTTGTTTAGAGACCCTTTTCATGATATGCTAATTTTTTGAGACAGGAATTTTGGGTATTCATGACCTGTATGCAAAAATCATCAGTATTAAAACAATAAAAGACCTGAATTATTTCAGTTGGTGTGCAATGAATCTAAAATATATGAAAGTTTAATTTTTATCATTACATTATGGAAAATAATTAACTTTATCACAATATGCTAATTTTTTGAGAAGGACCTGTATATTGTTAATTTTAAAGCATTAAAAGTGCAGTTTATTGTCTCTTTTTGTATTGTTCAAGTGGTTGAGGTTGATATTGGATTTATAAAGTAATTAGTAATAAGTAGACCAATACCTTCTAGAGATAGTAATTATTACATTAATCTAATTACACTGTTGAAGATGTCATTTGTAGTTAGTCATTAATAACTATTTTAGAGTAACTTGCCCAACTGTTATAATATCAGAGGTGAAACTGGAAGAACAGTATGTTATTCAACCTAATTTTAATTTTCATGTAGGTGCAATCCTGCAGGCATTAAAAGAACATGGCAGCAGCTGAAAATGAAAAATAAAAACATAATTCAATCAGGTCAGGCTTGAGCATATCATGGATGTAGGCTACCTGACTTTACAAACATTTGACATATTAAATAACTAAATAGCCTTCAGTGTCTAGCAGTGCAGCAACATTTTTGACATAGGTCTAATTAACACAATTAAATGTTCATTCTCATTTTACTTCTACTCAGCCAACAGAAAGAAGGAAGAGGCTCACAAAGATGGAGATGGAGATGCAGATGCAGATGCAGAGGAGATGGAGATGCAGAGAAGATGGAGATGCAGAGGAGATGGAGATGCAGTGGAGATGGAGATACAGAGGAGATGGAGATGCAGAGGAGATGGAGATGCAGAGGAGATGGAGATGCAGAGGAGATGGAGATGCAGTGGAGATGGAGATGCAGAGGAGATGGAGATGCAGAGGAGATGGAGATGCAGAGGAGATGGAGATGCAGTGGAGATGCAGAGGAGATGGAGATGCAGTGGAGATGCAGAGGAGATGGAGATGCAGAGGAGATGGAGATGCAGAGGAGATGGAGATGCAGAAGAGATGGAGATGCAGAGGAGATGGAGATGCAGAGGAGATGGAGATGCAGTGGAGATGGAGATGCAGAGGAGATGGAGATGCAGAGGAGATGGAGATGGAGATGCAGTGGAGATGGAGATGCAGTGGAGATGGAGATGCAGAGGAGATGGAGATGCAGAGGAGATGGAGATGCAGAGGAGATGGAGATGCAGTGGAGATGGAGATGCAGTGGAGATGCAAAGGAGATGGAGATGCAGTGGAGATGCAGAGGAGATGGAGATGCAGAGGAGATGGAGATGCAGAGGAGATGGAGATGCAGTGGAGATGGAGATGCAGAGGAGATGGAGATGCAGTGGAGATGCAGAGGAGATGGAGATGCAGAAGAGATGGAGATGCAGAGGAGATGGAGAAGCAGAGGAGATGGATATGCAGAGGAGATGGAGATGCAGAGGAGATGGAGATGCAGAGGAGATGGAGATGCAGAGGAGATGGAGATGCAGAGGAGATGGAGATGCAGAGGAGATGGAGATGGAGATGCAGAGGAGATGGAGATGCAGAGGAGATGGAGATGCAGAAGAGATGGAGATGGAGATGCAGAGGAGATGGAGATGCAGAGCAGATGGAGATGCAGAGGAGATGGAGATGCAGAGGAGATGGAGATGCAGAAGAGATGGAGATGCAGAAGAGATGGCGATGCAGAGGAGATGGAGATGCAGAGGAGATGGAGATGCAGAGGAGATGGAGATGCAGATGAGATGGAGATGCAGAGGAGATGGAGATACAGTGGAGATGGAGATGCAGAGGAGATGGAGATGCAGAGGAGATGGAGATGCAGAGGAGATGGAGATGCAGAGGAGATGGAGATGCAGAGGAGATGGAGATGCAGAGGAGATAGAGATGCAGAGGAGATGGAAATGGAGATGCAGAGGAGATGCAGAGGAGATGGAGATGCAGAGGAGATGCAGAGATGCAGAGGAGATGGAGATGCAGAGGAGATGGAGATGGATATGCAGTGGAGATGCAGAGGAGATGGAGATGCAGAGGAGATGGAGATGCAGTGGAGATGGAAATGCAGTGGAGATGGAGATGCAGAGGAGATGGAGATGCAGAGGAGATGGAAATGCAGAGGAGATGGAGATGCAGAGGAGATGGATATGCAGTGGAGATACAGTGGAGATGGAGATGCAGAGGAGATGGAGATGCAGAGGAGATGGAGATGCAGAGGAGATGGAGATGCAGTGGAGATGGAGATGCAGAGGAGATGGAGATGCAGTGGAGATGGAAATGCAGAGGAGATAGAGATGCAGAAGAGATGGAGATGCAGAGGAGATGGAGATGCAGAGGAGATGGAGATGCAGAAGAGATGGAGATGCAGAGGAGATGGAGATGCAGAGGAGATGCAGAGGAGATGGAGATGCAGTGGGGATGGAGATGCAGAGGAGATGGAGATGCAGTGGGGATGGAGATGCAGAAGAGATGGAGATGCAGAGGAGATGGAGATGCAGAGGAGATGGAGATGCAGAAGAGATGGAGATGCAGAGGAGATGGAGATGCAGAGGAGATGCAGAGGAGATGGAGATGCAGTGGGGATGGAGATGCAGAGGAGATGGAGATGCAGTGGAGATGGAGATGCAGAGGAGATGGAGATGCAGAGGAGATGGAGATGCAGATGCAGAGGAGATGGAGATGCAGTGGAGATGGAGATGCAGTGGAGATGGAGATGCAGAGGAGATGGAGATGCAAAGGAGATGGAGATGCAGAGGAGATGGAGATGCAGAGGAGATTGAGATGCAGTGGAGATGGAGATGCAGAGGAGATGGAGATGCAGTGGAGATGCAGAGGAGATGGAGATGCAGAAGAGATGGAGATGCAGAGGAGATGGAGAAGCAGAGGAGATGGATATGCAGAGGAGATGGAGATGCAGAGGAGATGGAGATGCAGAGGAGATGGAGATGCAGAGGAGATGGAGATGGAGATGCAGAGGAGATGGAGATGCAGAGGAGATGGAGATGGAGATGCAGAGGAGATGGAGATGCAGAGGAGATGGAGATGCAGAAGAGATGGAGATGGAGATGCAGAGGAGATGGAGATGCAGAGCAGATGGAGATGCAGAGGAGATGGAGATGCAGAGGAGATGGAGATGCAGAAGAGATGGAGATGCAGAAGAGATGGCGATGCAGAGGAGATGGAGATGCAGAGGAGATGGAGATGCAGAGGAGATGGAGATGCAGATGAGATGGAGATGCAGATGAGATGGAGATACAGTGGAGATGGAGATGCAGAGGAGATGGAGATGCAGAGGAGATGGAGATGCAGAGGAGATGGAGATGCAGAGGAGATAGAGATGCAGAGGAGATGGAAATGGAGATGCAGAGGAGATGGAGATGCAGAGGAGATGCAGAGATGCAGAGGAGATGGAGATGCAGAGGAGATGGAGATGGATATGCAGTGGAGATGCAGAGGAGATGGAGATGCAGAGGAGATGGAGATGCAGAGGAGATGGAAATGCAGTGGAGATGGAGATGCAGAGGAGATGGAGATGCAGAGGAGATGGAAATGCAGAGGAGATGGAGATGCAGAGGAGATGGATATGCAGTGGAGATACAGTGGAGATGGAGATGCAGAGGAGATGGAGATGCAGAGGAGATGGAGATGCAGAGGAGATGGAGATGCAGTGGAGATGGAGATGCAGAGGAGATGGAGATGCAGTGGAGATGGAAATGCAGAGGAGATAGAGATGCAGAAGAGATGGAGATGCAGAGGAGATGGAGATGCAGAGGAGATGGAGATGCAGAAGAGATGGAGATGCAGAGGAGATGGAGATGCAGAGGAGATGGAGATGCAGTGGGGATGGAGATGCAGAGGAGATGGAGATGCAGTGGAGATGGAGATGCAGAGGAGATGGAGATGCAGAGGAGATGGAGATGCAGAGGAGATGGAGATGCAGTGGAGATGGAGATGCAGTGGAGATGGAGATGCAGAGGAGATGGAGATGCAGAGGAGATGGAGATGCAGAGGAGATGGAGATGCAGAGGAGATGGAGATGCAGAGGAGATGGAGATGCAGAGGAGATGGAGATGCAGAGGAGATGGAGATGCAGAGGAGATGGAGATGGAGATGCAGAGGAGATGGAGATGGAGATGCAGAGGAGATGGAGATGGCCCTGAGCCTGAATGCTGGAAGGCCAATGGCTGAGGGAATTCCTGGAGGGACTTCATCAGAGCCAGTCACTCCCGAAGATTCAATTGCCTTCATAAAATGTAAGAGGTCTATATATGTGTTATTTTTTATATAGGCTGTTTTTGATATTTCCATATATTTTTCTTTGGGTTGGGTTTTTTGTTGCTCCCAACAGATTCTGATGGTAATATCTGTCTTTTGGAGCCTCCTGTCCCAACAGAACCACAGACAGTTGTAAGTAGCCTACTCAATACACCAGAAATTATGAGAAATAGTATTATAAAATGTCCTCAACCAAATGCTCATCTTCACAGGACGATGGGGATGAAGAAACAGTTTCTGCTGACACAGAGAGGCCTACAGAGGAAATGTTAATATTATGTGTATACACATCAAACAATTTACACATTCACATTTCTTCACATTATTTATGTGGCGTAGCCTATAGAATCTAAGTTTATATCTAAGTATAAACGGATATTCTTATCTCTCCCCCGTCCCCAGGGTGTGGAAGAACAGCAGGAGGAAGGTCCATCAACTTCTGGTGCACAGATGAACACAGTTCAGTGATTTTCAGTGAATGCCACAGTTCAATTCTGTAGAATTTGTTTAAAACTACATGATGTAACTCTAATCTACTGTATTTTCAGTTGCCAGTTAAGAAGTTATACAGACTTCATCTTATTAAACAACTTGGGGGAAAAAACAGCAATGAATAAATGTACCGAAAGAATGAATGAGGTGTTTAAACACTGCTTCCTCTTTAAAAAAGGGGAGGAGACCAAAATAAACTCTGGGTTTACGGAAGTAAACCTGCTCCCGACCAGGTTAGGTTCACAGAGTAAGTTACCATGGTAACTGACTCTGAGTATAAGTTACCTCTCTTTCAGAAACGGGCTTGACTTACCCTGCTCTCTCAGGTTTGACGTAACTCCCATTCTGAAACAGAAAACCCAGTGTTTCCCTCATTTCAGGGTTAACATACTCAGAGTTTTCACTTAACCTCCTTTCTGAAACAGGCCCCAGAACTCGCTCCAGATCTGCAAAGTTTCTTGATAGCAAAAATGGAACAAACATAGACACTCTCTTTGCCGGCCGGCCGGCCGAGGACCGAGAACGGTATTTAAAGAAGCTACTGGATACGAGGTTACAAGGTTACAGAGGTGTCCCTTTAAAATGGTCGAAAACTGGATTAATGACCCCACGCAGTGGCCAAAATGGACTATTAAGACATCTAGCAGCTACCACTATCTCGTGGAATTACAAGTAGCCTATTTTTTTTGTCATTAACACACTCACAGTATGACAAACTAGACGATGAGGCCATGTCACTTGGATCATATTTAACTTGATTTAAACTATTGACATAGTTTTGTTGTCGACTAGCTATACTAGTTAGAAAGACGAAGCTGCTAGCAGCTACGTGATAAGCTTTCACTAGGCACGCTACCTTGGCTGTTAACTGATTTTACTGTTGAAATAGTGGCAGGCTAGGACTAAAGTGGACTTGGCTGGTTTCTGCTTGTGTCTAGAAAGTGCTAGGACTTTGAAAGTTGTAAAAAGGTTTACAGTGTACGGCAAAATATGTAGCGTTGGTCTATATGATCATAACAAATTATATCTCTATTCTGCGTTCACTTGCAAAACCTTTGAATTGCCCAAGAAAGTTTTATTCTGTCATAAAATGTCTACGCAAAATTTCCCTAGAGAAATTTTGGAGAATGAAATAAGACCTCGGAGGAAATATATAGCCTATATCAACACAAAAGTTATGCAAGTAAACGCAAAAACTATTAACGTTATAGCCTAATCTTTCCTGGCATCTCATCTTTTCCCATCACTTTAGGTTTGGTTAACATCTTTAATATATCATTTCACAAGCTATCTTGAACGAACAGAGGCATGGTCTGAGGTAATAGTGTATTTATCGGTGTTGAATTCTGAAAAATAAAGAAGTAATTTCTTCACCAAAATACAAACCGCCACAATGGAACATCCCTCATGGCCTCATCGTCTAGTTTGTCATACTGGGAGTGTGTTAATGACAAAAAAATAGGCTACTTACTTGGTGATTCCACGAGATAGTGGTAGATGTCTGAATAGTCCAGCAAAGAGAGTGTGTATGTTTGTGCCAATTTTGGTATCAAGAAACTTTGCAGATCTAGAGCGAATTCTCTTCTCAGAGGAATCCGTTTGTTTTCCCCCAAAAAGGGCCGTTACCCTTCGATGACGCAAAAGTAGTGTTGGTCTATGCAGACTGCAGTCTGTGAGTTAGGGATAACTGTCAGCACAGTCCCTCGGCAACGTCGTACTACTGATCACCGTTTTACAAAAGGATTAATAGTTTGGAGTGAAGCATACGTACAATTGGTAAGTGACAAGGTTTTATGGAGTTATGCAACATAAACGAAAGTTGATTGAGTTATAGGCTAATGTTACCGCTACAGCTACCGCGTCTTACCTGGAGATTCAACCAAATAACAAAATATGTCTGGAAACGACACCTTCGGCCATTTGGTTGGGTCATTGACCCAGTTTTTTATTAAATAAGGGCAATCATAACCTTTTGCAGTTAATTTTGCAATGTACTGTTGCCGGTCGGCAGGCGTCAATGACTCGCAATATGACATTTTTGTCATTCAAATACACACGACGTTCGCGGTGTTTTCCCCCACGCCGACCACGCCCCCAACTATGACTAATTGCCGACTGTATATGTATTCCTTCACTGTCATTACTCCTCCCTAAATCTATACGGAGCTCCTCTGTGAGACACACAAGGCTGACTGGCCGAGCGCAGTCTCAAGGGTCCCCATGGCGTGCGAGGGGCCATGGGGGTATGTGGCATTCATGGCGGGGCCAGGAGCCGTGAGAACGGAGAAAGAGATGAGAGAGGGGAGAGAGAGATAAATAATGATAATCTTCGTCCGGTTCCCAAAACGCACTGCCATCTGGTCCTCCACCAGCTGGGCGAACTCCTCCGCGATGCCTGGCGGTGGAGCTGGATATCCCTTGGTGGACGGCCCTCTAACTCCTCCGACACCTGGTGGACAGTGACGGCTCTTCCGTGTTCGGGCAGTCGGCAGTGACTCCCCCCGTTCCCTGCTCCTCCCCATCATGGCGGATGGCAGCAGTCTCCAGCCTCCAGCCTATGGCGAACAGTGGTTACTTCCTGCTCCCTCAAGGACGGCGGCTGCGCCCCCCGAAACCAGGTGGCCGACAGTGAGTTTGTCTGTCGCCCTGGCAAGTCACTCCAGCCCACTGCCTTGTGCTTCCATGGCGGCAGACTCTATCCATGCTTGATGGCACAGCGGATTTCCCACAGTGGAGAGGGCTCTATGACAGCGCGTTCTTCCTTCCTCTCGGGTTTCGGCACCAGTGTAATAAGGTTGATTGATAAGGGAAGAAGGAGGCGGGAACTGGCGAACTTTTAACACACTTTAATTATAAAATAATCAAGCAAGACGAAAGTAAAGCGGCAGCCCCTAACGGACGACTCCCACACACACACACAAACAAAACACAACGTAAATACCACAGGCCTGGTCCTCTCTCTTCCTTCACTGTCGTCACTCCTTTTATCCATCTAAAGCTCCTCTGTGAGTAGGCTACCTCGTGGCAGGTGTGGCGCGCTGGTGTTACTCACTCTGTTCTCACAGCTCTTCGCCTCGCCCTGCTTGTCACACTTGCCAAGTGCAAAATGAGAGTAAAATCTGTGTTAGCAAGTATATGAAATGGTGTCAATTGCCAACTGGTCAGTAAAAGTTTTATGAATTTTAACAATGCAATGTTTTGAGAACATGAACGTGAACGACACTCGAGACAGATGAGGGAACAGTGCTGCAAGGGAACTCAATTAGTTTCTCACACACTGTGTGTATGGAAAGTGTTGTATGCGCACACATCCAAACCACGCACACATAAATCTGTGTCTCAGACAGCGCGCAATTTCTGAACACTGAATTGAGCTCTCTTTCACGTCTTGTTGCACTTGAACAAACATATTCAAACAAAATTGTAAAAATGCCAATGGCAAGTATCCTCGTAAACATAGTCAGTTTTGTCTTAAGTGAACCCCAACATTTAAGAAAGAAAACGCATGTGTAAACTGTATCCGGCATTAGCTCTTAAAGTGAGAGCAGCCACTTTAATTTTTTCTTATTGAATCAAACCACAAAAAACACACAATGCTCGTGACTGGATAACTTTTGTAACTTTAATAAGGATTAATCTAGATGCTTCATGGCTGGTAAATTATTTAAAGCTGGTCATTTTTCTTAAGTACCCGGCCATGGGCTGGTTTGGCACAAAGTTAGTTTTAGGCCCTGGGTAGGCCTATGAATTAACACATTATTCAGTCATTTGCGTATAAGTCATTATTTGCATTCATAATTCACAGATTATGTAGTGCCTAAGCCTAACTGACATTGATACTTTTTTCTCTTAATTTCTGAAATTATTTTTTTAATTTTAAAATACATTCATTCATTCAATAAAGCAATCCTCTATTGGAAATAATTTTTTCTTTATATGGATATTTATTTATATTTTTTGAGACAAGTGTAAACATAATATACAGACATTTCCAAGTTTTTTTTAAAATTATGTAAAACATGCATTATCCAAGTCTAGTTTATTTTACTAGACATCTAATGTTTTGTTCTCTAATTAGTAGAAAATATTACTATAAATCAACAGGCAGGACATGGCTTCTGGAAAAAAACAGGTAGCATAGTATTCATAAACATGATGTTAGTTTATTTCAAGTTAATTTGCTGTCTCTCTGTGGGTAAGACAGACGCTAGCCAATCAGTAGTGCGCTTGCGTGCCTCTTCCCAGTCATAACGAGGGCAATATCCGAAATCCCTGAGAGCTTTTTGATATGAGAAACTAAATGGTGTGTTTAACATGGTCAGTAACTGCCTATTTAGGGGTGGAGTGAACCTCAAGAAGGGTCGGAGAACAACATGCAGTAATTCCATGAGGAATGACAGAAGATATAGAAGTGGAAAGGGCAAAATGGGCCTTTCTTGTATCCCAAAGCCTAATGGTGAAAGAACAGCATAGTTGAAGTCCGAGTAGCTGACAGGTGGCGTGTTGTCTGAGATGTAATAGAAGTTTCCACCTATCACGGCCCTTTTCTGAGAATCTCTGAGTGCCCGACCTGCTTGTAGATGTGCCAGGGCTACGTTTCCCACGTATACAGGATTCACTTTTGCCTCACGTCTTGATGTTCTCAGCAGCACGTTTCCATTGCGGATTCCATCCCTCATGTGGCCTAAAGTAAATCGGCAGCCTGGTCCATAGATGTACATGGGCCGCAATGCACAAGTAGCCAGGTGACCTCCATTGCGGAGCAGCTCTCCATTGGCCTGAAGGCAAATCTGTTCAGCCTCATGCTTGGTTTTGCTGTAGCTGAACTTAAGACAGGCGGAGTAGGGGGTGTCCTCATCGCCGTTAATGATTGGATCACCGCGGGGATTGGGACCAGCCACCTCAATGCTGCTAGTATAAATGAAGGAGGCTACGTTTTCTTGAATGCAGGTCTCCAGCAGCAGCTGTGTTCCTGCAATGGGAAAAAAACATTTTTTTTTCCATTGCCTTTGAACCTTATTATTACTATATTATATTGTGTTAGCATATTTTGGTTAGTCAGAGTAGATCTTTTGTGGTTGTATTTGTTTTGCTAAAGCAAGTGTCTTTTAAATCAGTAGTTCTCCACCTTTTTGGCTCCATGGTCCCCCATTGTCCACAACAATAACCGAAGGCCCAGGTAGGCTAATAGGATTCCTTTGGTAAGACAGTTTTCAAAACATTTCTTATTTTACAGTGTCCATTGATTAAGATAAGTTACTAAAATTAGAATAATTACATTTCAGGATTCCAGAAGTTTAAAGAACTGAATATTTTTCAGGTGTCCCTCTCTTTTTAAACAATGAATTCACATGAATTTTCCAGTCGTTGTCATTTACAGGATAAGGTTTAAGGATAAGGACATTAAGGATAAGGATATTTTATTTTAGAAGGACAAATTATTTTAGAGCTTGGCATACCTACAAAAATGTGAATTCCTTATAAAAAAATTATGCTGTGGTTATTATTTGATTATATCCAGTCTTAATCCAAGGGCACCATTAATCCAAGACCGTTGTAATCATGGTTCTTCAAAGACAAAGCACAATTGTTGAGAAGATGAATTAAAATAAGAAATATCTTGGTTTTTAGTTCAGCTTATTTTAAAGCTTGTTTCTAAATTTCCGGTGGCCCCCTAGTGGCCCCGTCCCCCCAGTTTAAGAACCATTGATACAAATGCTCACTTTTTGTTTGAATCTCATTTTTACTGGAAAAAGAAAAATTGTGACCAAACTCTATATTCATCCTGAAAGTTTTTTTCCTCTTAGCTCAAATTCATTCTGACTTGTTACCGTGTGCTAAAGACCAGTACAGATCTCTCACCTTTAACATTGACTCCATATAATTCACTGTATTCAACGGCTCCAATGACATCGATGAGAGATGCAGTGTGAAAAACAAGTGCTGCTCCTTTACAGGCTCTTCTCAGCAGCTCACGGTCCCTGATATCCCCCTCAAAAACACTCACTTTAGTCTCTCCCCTGCAATCTGAGGACACAGACAGAGAAAGAAATTAAAGCCAGAGTGTTGATTTTATGCATTTCTCTATTTGCCATCATGCTTATAAAGAGACGAGAAAGTAAAAAAACAAAACAAAAAAAAACAGAAATGTCATGTGAACGGTTTACATAGTGTATATTATCTGTATTCTTAATATCCTTAAGCAAAGTGCAAAACAGGAAGAAGAATGGCAACTACTAGAGACTAAGAGACACCACAAAACCAATGAATATAAATATAGACCAACAGATTCCACAAAAAGGAGAAATAAAAGAGGGATTTGCTATTTTGGATGAGAATATACTGTAATGGAAGTATCCACTTACCATCAAGAGACTGTATTAGCTCCGACCGGATGTTTCTATCCAGCAGTCGGATCTCAGCAAGCTTCTCTTCCAGCAACAGTCTGATCAGTGCTTCTCCCAGAAACCCGCAGGCTCCTGTCACCACACACACGTTTCCTGACAGAGCCATGGCAACTTCCACCAGCACCACTTCACTCCTTTGTGTATGCCACGATATATATGCCACTAAAGAACCGTACTAGAGAGCATGACTGAAAACCAAAGTGACGCGATGAGACCTCGGAGATGCTGGAGCAGACTGGGAGGGTGGTGTGTTTTTGAGCACTACTATCTGCCAAGGACAGCCTCAATGCCACAGGCTGGGGGGAGGATTTGAGAAACATTGTCAAGGTGCAAGTCAGCAGTCTGCTTATTTTTAAGATTCCTGTTTTTACAAAGACAGCAATTGTTGGCAATGAATCAATTGAATAGGTTTTCTTTATGCATGGCTTTACATGTTATCAAATGAGAGATACATAAGGGGATCTTACAAGTTTCATTTTCTCTCCTCATTTGCCTCAATTGTAGTTTTAGCATAATAGTATTGTCTTAGTTTTGTGCAAAATAAAAATAAAATATAGACACAAAACCTTTAGGAAACGGCTATTTTACTGATTGATATATATATATATATATATATATATATATATATATATATATATATATATATATATATATATATATATATATATATATACCTTTACTGCCTTTGTGCAGATATGAGAGAGGGAACATTCTTCATTCAGTTTCGACTGTAGTCTTTCATATTTACCACAGATAATTTATTTACTGGGATAATTGTTCTTTGGCTTCAGATGCTTTGTCTAATGACTTTTTCAAAATATGAAATCATTATATAATGTTGAAAACAGTTGTTTGCTCAAAATTTTTTTGAAAATGTGATAAATTTTTTCAAGAGTCATCGAAGAATAGAAACAGAACCGCATTTATTTGAAACATAATCTTTTGTAACCATATAAATATCTTTACTGTCACCTTTGATCAATTTAATGCATCCTTTTATGAATAGTAGTATTAAGTATCATTAATAATGAAATATTAATAATAAAAAACGAAGAAAATAAAAACCTTACTGACCCCAAATTATATATATAGTGTATATTTTCTAAACTATACTATATCGTGTATATTCTCTAGCCATTACTAAAAAACAAAAATAAGTAATTAACCCTTATACACTTTTCATTTTGAATGAACACTCAGGCTCAGAGAACACAGACAATAAAATGCAATTTTGTAACATAATAAAGTAGTTTTCTAAAAAACAAATGTAATATCACAGAAAGACCCCAACTACCATATAATTAAACATTATAATGTAGGATTTTTTTTTTTTTTGCGTGAGTGTAAACATTAGAAATGTTGTTCTGTTAAGAGAAATGTATACAAAAAGGTACCAAACACAAATGAATTGATTGAAAAAAGTTTATTCTTGCAAAGCTTATAAAAGTATTTGAAGCAAAAATAAAACAGAATAATTTAGAGATGCAACATTAAGCACTATGTCCCTCATATGTGTCATCAGTCACTGAAAGAGAGCAGATCAAAAACACAGTACAATACGGTACATTAACAGCTTTATTTTACAAGCAAATTATTTTTCCTTGCCCCAAAGGTGGATGTACAATAATCAAACCATTAAATTTGTTTTTGCAAAACACATCACTAGCAATGTGAAGCTAATTTCAGTCTCTCACATGTAAAGGCCAAGAGTGATATCAAAGCATCTGTTCAGCCTTTGGATGTTGAAAGAGGACACTCTTGTATTTCAGCCTCATCCGTTGAACCTTTTGGACAATGAACTGTCATAGTGCAGGCCCGTATTCCTCCAAGAGGCTCGAGGACATTGAAGACCTTCTCCCACTCATCCTTCTCAGGGTCATAACACTGCACGATATCCACCATACACCTGCTGTTCCAGGAGTAACCACCCACCACGTAGATGCGCTCCTTAAAGACGGCCACCCCAACATCACTCTGACCCTTGGGCATCGGAGCCACCACTGTCCACTGGTCAGACGCAGGGCTGTAGAACTCACAGCTTAGCACATCATCGTAGTCATTAGTCCCCCGGAAGTGGTTTCCACCCATGACGTAGAGACGGTCGCCCACGGTGCACATGCAGTGGAGACCACGAAGCTCCATCATGTCTGCTCGTCTGCTCCACAAGTCTCTATCGGGCTCATAACACAGCAGCTCTTTCTGGAAAGCATCTCTTGTGATCCCACCTGATGTTATAAAAGACGAATGCAACTTAATTAACTTATTGAGGAACAAATGGATATTCATTAGACTTTTTAGAGGAAGCTTATTTATTTGTGCAGAAACACAAATCAGCAGAAAGGATGTGGTTAAGAGGCTGAAGAATAGGACCGGGAATCTCAAGTCTTATACTGAGACCAGACCACCACTTGCACAAAACTCAGTCTACCACCAATGTCCAACAGTGTATATATACAGCATAGAAAAAGTCTGAATAAGTCATAAAATGTCACACCAGTGTCATTTCTACTACTCAAAGGATGTTTTGTGTTTAATATAGCATATAGCAAGATTTTTTTTTTTTAACTTTTTGGAGAAAATTACAGACTCTCAGCAGTCTTGATAGGTATAATTTTATAGTTTGTATTTAAAGTAAAAATAATACATTTAAATTAATAATTAAATTAAATATACTTTTTATTTATTTGATTTACTATTTTATTTATACTTTTTAATTAATTGAATTACAATTTCACAAATCTTATTTCAGCTTAAGCCGGATATTTAATTTGTTAAATAAGTACACAAACTTTTGAAAAACTTTGTGTGACGATGGAAATGACATAAAAGTGCCTCAATATTATTATTTGTATCGTTCCATAACTCAATTACTTTTTTTCTCTTCAAATGTCCTTATTTTTTATTATGTTTGGATGGTTTGCAATTCTTCAAGCAGGAACATTCTCATGGTTTCACAACAGGCCTGCCATGCCCTTTATAGACTGCGGTCTAACCTCAGATGAGTGACCCAATTCAGCTTGACGCAGCTCTGTTTCCTGGTTATCTGTTTCATGTTGCTTTTGATTCTTGTTCCGGGAACTTCGCCATTATGTGAAGATTGGAAAGTTGCTAAGAGACCTCTAAACAGTATTCTTTCTTTAAAAAAAAAAAAGAGTAAAGAATTCTTGTGCAGTGCATTCATTAGACTCATGCTGAGGACTGTGGTGAATTAAGGCCACATGCTTTGTGAGCCAGAATTAATTAGTTTACAAAATCTCCCCTAATTATGTAGGGCAGATGTTACCACATTAATGCACAGTATAGTAGTCCTTTTCGAATTGATCTCACTTTTTTGAGCTCCCAGTGTGGATACTCACCTGACACATACATCAGACCTCCATGTACCGTGCCAGCATGTCCATAATGAGGTTCATGCATCGGTGCAACAAAAGTCCACTCGTTCTTGTTCAAGTTGTAGCACTCCACCGAATCTAAATGACAGACAGTTTTCTGTTTTTCCACAGTATTTTAAGGCAGAACAGAACATTTTGTTCAGTATAATTGCTAAAACATGTCCTTACCAATCTCCCCAGTGGCATTTCTCCCTCCAACAGCATAGAGCTTCCCCTTCAGAGCGCTCAGATGGAAGAATGTCCTCTTCTCATTCAGAGAGGCCACCTGCAACCACCGGTCAAAACGAGGATCATACCGGTACGCGCTGTCAACAGCTGTCTTGCCCTTGGTGTCATAAGTGCTCTGACCTCCTACAATGTAAAGAAAACCCCCTAGAAGAGCCACTCCATGCTGGTAACGTGGGACCTCCATAGGTTGGAGGGCCCTCCAGGTGCCCCCGTCTTCTTCATTGTACAGCTTGAGCTCTTTGCTGACCACGAGTTGCTGCCTCATTACACCACCCAGAACCACCAGGTGAGTGCAGTCGGATCGAATTCGGGTCCGTTCCGTCTGCAGCCCAGGCTGGAGGAAGGGAAGCATCTGATAGTTGCTGGCCTCCAGGAGGAGGTTGACACAGGCCGTGTCCGATCGCATGAACGGCACCACTTCCTCCTTTGCCACGCTTGCTGCTCCTTCTTCCATCTGGTCCTCCTGAGAGATCTGGAGGAGCTCAGCTGGGGACATCAGAGGGAAGCGTATGTGGCGCATCAGGGAGTAAGCAGCAGAACGACGCTCGCTTTGTTTATGGGACAGCCAGGCACGGGCGATGCGGTACAGCTCCATCTCAGAGAAACCCCTCAGAGAGTCGCTGGAGAGGGCGTACGTCATGCTCGCCTCGGACAACTGCAGGAGGCGGCCGCTCTGCATCAACGCAGAGAAATTCTCGCACACAAACATGTGGACGTGCTTTTGGACGTCTTCCAGAAGAAGATCTCTGGCAATGCGCTCCACTTCCACGCAGTTTTCGACAGTGATCTGCCATGTAAAAAACGTGGCTTATTTGAAAACCCGCATCATGCACGGATGAATAATTAATGCAAAGGAAAAATTAACACCACATCTTAAGTGTTTGTACCTCACTGCTAAGAAGCTGGTTGCAGAAGTTGAGAACGGGAAGCACCTGGAGGAAGCTCGCCGCCTCTAGTGTGTCCTGAAGGGTGCCGAGACTCAGGCTCAGACGAGATGTGTAGATGAACTCTATGATGTTCTTCAGGCCGATCGTGCTCACGCCATGGAGCTTAATCTCCTTCAGCTCCTGCTCTCTCATGCCTCCTGACACAACAAAACAGAGAGGGAATTGATCTGATCAGTGTGGATCAGTGTGAAGTAGAGTGCAAAGAGAAAATGCCTAAACCTAATTATAAACTACAATGCAGAAAAAATAGTTAATAAAGGCCTCCCGAAGCAAAGCGAGGAGTTTGTGTAAGAAAAATATCCATATTTAAAACTTTATAAAGTAAATAACTAGCTTCTGGCCAAACGAACATATGGATTCGACTTAAGTGTAAAGTGCAACT